>NC_080575.1:61106367-62403242 GCF_029962835.1 Magnolia sinica | reverse complement strand
CATCCGGGCCTACGGCTTTGTCACTTCCTAATTCTGAGATAACTTTCTCTGTTTCTTCTTCAGTGAACCTGGATTCAAGAGATTCAACCGCCTCCCAGGAGAAAGCATCGAAATGAATATTATCAAGAGTTGCCCGAGCCCATATTTCTTCAAACAAGAGTTCCTTGCAGAATTTTACGATTGATGAGCACTCTTTATTTACCTTCCATCCTCTCGCCATCCACCATCACTCCCTTGATCTTATTAATTCGAGCTCGAGCATTATCCATTACGTGGAAAAATTTTGTATTCTTATCCCCCACCTTTAACCATTTAATTTTGTCTTCCCTCAACCTCGCATTGTATTTAGCCCGATGAATTTCCCACCACAAGATCATCGTGCTCTTCTTTGATGTCAAGTGCCTGAATGTCTTGCAATATTTTAGATTACTACTCTTTCCTAGATCGTAGCACTTCTTTCTTCCATACATTGATATTGCGTTTTAGCATTCTTAATTTTTGAAAGAGAATGAAACGACCATTCTTTCACTAACTTAGAGAAGCCCTCAACTTCTAACCATGAAAGCTTGAATATAAATGGCCTGGGTCCCCATTTTTTCTCTTCCGTTTCTAAGATAATTGGACAGTGGTCGAACATTGGTTTTGGCAAACCCCTTTAGAGACTTGTCCTACCTACTTCACATAGGCTTTATGAATCCAACTCCATAATCACTCGTATCGAAGGCAGTGTATCAGTAACATACAAATCCCAACTCTGTTCCAAGAACAATTCCCATAAGAGTGGTCAAAGGTTAACTTTTTCAGAATTTTTGGAAGGTTTTCCATAGTTGTAGAGGTTATGATCCCTCGACTTAGGCGATTGGTCGTCATTCGAGGATCTGCCTTTGTGTCATACGATTCCTCAAATGAGGCGGAGGAAGCCATTTCTGTGTTGGTCAAGAGGTGGCTTCCTAGTAGAAGAACGGTAGTCCATAAGGTGGAATACAAACCAGAGTTTTTGAAGGGGAAGGAGATGGGGGTTTTCTCACACTTCTTTGGCTACTCACAAAAACCTAAGGGGTGATCCTAGTTCCTCATCTATTAACATTGATATTGCGACCTCTAGTAGTGTTACTTAGGAGGTGGGCATAAAGTCATTCCATGAAACCCTTCAATCAATAGTAGTGTGCAATTGGTAAGAGGCCTAGAAGATCCAAGAAAAGGGAACAAATGAGGCATTTGAAGGGAGAAGATTTGCGTGGGTGAAGAAGTGTAGTTGAGAATTGTTGTAGGCTAACTAAATGAAAGAAAGGACTAAATAATGACTAGATGAGTGTGTCAGGTCTACCATCCCAGTGCAAACAATGCCTTCGGATTCCGACCTAGCGACTAGAGTTGTACACGAACCAAGTTAGCTCAGTTAGCTTGCTCGACTCAACTCGAAAAAGCTCGATTCAAAACCGAGTTCGAGACGAGTTGAGCTGATTTTTTTAGCTTGAAATTCAAGCTTGCCCGAGCTCGACTCGACTCAGATCAAACCGCAACTCGAATCGAACTCGGATCGAACTAGTTCTGTGACTCGGATATTTTGATATTGTTGTTGCTTAGCAAGTGTTTGATGAAATGACTCAACAAAGTGTCGACTATTGGCGAGGAAGGTATGGATATAAAACAAATACCCTTGTATCTTGATTTTTATGTTGCCCACTGAGTGTTTGATGAAATACCTGTAAATTGATGTTGCTGCTTTACAGTCCCTGAGAAATTGAAGGTGTACTCCATGTGTTTGAGAAAATGCCACAGCGGCTCGATCTTGGCTCGAACTCGACTCGAACTGGCCCAAGCTGCTGACCGAACCAAGCCGAGCTGGCCAATCAGGCTCGAGGACCAAGCCAAGTTGAGTCGAGTTCGAGCTGGGGCTAACTAGTGGTCGAGCCAAGTCAAGCTGGGCCAAGCTCGACTCGTTTCGACTTGTGTACACCTCTAGCAGTGACTGAAAACTAGGTACCTTATCGATCCGAAGTTGCAAGGGTGGGTGTGGCCTTATCCATAGCCTCGATCTTTATCCTGAGGCAGAGCCTCATGGCTGGCTTGAAGAACCGCCGAACATAGTCCACCTAGCCTCTTTTGTGCTTCTACGCACGATTACACGTTTTCCTAAGGACGGGTCCTGATCTCTGAGGTCCCTTGAGATTTTGCTAAAATCTTACCATACACTTTATCCAAGTGTGGTGGCATCTATGATAGTAGGTTCTACAGTTAAAAGGGTGGTGGATTGGTTGTCCTTAAGATGCAAGATGCTTGAAGGGGACATCAAGATCAAAGTGCTAGGTAGTTTTGAGCTTGGGATTGTGTTGCGATCACATGCTAACATCGACGGTCTGTTCTACATAGGTCATTACTTCTGTGACGATTTGAGTACATCCACAAGGGGTCTAACTGGTCATTGCTTGGAATGGAGAAAGCTTGGTTCTAGCTTTAAGAGTTCCACTTTTGATTTGGGCGGTACAGGTTCTTCAAACAATTGGCTCATGAGTTGGTGAGGTCTAAACCATAGATCCCAAATCTTTGAGTCAAACTATGGCTTCATTTGCCCACTAGAACATCAAAAGAGACATGTTGTCAATGCTGGAAAGCATTGTGGGGAGGGTTGATGACATCGAGATATCAGCCAAATTCATCGGAAGGAAGGCGAGTTGAAAAGATTTGTCGAGGGATCAAGTCAAAGTTGATTCGAGCCCTTCATCAGGTGGTGAAAACATCCTTGGATAAATATGAAATAAAAGAGGATGGAGCATTGGCTTCAATAGACTATCATCAACCAATTGATAATTGCTTGCACTATCGCATACCTATTAGTCGACAGGTAGATGATAGTGACTTGTTAATGACTTCCACTTTTTGTGGATCTTTAAGATGAGGTGGAAAATAATCCCCAGTGTGTGGATCATGTGGAGATACTTAATGAGTTGGAAAGTGAGGGCCAGCAACTAACACCTATTGCACATATACCATCTTGCCATTCTATGCTACTAACAAGAATCCCTTGTCATCTGTTGGAAAAGAAGATAGTGTTGGATTTTTATGAAATGCATTATTTTTTATTTTTTTTAAAGACATAGGGTGTCCCACCTCTTTTTTGAAGTGAGACTAATCCCTGCGGATACAAGCAATCACCCACAACCACGTGTATCAAGTAAAGCCCAAGGAGGGGAATCGAACCCTCACTTATAGGGAGCAAACCTATGGTGAAGACCATTCGCCCAAACCTCATTGGGTTAATTGGAATTAAATGTTTTAAAAACTCTAGATTTGTTTATTAACCCTAAAGATCCCCATCTTTGATAACATCAAATTTCTAAAACCCAAAATCTAAAGATGTAAGGTTTAGATTTTAATTGAGCAGAATGCGCACACTACAGGACTCAAACAATGTCAATGTAGATCTTCTAAACTTGGAAGGCTCTCCTCGATCTATCCCAGTTAGGAGAGTTTAGAGATCCCACGTCAGCCACGATGTAGTACCAAGGAGATGCACGTCCACATGCATGCACATGTTCTCTCTCTCTCTCTCTCTCTCTCTCTCTCTCTCTCTAAAGATGTTCCATAGTGGTAACGGTGGGCGTAATGGTCCCGCTATTAAGGATACTTTGAATTGGTGTAACGGGCTCTCTATCAAGTTCCAACAATTGAATGATCTGATCATTGGTGTCTTCTTAAACTGACGCCGTCCATAGTTGGTTAGAACCTTGCTAGGGACCTCCCCCTACGTGTCCGCGTGCTCAAACTTTGGTCTCTGGATTCCATCCATGCTGGAGCTCCCCCACATGATTCGTAAGGTTGCCTAACGCATGCATCAGTTGATCTACTCACTCTGTGAGTGTGCGGATCAACTGGGTTACTTGTAGAAACTCTTCCTGTGTCACCCCCTTCAAAGCCATTAAAGGATGATGTAGGGTTGAAAAATCCCCAAAGACGAACTGCTCTGATACCAAAATGGTGGCAACCCAGTTACTGAGTCAATGAGATCTTGATACCCAAATTGCAACGAAATTTTAAAAAACTATTCGCTCCCAAGAACAATGGATTAGAGAGGAAGAGAAACTTATATTGATATCAACATTTCCTCTTACAAAAGTTAAAGAAAAACCACACTTAAAAACTATTTGAATCTACCAACTCCTACACCACTATCCACCTTTTATAAATCCTACAAGAATCCTTGATTGAAATCTCTACAACTAAGAGAATCACACAATTTATTATAAACTAAGCTAATGTTTCTTCATATGGCAAAAGTTCAATAAAAACAAACTTGAAAAGTAATCAAATCTCTAAATCTAGCCCATATCTTTAATCATATCAATTACTCCCTGATCGCATCTTTATATCAGCCCCTTATATCTCCCAAAAATAGTAAATTATAATCTCAAAATCTGTATAAAAAAATTTATTCAGCACATGTTGGACCTACATGGGCTATGGGCCTACGTTATTGGTGGGCCCTACAGTGGCCTAAATGGGCCATGGGCCTGCATCACTCATCCCTTAAACAGGATGAAATTGCAACATCAACACAGTGTACTTATGCAGCTCCGGACACATGGTACTGAGCCACAACCAACTTACGTGCATGCCCTATAGTATATTTACAACAATGCCATGCTAGCAGAATTATCCCTTAACAGGATGTAGTTATAACATCAACACAAAGTACTTTTACAAACCTGGACACACAGTAATGAGCAGCAACCAACTCAAGATTGTAAACCACTATGCAAACTGCAGCAACAATCGAAAAATCAAGATGATCCATGGCCTTTGAGTTTTGACATGTAGCAACAAGTTGCAGCTTGTTGCGGTTGTGTAGAACCATGGTGGACTATGTAAACTGCGTTCATGTTTCATCGAGGGGAACCAAAGTCTTTCCCACTGTACGACACTGACTAACTAGAATATAAAAACACTGCAAGAAAGGAGAAAAGAACAGAAAGGAAATTCCATCATCATCATGATCTAAGCCTTATCCCAATTAATTGGGATGAGCTACATGAATCCTGCTGCACCATTCCACTCTAGCAAGGGCCATACCGTCGGTTAGACCATAGCTTATCAAGTCCTTTCTTACTACCTCCATCCACGACCTTTTGGACCTTCCCCTTGCCCTTTTAGAGCCACCAACTTGTACCAATTCACACTTTCTAACCAGTGTGGTTCTTGATCTCCATTGCACATGACCAAACCATCTAAATCTGCTTTCCTTCATCTTATTACCTATTGGTGCTACTCCTAAGTTCCACAAATGCATTCATATCTAATTCTTTCCTTCCTCATCTTGCCATTGATCCATCTCAACATCCTCATTTCAGCTACACTCATCCTATGAACATGTTGTTCCTTAACTGCCCAACATTCTGCTCCACTAAGCATGGCTGGTCAACTATCCTATAAAATTCCATTCAGTTTGAGTGGTACATGACGATCATATAAAACTCCGGAGGCACATTCCCATTTCTTCCACCCAGCTTGAATTCTATGGGCAACATTGATGCAGGACATGAAATTCAAATATGATGCGTGAGATTTCAGGCTTAAGATCACGTTAGTTCAAAAACAATTACACAAATTCCATATCCCACATGAAAGTCCAAACCATTCAATTAATGGGAATCTATGCGGATCCAATTCTACACATGTTAGGGCTAGATCTGTTAAAATTATAAACCAAACGATGCTCAAAGATAAGCAGTAATCATCCACACATGCACAACAATCGGTCCCTAATCCAAGGGATTCACCAATTTCAATTCAAGAAACCCTAGGGTGAGAAAATGGGCAAATAAATTAAAGATAATGCAATCTAAGATTATGGTTTATAAAAAACTGGTATGAGAGGGTAAAATAAGAAGAAAACATGAATCGGAAGACAGTTCCCACGCACGGATAGCAATAATGGCCCAAACGCACATGCGTGTGATCACGGCCGCACGTACGGCCGCACGTGTGTGGGGACACTATTCAGAAAAAGGTCACATTGGCCCTGGTCAACTAGGATGGATTCCAAAACCCCCAAATCTCAGCTTGATCCAATGCACAGTTTGTGTGTGGTGCTCCGCCAAAGTTTCAGCCCTCCTGTAGGGCCAGATTCTGGAAATCTGCTATAGATAGAAAAACGATTGTAACTATTGATGGAATGCTTGTAGGAGAAGAGAAATATGGATGGAAGAAAGTTGGGGCGAATCAGGATAGATGTGGCTTCGCACCACTGTAGTTAGCCCTTCGAAGAAGAGAGGGTTTCGCACCCAATTAGGTTTTCGTAACTCGGAAAGGAGCAGGAAAACACAGCAATTTTTATTAATCTCCATTGAATTAAAAGAACTAAAAGGGGTGCCTATTTATAAGAAAACCATATACCCCAAAACATGCGCCATGTGTGCAACCTATTACTTGGCGATGAAGTAAACTAAAATTAAAACCAATCAAAGAAATCTAAAGCGTTCGTGATGTTCTAAATAATATATATAAGCAAAACCTAAAGTATAGACTTAATCCGACTAGTGGGCCCTGATCATGAGATCCCATGATGGGCTTTACTTGATTATCGGGCCCACTCTAATGAACCAAAACTCCATCTTCTAACTAGAAGGCCCTCCCTGGACGTCATCATTAAGCCGATCGACGGTGGGGCCCTCCCTATCCTTCCGTACGTGTGTAGGGGGCGGTGTGCGTGCACGTGTGCGCGTGATGTCCCCATTATAGTCCAGGCCCTTATCAGAAGGCTCCCGACCTAAATGGTTGATGATTTAGGCAGTGAGAAGACTCCCGACCTAGATGGATTTCTAATTGCCTTGTTTCAGAAGTTTTAGGACGCCATCCGACGTTAAAACTATCTGATGGTCCATGATATCCCCTATTTCCTCTCTGGGTGTAAGAAGGTTAGGTATGGGAGGTAGAGGTTAGGAAGAAAGGTCAGGAAGAGTAGGTATGAGAGGTAGAGGCTGGGAAAATGGGTCAGGAGAGGTTGGTATGGGACGTAGAGGCTAGGAAAATGGGTCGGGAAAGGTAGGTATGGGAGGTAGAGGCCGGGAAAATGGGTCGGGAGGGGGCCATGGATCAAGGAAAAGTTATGGAAAATCAGGATAGTTAGGTGAAAGGCTGGACAAGACATTAATGGCCCCTTGAAATACAACTAGATCCTCCACATTGAATGTGGAAGTAATTCGTATGGAAGGTGGAAGATTTGCCACATACGCATTGAGACCGTTACGTTTTATAATTTTGAAGGGTCCAGCGCTACGCGCGTGTAACTTACGAACGGCCCCTGGAGGATACCGCTCGAGCCTGATGCAGACCATCACAGAGTCCCTTACATTGAATTCCTTAAAACATTTATGCTAGTCTGCAGAAAATTTGTAATGTTCATTACTAGTGGTGATGTTTTGCCTGATTTCTTAATACTATGAATGAATGTGATGCACAAAAGACTCTGCAGGCTCTAACGGCCTATGGGACAATGACATAGGGACAAGATCAATAGGTTTCTCTCAGGTTTATAACAAGTAACGACTTTATAAGGACTGAGACCTGTGGACCTATAGACAGAACTATTAAACGCAAACTCGGCTGTAGATATTATGGTGTCCCATGTTCTTGTGTGCTCTATATCCCTCCTAGGAGGAGACTCATCCGATAGATCATCAAGACAAACATTAACATCACGAAACTCATCCACCACCGGAATGGCCTCAGTGGGTGACTCTACACTAGCCTCTGGTGCAATCTCTCTAGCCACAAGGCCACATATGCTGTACCCCTCAAAATAGTGGTCTTGATGTCTCTCATGGGGTGGGTGCACGCCCATAATTGATTCCTTGACCAACTCCATTCATTGGTCTATCCTCCAGGCCACCTGCCTGAGATTGGACATCTACTCGTGGGGTTTGTCCTAGCGATGGTCTTTAGTCGAGTAATGCGCACATCAAGCTGTTCAAAGCATTAGTCCATTTCCAAGCGCTTATCCAAAGACTCAGATCTGCTGGGACAGCTTGTTTAGTGACTCTAGCAGTTGTTCCATGTTTAGTGTAGGGTGCAAACCAAAATTCAGCAATATAGTTGTTAAAATATAAGATTTTTTTTTTTTTTTTAAGAAACAACCTAGTTTCTTAAAACAAAAAAGGGAAGTTTTTGAAAACAAATTAGGAAAGATTCTAAAAAAGCAACATATTTTCTAAAAACGAAAAAAGGAAAGTTTCTAAAAACAAATTAGGGAAGTTTCTAAAAAAGCAACCTAGTTTCTAAAAACGAAAAAAAGGAAAGTTTCTAAAAAAAAACAAATTAGGAAAGTTTCTATATAAAATAAAATAAAATAAATAAAAAATAAAAAACAAATTAGGAAAGTTTCTAAAAAAAGCAACCTAGTTTCTAAAAAAAGAAAACGGAAAGTTACTAAGAATAGAAGTAAGTTTCTAAAAAGAAAGAGTAAAGTAGTTTCTAAAAAAAGAAAAATGAAAGGAAATTAGTTTCTAAAAACAAATTAAGAAAGTTTCTAAAACAGAAAAGGAAAGTTTCTAAACTTGGAAATAGAAAGCTAAGTTAATTTCTAAAATAATTCAAATAAGGGGATAACAGAAAATTTCAGCAACTTATGTCAGGGTTTATGGACCTCTAAACAGCCATATATGATGAGAATTGATGTGTAATGGACATAAACAACTAAACCCTAAACATGTAATGCATTCCCCTATAAGAACCCCAGGCTCTGATACCAAATTTGATGCAGGACATGCAATTCAAATATGATGTGCGAGATTTCAGGCTTAAGATCACGTTAGTTCAGAAACAATTACACAAATTTAATATCCCACATGAAAGTCCAAACCATTCAATTAAGGGGAATCTATGCAGGTCCAGGCCTACACATGTTAGGGCTAGATCTGTTAAAATTATAAACCAAACGATGCTCAAAGATAAGCAGTAATCATCCACACATGCACAACAATCAGTCCCTAATCCAAGGGATTTAGCAATTTCAATTCAAGGAACCCTAGGGTGAGAAAAGGGGTAAATAAATTAAGGATCTTGCAATCTAGGGTTAAGGTTTATGAAAAACTGGTATGAGAGGGTAAAATAATAAGAAAACCTGAACCGGAAGATAGTTCCCGCGCGCGGACAACAACAATGGCCCAGACGCACGTGCATGTGATCACGGCAGCACGTGTGTGGAGCCCACTATTCAGAAAAAGGCCACCTTGGCCCTGGTCGGCCAGGGATAGACTCCAAAACCCCCAAATATCAACTCGATCCGATGCACGGTTTGTGCATGGTGCTCTGCCGAAGTTTTAGCCCTCCGGCAGGGCCAGATTCTGAAAATCTACTATAGAGAGAAAAACGACTGCAACTATTGATGGAATGCTTGTAGGAGAAGATAAATATAGATGGAAGAAAGTGGGGGCTAATCAAGATAGATGTGGCTTCGCAGCACTGTAGTTAGCCCTCCGAAGAAGGGAGGGCTTCGCACCCAATTAGGTTTTCGTAACTCGAAAAGGAGCAGGAAAACGCAGCAATTTTTATAAATCTTCATTAAATTAAAAGAACTAAAAGGGGTGCCTATTTATAAGAAAACCCTATACCCCAAAACTCACGCCATGTGCACAACCTATTACTTGGCGATGAAGTAGACTAAAATAAAAATCAATCAAAGAAATCTAACGCGTTCATGAGGTTCTAAATAATATAAATAAGCAAAACCTAAAGTATGAACTTAATCCAACTAGTGGGCCCCGATCATGAAATCCCATGATGGGCTTTACTTGATTATCGGGCCGACTCTAATGAACCAAAACTCCGTCTTCTAACTAAGAGGCCCTCCCTGAATGTCGTCATTGAGCCAGATCGACGGTGGGGGCCTCCCTCTCTTTCCATACGTGCGTAGGGGGCGGCGTGCATGTGCGTGTGATGTCCCCATCAAACATCCTTCTCAATCTCTTTACGTCATTAACTGAAGGTTTCGTAAGTGGTCATTTTGGGAAACTTCTTGGTCAGCAATTTCAACTAATTCATCGTAAGTGGTCGTTTTGGGAAACTTCTTGGTCAGCAATTTTAACTAATTCATTATTTTCACTTCTACTGTCACTAAAATTGCACTCCCTATACACTATGTTAGTCCAAATAACTTAAGATTGTAAAGCACCCCTCCATAAATCTAGCTTTGTGTCATGCCCTCGCTCATCTTGTCAATAAAAACCATGTCATCTGCAGATAACAAGCACCATGGGATCTCTTCCTACAAATGCCTAGTTCACTTGTCCATAACAAATGCAAAGAGGTACCGGCTCAAGCCTAAAGTGAGGAAATTTAACTAAGAATGTGTTCCGGCAAAATACAACTATCTAAACAGTTCCTGCTTACAGATGGAAAGCATAACTCAACTTAAATTTTGCAAACAAATCATTGACTAAGAAAATCAGCACAAGAAGAGATTTAAGACTGAGCTTAATATGGATACCATATCATTTGTATGTTCATGAGTAGAGGGACAATCTTGATGACATTAGAAAATGTACAAAGATAAAAGTATAGGGCCTTGTACCCGCAAGAGTTGTTGAATAAAGAGAGTAACATCCTTCCCAGCAATAGGAATGGACTTGATGCTGCTCCCAATAACATAACCATCTGCAACAGGTACAACATGAGTAGCCCCGTCTCCAACATCAACTACAACCCCTGTCATTTCACACTGAGAAAAAGTATTGATCAATCTAAGATGCAAGAACCCATGAACAATTAACAATCAACATAACACATCCAACAAAGCAAACTAAGAATGATTTGTAAGTTAAGATACACTTATATATCAATCTGAAAATACACTCATAGACTGATTTGTAAGTTAAGATACACTTATATATCGATCTGAAAATAAACTCATGTGGGAAGACTTCTTGTGGTTACTTGGTTATGTTCATAATCAATCAAGCAGTTTTCAATCATTCTAAAATTTTATAAAATACAAAAGATCACCAATAAATTATAGATACAAAAGAGTAAGATTCTTTTACTCTCACCATCTATCACATCTCCACCTACCTCAGTGTAAGTGCTAATGTTTTAAGCACACTAGTATGTTGGCAAATTTCGTAGACAAAATGTATAGTGTATGGAACTTCGGCACCCTACAACTCTCTTTAACATTTCAACATAAGAGCGCGACTCAACATTAGAAGGCTCGGAAGGATTTCCTAAAGAAGACCTTAGGAAAGATCGTAAGTTAAAGTACATATTAATGGTTTTCTAAGATTTATCTTATGGCATTTTTACATGAAAATTCAAGGGTGTTCGGCCAGCCGAACCATCTCGGGTCAGTCCGAGATCAACCTAGGTCAAGTTTCCAGCAACAAATAATTTTGATTCTTATGAAACTTCGGCCAGCCCGACTCGTCTTCGATCAGCCACACCAGCTCGGGTCAGCCCGAGAGTGACCCAGGTCAAGTTTACAACAATGCATATTTTTTATTTCCCAGAATCTTAGGCCAGTTGAACCTCGTCTCTAGCCAGCCGAAGTTTGGCTCGAGCCAGCCTAAGTTTGGATTAAATCAAATCCCACGAAATCTGATAGCCATTGGAACAGAATTGAGGAACTCTGGCCAACCGAAGGGATTCTGAGGCTGACCGAAGATCCATATCTTTGGCTACAAATAGAGATTGTTTCTCATTGTTTCAAAGTACGAAAAAAGAGAGAACTTCTAGAAACAAAAGAGAGAAATCATATTCTTTTTCAAGTTATTTACATTGTCATTCTTATATTATTTTTGTAGCTTATTCAATTCTCCACTAGTAGTGATTAATTCAATTAGAGAGTACCCAAAACTCAACTTGAGACTAGATAATTGAATCTGCAGCTTTTAGGGTTTTATTCTTTGAAAAATCATATATCCGTAGATCCTTCTTGGTTGTGCATACATTGGTTCATCTTCATCTAAGAAAAATGATCATTACATCTACTGAAGCTTCAACTTCAATGGCTCCATCGATATCTTCGCTTCAACTCACGTCTTCAAGAAGACAAGTTTTTAATTTCAGTAAACTACTTTCGGTTTGGGTTTATTGAGATTGCTCGGAAATCTCATCAGGTTTAGTGATAAGCTCATGAAAATCACTTGAGGTTTTGTTGTGATAAGCCTGTGAAAATCACAAAAACTGTAAGTGGTTATTGAGGTTACCCTGTGAAAACCTTGAAAATAATGGAAAGTCAAAATTACGTGGAGTAGAAATTTTGTGAGTGGAGTAGGTGTTTGTTGAACACCGAACCACTATAACTCTGTGTGTATTGTGGTGATTGATAATCTTATTTTTGTTTTTATCATATTGAAATATTGATATCAAGGACATCGTGAAATAAGGTTGTCCTACCTAAGATTTTAGGTGAAGGTTGTCCTATGACTCAATTGAAATCAACTTTTCAATATTAATTACTTTTGTGAATTTGCTTTCTACAATTGATTATCATAAATTTGGTTAAGTCATATTCCCCACCCCCACCCCCCACCCCCCCCCCCCCCCCAAAAAAAAAGGGACATCTATAGCTCAACTTACGCTCAGAAATTGATGTAATAATTCCATAAAACTTTCATTACTTCATTCTTTACAAGACTAGCAACACGAAGCATAAATTAGAATTTCATTTGAGCAATCCATTCTCTTTAATCTTTAATCTACAGTTAAGCAGGCTTCAACCCAATTGTCACATTGTTTCAAGAATGATTTAAATCATCTAGGATTAAAACGTACTTTCAGTAACAGTTTAGAATAAAGACCCTCAAGGTTTTCATTTGAGATGTGGAGTTGTCTGATGCTCCTCTTTTTTCCTTTTTACCCGTGCCACCACAACAGGACCCTGATGTGCCTTCGGCCAGAGTGATAAATCTTGATTTCAACAATTTCCCGGTAGATTTTCAAATTTTGAAGATTTTCTCACGATATTATGACAAAATCTCAGCGAAAACAAAATATTTTAAAACATTCATTACAATTAGTAAATAATTTTCAAATTTGAAATATATATATATAACTTGTTTTAACTTCTAATCAATTTTCTGTTAAAATCACGATCGACACTTCTGAGAGTTATATCTGACCACAGGCCCATTTTATTGGAAGTGGCTAATAATAACTGGGGCCCAAAACCGTTCAGGTTCGAGCTGGCATGGTTGGAGATTGAAGGCTTTAAGGAGCTGATTACAGAATAGTGGTCTTTCTTTCAGGTGGAGGGCTATGCTGGTTTTGTATTAGGCTACAAGCTCAAACTGTTAAAAGAAAATATCAAAATCTGGAAAAAGGAAATTCTGGTTGCTAGAGAAGCAAAATTTGAGTCCATTTTAAGCAAGATTAATGAGATTGATGTCAAGGAAGAAGCAAGAGTGTTATTGGAGGGAGATAGGGTGGAAAGGGCGGATTTAAATGCTAAATACACATCTTTCTCCAAAGATGAGGAAATCAAATGGCACCAACAATCCAGAGCCCTTTGGTTAAAGGAAGAGGATGAGAACACATGTTTCTTCCACAATATGGCTAGAGCTCAGGCTAGGTTCAACAAATATTCGAAATACCGGTATCGCGTTACGTATCACCCCCTTAGAATACGGATACATATCGGTGATTGCATGGGATAAATCAATTGTATCTCGTAATGTATCACTGTTGTTGGATACATGGGGGAACATTGGGAAATTGGTCAAAGTTTCAACGAAACTTCAGTGATTGTTAAAAAAGACATCAATACACTTATAAATCAAAATATTACAAAAAACAAGTGCACATAATAGGTTTTCTTTGTAAGGGGTCCTAATTTATGCATTGTCTAACTGAATTGATGCGAGTATATTCAAAGTCTATTAACATAATTTACAAATGTAAGAAGACGTGTGGAAACACAAGCAATACATTCAAAAGCAAAAGAAGAATCACTAAATCAGGTTACATACACGTTTGATTTTATTTTTAGACAGATTGCAACCAATTTGTGAGAAATTCAGAATTTTGATTTTTTTTAATTTTCGGCAACACAGCCCGTCTCCTCCAAATCTCAAAATCGAAGCTCACAATCCATGAATTTTCATGCAAAACATGAAAAATCATGGATTTGTAACAATTTGACACTGATTTAACATGATTTACCAGGGGGGGAGGATCGAAAATAAAAAATGCTCACTGAATCAAACATGTGGGATATATCCCACTACTTGTGCATTTGGTATCGCGCAGGTGGGATACAAGATATATCGTAGGCTATATTGGCCGATATCATCGATACTTAAAACATCAGGTTCAACGAGATTAGTTCCTTGGTGATTGATGGTGTTAAAACCTCATAAAGAAAGAAAATAAGCAATGTTATGGTCCAATTTTACAAAATGTTGTTTACTTCTAACCAATGGAATAGACCTAAGCTAGACAATTTGGAGTTTTCCTGTGTCGCTATTGAAGATGCATATGCCCTTGAGAAGACTATCTTGGGTCAAGAAGTTAACTCTGCGATTGATTCCATGTGGGGCGACAAAGCCCCCGGTCCGGACGGGTTCCTAATGATTTTTTTCCAACATTTTTGGTCAATGGTTGGTGGAGATGTGATGAAATTTATTTTAGAATTCTTCAATAAAGGCCGCCTCTTAGACAACCTTGGAGTGACGTTTATAGCTCTTATTCCCAAAATAGAAGGTGCGGAACTATTAAAAGGTTTTCATCCTATCAGCATTATAGGAAGCCCATATAGAATTTTAGCTAAAGTGTTGGCTCTCAAGTTTAAAAGCATCCTCTCCAGCGTCATCTCAAAAAATCAAGGAGCCTTTGTCTTGGGAAGACAGATACTTGCTACCACCCTCATCGCAAATGAATGCATCGCCTTCGGACAAAAAGAAGGGAAGCAAGGTTTAGTTTACAAGCTCAATATAGAAGAAGCCTACAACCATGTTGATTGGAAATTCTTAGATTATATGCCTGAGAGAATTGGTTGCAGAGAGGTTGGTTCCAAGCATGTACTCAATCTCAATCTTTTTCCATTCGGATCAACGGGTCCCCCTTCGATTATTTCAAGGCTTCTCATGGTATTAGACAAGGTGATCCCCTCTCCCCCTGTATGTTTGTAGTGGTTGAGGAAGCATTTAGCAAGATGCTCCACAAAGCCGAGGTTAATGATGCAATCCAGTGATCAAGTCTATGAGATCTCAACACCCAAATTGCAAAGAAATTATATATATAGACACACACACACACTCATAAGAACAATGGAGTAGGGAGGGAGAGAGCTTTTATCGATATCAAAAAATTTTCTTATAAAACTTAAAGGACCACACCTAGAAAATTATTTGAATGACTAACTCCAACACAACCACCCCCCTTTTCTAGATCCTAAAAGAATCCTTACTTGAAACCTTTACGACTTAGAGAATCAATCACAATTTATTACAAACTAATCTAATCTTTCTTCGTATGGCAAAAGCATAATGAAAAGCAGACATGGAAAGCAATTAAATCTTTAAATCCAGCCCATATCTTCAACCATGTCAATTACAACCTTATCAATTCCTTAAATCAGTCCCCCCATATCTCCGAAAAATAGTAAATTATTATTCTCAAATCTGTAACTTTGATTTGATGGCTTTGATCCTATGTCTTGTCGGGCCCTATAGTAGGTAGGCCTAGATAGGCTTAAGTAGGTTAGGCCCTATGGTGGGCCTAGATGATCCTATGTAGGCCGTGAGCCTGCATCTTTCCCCCCAAGTTGGAAAGAACTCGACTCCGACAAGTTAGAAGCTTCATACAAGTAGTACAAGTCCGGATCCAATCTTTTTAATTCATCGCTCGTGATCCATACGCATTCAAAATAGGGCTTGTTCTTCCATTTCAACAAGAATTGCCTGTATTAGCCCCATCGAGTGTTAGCAGTCTTCATTTGCAATACTTGTTCAACTTCTTCCTTCTTTTTCTTTAGGAGTTGTTTATTAATATTGATACTGGCTTCATTTTGCACATCAAATGGCTCGCCATGGTACTCGAATAGGTCCCCACATTGAAAGTCGGTTAGATATCTAAGTCATCTGGCAACTCGATTTCATAAGCATTATTATCCAACTTCCTCTTGGCTCGGCATGAACCGATCTTCTTAGACTAAAGCTTAAGGTAAGCTCCCCTCGGAAACCTTTTCTTTGCGGAGATAGACCATAACTAAGTCATATTCGTTTTATATCTTCTCACACCGATGTTCATTCACAGCTTGTTGGTACCTGGTACAGTTGTCTTTAATCCTATTCTTTATTTGAACTTGCGCATCTTGGACATGCATGGCAAAAGCATCAACATCTTCGCTCACTTGATCTTCTACCGATAATGGTACTAAGTCAAGTACATGATGTGGGCTTCTCCCATTTACCATCTCAAATGAAGATTTTCAGTAGTATGATTCACTTAGTTGTTATAAGCAAACCCGACTTGGGATAAAACCTAGTCCCAATGGGATATGTTGTCGGCTACGATGCTGGAGAGGTTACCAAGACTCCTATTGACCATCTCAGTTTGGTTGTCTGTTTGAGAATGATATGCGCTAGAGAATTGAAGCTTAGTCCCCAATCGCTTCTATAAAGTTCACCAGAAGTTACCCACAAACTTCAAATCACAGTCAGAAGTTAGTCTCTAGTACCCCGTGAAGTCGCACAATTTCTTTGAAAAATATGTCAGCGATATGCATAGCATCCATGGTCGTTTTGCATGGAATGAAGTGGGCCATCTTAAAAAACGGTCCACACAATGAAAATTGAACATATTCCCCCCTTTGAGTCTTGAGAAGACCAAGAATGAAGTCAATAGAAATATCCACCCGAGGCGTGACTAGAATGGGAAGTGGCGTATAAAGACCGGTATTTTACACATGACCTTCAAAAACTTGGCGTTGGCAACATCATGCTACAAACTGTTCAATGTCATGCCACATACGAGGCCAATAGTATTTTTTTCTCCTCCATGACCAATGTTTATCCCTTCGAGAGTGTCCACCCAATCCTCCTCCGTATAGCTCAAATGGGATCTTTTCTCGAATTGATCCCCCGGGAATGCATAAGCGAGAACCCTTGAATAGATATCCATAGTGTGAGATGAATTCACACTTTAGATCTCGGCCATCCAATCACCTGTCAAGTACATAGCCAAAAATCGGGTCCCCTTTGTATTGTTCTTTTAATGCCTGAAGGTGAAAGCCAGAAATCGGGTCCCCTTTGTATTGTTCTTTTAATGCCTCGAATTCGATGACCTTCACGACAAGAATTCATAGTAGAACCACTCTCCTATTCAAAGCATCTGCTGCTTTGTTGTGGCTTTCACCTTTATGACGTAAAAGGAAGGTATTTTCTTGTAGGAAAGTTGTCCACTTCGTATGATTAGCACTCGACTTCTTTTGGGAGTTGAGATATCTCAACCCTCATAGTCCAAATATAAAATGAGCTCCAAATGAATCAAGTAATGTCTCCAATGTCAAGGTGCCTAGACCATTGTATAGAACTTGAGATCATACGTGTAGTAGTTCTTCCGTGCATCATTAATCTTCTCACTAAAGAAAAGTAATGGCTTTCTTTCCCAACTCAACACCACACCAATGCCAACATTTGAAGTGCCGCTTTCCACTTCAAGGACTTTATTAAAGTCCAAAAGTGCAAGAACTAGAGCTTCTATCATCTTTTTTTATGGTGTTGAAGCTTCAATCCGTTGCTTTAGTCCATTCGAACTTGCCTCCCTACATGCAATTAGTGACAAGTGCGACGATGGTGCTGCAATTCCGGATAAAGCTTCGATAAAATGTCGCCAAGCAATGGAAAGAACGAACCTCTGAAAGGGTTCGTGGGGTGAGTCACTACGCAATGGCCTTGATTTTCTCTTGATCAACATTGATCCCTTCTGCAGACACAAAATACCCCAAAAACACAACACTATCGACAAGGAATGAGTGCTTTTTCAAGTTAAAAAATAGTGACTCCCTCCGTAATACATCAAATATTTGTCGGAAATGATCAAAAGATAAACAAATGCATTAGGGCTAAAAACAAGAATATCATCAAAATATACAACTAAGAACTTCCCATAAAAGGGCAAGAGTACCTCTGTCATCATCCTCATGAAAGTCTTAGCGCATTTGAAAGGCCGAAAGGCATGATGAGCCATTCGTACAATCCATCTCGAGTCTTAAATGCAATCTCCCACTCGTCCCCAGGCCGAATATGTATCTAATAATATCCAATCCGCATGTCAATCTTTGAAAAGACCTTTGCTCCATACAACATGTCTAGCGTATCGTCCAAGCAAAGAATAGGAAATTGGCACTTGATAGTAATCTGGTTGATCGCACAACTATCCACGCACTTCCTCCAAGATCCATCTTTCTTAGGGGTTAATAATGCAGAAACAGTACACAATAGCATGCTTTCCCGAATTAAACCATTCTGTAGTAACTTGGTAACCTGTCAGTGGAGCTAAGCATATTTAGCTAGACTCATTCGGTAGTGCGTAAGATTCGGTAGACTTGAACCCGGCTGGGGCTTGGCTTATTATTGGATGTTGGCCCATTTAGCTACATCAATGTGATGCTCCCCCAGGTTGGGGCTTGGCTTATTATTGGACATTGGCCCATTGTCCCTCGACCTATGGGAAGCCCTGTAGTTGCCTTACGTGGGAAGTTAACATGTTGCCCCATCAATGACGGCCCTCATAGGGCACCAAATCGTCTCACAAGTCCTCAATTAATTATCTCATCGGCCTTCAACGCAAGTGTATGTGCATCGGACATTTCAAGAACATCTTTGAAAGCCAATTCATTTCTAATATCTGGGCTAAGACCATTAAGATATCTAAAAATCTTTGGTCTTCATACTGACAAAACCATGCCCCTAATGTCAAGATATGGAACTCCTCGGTGTATTCATTTACTGACTTGTTATCTTGATGTAAATTGTGACATCTTTGATAGAGGTCACAGGCTCAAGTTGCAAGTAAGAACTTCCCTTTTAACTTCTTTTTCATCATTTCTCAAGAATTTATTTTCTCCTTACCTTGATGGATTTGTTCAGTTTGGAGATCATCCCACCATGCTAACGCGCAACCGGAAGACTTCACAACTACTAACTTCACCTTCCGATCATTTACGACTTCCTTGTGCTCGAACACTTTTTTCACCTTGCTTAGCCAATCAATCAAGTCGTCAGCATGCAACCGGCCATGGAATTCTAGACTTTCTACCTTAACTTCAGGCTCTCTATCACATTCCAACAATCGAAAGATTCGATCATTGGCGTCTTCATAAACCAAGACCACCCATAGTTGGTTAGGACTTTAGTAGGGACCTCCTCCTACGTGTTCAAATGCTCCAACTTCGATCTATGGATTTCCTCCATGCTGGAGGTCCCCCACTTGATTAATGAGGATTTCTACCACATGCGTGAGTTGATCTACTCGCTCCATGAGTGTGCAAATCAATTGGGTTGCACAAACTCTTCCTGTGTCAACCCCTTCAAAGCCATTAGAAGATAGTGTAAAGTCAAAAAATCCCAAAGACAACCCTGCTCTAATACTAAAATGGTGCAAACTGGTTATCGAGTTAATGAAATCTCAATACCCAAATTGCAAAGAAATTAATATATATATATATATGGAGTAAAGAAGGAGAGATCTTTCATTGATATCAACCTTTTTCTCTTACAAAAATAACAACCATACTTAGAAAATTATTCGAGTGCTCCTACACCACCACCACCCTTTTATAGATCCTAAAGGAATCCAATGCAGGGGCATTTTCACACTAGGCTCGAGTGGGGTGGCCTGTGGGATGCAGGGGCACACTCGGGGTGGGCGTCCCGTGTGAGGCAAGTGGCTCGTGTGAAGCGAAATCCATTTGAAGTGGGGCCCACGAGGGGGGTTCAGCTGAGGTCTCAACCCATGGGATGTGGGGCTTGGGCTATGAGATTAGGGGATTGATTCATCATGCTCTATCAATTCGAGCTTTTAAAGCAAGTGGTTAATTGTCCTGTATCAAAGTGGTATCAGAGCGGGAGGTCTATGGGATGCAGGGGCAGACTGGGGGTGGGCGACCCGTGTAAGGCAGGTGGCTCATGTGAAGTGGAACCCATGTGAAGTTGGGCCCACGAGGGGAGTGCAGCCAAGGTCCTAACCCATGGGATGTGGGGCCTGGGCTATGAGATAAAGGGATTGATTTGCCCTGCTCTATCAGTTCAAGCTTTTAGAGCAAGTGGTAAATTGTCCTGCATCAAGATCCTTAATTGCAATATCTACAACTAAGAGAATCAATCACAACTTATTGTAAACTAAGCTAATCTTTCTTCATAGGGCAAAAGCCTAATGAAAAGCGAACATGGAAAGCAATTAAATCTCTAAATCCAACTCATATCTTCAATCATATCAATTACACACTCATCACATCTTTAAATCAACCCCTCGTATTTTCCAAAAACAGAAAATTATAATCCCCAAATCTATAAATAATCAACCCAAAAATCAGCACATGTTGGGCTATACAGTGGGCTATGATCCCATATCTTGTCGGGCCCTACAATGGACCTAGATGGGCTTAAGTGGGTTGGGCCTACAATGGGCCTAAGTAGGTCTTGTGCCTACACTGTTAATGGTCTAATTGGTGAATTCAAGGTGGTGGGGGGGAGAGGGGTGTAAGTTAGCGATCTCCAATATGTGGATGACACGATCCTCTTTTACAATGTAGATTTTATGGCAGTTGATAACCTTCGGAAGATTGTTATTTGCTTTGAAGTGGTATCGGGTTTAAATGTTAATGCGGCCAAGTATGAAGTGTTGGGGATCCATCTTGAGAGAGAGGAGTCATCTCCTTTTACGGATTATTTTGGGTGTAGATGCGGAGTTTTCCCCTCTACCTATCTTGGGTTGCCTCTGTGCATAGAGAAGTCAACAGAGTACCTTTGGGACAAGGTCATAGAAAGAATTGAAAGGAGTTTCTCTTCTTGGAACCATCTCTCATTGGACGGGCATTTGACTCCTATTAAAACAACCTTCTCTAACATGTCTATCTATTTCATGTCCCTTTTTAAGTGCCCTAAATCAGTGTTAGATAGGCTAGACAATGAGAGATTTCTTTTAAAAGGTGCCCGACGAAAAAAGAAAGTTTAATTTGCTCAAATGGGTAAAAGTCTGCAAAACTTTAAGTGAGGGAGCGGCTAGCTTGAAAGATCTAGGTCTTATAAATGATGCCCTTCTTGGAAAGTGGCATTGGAGGTCCGTTTAGTTTGGAGACCGGAAAACTTTGGAGAGAGATTCTTGTATCCAAATACAGAACTCAAATGGGTGGTTGGAGCATAAAGTCTTCCTAACTTTACCACCTTTCCCATCTTTGCAAGACTATTGTTGCCACCGAGCATAAGTTTTGCCAAGGCATTTCCTTTGCCCTTGAAAAAGGGAATGCACACTTCTGGTTAGACATGTGGTGTGGTGAAAGGCCGTTGCAAGATCTTTTGCCAAGCATTGCTAGTATTGTCGCAGACCGTTCCAACGTA
The DNA here is from genome assembly GCF_029962835.1 of Magnolia sinica. Lineage (NCBI taxonomy): Eukaryota > Viridiplantae > Streptophyta > Magnoliopsida > Magnoliales > Magnoliaceae > Magnolia > Magnolia sinica. The sequence goes on along the minus strand of NC_080575.1, from coordinate 62,381,691 downwards.
GTTGATCGTTGCTACTCCATAGAGGAAGCGTCCATTGTTTGGTCTCCACCTCACTGGAGAAATTTCACGGATGATGAGTTCGAGGAGCTCATTAGTACCTTGATCACCTGAAGTTAGTTGCGCCTTCACCTCAGGAAGAAGATTTGATGATTTGGGAAGAGCATAATTCCAGCGTATTCTTGGTGCGATCCTTTTATAATTGATTTCTAAGCTGGCTTCTCCGTCTTTCTTTGCGTCACACTTTTAGTCGTATGGCACCCCTCCGAGGATTGAGGCTTTTGTTTGGCTTATGGGAAGGAAAAGAGTGTCAACCATCGATAACCTTCAAAGGCAATCCCTGATCCTCCCCAACATCTACGTGATGTGTATGGGCGATGCGGAATCGATCGACCATCTCTTTATTCATTGTCCCTTAACATGCAAACTTTGGTATCACTTCATCTCCCTTTTCCATGTGTCTTGGGTGATGTATGTTGACCATCTACTATCGGGCTTGCTACAAAGCCGTAGTGGTTAATTCACGAAAAGCCATTTGGAGGGATGTTGCCATGGGTATTTTCGGGTTTATTAGGAAAGGCCGAAACAGTCGATGTTTTCAAGACAGGGATCCATCTGTTGAAGAGATCATTTTCTTAGTGAAAAGTGTTGTTTCGGAATGGGCTCCTTACAGCAGTTGCGCCCACTAATCTTTCAACTTGGTTTTTGGCCTAGCTATGGGTTGTGTTCTTTACCATCTTTTGGCAGTTTCTTTTAATAAATTTGCAATTATCTCTCAAAGAAATTGCAAAAAGTTAAAAAGCAGCTAAGATTTTGAAAATATCATGATATCATCATGATAGTATCATTTAATCAAATTGCCACAAAAATATTGGCAATATTTGTCACACTGCCTTCAGCCATAGGGTCAAGAATTTGATTGGAAATCTTTGGCCCTACAAAAGTGAGCTTATATTCACCAGAGATCTTTGGTGAGAGTTGTTGAATGGAAATCTTTGGCCCTATCAAAATAGAGTTTTGCAATGTGGTGGACGGGACTTAAGGCTAAAGAAGGGGAAGGATAGGAATTCATCTCTTAGTTCTTTTCGGTCGTTCTATTGTCTAATTCTGCCTCTTTAATGTGCCTCTAAAATTCTAATATGAGGAGGCTCTAGTGGCTATCAGTTCCAATGTTGGGGATGCCATCACCATTGACAATGTCACCTTAAGGTCGAGGAGCTCCGATGGGCCCACATACGTATTAGGTTAAAACATGCAATTGCAACTCCCCCTTCTGTCCCTATTTCTGTTGGTGAGGTGAAGTTGAAGGTCAGGGTGATCCATGAGGATGTTTCAGGGCAGTTATTTGGGTTTCCTCCAGTCAGAGTCCATGATAGTAGGCACAAAAAGGTGTCTAAGGTCGCGGGCTACAACCCCTTCGGTGGTCCTGCTCCTTACTATTCCCATGAACCACCTAGTCTCTCGAGGTATTCGTGTGAGATGGGAATGGCCCCTCCTTCCCATGCGAAACCGACTGTTGAGAGGATGTGGACACATGGACCATCCATTTCATCAAATTCCCCAAATGAGGGACACCTGGCAAATCCGGTCCATCCATTTTGTTGTCTTGTATTCTTCGCTTCTCTCCATGTGTAGACAGGTGTCTATGAGAGACGTCCCATGTGGAGGAACAAGATAGAATCTCTCGAAGCTTCTGTAGATGAGCAGTTCGATCTACAACATGTGTTCATGCTAATGTCGATATGCGCATGCCGCATGTATTGTGTGGTATACGTGGCTTGTACCTGGCCGCTTTTGTCCTTGTTGATAGACAGTTGGCCTCTAGTAAATCTCTGCTGAATCTAAATGCAATAATCAGGGGCAGTCGTCCTGTTATATCTATGCCAGCCTCATGTGGAGTAATGGACACATGTCAAAGGGAGAGGGAACCTTCGCCACCTTTGTTTTCCAAGGCATTGGAAGGTTCAACACGCGGCGATCATGATGGGAGCCTTCTATCACTTGCCAACCTTTGCATGTATGATTCAGATATCAACAATCTCTCTTCCTCCCTACTGACAATGAGGCAACGACATGTGGCTCCCCCAGGTCAAGAAGAGATGGAGACAAATTTATTATGGGTGGCGAATCTCTCTTCGAGGTCAACACGTATAGCGCTGCTACTTCTACTTTTTCGCCAGATTGCATGGGCTATTGGGAGTTGGAGCCAGAAAGTCATTCTTATCAGGTCAATCATGTATCTTCCCCAAACCGTGCAAGTTCCTTTTTCCAATTCTTAAATGTGGAGCAAGCGGTTAACCATCCCACGTCTGATACCATACCCCCCCCCCCCCCCCCCCCGGCTCGATATAGCTTCTATTAGTTAGGGGCCCTTAAGACTTATGCTCTTGTCCATTTCTCTCCCGATGCTCAACTCTTAATCTCTTTCATGGGAACGGGCCTGGCATGATATGTGTTAGTCTATCGGCCTTCACAAGTGTAGCAACGCGATGGGCCCCCCCCCCCCCCCAAAGTAACCTTCTCTCTCTAATCCTTTCTCCAGGAACTATGGAAAGTCTATGGGCTGCTATTAGGGGGAAAAATTGTTAAGGGATCCTATTTATCATGCGGGGAGGCTTCTTGGGTGGTTTTCGATGATCATGACAAAAATGATGTTGTTCTGTTTCAACTTATGGAATAAAGGGGCATTCAGCTCTCAACCGGGATGGTGCAAAAGAGATCCATAAGTTTAGCTAAGGGCAGCAAGGAACTCATCAACCTAGGGGTTAACCTAGATGGGGATTTCATAAGGTTCTCCCAAGGTGAGAGAAGTAGAGGGATCAGAATGGTTGTCCAATGAATATCATAGCTTGAAATGTCTGAGGGTTACTTGGGATGCCCCCAAAAAAATGCATTCACGTTAAGTCAATTTGTAGGTCTAAAGCTAGTATTGTTGTTGTGCAAGAGTCTAAGCGCCAGTCTATTAACACGAGTGTTGTCGGGTCCATTTGGATAAGTCAGCTGATCGGGTGTCTCTGTGTTCTGATGGGGCGTTAGGGGGAATTATAGTCATGCGGAATCCCTCGTTAGGGCATAAGGAAGACACATGGGTGAGTTCTTTTTCAGTTAATTTGGTCTTTTTGGAAATTTTTTCAAGCTTATAGTGGGTCTTCTTTGGAATCCATGGCCCATATCGTGTCTTGATGACATGTTGGACATGATGGCCAATGCTACTATCTTCTTAAAAATGGACCTCAAAAGTGGCTATCACCAATTCCGTATAAACCCTGGTGACAAGTGGAAGACGGCCTTCAAGACGAAGGATAGGCTATACGAGTGGCTTGTTATGCCTTTTGGGCTGACTAATGCCTCGAGTACCTTCATGCGTGTGATGACCCAAGCAGTGTTTTAAATAACGGTAGCGTGATGCGTAGCGCTTAGCCCTCTATAGCGTGTAGCGTAAATATGTAGCGTGTAGCATAAGCTACACGATATTTCTATTTTTTAATTTAAAAATAGAACAAATATAATAAATAGTGAAAAAAAGGGAAAAAAATATAAAAATGCCTAAAAGATGATTCATTTTATCAATTATAAGCATGTTTAAAAAATTTATTAGTTATCATTTACCAAAAGCCAATCCACATACATAAGCCAAATCAAATAATTATCACATCAACAACTTCCTAAGCAAACCACTTTAATTAAGAATGTCTAATTGAAACCACAAGTCACAATTATGAAAAGAAATAAAAATCCCATAAGTTAAAAGTATCAAGTACAATACAAGTGTCTCATTCCTCAACATTAGAAACAAAGAAAACGTGAAAAAATAATATAAAAAACTAAAATAGTAAAAAAATACATTGTAGCTTACGCTACGGATGCTACGGGCTACGTAGTTGTAGTGTTCGCTACGACCCCTGTAGCGTGCACTACAGGGGATTTACGCTATTTGGGACGCTACGTAGCGCTACGGCCACGGTACGCTATGTAGCATACGCTACGGGCGCTATTTGAAACACTGGACCCAAGTGTTGAGACCCTTCATGGGGAAGTTCCTGGTCGTCTACTTTGATGATATCCTGATTTATAGCATGACCAAGGAATAACACCTCAACCATTTGAGGCAAGTTTGTGGGATCCTTAGAGCTGAAAAGTTGTATGCCAGCCTAAAGAAGTGTACGTTTATGTCTAGCAGTGTTGTCTTATTAGGTTTTGTTGTGTCATCTGAGAGAGAGTCAACGGATCCTGAGAAGGTCGAGGCCATCATCAATTAGCCTGAACCGCGCAGTATTCACGAGGTGCACAGCTTTCACGGCTTATCCACCTTCTATAGACGATTCATTCAAGACTTCAGTTCCGTTATGGCTCCCATCACGGATTGCATAAAAAAATGAGAGTTTCAATGGACGAAGGTGGCCTCGAAGGCCTTCGAGGAGATAAAAGTCAAGATAACTGAAGAACCAATCACGCGACTTCCGAATTTTTCGAAAGCTTTTGAAGTCGCATGCGACGCGTCAGGAGTCAGCATGGAAGTACTTAGACAAGAAGGGCACCCTATCGCCTTTTTTAGTGAGAAACTGAATGAGGCGAAACAAAAATACTCCACCTGTGACAGAATTCTATGCGGTGTGCAATCATTGCGCCACTGGCGTCATTATCTATTGCCGCAAGAATTCGTCTTGTCCTCAGATCACGAGGCTTTGAGATATCTGAACTCTCAGGAGAAATTAAACCCTAGACACGCCAAGTGGGTCCAGTTCCTTCAAGGGTACACTTTTGTGCTTAAGCACAAGGCCGGTGTAGAGAATAAGCCTGCCGACGCATTGATTCGTCAAGTTGCGTTACTCAATTCCATAAGTGTCAAAGTCACAGGGCTCAAGCGTATCAGAGAGGATTATTCTGAGTGCCCAGATTTTGGAGTTGTGTACGCATTGTTGTTAGGGAATCCGTCAAGAGCTAGTAGTGAGTACTTGATATTGGATGGATATTTGTTTAGGAGTGACCGTTTATGCATACCTCACACCTCCATCTGCGATTTTCTTGTCTGAGAGTTACATTCAGGAGGGGTTGCGAGTCATTTTGGTCGAGACAAGACCATTGCCCTTGTAGAGGATAGATTCTATTGGCCAAGCCTCAAGTGAGACGTGGCCGAAATTATAGGGCAGCGTCGTACTTATCAACTGGCAAAGCAGAAAAAGCAAAATATGGGGCTATACACCTTTGCCAGTTCCATTTGCCACTTGGCAGGACATCAGTATGGACTTCGTGCTTCGGCTCCCCAAGACTATTCGGAAACACGATTCCATATTTAATGTCCTGAACCGTTTTTCTAAGATGGCCTACTTCATCCCTTGTTCGAAGACCTCTAACGCATCTCATGTTGTCAAGTTATTCTTTAGTGAGGTTGTCAAGCTTCATGGGTTACCCAAAACTATAGTGTCTGACCGTGACGTACGATTCATGAGTTATTTTTGGAAGACACTATAGCATATGAAGAGTATTAGGCTCCAATTTTCTTCTACCTACCACCCTCAGACCAATGGTCAGACTGAGATGGTCAATAGGAGCCTAGGAAATTTGCTCCTATATTTAATGGGGGAGCACACCAGGATGTGGGACATTGTACTACCTATCGCCGAGTTTGCATTTAATAGTTCTGTCAATAGATCCACAGGTTTAAGTCCTTTTGAAGTCGTTACTGGTTATAAACCTAGGAAGCCTATTAATCTTGTCCCTATGTCCATGTCCCATAGGCCATCAGAGTCTACAGTGTCCTTTGCACATCATATTCATTCATTTGCATCAAGAAATCAGGCAAAAGGTCAATACTAGTAATGAACATTACAAAATTTCTGCAGACCAACATAAACGATTCAAGGAATTCAATGTAGGCGACTCTGTGATGGTCTGCATCCGACCAGAGCGGTACCATCAAGGAGCCGTTCGGAAATTACACGCGCATAGTGTTAAACTATTCAAAATTATAAAATGAAACGGTCCCAATGCGTATGTGGTAGATCTTCCACCTTCCATGGGAATTAGTTCCACATTCAATGTTGAGGATCTAGTTGTATTTCAGGGGACCACTGATACATTGTCCAGCCTTTTTACCTAACCATCCTGATTCCCCAGACCTTTCCCTTGATCCATGGCCCCTTCTCAACCCACCCAACCTCTACCCCTCATACCTACCCTTCCCACATCCAGAGAGGAGTTAGAGGATATTCTAGACCATCAGATAGTATCGACGTTGGACAGCGGCTTTCAAAAGTTCCTTGTCAAGTGGAAGTCATGCTCAGCTTCAGACAGTAAGTGGCTCACTGAAGAGCTTCAGAGACTTAATCCAAACATCTTGGAACAGTTCAAAAGCTTTATTTGGCTGATGGCGAAATCTTCGCAACAGGAGAGAGTTGATGAGGACATCATGCGCACGCCCCCCACCCTACGCACGTATTTGAGGAGGCTGGCCCCAATTTCGATTTGGATCGACGACGACATCTTTGGAGGGCCTTACAATTAGGGGCTACGCTATGGAACATTAGAGTGGACCCAATCATCATATAGATTCTACCATTGGATCTCATAATCGTGGCCCACTACCTTAGATGATCTAGGATTTTGAGTTTTGACTATTCTCATTATTAGAAACATCATGAACAATTTTGATTGCTTAAATTAGTTATTATTTTATTTACTTCAGCTTTAAATATTAGTGTGCGCACATGGCGTAAGGGTAAAATTGTCTTTTGGGGTTTAGGGTTTTCTTATAAATAAGCAACCCCATATAGGTATTCTCAATGAAGTTTATGAATAAAAAATTCTGCGTTTTCTTCTTCTTTTGACTATTCTCATTATTAGAAACATCATGAACAATTTTGATTGCTTAGATTAGTTATTATTTTATTTACTTCAGCTTTAAATATTAGTGTGTGCACATGGCGTAAGGGTAAAATTGTCTTTTGGGGTTTAGGGTTTTCTTATAAATAAGCAACCCCATATAGGTATTCTCAATGAAGTTTATGAATAAAAAATTCTACGTTTTCTTCTCAATCTCTTTGGGTTGAAGAATCGAATTGGGTGCGAAACCCTCCCTTCCTCGAAGGGCTAACTACCGTGGTGCGAAGCCACAACCAACCCGAATCATCCCCACTTCATTATGCCCCACATCCATCATCCTCTACATCCCTTCCACCTTTAGATTCACCCTCTTTCGTATCCAAGTTCTATCTTATAACAGTACACAAACAGAATTTCTGATTCTGGCCCATTTGAGGGGCTGAAACTTCGGCGGAGCACCACACACAAACCGTGCATCGGATCGACACGAAATTTGGCATGAAGGTAGTCCTACCCTGGCCGATCCTAGCCTAGGAGTCGATTTCCGACTTTGTGAGCCCCACACACGTGCAGACGAGTGGTCACGCACGTGCACCCAGGGCCAGCTGCTGTCCACGCACGTGGCTCATCTCAGGTTCTATCTTTCCTCTATTTTCCTCCTCTTTAGACTTAAATCCAAATCTTTAACCCTAAAGAATCCCAAATCCCAATTATCCCCAAATTTGCAAACCCTGGATTCTCCCGAATTGAAACATGGTGAATCTCTTGAATTGGGGAAACAATCCTTTGCAAGAATGGATGAATCTTACACTCCTTTGGGCTTGTTTGGTTTATAATTTTATTTGATCCAGCCCTAAACTTGTGTAGGCTTGGACCCCCATAGATTCCCCTTTTTGAATGTTTGATAGTATGTAGGATGTGGAATTTTTTGACTGTTTAAATTGGTATAATCATGAGCTTGATTTCTTGCATTCCACATTTAATTTCACGTCCTGCATCAGATATCCCCATGGGGGGTGTGAAGTTCACCTGGTCTAATGGTCAAGCACCTCCCTCCATGTCCTTATTAGATAGGTTTCTTGTTTCCCCTAAGTGGGTTCAGCATTTCTCGCTTTCTAGTCAATCCAATCTCCCTAATCCATGTTGGATCATTGTCCGGTCCTTCTAGAGGTTGAGGAGCTAAACTGACCCAAGCCCTTTAGATTTGAGGTAGGATGGCACGTAGTTGAGGGTTTCCTGTCCTTAGTGACCGGTGGTCTCCTTTTGAGGTTAAAGTCTGGGCGGATTTCAAGCTATTATAAGAATTAAATATGCTGAAGGCTAAGCTCATGTCTTGGAAGCGAGAAAGTGTTTGGGCTCAGGGAACTTGAGATGGGACTCATGGTTGTTCATCATCCAGACATTGGACATAAAAGAAGAAGGTGGTCTGTTGTCTGATTTGGAGCGAGCTGATAGAGATAAGTTCTCTTCTGACTATAAAGCTAGGGTTCGAGATGAGGAGATCAAGTGGAGCTAGCGCTTAAGGGCAGTCTGACTAAACGAAGGTGATAAAAACACCAAATACTTTCATAGAATAACCCGGGCCAAGTGCATCTCTTCCTTGTTAGTTGATGGGTTTAAATTGGCTGACAAAGGCCGCATTTGTGAGGCTATTGTTGATTATTCTCAATCCTTGCTCACGGATGAGGGAATCCAGAGACCACTACTTGATAATTTAGTCTTTGATTCTCTCTTCGAAAGAGGCTCCGCTCTAGAGGTCCTCATCCGTATTAAAGAAGTTAAGGAAACTATTTGAGCCCTAGGGAAGAATAAAGCCATAGGCCCTAATGGCTTTCCTTAAGCCTTCTTCCAAACTTTTGGGGACCTTGTTAACTTTGACTTGATGGCTTTTGCAAATAAATTTTTGAAGGGGATCCCCTCTCCCCCCTCCTATGATGGTGGCCAAGGCCCTAAGCAAGATGTTAAGTAGAGGACAAATCGAGAGTTTATTTGGGAGCTTTCAAGTTTCAAATTTTCCTAAGGTAATTAACCATATTCAATTTGAAGATGATACCACCTGTTTTGTGAGGCTTTTGAGTCTAAGGTGGCTAATCTCTGGTTTGTTATCAGATGGTTTAAGGTGGTTTATGGCCTTAATATCAATTTAGCCAAAAGCAAGCTTTTATGTATTAATATTTCCCAGGAAGTTACCTAATTAGCTGAGGTTTTGCGCTACTAGGGTGGCTCCTTACCTTCGTCTTTTTTGGCCCTCCCGCTATGTTTAAGAAAGCTCGTGCTTCGTCTTTGGGACAACTGACATGGTGGTGGAGAGATGGAGAGAAAGCTATCTCCTTGGAAAATCAAATTTTGCTCCATCAGCAATAGAATTACTCTTCTAAAAGCTTTTCTCTCCAATCTCCCCTTGTACTTTGTCCCATTTAAGTGTCATAAGTCAATGTTGGCTTGGATAGATAAGCTGAGAAGGGATTTATTGTGCCAAGGTGGTGCGGCTAATAGGAAATTTCACCTGTTAAATTGCGAAAATGTTTGTGGACCTATGAGGGAGGGGCGTGGATTAAGAGCCTTGTAATTGTTAAGAAGGCTATGTTGGGTAAGTGGATGTGGAGGTTCGACATAGAGTCAAGTCTATGGAGAAGGATTATTGTTGCCAAGTATGGTTCCTCCCCTTCAAGTTGGTGGATTAGTGAGCCTTCCATCTATATGGCTTCCTCGTGGAAATTGGTGCCTAGGTTTGCCTCTCTTCTAGCTGAGGGCTTTTTGCCATCGGAGAGGGGTCCAGGGTTAGTTTTGGGGACAATGTGTGGTGTGGGGACATTCCTCTTCGCAGTTTTTTAATCAGGGCTGCTAATCTCGGCTGCTAACCATTGTCCAATGGCAAAAATCTTCGCTGCTAATTGTTTTTTTAATCAGGGCTCTGGGGGAGTGTGGTTACCTCCCTGTCGTGAGTTGAATGATTTAGAATTTGGTGATTTGGTTGCTCTTTTGGCTCAATTGAAAGGGATTGTGCCGACTCCAGGAGTTAAGGATTCGCTTTTATGGTGCTTTAGCAAGGCCGGGGTTTTCTCAATTAGGTCATTGTTCGTGTTGTTGTCCCAACCTGTTCTTGTTGCTGCTCCTTGCCATTCGACGTATGTGTGGGTCTTATAGTGCTCCTCTCAAGGTTGCAGCTTTTGCTTGGTTAGTTGGGATGAATAGGATCCTGACCATCAACAAACTGCGTAAAAGATTCTTCGTCTTGCCTAATGCTTGCCCTCTTTGTCTAAGCGTTGAAGAGTCAGTCGATCACTTGTTCATCCATTATTCCCTCTCCCGCATTCTGTGGTTTGGCATCCTTAGATCCATGAATATTAGTTGGGTAATATTATTCTCTATTGAAGGCTTGTTCTGGTCTTGGCACCATGGTGAACGAGGTTTTCTCAGAGTTGTTGGGTGGAGGATTGCCCTCTTAGCTGCCCTCTAGTCCATCTGGTTGGAAAGAAACGATCAGTGTTTTAAAGGTTCTGCGAGTGGGGTCTATAGCCGAGTCTCTATGTTTGTAGGGGAGTGAGCTCCCCAAGGGATTTTCTAGGTTGGGTTGGCTTGTATAGGTTTGCTTTGTTTTTTGGTTTTCTATTTTTGTTTCTTGCTTGTTTTTCTTTATAGCGCTTGGCTTTACTAAATTGCATCATCTTTCCGGAAAAAAAGTTGTAAATAGAAAATACATCAAGAAGCATGTAGAAAGACTCTTTAACAAACTTATGGGGCCAGATCTAACAGCAGATGTAGATTGCATTGAAATAATGGTATATCATAGATGTAAAATCCTTATTTTGGAACCAAAAATTCAAAAACGTTTAGTCTAAGCATTGAAGAGGATTTCTAAAATGATACTTGCAATCAAAAGGCAAGGACAGGTTGACCTTGCACCCTCTTACACAAACTGTGACTTCAATACTCAATACAGCTGCAAGTATAGGACCACATATTTTGAAAAAGAGATGAAAAACAGGCCAGAGTCAAATGCTATACATAATACATTACCAACCTTGGAAGTTGTGTACCCAGCAGCAAGGGCAAGGACAGGTTGTACTGCTATATAGAGTCCTGGAACATTAAATGTCTCAAACATAATTTCTCCTGTGTATTCCCGATTTTCAGGAGCAGTGAGAGGACTCTCAGTCAGAAGGAAGTAGTGGTCCTCAGGGTCACAACGCAAGTAATTGAATATGCACTGCTGCCAGAATCTCTCCATTGTATCCCAATTCTCCACCTGCATAAGGGCACTCATAAGTGTGATACAGTTTCTGACAGGAGGACATACCAATCCTCTCTGGCATAAACATATTACCTGACCATGATGAATAGGGTAGCTGAGATTATATGTACTGCTTGAGCGAGACCGTGACAGAGCCTCGTCTCCTATGAAGAAATCGAGATCAGCCATGACACCCGCACTATGCTGTGCTAGCCAATTTCCCTTTGCAGAACCCCTTGACTGATTCAAAAAGGACTCATTGACGGCCACAACAGTTGGTATAATGAAGCATGGCTCAACATTGCCAGCAAATCCCATCTTGGTATACCTACGAGTAGCAACCTCTAGCAGTGTCAGAAAAGAAAAACACTATAAAGCAGTATAGCATGGTTCTGATCAATTCCAATGGAAGTAATACGAAAACATATGAGAATGATGATGAGAAATGGTAATGAAAATTTTATTATAAAACAACCAAAATTTTATTACAAAATGGTAATGAAAATTTTATTATAAAACAATCAAAAAGAGCAGTGATAACAAGAGAAGGATGATGAGAAATCTCCAAACCCAAAACACAGCCTCCCCATCACATTGACCAGTTAAGTCATCATTACCTCATCCCACAAATCTGAACTATGGCCCACACAATCACCTTTCCTCTTGCTCTAAGACAACCAGCATTTGCTGATTCCAACTGGTTTGAAAATGTCAAGTTGTTTCTATCCATCCATATCAACCAAAGACCCAGTAGGAGCAAAAGATTCCATAATAGTCAGGTCCTTTTTTTCCACCCCTTCCCCAGCTCCATGATTCAAAAAGGTCTTCAATCATTCCCGGCATCACCAAGCCATCCCTAAGAGCTCAAACAGCCCCTCCATATTTCCAAAGCAAATGTTCAATGGATTAAAGAGTGGTATCCAAACATCCCCTTAATTGTTCTTGATCAAAGAGCCCCTCAAACTACCAAAGCAAATGCTCAATTAGCCACCTCTTTAATGGTTGGCTGTTGGGCCAATCTTCATCTCTTAGGACTTTTATCTTTCAGCAAAATAACAGATATTTTGGATACATTTATGTTAGGGCCAATTCCCTTTATTTTGATTGACATGTTTTCATGGTTTAGATTTTCTTTGAGGCAACTCATAACCTTCTTTGCGGCAACAGAAAGTTAAAGAGTTATAGATCGAGCCCTTCTGGGTGCATGGACTTGGCGCTTCATATTTGAACGAGGTCCAAATTGCTCTTACATCCAAAAAATCCCCTTTAAGAAAGACCAAAACACAAAATTCTCGTCAATTTTTGTAATGTGCAAGATTTATGTTTGGTGAAAGCATTTTTTTTAAGAGACAACAGCAATTTTATTAGAAAGCTCGTAAAAAGCCAAAAAAAATACAGCCCGAACAGAAACAAAAGGACTCAAAAAAGACGGCCAACCGAGGCAGGAAGGACGAGAGGATTGGGAAGGGCACGCCTCTAGTGTACCAATATGCCCTAGTACAAGAGAACTGGGAAGAACACCTCTAGTGTACCTGTTTTAGTGCCCACGGTAAATGCTGGGCAAAACACAATCTGTTAATCTAGAACAATTTGAATTTTGTCTGGTAAGCAATTTGATATGGGCCAGTCAAGGCCGGAAGGACAAGAGGAGCGGGAAGGACGCACCTTTGGTGTACCAATACGTCCTTGCATGAGAGGACAGGGAAGGATGCACCTCTAGTGTACCAGTTTTAGTGCCCACAATAAAATAAATGCTGGTAAAACAGAATCTGTTAATCTAGAACAAATTGACTTTTGTCTAGTGAGCAATTTGTTATTCTAGAATCGAAATTAAAACCCAAAAACACCATCCATCAAGTCTCCACAGATCTACCATTTTAAGATGCAATCTCACTTTGTTTGTTGGCTGAAGATCACCAACATCATCATCTAAGCCTTATCCCAACTAATTGGGGTTAGCTACACAGATCTTCTTTCATCATTCCACTTTATCAAGGACTGTATCCTTAGTGAAACCATAGGTCATCTAATATTTTCTTACGACCTGCACTGATGCAAGACAATTAACCACTTGCTCAAAAAGCTCATACTAATAGAGCACGGCGAATTAATCCCTTTACCTCATAGCCCAGGCCCCAAATCCATGTGTTAGGTCCTCGACTAAATCCTCTTTGTGGGCCCCAAATCCATGGGTTCCGCCTCACACGAGCCCCCGCCTCACACAGGGCCCAAATCCATGAGTTCCGCGAGCCGCCCACCCCGAGTGTGTCCCTGCATCCTACAAGCCACCCCACTTGAGCCCGGTGTGAAAATGCCCCCGCATTAATCACCCCCGATAAGGAGTCTCGAACACGAGACCTCCCGCTCTGATACCAATTTGATGCAAGACAATTAACCACTTACTCTAAAAGCTCGAACTGATAAAGCATGGCAAATTAATCCCTTTATCTCATAACCCAAGCCCCAAATCCATGGGTTAGGTCCTCGGCTGAACCCTCCTCATGAACCCCAAATCCATGAGTTCCACCCCCTCGTGGGCCCCAAATCAATGGGTTCCGCAAGCCACCCACCCCGAGTATGACCCTGCATCCCACAGACCATCCCACTCGAGCCCAGTGTGAAAATGCCCCTGCATTATCCACAACATCCTTTTGGGCCTTCCCCTTGCCTTTTTAGAGCCTTCAACTTAAACCCACTAACTCCTTATAATTAGTGCAATTCTTGGTCTCCATTGCACATGGCTGAACCTTCTAAGTCTACTTTCCCTCATCTTATTACCTATTCAATTTAGTGCTACTCCTCAGTCCTCAAATGCATTCATTTCTAATTTGATCCTTCCTTGTCTTGCCACTCATCCATGTCAACATCCTCATTTCAACTATGCTCATCCTATGAACATATTGTTATTTGACTGCCTAACATTCTGTCTCATAAAGCATGGCTAGTCGTACGTTATCTAGAGCTAGGCAAAACAGATCCAATCCGGTGGATCTAACCCGATCTGACCCGATCCTAACCGAACCGACGGCCTAGATCGGGGCGAATTGAGTTAGGTATTTCAGATCCGAATGATTTTCGGATCGGGATCAATTCGGACCGATCCGACCCGAAACCCGATCCGAATGGACCCGATCCAATCAGATCCGACCCGATCCAGAGCCTTAGGAGGATTTTAATGGAAGATATCCAATCATTATTGTTTTCCTATGGTGTGGTCCACCCGAGATTTTTATCCCTCTAATATTTTGTATCAAGCCTTAAAATGATCTGTAAAAATGAATGAACGGCATCAATGAAATACATACATAATGGTGGGGCCCACAGATCACCGAACATAGAACCTAGGGAGTAGCCAACTGTCAGCGTCAGTACCACACGCCGGCTACAGTAGTAGCCTAGGAAATAGGGAAGGATTGCATACTGAGTTATTCATTACACGTCTATCGTACAGAGTAAACTCAGTTGGGCCTACCATGAATGTATTGGGTTATCCACGCCGTCCATCCGTTTTTCGAGATCATTTTAGTGGTTGAGTCTAAAATAGAAGTATTCCCAAAGCTCAAGTGGACCACACTATAAGAAACAATGCGAATAATGACTTCCACTGTTGAAACCTTGCTAGGGTCCACAGTGATTTTTATTTGTCATCCAACCTGTTCATAAGATTACGCAGACATGGACGAAGGTAAAAAGCAAGTATCAGCTTGATCCAAAACTTCTGTGGGCCCCAAGAAATTTTCAACAGTAGAATTTCAATTCACATTATTTCCCATGGTGAGGTCCACTTGAGATTTGGATATATCTCATTTTTGGGATGAAACTATAAAATTATCTGTTAAAATGGATGGACGGAGTAGATAAAATATGCAAATCACGGTGAACCCCACAGAGTTTACTCAGTACACTTAGCATACTGAGTTACATAGTACACAGTCCGCTTCCTTAGCTATGCTAGCTGGCTAGGTAGTGGCGTGCGAAGATGCAACTGACGCTCCTCGAGCTCCGAGTTGTACGAACGGATCAAAGGAGATTAAAGTTATATGGGCCCTACAATGATGTATTTATTATATCTACATCGTTCATATATTTTTAGAGATCATTGTAGAGCATTATCCAAAAAATGAATAATATCCAAAGATCATCTGGACCACACCACAAATAGCAGCAGAGAATGATTTTCATCGTTAAAAATTTCATGTGGTCCACTTGATAGTTAGATCCGTCTTATTTTTCGTCTCAAGCCTTATGACGAGCTCGCCAAATGGATGGATGGTTTGGATATAACACATACCCCACTATCAGACCCACAGAACTTGCTAACGTCGTTGCAGTAAGTTACTTGCGTGAAAAGCAATCACTGCAATTCCGTGCAGTGCACGTAACACACCTCGGGTAAAAGCATGCATACGATATAGAGAGTTCTTTCAGAGCCATGTGGGGCCCACCTTGATGTATATGTTTTATCTAAGCCGTTCATCCATTTTGACATATCATTTTAGGCCTTAAGCACAAAAAGACGGTATATTAAAGGTTGAAGTGGACCACACCACACGAAACAGTTAGATTAAATTCATACGATCCGAATCCTACCGAACCCGATCCGACTCGGTTTCCCTGACCGAGTCGGACTCGGTTCGAGTCAGGCCAACCATGTATCGGATCGGTCTGAGTCAGGTGAACCGGACTCGGTCCCGGATCGAATCGAGTTCGGATCAGGCCACTGAGACTTCGGATCGAGTTGAGTTGGACCCGATCCACTCCGATCCAAACTGATGCCTAGCTTTGACGTTATCTTATCAAATTTCCCTTCGGTGTCATTGGCACGCAGTGATCACTAGAACTCCAAAGGCACATCTCCACTTCATCCACCTAACAATAATTCTATGAGCAACATCCTTCTTAGTCTCTTCTCTCTCATGAACAACTGACCCGAGATACTGAAAATGGTCATTTTGTGGAACTTCATGGTCAGCAATCATAATGAACTCCTTGATTTCACTCATAGTGTTACTAAAAATTGCATTCCATGTACTTTGTTTTAGACTTTAATTCAACTAATCTTAAAAACTTACAGTCTAAAACTTCTCTCCATAGTTCTAGCTTGGCGTTTACACCCTCCATCATCTCGTTAATCAGAACTACGTCATCTACAAACAACATAAAAAATTGGGAGGAAATGCTTTACTGTAATTAAGAAGGGTTTATGCTCTGTTCCTGGGGTTTGGGTTTGTATCCCTTGTACGATTAGCTGGTTATTGTAGCAGCGCTCTTACAGTCAGTGCTTCCTTGGCCATCTGTAGTGTGGTATTTGTAGCTTTTCGTTTTTGAATAAAGATCTTTTACCCATCGAAAAAATGGAAAGGCACTTGTCTCTTCACTAGCTGTCCTCACATTTGCCACTGTCCCTCGTGCATATCCTTAATCATGCCAATATATCCTCTTGACACTCATTTCTTTCCAAACACCGACCAGATTAACTCTCTAGAACCCTATCATATGTGCCCTCTCTAAATCAATAAATACCATGCGGAGATCCTTCTTCCTTTCCCTATATTTCTCCATCAAATGTCTAAGCAGGAAAATAGCTCCAATAGTCGACCTTCCTGGCATGAATCCGATTCCAAACTGATTTTCTGAAACATTTGCTTCATGCCATAATCTTTCCTCTATCACTCTCTCTCAAATTCTCATAGTACGACTCACAAATTCAATCCTTCATCTGAGCAAATGCATTGATAACATAGTTGCACAAATATAATCCTTCATCTATTGGATTGACACAATGACTCTGTTTGCATTATCGTGTTTGTAAAATGGCTGAGCAATATATTAATTTGGGAATTCTTCAAATATGTGTGTGTGTATTTGGGATATTAAAATTATTTAATCCAGTAGCCCCTCCCCTAGTCGTTGCTCTCATATAATCATTAGTTTGTATAGGTCACATAATGATCTCGTTTGTGCTAGCATGTCAGTAAATTGGTTCTGCAAAAATTAAGTTACAACAGTAAAACTATTTACACAATAGTCCCTTTTCTCTGCAATGGTGTAGTGAGTTGCAATATGTAGCATCTTTTTCTTTTTTGGTACTTTAGAATATAAAAATGTCAGCTCCCTCTGTCCTTGATGAACAAAAGTACCTCCAAAGTTAATTGTCCTTACAAATTATAACTGCCATAACTTGATTGAATGTGAAATGCTCTTTTTGGGCCACCCAGTGAATACTGAATAGATCCATCACAAGTTTTCATATATGACCTAAGAGAACAAAGAAAACATTGAGGAAAATCATAGCAGTGGTAGAAGCTTTAGCTACAACCAGTGTTCGTAATATCGATACTATCGGCCGATATTATCAGTATCGATGGCGAGCGATACGAAACCCCTCGAAAGGCCCTTCAAAATACAAAAAATTTGAAAAATCTTGTGTATCGGGCTATACGTTGCAAAATATCATGAGATATCGCAAAATATCGTGCGATATCAACATATATTATCACTTCTACCGTTTTTTTTGTGGGGATTTTAACATTTTCTTCGCAATTAAAGGGCCGGGAATGCCAGAAAATCAGTAAAACAAAAAAAAGGGACAGCCCCAAAAAATCGAAAAATATATATATAAAAGGGGGGGGGGGGGCTACCTGTAGCAGAGATTGCATAGGAAGTTGCATTTGGTTGGCCAATCGATCGAAGCGGTGCGCCTTTCGTAGGTAAGTGCGAAAAAATCTTCAATTCCCTTCAATTTCGGAGTGTATTTGAGAGAGATTTTCGGGTTTGGGGTTCTGGGGAGGAAGAACCGAAACTCTCTTTGGTTTCAAAAAAAAATGCTCCGGATGCCTTTTTTTACGGACTCAGATTAGCTACTGAGGACGTGGATTTCCTGCGAAAGCCTTTCACAGGAGGTTCCTGCGCTGTGATGCAAGGTGGGGCCTACAGTGATGCTTGTGAGAAATCGAAACCGTCCATCCCTTGTGGGAGCTCATTTTACAACATGCGACCAAAAACAAGTTGGATCCAAGACTCAAGGGGGCCAGACAAGAGGGAAAACCGGGGAAAGAGTTTCCTACCGTTGAAAACTTTCTGGGATCTTCCTTGATATTTATATGCCATCAAAACCGTTTATCAGTCATTCCCACTCGGATGAATTGAAAACACCAAAAATATCACCGGATATGAACCTTTGTGGCCACACGAATGTTTCAAACGGTGGTCACTGAATCTAAATTGTTTCCTCTTGTACGAACCACTTGAGTTTTGGATATATCTCATTTTTTTGTATCATGCCCTAAAATGACCTCCCAAAACGAATTAACAGTGTGGATTTATAACAAACATCATGGTGGGCCCCACCTAGCATCCCAGTGCAGGAACTTCTTGACAAAGGCTTCCGCAGGAAATCCGTGTCTAGCTACTGACAGGTTCGAGTAGTGAGACTCGCTACTGAAGTGATGTCGCCAAGTTAAGTGGGCCCCACCATGATGTATGTGTTGTATCCACACCGTCCATACATTTAGAGAGAGCATTTTAAGGCATGATACAAAGAATGATTCAGATCCAAAGCTCCAGTGGACCCCACCACAAAAAACAGTGGGGAGAGTGACGCCCACCATTAAAGACTTCTAATGGCTACAAAAGTTTTAGATCAAGCTGATATTTGTTTTTTCCCTTATTTTGTGCCTGTGTTAACTTCTAAAAGGGTTGGATCTCAAAGAAACATCATGGTGGACCTTAGGAAGGTTTCAACGGTGGGCATCACTCTCCCCACTATTTTCTATGGGGGGGTCCACTACTGCTCTAGATCTGCATCATTCTTTGTCTCGTGCCCTAAAATGATCTCTCCAAATGGATATGATGTGACAAGCTCTCATTTAATGTAGAGAGAGTTGATCTTGAGCAAGGTGTCCCGTATCGGTATCGGTTGGTGTAACGGTGACCTCCAAAACCGATACGGATACGGGGGCGTAACGGCCCGTAATGGCGCAAAATTTTTTTTTTTGCCAAAAAAATATGAAAAAATATGGATTAAATCTGGAATATTCTAAGCATTCCAAATATGCATTCATTTATAAATTGGAACATGTTTATGGTGGTGTAACTGTCCACTCTTTGGTGAGAAGTTGTATCGGACTGTCTGATGAATTTATGAACCAGATAACCTGAATTTGACTACAAAATTCATACATTTAATTTTCTAACTATCTACTATCAATGATAGATATATTAGAATGAATGTAATATGAAAATATCTTACATTTAGGTGTTTGCAATTATTTTTGAGGGCCAAAATTCATGCGTAAATAAAAAAATATATATAAAATGGTACCCCAAATATGTAAAATGCACATTAACATATTCTACTATGATTAACACACCATATGGCATCATTAAAACAACAAAAGAATCATTAAAAAATGATTTTTTGAATTTTCAAAAAAAGGGCCGAAATAAATGCGTAAATAGAAAAATATATAAAAAATAAAATAAAATGGCACCCCAAATATGTAAAATGCACATTAACATGTTCTACCATGATTAACACATCATGTGGCATCATTAAAACAACAAAAGAATCATTAAAAAATGATTTTTCGAATTTTCAAAAAAAAGGCCGAAATAAATGCGTAAATACAAAAAAATATAAAAAAAATATAAAATGGCAACCCAAATCTGTAAAATGCATATTAAACTGTTCTAATATGACTAACACATCATATGGCATCATTAAAACAGCAAAAGAATCATTAAAAAATGATTTTTCGAATTTTCAAAAAAAGGGCCAAAATAAATGCGTAAATAGAAAAAAATATAAAAAATATATAAAATGGAACCCCAAATCTGTAAAATGCACATTAACATGTTCTACTATGATTAACACATCATATGACATCATTAAAACAGAAAAAGAATAATTAAAAAATGGTTGTTCGAATTTTCAAAAAAGGGCCAAAATAAATGCGTAAATAGAAAAAATATTAAAAAAATATAAAATGGCACCCCAAATCTGTAAAATGCACATTAACATGTTCTACTATGATTAATACATCAAATGGCATGATTAAAACAGCAAAACAACCATTAAAAACTGATTTTTCGAATTTTAAAAAAAGGGGCCAAAATTCATGCGTAAATAGAAAAAAATATTAAAAAATTATTAAATGGCACCCAAATCTGTAAAATGCACATTATCATGTTCTACTATGATTAACACATCATATGACATGATTAAAACAGCAAAATATATTAAAAAAAGTATAAATACCTATTTTTGACGAATTTCTGAAAAATGGCCCACCGAGCTTTGATTCAAAAAAATCTATAATATAATGTGTTTTTCTATCAAATACCTAGCTAAGGTTGGTCGAAATTAGTAGTAGAAGGAGTTAGAAACAGTTTGGAAGCAAGAGGTTTCAAAAAAACAGCAAAAACAGAGCTAAAAAAAAAAAAAAAAAAAAAGTTACCGTTTCGGGCCCGTTAGGGGTCCACTACTGCTCTAGATCTGCATCATTCTTTGTCTCGTGCCCTAAAGTGATCTCTCCAAATGGATGGACGGTGTGGATACAGCACATACATCATGGTGGGGCTGACAAAACTTCATAACGTCACTTCAGTATAGAGTATCATCACTCAACCTGTCAGTAGCTAATTTGCATCCTTTTTACGGGCACTAGTAGACTGGGTAGCCGGATATTCGGGGGCTCTGTAGGGCCCAACATGATGTATGTGTTTTATCCACACTGTTCATCCATTTTGATAGGTTATTTTAGGGCATGAGCCCAAAAAGAAGGTAGATCTAAGGCTCAAGTGGACCACGCCACAGGAAACCATAGTAACAATGATGCCCATTGTTGAAACTTTCCTAGGGCCCACCGTGATGTTTATTTGCCATCCAATATGTTCATAAGGTCTGATAGACCTGGATGAGGCGAAAACATAAATATTAGCTTGATCCAAAAATTATGTGGCCCCAAGACATTTTCAACTGTAGGTAGCCATTCAATCCTCACTACTTCCTATGGTGTGGTCCACTTGAGCCTTAGATCTCCCTACTTTTTTAGCTCATGCTCTAAAATTATATGTTAAAATGAATGGATGGCGTGGATAAAACACATACATCATAGTGGGCCCTACAAACACATACATGATAAAATGTATATATTATGGTGGGGTCCTCATATTTGAATCTAGTAGCTACTGGCTATTGACACCGTCAGTAGGCAATCCGCATCCCGCCAGGACCTAGTTAGAGACGGATGGTCCTACGAGGCTCATGGTGGGGCCCACAATGATGTTTGTGAGAAATCCACTCTGTCCATCCATTCCAGAGCATATTAGGGCATGAGACCAAAAATCAGGCAGATCCTAAGATCAAGTGGGCCGCACGACATGAAACAGTGAGGATTAAACGTCTATCATGCCCCAAAAATCAGCCAGTCACATCATTGATGGGTATGTTTGCAATTTCTTTTTCTTTTTCTTTTTTACTTTTGAATGAATTAATTGCGTTTTCGTATATGTTTTAATATATCTATTAATGTTATGCATTCAATTTGAATATAGGTGCATTAGTTTAGCCAACCAACGCATAGCTTAGGACCCTTTACAAAGGAAACATATTATGTGCACATATTTTTTGAGATTTTATGATTTAAAAGTGTGCATTAAGGTCTTTTTTAATAATCCCTAAAGTTTCATTGAAAAATTCAACAATTTTCCCCATGTTTCCCAAAAAGTGCGATAAATTATGCGATACAAACGATATATCTCGTGCGATAACCGATACGTATCTGTATCCCAAGGGTGCGATACATGGTGCGATACCGATATTTCGAACACTGGCTACAACAACTATTGTAATGGTTGCAGCAACATATTTTCTTACAAATGTGCAGAGTTCCAGGGCAGAATGGGACCATTGACAAAATGCACTTTATTAACAGGATCATCCACTCAACCAATGCCGAATGCATGAATCAGTTAAGGATGGGATGGCCGGCTTTTTCAATTGTGCACATTATTATGAGAGAAGAATTTGTTGCATGACAGGAGAAGAATTTCTTTGGAGGAACAAATGATAATGTTCCTTCATGCTCTTGGTGACAATGTATGCAATCAGACCATTGGATAATTGTTTCACTCGTTCTTGCAGGACCGTCAATCGATACTTCAACATAGTATTGGACACTTTTAATGGCTTATACCTAGATCTCATCAAAAGGCCTGACACTGAAACACCTGTAGAAATTCAATGCAATTCACAATAATGATTTGTAACTTTCGCACGCACACGAATACACATCTTCTTAGGCTAAAATTGATCCTTCCAATAGGATAATATTCGAGCAAGCAAAATAGAAAGGGTAATATTTCTCAAAACGCAATGATCATCTGCTCATTCAATTTAAGTTTCTAATGCTTTGTTGCCAGGTGGGAAAGATATGCTTCATATGCCCCGTTTTACAGATTGTCATAACACGATTTGGCAATCGCTTGGGGACTCATGTTCCCACAGTAATCCCTTTTGTCAAGCAAGCAAAATAGAAAGGGTAATATTTCTCAAAACACAATGATCATCTGCTCATTCAATTTAAGTTTCTAATGCTTTGTTGCCAGGTGGGAAAGATATTCTTCAAATACCCCATTTTACAGATTGTCATAACACGATTTGGCAATCGCCTTAGTATCCAAACTAGTAAGACTTTCATTGTGTTTCTTTGATAACATGTAACTTGAGAAGTAGTGAAGAAGAGAAGGGAAGAGAAGAAGTAGAGAACATGGGAGAGAAGGAAGAGGATTTGATGATCAGCTACCTCTACCACTTCTTTATTCATAACCATCTTTGTACCAAAAGATAGCTTGAAATTAAATACAATGAAATATAAGAGATACACTCTTATCTCCAAGGATAAGCTGCATCACAGGAGAACTGAATATATGTACTCTCTCACTCAAATATAATGCAACATTCGTAAACCAAAGCTATATACTCTAACAATTGTAAACTTTCCATCCTTCTATTTCACATGACAAGTGCGACATCCTTCTCTTTCTAACAACAAATTTAACGTTCTAACATTGAATCACATATCATTCTTCATAAGAAAATACTACGTAGTTGACACCGGCTATGCCCACGCCCCTGGTTCTATGGCTCCTACCAATGCTTCAGTTACCAGCTAAATGAGCATAGGGCACACCAACAACATCGCATCAAGGATCAATTAAATGCAAGTGAATAATGTTTGGGAGTATTGAAGGCCCAGTTTCCAATTTTGAGGATAGCTCGACCCAGCAAATTCTCAAAGCAGTTAAGATTGTCCCTGCAAGTTGTGTCTTCCATAATTTCATTAAAGCAGTAAGACAAGATGATCGCTCATCTTTCAAGAATGAAGAGAATGTGACAGAAGTTGGAACTCGGAAACAGTGGATAAAGACTAGAATGTTGACCCGCAAATATTTGGAATAAGATCTCGGAGAAATGAATGAGTGGGTTAGGCTGAGGGAAACATATTTCAGCGAATATGAGATTTATCAAATCCCATCATTTGACCATGAGAACTACATTTTTTAACCTTGATTTGTTATGTATTTTATTTTATGGATTTTGAATCCAATTCCAATAGCTGAACTGATTTGAACTTTTCGAACATGAATGTTCTTTGGTGCATTTATAGACACAACATACATGCTAGATCTAAAATGTATCTATTTATCGATCCCTGGAACTAAAATATGTAATCTAGGCAAAATAGAAACTTAAATCTAGCACCAATAGGTTAGGGAGCATGGAATACGTCTCTATCTTCAAGCCTATACATGGAAGATAGGAGAAGGAATGCAAGAGAAGGAAGATGAAGATCGCTACCAATAGGTAATCCAGGCGATTACTACAATGATGTCTCCCTTGTCCCAATAAAGATCTCCAGGCAAGGAGAGAAAAGAGAAGAAAAAAGAATCTGACAACGAGAAGAACCGATTGGGGATGGTCCTTCATCACAACCAAGAAGTCTCCATGCAGAAGAGCCTATCGTTCTTCAAGGTCCCCATGTAGTGGGATTGGTTATTGCGAATCATTTGAAAGATTCCAGAAGGGGATGGGTCATGGAGTCATGCAAGACCCTGTCTCCCCTCTCAAAACTCATCAACGACAAAAGAGAGAGAAGTTTCGGAAGCCATTGTGGGATTTTGGGAAAAGCCCCAGCCACACCAAATTATCGAGGAAGGGTGCATCAAAGTCTCAAGGAAGAAGATGACAGTTATGAGGAAAAAGTTCCCAGTCTCCTCCCACCCTACTCTTTTCGTTTCGAACTTTTCAGAAGAGTGGGATAAATACATGCTTTCACGTATATTTTCTAAAGCCAGCTCTATCAAAGAGATTATCATTCCTAGGAAAAATGGGTCATCAAAGAAAAGGGGCTTTGCTTTTGTCAAGGTAGAATCCATGGACATTACCACTGCAGCCATTTCGCTCCTCCACAGATCTAGGAACAGTGGTCAATGCATATCCATTCCAATGGTAAGGTTTGGCCCATGACCGGCCCCATCACTCTCGAAATCTCAGCCTACATATACCATTCTCTCTCCATCCATAACTACAGAGATCGAGAAGGTCGTGTCGGCGGTCCCCGACACCATGTGTAACAAAGGGCGATCTTTTGCGAAGGTTGTCAAGGATGTGCCACTAACGGAGCCCCCGGCTTCCATGGTGGCCTACCACAAGTCCCTTCCAAACCCAAAGTCTCAAGCTTGCAATCTGGCGGCCACTGATGTCCGGATCCAAGTTTATATCTCCTCGGTTGGGCCTCAAATCCAAGTGGATCCCTCACTGGTCATGGAAGCTGCTTCGGCCTACAACAAAAGTTTCGTTCTCTCTAGCCGGAAAGAGGTTTCCAAAAAGTCAATTGCCTTTTGGCTGGAATCCGTTACAAGATCCCTTAGGGCAATTTCAATCTAAAGCCCCTTAGGTAAGAAGAGATACTCCTAAACATCATGACTAATTCCAATATAACTTTCATTCCAATGATAGGCCCTTGACTAAAATTCCCCGGTGACACTCATTCAAAAATGAGAAGACTTCTCTCCCTTTGGTCTGTTTGAAGCTTTATTTCATTTTTCCAGCATTCCCCTGTTTTCATTATTACGATGGCCTCTTATGTGGGAGAAGTCCTTCAGTTCGACCCCTCATCAAAATCGGGTTGGGATCTCTACTTTGCCAGAGTCTGAATTTGTAAGAACAGACTCACCCCTCTTGTTCAAAGTATACTGGTTTTGGTAGAGGGTGTGAAGTTCTTTATTTCCGTCATGAGGGAGGAAGATAGTCCTCAAATTACCAGAATTCATGGCACTCTTTCATCATCCGCTTCTATCGGAGAAGAAGACCCCTTCAATCGACACGTTTGCATGTGAGTACTCTCACGCTCAATTCGTCACTCCCAACATGTGCCTATGGGAGACAAGTAGACAGCTTAGATCGGATGCCTCTAACCCCAACCGTTGTGGCTGATCTAACCGTCCTTTACGTGAATTGCCCAGATCATCCATCCATGGGCCTAAATCTCTCACGTGTTGATCTCAACTTCTATGCAAACTCGACGCGCATCCGCCCATGATCGCCATTCTAGAGGACATCAGGCAGAGAGAGATCATGCAAGAAGAGTACATCTATCCTCCTCTAAGATATGAGACGCCACATGGCGACACCAGAGATCTAGAGTCTAATCATAGAATCATCTCTTGTTAGGAGATCTCCCCTCCGATGCCAGCTTCTGAGCTCCTCAATCCCTACACATTTAATAAGGCCAAAATCCTCTTGTCTAATACTATGACATGTGGTTTCTTCAAGCGATGGCATTTTCTCATCCCACGTACTCATCCCCTATGTCCAAAGGTTGGGATTTTGAATCGGGATCAAATTTCAACCCTTCTCCCCCTGCTACTACCCTTTAATTAGCCCTTCCATCACCTTTTCCTCCAGCAGTCCTGGACCATTCGCCGGCCTTTACACGTGTCTCATTTTCTCACCATCCTTCTTCGACGACGGTCGAGATGATAGGCCCACTTGACATTAGCTCCACTTTTCTTTCAACGAGTTCAGGTCTTGAGACTTGGGGATCTTTCATCAATCATTCCCCTTTCACTCCTCTCATCAGCTTTCTCCTCCCCCTTTGCCTGCAAACATATCCATAGCCAGTCCCAATTTCTTTTGACTCAACGCCTCCTGGCCACCCTTTCACCGTTAACACCCTCTTCTCACTCCTCTCAATGGGCCTTGGTTTCAGCAAGGGACGATGATGCAGGACAATTAACCACTTACTCTAAAAGCTCAAACTAATAGAGCATGACGAATTAATCCTTTTATCTCATAGCCTAGGCCCCACATTTCATGGGTTAGAAACTCGGCCGAACCCCCCTAGTGGGCCCCAAATCACATGCGTACCGCCTCACACGAGCCACCAGCCTCACATAGGCTGCCCACCCCGAGTGTGCCCCTGCATGCCACAGGCAACCCCACTCGAGTCCGGTGTGAAAATGCCCCTGCATTAATCACCCCCGGTGAGGAGTCTCGAACACGAGACCTCCTGCTCTGATACCACTTTGATGCAAGACAATTAACCACTTGCTCTAAAAGCTCGAAATGATAAAGCACGGCGAATTAATCCCTTCATCTCATAGCCCAGGCCCCACATCTCAGGGGTTAAGAACTCATCTAAACCCCCCTCATGAATGTATCGATTATTGATTTAGAGAGGGTTTGGGGGTCTTGTTTGTAAATTAGATGTTGAAAAGGCTTTTAATCGTGGTAATTGGGATTTATCTAGACTATGTCATGTCTCATTTGGGATTTAGTTCTACATGGAGATCATGGATTCAACCATGCATTTCCTCGGCCCATTTCTTTGTTCTTGTGAATGGATCTCGCAAAGGTTTCTTCCGATCCTCTAGGGGGGTTCGTCAAGGAGATCCCCTCCCCCCCTTCATTTTCCTGATTGCAACGTAAGGGCTCAATCAAATGTTGAAAAAGAAGGAATCCATTGGTTTGATAAGACGCTACAAGGTAGCCCCCAATAGTCCCTAAGTCACTCACATGTAGTTTACAGATGACACTTTGTTGTTCTGTAATACCTTGACTAATGAAGTAGTCAATCAGAGAAAAATAATTTTTTGTTATGAAGCTATCCATGGGCTTAAAATCAATCTTTTTAAGAGTGAAATGCTATCTATCAATATCCATGAAGCCTCTCTTCTTGTCTTTGAAAAACTTTTTGGATGTAAAGCTGGATCATTTCCTTCAACTTATCTAGGCCTTCCCCTATGTATAGGGACGGCTTGCATTCGTCTTTAGGATACAATCATATAAAGAATTGAAAGAAAATTGGCTCCATGGAAATGTAAATGCCTTTCCTTGGGGGCCTAACCTAAATTAAAATGGCTCTCTTGAATCTTCCTTCTTATTTCCTCTCCCTTTTCAAATGTCCCAAATCCATTATCTCCATGATCAATAGGCTCAGGAGAGATTTCTAGTGGAATGGTACTCTAACCAGGCTAAATTCCACCTCCTTGGCTAGTAGGAGTTCTATAAACCTTATATTGAAGGTGGGGCTTCCATTAGAGAGTTATATGCTATCAATAAAATATATGTTATCGTGTTTTGATTCGGAACCCTCCTCCTAGTGGAGATCTATTCTTGCTGCTAATTGTGGCTTTCACGGAGGTCGGTTCTCCAAATCCCCCTCCCTGTACAGAGCTTCTTCGATTTGGAAAAACATTATGTCCATTAAACAGCTTTTCCTCTAGGGGTTTCTTTTGGTTTAGGTAATGGCACCATTATTCGATTATGGTATGATAGATGGATTTTGCACTGACATCTTCTTTCTACCTTTCCCAACCTTGCAAGAGTCTACTCTGACTTAAATTCATCTGTGGCCAACTCTTACTCTCTCAGGCTCAGGATGTTGGTGCCCTCCATGCAGGAGGCCACTGATAAACCTTGAATTCAATGAGTTCCCGGAGCTTCTCAAGCTACTTCAAGGAATTACTCCTAACTCCATGTCTTGGTCAGTGGCTTCTGCTGGAGCTTTCTCTTGCAAATCCTTCTTTCCTATCATCAGAGGAAATCTGGCTCCTTTGGCAGGATATCCTCCTTTCTTTGGGCCCTACATCAGCCCCCCAAAAGTTGTAGCCTTTACCTAGCTTCTTGCTAGGGGAAGAACTCTGACGATTAACGATCTTCACAGGAGGGGTCTCACTCTCCCAAATATCTTTATCCTTTCAATGGAGGTAGAGGAAACTATCAGCATCTCTTCCTTCACTACACTTTTGTTCACGAAGTGTCGTCCAAGATTCTCTTCAAATTCAATGTGTTAGACAATTCCAAATTCAATCCCTTCTTTCCTTTTCGCTTGGCATGGCTCTTACCCAATTACTTACCTTTTCAAAGCTTGAAGGTCGGTTGTGCTTTCTACTTTGTGGGAGATTTTTGGGAGAGGAACAATCGTTGCTTTCACAACTCCACCTCCTCTGCCAATAGAGTTTTAAGGCTGGCCTTTCACAATATTAAGGAATGGCTGACTATGCTTTCTCCAAATGACTTGTCGTTGACCTCTCATCAACTCGATTAGCTTCTAGGGTTCTCCTTTGTGACGCACTAGTTCTTTTGGTTTTGCAGCCCTATTCTGAGCCCAATCTCAAGTTGTATAGCTTCCTTAGGTTTTCTTTTTAGTTCCTGTGTGTTGCTTTTGTTTCAGTTGTTTTGCCTTTCATTCAGCCTTTGGGTTTTTTAATAATATTTCAGTAATCTTCAAAAAAAAAAATATACATGCTATAAGTGTAATGGAATACATATAGTATGTTCCATATACGTTACTTGGACCACTAATCATGTATTTTCCAGCTGGTCGCTATTCATCAAATAATGGCGCATCAGACCATTGAAAATTTTTCAATAGAAACCCCGGTCTTATAATAACAAAACAAACAGCGGATATGGAAATCGACCATGCTAAACAAACATCACAAATTGGATTCTTTTCCATGTTCACAGGTGTTTTCCATAACCAAGTTTTGGATTCTCTGTCCAAAAAGGCCCTAATCTAAAGTTTCAAAATCCCCAATTCATCTTCAATCCCTTTTATGACACATATGTAAGCTCAAACTTCTTTCAATGACTCCAACGTAGCGCTTAAAACTAATAGAAAAGAGAAATCAAGAAATAGATCACATGAGTTTATTAAATTTTATGGAATTTGGGAGGAGGTATTTTTCATAGATCAAAACTTTAATCAAAACGAAATGGAAAAACAGGGGTCCAAATAGGGTTTATACGCCCCTTAAATATTTTCACCTTTAATGGGTGTCAAGATACCCTTATTTTGAGGCACGCATACCTCACATAATTTTTTGGGTGGCACACGCAGACGCACGTCCATGGATAGTGCCTTGCCTAGGGCCCAAGCAAGGTGCAGGTAGCCCAAACTCCCTAGGTGTGTTGCTTTAGCTTTAAGAGAGAGCCTACACATCCTTTTTAGGTTGTCACTAGAATCGACGATTGTTGAAAGTCATGAGGAAAGCATCCTTTGTTGGGTCACTGTCGGGAATGAGCCATGGACTATCTATTAAATGATATTAGGAACCTTGCTTCTAGATTAAATATTTCGTTTAATCTTGTAAATAAGTACTAATAGGTCGGTTGACTAGCAGCTGAAGGAGTCGGTCGATCGACTTCGTGTATTGGGACTTCCATCCCCTTCTTGATTTCTATTAATACAATTCCTAGTTACTGGTTCATGAAAAAATGCCTAGTATGCACCTATGGTTGTGCCTGGTATGCCTTTAACTACACTACTTCAAGGATATGATTAGGGTGTACACTAGGAAATCAATGCTAGGTCTTCTATTCTCGAGATCTAATGAGATTCTTCTTGATGGATGAATGCAAGTAAGAGATATATGTATATCTTATCTTTTGCTTTTACCGTTAGTTGAATCATCCTTGGGAGAAATTAACTTGCCATTGTTCATCAAAGTGAAGAAAGGAAAAGGCACTCCCCCTATAACTCGGTTTATCAGCTAAAAGTGGAAAACATGTACTTCTACTTCTCTCGTCCTCTCAATCACTTGTTCAACCCATTTTCAATGGGAGCAAAAGAGAAAAGTTCACTTTACTCTTATTGCTTTCGTAGATCGAGCTCTACCTCAGTCATTTCTTTTACTTGTTTATATCCGGAATTTATATATATATATATATATATATATATAAACACATTATGTTGGTAGACTTCTTCTAGTTCTCTAGGGCATGTTTACCTTCTTCAAAGTACATATTGAACAACTGTAGGGGAATAGCCATTTTGGAAGGCACATTTGGGTGGAAATTTTCAGTGCCTGATTGAATTTCCAGTGTGGAATTGGAAAGATGTCCAGTTACATCTATCAATGGAAAGATAGGTAAGAGAAGGAATTGAGGGGAAGACTATGGAGATTGGCATACCCGGTTCCGTTGTCGATGACTACGGCAGGGCGAGAAGCAGCTGCATCCATTCCAAGTCGGGAGAAAGGAGTTCGTTGTTGTTGTTGTTGTTGGTGGTGGTGGTGGTGTTCGTGTTGTTGGTGGTGTTGTTGTTGCTGCTGCTGCTGTTGAGGCTGTTGTTGTTGTTGCTGCTGCTGCTGCTGTTGTTGTTGGGGATTTGGATCTGCTGTTGAGATCCGAGAGGGTTTGAAGGGGTCGGATCATGTTCTCCTCGAACGTGTTGATGTGGATGTCGAGGATGACGTCAATCCCAAGCAACAGCAGCGGCTCACCGCACCAACTCCTTGCTGTGATAGGATACCTCCCATTTCAATCTCTCTCTCTCTCTCTCATTCCATGGCTTCTTTTCTCTGCAATCAAGGCACCTCTCTCTCTCTCTCCGCCGCTCCCAGGTTACTAAAAAGTATAGGGAAAAGATCGATTCTTGGCCCGTGCGGCCACTGCTAGTCGGACCATCCACCGTACATGAGATGGGACAGGGAGCCGCGTAGCTTTACGGACCCGACGCGGATGGGTACCGAGCAACTCATCACGCTATACGTAAATTCTGTGGGGGCCACTGTGATGTATGCATCTTACCCACTCTGTCCGTCTTTTTCCAGATCTTTATAGGTTATGAGCCCGAACTTGAAGCGTATATAAAGATCAAGTGGACCAAACCACAGGCAACAGTGGGGATAATAACATCCACCGTTGAAACCATCCTAAGACCTAGGATGATGTTTATTTGTCATCCAACCTGTTCACAAGGTCACACAAACATGGATGAAGTGAAAACACAAATATCAGCCTGATCCAAAACTTCTGTGGCCCTGAGAAGTTTTCAACGGTGGGCGTTCAATTTCCACTGTTTAATGTGGTGTGGTCCACTTGAGCTTTGGATATGCTTCAATTTAAGCATGCACTATAAAATAAGCTGAAAATGGATGGACGGTGTAGATAAAACTCATATATCACGGTGGACCCACAGTGTTTACTCAGCACGCTGTACCGTACTATAGTGTACTGAGTACGCATCCCGTAAGACGAACCTGATCGACTTTGCATAAAACACACCCCCAGCTCTATGACCCCACATTGTATCTGTGAATCTACTCCGCCCATCGGGTTTCTCCTTTATTCTATAACTAGAGCTAGGGGTGGGCAAAATGGACCCCATCCGCCCTGATTCGAATAAAACCGATGGCCTGGATCAGTTAGGTTCGGGTACTAGCGGTCAGATTCAAACGACAATTGGATCGGATTTGGATACGTAGTAAATCCGACCGAACCAAACTGAAATCCGATCCGTTTGGATCCGATCTGATTCGATCCGGACCGCATCGGGTGTAGCAACTAGTAAATTACAAGTTTACCCCTCCCTATATCTCATATTAGTAGGTGGATCCTACAAATTTTTTAACAGTGAAAATCATTATCTCCGCTTCTATTTATAGTGTGGTCCAGATGATCTTTGGATATGATTCATTTTTTGGATGATGCTCTAAAATGATATCTGAAAACAGATGAACGGTGTAGATATAATAAATACATCACTGTAAGGCTCATGTAACTTTGATCTTCTTTGAACCGTTCGTACAACTCAGAGCTCGAGGAGCGTCAGTGCTCGTCTTCGAGCAACACGTACCTAAAGCAGATGCTTGTATAGGTGGTGTGTGTTAGCTAGTAGCTACAGAGGTCAAAGAGTGGGAAGCGGATTGCGTACTGAGTAACTCAGTATGCCAAGCGTACTGACTAAACTCTGTGGGATCCACCGTGATTTATCTATTTGATCCACACAGTCCATCCAATTTAAAAGTTAATTTCATTTACATATGCCAAAAATAAAGTATATCCAAGGATCAAATAGACCACACCATAGGAAATAGTGTGAAATGAGTGTCTACCATTGAAAATTTCTAGGGGCCATCGAAGTTTTGGATCAAGCTGATATTTTATCTTTCCCTTCATCCAAGTATTTTTTATCTTATGAACATGTTGGATGACAAATAAATATCACTGTGGGCATTAGAAAGATTTCAATGGTCGAAATCATTATTCCCACTATTTCCAGTGGTTTGGTTCACTTGAGCTTTGTATATGCTTCAATTTTAGGCTCAATGTATAAAATTAGCTGAAACAACGTATGGACAGATTGGATAAACCACATACATTCAAGGTGGGCCCAAATGAGTGTACTCAGTACAATACGCAATCCTATTTCCAGAGAGTGCTCGTCTTCGAGCACGTGACTTGAAGCTTCTTCAGGAAGTCATGTAGCAGGTATAAGCTTCTTCAAGAAGCTATGTAGCTGGCGTGTGCTTTACAGTTTTATCCTACTAAGTAAACTATGTGGGGCCCGTCTTGAATTTTTTAGTTTATCCACACTGTCCATCAATTTTTCTATATATAATTTAGGGGTTGATACTAAATTTTAAATATATCCAGTAATCAAGTAGATCACGCCATAGGAAACAATGAGAATAATAATTTCCACACCGTTGGAAAAAATGAATGATCCAAACCTTGTCCAATCCGATCCGACTAAATTTTCCTGACCGCGTCGAACTCAGGTCGGTTCAGGGCAGCAGAAGATCGGATCGGATCGAGTAAGATGGCCTGGACTCGGTACCGGATCGGATCGAGTTCGGGTTTGACCCTGCAAATTTCGAACTGAATCAGGTTGGGCCCAATCCGATCCGACTCGATCTGATGCCCAGCTCTACTTGGAGCCAAATTTCAACCAGATCCACAACGGAGGTGGCTTATGCCATAGGAAACAATGGACATGAGACAGGAACCATAGGTTTTTGTGTGGAGCCGCCAAGGCATGTGTATCTTTCATACTTTCCTATACGACATGGTGGGCCCCACAAAGCTTGGGTGTTTCAAGCCATGGAGCCATCGTCTCAGCGATTGGGATGACTGAGGCTAGATCCAATAGAAAGATTTGAAGGTTAAGCTTAACATATGTGGGCCTACTGTAATGTGTCAATGACATCGTATCCGTCCATCATGTACCCCCTCAAGTTATCCTTGGAGCTAGGGCGTGGGATGTGCTGGACACCTGGCCCATAGTGCCACAACTTGATCCCTAAACTAGCCTCGAAGGCCAAGCCAAGGCTTGAAATCGGACCCTGGTGTCTGAGCTGGGCTAGCATGAGCCAATCATGGATGGGCCGACTCCTCCGGCATCCTGGTCCAATCATTAAGTGGGCGACTTTTATATAAAAATGCACAGTTGAAAGACACTTGTAAATAGTTTCCATTCAACTTAGATGGTGGGCCCCACAAAACTTGGGTGTTACACACTATACTCTACAGAGAACGTGTGATGTAGATAGAGGTGTACACGAGTCGAGCCGAGCCGAGCTTTGCCCATCTCGTGCTCAACTCGGTCTACTTGAGGCCCAGCACGTACTCAGCTCGGCTCAAGCTTTGAGCTCGGAGCAATAGCTCGTGCTCGCCTCAGCCAAGTTTGAGCCAATTTCAAGCGCCGAGTTTAAGCCAACTTCGAGCAACAGAAGCTCTTCTTTATAAAATTACAATAGTTCTAGCATTTGTTCTTCATGTTCGGCAGTAGCTTCCACTATAGGAAGATGTCTTCGGCAGCGGACATCTTGTCGCCAAGTTCATTAAAGAAATCTTGATTTGGGGGTCTCCCATTTTCTTCTCTGGCGATGATTCTACCTCCGTTTACGTCTTTAGTGATCGGGAGATCGCAGAAGGAGAGTGATTCTTCTCTTTCGTCGGCTTCTATTTGGAAGATCATCTTCTTTGGTGGGAGATAGGCTATGGAATTTGGGTGCTGGAAATATTAAAGAAATGCATTATATTTAGGAAAGAGAGAGATGGTATTATGATGTTTGAGAAGGATTGCAACTGGAGAAGATTGTGTTTGATTTATTTTTCTTTGATTTCTCTGCTTCTTCTGTCTTCTCTTCTTCTAGAATGGTTTTTGTTTTTTTGGGGAAGGGGAACGAGTGCCTGGGCTGGAAATGGGAGCTGGGGTTTTAATTTTTAAATGGTATATATACCCTGTACCGAGTCGAGCCGAGTTCGAGCAATATTCGAGTCAAGTCGAGTCGAACAGGGGCAAGCTCGAACTCATTTCGAGCTCCAAAAATCAGCTCGAACTCGGCTCGAGTCGAGCTAGTTCCAAGTCGAGTCAAGCTTTTTCGAGCCAAGTCGAGCGAGTTATCGAGCTCTTGCTGCTCGTGTACAGCTCTAGCTTTAGATGATTCCATTCCATGTGTACTCATATGGCACGTGGTACAAAGGCCCAGGTGACTCAGAAAAACGAAGCTGATCCAATTGAAAGCTTTCTAGGTAACATATGATGTGTTGGACAATGTGGGGCCTACTGTGATATGTTCATGACATCCAATCCGTTCATCATGCGCCCTTCATGTTATTCTGAGCTTTAGGGTGGGAATGGGCTAGGAGGCCCTGCCGGTCTACAGCACCCCAACTTGTGACTAGGGCTTGGTTCTCTTAACTCGAGGGCTAGGCCCAGGGCCACTAATGAGTGGCCCAAAGAGCTCAGTCAAATCACTAAGTGGGCCACTATTATGATTGTTGAAAAACATTAATAGTTCCAGTTATGGGAAGATCAGAGACGTGTGAACTCCGAGGACCGAGGCTATTCAGAGTCGACTTGAGGCGTAGGACTAAGCTCGGAGTTACATGAATAGGTAGAGGGCGGATTTCCAACTCGACATTCGTTATACCTTCGCTTCGAGGCCCTAGGCCTGGATGACTAGCTCGGCGCTTGGAACGATCCGAGGCAGAGGCAGTCAGCTCGGAGTTCTAAGCAAATTTTACTAATAAGGGGGACTGTGAGGTGTCCTACTGCCGCACGATTAGCGACGGTTACTCAACCACCCACATCCGCATGACTACTGAATGACCGGGTGGCCGAATCACCAGCGGGATGTAGCAAATGCCCCAAGATGCGCCGACTTATGTGGACATGCCCATTCTAAGCAAGGGGATATAAGTAGCATCTTTCGGGGAGGAGACAGGTACGCAATATCTCGCACTCTCCCTCTACAACTCGACTTAGACCCAGATTCCTTTGACCTAACTTAGGCATCGGAGGGTCCCCTGTTTAAGCCAGGGTCTCCTTTGCTCACTGTTTCTGTGTATTTCCAAGGCTCGGTAGGAGTTTGGAGCTCCGAGTGGAGGGAAGTCTAGATTTTGACAACAACAGTTCCCATTCGGTGGACAGCGCGGTTTAAAGACACTCATATTCATGGTTCATTGATCCAGGTCATTAAATGTAGGATTATTTTTGAATGGAGGATATTCAAAAGAAAAGAAAAATTAAATTAAATCGAACTTATTCAAGCTTGTGATCACGCAACTATTTTCCTTACAGGATTGGCCTAGCATGGGCGACCAACCCTGTGTGGCCAAGGACAGGGTTGTTTTAGGCTAGTGAAGGACATGGTGGGTTAGTTCTAGGGTTTAAGCCCTGGGGCCCATTAGGGGCTACCCTCCACCTGGCCGTAACCCAACCCTTCTCCACCTGTGGTTCCACCTCTGCTTGGTGTATAAAAACTAGATTTATCCAAAACTCAGGTAGGCCAAACCATGTAATTTTCAAGGTCCTAGGCATGATTTTATATAGTGTGGTCCACTTAAGTTTTCAATCCGCCTAAATTTTGGGCACCCAAAATAATACAAGGGGGCAGACATGAAGGATGGATTGGATGTCATGCAAAAATCAAAATGAGTTCCACACCACATTATAAGTTAAGCTTAAACTACGACACTTTGTATTCGGTTTAGCCATAATGGAAATATTGGGCCACAAGTAGAGCCGTACACGAGTTGAATCAAGTCAAGCTTATCGTAGCTTGGCTCGGCTCGTTTAGCAGCTAATCCTAACTCAAAATTAGCTCAGCTAGATCCTTGAGCTTGACTAACCAATTTGGCTTGATTTAGTCAACAACTTGCGTTAGATCAAGTCAAGTTTTGAGCCTGTGTGATATTTTCTCAAATACATGGAATGCATCCTCAATCTCCCGTACTTTGAATCCAAAACAGGAACAACACTTTGCAGGTATTTCATCAAATATTCCGTGACCAGCATCAAGATTAAAATATGAGGGTAATCCCATAATATATTTTTTTTTTTGGTGGTGATTTATTTCTTCAATCTTCCCTCAAATGCTCATTTCGAGAATACCTTGATATGAGGGCAGTCCAAGAAACAATACTTCGTTGAGTCATTTTGTCAAACACTCGGTGAGCAGCATCAAGATAAAATAACCAAGTCACCGACTGATTCTATCTGAGTCGATCGAGTTAGGGTTCGAGCCGAGTTAAGTCGAGCTCGGGCAAGCTCGAACTTGGCTCAAAAATTTTTCAAGCTGCAAAAACCAACTCGACTTGATATGAATCCAATTTTAAACCAAGGCGAGCTGAGCTTTTCCGAGTCGAGTCAACCAGGCTAACCGAGCTAACTTGACTCATGTATAGCTCTAGCCACAGGTCACAACATTACCACCAAGTGAATGGACAATACTAAAGAGGTACAACATTGTTCAATGTTCTAATTGTCAAATACAATATCTCAGAGGCCATTTACGTGTAAGTTGTGTCAACAAGTTATTCTAGGGCATGGGGTTCTAACCCATGGCTCTATAGTAGAGAACGTGTGCTTCAACACTAAGGTCATGGGTTCGAGTGCCCGAGCGTGAAGTATGTGTCTTAAAAAAATCTAGGGCATACATCTTAGATGAGATACTTAGGTCATGCTTTCTCAAATGGGTTATTCATTTATCACAAACATTCACATGTAGCATTTATAATGTAATAGCACACCAAAACGTGGCTTATGTTGGGAGCTTAAAGATCGGCAAAGGAAAATTCACAAATGTGGAGGGTTTGAACTTGAACAGTCGTGCATGTGACACATGTGATACATGTGTGTCGAGCACTGTATTTATGCATGCACCAAAATAGGAATAAGTTATCCAAATTATTATTTCACCCCTTTCATATTATGTGCACCAATTTTACCTTTGACAGTTAAATAATATATTTTAAAATTTCAATCTATTTCTAAAAGTAGAAGGTAATTAAAAGTATGGACAGAAGATGCTATAAATATCATTTCCATTTGAACATTGCCACTATCTTTTTTCCAGTGTGGTATGGATCAAATTTTTTGTATCAACATATTTGAGCTGCAATTTGAGTTGTAGGTGTATTGAGATTGGCAGTCAATCAATTATCATTCAAGCAAGATTTTGATGGACAATCAAATTTTAATACATGTGCCATCATTGAAAGGATTATATCAATGTGTTTTAGATTGTGAGAACTCCATGATGATGGGTTGAGAGTTTGAGATGGTGTAAATCTAAAGATGGAACATAATCGAATAAGCGTAAAAGCCTATCTATGCATGTCTGAGTATGAAAGGGTGTATGTGTGGAATATAATTGAATTCTTTTATTAACTTAATACAATAATTTATGGGAGATATGAGCAATGAAACGTTCAACCGGAAACTATCATTTGTAATTAGATACATGTGTAGATTGGTTGGGAAAATACATGTTTTTGCAATCCTCTAATTATACAACAAAGACCACAACCATTGGTAACAAAATAGATCCCATATTAGTTTCGGATGGGTGATCTCAGGTAGACATAGTACACAATAGAACGTAGTTTTAACATTGTGTTGTAAGAGTCAAACTCTTATTTCAACTATTTGTTAATGTTTTTTCTCAATGTTGAGCCATGGATCCATTAGGTTTTTATACTTGCAAGAAATCTTTCATCTCCCTCCACTCCAAACCCATTCCGCGTCCTTCTCACGAAACCTTCCATTTCCCTCCACTCCAAACCCATTTCGCATCTCTCTCTCTCTCTCTCTCTCTCTCTCTCTCTCTCTCTCTCTCTCTCTCTCTCTCTCTCTCCCCCTCTCTTCTTCCTTGATTGCATGGCCCACCTTAATGTATCACCCGCACCGTCCGATCTCTCTCCCTCTCCCGACCCCTCTCCCTCTCTCTCTCTCTCTCTCTCTCTCTCTTCCTCACTTGCATCATCTCCAGATCTGGTGCGACCAGCAGCCCCTGCCCTTCATCTCTTCCCCAGCCAGGTACTCATTTCTCTCAAATAGATATTTAGATTTTTTATTTTTAGATCTGTAAATCCGTAAATTATCGAGGATACAATATTAAAATTAGGGATTTCCTAAACTCTGTAATGGGAAAAGGATTGGGGCTTTCCTAAAAAATCACTTGTATGGTTTATTGGTTTGTTTTTCTTGTGTACTTCTCATTATCCATATGTCCATGGCTCAAATCACTAATAGATGATGTTAATCATTTGTTAGTTGTTCAAATTCCGATCAGTGGTTTGATTTTCATAAATCTGTTAGTGGTTCAAATTCATCGATATTTTTATGATTAGGATCTTCCGATCAGTGGGGGTTCATTGGCCATGTCTGGTAAACAATGGGACCAATGATCTAGATGGCCTGGGTTACTACAGATGTAATGGGAAAAGGATTAGGGCTTTCATAAAAAATCCCTTTTATGGTTTATTTCTGTGAATGTTTAAGATGTGCACAACATGTGTTTGATGAAATGTCTCTGTTCTAACAGTTTTCAATTTATATGTATGCTATGTTTTCGTTGTTTTGGAACATGATTTCAATGAAGGCTCTAAGGTCAGCGGCCATGATGGACAGTGTGAGCAGTGTTAATATATCATTTTGGACAATTTCTAAAGGCATAAGAAATTGGGTTGCAGCATAGGATAGGTTGTGGGTGGTCCTCTTTCTGAATGATGTAAACCAGTAATATTTCATTTTGGACATCATCTGCATAACTTGGACACGAACACAGACTGCGACCCTGGAAAACAGACCACAACCTTGAAAAATGTTAAGTATTATGTAAGTTTTACTTGTATGTCTGCAAAAGATATGGAAAATTATATCTCTGTAGCTATAAATAAACCAAGAGTAAGAACTGTATAAAGACTACAAAGTACTACTAAAACACAAGAAGAGAAGATACATTGACTTTCTTCCCTATAGAAGAGTCTTTCTTCCCAATAGAATAGTCGAAATGTCTCTGAGAGGTTTGTTAGACATGGGTGTTAAACACAAAAATCTTTTAGAAATTGCTATTTCAAACACAGCAAATAGAATTTTATTTATTTATTAATTAATTTTTTTTTTCACACAAAAGAGTAATTAGATTATGAGTCTTAGCTTGAGTAGTTGAGCTCATGCCAATTAAGATATTGGCTTTC
The DNA here is from genome assembly GCF_029962835.1 of Magnolia sinica. Taxonomy (NCBI): domain Eukaryota; kingdom Viridiplantae; phylum Streptophyta; class Magnoliopsida; order Magnoliales; family Magnoliaceae; genus Magnolia; species Magnolia sinica. The sequence goes on along the minus strand of NC_080575.1, from coordinate 62,341,855 downwards.
GTGGGGGCCTAGTAAGCTTCTTTTTTCTTTTCTTTTTTTTGGCAAGTTTGCAAAAACTGTTGAATAAATTTGTAGTGTAGGTTTTGGTTACCAACCCATGAAACCAGGATATGCTCTCCGGGAGGCCTTTTGTTATCGACAGGTACTCATCCTATTAGAAGCTCTAGAAGAACCACCCCATAACTATAAACATCTTACTTTGTGGTCAGCTTCCTCGTTTGTGCATACCTACATGAACAAATTCATCATCCTTAGGCTTTCTTATCCCAAAATATATCAAATAACAATAATTAACATGCTTTGGATTTCTAGAAATGAACGCATCACCATTCTTCTTTAAAACAACCACAGAATGGCTTTTCCTTAATTGAATTTAACAAATGCATTGAAGGGGAAAATGGGAGACAATTGCTTCTAAAGCCACGTAGTTATTAACTGATCATATTGTTTTGTCGAATTCTCCCTTTGGGTTTTTTTTTTTTTTGTCCTAGTGTCCTGATTTTTATTATCTACGTGTTTCTTTAAAAGAAAAAGAATTTTAAAAATAAAAATAAAAACTTTTTTTTTAGGATTTGAGAGATTTATTTGGTGAAGCTTCTTTGTAATTTTGATTATTTATCATGAATGTGAAGAGAGTGTGTAATATGTAAATGGGTAGGAATCAACCCTTCTGAAATAATCATGAAAGATCATTCATTTGGTGCAATATACAATCCTACCAAGGTAGATTAGGATGTCTCAATATTTTCCATGGGAATTCATGTCTTCTTGTTGGAAGACGGAGTGTTGCAGTTGGATGCAAATTTCAGTTACAGTAGAATATGGTGAATAGTGATGAATTTGGCTCTCTCAATTGTTAGGTTTTGGGAATTTCCTGCCTCTTCTATTTCCCTTACGCATGCTAAAGATTCACACATTTAAATTTGAATCTTCTAGCTACAGAAATCACCACCCTCTGAATTATTACATTGCCCTATCTCCACAGCTCCCTTCTCAGATAAGCCCCTGCATATTTTCATAGTATGATTGACAAGACGCCCAAAGCATGCTTCAGAGTCCTATATCGCTGGTGGACAGTGAAACATTAGTTCCGATCTGAACACCTGTATCACATGTGATGTGAAACTATATTGAATTTTATTTTATTACCTTGAAGTAAAGAAAGGAGACAGGTGATGAGAAAAACATGTGAATCTTTTTGATAGATCAAACATTTGAATTATAGATGGCTCAACATCCACCATCCCAAGTCCAGAAGAAGAAAATGTACTTGTACAATCTCTTTAATGCATTTTCTTTTTCTTCTTGTCGATATTTTATACATTCGTGATACAATAATTCATCTTTGATGGTACTTATATATGCTCAACATGCCAGTATTAACATGATAACCAAATCATGTTGCATTTGGTTAATTTTTTTCAAGATCCTAACAATTTTCTTACCTTTTCTTTTCTTTTTTTCTTTTCCGAATTTGTCCATATCATTCCTCAAGAATACTGATTTCATGAAAATTAAGAATCTCTGAAAGTGCTTTTTACGGAGTAAAATGTCCTCTCATGTTTCATTATTATTATTATTATTATTATTATTATTATTATTTTGTCCTTCTAAAAAAGCGGTGAAGCCGAGTTTTGTGGGGCCCACATCATGTGTATTACATTCAGCCTGTCCAACAATTGCAACAGGCCGATCCAATCATCAGGTGGGTGACACATGAATTTGGAGGATTTTGGGTGGGGCTCACCTGATAATTGGCTTAGCCTTTTTTGGTTCATTTGATCATCATTCTGCATTGCAACTATTGGAGGGGTTGGAAATCATACACACATGATCATATGTGCGCCACAATGCTTGATTTCACCACTTTCTTAGAAAAAAGAAAAAAAGAAAAGAGATAAAGTAGGGCATTTTGGCCATTTTCACCCACAAAAAATCACTTTGTGGGATTTTCAATTACAGCAGGCATTGTTTGGTTAAAAAAATCAAACTTGTCGAGGAATCTTTTGCTGTAAAAATCCCTAACTATGAGAAGTCAGGGAAATGTTGACAGTTTATCTAGATTTACTGAGTTAAAAAAACTTAAAAAATGGTACAAGTTTTAGTAAAACCGAAAAATAGTAGCATAGATGGAATGTTTCCAGTAAAAATCATAAAAATAAATCCATATAGCATGTGATAATCGGGTTACAGTGATTCTAGGAAATTGGGATTCTTATACCCATTTGGCTCTCTGTATCTGTATCTGGGTGTCATAGGTTACTTACAAAAACACACTTTCATGAAAAACGATCATCTCTTCTCTCATGTTCTTATGCCAGTGGTTTTGATATATGGTTCTAGGGTTTCTACCTATGCTTGGAAGAATCAGATGATCTGGTGTTAGACCAATTTGAAATTGTGGTTGTTCTACAGCCATGCAGGATCAATGGTGGGATGCCTCCGCTGACATTTTTAGAGTCATGAATGATTTATGATTTTAAAAAATAACAACATTAGTCATCACCGGTTTGTTTTTATTTGGTAGTCTTAATTTATGCTTATACCTACGAAGGCACTTAATTTTATGGATTTGATATTGAATTTGGTATGCTTATAGGAGTTGAGGCTAGGGGCTTTATATTCGGCCCTCCAATTGTGTTAGTGATTGGTGTAAAGTTTGTTCTCTTAAGAATATCAAGAAAATTGCCAGGTATTATTCATCAATCTCTCCCATAAATAATTGATCTTGCTTAATTTATATTTTTGTCGCTTCATTTATTTGCTTTCCTAGAGGCCCAACTTGTAACTCCTCAGAACCCGCTCTGCCGTAAGATATTACAATGTATGACGGTTCCCAGCAAGTTATTATATGGAGTTGGTTGGATATCTTCTATTTTTGTAAACGGTGTTAATAGTTAGTTGGATGATGAATGATACTTGTGATTATAAATGACAATAAACAACTTATTATTATATATATATATATATGTTATCCTTAGAGGATTTATTTTTTAAAGGGACATGATATTCTTGCAGCCTATAGTATGGTGCCCCAATATTGCTCGTATGTTACTAGTATGTAGTAGATATTACTAGGTTAATTTATCAAAACAAAATTCATTTCTTTAGTTTAAAATTCATTCTGTTATTATTTAGCTAGATGATGAATGTCAATTGTAATTGATTATGTAATTGTTTAAGTATAGGACAATCGGTTGCCCATTTGAGAATTTTTATGTGGCCAAGCATAGATATAGTGTGCTTTTAGAGGCATAAAAATTTTCAAATTGTCCCACATTTGGACAATTCAAGGTTGGATAGATTAGAATGCTTTCGATTCCTTAATTTAAATGCACATGCTAGTTCTACGTTGTATCTATCCTTTTCTCTCTGGTTACGTTTCTTATATTTATTTCTAATGTCAAATATCCTCACATTATATGGATACTTGACATGGGAATCAAATGCAAGATTAACGTATCCGGAGAGACATGCGGAGATGCTACCGGAATTTCGGTGTGGGCATTTAAATAGGAACATAAAAGTATTATAATCTATCCAGTCTTGGATGCGTGACTGATTTAGTTAGTCAGAGATACCATTAGGGATTCTATTAGATGCCTAAATCGTCGTCGCTTGTGGGGTGAGCAATAATGGTACTTGTTTCATTAAAATTTCTCTTTAGTACTCTTCCTTAAATTTCTCTTATACCCATTCTAGTTTCTTTCCTAGGAAGCTTTGTCTAGCTTACGTTGTATTTCAACTAACTTGTCGAAGTAGCTAAGGAACATAGTGATGGATAAGAGTTGGATTCATTTGTCAAGGTTTCTCAGTAACTTCTCTTTCCAATTGCTGTTGCCCAATGGTTAAGATGCATTGTTTGATATGTCCTCCAATTGCATTAAATGATTTAGGGTAAGCAATGCATACTTAAGTAGAGCTACGGAATTCCTAGACTTTGCATTTACAAATGCAAGTGATAGAGGGAGGATCCTATGTCCATGTAAGAACTGCAATAACAACTTCTGGGTATCTCGACAAGAAACATACGATCATATCATGTGTGACGGATTTAATACGAGTTATACTCATTGATATTTTCATGGGGAAGTCACGTCTTCTTCTATGCCTAATCTGGATCCAAATGATGATATGCACGAATTGTTACACGATGCATTCGATTTTTTGGGCCCGTATGATCAAGAGAGTGATGCAACATATAGACCTACACAGGGGCTTAATACCGAAGCACAACAATTTTTCAAATTAGTAGAAGACGCCGACAAGGAATTGTACTCAGGCTGCAAAAAGTTTAGTAAGCTCTCTTTCGTTATTCGACTATATCACATAAAGTGCCTTAGTGGATGGAGTAACAAGTCATTCACGATGTTACTTGAATTGCTAAAGGATGCATTTCTTAAGGTGAAACCCTATTAAAGTCTTTCTATGAAACCAAGAAGATTATTGGGGACTTGGGCCTAAAATACAATAAATTTATGCTTGTCCCAATAATTGTATGTTATATTGGAACGAGGCTGTCGACGAGCAATTATGTGGTATATGTGGTGCTTCCAGATGAAAAGTATTTGAACATCAATCAGATGACGAGGCGACTTCTTCGACTGCCAAAGAGCGAAAAATTCTATCCAAAATATTACGCCATTTTCTGTTGAAACCAAGGCTCCAGAGGTTATACATGTCATCTAAAATAGCATCCTCTATGAAATGGCATTATGAGTGTCGTATTGAAGATGGAATGTTAAGGCATCCAGCTGACTCCCCAGCGTGGAAAACTTTTGACCACTACCGTTTGACCTTTTCATCGGATAGTCGCAATGTTAGACTTGGGTTAACAGCTGACGGTTTCAATCCATTCAAAACAATGAGTATTGCTTATAACACATGGCCGGTTATTCTGATACCATATAACTTGTCATCATGGATGTGCATGAAGTAATCTTATTTCATGATGTCCTTGCTTATTCCTGGTCCTTCTAGACCTGGTAATGATATTGACGTATATTTGCAACCTTTAATAGATGAGTTGAAGCAATTGTGGGAGGTTGGCATAGACACTTATGATGCCTCAAGAAATGAAATATTTTGAATGCATGCAGCAATGTTGTGGACTATCAGTGACTTTCCTACATATGCGAACTTGTCTGGATGTAGCACTAAAGGACGTCTTGCTTGTCCTTACTGTAACAAGGACACTTTGTCTAAATACTTGAAGCATGGTCAAAAGTTTTGTTATATGAGTTATCGTTGATTATTGGAACTTGATCATAGATTTAGAAGTAATAGCAGATCTTTTGATGGTATAGAAGAATTTAGTGAGGCACCAACTTTGCAATCTAGGTCTGATGTGTTGGATCAGTTACAAGGAATCAATGTCACATTTGGGAAGAAGACTCCAGGAAATTATGGGTACATGAGAAGACGAGAGGATAATGCAAAAGATCGATATAACTGGAAGAAGTAGAATATCTTTTTTGATTTGCCGTATTGGGAGCATAATTTGTTGCGGCACAATCTGGATATGATGCATATTGAAAAGAATGTGTGTAACAATTACACGGGACATTGTTGAATATTGAAAGAAAAACAAAGGACAATTTAAAGGCACGTCTTGACATGCAAGATATGGGTATAAGACAAACATTGCACCCAAGGGAGCTTTCATCGAACAAAACATATTTGCCACCTACATGCTTTACCATGTCATCGAGTGAGAAAGATGATTTCTGCAAAGTTTTGAAGCGAGTAAAAGTTCTAGATGGTTATTCAACCAATATTTCACGATGTGTGCATCTCAAAGAGCGTAAAATTTCAAGGCTTAAGAGCCATGATGGTCATGTTATGATGCAGTAATTACTTCCTATAGCGATATGAACAACATTGCCTAAGTGCGTGAGCTCAGTCTTGCTTGAATTGTGTAATTTCTTTAGGGAATTGTGTTCCAAAGTTGGCCGAGTAAAAGATTTAGATCGAATGGAATCTCAAATTGCGGTAACACTTTGTCATCTAGAAAAGATTTTCCTGCCGGCTTTTTTTGATATTATGGTGCATTTGCCCATTCATTTAGCGGGCGAGGCCAAAATTGCAGGACTGGTACAATACCGTTAGATGTACCCCATCGAGAGGTGTGTGTTAATGTTTATAAATTAATTTTATTTATCATGTTGTTCCAATTGTGCTAATCGACCATATATTTCTAAACTTCTTAATATTGATAATCATAGGTACCTGCTCATGCTGAAGTCATATGTACGTAATAAAAGTCGGCCCGATGGTTCAATTGCAGAAGGGTTCTGCTCGAGGTACTTGCATAATGTGGAGATAAGGTTCAACCGATCAATACGAAATGACAACTATGGTAACATCGCTATAGAACAATCTGCTATTTTTCCACGAATAGGTCAAGCATTAGGGAAGCCTAGGGATTGTGTGCTAGATAAAGTTACATTTACACAGGCACATCGATATGTTCTGTTTAACAGTGGCGCACTCATCCCATTTCTTGAGTAAGAAAACTATAATACTTATTTTATACATGATGAAAAATAAGTTACTATCACCTGTCTTACTGAAACCAATTCATTTGCAGAGAACACATGAATGTTGTTAAGTAGAAGAATCCTCACGCACGACCAATGGATATAGAGCTCATTCACAATGAAACATTTCACAAATGGTTTAGCGATCATGTAAGTAGTTGATACAATAAGTCGATTGACGTGTGCATGTTCATTTATTTTCATTGTCCAGACATGTGCTTCTGTTTTAATATTTTTTAAATAGGTTTAATAGCTGCGCCAGGTAGAGAATGGGCAGGTCTCAGAAGACCTTAGATGGCTAGCTCGGGGTCCTTGTGTAATAAGAAGATACAAGGGTTTTTATCATAAACGACTTCAGGTTTCACACTAAAGATCGAGAAAAGAAAAGAAAAACTCAACATAGTGGAGTTGTGGTGACCACAAAGACATCAAGCTTTACGACTGTCAACGATTGAAACCCTATTGCAGGAGATGTAACTTACTATGGTGTCTTGACAGACATAATTGAATTGAAATATTGTGGTGATTGGAAAGTTGTATTATTTAGGTGTGATTCAGTTGATGTTCTATCTCAGGACAGAGGTGCCAGGAAGGATGGGTTGGGGTTCACGCTCATGAATTTGAAACGGTTATGCCATTTCGGTCGACAGTTGTCTGATGAACCGTTTGTGTATGCATCTTAAGCTAAGCAGGTGTTCTATGTGCAAGACCATGTCGAGAAGGATTGACATGTTCTGGTGAGGGCGAAACCTAGGAACTTTTTTGAGATGCATGGGGAGGAGTTTGCAGATGATGTTGATGCATACTTGGGAAGCTCGCCATGTAATGATCAAAGTTCGGAAGATCCGAGTGATGGCATTGATAGTTGGGAAATGACAGATATCGATGGTACAACAATTATCACACCTTTACCACCCACCCAGATAATGGTAGATGACCAAATAGATAATACTGAGTTTTCTTATTGTGATGGAAATGACATTATGTACAATAAATGATTTCTTATATACTAGATTGTCCTGAAATATGAAAGGAAAATTCACATGTCTTTTTTTATATGGTTGAGTTATTATTATTTTCGCATGTTCATTTATTTTCATTGTATAGAAATTCACATGTCTTTTGCTTGATATGATGATTTTGGAATATGTTCCATTGATAATGAGATTCGCAATTTGTATGGCTTGTATATTTCGCAACTGTCCACAAATCAAGTTGTTCATTTTATGAATCTCCATTTAAATGAGAAATATTTGATTATCATACTGCTAGACATATACAGGTGTTAAACATGAGTACTAGACACAGGTATAGGCCATCCGTAGGCCCTATGACTGATAGCACCAGCTAGCCTCAGCTGCCCCAAACTAATGTTGGTCTTGCCCAGCCTCAGCTGCCTCAGGCTACTAGTGTTATAACAAAAATGTGTTCTTCTCTCGTGGACAATATGTGTTTTATCATGTAATTTGCTTTTGTTAATTAGTTTTATATATACCATTGTGATTTTATTCAATAGATTCAACGTCCAAGAAACCAAGGACTCGAGGTGCCACACGATGCTTTGATGTATGGAAAATGCGTGAAGGTCAACAGATTTCTATTTCCGCCAACGATCTAGCCCGTTTGTGATAATGCTAGTAAGCTGACAAATTTCATATGGACAATAACATGCAATGGAGAATATGCTCCCCTTACATTCAATGATTGGAGGGTGGTGCCGAATGCGAAGAAAGATGATATGTGGGGGCTTGTCATGGTAATGGTTACGATGCTTTTTTTTAAAAGATTTTTTTTATTCATTATGTGATTATTTGCTTTTAACATATGATGAAGTCCAAGTTTGAGTTTGACGTAATGCTAAGGCTTGGGTCCTGAAGTCAATTGGTAAAAAATGGAGGAAATGGAAGGGTGAGCTGAAGAAACTCCACTACTCTTCTCATGAGACTGATGAGGAGCGGCTCGTAGATCTTGATGAGCGGGTCTAAGAGGATCAATGGAAGACTCTTGTTCAGTTTTGGAACTCTGAAGAGGGGAAGGTATGCCTCATTCAATTATAAAATTGTACAAAATCTTTTGTTGATATTTTATAATTTACTTTGTTAGTGTGTTACATATAGGCTCGTTCTAAAACAAATATAGAGAATCGGAAGAAACAACTGATTAACCACATGGCAGGCACGAAGAGTTTTGTGCGAATACATGAAGAAGAGGTAAATTTTATTAATAACCTGACCAACCATATTAGTATATTTGTGTTATATAACTTGTTTACATAATAATAGAGGAAAAATGCCAATGGGGAGGGTCTAAGCCAAGCAGATATGTTTATATTGACTCATACATGCAAAGATGGAAACCCTGTGGATGAAGCCTCATCAGTAGTAATGGTATGTTAATGTATTTACATGCAATAAGAGCTCCATATAAATGTGTAATAGCAACTATAGTATTTACACATTAACTGTTACCATGTGATAATTATTATTGTAGGCAAAACTCAATGAAGAAATCTCTTAGTAACCTAGAGCCTTATAGAATAGCACAACAACGAATGATCTATTATCTCAAGTCATGGGAGAAGATAGGCATAGTTGTGTCTACACTTATTGGTTAGTACCATCTCCATCTGATTTGTGGGGCGCAACATCCAGCGAACAAAGGATGACCTACATTGCTCAGAGGAGAGATGGAAGATATGAGGAACTACATGCCGACATAGTCTCTGTAAAAGAAAATATAGCTGCACTCTTATCCTTAAGAGAAGCTGAAATGTCATCCCTTAAAGAAACTATGGTTGAAATCTCGTCCGCAAGAGATGCTGAAATTTCTTCCTTAAAAGAAACTCTGATGAAATTGATAGCCACGATGAACAATGCAAATAATAACCCACCCACAGTATTCGGTGTTACAGCTAATTCTAACATGAACTAACCATCCTCATCATTAAGCCATTGGGTGACCTCTTGGGTAATTATATTATATAGATGTGTATATATTTACATATGCACTATGTCCTAGATTATATATAGTTTAGTTGGTATATAATGATTAATATTGAGTTATCATTTGCAGAAACACTCGACGAATAAGGGGAAGATACATGTTTTTGCAGAAACTACCATTTGTAATTAGATACATGTGTAGATTGGTTGGGAAAATACATGTTTTTGCAGTCCTCCATTGTATAACAAAGACCACGGCCATTGGTAACAAAATAGATCCCATATTAGTTTCGGATGGGTGATCTCGGGTAGACATAGTACACAATAGAATGTAGTTTTAACATTGTGTTGTAGGAGTCAAATATAAACCATTAATTGGTAAACTATCTAATGCTTATAGAGGGGCTACAACAGTTAAGTATCACAATTTATTTATTTTCTTTTGGTTTTATTAATTGTGATAGATGTGGTTATTGGTGAAATTCGATCAAAATTAAGTTAGAAATGAAGATTAAAAGAGGGCGTTTGAATAGTTGTTCGGCGATGAATCACCAACAACAATTGTTTTCTCTTATTTCAACTATTTGTTAATGTTTTTTCTCAATGTTGAGCCATGGATCCGTTAGGTTTTTATAGCCATGGATTCCCTATTATTGGGGGGAGCCTTTCTCCTTTGTTGTCAGATAAACAATCATCTCTTCGATCATTTTCATTCATTATGAAGAAGAAAAATAGTTTTCACATATTACGTAATAAGGAGAGCTTTCTTGCATTATGTGATAAGGTCATATGGCCTTCTGTTCTAACATCTCCCACTTAGCCATTATGACTGACATATTCATACACACACACACACACACAAAATTTCACTCACTAACCGTTAATTCAATTCATTAGTTAATTTATCTAGACCTTGTAAGATATTTGTAATGTACCTAAAATAAGGATGACTCATTTTGATTCAGTGGCCATTTTTATTTTATCTTATGATACGATGATCTTTTTCTATTACATGTGCTTTTAGTTACTACTTTATTTAACTTATTTTTGTGAACGCCTCTCCCGTGCGAGCGTGGCAGTGCCCTCACTTCCTCAGCTTTGTTATTGATTTGTTGATGTATTTAGAGAAAGTTATTGACTCATTTGTAAAAATGCATTTGATTCAAAGTAGTCACTAGCCAAATGAATATTAAATATATGGCTGACTAGAAATCGAAGATTGGCTTAAGGGTCGAGGAATCTCACGATTCCCTAACTCAAGTTACTCTTGCAGTTGGTCTGTAACAGCAGATTCCAAGTAAGGGCCCCAGAGTGATGGAAAATGAAGGTATTATGCACAATTTTCTGCCCACATAATATGCGGTCTCTACTTCAAAGATTTTTCCGTTTTTTAGCACCAGGTAGGTAAATAAAGTTTTTTGAAAAAAATGAAAGATGGAGAATAATGCAGAATAAGATAGAAAGAAATGTGAATGCGGTTAATGCACTTGGAATGTGTCACGCCCCAAACTCGAAAACCGGACTCATAAAATTCCCGATCATCGAATCCGGCACCGATAGCCTCCATAGTACCCCATTCTCGGCTCCTGGCACCCATATACCAGGTTCCGATCCTGGGATCCTACAAGGAGAATTTTCAATATAAATTCGCTTCATAAAAAGCACAACCAAAAACATAACCCACGAACAATAACAAGAACGTCATCACAAAATCTACTATGATAAAAAACTTTAGATACAATCGTATAAAAGGAAATACAATGATAGTAACAAAAACTCCAGAAGTTCTGCGGCACGCTCCTAGCTCTTGCTCAGCTACGACTGCATTTTGGTATCACCTACATGCATTTATCGTGCATAAGCATATAGAAAGCTTAGAAGGTGGTGAAAGTGTGTGCGCAGCAATGCAAGTATGTAATATCAGAGTAATGCGGAAACATGCAAGTAAGTTCGTAAATGCTATTAGCCGTACCAAGGCTATGCGAGGTAAGGCATAAATGCTATCAACTTCACCAAGGCCATGTAATTTAAGGCATGAATGCTATTGGCCACACTAAGGCCATGCGATGCAAGGCATACATAGTCAATGTCATGTGCAAGATGCAGCTCAAGCATACCAATTCACATATCAAATCCCACTCATCTCTGGAGCATTATATATCAGTACGGTTCTCTCTGGATAATCACTGGGGTCTAGTATACTATACACCAGATTGCCGCCCCACAATAGACGCATAACCATACAAGCGGAAGAGACCTCACTATCTGTCTTGTCAATAGTCTGTCAATATCTATCCGGTACGTCGATAGCAGACCCATTTACAAGCTGGTCAAACTTAGCCTAGCAATTTCCCCTACCTTCGAGTGGGTTACGCCACACCCCCTTCCAACCGACTGCGACACAGTGGGAGATGTGGCCTCTTGGTATTTGACCCTCATGCACTCATACATCCACTTGGTCTAGGCATTGGAGCATACTCCATAGTACCATAAAGGTTTGGGGACTTTCACTCTGGGATATCTAGCGCACCCCTGTGCTTAACATGTATTTCTGATATCCAATCCTGCCATCCACATTATATCTGCGGAAGCTACAACCTTGATCTCACTAGGGCGTAAAGTAATCATAATCACACAATGTAAGATGCATGAGTCATGCAGTCTAATCATGCATCAATCTTGCACATACCGTGCATTCATGTGGGAGAACGCCACCTATCAGGGAGTCCCATAAATAACTTGCCTAATGGCATATGCAATGGTCAACCATATGTCATAACAAGCATGCATATGATGCGTATGGTCATGTATCATGATGCTATACTATCACATACTCATAATCGGTATCGATCATCGGCCTATATACAAGGCGGGGTCCATAGATGGACATCAGACCCATAACATGAAGGTCGGTCCTCAACTGTGGATATAGAAAATTTGATAGTATGGATCCCTCTGTTTATGATGATGATGCACTCTCCTCATACCAAGGTTAGGCCTAGGTGGCCTATATATAATCCTAAGTATCCAGAACGGGCTTCCTTCACCATTCTATTATATAGCTTGCTAGATGCCTTAGGGGGCCCAAATAAGTCCTAAATGGACTCCAAGATTAAAGTAATCCTACTAGCAACCAATGAGGGCCCAACACCTTGGGTTAGCCCAATATGAATAGATGGATCATGTAAATACCAATGGGGCCCAATAATTAGTGTCAACCCACTTAGAGAAGGATGAGAATGGGCCTAACAAAGGCTTAAGAGAAGGTCACATTGTGGACATTTAACCATCATTGCCCATTTAATGTGGACATTCAATCAATATTGCTCCCAAGGAGTGGCCCACATAGAGCCAAACACATAGTGGGGCCCATGGCCTCACACAAGGGCCTTATATACAACATAATGGGCCTCACACAAGGGACTAATAGAACAACCCATAGCCCTCATAATGGTTGAAAATAAAATGGACTTCAGTCATTTAATCTTATACATCAATATTGGGCCTCTTGAGTCAGCCCATAGCCCACATACATCAAGGTGGCCCACATGGGGCAACCCAAAGCCCAGAAAAATGCTAAGGTAGGCTATATCTAACATATCCAACATGGTGGGCCTCTTTGGGCAGCCCATAGGCTCCAAAATATAGCTGGGCCAAGTGTATAATATACCCAATGTAGGTCATTGCGGTCACCATGTTGGGCTTGACCATCATCTCAAAAATCAAGTCCAGGATGAACTTCCGGGTCGATTTGATTGAGTTCGAAATGAAGAGTGTGAGAACGGTTGGATATTTATTAAGCTTTTATGAAATTTGAGTCGTGTCGCTCTGCGCGACGATTTTAAGCAATCGACCGTTGGATTCTGGACCCAATTTCACCCTCCGATCAGGGAAGGTGGCCAGGCATGTCCTTATGCTTGTGGACTGATCGAGATTCGGTGACCATTGAATTGAGTGTGGTCCGCCATGGTCGATCTCTAAACCCGATAGCGAAAACTCAGCTTGACCTAGATCCATGGTCAGTGAGCTTAAGTCCGACCTTTCGTGGTGTTAGGCCCACCAAAAGTGTTTCGTTGGATCGTGAGTGGCTGGTTTTGGTTATACCCTAAGTATACCTTGGCCCTGGGGTTATTTCCATCAATTTTAGGCCTATTTATAGTCCTTAAACCCTAGCTCTCTTTTCCATACGAATTTCCTAACCCTACCTAAGAAAGAGAGAGGAAAAGAGAGAGAAAGTGAGAGAGAAGTTGGTGAATCATCTTAGATTCTTTCCTGTTCTTCTTCATCCTTGAACCTTCACTTTGAATCGTTATTCCGGCGATTCTGAGTTCATCTTTGGGTAAGTTAACCTAACCCTAATCTGTGTTAGAGCTTAGAATAGTCTTGGTGTTGTTGTATCTCATTTCTATTCTTGTCTTAGGTTATCTTGTCGCCGTTGACGAAGACATATCGTCTGAAATCAGTTCGGTGTTCTTTTCTGGCTTAAGGTGCGGACTTTAAGTGTATAGGTTATGGTTTTCAAGGCTTTCAATGCCAGTGAATGGTTTATTCTTGTTATGGATGAGATTTCACATGCCAAATGTTATGTTTACTTTGCGTTCCTGATATGCATGTGTTATATTGAGATTTGTGTATTCTATGTGTATGTATAAAGTACCGTATGCGTATAAAATATGAACCTGTGTTTGCCATGATTATTTATCATGTATGTATGCTAATTGTATGTGTGACAACTCCTTGGCAAAAGGAATTGTCCAAATGCATGTATTTCAACATACGTCATGTATGTTGAACTATGTATTCTAAGTGTTTGTAGAAATGCCTGAATGATCTAAAGTGTAACTTATTACACTATTTGCGGGCGTTGAGAAGTGATTCTCAACACTCCTATTGATGCGTATGATTTCCTTCATGTAAGTTACATTCCTTGTTGTTTAAATTCAAGCATTACTTATGCTTACATTTATGTTAAGTTGATATTCTTCAAATGCTTGCGTAGCATATGATTTGAGTTGTTGCTCCATTACTGTTCTACCTTCAATACGAATATCTGTTGTAGTGTAATGTGTGTGGGACTATGCATTAGTCCAGGAAATCGGTAATCGGCCTTAAGATCGTGGCTGAGGTTGCTTTCGCCACGTAGGACGTATTAGACGAACCCGAGTCGTATTAGAGTTGTCGGCAGTGGTTTGGCCACGCGGAGTGTTTGCACCCTCTATGTCGTTCAACCCAACGTGCGCTCGTGCTAGTCGAGTTCGTCAAGTAACCCGATTGTCCGATGTACGTTCACCATGTATGGACGCTACTGCTTGAATCTAGGGTACCAGACATACCGATGACATCCTGATAACCATGGTACCTTGATCCGCAAAGACTCATGAGCCGGACATGGTGGTATGGGACACCGTGGTCGAGCTGTCGGCCTACGCTGGGGTGACGAGCCTCCCCGTAGTGACCAGTGAGCAACTAAACTCGTGAGCCGATTATGGTGGTATGGGACACTATATTCGTGCTGTCGGCCTACATTGATTGGTGACGAACCCTTTGTAGTGACCTCGAGCATACCTGGATACCGCATTGAGGTGACGAGCCTTAGTGTAGTAACGAATGTATGATGGGCGTGCAATGATTGGTGACGAGCCCTTTGCAACGACCTAAAACCATATGATCATATGAGATGTCTAGGATTGACGACCCTAGAATGGATCACTGTTTGGATGGTGATATGAGGAAGGTACCTTAGCTTCCCAATCCTGCTATATGAAAAGGACTAATAACCACTTGGTAATCATGTTCATGCACCGCATTTGCATGTGCTTTGTAGATGTGGCGCACTTTGAGGTGATGTCATGCATAACGTAAGATGAAGACGCTGAGGGTGTACGCGTGAAGGCACGCATCATTTTGCATACATCCTTGCATTAACAAGAGTACTTAGGACATGTTTAATTGTTCTGCTTTATCATTACTGCTTGATTGAATTGATAACATGTTAACCTGTGCTTTATTGTTCCACTGAGTTGATCACTCACTCCCACATTCTGGGGCGGTGTTAAACACCCACCGACTCTGTCTAGGTTCCGATGTTGCAGATGTTGATGTAACTTCTGAGGGAGCCGGAGATGGATGATGATGAGGCCGCTTTCTCTTTTATGCAGTTTCTGACGGGTTCTAGTGAGCCTCGTTCGGATGCGCGGGATGTTGGGATTTATTTTGGGAATTAAATGATGTAATCTAATACTTGTAATTTTCATAGCAACACTTACATTTCAACTTGCTAAGAGAAGGTCACATTGTGGACATTTAACCATCATTGCCCATTCAATGTGGACATTCAATCAATATTGCTCCCAAGGAGTGGCCCACATAGAGCCAAACACATAGTGGGGCCTATGGCCTCACACAAGGGCCTTATATACAACATAATGGGCCTTACACAAGGGACTAATAGAACAACCCATAGCCCTCATAATGGTTGAAAATAAAATGGACTTCACTCATTTAATCTTATACATCAATATTGGGCCTCTTGAGTCAGCCTATAGCCCACATACATCAAGGTGGCCCACATGGGGCAACCTAAAGCCCAGAAAAATGCTAAGGTAGGCTATATCTAACATATCCAACATGGTGGGCCTCTTTGGGCAGCCCATAGGCTCCAAAATATAGCTGGGCCAAGTGTATAATATACCCAATGTAGTGGTTTACAATTCAGCCGATGAACTCCACCATAATGGATGGATAACACCTCACTAACAGGAATTCTAAGGTTAGATATTCAGCCCATCTAGCCCATTAAACATCCAGAAAATCTGAGCAATCTGACCCTTATACAATCAGGTGAAAGGTGGGCCTAACAAGGCATCAAAGGGGCCCAAATTTTGCTCAACAAGGCTGTGAATATCATACAAGGAGATGGGCCTGCTACTGGACTTTTGGGCCAACAACAGTCCAGTCAATCTTGAGGTCAAAGGGACTGGATGGTTGAGGGTAAAACATGCATTAAGGTGGGTCCCACGTCCAGGGGCTGGACGATAAGGATGGAACACATCAAGGTGGGCCTCATGCCCAAGGGACGGCGTGGAGGCATACTTGCATCATGGTGGAGTCCCACCATCCTAACAAATGCACGGTGAGGATATAGAATACATATATCAAGGTGGGCCCCATGTCTTGTAGATGGAGGGCGTGGCATAAAACACATACATTTAAGGTGGGTCCCACCGTCCAGAGTGCTAGACAGTGTGGATAAGGCCCATACATCATGGTTAGCCCCACATGGCACCGTCCAGAGATGGACAATGTGAATATACAATACATACATTAAGGTGGGCCCCACCCCCACACGTGCAGCGCATGTGAGGTGGGTCCCATGTCCCACCAAATGGACTGACGACTTGGATATATACATCATGGTGGGCTCTCACCCATCATCGTCCAACAATGGACGGTGAATATACAACACATACATCTGGCGGGCCCCACCTCCACACGTGCAGCACATGTGGGGTGGGTCCCACACGGACGAACAGTATGGGTATAATACATACCTAATGATCAGACCCAGAACTTGTTGGCATCAATACAGTAGCATACTGCTGCATGGGACCCACCGTCCCTTGCTGGACGGACGGTGCGATATAAGGCACATGCATCACATGTGGGTCCCATGCCCACATGGCCCACCTGATTTGGATTAAACTGATATTGGTGTTTTCCTTTCATACAGTCCAGCAGCTGCTGCTGGACTGTTTGGATGTAATTCATCCATCAAGCGGGGCCCACGTACACGTGGCCCACTAGCCACATACATCATCATCACCACCATAAGAAGAAGAAGAAGAAGAAGAAGAAGAAGAGAGAGAGAGAGAGAGAGAGAGAGAGAGAGAGAGAGAATATTAGCGTTCACTAACAAAATAGGTTTTCCTGTGTTCACCCAAAACCTTTACAATTGTGTCTTTGTCGTGGGCTTACACAATTAAAAACCCCACTTCGAAGTTTTCTGGCTCTCCTCAAATAACCAATACAACAAGATGTTTCCGCAAATCTTGAAAGAAACCAAAACAGAAGGAATTTACAATTAAATGTAAAATACCCGATTATCTCCTTCGTTGCAGAGCCCGGTCTAAGTCGAGTAGATGATTGAATGTCCAAGTTCAATGTCCAGTACTCAATTACAATGGTTCTAATTCTAATAGATTTTAAATTAAACCAAATAGGGCTTGCCTTAATTGATTTTGATTCCAAAGAAAGGAAATAACAATTCCTCTTATCAAATTAGATTGGAATAGCAGAAACAAAATCAATTAAATAAAGCTAAGGAAAGAGAATATTAAATAAGCACACTTAGCTTAGATGGAGCACAGAATTATCTCTCAGAAGTTCGACGAAGATTGACTTGAATGGATTAATTAATTCGATAATTTCTTCTGAGATTCGTGCACTATTTATAGGTGAGCAGATCGCGTCTTCGACTGGTCTAGGGAGCTCTTCGACTAGTCGAAGCAATAACAGATATTTGAAAATCAGCGCGATAAGCTTTGACCGTTCTACGATCGTCGAAGGTCTCCTTCGATCGTCGTAGGTCTCCTTCGATCGTCGAAAGTTTCTTCGATCGTCAAGAACTCAAAAACATCGCTGGATTTTGAGTCAAAGATTTTCGATTGGTCGAAGATGCAATCGACATTGTTCCTTCACTGGTCGAACAGATTCTGGACTAGTCGAAGCCTAGATTTTATCCAAAATTTGTAACAAACTCACGATTGATCGAGGAATTTCTTAGATCGGTTGAAGTAACTCTAGGACTAGTCGAAGAAGGCCTAGGACTAGTCGAAGAACAGACCAAACTCATGTAGAATAAACATTCGATTTATGTATCCAAAGTGACCTACTTCTAAGGTCAACCTAAGGTCACCAAACCTCAACCATGAAGTAAGGACATTGAAACATTAGGAACTAGTGACCTTGAAGTATGAGCCTTGAAATCTTGATGTAGTTCAATCTTGAAATCTTGATGTAGCTTAATCTTGAAAGTGTCTTGAGTTCTTTACAAACTGCCTTGAACTCTTCTTGAAGTACAGCTTGAGTCTTGTCTTGTGAGCTTTACTTGTTGTGAGCTTAACTTGTTCATGAATGTTGATCCTTAAGAGAGCTTCACTTATGCAAGTTATATATAACATAACAGTGATTTTGGCACCACAAATTTGACAAATTCCACCACTATGAGTCCCTCACATGATCTACACCATACATCACATATGGGTCCCATGCATGCATGAGCCCAACATATCATATAAAAATCTGAGGTGGGGATACCATCCCCACCATGAAAATGAGGGGTCTAGATGACCTTTAGAAGGCATGGATTAGAGTAAAAACCATCATGGTGGGGTCCATGGAGAATGGACCCACCATGGTTCATGCATGCAAGAAGATGGGCCAAAGGCCACATATAGGGGATCGTGGAGGATCTCCACTATGGATTGGTGGGTCCTTCAAGTCCCCAAGCAAGGAAAAGAAAGAGATCTAAGGTAGAGAGAGATATAACTATAGAAAACATCCACCTACAAAGCTCAAGCTCCTTCTTCCACCAATGGAGTTCTAATGGGCCAAGGATGATGTTTCAAGGGTTGAGATTGGGTTTGGAGGGTTGGATGAGGAGGGTATGGAGCATGCAAGGGGCTAGAATTTAGGGAGCTTGGGACGTCCAAGGGGTTGCTAGCAATGGAGGAATGGAGAGAATGAAAGGGGAAAGAGAAAGATGAAGGATAGACAGAGAGGGGTAATGATGGTGGCTAGCCTCTCTCCACTAGCTCGAAATGATTAGGTGTAAGAGAAGCATGGCTAAGGGAGGCATGCTTGTAATGATTATCTAACAAGCATGAGGCTATGAAGTAGGGTAGTAGGGTGGCTATAGCTAGGGTGATATCATCCATATGATTACCTCGGGAAGTGGGCGTGGACATCATGGGTCTCACAATGATGATCAATGGTTGGGATAATGCGAGGGCCGGATCTCGCTATCTATACGTCGGATTGACGCACAAGACACGGCATTGGAATCATGGTGACGACACGCTCACAATGACATAGTTCTTCAGTTGAGTCAACTCGGGATTATAGGATGTGACTTAGGGTCGCACGCAAATGTAATTTACGGGTCGCGGGTTGCTGAAATTTGAGGGGGTGGATCGTAGGGTCCTAAGAAATGAAATGGTCACTAGGACATGGGCCTGACAGAATGTGTTGAGTGGAATGCGACTTAAATGGAGGTAGATAAACTCTTAGCTTCAGTCACTTCTTAAATGGTATTTTTTGTCTCTTATGTCGGTCAGCATATTGACATTTTAGAATATTTACGATACCTCGAATAGCACCTCCGGGTGAACTCCAATCCCCAGATCTTCCTTGTATTTTTCATCTCTCTTTCTGCACTATTTCTTTCTTTTTCGCTCTATCCCTATTTCTATTGCTCTCTCCCTCTCTGTATCACTTTCCTCTATTGGTCTTTTTCTATCCTCAACAATGAGCTTCTTATATAGGTGTTGGTAACCGTAATTTGCTACTAACAACCGCCATTTGTTGGATTACGTTGTGGGCGCCTGCTGTTTAAATAATAAAATAATATGGTACAGAAAGTATCAAATTCAGGATCTTCCACTGGTTTTCTTGGGAAATGAAGTCATAGGCATGTAAGTTTAGAGCCAGACCAACCACTCCAATAGCACTCATCCATAAACCGGTTACTGGTATAAATAACATAAAGAAATGTAACCAACATTTATTAGAAAAAGCAACCCCAAAGATTTGGGACCAAAAGAGGTTAGTAGTGACCATCGAATAAGTCTCTTCATCTTGAGTTGGGTTAAAAGATAAAATGTATTTACATCATCACCATCTTCGAATAAAGTATTTTCTACGGTAGTACCATGAATAGTCCATAGTAGAGCAGTGCCCAATACTCCAGCAACTCCCATCATATGAAATGGGTTCAACGTCCAATTATGAAACCCTTAGAAGAAGAGTACGATGTGATATAAAATAAAGATTTTAATATATAATATATTATATATTATATTTAAAAATTAAATTTAATGATGACTTTTTTATATATTTATTTTATAATAAATATTTATATATATATTTATTTGTAAAATTAATAATTACTTTTTATTTTTTATAAATAAATATATATCGTGTGTGTGTGTGTGTGTGTGTGTGTGTGTGTATGTATATATATATATATATATATATATATATATATATATATATATGAAACATCATAATTAATTTTTATCTTTTTCTACAAACTGTTTAAATGCTTGTATCTTGTTCGTTATCCATTCTTTTTTCAGTAATATTAGTATCGTTGGAAAGATTATTCGATAAGCTTCCTAACAAGACTATAATCACTTCAATCGAACCCCATTTGACCTATCGAAAGTACAACCGTTTAGTATATAAAATAAATTATATGCAATTTGACTGATTGTCTGATTTTGATGATCTTAATCTTATTGGAAATGTCACCTGATAAGCTTTTCAATGGAACCAAAATCACTTCAATCGTATCTAGTTTGACTAGTCTAAAATGCAGCCACAATTTTTTGACTTTAGTTACTCGGCAATGCGTGGTTTTGGTAAACAAACTGTGTCCTCCTCATCATAACCCAGATTGGAGGAAACTAAAGTTAGTTATGAAGATCATTTGACCACCTTTCCAATTAACTATAAATTATCTTGATCGATCAAAATTTTCTTTCAATAACACCATGGCCACTTTGTGTATAAGAATGACTGTACTTTCCTCTATCTTGAAGATGTGACCTTTCATGCTTCAACACAACATTATTTGGGAAGACTAAGTAGTATAGAGAGTGACCATTGGGTAGAGAGACTTCATTTTATCCTTTTTTTTTGCACATCAGTGGCTACATATAAAGAGTTCTTGTGGTTCTGGAGTTTGGATGCATGACCGTGACCGAATCGTTACTAGATTTGATGCTAACCGATCGGGCTCATTGGTTGTCTTCGGACCATGCTGAGTATTTGACCCATTTGGATTTTCAATGATTTTTAAGTCAGTAGGAGATAATTTATTAAAGTCAAGCTTAAGCTCAAGAAGTGGCTTATCCTTGTTTTAGATTGGGTGTCTACAATTTTAAAATATAAGGATTCTTTCTCCATCATCTATGGTTATAATGTTTTAACTCATCACAACTCATTTCCCATACCCATAGTAAATACATTTTTCTAAAGTCTTCACAAATTTCCATCTTTGTAACGGGTTTGCTATCATTTCTATATATGATACAAAATTTACTATTATCTTATTCTTTTATATATATATATATAAAATATAGAAATATTGATTTTTTGTATTTTCCCTTAAGCTTATAACTCCATTATTTATATTAGTTATTATGACCCGAGTATTACAATAAATATGTATGGGTTGTTTATAAATTTTCTTTACCTTTAAATTAGTTATATAAACTCTTTTATGCAAACAACTTCAAAAGCTTCCATACTACAGGTGATATATTCCACTTCTATTGTATATCTTACTACACAACCTTACTTTTTATATGCTAAGATACAACTCTACCTCCAAAGGTGAACGTGTCTGTCACACCTCAAAATTTGGGTGCCCGAGTGGGGGATTCGAAACCCAAATCTCAGGCTCGTGAGTTATGTCCATTTGAATTTTTCTAATACAATATTCACAATCATCCTTATCTAATCACAATCACTACAAGATAAATGAAAGTTATATTTCAATCAAGTGTCCACAACTTCTAACTACAATGATGATATGAGTCAACATCTCGTGTAGTCCAACTATGGCCAACGACCTACGGTTCAACTGTCGAATTAGATTCACTTAGGGACAAGTCTAACAAGGACTGCCCAAGAACTTCCAGGTAACCAGCCAATCCATAAGGGAAATATGCAACAATGCACCACAAACATGGATTTCTTGGATACAACTTAAGTATGGAAGACAAGATTTCAATGTGATCATTACAAGGACAGCAGCACACAATCTTCCACCCAAATTTACGGATTCAATCATGACATATTTTAGCCTATACGATCATATGGACAACCCTATAGTGACATACTAAAATAATTCTCCTATAGGCCAATCGTACATCACATTATTCAGCCATAACTCGAAAAGTTAGACAAGTGACTCGACCAATCAGCAACTTTCAGTGTTTCAAGGTTTCACCTAAGCAGGATTAATTATAAAATCAGGAAATTAACCACCAACTACCATTCTATAGCAATCCATGTTATCATGTTAAGCATAGTTAACACCAAACTAGGAAAACAAGAATTAACAAGCAGAAATTTGAGGAAATTTAGATAATTGCATCCTACATGAGCATGCAAATGCACAATTCACAATTTGGGATATTAGGGCCAAATCCTTTCCTAATATTTTGATAATTCCTAGTCCATTAACCTATATACAGTCCAAGTGAAAAATTCAGCCACATGCACTAACAATTCACCAACCACGTTCATTAAACCTACTCAAGGTGCAATAACCAACCACCTAAAGGTAATGGTCCTCACTTAAATTTGGCTGGAGGTTGCTGAGATGATTCTAGCGACGCCGGGTCCACAAGCTCGAGGTGTCGGGCCCTACGTTGCTTTGGATGGACAAGATCACATACATGTGTATATATTGATTATCGCAGGTTGAATCAGGTGACTATGAAGAACAAGTATCCTTTACCCAGGATCGATGATTTATTTGACCAGTTGAAGGGGGCACGGTACTTTTTGAAGGTTGATCTATAGTCAGGGTATCATTAGTTGCGCGTCAAGAATGAGGACGTATAGAAGAACGCCTTCAGGACTAGCTTTGGCCATTATGAGTTCCTTGTGATGTCGTTCGGTCTTACGAACGCACCGGCCGTGTTCATGGATCTGATGAACAGGGTATTTCGGCCATTCTTGTTCCGATTCATCATTGTCTTTATCGATGACATTTTGATATATTCTGCGAGTCGGGAAGAGCACGAGGAGCACTTAAGAGCGGTCTTGGATACTCTTAGGAAGAATCAGCTTTTTGCACAGTTCAAGAAATGTGATTTCTGGAAAGAGGAAGTCAAGTTCCTAGGACATGTGGTGTCCAAGGAAGGGATAGCTGTCGATCTTGCTAAGGTAGCTGCAGTTCAGGACTGGAAGCAGCCTGGTTCAGTTACTGAGGTGAGAAGCTTTCTGGGTCTAGCAGGCTATTATCGACGCTTCATACGAGACTTCTCGAAGATAGCCAGACCGTTGTCTCAGTTGACACGGAAAGATTTGAAGTTTGCTTGGAATGAGAGGGCGGAGATAGCTTTTCAAGAGCTGAAGGACAAGTTGACGTCCGCCCCTGTGCTAGTATTGCCAGAGCAAGGGGTTAAGTATACGATATATACTGACGCCTCTCGCATTGGTCTGGGTTGTGTCCTTATGCAGAAGGACAGGGTGATTGCATATGCTTCGAGACAGTTGAGGAAACACGAAGAAAATTACCCTACACATGACCTGGAGTTGGCAGCTGTCATTTTTGCATTAAAGCTCTGGAGACATTACCTCTACGGAGAGGAGTTCGAGCTCTTTTGTGACCACAAGAGCCTTAAGTATATCTTCACGCAGCGTGACTTGAATATGAGGCAACGCCGATGGATGGAAACATTGAAAGACTTTAAGTTCGATGTTTCTTACCATCCGGGCAAGGCGAACCTTGTGGCAGACGCGTTGAGTCGCAAGAAGGCTATAGAGTTTGCGGCTCCGCTAATGATAGCAGAATGAGACATGATGGAGTTTGTACGATACTTTGAGCAGAAACTTACGGTGGAAGAGCCGTATGAGGTTATCGCACACATTCGAGTACAACCTCTCATTGACGAGAGGATCATTGCAGCTCAGGCAGATGATGAGTTGTTGGCAAAGATGAGAGAGCGGATTGGTACAGATGAGGACTCCGAGTGAAGTGTTGGTTCAGATGGGGGCTACGATATCGTGGCCGGCTATGTGTCGCAGACATTCTTGACTTGAGACGGGAGGTTCTCGAGTCAGCCCATAATTCTAAGCTTGCGATGCATCCAAGTAGCACGAAGATGTATCAAGATATGAGAAGATCTTATTGGTGGGATAATATGAAGGTTCACATTGCTGAGTTTGTATCTCGTTGTCTCACGTGCCAGCAGGTCAAGGCAGCGCATCGCCAACCTCTTGGACTGCTTCAGCCCATTCCCATAGCAAAATGGAAGTGGGACTTCATCTCTATGGATTTTATTTCAGGGCTGCCGAGAACGAAGAAGGGACATGACTCTATTTAGGTGATCGTCGACCGATTGACGAAGTCGGCTCATTTCTTACCGATCAAAGTCACAAACTCTTTAGACGAGTTGGCTAGGTTGTACATCAAAGAGATTGTACGTCTGCACGGAATTCTCTTGGAGATTGTCTCTGATAGAGACACGCGATTCACATCTATCTTCTAGACTCGTATCCAGGAAGCGATGGGTGTGAAATTGAAGTTCAGCACCGCGTTTCATCCACAAACAGATGGGTAGACGGAACGTGTGAAACAGGTCCTGGAAGACATGTTGCGACCTTGTGTTTTGGATTTCAAGGACAGTTGGGATGATTGTCTCCCTTATGCAGAGTTTGTGTATAATAACAGTTTCTAGACGAGTATCGGCATGGCTCCCTACGAGGCATTGTATGGTCACCCGTGTAGAGCACCGCATTGCTGGGCAGAAGTTGGTGAGCGTAGTTTGATTGGCCCAGAGTTGGTATAGGCGACTTCAGAGAAAGTTGACATTATTCGACGTCGACTTCTGATAGCCCAGAGTAGGCAGAAGAGTTACGCTGATATGAGGCGGCGACCGCTTGAGTTTGAGGTTGGAGACCATGTATTACTTAACGTTTCCCCTATGAAGGGAGTTCTGCGGTTCGGTAAGAAAGGGAAGCTCACGCCAAGATTTATTGGTCCATTTCAAATATTGGATCGAGTGGGAGCGGTAGCATACCGCCTTACTTTGCCCACACCACTTGCGAGCGTGCATAACGTATTTCATGTTTCTATGCTGAAGAAATATGTTCCTGATCCTTCGCATATTATCAGTTGGGAGGAGGTGCAGTTGAGCGAGGATGCCACATATGTACTGCGACCGACACGTATACTAGACAGGAAGGAGCAGGTATTGCGTAGCAAGGTCATCCCTCTTGTGAAAGTACTATGGACGCATCATAGTGAAGAAGAGGCTACTTGGGAGACTGAAGCTGAGGTCAGAAAGAGCTACCCTCAGATCCTTGAGGAGTATGAGAAGGTACGAATTTCGAGGACAAAATTTTTCTTTAAGGGGGGTAGATTGTAATGACCCGAAAAATTTCGTGCAAAGACCCGAGTACTACCTCAAATTTCTTAGAAGTTATTTGTGGGTTAATTAGCGCTAAACTCGATTGCTTGTGAAATTAGCATCAATCACTTTAAATTTGATCTGCAGGACTCAAAACCTGTAGAATCGTTAGCGCTATGTTACTCTGAAATCTGGGATTCAACGCTAAATCCAGTTGCTCTCGAAAATTTTTAGAAGCTTTGGATCGGACTTGGACCGCGCGTCGAAAGTCCGATAGCGATGATCTTAGACAGTTATGGTCACCATGTTGGACTTGACCATCACCTCAAAAATCAAGTCCAGATGATGTCCTGGGTCGATTTGATTGAGTCCGAAGTGAAGAGCGTGAGAACGGTGAGAAATTAAATATGATTTTATGAAATTTGAGTCGTGTCGCTTGCGCGACGATTTTAAGCAATCTGACCGTTGGATTCTGACCCAATTTCACCCTCGGATCAGGGAAGATGGCCCAGGCATGTCATAGTGCTTGTGGACCTGATCGAGTTTCGGTGACCGTTGAATTGAGAGTGGTCCGCCACGGCTGATCTGTAAATCCGATCGGTATGAAAACTCAGCCTGACCTAGATCCATGGTCAGTGAGCTTAAGTCCGACCGCACATGGAAAAAGGACCACCGGAAGTGCTCCGTTGGATCGAGAGAGGCCTGATTTGGTTATAACCTAAGTATACCTTGGCCCTGGGGCTATTTTCATCTATTTTAGGCCTATATAAAGACCTTAAAACCCTCACTCTCTTTCCCATACGAATTTCCTAACCCTAGCTAAGAAAGAGAGAGGAAAAGAGAGAGAAAGTAAGAGAGAAGTTGGTGAATCATTGGAGATTCTTTCTTGTTTCCCTGCATCCTTAAACTATCAATTCTGAATCGTTGTTCCGGCGATTCTAAGTTCATCCTTGGGTAAGTTAATCTAACCCTAATCTGTTTAGAGCTTAGAATAGTCTATGTGTTGATGTAGCTCATTTCTATTCTTGCCTTAGGTTATCTAGTCGCCGTTGACGAAGACATATCGTCTGAATCAGTTCGGTGTGCTTTTTCTGGTTTAAGGTGCGGACTATATTCGTATAGGTTATGGTTTTCAAGGCTTTCAATGTCAGATAATGGTTTATTATTGTTATGGATGCAATTTCACATGCCAAATGCTATGTTTATTTTGCGTTCCTGATATGTATGTGTTATATTGAGATTTGTGTATTCTATGTATATGTAGGAAGTATCGTATACGTATAAAATATGAACATGTGTTTGCCATGATTATTTGTCGTGTACTTGTGCTAGTTGTATGTGTGTCAACTCCTTGGCAAAAGGAATTGTCCAAATGCGTGTATTCCAACATACGTCATGTATGTTGAACTATGTAGTCTAAGTGTTTGTAGAAATGTCTGAATGGTCTAAAGTGTAATATATTATCCTATTTGCGGGCGTTGAGAAGCGATTCTCAACTCTCCTATTGGTGTGTATGATTTCCTATATGCAAGTCACATTTTTCGTTGTTAACTTCCAGTATTTCTTATGTTTCAATCCATGTTAAGTGATATTCTTCAAATGCTCATATACTTCATGATTTGAGTTGTTGTTCCATTATTGTTCTAAATTCTATATGAATATCTGTTGTAGTGGAATGTGTTTGGGACTATGGAATAGTCCAAGGAATCGGTAATCGACCTTGAGTTCGTGGCTGAGGTTGCTTTCGCCACGAAGGACGGTATTTGACGAACCCGAGTCGTATTAGAGTTGTCGGTAGTGGTTTGGCCACACGGAGTGTTTACGCACTTTATGCCGTTCAACCCAACGTGCGCTCGTGCTAGTCGAGTTCGTCAAGTAACCCGATTGTCCGATGTATGTTCACCATGTATGGACGCTATTGCTTGAATCTAAGGTACCAAACTTACCAGTGCAAATCTTGTTAACCGTTGTACCTTAATCCGCTAAGACTCATGAGCCGGACATGGTGGTATGGGACACCGTGGTCGAGCTGTCGGCCTACGCTGGGGTGACGAGCCTCCCCGTAGTGACCAGTGAGCAACCAAACTCGTGAGCCGATTATGATGGTATGGGACACTATATTCGTGCTGTCGGCCTACATTGATTGGTGACGAGCCCTTTGTAGTGACCTCGAGCATACCTTGATACTGCATTAAGGCGACGAGCCTTAGGGTAGTAACTAAGGTATGATAGGCATGCATTGATTGGTGACGAGCCCTTTGCAGTGACCTAGAACCTTATGATCATATGAGACTGTCTAGGACTGACGACCCTAGAATGGATCACTGTGTGGAAATTAATATGAGGAAGGTACCTTAGTTTCCCAACCCTGCTGTATGAAAAGGACTAATAATAACTTGGTAATCATGTTCATGCACCGCATTGCATGTGCGTAAAAGTCGTTGGCACTGCGGGAGGTTGTCATGCGTAACATAAGATGAAGACGCTGAGGGAGTGCAGGCGAGGGCATGCATCATTTATACATACATCCTTGCATTAACAAGAGTACTTTAGACTTGTTTAATTGTATTGCCTTACCATTACTGCTTGATTGATTTGATATCATGTTAACTTTTGCGGTATTGAACCACCGAGTTGCTCACTCACTCCCACATTCCGGGCGGTGTTTCAACACTAACTAGACTGTCTTAGATGCAGATGTTGACGCGACCCCGGAGGCAAAGCAGAGTTCGAGGATGATGAGGCCGCGTTTTCTTTTATGCAGGTCCTCGGGCGGGTTCATGTGAGCCATGTCCTGATATGCGGGAATTCTGAATTTTCTTTGTAATTGTAATAGATGATGTCATTTACTGCTTATACTTTTGAAAGCAACACTTGTAAGTATGACCTGGCATGTATACGTATTTTAGGGACTTGCACATGTACACATATGTTTCTTTAAGTCTTTCGCTTGCATCTTTCATTTATCTCTGAATTATGTTTGCGTTTGGCTTAATCTATTCCATGTTTTATGTACTCTTACAGACAACATACATCCATCATTAAATATGTTGCATAAGTGATGTTTCAGAATGGGAGCCGAGTTATGCTCAATAATGAAAATCTAGGACGTTACAATCTACCCCACTTAAAAATAATTTCGTCCCCGAAATTGCCTAAGGGTAATAAATAAAGATATTATCATTTCGTTTACCTAAGTTTTATTGATTTCAGGTTTATATACGCAGTAAGGTGCATACTAAATACACTAGCCTTGCTTATTATATTCTACCCCCATAAAAGTTTCCACATCTGATGTTTGAAAATAAATGTCAGAATCATTATTATCGTGCTAAGTATTTGATGATAAAATTTACCTAAGGGCGGTATATTCTACTCTTCATATTGTGTAATACAGAAAGACAGTTATAGTAGGCTTTGATCCGATACGTAGATCCTTCGCCTGACCAGGGCAGAAAGCTCGTTGTATCCCTTCCTAATCCTAGTAAATTCTAGGCTTCTACTCGGTCAAAGTAGTGAGTCCGTTGGTAGTCATATAGGATTGAGAATTGAGTTAAGCCGCGAATGCTTCGCAGGTGTATGGTTACGTAATTTCATAGTTTGATTATTTTAGACATTTGGGGAATGTCAAATTTTATTAAGAAGGTCGAGTTTCACATTTATAAGATTGTCTCTCGAGTCTTGGTCAAAAAGAGTTTTCAAATACTGCTCAAGAGTTAGTTTTTTTTTTGGAAGAGCAGTGCCCAAGGGTTACTAACCTACCCACCTGGCTAAGTTTATGAATAAACGATAATTCAACCTACCCACACTAGACAATCTTAGGAATAAAATTTAACGCCCCGAATTTTGAGGGTCGAGCAAAGCTCAACTCCCGAGATTCAATGCATTACTTATGGAACATAGATAATGATGTTTAAATGTTGTCCATATTAGTGCATTAAACATGAGAGGAATTATACTAAAATAGCATATCATACTCCAGATATAATTAAATTCAAGCGGAAGACTGAAACACATATAAATCTGAACAAACAAGGGTTCAACAACCTCTGGAGTATGATCATATAACCGAGTTGAAATTTATACATGTATTGGTTTAAAATATACAAAATGTCAAAATGTGAATGTCCGACTAATCCATATAATTCCTGTGATCCCGTCGATTAGCGCAGGGTCTACGTAGACCCGCCTGATAACTGTACATAGGAGAACTCCTCGTCAAAGAAGTCCATCTCAGATGTATAGACTCCGTCATCACCTGCATCTACAATAGAGTCTGGTTGGTGTTCTAAAACACCGTCCCAGAGCAGGAGTGAGTGATCAACTCAGTAATACTTTAAGGCACAGGTTAACATATTATCAATTCAGTTAAACAATAATGATAAAGCAATACAACAATCATATCCTAAGTACTCTTGTTAATACAGGGATGATATGCTGTAATGATGCATGCACTTGCACGAAGCTCCCTCACAAGCGACAACATCAGCCATTCGCGCATGATAAACTCCTTCATTGTGCCCTTTATCTACAAAGGCACATGCAATGCGGTGCATGGTCGTATTAACCGGGTTCTTAATTAGGCTTATTCATATAGCAAATTTAGAAAGCTAAGGTACCTCCCTTTAAATCATTTACCCAAAACAAAGGATCCATCTAGGGTCGTCAACCCAAGTTAACCACAAACAATATGCAAGTTGTTGGGCATCACCCCTTAATAAAGAACAGTGGATGAGCAAGTTCAAGAGTTTATACTCGAAGTCACTACGGGGAGGCTCGTCACCTCAGCGCAGGCCAACAGCTCGAATACAGTGTCCCATACCACCGTATTTGGCTCACGAGTTTGGGTTGCTCACTGGTCATTACGGAGAGGCTCGTTACCTCAGCGTAGGCCGACAGCTCGACTACGGTGTCTCATACCATCATGCCCGGCTCATGAGTCTTAGCAGATTATAGTACCATAGTGAAATGGGTCTTACATTGGTAAGTGGTACCTTAGATTCAAGCGGTGATTTCCATACATGGTAAACACACAAAAGGCTAATTGGTTTTATTGGATAAGCGCGATTGGTACGAGCGCATGCTGAATTAATTGACATGGAGCACAGAAGCACTCCATGTGGTCTAACCACTGTCGATAATCGTCGTACGACTCGGATTCACCGAATGTAACAAGGGTGGTGAGTCTAATTCCACCACTCAACTTGAATTATTACCGATTGCCTGTGCCAAGGTATGGCCCCAATCCTACTCAAGTGTAGTAGGCAGAACACATGTGATAATCATAACAACAATTAATAAATAATTCAAATACAATTCTCATTTGAGCATTTTGTCAAACACATTGAACATGTTACCCAATATTTGCATTTCATCCATAAATTGTGTAATTGAAATTATGATTACATGAAGGAAACTATACATATAGATAAGGTAATTGAGAATCTTATCTCAATACCCTTATTAAACACAATTCATCAACAATTTCTCATTTAGACATTTTATCAAACACTTAGACTACTCCTTAGTAAATACATAGACTAAATTAGTTACCACAAGAACTATAGTAAAACCTTACACAATTTAGGTTAAAAAGCATACGCTAAACATCAACCTTAGTTTAGAAATCATAGCATGCATAAATCACAATTTCACATTCAATCAAACATTTGAACAAACACATGGAATGCACCTTATATTCTACATTGTTCACACATGTATAGTATATTGAAAACGTTGTAACTAAGATCATATGGTAGCAATCAAGTCAGAAATAAATCATTGCTGACATTGAAAGCCTTGAAAACCATAACCTAAACGTTTATAATCCGTACCTTTCGTCGGATTACTCGTTTCAAACTCAGTTCGAATCCTACGTCCCCAATACAAAACAACAAGTACCTAAACATTGAAATAGGTTAGCTATTTCGTCGTTTACGCTATTTGGATCCCTAAATCAATATTAGGGTTAGGATTTCTTACCCAAATTGTAGTTGAAATGGATCGGTTAGCTAGGTGTAAAGGCGATTCAGTGCGTAGAGTAGCAAGAACGAATCACTGCAACAAACTCCAAGGATCTCTCTTCTTTCCCTCACACTTTTCTCTTTTTTTCTCACTTCTCTCTCCTAGGGTTAGAGAAATTTGTATGAAATAGGAATGGGGTGATTTAAGGGCATTGTTGAGGCATAAAAAATATTCCATTGCAGTGGTCAGAGAATTCTATGGTGCGGATCTTTCCCAGGGTCACTCACTTCATATTTTGGTAAAAATTAATATCCGGGGGTATTTTGGGTATTTTGGTAAAAATCAGTATCCGGGGGTATTTTAGGTATTTTAGTACAAATCAATATCTGGGGGTATTTTGGGTATTTTAGTAAAAATTAGTATCCGGCAGTATTTAGGGTATTTTAGTAAAAATCAGTATCCGGGGGTATTTTGGGTATTTTGGTAAAAACAGTATCCAGGGGTATTTTAGGTATTTTGGTAAAAGTGAGCGATCTGGGGTATTTTGGTAAAAACAGAATGGATGGACATTGCCTTGTATTAAGGAAGAAGTGGTTATACACCACCATTTAAAGGATAGCTTGGTGGACACCATTGTTTAAGAGAGGAGGTTGGACATTATGTAAAGGGAGAAGTGGTGGTGATCACAACTATATAAGAGAGGGATGCCTATAAATACCCCTCCCCATGCCTCATTTGGGTGGTTAGTTGTTGTGAGTTGGAAGACAAGAAGGAAGGAGGACAAGCAGGAAGAAAGATAAGACAGAGCATTGTGGAGCATTGTCCGCGCAAGGTAAAGAGTCTTTGCACGAACCTGCGTAATGAAAAGTTGGGTTGCGCGAACCTGCACAATGAAAAGAGGCCTTGTGCCTATCCACACAAAGCGTTTTGGAGAAAAGACCCTTGCGCCTATCTGCGCAAAGCACTTTGGAGAAAAGCTTAGAGAAGTCCGTTGTGCGAGACCGCGCAACCATGTTTGCAGAGAAGTCCGTTGCGCGAGCCCGCGCAACCACTTTTGCAAAAGAAATCCTTTGCGCAAGCCCACACAACCACTTTTACAAAGGAATTTCCACGCGCCACTTTGTGTGGAGCTTGTCCAGACGCTAAGCTTATGTTGTCCTAATGGTTGTAGTTTGCAGAAAAAGTCTTTTGTAATCACTTTTGCAAAGAAATCCCAAGCGCCACTTTGTGTGGAGCTTGTCCTAAGATAAGCCTTATCTTGTCTTAACGGATACTCCATGCGCACATCAAGAGGAGCTTGTCCTAAGACAAGCCTTATGTTGTCTTAATGGATACTCCATGCACCACATTAAGAGGAGCTTGTCCTAAGGGAAGCCTTATGTTGTCTTAAAGGAAACTCCATGCACCACCTTATGAGGAGACTTGCCCTGATGCATGGTTTTTGTCCCGAAGGATGATCATCACTCTACATTTAAAGGGATCGCTCCACATTTCAAGGAAGAATGAACAGAAGGATGATAGGAATTGATCTCAACGGCCAGATCAAGGAAGAATGAATGGAAAGATGATCAGAATTGATCTCAACGGTCAGATCAAGGAAGAATGAACAGAAAGATGATCGGAATTGATCTCAACGGTCAGATCAAGGAAGAATGAACAGAAGGATGATAAGAATTGATCTCAATGGTCAGATCAAGGAAGAATGAATGGAAAGATGATCGGAATTGATCTCAACGGTCAGATCAGGGTTTCAAGCCCACACAATCCATCTCCCCTAGAGATGTGATCAAAAAGCATCGAAATGCTGCCGAAATTGCCATTAGCCTGTCTTCTATTACATTCGTTGCTTTGATTGATTGTACTTTGTTTTCAGAATCAAGGGAATCTGAGGATGTAAATGAACTCAGAATACATGTGATCATTGTTCTCTCATTCTTTCTTTGTTATCATTGAATAAATCCCCCGAATCAAACGCCTTTGTTTTCTTGTCGAAACAAAATGGCGACTCTACTGGGGATTTATTATTCGATGGTCACTTAGAAAATATTCCAAGAACATTTATCACTTTTTGGCATCTGTATAGATTCCAAAATGATGACTCTTATTGGGAACATCCTCCCCTTCATCTCTGAGATAGAATGTTTTATCACTTAGATGCTAATTCCGATTTTATATTTTGAC
This sequence comes from Magnolia sinica, assembly GCF_029962835.1. Classification (NCBI taxonomy): domain Eukaryota; kingdom Viridiplantae; phylum Streptophyta; class Magnoliopsida; order Magnoliales; family Magnoliaceae; genus Magnolia; species Magnolia sinica. Next base: position 62,307,862 of record NC_080575.1, on the reverse strand, counting down.
CCTAGGTAAGTAGAAAGCATCAAAGAAAGCAAAGTTTGCTGTGATCAAGAGTGGAGAATTTCTTGTAATGGATGGAATGATCTCTGTTTCGCCAGTTGCTCAACAAAATGATGGAGGATGGAGGATAATAACATCCAAAAGATGAAAAGTTCGATCTACTTCCGCAAGAAGCATCATCTCGCCAAGTACTGGGTCGATTATGCGAAGTGTCATGAGACACAATCCTGCTTTGGTTATATAATCATCTCATTCAAGACAAACAGAAAGGCCTATCACTCCAAAAGGTCTTCCGATATCGTTAACTATAATTGTAAAGACATCTTCCACAGAATCATTACGAGTTCAGAAAAATAAAGGGAAGGCGACCATGACCAGCAAATGTTCACTCACAACACCTCCTGTAAAAGATTTCAAGCAAACTCATGCATTAAGAATGCCATAATTTGAGTCAGCTAGTCCTTTGAAGCGATAGTACGCTGGTTTCAAATCAAATAATAGTTCATCTTCTTCAACAGCGTCAGCAGCGTGACGCTCGCTTCCTCCTTTAATATCAAAACAATCAAAGTATAAAGAAACAGAAAGCTTGTCGACAGATATTAATCAGCCTGATCAGTTTTCGCAAGATGAGCATGTGGCTGAAGAAGTCCCTAATATTCCGACAGTGACTGTCGTGAACAACATTGAACCATAAGTAGAAAGGCCACAACCACAAGCGGTTAGATTTCAAGAGCCGATGCCTAATATTACTCAGAATATAACACAGGAAGAAATTCGACAGTTGGTTATCGAATCTATTCATCTAGAGAATGAACGAAGTCAGAATAAAAGGTTTTGATATTAGACACCGTTTGCTCCTGAAATAGAAGATATGCCATTTCCCACCAATTTCAAACACCCAGACTTTCAGAAATTTAACGGGAACGGATCACCAGAAGAGCATATAATGCATTTCATAGCAAAGATGAGAAGTTTCTCTAGAATTCTTCAATTTTATCTGTGATTATTCGGATCTTCTCTAACAAGAAGAGCTTTCCGATGGTATTTAGGTTTAATCCTAGGATCTATTCATACTTGGGAACAGATGCAGGATGCTTTTATGTCAAAATTTTCTCTTCGGACCAAAAAGTTAGTTTGACCAAACTGGCCTCTATTCGCCAAAAAGAAAATGAATCAGTCAAAGAATTCATCGGTCGATGAAAGGACTTGGCAGTATCATGTGAACATCCTCTGCGGGAATCAGAAAAAGTGGAACTATGTTTAGAAGGTATGAGACCAGAATTGGCAAGCCACCTGATTAGTAAAAATTGGAAAACCTTTCGTGATCTTGCTACGAAGGCTTATGCTCTTGAAAAGATGATTGGAAGAGTGTCTACTTTTCAGTTAATATCAACCCACATCACTTAGAAAGAAGAAACTAAAGAAGATTATCAGGATGTCGGAAGAAATAGCAATGAAGAAGATATAATTGGTCGTGTGATTATAATGACATATAAAAGGACAAGGCGAAATAAAGACCATATGAAGTATTTGTTTGCAAGAAAAGACATACTTCCTATGCTGAAACAATTGTTGACTATGAAGAGTATCGATTTACCTCAGCTGAAACACCTCGAAGAGATTGGGAATATAAGAGGAATGGATTACTGTCAATATCACTGTACATTTGGGCATCATACAGAAAATTGTAATGCCCTCATGAAAAAGCTGCAAAAGATGATCAATAGAGAAGAAATTGTGATGGAAGAATATGACGGAAAGAAAAGATTGGCGATTCCAAAATATTGATGATCTCTTGATGGTTCGTCATGCTTATGTGCAAGAAGAAATAAGAATACACACGCCTGATTAGTTCGACGACTGGGGGCAATACTAATTTCGGATGATCGGTATGAGGTGATGTGGCATCAGCATACTTGTTAAAGATCGCGACATCGTGATTTTGATTACAAAGATTATCAGAATAATACTTCCTAATCAAAAGGTGGCATGACAAGTAGGAAGATGAAATGACTACAAAAGATAAAGTCATGTATTCCTTTTCATGTGAATGAATAAAAAGGGCACAAATTTTCAAGCAAAGCTTCTCAAGCATATCAGGCATATTAAGATTGAGCACAGTGATGATAATTATATCGCCACACGCCGATGATTTTTGTTAAATTCGCCAAGTATTAATGGTCATCACCAAAATTAGCAACTATCGCTGTCATCATCAATCGCACGTATAAGTGGAATAAAATTATATGGCCAACCACACATAAAGTTGACAACAGCGATGAAAGGTCATCATTTAAGGCAGACCAACTAAGCCTACACGGCCAACTATGCATAAGACCCATCATTATCACCATTTGGGCAATAATGAGAAGCCAGTGGCCCTAAAAAGCTCGTGAAGGCCATCATATGCATACTCATGCAGGCTGCAGATGAAGCTAGTGACTTAAAGCCCTAAAAGGCCAAGAAGTCCTTAACGACTAGTCATGTATAACACCCATACCGCTTGTATAGCTTTCCGACAGCGTCAAGGGGAACGAAGGAAAATACCCTCCTGCGAATGGGTCCGACGTTGCGGGTGAAGATAAAATCTATGTATGCTCTCTTGAGCCATTGCTCCTTGAGCCCTGCTCTCTTGAGCCATTGCTCCTTGAGCCCTACTCTCTTGAGCCATTGCTCTTTGAGCCTAGCCCAAAATCGGCAGTAAAGTATAATTGCTCTTTGAGCCCAAGTCTCGTCCAGTCAAGTTGTGTCTAGTCGAGTCGAGTCAAGTTAAGCCTAGTTAAGTCATGACAAGTTCAGTCTTGTACAGTTAAAGTATGGTCAGTCAAAAGTACACTAGCTCCACTGCTCAAAAGCATAAACTGTGTAACATTCAAAATGCTGCAGATACATATTTCAATTTAGATATGCTCAAATATGCAATTGCCTGATGAAAATTTTAAATGGTGAGTAAACATGCAAAAAATGCGTTTCTCTTGAATCAGGTTCAAATTGCAGCATCAACAAATGCCTTCAAGATATTGACAATTATCTACTCAAAAGTTCAAATCTTCAAGATTATCCATCCTTCAAAGGTATCAGCGGGCTTCACTTCAGAAATATTATCTTCTGAAGAAATCTTTATGCAAAGTTGACCTGGAAAGGGGGCAGGATCTATGTCTTCAAAGTAATCCATGCCTTAGTCTTTTAATAATCTCTTATGTGCGGCGGAGGAATTCATATGCCAAGAATTATGAAGCATGGTCCGGTTATATGGCCCAATGCGAATTAGCATAGATATAAGGAAAAGTCTATGCCAAGGAGCATAAGCTAAGAAAAAAACTCAGCAAAAAGACTCAGTGGTTGAACCTTTTGAGTCAAAAATGACGTTTCCGAAAGCACAAGTAACGAATGCAAAGAATGCAATAAATGCAATGCGAAGCACGATGACAATCACAAAGATGAAATGATTAAATCATTATCATATTGTAAATATCACAATCAACCTAAAAAAGAGAGGAGAAGTTTTTAATATATTTCAAAAAATTATCAATGCTTTATAAAGCTAAATTAAAAATTATAATGTATTGAGATACTAATTCTAATTAATTTGGCAGGAAAGACTATCATTCAAAAGCTTGGGTTATGCAGATCATGAATAAAGGAAACAATCGAAAAAGTTGTTGCGGCATGAGCAGCATTAAAGAACAACCCTCTAGACACGGAATTGAAGGAAAGAGTTGCTAGAGTTGATCAAAGAGACCATTGCAGCAGCAATGGTGTTGAAAGATAGTTCTCTGATCAAATTGCTCAAAGACGAAGTCGTCATAGCTGTTGTAGTGACGTGTTTCGATGAAAAGAGAATTTTATCCTCTCTAGTGAAATATCCGCTTGACACTACTGGCTGGGGGCATTCAAGTCTTCCGTTTGAGCGCATCATTTAAATCATCCATTCAAGCACGATCATTTAAGTCTTCCGTTCAAACGCGATCATTCAAGTCTTCTGTTCAAATGCAATCATTCAAGTCTTCTTTTCAAGTGCGATCATTCAAGCCTTCTATTCGAACGCAAGCATTCCAGTCTTCTGTTCGAACGCAATCATTCACTCTTTCGTTTGAGTGTGATCATCCAGTCTTCCATGCAAGCATGATCATCCAGTCATCCTTCAATTGCAGTTCATTCAGTTCTTTGGTCGAAGAAGATCGATCCTCCATTTGATTTCATGAATCAATCAAAGAAGGATCGAGGGGGCATCTGTTGAGGCACAAAAAATATTCCATTGCAGTGGTCAGAGAATTCCATGGTGCGGATCTTTTCTAGGGTCACTCACTCCGTATTTTAGTAAAAATCAGTATCCGGGGGTATTTTTGGTATTTTGGTAAAAATCAGTATCTGGGGGTATTTTGGGTATTTTAGTAAAAATCAGTATCCAAGGGTATTTTGGATATTTTGGGTATTTTAGTAAAAATTAGTATCCGAGGTATTTTAGTAAAAATCAGTATTCGGGGGTATTTTGGTAAAAATCAGTATCCAAGGATATTTTGGGTATTTTGGTAAAAGTGAGTGATCTGGGGTATTTTGGTAAAAAGAGAATGGATGGGCATTGCCTTGTATTAAGGAAGAAGTGGTTGTACACCACCATTTAAAGGAGAGCTTGGTGGATACCATTGTTTAAGAGAGGAGGTTGGACATTATGTGAAGGGAGAAGTGATGGTGATCACCACTGTGTAAGAGAGGGATGCCTATAAATACCCCTCCCCATGCCTCATTTGGGTGGTTGTTTGTTGTAGGTTGGAAGACAAGAAGGGAGGAGGACAAACAGGAAGAAAGACAAGAGAGAGAGCATTATGGAGCAATGTCCGCGCAAGGTAAAGAGTCTTTGCGCGAACCTGCGCAATGAAAAGTTGGGTTGCGCGAACCCGCGCAATGAAAAGAGGCCTTGCGCCTATCCATGCAAAGCATTTTGGAGAAAAGATCCTTGCACCTATCTGCATAAAGCACTTTAGAGAAACGGTTGGAGAAGTCCGTTGCGCGAGACCGTGCAACCATGTTTGTAGAGAAGTCCGTTGTGCGAGCCCGCACAACCACTTTTGCAAAAGAAATCCTTTACGCGAGCCTGTGCAACCACTTTTGCAAAGGGATTTCCATGCACCACTTTGTGTGGAGCTTGTCCAGACACTAGGCTTATGTTGTCCTAATGGATATAGTTTGCAGAAAAAGTCTTTTGCAATCACTTTTGCAAAGAAATCTCATGCACCACTTTATGTGGAGCTTGTCCTAAGACAAGCCTTATGTGGATACTCCATGCGCCACATCAAGAGGAGCCTGTCCTAAGACAAGCCTTATGTTGTTTTAACGGATTCTCCATGCACCACATCAAGAGGAGCTTGTCCTAAGGGAAGCCTTATGTTGTCTTAAAGGAAACTCCATGTGCCACCTTGTGAGGAGACTTGCCCCGATGCATGGTTTTTGTCCCAAAGGATGATCGTCACTCCACATTTCAAGGGATCGCTCCACATTTCAAGGAAGAATGAACAGAAGGATGATAGGAATTGATCTCAACGGTCAGATCAAGGAAGAATGAATGGAAAGATGATCATAACTAATCTCAACGGTCAGATCAATGAAGAATGAACAGAAAGATGATCAAAATTGATCTCAACGGTCAGATCAAGGAAGAATGAACAGAAGGATGATAGGAATTGATCTCAACGGTCAGATCAAGGAAGAATGAATGGAAAGATTATAGGAATTGATCTCAACGGTCAGATCAAGGAAGAATGAATGGAAAGATGATTGGAATTGACCTCAATGGTCAGATCAAGGAAGAATGAATGGAAAGATGATCGAAATTGATCTCAACAGTCAGATCAGGGTTTCAAGCCCACATAACCCATCTCCCCTAGAGATGTGATCAAAAAGCATCGAAATGCTGCCGAAATTGTCATTAGACTTCTTCTATTACATTCGTTGCTTTAATTGATTGTACTTTGTTTTCAGAATCAAGGGAATTCGAGGATGTAAATGAACTCAGAATAAATGTGATCATTGTTCTCTCATTCTTTCTTTGTTATCATTAAATAAATCCCCCAAATCAAACGTCTTTGTTTTCTTGTCGAAATAGGCATTATATAGGCCTAGAACTAATGTCAATGACCCCAGGGCCATGGTATACTTAGGTTACAGCCAAAGGGTTCCTGTTTATAACAAACAGGGCTCTTAGGAAGGTCTATTTCTCACTTATAGCGTAGGGTAAGTTCCCCGACCATGGATCTAAGCCAGGTTATGATTTCAGCGCGTTTGGATAGGCCACTCAACCATGATGGACCTGTATCAGATCAACAGTCGTTGTCACTCGATTAGGGCCACAAGTATACTGATATGTGTAGGGAAATTTCTGTGATCAATGGGTGAAGTTCGGTCAGAAACTGAAAGTCTGAAATCTTTAATTTTGCCTGCAAGCCATTGACCCAATTTACTTAAGTTTCAATACATTTTCTAAGGATATTCGCGTTTCTCACACACTTTGCTTAGGGCTCAAGTTGTGCGTTTCTGGACACTATTTGGGCTCGGTTTCCGGGGTAGTAGAACTAACATAATCCTATAGTTTCACGGTCATTGGACTTTCGACGTGCGGTCCAAGTCCGATTCAGAGTTTCAATGTACTCCCCAGAGCAACAGGCTTTTGGGATTTCTCCTAGGTTATTAAGTAGTGTTGAGTCATTGTTTTTGATGGTTTTAAGTCTTGTCATTTGTATAGATAGTGATTCAAGCTAAATCCACCGCCTATTTAGTTTAGTATTTAACTAAATTCGCCTAATTTTCTCCAAGATATGATCCTAAGGGATTTCTGCCTGAGGTGGTACTCGGGCCTTTGTACGGATTTTTTCGAGACGTTATAATCTAAAGAAAAATTTCATCTCCAAAATTAGTACCTTCTCGTACTCCTCGAGGATCTAAGGATAGTTCTTACGGACTTCAGCTTCCATTTCCCAAGTAGCCTCTTCTTCGGTGTGGTGAGTCTACAATACCTTCACTAGCGGGATAATATTATTGCGTAACACCTGTTCCTTCCTATCTAGAATACGTGTTGGTCGAAGTACATAGGTAACTCTTCACTTAGCTGCACCTACTCCCACTTGATAATATGAGTAGGATTAGGAACGTATTTCTTTAGCATCGATACATAAAATACGTTGTGCATGCCTACAAGTTGTGTGGGCAAAGCAAGGCGGTATGCTACCATAACCACTCGGTCTAGAATCTGGAATGGGCCAATGAATCTCGGCGTAAGCTTCACTTTCTTGCCAAAATGAAGGACTCCCTTCATTGGGAAAACTTTTTGGAATACGTGGTCCCCAACTTCAAATTCCAACTGTCGCTGTCATGTATCGACGTAACTCTATTTTCTGCTCTGGGCTGTAAGAAGTCGACGCCTAATAATGTCGATCTTCTCTGAGGTTGCCTAAGCTAGTTCTGGGTCAATCAAGCTCTTCTCGCCAACTTCTGCCCAATAATGTGGTGCTCGACATGGGCGCTTATACAATGCTTCATAGCTTTTGGAAGCTGTTGTTATAAGTAAACTCGGCATAGGGGAGACAGTCATCCCAACTGTCCTTAAAATCAAGCACACACGCTTACAACATATCTTCTAATATATGATTCACTCGTTCTGTCTGCCCATCGGTTTATGGGTAGAACGCGGTACTGAACTTCAGTTGTACTCCCATTGCTTCTTGGATTCGAGTCTAAAATATAGACGAGAATCGTGTGTCTCGATCCAACACAATCTCATTAGGAACTCCATGCAGTCTTGTAATCTCCTTGATATACAGCTAGGCTAAATCGTCTGCTGTAACGCCCTGAAAATCAGGAGTCGAGCAGGAGCCCAACTCTCGAGTTCCAACATATCACTTATGCAACATAGATAATGATGATTAAATGTTGTTCGTATTAGTGCATTAAACATGAGTGGGATTATACCAAATCAACATATCATACTCCAAAGACAGTTAAGTTACGCAAGCGGAAGACTGTGATAGTTATATAAAATATATAAATGAATGTGAGTCCCCGGAGTATGAACATGCCACTAGGTCAAATAATTACATGTATAATTTCTAAAATAACAAAATGATAAAATGTGATATCATCTATCCATATCCTTGTAGCCCCGATACGTAACTCCAGGTCTACATAGACCCGCCAAAGAGTTGCATGTAGGAGAACTCCTCCTCATCATCATAAAAGTCAGGCTCTATCTCATAAGCCTCGACGCCACCTGCAACTACAACAAAGTTTGGTTGGTGTTTTAAAACACCGTCCCAGAGTAGGAGTGAGTGATCAACTTAGTGGAGCTATAAGGCAAAGGTTAATATGTTATCAATTCAGTAAAGCAGTAATGATTAAACAGTACAGCACTCATATCCTAAGTAATCTTGTTAATTCAAGAATGGTATGTTGTAATGAGACATGCCCTCGCCTGCACTCCCTCAGCGACATCATCTTACGATCACGCATGGCAAACTCCCTAAAGTACGCTTCCTCACCAAAGCACATGCAATGTGGTGCATGGTCATGTTAACTAAGTAATTTATTTAGGTTTATTCATACAACAGATTCGGGAAGCTAAGGTACCTCCCTTTATATCGTTTACCCAAACGATGATCCATCTAGAGTCGTCAATCCTAGTTAATCACATATGATAGGCAAGTTCTAGGTCACTACGGAGAGGCTCGTCACCTCAGCACAGGCCTAGTTTATACTGAAGGTCACTACAGAAAGGCTCGACACCTTAGCGTAGTCCTAGGGTGTACTCGATGTCACTATGGGAAAGGCTCGTCACCTTAGCGTAAGCCGACAGCTCGAATACAGTATCTCATACCACCGTATTCGGCTCACGAGTTTGGGTTGCTCACTGGTCACTACGGGGAGGCTCGTCGCCCCAGCGTAGGTCGACAGCTCGACCACGGTGTCCCATACCACCATGCCTAGCTCATGAGTCTCAGCGGATCGAGGTACCAAGGTTAAACATGCTTTTCACTAGTGAATTTGGTACCTTAAATTCAAGCAGTAACGTCTATACATGGTGAACATACATTGGGCCAATCGAGTTACTTGACAAGCTCGATTGGTAGGAACGTATGTTGAATTAATTGACATGGAGCGCATAAGCACTCTGCGTGGCCTAACCACTATTGACAATCTGCATATGACTTGGATTCCTCGAATGTATCCGTCGTGGCTAACCAATATGGCCACCGATCATAAACCATTACCGATAGCCTGGACTATATCGTAGCCCCAATCACACTCCAACCAATAGCATTCACATGTGATAATCTAAGACAGCATGTGACAACCAAATCTAAACATAAATCTCATTTGAGCATTTCAACAAACACATACTACACATGTCATCATACATAGGCATTTCATCTATAAATCACATAGTAGTAAGATAGGTTACATAAAGGAAACTGTAAATATGTATAAGGGGATTGAGAATCCTATCTCAACGCCCTCGTTAAGTACATTACATTAAGCATTTTCTCATTCAGGCATTTTATCAAACACTTAGACTACACATTATATACATGTAATAACTTATTTAAAACACATATTATAGCAAATCCTTTCACCAAGGAGTTGTCACACGTACAACAATCAGGTATTCCCAAACATCCATCATAACAAGCACAAATCATAATTCCATATTCATTCAAACATTTAAACAAACACATGAAATGCATTATTTTCAACATAGTTCATATATGTGTAATACACAAAAACATCGTATCTAAGCATATGTGATAGTAATCAAGTCAGTCATAAATCATTAACTGACTTGGAAAGCCTTGAAAACTATAACCTAAATGTTTATAGTTCACACCTTTCGCCACTAGACTCGTAATTCGAACACTATGTCTTCGTCTATGGCACAACGACAACCTATATCATGAAATAGGTTATCTATTCCACCATCTGCTCTATTTGAATCCCTAAAACAGGTTAAGGTTAGGATTTCTTACCTAAAAACAAAATCGGAATCACCGGTCTAGCGACACGGATGAGGTGATTAAGCACGTGGAGTGGTGAGATCGAATCCCAACGACAATCCCTAACTCTCTCTCTCTCTCTCTTCTCCTTACTTTCTTCTCTTTTCTCTCTTCTCTCTCCTAGGGTCTAGAAATTCGTACGGAATGAGAGAGAGAGGGTTTAAGGCCCATATATAGGCCCAAAACTGATAAGAATGGCCCCAGGGCCATGGTATACTTAGGTTATAGCCAAAAGTTGACTGTTTCAGTCTAACGGAGCACATTTGGAGGCCCCTTTTCTGTACACGGTCCAGAGTAAGTCCCCTGATGATGGATCTATGCCAGGATAAGTTTTTCGTCTGATTGGGTTTGTGGATCGACCGCAGAGGATCAGTTTCAGTTCAAAGGGCACCGTTACTCGATTAGGGCCACAAGTACACTGACCTAAGTTAAAAATTTTCCCTGATCTGAGGGTGTAATTAGGTCAGAATCTGACGGTCTAAAACTTTAAATTTGGCCCGCAAGTGAATGGCCCAATTCACTTAAATCTGATTTTGTTTTCTAAAGATATTTGCATTTTTCACATACTTCGCTCTGGGCTCAAGTTGTGCGTTTCTGGATACTATTTGGACTTGATTTCTAAGATGGTTGTCAAGCCTAGTAAGGCGGTCATAAGCATATAGTGTCGCGTTAATTGGACTTTCGATGAGCGATCCAGGTCTGAAACGGAGTTTCAAGCTGCTCCCGAGAGCAACTGGGTTTTAAGATTGATCCTGCATTTTTAGGTATCGTAACGTTAGCGATTCTGCCAATGTTGGGTTTTTTAGTTCGTATTTAAAGTGGTTAGAGCTAATTTCATAGATAATCTAGTTTAGCACTTAGTTAATTCCCATCTAATTTATAAAGAATTTGGTCTTTAGTGATTTCTGCCTGAGGTGGTCCTCGGGTCTTTGTGCGGATTTTTTCGAGATGTTACAATCTATCCCCCTTAAAGAAAAATTTTATCCTTGAAATTAGTACCTTTTTGTACTCCTCGAGAATCTGAGGGTAGTTCTTGATGACCTCAGTTTCTGTTTCCCAAGTAGCCTCTTCCTCGGTGTGATACGTCCACAGCACTTTCACAAGTGGAATAACTTTACTGCACAACACCTGCTCCTTCCTATCTAGAATACACGTCGGTCGTAGTACATAAGTAGCATCTTCACTCAACTGTACCTGCTCCCATCTGATATTGTGGGAAGGGTCAGGAACATATTTATTCAACATCAACACATGAAATATGTTGTGCACACCTACGAGTGATGTGGGCAAAGCCAGATGGTACGCTACCACACCCACTCGATTCAGTATCTGAAATGGTCCAATAAATCTCGGCGTGAGCTTCCCCTTTTTACCAAACCAAAGGACTTCCTTCATCGAAGAAACTTTAAGAAACACATGGTCCCCGACCTCAAACTCTAACTGTCGCCACCTCATATCGGCGTAGCTCTTCTGTCTACTCTGTGCTGCCAGAAGTTGACGCCTGATAATGTCGATCTTCTCTGAGGTCGCTTGTACTAACTCTGGGCCAATCAAACTCTTCTCACCAACCTCTGCCCAGCAATGCGGTGCTCGACAGGGGTGCCCATATAAGGCCTCATAAGGAGTCATGCCAATACTTTCCTGGAAGCTGTTGTTATAAGCAAACTCTGCATAAGAAAGACAGTCATTCCAACTGTCCTTGAAATCCCTCACACAAGGTCGCAGCATATTTCCAACACCTGATTTACCCCTTCCGTCTACCCGTCAATCTAGGGTGGACACGGTACTGAACTTCAATTTCACACCCATAGCTTTCTGGATATGAGTCCAGAAGATAGATGTGAATCGCGTGTCTCGGTCCGACATGATCTCCATAGGAACTCCATGCAGACGTACAATCTCCTTGATATACAACCTGGCCAACTCGTCTGCGGAGTTCGAAACTCTGATAGGGAGAAAATGAGCCGATTTCGTCAATCGGTCCACAATCACCCATATGGAGTCATGCCCCTTCCTCGTTTTCGGTAACCCTGAGATAAAATCCATGGAAATGAAATCCCATTTCCATTCAGTTATGGGCATGGGCTGAAGTAGTCTAGGAGGTCAGTGATGCTCTACCTTGACCTACTTGCACGTGAGACAACGGAATACATAATTTACTATATGGGCCTTTATGTTGTCCCACTAGTACGAGCACTTCATGTCCCGGTACATCTTCATACTAGCAGGGTGCAATGCCATCTTCGAATTGTGAGCAGCTTCGAGAACTTCCTTTCTCAAGTCATGAAGGTTTGGGACGCATAGGCAGGCACAATAACTTAAACTCCTATCCGTACCAACTCTCCATTCCGAGTCTTCATCATCACCAACTCACTTTCTCAGCTCTACCAACCCTTAATCTTCCTTCTGAGCCACAATGATTCGGTTGTCGATAAGTGGCTGAATACAAATATGTGCGATGCTCTCGAACGGCTCTTCTACCATAAGTTCCTGCTCAAAGTCTCGCACAAACTCTACCATATCCCACTTTGCTATCATTAGCGGAGCCGCAAATGCTATTGTCTTCTTGCGGCTCAACGCGTCTGCCACAAGGTTGGCCTTGCCAGGATGGTAGGAGACCTTGAACTTGAAGTTCTTCAAGATTTCCATCCATTACTGCTGCCTCATATTCAAGTCTCTCTGTGTGAATATGTATTTGAGGCTCTTGTGGTCGCAAAAGAGCTCGAACTCCTCCCCATAGAGGTAATGTCTCCAAAGCTTCAATGCAAAGATGATGGCCGTTAACTCCATATCGTGCGTAGGGTAGTTTTTCTCGTATTTCCTCAACTGTCGCGATGCATAGGCAATAACCATGTCTTTCTGCATCAAGACACAACCCAAACCAACTCGAGAAGCATCGGTGTAGATGGTATACTTGACCTCTTGTTCTGGCAATACTAGCACAGGGGCGGACGTCAACTTGTCCTTCAGCTCCTAAAAAGCTGCTTCTGCTTTCTCGTTTCAGGCGAACTTGAGAACTTTCCGAGTCAGCTGAGACAAGGGTCTGGCTATCTTGGAGAAGTCCCGAATGAATCGCCGATAGTAACCTGTCAGGCCAAGAAAACTCCTCACTTCAGTAACCGAACCGGGCTGCTCCCAGTCTTGAACTGCGGCTATCTTAGCAAGGTCCATAGATATCCCTTCCTTGGACACCACATGTCCCAGGAATTTGACTTCTTCTTCTCAGAAGTCGCACTTTTTGTACTGTGCAAACAACTGGCTCTTCCTAAGAGTATTAAAGACTGCTCGCAGGTGCTCCTCGTGATCTTCCCAACTCTTGGAGTATATCAGGATATTATTTATAAACACGATGACGAATCGGAATAGATACAGCCGAAACACCCTATTCATTAGGTCCATGAACATGGCCGGTGCGTTTGTGAGTCCAAATGACATTACAAGGAACTCGTAATGCCTAAAACTAGTCCTGAAACTGTCTTTTGCATGTCCTCATCTCTGACACGCAACTGGTGATACCCTGACTGTAAGTCAATCTTAGTGAAGTACCGTGCCCCTTTCAACTGATCAAACAGATCATCTATCCTGGGCAAAGGATATTTATTCTTTACTGTCACTTGGTTCAGTTTGCGATAATCAATACACAATCGCAGTGATCCATCCATCTTCTTCACAAACAACACGGGTGCTCCCCAAGGAGATACACTTGATCATATGAAGCTTGCATCTAACAAATCATCGAACTATCTCCTTGGTTCCTCCATCTCACACGAAGGCATACGATAAGTCGGTAGAAATATAGGTGTCGCCCAGGCACTAGATCAGTAGTAAAATCGATCTCACACTGAGGAGGTAATCCAGGAATCGTCCTAAACGCATCCATGAAATCCCGAACTACTGGAGTGTTCCCCAACTTCGGACCATCAACATGCTCTAACAATGTAGCGTAACAACTGATGTGGTAGTACCAACTGACCTGCACTGGGAATATAAAGGTCGTGCCTTCCGGTCCACGGGTTGTCACCACCCTAGCACCACAATCGATCTCTACCCTCATCTCCATGAGCTAATCCATGCCGAGAATGACGTCATAGTGACATAATGGAGCGACTATCAAGTCAACAAGCACCGTTCTGCTCCTTAGGTCTATCGAACAACCCTTACACATCTTGGTGGAGTCTGAGAAAGTCCCTGTGGCGGTAAGGAGTCTCAACCAACCATAGGACTAGTTTCCAACCCCAGTCGCTTGACTGCTGCGCATGATACTATAGAGATGGTGGACCCAGTGTCCACTAATAAGAAGACTGGTGTACCTTGAATGTGAGCCGTGACTTCAAAAGCCATCGGTGTTGTAACTGCTGTCTCAGATGCCTCAGCTGCAAGTGAGTGCACACAAGCCTGCTGAGAAGAGTTCGGCTGCAGTACCATGGGTCACTGAGGTGGCCTAGATCAAGGTGTAGGCAGCCGAAAAGATGGATGTACTGGTGCTGATCGCAGAGATGGAGCTACAATAGCTTGAGGAAGCTGGCGGTTGATCCTTTAAGGTGGCAGAAGTCGTTGTCCCTCATCCTGGTGAAGCAGTAAGTGTTAGAATGGCCCAACCTCTTACAGTAAGTGCACCATAAGTCTGCCCGCCTCATCGGGGCTGGTGGAGCTGCAGGCCTGGGAGGCGAGTCTGCATGGGGCCTCTTGCCAAGGAATGGCCTACTCGGCAACTCTGGTCGCAGCTTATGAACCATAGGCACACGAGTGCCAGATAATCTGTCCCCTTCCTGCTCAGCTCCCAGAGACATGCCCACTAGCTCAGCATAGGTGGATATGCTAGCACAACACATCTTCGGGCGTATCTCGGATCGCAGGCCCTCAGAAAACCACCGCGTCCACATCGGCTGGTCTGCTAATATCAGGGGAGCATATCTGGCCAGCTCCGTGAACCTATTCTCATACTCTACCACTATCATCCTCCCTGACGGAGGTGAAGAAACTCACTTTCCTTCTCATGACGATACATGAGGGGAAAGTACTTCTCATGGAAGCGGGTCTCGAGGGCCTCCCACGTCCATACGTAACCGACAACAATAGTTCGAAGGACGCTGTCCCACTAGAGGCTAGCCTCCTTCTCAAACATATAGGTGACCAACTCCACCTGTTCTGCCTCAATGCAGTGCAGCAGCTTCAGCATCTTGGAGATGCGGTCAAGCCAATACTCGGCCTCCTCGGGCCTGTGAGTACCAGCAAAAGTGGGAGGCCGAAAGTGCTGGAATCGTTCAAATAGGCCACCAGCACCTAAATTTCCAGCGTGGTGCATGGGTGGTGCAGGTGAAACCACACTCATGCTCTGAGCGAGGGCCCTATGATGGTGGCCAAAAACTGTTGCTGCATTAAGAGCATCATCTGCTCTAACCTATCAGTAGGAGGAGCCGAGTGAGGCACGTGTGGCATCGAAGTAGATGCACGGTTCTGCTCAGGAACTGGTGGTGCAGCAGGTGTCAGCCCATTAGTGGGGCCAGTGGCCGGCTGAGGATCCAGCATAGTCTCGTGAGTTGGGCCCAAACTGGGGTCCATGTGGCTATCACTGAGGGGAGGTGCCCCGTCAATCAAGTCACAAAGTGTGAGATGTGTTGTACTCCACGTGCTCTTAGGTGGCATTCCCTATATACAACATAGAGCGCAACCCGTGAGATTTACTATAAAAGCATACACGCATCCATACATCATATGCATTTCAAATCCAAAGAAGCTTCATGCATTTCACTTACCAAAATTGTCACAATACAAGAGATGCAGTATCACATGGATCATGGCAGAAGATGCATGTGAGCTAATCTAAGCAAGGTTCCACATACTAAAACCTACAAACCACTTTACCACATTACGAAGCCTATCAAGGCTATACATAGAAATAAGAAAATAAACAACAAAGCAAATCAAAAGACAACTACATGTATGACTAGTCATTTGAATCTGGTGATGGCGGAGGTGCACCCTTATCCTGTAGACAGCACAGGATAGCTCTCAGGGTAAGAGATACTTTACTGAATTTTTGTTTCATGAAGGGTCGGTTCTCTTCGAGCTTGGCTCGGTTCTCTGTGATCTCCTATCGCAGGGCAGCCTGGCCCTCCTCAAGTCGAGCCAAGCGGGCTTCTATAGTAGCCCGATCACTATCACGCCCCTGTGCAGTAGGAGGTGAACCCTTATCAGTGCCTTGGGCCTCTTCTTCTTCTTCACTCTCTCCTTCTTCACTTCCTTCCTCTGACTTATTTTCTTCTTCTATCTCATTGCTTTCTTCTTCTTCACTTTCTGTCTCATCCCCATACTGGTCAAGTCGGGTTTGACGTTGTCGAGGGCCAATCCTCATGTTATTGAGCATAGTGTCATTAATGAAATGGATCGGCGCAAGGTCATCCATGTTAAGTCTGTAGTCGAACTCTCGAGCAATCTTGCATACAAGTCAGCCGAATGGAAGTGAGACATCATTCCTAACAGATAGCGCGGTCTGGACTATCTGTAGCAAGGTGAACATAGGTAGACAAAGCTTGTCTCCCTGCCCAGCTCTACACAGGAAATCCACCATCAAGTGAGTGCATTCGGTACAGTTGCCCTACCTAGGATACACATTATATGTGAATATGTAGTGAAGCAGGCGGAATTTTTCTGTCAACTCTGTCGATGGGAGGCAACTGCCTCGCATCTAATGAACTAATCGGCCATAAAGGTAATGCGTGCAGCAATCTCTTTCTCGCGCATTCTTGAGATTCTCCTCTCTAGCGTGCACCTCACCACATGGGATTCTCATGATCCGGGCCACCAAATCTACACCGACTGTCGCTTCCCACCTTCCTATGGGAATCTTGAACTGCAGAGGCTCCAGCGTTGGGTCCCGTATATGGGTGTAGAAGGCTCGAACAGCGTTCTCACATGCGTGAGACTTACCCTTGAATATGGGACCCCCAACTGGTGTCTGCCAGGTGGTCCATAATCGGATACAGTCCAAATAGCTATTCATCTACATGAGCTTCAAACACAACCCTACGGCCCCGAAAATGGCTATGTTCAAATTTCATCGGTAGAACTCTCTTGACCGGGATTTGGGGATCAAGATCCCACTTCGACCTTCGCTCTTGGGCGGCGCTTGTGCTAGCTTTGGCGCCTACCTTCTTCCTTGGTCGGGTAAAGTGGTTAAGCCCGGCTTCATCCATGGAGGCCCTCTTCTTCCCCGTAAGAGAAAGAAGTGTGAAAATGGGAAAAATTGCCACCACAAGCTCGAAAAGAGACATTTGAGCGAAATAAGATGGGAGGATTAAAGGGGTTGTTGAACTTTAAGGTTTTTAAGACACAAGGGGGAATTGTGCACTCAAATGAGAGGGATTAGAGAAATAGGTGGTTGTAGAAGATGGGTTTGAGAGTGCGGTGTAGATGGTGCAAGAAAAAGGAAGAAGATGAGATTGGAGGGGTGATTTGAGAGGGGAAAATGGAACTTTTTGAGAAATAGGAAAACTTGGAGGTGTGTAGGGGAGGAAAAGGGAGCAAAAGGGAAAAAAATAGGGATCCCCATGTGATTTGGTAGGCCCCACAGCCTTCCACAAGTGTCGGCCCAACAGGCTCGGGCGAGCTAGACCGGGGTGCGCCCCGGTAGGCGCGTCTTCGTCGCGGTCCTCTGGACTGGGCAGGGTACAGCCCTGGTCGACGGGGTACCCCCCCCCCCCCCCCAAGGTGCCAAATGTGTATGGGGGACCCCCTTGGTCCCCCCGGATTGTGGGGTTTGGGCCCCCTTGATCGTTTGAGTCGTTTCGGGTCCCCTTTTTACATGTATTCGGGCTTTTTGGTTTGCCTAAGTATGGAATAGGCTTGACTCACGGTCCAAACTCGACGATCGACAGCCTGGAGAAGGATTGGGATCATCTCACATAATCACAGGTGCCTATGGGTCAGATCTCTATGGTCAGTTTCGCTTTGACGGTCATATGATCACCGATGGACGAAACTTGGAATCCTACAACTGTTTTTACATTCCACCGCTCCCTCCTAAGTCAAAGTACGTCAGTGTGCATCATGTTACCTTAACCCAGGTCCAGTTTAATCTAAATCATGCTCTGATACCAACTTGTAACACCCTGAAAATCGGGGGTCAAGCAGGAGCCCAACTCCCGAGTTCCAACACATCACTTATGCAAAATAGATAATGATGATTAAATGTTATCTGTATTAGTGCATTAAACATGAGTGAGATTATACCAAATCAGCATATCATACTCCAGTGACAGTTAAGTTATGCAAGCGAAAGACTATGATAGTTGTATAAAACATATAAATGGATGTGAGTCCTCAGAGTATGAACATGTCTCCAGGTCAAATAATTACATGTATAATTCCCAAAATAACAAAATGATAAAATGTGATATCGTCTATCCATATCCCTGTTGCCCCGATGCACAACTCTAGGTCTACATAGACCAAACAGAGAGTTGCATGTAGGAGAACTCCTCCTCATCATCATAAAAGTCAGGCTCCATCTTGTAAGCCTCGACGCCACTTGCAACTACAGCAGAGTCTAGTTAGTGTTTTAAAACACCATCCCAGAGTGGGAGTGAGTGATCAACTCCGTGGAGCTATAAGACAAAGGTTAACATGTTATTAATTCAGTCAAGTAGTAATGATAAAGCAGTAAAACACTCATATCCTAAGTACTCTTCTTAATGCAAGCATGGTATGTTATAATGATGCATGCCCTCGCCTGCACTCCCTCAGCGACATCATCCCACGATCGCACATGGCAAACTCCCTAAACGTGTGCTTCCTTGCTAAAGCACATGCAATGCGGTGTATGGTCGTGTTAGCCAAGTAATTTATTTAGGTTTATTCATACAACAGATTTGGGAAGCTAAGGTACCTCCCTTTATATCGTTTACCCAAACGATGATCCATTTAGGGTCGTCAATCCTAGTTAGTCACATACGATAGGCAAGCTCTAGTTCACTATGGAGAGGCTCATCACCTCAGCACAGGCCTAGTTTATACTCAAGGTCACACGAAAAGGCTCGTCACCTTAGCGTAATCCTAGGGTGTACTCGAGGTCACTACGGGAAAGGGCTCGTCACCTTAGCGTAAGCCGACAGCTCGAATACAGTGTCTCATACTACCGTATTCGGCTCACGAGTTTAGGATGCTCATTGGTCACTATGAGGAGGCTCGTCGCCCCATCAGAAGCCGACAACTAGACCATGGTGTCCCATACCACCATGCCCGGCTCATGAGTCTTAGCGGATTGAGGTACCAAGGTTAAACGGGCTTTTCATTGGTGAGTTTGGTACCTTAGATTCAAGCAATAGCGTCCATACATAGTGAACATACATTGGGCCAATCGGGTTACCTGACAAGCTCAACTGGTACAAGCGTATATTGAATTAATTGACATAGAGCGCATCAACACTCCGCATGACCTAACCACTATCGACAAACAGCGTACGACTCAGATTCCTTGAACGTATCCGCCGTGGCTAACCAGTATGGCCACCGATTATAAACCATTACCGATTGCCTGGACTACATCATAGCCCCAATCACACTCCAACCAATAGCATTCACATGTGATAATCCAAGATAGCATGTGACAACTAAATCTAAGCATAAATCTCATTCGAGCATTTTAACAAACACATACTACACATGTCATCATACATAGGCATTTCATCTGTAAATCACATAGTAGTAAGATAGGTCACATAAAGGAAACTGCAACTATGTATAAGGGGATTGAGAATCCTATCTCAACACCCTCATTAAGTACATTACATCAAGAATTTTCTCATTCAGGCATTTTATCAAACACTTAAACTACACATATTACATACATGTAACAACTTAGTTAAAACACATATTATAGCAAATCCTTTCACCAAGGAGTTGTCACACGTACAACAATCAGGTATTCCCAAACATCCATCATAACAAGCACAAATCATAATTCCATATTCATTCAAACATTTAAACAAACACATGAAATGCATTATTTTCAACATAGTTCATATATATGTGTAATACGCAGAAACATCGTATCTAAGCATATGTGATAGGAATTGAGTCAGTCATAAATCATTAACTGACTTTGAAAGCCTTGAAAACCATAACCTAAACGTTTATAGTCTGCACCTTTCACCGGTAGACTCGTAACGAACTTAGTTCAAACACTATGTCTTCGTCTACAGCACAACGAAAACCTATAATATGAAATGGGTTAGCTATTCCACCATCTGCTCTATTTGAATCCCTAAAACAAGTTAGAGTTAGGATTTCTTATGTAAAAATGGAATCGAAATCGCTGGTATAGCGACATGGATCAGGTGATTAAGCACGTGGAGTGGTGGGATCGAATCCCAGCGACAATCCCTACCTGTCTCTTTCTCCTTACTTTCTTCTTCTCTTTT
This sequence comes from Magnolia sinica, assembly GCF_029962835.1. Classification (NCBI taxonomy): domain Eukaryota; kingdom Viridiplantae; phylum Streptophyta; class Magnoliopsida; order Magnoliales; family Magnoliaceae; genus Magnolia; species Magnolia sinica. Next base: position 62,287,407 of record NC_080575.1, on the reverse strand, counting down.
CTCTCTTCTCTCTCCTAGGGTTTAAAAATTCGTATGGAATGGGAGAGAGAGAGTTTAAGGCCCTTATATAGGCCCAGAATTGATGAGAATGGCCCTAGGGCCATGGTATACTTAGGTTATAGCCAAAAGTTGACTGTTTCGGTCCAACGGAGCACATCTGGAGGCCCCTTTTCTACATACTGTCCGGAGTAAGTCTCCTGACGATGGATCTATGCCAGGATAAGTTTTCAGTCTGATTGGGTTCATGGATTGACCGCAGAGGATCAGTTTCAGTTCAACGGTCACCGTTACTCGATCAGGGCTATAAGTACACTGACCTGTGTTAAAAATTTTCCCTGATCCGAGGGTGTAGTTAGGTCAGAATCTGACGGTATGAAAATTTAAATTTGGCCCACAAGTGAGCAGCCCAATTCACTTAAATCTGAGTTCATTTTCTAAAGATATTCGCGTTTCTCACACACTTCGCTCCAAGCTCAAGTTGTGCGTTTCTGGATACTATTAGGACTTGATTTCCAAGATCGTTGTCAAGCCCAGTAAGGCAGTCATAAGCGTATAGTTTCACGTTAATTAGACTTTCGATGCGCGGTCGAGGTTCGAAACAAAGTTTCAAGCTGCTCCCGAGAGCAACTGGGTTTTGAGATTGATCCTGTGTTTTTAAGTATCGTAGCGTTAGCGGTTCTACTGGTTTTGAGTCTTGTAGTTCGTATTTAAAGTGGTTAGAGCTAATTTCATAGATAATTTAGTTTAGCACTTAGTTAATTCTCGTCTAATTTCTAAAGAATTTGGTCTTTAGTGATTTCTGCCTGAGGTGGTCCTCGGGTCTTTATGTGGATTTTTCTGAGATGTTACATCTGCTGAGTTTGAAACTCTAACTGGGAGGCAATGAGCTGATTTCGTCAATCGGTCCAAAATCACCCAAATGGAGTCATGCTCCTTCCTTGTCTTCGGTAACTCGAAAATGAAATTCCATTTCCATTCAGCTATAGGCATGAACTGAAGTAAACTAGGAGTTCGGCGATGCTCCGCCTTGACCTGCTGGCACGTGAGACAACAGGACACGAAATTTACTATTTGGGCCTTCATGTTGTCCCACTAGTACAAACGCTTCATGTCTCTATACATCTTCGAACAACCTAGATGCATTGCCAACTTTGAATTGTGAGCGGCCTCTAGAACTTCCCTTTTCAAGTCATGACGGTTCGGGACGCATAGGCGGCCAGGGTATTATAAACCTCCGTCCGAGCCAATCCTCCATTCGGATTCTTCGCTGTCACTTGCATGTTCTCTCATTTTCACCAATCGTCTTCTTTCTGAGCCACAATGATTCTGTCATCAATAAGTGGCTATACATGGATGTGTGCAACACTCTCGAATGGCTCCTCTACTATAAGCTTCAGTTCAAAGTCTCGCATAAACTCTACCATATTTCACTCTTCTATCATCAGCAGAGCTGTAAATTCTATTGTCTTCTTGCGGCTTAACGCATTGGCCACAAGATGAGCCTTGCCAGGATAGTAGGAGACCTCAAACTTGAAGTCTTTCAAGGTATCCATCCAATGACGCTGCCTCATATTTAGGTCTCTCTACGTGAAAATGTACTTGAGGCTTTTGTGATCGCAAAAGACATCGAACTCCTCTTCGTAGAGGTAATGTCTCCAGAGCTTTAATGCGAAAATGACTGCTGCCAATTCCAGGTCGTGCGTGGGATAGTTTTCTTCGTGTTTCCTTAACTGTCGCGATGCATAGGCGATCATTCTGTCCTTTTGCATAAGAACACAACCCAAACCAACACGAGACACATCGGTGTATATAGTATATCTGACCCCTTGCTCTTGCAATACTAGCACAGGTGTGGACGTCAGCTTGTCCTTTAATTCCTAAAAGGCTACTTTTGCCTTCTCATTCCAGGCAAACTTAAGATCCTTTCGAGTGAGTTGAGATAACGGTCTGGCTATCTTGAAAAAATCTTTAATAAAGCGGTGATAGTAGCCGGCCAGTCCGAGAAAACTCCTCACTTCTTTAACCGAACCGGGCTGCTCCCAGTCCTGCACCGCGATCGCCTTGGCAAGGTCCACGACAATTCCTTCCTTAGACACCAAATGTCCCAGAAACTTGACTTCCTCCTTCCAGAAGTCGCATTTTCGATATTGCGCAAACAACTGATTCTTCCTGAGAGTATTGAAGACTGCTCGCAGGTGTTCTTCGTGATCTTTTCGACTCTTGGAGTATATCAAAATGTCATTTATAAACACGATGATGAACCGGTACAGATACAGCCGAAACACCCAATTCATGAGTCTATGAACACAGTCGGTACATTTGTAAGTCCGAAAGACATCACGAGAAACTCATAGTGCCCAAAGCTAGTTCTAAAGGTTATTTTCTATACGTCTTCATCCCTGACGTGCAACTGATGATACCCTGACTACAGGTCGATCTTAGAGAAATATCGTGCCCCTTTCAACTGGTCAAATAGGTCATCTATCCTGGGCAGAGGGTACTTGTTCTTGACCGTGACGTAGTTCAGCCTGCTGTAATCAATACACAACCGCAGCGACCCGTCTTTCTTCTTTACAAACAATACAGTTGCCCCCTAAGGAGATATGCTAGGCCGTATACAACCTGATTTCAGCAGATCATCTATCTATGTCCTCAATTCCTCCATTTCACACGGAGGCAGCGGTATGTTGGTAAGGAAATGGGTGTCGCACTGGGCACAAGGTTGATAATAAAGTCGATCCCGCGCCAAGGAGGTACTCTATGGATCATTTTGAACACGTTCGTGAAATCTCGGGCTACTAGTGTGTCCCCAAGTGTTGGACCATCAACATTTTTTAATAAGGAAGCATAACAACTTATGAGGTAGGGCCAACTGACCTGAACTGGGAAAGTGAAGGTCGTGCCCTCAGGTCCATGTGCCATCACCAGTCAAGTTTCGCAGTCGATCTTTGCCTTCAATTCAATGAGCCATCCATGTCGAGGATGACGACATAATGATACAGCGGGGTGACGATTAGGTCAATGCACATCGCTCTGCTTCTTAAGTCTATCGGGCAACCTTTACAAATCTTAGTAGCATCGGAGAAGGTCCCTGTTGCGATAAGGACTCTCACCCAACCATAGGGATAGTGTTCAGCCCTAAGCACTTGACTGTAGAGTACAATATTATCAAAATAGTGGACTCGGTGTCCACCAATAGAAATACAGGTGTACCTTGAATGTGAGCAGTAACTTCAAAGGCTAAAGGCACTACAGTTGCTTACTCAGATGCTTCACCTGTCAGTGCATGTACACGTGCTTGTTGAGAACGATTGGGTTGCACTGTCATAGGTCGTTAAGGCAGCCTATTTTGAGATATGGGAGGTCAGTTTTACGGCTATATTAGCGGTGCCGATCGTGGAGGTGGGGTCGAAATAAATTGTGACAGCTGGCGATTGATCTTCTGAGTTAGCATAAAGTCATTGTCCCTCATCTTAGTAAAACAGTAAGTATCCGTATGGCCCATCTTCTTACAGTAGGTGCACCAAGTATCCGATCGCCTCGGTTGGGTCGTTGGAGCCATTAGCCTGGGAGGCGAATCTACACGTGGCCTCTTGCTGAGGGATGGTCGGTTCGGCAAATCAAGTCGAGGCCTTGGGCCCATGGGCGTACGTGTCCGGGACAATCTGTCTCCATCCTGCTCAGCTCATAGGGACATGTTCACTAGCTCAGCATAGTTGGGAATGCTAGCACAACACATCTTCATATGGATATCAAGCTAAAGACCCTCAGAAAATCGTCGCATTCTCATTGGCTCGTCAGCTAGGATCAATGGAGCATATCTAGCCAGCTCCGTGAATCGGTTCTCGTATTCAACCACAATCATTCCTCCCTATCAGAGGTGAAGAAATTCACCCTCCTTTTATTACAATAAGTGAGGGGAAAATACTTTCCATGGAAGCAAGTTTCAAATGCATCCCACGTCCACACGTATCCTGTGGGGACGGTCCGTAGGATGCTGTCCCACCAGAGACTAGCCTCCTTCTCAAACATATATGTAACTAGCTCCACCTGCTCTACTTTAGTACAGTGCAGCGGCTTCAGCATCTTGGATATACGATCCAACCAATACTTTGCCTCCTCAGGTCGGTGGGTACGTGCAAAAGTAGGAGAACGAAAATGCTGAAAGCGCTCAAACAAACCACTTATATTCATAGCCACAGTAGGCTGCATAAGTGGCATAGGCGGTACCGTAGTCATGTTCTGGGCAATGGCCGCGATCGTGGCCAATACTTGTTGTTGTTGCTACATCAGGAACATCATCTGCTCCAACCTATCAAGAGGAGAAGCCGCCTGAGGCATGTGTGGTGTCGATGTAGACACACGGTTATGTTCTGGAACCGGTGGTACACAAGGTGTTGGCCCATTGGTGGGGCCAGTGGCCGACTATGAATCCGACATTGTCTTAAAGTTCAGGCCCAAGTTAGCGTCCGTCTAGCTATCTTTCAGGGGAGGTGCCCCGTCAATCGATCCGCCAAGTGCGAGACGTGCTATATTCCGAGTGTTTTTAGGAGGCATCCCTTATATACAGCATAGGGTGCAACATGTGTGAGATTAGGATAATTTCATCCTCATTTCCAAACATTCTACACATCTCAATTCAAAAGAAGCTTCATGCAATTAATTTAACTAAAATCGTCACAATACATGAGGTGTGATACTACATGAATCATGACAGAAGATGCATGTGAGCTAAATTTAACAAAAGTTTTAACACTGACTATCCTAACACCAAACTAAGTCAACTAAGGCTATTATAAAAGAGCAAGAAACAGACAAACAGACAAGACAACTGCAGCATATGCCTAGTACTCTGACTCTGGCGAAGGTGGAGGAGCACCCTTATCCTGCATATAGCACAGGAGGGCCTTCAAGGTGCGAGACATTTTCTTCAATTTCTATTTTAAATAGGCCTGATTCTCCTTAATCTTGGCCATGCCGCCTTCTAAGGCGGCCCGATCATGGCGGTCGTCATGGGTAGTAGTAGTAGGCTCTTTATCTGAGTCTTGGGCCTCCTCTTCTTCTCATTGCTCTTCTTTTCTGCTTTCTTCTTCACTATCTTCCTCATCATTGCCTTCCTCCTCCTCACTCTCTTCTTCTATTTCATCGCTATTCTCATCGAGTCGGGCTTGACATTGCCTAGGGCCAATGCCCATGTTGTTGACCGTGTTCTCACTGATAATGTGGATTGGGGCGACGTTATCCATATGGAGTCTGAAATTGAAGTGTCGGGCGATCTTACAAATAAGTCGGCCGAAAGGTAGTGAGGAGTCTTCTCTAGTAGACCGTGCAGTGCTGATAATCTGAGACAAAATGAAAGTAGGCAAGCATACCTTCTCCCCTTATCCAACTCTGTACATAAAGTCTACCATAAGTCGAGTACATTCCATGCCATTACTCCACCTAGGATACACGTTGTACGTACATATGTGGTGGAGTAAGCAGAAATCATTTGTCATCTTAGTCGCTACAAGGCTATTTCCTCGCCTCCACCGCTCAAGCTGGCCACAAAGGAAACGTCTGTGACGATTTCTTTCTCGTTCACTAGTGAGGTTCTTCTCACTTACATATACTATTCCACGTTCTACCCCCATAATACAGGCTATCATGTCCACATCGACTACGGCTTCCTGCCTTCCCAAAGGAATGGTAAACTGGAGAGGCTCCAACAGTGGATTCTGTATTGGGCATAGAAGGCTCGTACAGCGCCTTCACTTACATGAGTGTTTCCCTCGAAGATGGAACCCTACCCATTTTCTAGGAGAAAGTTGATGGATGGATACAGTCCAAACATCTTCTCATCAACATGTGCTTCAAATACGACCTTGTGGTTGCAGAACTTACCGAGATTGATGCCCGCCAGTAGCGATCTTTCCAATGGGATTTGAGGATCGAGGTCTCGCTTGGATCTTCGCTCCCGCTCGGAACTTGCACTAGCCTCGGCACTCGCCTTCTTCATAGTGTGGCGTGGTCGGCTCAGCTCGGCCTCATCTGGGGCTACTCTCTTTTTCCCTATGAGGGAAAGGAGAGCAGAGATGGAGAAGATAGTGGTAACTAGCTCAAAAAGAGCCATGGAAGTGAAGAAACTTGAAGGGTGAGATGGGTTTGTGGGTTTTGGAGATTATGAGACACAAAGATGGGTTTTTGTGCTCCAATAGGTTTGAAATGGGGAGATGGAGAGTTGTAAGAGAGGGATTTTAAGAAATCAAGGTGTAGAGGTGGGAGATATGGAAGAAAATGGAGGTTTAAGTGTATGGAGAAGGGGATTTGAGAGGGAAAGGAGATTTTAGAGGGTTTTGGAGGTGAGAATGGAGTGAAAATGGCCAAAAAGGGCTTAAGTGGAGGGCCCCACACGACTGGTCAGACGGCGGTGCGCCACCACCCTCGCGGTGCCACGCACGCCTGCTGTGAAGGCGAGCAGTGCGCCGCCGACCGGGCAGTGCCGCCGTCCCCTCCCTAGACTGCCGGCGGTGGCTCTGCCCTAGGGCGATGGCCACCCCCTCCTGGGGTGTTGTACATGTGTGGGGGACCTCCTGGGTCCCACCAAAAATTGAGATTTGGGTCCCCATGTCCGTTTAATGTGTTTTCTGAGTCCTACATGCACGTATTCACGCCTTTTGGATCGTTTCGAGTTCGGGACTTGCCGATTCTTTATTCAAACCCATCCATTGACAGCCAAAAAGGTATTAAGATCATTTCACATGATCTCGAACATGTACGGGCTAGATTACAATGGTCAATTTCGCCCGTCTGTGAAACTTGGGATCCTATGGTCATTTCTACATTTCATCGCCCCCTTCCTAAGTCAAAGTGCATCAGAGTACGTCATGTTACAATAACCCAAGTCCATTTTAATCTAAATCATGCTCTGATACCAACTTGTAACACCCCGAATTTCAAGGGTCGAGCAAAGCTCAACTCCCGAGATTCAACGCATCACTTATGCAACATAGATAATAATGTTTAAATGTTGTCCATATTAGTGCATTAAACATGAGGGGGATTATACTAAAATAGCATATCATACTCCAGATATAATTAAATTTAGCAAGTGAAAGACTGAAACACATATATATCTGAACAAATAAGGGTTCAACAACCTCTGGAGTATGATCATATAACCGAACTGAAATTTACACATGTATTGGTTCAAAATATACAAACTATCAAAATGTGAATGTCCGACTAATCCATATAATCCCTGTGATCTCGTCGATCAGCGTAGGGTCTACATAGACCTGCCTGATAGCTATACATAGGAGAACTCCTCCTCCTCATCAAAGAAGTCCATCTCAGATGTATAGACTCCATCATCACCTGCATCTACAATAGAGTCTGGTTAGTGTTTTAAAGCACCGTCCCAGAGTGGGAGTGAGTGATCAATTCAGTGGTACTATAAGGTAAAGATTAACATGTTATCAATTCAGTCAAGCAGTAATGATAAAGCTTTACAACAATCATATCCTAAGTACTCTTGTTAATGCAGGGATGGTATGCTGTAATGATGCATACATTCGCACGAAGATCCCTCACAAGCAACAACATCAGTCATTCACGCATGACAAACTCTCTCATCGTGCCCTTCATCTACAAAGGCACATACAATACGGTGCATGGTCGTGTTAGCCGGGTTCTTAATTAGGCTTATTTATACAGTAAATTTGAGAAGTTAAGGTACCTCCCTTTAAATCATTTACCCAAACAAAGGATCCATCTAGGGTCATCAATCCTAGTTAACCACATACGATAGGCAAGTTATAGGGCATCACCCCTTAATGAAGAAGAGTGGATGAGCAAGTTCAAGAGTTTATACTCAAGGTCACCACGGGGAGGCCCGTCACCTCAGTGCAGGCCTACTGCTCGAATACAGTGTATTCAGCTCACGAGTTTGGGTTGCTCACTGGTCACTACGGGGAGGCTCGTCACCCTAGCGTAGGCCGATAGCTTGACCACAGTGTCCCATATAACCATGCCCAGCTCATGAGTCTTAACAGATCATAGTACCATAGTTAAAATGAGTCTTACATTGGTAAGTGATACCTTAGATTCAAGCAATGATGTCCATACATGATAAACTCACAAAAGGCCAATCGGTTTTATTGGACAACCGCGATTGGTATGAGCACATGCTGAATTAATCGACATGGAGAGCATAAGCACTCCACATGGCCTAACCACTGTCGACAATCGTCGTACGACCCGGATTCACTGAACATATTAAGGGTGGCGAGTCTAATTCCGCCACTCAACTGGAATTGCTACCGATTGCCTGGGCCAGGGTATGGCCCCAATCCTACTCAAGTGTAGTAGGCAGAACACATGTGATAATCATAACAGCAATTAATAAATAATTCAAATACAATTCTCATTTGAGCATTTTGTCAAACACATTGAATATGCTACCCAATATTTGCATTTCATCCATAAATTGCATAATTAAAATTATAATTACATGAAGGAAACTATATATATAGATAAGGTAATTGAGAATCCTATCTCAATACCCTTATTAAACACAATTCATCAACAATTTCTCATTCAGACATTTTATCAAACACTTAGACTACTCCTTAGTAAATACATAGACTAGATTAGTTACAACAAGAAATATAGCAAAACCTTACACAATTTAGGTTATAAAGCATATGACAAACATTAACCTTAGTTTAGAAATCATGGCATGTATAAATCACAATTTTACATTCAATCAAACATTTCAACAAACACATGGAATGCACCGTATATTCTACATAGTTCACACGTGTATAGTATATCGAAAACGTTGTAACTAAGATCATATGGCAGCAATCAAGTCAGGCATAAATCATTGCTGACATTGAAAGCCTAGAAAAACATAACCTAAACGTTTATAGTATGCACCTTTCGTCAGATTGCTCGTTTCAAACTTGGTTCAAATCCTACGTTCCCGAGTAGAGAACAACGGGTACCTAAACATTGAAATAGGTTAGCTATTTTATCGTTTACGCTATTTGGATCCTTAAATCAAGATTAGGGTTAGGATTTCTTACCCAAATCGTAGTTGAAACGGATCGGTTAGCTAGGTGTAAAGGCGATTCAGTGCGTGGAGTAGCAGGAACGAATCACTGCAGCAAACTCCAAGGATCTCTCTTCTTTCCCTCACACTTTTCTCCTCTTTTCTCTCTTCTCTCTCTTAGGGTTAGAGAAATTCGTATGAAATGGGAATGGGGTGGTTTAAGGGCATTATATAGGCCTAAACCTGATGTCAATGGCCCCATGGCCATGATATACTTAGGTTACAGCCAAAGGGTGTCTGTTTCTGATAAATAGGGCCCTTGGGAAGGTCCATTTCTCACTTACGACGTAGGGTAAGTTCCCTGACCATGGATCTAAACCAGGTTATGATTTCAGCACATTTGGATAGGCCGATCAACTGTGACAGACCTGTATCAGATCAATGGTCGTTGTCACTCGTTCAGGGCCACAAGTATACCGATATGTGCAGAAAAATTTCCCTGATCCATGGGTGAAGTTCGGTCAGAAACTGACGGTCTGAAATCTTCAATTTCGCCCGCAAGCCAATTGCCCAATTTACTTAAGTTTCAATACCTTTTCTAAGGATATTCACGTTTCTCACACACTTTGCTCAGGGCTCAAGTTGTGTATTTCTGAACACTATTTGGGCTCTGTTTCCGCGATGGTTGTCAAGCCCAGTAGGATTGATATAATCCTATAGTTTCGCGGTCATCGGTCTTTCGATGTGCGGTCCATGTCCGATTCGAAGTTTTAATGTGCTCCCGAGAGTAACTAGCTTTTGGGATTTCTCCTAGGTTACTAAGCAGTGTTGAGTCATTGCTTTTGATGGTTTTGGGTCTTGCCATTTGTATAGATAATGGTTCAAGCTAAATCCATTGCCTATTTAGTTTAGTATTTAACTAAATTCGCCTAATTTTCTACAGGATACGATCCTAAAGGATTTCTGCCTGAGGTGGTACTCAGGCCTTTTTACAGATTTTTCTGAGACATTACAAAAATGCAAAAACTACAATACCTTGATTTTTGGATTTGAAGCTTTAGATCCTAGCCAAAGCATGATCCCACTTTTCTGAGTTCCAAGTTCGTGTACTGATTTGAATAAACATATATAAGCAACCAGCCCAAAGGAGAAAAAGAAAAAGCCATGTTTCTTGCATTGGAATGTGAAAAGTCTAGAAAGGATAAAACACGGGCAGCATTCTGTGAACACATTAACATCCAAAATCCAAACATGCATATGAGTTAATCCCATGACAAGTCAAAAACAACACAATGCAATACCATGTTGTAAAAAAATCATCCAAACAAATGGATAACCATTGAATTGGCAACGTAGTAGTGAACAATTATAAGAATTTTCCTACGGTTTAGATTGCCTACAAATGCTTTAAAAGTGTTAAAAAAAATGGACTGGACGTGGGCATGTTTTAGTGGGCAGTTTGTTACAGCTGCTAGTCCAACCCATGACATCTACTTAATTTCATATATATATATATATATATATATATATATATATATATATATATATATACTCATTGATTTTGTAATCAACCTATGTAATAGACTATCACATAGCGCCCATGGGAGTTTTGGGCCATCATTTGCCGATCTCAAGCCCGAATTAAATGAGGGTTGCATCAGGTTGATAGCTGGTATGAAACCTTTGCCATAACTTTCATCACAAATCCATAACCCAAATTAGTTAGGATATGGTTTAAATGGTGGTGATGATTATGAAAGACCAAAATAGAAGGAATAAACAAGCCAGACAATTCTAGCACAATGGATGGCTTGTCTGCTTTTTAAGGTTGTGGGTTCTAATTCCGCTAAGGTGATCATGCATTTTGTCTCAAAAATAGAAAAGAAGAAGGGATCATCCATTGACCTTGGTTTTAAGTGAACTCACCTCTTTTGTGTAGCCAGGTCCAGCCTGGGTTCTAAAACATTGTCGGCAACCTTGATGTAGCAAACAATTTATAAGAAACATAATGTTTCTAATTGGGCTCATAGGAAGAAAACTGTGTTGAAAGACCATGATTTCACAAATAATTACAAGAATGAATTTCAACATAAGCATGTACCATACTCTAGACAAGCTCAATGTACGCCATAGGCGCGTTGTCTTCAAACCTTGGCTGGGTTCTGATGATTCTTGTATATCCTCCATTCCTCTTCCCATTCCTGTCTTGAACCTCTGCAAACAGGGCATGGACGATATGCTTTTCATAAAGGAATCCCAATGACCTTAATGGGGTGGTGTTTAGAAGCCTAAGGACCTGTTTAGGAGCATGGATTTGAATGGTATTAAATTGTATGAGATGGGATTAACAGCAATATTTCACAATGATTGCATGTCTAGAAATACCATGGTATTGCAGTCATCCATTCCCATGTTTGGGATAAAAATATTTTTGCCACGAAAAACAAAGAATTAAGCTAAATCATGTTTGGTGGACCATGAAATTGTAATCAACGGACTAAATTCACATGGATGTTGTTCACTTGTACACATATATAACCAAAATATCATGTGTAAATGGTGTATATGGATGGATGGCATGGATAAATGCATGCATTAATGTGGGGCCTACATGTATAGTTGATTTCAAAATCCATGGAATTCATGCATGGGATCAAATGCAATTTCATCCCACCTAATCTCACCCATTCCATCCTCTCTAAATGTTGGATGGAATTGCAGCCGACCAAATGCAATTCAATCCCACCTAATGCTATCCAATACCATGTGCCAAACACCCCCCCCAAGGGCCTATTTGGTAAGTGGAATTGGAACCCCCTGGATTGGGAACCCCCAGGATTTGAAATTCCCTAGATTTGCATTCCTCTCAGTGTTTGGCACCCTGGAGTGCGAGTCAACTTTAATCCATAAGTACCTATGCATGGTATATCTACAATGGTTTGAATTTAATTACTAAATCAACTTTAATATCTCTAATTAGTGAGAAATGTAATTTTTGATACAATGGTTATGATAAGCCCGTTGAAATATATGCTTTGCCTAAAAATGATGAAATTCAAAGTCTCAAGTGGGCCACAAGCACAAGATCATGTATGAGTGACTAACCAATGATTCTCAATTGTTGATTCACAGGGACAATGTTTGGACGGTGCTGATTTGCATGGACAGAATTTGGACGGTGCTGATCATCATTAGTGGGCCATGTGCCTACCAGAATGATAGTGCGTAGAGACACACATGCTACACCTGTACCCATTGAGACAATTTCAGGTGTAAACCAAGCTCTCACCGTGGGGGTCTCACTACATTGCCCTGGACAGCAATCTGTCCGGCGGTGGCACGCAGGTCCGGCAGCGGTGCCGCGGCCGTCTGGCCACTTCAGCGGTGGGACGCCGATCGGGCGGCGGTGCCGAGGCCATCTGGCCACTTCGGCGGTAGGACGCCGATCGGGCGGCGGTGCCGCGTTCCCATGCTCCGTCCGGCGGTGGTGCGCCCCTCCTGCGGTGGTCACCATGCCCCTGCTGCTGTTGTGTTTTTTTTTTTTGTGTTTTTTTTTTGTTCTTGAGGTGGCTGCAACAGGGGATTGGAATTCACAGGAAATTATGAAATGGGTATTGGATTTCGACGGGTTTTACATTTTTCAGGATTGAAAGAAAGTGGATTTGTGTTGTAGTTTGAAGGATTTTAGGGAATGGTGAAATGGGAATTGAATTTCTGATGGGTTTTATGCGTTTGGTGTGAGAATTCAGAGATTGAAAGAAGATTGATTTGTATGATAGCTTGAAGGATTCAAGGGAATGGTGAAATGGGTATTTGATTTTGATGGATGTTATGTGTTTTGTGATTGAAAGAAGGTGAATTTATTAAGAGGCGGTGGTGCTGGTGGGTTTGAGGGCTGGATTGGCAGCAACAATGGCTGCCATGGTGGGTGTCGCTGGGTTTGAGGTGGGTGCTGAGATGATGAAGATGATGTGTGATGCTGTGATGGGTGGTGAAGATGGGTTTGAGGATGAAAAAAATAAAAAAATAAAAATAAATAAAAAATAAAAAACCGTTCGAGATCTCACAAATATGCATTGCCAGAAGCACCATTATGGTGGGGATGATCAACCACGTCAATTTCTCAAATTTCTCATGTAAATGATTACAACACCCTATTGAAAGGGGCCATGACTTTTGTCAGGAATGACAAAAGCTAATTGCCAGGTTACAGATGATAATTTGACGAAGTTAAATCATATCGCAACAAATTCATTAGGAATCATAACAGTTGAGATTTTGATAAAGAAACAACAACGGCAGTTGTTACAAGATATGACCAGGAGTAATATCTATTGTTGTAAAGGGAAAGAAGTACTTTCTCCTCCGACACATTAAGAGCCTTTGCCAACCAAACGATAACTATATCTGGAAAGAGATGAGAGCCTACATAGACCCAGTTCATGCAAAAGAAAAAAAAAAAAAAAACATCTGTAATAAGGAGAAGGTGCAGCCCCCGTGGAAAATGTAAGTATGCAATCTTTAAATTTACATACTTATGTGTAAGATTTTTATTTTTTTATTTTTTATTTTAGCATGATGATCATGATTTTTATAGAACAAAGAGGGAATTATTAGCTTACTTATGTCAACAGAAGACATAGGGACGTTTTTCGATAATTGGGTTTTTCTCATTTACATGCGTTGCGCGCGCACACACACAGATAGAGACAGGCGCATTTAGACCGTTAATCAAAGAATCGACAAATCTCTCCATTTAAAAGAAAATAAAGGGAGTAAAGATGGGATTAACATCATGATTGCACAAGGATTGCATGTGTGGATTTTAAAAGAAGCTCAAATGAAGACGGTGGTCAGATTTGAGTCGGCGGTGGCCCATTTGGGCAAAATTATATTCGTTCTTGCCGAAATTATGTTTTTCTTACTCTGTCTCCCCTTCTTCTTATTTCTGACATCTTTCAATCATTTGGGGGTTGAGATCAATCTCAACAACCCAGTCGAAGTCGGCAGTGGCCTAAAATGGGTTAAAAAGGCCATATCGGAGTCGGGGGTGGCCCATTTGGGCAAAATTTTATCAGTTTGTACCGAAATTAGATTTTTCTTAATCTATTCTTGTCTATTTTTCCAAATCCAATTTCGTTTTTACCCTTCCCATGATCGAGGTGGGCCAAATAAGTACCTGATGGGAAGCGAAATGATCTAGGTCGTTAGAACTTAAAACGGATGTATCTCCTAAACCGAAATGAATTATCGGATGCACCATATGTGATTTTGAGGTAAGACGAACTACTTTAATTACTCAACCTTATTACGCCAGGTTGAGATACGTAATTTGTGAGTTCTCGCCTAAGCACAGGCCGAAACACCTCTTAGTGTTTCTTAAACCCTGACTCTGCCCCCATCATGACTATTCTCTCTTAATTTAACATTTTCCAAGATTAATTTTCTAAAACGAAGTCCAAATATTTAAGATGACTAAGGGTTTGGTCCTAGAGTTTTAACATCGCTAAGTCTTAGAGTTCTCATCTATGTGAGCAAATGCATTATGGTGAGTCAAGTTTCTGAGTTTTGAACTCCAAGGCATAACAAACAAGGGAGTTTAGTCCTAAGGTTCATTGTTCCTGATTTAATGGATATCTTACACTGTCGGATACGCTTAAAATTTAGAAAAAAAACATCATTCAAGTCTAAACCTCAAATCATAAATTTCTTAACACCTATTTATTGTGGTTTGTATAGTCAGCATTACCAAGATTCTGGTTATCTCAATACTTCGCTCTGATACTAACTTGTAACGCCCTGAAAATCGGCACTCGAGTATAAAGACCCCGATCCCGAGTTCCCGGGCGTTAACCGAATGAGAATGCACATGTGACCTTATTCAGATAATCAGAGTAACGCAATTCACTTAGCGGATTCAAAGCGAGGTAGATATAACAAAAGATTTAGAATTATAGGGCTAACAGTCAAAAATACAATTTCAATAGTGGTAATTGCCTAAAATAAGGATTATACAAGCCACAATTCACAATATATATACCCAAGACGGTTAAATTGTAAAGCTTTCGGTTTATGCACAATTCTCCAAAACATAACGGCATTGGCACAACCGATATAAGCATACATGTCTGAGGTCTCACTAGTACCTGCATCAATGATATGCCTGGTTGGTGTTTTAAAACACCGTCCCAGGTGGGAGTGAGTAGCTAAGTCAGTGGTTCCATTAGTTCTAAGTTACAACTGTTATCGACACAATCAGCACAGTTAGTGATAAATAAGAAATCAAATATTTTCTAAATACTCTTGTTAAATGTGCATATAAAGATATGATATGATGCATGCCCTTTCTAAACAACACTCCCTCACACGCGACTCTGGTGCAGGTTTATTCTCGGGGTTTCCCCCAAAAGGCCTCATACAAGGAAGGTGGGAGCTGTTACAGTTTCTACTAAAATCAAGCCAGGAATCTGGGGGGGTCTTATGCATGGTTAGCCTATCTATAGACGAGCCAAAGAGTGCACACGGCAGCCCACTTTTTCTTCGTCTGCCAAGTCGAACCCATTCACGGGAGGGCATTTTCTCTTACTATCCCTTGTGGCGCTATCAGAAGCTGTACAGAAGACATTAGTCTCATGCGTGGTTTGCCATAGAAGTGCACTCCATTGCTCGCATGGGTCTAAGCAAGTGATGGGCTTCGTGGACTTTTCAGGGCCACTGGCTCCTTAGTGCTACCCATATAAGTTTTGAAGTGTCATCGATCGTGATAGGTCTTCTTATGCATGATTGACTGTATAGGCGCATTCTGTTGCTGTAAATAATAAATCGCCATCGCTATCGTAGGGCTTATGAGTGGTCGATTGTATAGGCGGACTCTGCTACCGTAAATAATAAATTAATGAATGATACATCGTCATTGCAGATAGTATTCTTGACAATATTTATGCTTATAGTATATCATCTTGGCGATAATATCTGTTTGATGATAATGGCTTTTGCAATAATGTTTATTGCAATAATGTTTAACAGTGATTAGGAATGGTGAAAATATCTATTTGACGATAATCATCGACGTTCGGCAATGGTTGGTGGTAATATTAATCTTGGTGATAATCATCAGCGCTTAGCGATAATTGGTGATTAGTTTGATAATGCTTGAACTTGAGAATTTATCTTTCATTCATATATGGAGAAGAATACATGGCATTGTCTTTTGAGAATCTGTCTTTCTTCACTATTATGCTTGTGTTGCCCCCTTTTGACTAGGAAGTATTATACTGATAATCTTCGTAATTAAAACTACAGCGATTTTTAAGAACAATATATTTTGATGAAGCAAGTATAGATAGGTATACCAATGCTTTGTCTATATGGATCACCCCATTTGGGATCGAATTTGCCCCTAGTTCTATGAATATACTTGTCTTGCAGTTTCACATTCTGATCACAAAGATATGAAGAGTTGTGTCCATATTAGAATCCTGTTTTTCTGCCAAATGACCATTTTCAATCGGGCTTGTATGCCATTACATTCCCTCTTATATCATACGTCTTCCTTATGACAATTTTACTATTCTTTGTAAAATATTCTTTAAAACAAAGCAATTCTCAGTTCGATGTCTGAGAAAATGATGATAATAATAGTAGTCATTTTCTCTTATTTTCTTCATTTCATTTGGACGCTTTGGCTATGGCAATTTGATTTTCTCTACGGCCAATAATTGATTTATCATGGAAAGTATATCATCTTCTCCAAATGTATACTTTTCGCAGTTCTTGAATTTTTCGAATTCTTTCTTTACTCTCTTAGTTGTAAGATCGCTCATGTTTCCTTTACCAGAATTTCTTTGTTCATCTTCATTTTTCTTTCTTCTTCGATAATATCGAAAGATTTTGATGTTCTTTTAAAATTTTGAAACAGCCGGCTCATATGAGAATTGAACACCTTTACAATGATATTCTCTAGATAGCATGCTTTTACGATCAAATCTTGAAAGGTCTGTATATTCAGACCAATAAGACCCAATGCAATATTTGGTCTTATGCATTCTATACACATCTTGACTTGTTCTTTTTCTTCCGCAAGTTGTGGGCATGATGCCCCCAGAATTCTCCATCGATCGATAAATTCTTTAACCGGTTCGTCTTCTCGCTGGTAGATAGAAGCTAAATTGTTTGGGTTGATTTCTTCAATAGGTGTCCTAGGAAGCCATGAATAATGATGAATATTCTTAACAAAGCTCATCGTAGGAAGTATTATGAGTGAAAACTCTCTTGTCGCAGTAGTTTTCTCTTTACCTTTCCATATCTTTGATGGATCTCTTGTAGACGTCATGTTTATAGTTACTTTTCCATCTTGTTCTTCGCCTTTGTTCATTACTATCTCTCCTTGTTTTATCATTTTCTATAGTATATCCTTCAGTTTGAAGTAGTCTTCTGTAGGGTGTCCCAGGAAACAATAATAACGACAATAATTCTTTTCTTTCTTTTCGAAAGCGTATCTTTTGTGAGAGTCATATAATCGAGGTTGTTTATCATTTACACAGCCTTCGTAACGATCTCAATCTTCTCTTCTTCTCATTTCTCGCTTATTGTGAAAGGTGTCTCCTTTCTTCTTTCGATCAATGACATTTACTATTGATCTGTTTGGCCCTCTTCTTTCTGTTTTATTTTAAAATGTTAGCATTTTCCTAGCTATTAACTCTAATGCATGTGCTTTTTTGGCCAAGTCGCGGAAGGTTCTTATATCAGCGCTGGTGAGGTCGAATGTAATTCCAATTTCTATAGAATTTAAGCACATCTTTACTTGTTCTTTTTCTTTGGGTAGCTGTTTGGATGAAGCCCGTAAAGTCTTACATCCGTCTATAAATTTTTCAATAGGCTCGCCTTCTCTCTGTCATATAGAAGCTAGTTTTGTGATACTGACTCTCGGTCTAATGAGAAGAAGTTTGACATAAAAGCGTCTTGCATCTATTCTCAAGTTCGTATTGACTCTGGTGCCAGATTGGAATACCATCGGAATGTTTTTCCTGTTAAAGAAGAACCGAACAATCGCAAGCAGTATTATGAGACAGTGGAGAAATTTCTCATCGTCGTGATGAAGTGCATGAGGTGCTCTCTGGAGATCCATCCCCATTAAATTTTTGGAAGTCGGGATGTTTGAAATTTGCCAAGAATGGTATATCTTCAACTTCACTCGGATACGACGTTCTATAATGGAACCTCCTGATATGTTCTCGTTCTCTGACTATCTCTGTAACCACTTGTCACATTTCCTCTTGGGTTATCGCTCTCATAGTAGGGGCAAAGCCGTATGATCATGTTCTTATAGGTTGCGAACTTTCAAGCCGTTGATCATTTCCATTCACCTCAACCATCATTGGTGGAGCCACAACTTGAGCTACATTGTGAGCGAGAGTGGCTAAGGCTTCTCAAAGACTCTGACATTCTTCCATTAGCGTTCATTGAGTTTGTGCCATTTCGATCATGTGCTCATCAACATTTGGTGGTGGACCTTGACTGGTTCCTGCCATGTATACAATGGCTTCTCCACGCCCTGATGAAGCTCTCGTTGGAGTGGGATATGAGCGCATCGGAGTACTAGGGTTCGATAAGAGAGGAGTCTTGTTAAGTTCTCTTGTGTTTCCACAGGATTCGACTGAGTGAGATGTAACTTTCAGAGGCATCACTTGCCAAGATACAAATGATAATGAGTCTTCTACAGGCAATTTACCCTTTTCTTTTCTAATCCATTGGACGTTTACGATGGACAAGGCTGGGAAATCTCGTGACGTTAGGGAACAAGGGGATCTCTTTAGGTAAAGTGTTGGAGGAGCAAGTGTAGGATTCTTTCTGGCCACATTTCTTATCATCAGACCTCTGATCATTTGTGGCAGAGTTAGTTTGGGGGCTGCACGAGATTGATTCTTCGACCTCCAATTGGAAACAATGATCCATTCGTCTTCTCTATCTTATGCGAACGATGGTACAGATGTCACTTCCGCGACAGCTTGCGAAGTGTTGTTTTTAGTTGCCGTTGGCATTTTTAGGATTAGCTAGTTCTTCGGATCTGGAGATTGACTATGAGCATACTTTACTACGAATCTGGTTGAAGTGAAGTATAAAGTTATTTTGCTTGAAATGGTTGCCATTGATTGCAATTCAAGTGTTCGTGTTATATTGTTGCTTTAGCTATTAATGCAAAACAATGCCAATTAGTATTTAGATAAGAGAGTACTGTATCTTACAGATAAAGGGGAGGATGTTCTCATTGAGAGTCACCATTTTAGCGTCTATTTGACGTCAAACAATGATGAAACTCTTTATATATTTTCTACGTTATTATTAAGTAAGATAATCAAAAAAGATCCCCAGCAAAGTCATCATTTTGTTTCGACAAGAAACTAAAGGTGTTTGATTTAGGGATTATCTCACTAAATAATAATAAAGAAAGAATAAAGAGAATGATTATCACAATATGTTTATTAATTCTGAATTCATTTACATCCTCTTATCCCTTGATTTTAAGATAGAATATATGAAATAGAAGTATAAAATAGATTCAAATATGAATCCGGCAGCATCTCATCTTGCGATTTGTTCATCTCAGCAAGAGAAGTATTGTGTAGGTGTGAATATCTTGTATCTTCTTCAGTTCATCTAAAACATGAGTCTAAATTGAAAAAACACATGAGCATTCGAATAATTCAGCAGAGTTCAGACTCTTTGTAATAACCCACACACAACAACATGTCGTTGCGCCGGTCCACGCAACAACATGTTGTTGCCCGGTCCTGCGCAATGGGTAGGACCCGTTCTTCCTCTCTTTCTTCTTCTTCTCCGAAATACCTTTGAAGTCTTCGTCTTCTCTAAGGCTCTAATCTTCTTTCTCATCATTGTTGTTGTGTGCAAATGAGGGGGGGAATGGGGTATTTGTAGGCCTCCACACATGAAAACCCTCAATCTTTATGCCATGGGGCCCACTTATCATAACTTCTCAACCATCCAAACTTTTATGATCTTATTGGTGTTGCACGAGTCCACACAACAATTATTAGCGTTGCGCGGGCCCACGCAACCAATGTTCTTTGCACGGGTGCACATAACACAATTACATATTCATTCTTCTTTCTTTCATTCTTAATCTTTCTTCTAATTTTTTCTTCAATGATTATTTTTATGTCTCAACAGGGTGGGTGCTAACTTAAGCGTTGGTTTAGACATTGATTAGTGGGACATTTCAAAGGCTATCATGGCCATAAAAGATGTTTGATGTGGGGCCACCAAGACCTCTTGATATATTGCTAAATCAATGGCCTAAAACTTATTAATCTTGATGTTGGTACAATAAATTATGCTCAATATAGTAACATTGTTGTATTTTTGGAAACTCTTGAGATATGGAAATTTTGTGAGACCCACCCTAGGAACATCAGGGATTGTGTATAATGATCTCGAAGTGGACCATGAGTGGGCCCTACACTACCCACTTTGGACAGTGTTTGGGCGTCCCACACGTCCCACTTTTTGGGACCGATTTTGGGCTGGTTTTAGGAACTAGTTGGACCTAGTTTTGTGGGAGTATTAAGTCCATGTTGGCCATGATTTTTTGACAAGTATGGGGTCCACCAAAAATGCTTAGAAATCATTGTAATCAATGGTATAAGTTTTCCTATGCTTAATGTATGACTTAGAGCCATGACTCCAAGGGTACATATTGGTATTTTAGATATCTCTGAGAATTGATTTTATGGACATTTAGAACTGATGTATGGACCACTAGATCGATATGGATTTCACTAAATAATTTAAATGGTTAGCCTTCGAGCCACAAATATTATAATTATGGTCATCCATATGAAACTATCTAAGGCTAAGATTGAAAGGAATGGCCGAAATACTCTAATAAGAAATTTTGGGTTGATCTATAGACAATTGTTAAAAAGACTTTGTTAGACCCATATTTTGTAAGCCCTGTATCCTAGACCGTACCGTTCAATAGGCTTCCGCGGTCTTTCCAGTCGAATTTCGACAACCTTCGACCCTTAATCGGTATTTGCGCGCGACCTGGATTCTTGTGCCGTCAACCTGAGTCGACTCAACCCAGGACTTATACCTTAGCGACCACATCGTCGCCGCGGTTCCGTTGCCGCGACTCGCGCGCTGATGCGATACTCTAGTCGGGAGTTGTGGGCCAGCGTTCGGTGCGAGGAAACGCCGCGCGTGCGAATCCTGAGAGAATCTCTATAAGGTGTCACATCAATCAATCAATCCCATCATGTCAAGTACACATCAACTTTCACCCTTTCCCAAGTAAGCCCCAAAAGTCAAAAAAGTTTCTTACAACCCATAACTCCTCTTACAACTTTTGCCAAAAAAGTCAAAAAGTTCTTACATACCCATCCCTCTCTCTCCCATCCATCACTCCATCACCCATCACTCCCTCTCTCTCTCTCCCTTACAAGTCTCTCTCTCATTTCAAACTCTCCCATAAGCAAATTCCATACGTATGAGTCCTCCCATGGTGAGAAAATTGCATTTGTGAGGCCCACCTTTCCTACCCCTTCATCTCTCATCTCAACCATCCATTTCTCATCTTCCTCCATCAAAGAGAAGCACAAGGAGCTAAGGAAGCCAAGGGAGCAAGAAGATCAAGGGGTGGGTGTTTTGATAGGGTAGATTTTGATATTTTTAAGATGGGCCAAGTGAGGCCAACCGATCAATGGTTTGGATCTCACTTTGGACCCTAAAATGTGGCCGATGGCCCACTTGGATCATCATGATCATTCCATGATGGGGCCATTCTCCATGGACCCCATCATGATGTTTATTTCCTTGCATGCTTAGGGTCATCTAGACCGTCTATTTTAGTGGAGAAGGGATCTCCACCGTTGGATTTCAATTCCATGGGCCCACATGTAACGGGACCCACTTGATGTATGATTTAGTGCAAGGGAGGGCCCATAGTGCCGGGGTCCCTCCATCACACGGTCTCACTCTCTATCTCTCTCCCTTCTATTTTATTTATTTTTGTTAATGAGGTTATGTGGCCCACTTGAATGGACCCCACCATGAGGTAGGTATTTTATCCAAACCATTTATAAGTGGGGCCCACCTTATATGTGTAGTACCCACACCATCCATCAGTGGTGGCCCACTTGAGCAGGCCCACCTTGCATGGCCAGACCGTCCAGCGTCCCTGGATGCTGGACGTTTAATGGGAAAACACAAATACTAACTTGGTTCAAGCTTTGGGTGGTCCACTCATGTAGGCCTCACCTTGATGTATGTATTAAATCCACACCATCCATTCCTTTCCCAAGCCCTTTTTAGGCGTTGACCCGAAAGATGGGATCAATCAGACCTTCGGGTGGGCCATACCATAGCAAATGGTAGTTTTCACCATTGAAACCTTCCCTGAAACTATTATACCCCAAAATATGTCCAATATTGGACTTGTTTTGCTCGTGGTGAGCCATGGAAGAACACTGGACGGCGTGGATTCGCTGGATGTGAACCCCACCTGTAAAATCCACGGGTTTTCTGAAAAATCAAAAATAAAATAAAATAAATAACACAGCAGCTGCTGCTGCTGTGTCAGACGCAGCAGCGCTGCCTGCGCACGCCAGCGCCCGGACGGACGCACGTACAGCTACCCACGGCTGTAGCCGTGGGCCCCACCTTGATGTTTATACACCATCTAATCCGTTCATAGGGTGGGCCAGTACCTGACGTGGGCCCACCCCAAAAATCAGCCTGATCCAAGACTCAGGTGGCCCACACCGTATGAAACAGTGGGATTGAACATTTACCTTTGAAACCCTTTTTGGGTCCACAGAAGTCTTGGATCAAGGTGAAATTTGTTGTCACCCTTCATCTAGGTCTGCTTGACCTTATCAACGGTTTGGATGAAGCATAAACATTATGGTGGGCCCCACATGGAGCCCACAGTGATGTGAGTATTTTATTCCACCGTCCGCCTGGACGGTGGAGCCCACTGTGATGTGTGTGCGTGCGTGTGTGGGTGGGTGCGTGCGTGTGTGTGCGTGCGTGCGTGCGTGTGTGGTGTGTGCGTGTGTGTATATTTATATATATATATATATATAATATTATATTATATATAATATCATATGTATTATATATATATATATTATATTATACCATATTTAATATAATATGGGTAGAAGGCCCACCTCAGTTTGCTTGTGGCGCATGATTGAGGCCCACTTTGATATGTATTTAAGGCCCATCTCAGCTTACTTCTGGCCCATGGTTGAGGCCCACTTTGATTTATATGTAAGGCCCATGGGTCGAGGCCCATTTGATGTGTTAGGGGCCCATGGGTTAAGGCCCATTAAGATCTATTAGGACCATGGGTCGAGGCCCATTTGATGTACATATGGGGCCCAATTGGTGTGGCCCATTTGATACTCATAAGGCCCATGAGATTAGGCCCATTTAATGCATTCTAAGGCCCACGGGTTATGGCCCATTGCAATGCACATAAGGCCCATTGGTGTGGCCCATTAATGTGACTCACTTGATGAACATGAGGCCCATATGATACGGCCCATTTGATGTATTGAAGGCCCAATGAGATATACCTAAAGTTCATTGTAATGTGCAGTCCCAACACGATTTATGTAATGATGTTTACGTCAGGGTTATGCCTTGGGAGCAATGTTGGTTTGACGTCCACATTGTAAGTACAGTGTTAGTTCAATGTCTGCATTATGCCTTTCCCGAGGGCCCATTGTTAGGCCCATATGTGTAATGTGTAGGCCGTCTAAGCCCGTCTTCATTATGAACATCATCCATCCCATATAACATGTTTAATTCCATGATTCATGATCATATGCATCATACGTATGCTTGATATGAGAAATGACTGATCATAGCATATGCCTTTGGGCAGATTGTTTAGGGGCTCCCGTACAGGGGGTGTTGCCCTACATGAGCGCATGATATGTGCAGGATTGCTGTATGACTGGATAGTGTGATTCATGCATTCGCATTGTGTGATATGGTTACTGTACGCCCTAGCTACATCAGGGTCGTAGCCTCCACAGACGTATCGTGGTTGGCAGGATTGGATACCGAAAATACTATTCTACATGGGGTGCGATAGATATCCCTGGGTGAAAGTCCCTAAACCCTTATGGTACCAGAAGGTTGCTCCAACGTCTAGACCGAGTGGGTGTATGAGCGCTGAGTGCCGATTACCAGACGGTTGCGCTTTCCACTGTGTCGTGGTCGGTTGGAAGGGGGTGCGGCCTTACCCGTCGGAGAGTAGGGGGCAATGCTAGGCTGAGTCTGACCAGCTCGAGGAATGGGTCCGCTATTGACGAGCCGAGCCCGATATTTGCAGGCGGATAGTGAGGTCTTTTCCACTCACCTTATTGCGCGCGATGGGGCGGCAATCTGGCTTGGAGTGTACTAGACCCCGGTGATATTCCAGATTTTGAGCTGTATTGATATGTGGACTTAGATGAGGATTTGCATGCTTGAGTTGCATTTCGCATTGCATGGCCTTGGTATGGCCGACATCATTCTTTGCACGGCATGGCCTTGGTACGGCTAATGGTATTCTTGGCATTCATCAGCATGTTCCGCATTACTCTGATACTGCATAGCTGCATCACTACCTTGAGCATACACTTTCACCACCCTCTAAGCTTTCTATAAGCTTATGCACGACCGTTGCGTGCAGGTGACGTTGGATCACAGCAGCGCTGAGGCTTGGGCGTGTAGCTGATCTTTTTGGAGCTTTTGGTCTATTATCATTGTATTTTCCTTATGCTCATTGTACTTGTAAAGTTTTTTATTATAGTGGAAATGTGATGGAGTTTTTGGTTGTTGTTTGTGGGTTATGCCTTTGGTTATGCTTATTACGAATCAAACTGATGTTGAAAATCCTCCTTGTAGCATCCCAGGATCGGAACCTGGCGAATGGGCGCTGGGAGCCGAGAATGGGGTTCTACGGAGGCTGTCGGCGCCAGATTTGGCGATCGAAAATTTTGTGAGCTCGGTTTCCGAGTTTGGGGCGTGACATATTTAGTCCTAAAACACCATGAGTTTCGACTTTGGTATTGAATTAATAATTCTAGTACTATTGGGCCTTGGGACAAGTTTAGTTAATATAGAATATAACTTAGAAATTATTGCATTGGTGTATTTTTTATGATCATGGGACATTGGGATGGGGCCCTCTATAAAAGGAGACATTTGAAAATAAAGGAAAACTAATACTTCAATATGTGAAAGCCCAATGGGCTTACATCAAGCCCATTACATTGGAAAGATACATAATGGTCCTAGGGGATTATAGATAATCTAGGATCTACTAATGTTTCCACAAAATCATGACCATGTTTAAAGTAAGATTGTTGAATGAAATTTGGGAGAGCTTTCTTACTTTATACTAATGGGATTGTTTGAATACAAGTCACCACTTTTGGGCCTAGGATTTTCAATATTTAGATTTTTGGTGACCTTGTTTATTATTTTATGCAAAGGCCCAGTTCAACCAAACCATCTTAAATTATGTGACTTTGAATTAAGGCTTATTATTGGCCTAAGACATTGAACTATAACCCTAGAGTGTGACTTAGGTGGGTTTAAACCTTAAGAAGATAATTTTAACCTTAGAAACTAGACTTGGACTTTAAACTCTAGGACTTAATGTAACACCCTGTGTTTTCAGCACCCGAATATATGACTCGTTTTCCAAAAACCCGAGTGTTAACCTTAAAGGATGGTCAAATTCAAGTGTGTATATATGTGTGTGTGTGTGTATTTCTTTACCTGAGTTAGCAGATAAGCGTAGAATGGACAAATCAACATAAAGGAAGATTTATAATTTTATTCTGAATATACAAGAGGTTACCCATAATGACTTATACAAACCAATGTCTCGATATAACAAATACAAGAATTTACATGATTTAATATATAAAAAATGAAAAAAGCATATAAACACAAGCTGCAAGACCGCGCAGCTCCTCTTAGCAATACAACCATGCATCCCTGGCTCTTGTACCCAGTTCCTCATCAGTCTAAACTGGAAAATCACTTAAGCCACCTGTGCTACCTATACGGTTATATATTTGATGGATGAGTGGCCAACTCAGTGTGAATTCCCTTCAAACTTACACACAGCTGCATTAGGTAAGCATAATTACAAAAACATAATAAGGCATACAAAACAATACATGATGCAGTTTTATTAGATGCATGTATGCGTAAATATAATCATTGCCCTGGGGATGCTCATTCGTGTGGACAGTGGGCTCGTCACCCATATAATCATTAAACTAGAAATGTTCATCCAGTCGGACAAAATACATACATCATGTATGATAGCGATAGACGCTGGTCTGTGCCATGTACGCATGATTAGCCAAACCATTATTAGTCCAGTTATAATAAGCCAATTTAAATAAGCTCAAGGTCACTACGGGGGGCTCGTTGCCCAACGTAGGCCAACAGCTTGGGCATAGGTCTCATACCACCATCCCCGGCTCATGAGACTGCCATCTTAGGATGTTTAATGAAACCTGTCAACTAGTGACCAATCATATTACATTATATGGGGCTTACCATCGCATGGTTGTACAAAATAAACATCGAACTCATATAGGGCAAATACCGAAACAAAGCCACATAGGGCGAACATCAAAACTAAGCCGTATAAGGTAAATATAAAAAAAATATGTAATAAAAGATCATCCTTAAAAACCAATCGAACACAACAACCCATGGATGGTAGGCCCACATCAATATATAATTTTACCCACCATTCAACAACCACAAAGTCGAAGGCCCATTACATTCACAATCAGTCCAGTTAAATCCCTAGTATGGGTGTACATTTCTAAGTGGGAGTTTCCCGCTAATGTACCAGTTTAAGTTCCATAAGCAATCCACAAGCATGAGAAAATATGCAAGATAAATATTAAGCATGTAATCTAGCAATTTAATTCTAATAATTACACATGTGATTATCACTTAATTAAACTAGTTGAAAATTGAAAAGCTCAAGGGGAAGAAATCATCACCTTATGTTTAAATCGCCAACTGACATTACTAAGAAACTTGTGCACCCTTAGAATTGAATCCTACCATGAATTGTGAAGTTGCACGTGAGATCAAAGTTCCTCCAAATATCTATGGTCAAGATTTATACAACATAGGGTTTGAATCGTTTATTTTTAGGGTTTTAATATAGAATTAGGGCTTCATCCTAGGGTTTAGTTATAGGCTTAGATTTTAGAATTTGAACTCTAGCTAATGTACAATTAATTGAAACGTTAGTTTAGTAACTATAACATAATTATTAACATTATTGATATAGTTAATATTAGCTCATCTTTATAATGATAATCATTATGGTGGTCGTACATGGTATGACCTACTATTAATGGTAACATTTCTGAGTAATGGATAAAATATAAGTTTCTAATAAGTGCAACTTTGTTTATAATAACTAATATTAGCGTAAGTGGTCCGTTAATGGCTGATCATGTCTATAATAAAAATTACCATGATAATAGTAATAAGGATGGAAATTGTAAATCGAGATCCTTCTAGTTTAGTGTATCATTAATTACAATATAAACTTAATAATCACAAAATAATTATTAGCATTAGTGTTATGATTTATATTAGCTAACATGTAATAAAAATCATTATGATGGAAATTAATAATTAGAATTACAATTGATGATAGTAATAACAACAACATTAATTAATACATTGTAATAATAATCATAATTTCTAGTCAATAGCATTAAAATGAAAATTCTCACCTTGTCGACTCAGTTCGAGCCGAGTTGACTCGGTCCTCTCCTCTACTTTCTTTTCTTCCCTCTTATTTCCTTCTCCTCTTTTTTTTCCTGCCCTCCACTCTCCTTCTTCTTTTCCAGCAACTAGATTGAAGCTAGCAAAGCACTAAACTCCACCCAACTAAGTCGACTTAGTTAGAGTCAACTCAAGGCAGCAACGCCCATCTTCTCTCTCTCTCTCTCTCTCTCTCTCTCTCTCTCTCTCTCTCTCTCTCTCTCTTCTATTGAAACCCTAGTAGTCATTAGAGTAGTGGAGATGATGAGCTGCTTCTTCAATGTTGTCTCAATCTCCTTCACTGCCTTGATTTTAAAGAAATCGGTTGCAAAAAAAGTAGTGATCAAGCAAACAATGACACCCATGGAGCTAATGAGCAGGGGATAACACATTGCAATGAAATCATGGTTGATTCCAAAAGATAAGATAGAGGCAACAACAAGGGTGGCACAAGACGACTCTGCACATGAGCTGAAAAGATCAGATCCCATCCCAGCAATATCCCCAACATTGTCACCGACAAGAAGAACAGCTCCCAGTTCTTCACAAATTTCTGGACACCAAAATTGACAATTGTGAAGGACGATGGGAGGCTGATCCAACTAGCAATCGTGATCCCAGCAGCTCTTGAACCAGGCCCAACTCGGACCCATTGCTGGCTTGGATCGAACCCAACTCGGTCCGAAGTTGGCTCGAGTCGCCTAAGGCAGCACGTAGTGCGGCAATGGCGCTACCATTCCTTCTTTCTTCTCTCTTTTATCCTTCTTTTTCTTCTCTTTCCTTCATGTTGGAGGTCCAACAGCACCCCTAGACGATCGGTCTCAAGCTCATCAGCGAGTTGAGCCATGGAGGTGCGGTGTAACAGCTGCACCCACACTCCCACTTCTCTTCTTCATTTCTCATTCCTGCTTCTCTCAGCTTCCTTTCTTCCTTCCTCATTTCTTTCATTTGTGTCTAACAAGCTCAAGACTCAGTTTAACTAAGTCCGAGTGAGTCAGCAATCTGGTGGAGACAGCATGGCCGTCAATGGCAGAATCCCACCCGAACGGTTTTTCTTTGATCTAGTGGTTATAGATGGCTAGGATAGATGTAAGGGTGCTTATGGAATGAAGGTTTTAAAGGTTGAAGGAGGTTTGGGTGGTGGGTTTCAAATGGGAAAGAAATGGCCGGTTCTCTAGAGTTACGGCTACAAGGAACGAATAACAATCCTCTGGCTATCAAGGCTCTTCTTTTAGAAACCCTAGGCCTCTTAGCACCGTCGGATAAAGATCAGATGGTCTGGATTGTAACAGTCTCCACGTATGTTCGTCAAGGCCGAAACCGGTTGCTGGTTTTGGTTTTTTGTAGGTGGAAATCCTCTCCCACGTGGAGAGCTATTGGGTGGCTGGGATTAGGCCACATGGATGGCCAAGATGGAAGGAAAAACCCCTCACACAGATTGCCACTGTGGCAAAGAGAAGCAGT
This sequence comes from Magnolia sinica, assembly GCF_029962835.1. Classification (NCBI taxonomy): domain Eukaryota; kingdom Viridiplantae; phylum Streptophyta; class Magnoliopsida; order Magnoliales; family Magnoliaceae; genus Magnolia; species Magnolia sinica. The sequence continues at coordinate 62,258,075 of NC_080575.1, read as the reverse complement.
TTCCATTTTTGAAAAAACTGGTTTTTCCAGCCCCTATGCGACTGGATTTGTGTCCATACGTGCATGTAACTATGTGTAAAAGTACCTAGGGTTTGGTTAGAAGGATCGTCCAGACCAAATGGATGGTCCAGATCATGGACGTGGGCCCTGCCTTGTGGGACCCCTAGCCATAGATCAGGCATATCTAAAGCCTAGGTAGGCCATACTTTCTAATTACATGGGTTATTTTATGATCTGTGAAGAGCTGACGGTCAGATCATTACAAAATGTGATCAGTGGTGATTCCTAGGGTCCTCGGCCTAGTCTAGGTGAAATTCATTGGAAAGTTTAGTGATCTAGAGGCCTAATCATCATGTTTAAGTAATGTATCATCTATGGGAGTTTCAAAAGCTAGGTGATCAATGGGTTCGTTGATCCAGGACTTAAAATTCAAGGTGGACGGTCTGACTCATTCATCAAAGTGATTGAAGTCCTAAAGTAGGTTTCTCTAATGACGTGATGGTCCATCCCGAGTAATAATAGATAAATGGCTTTGATATATTGGTGGGATTTCTTTCAACAGTCAGATTTAACTAGGATGCATGTGAATGTTCGTTTACCTAAGTTTGTATTTTACTAAGTCGGTTTATATAGTAAAACTCGAGTACTGGAAAGTACGGGGTGTTACACTTAACCTAGGTGAACCTAAGTCATAAATGGTCCATATGTGTAATTAAACCAAAAACATAATTACAATCAATTACCCTTATGGTCACACCTGTAAAACATTGATGCACTTGAGCGAGTTTAGGCTAGGTTAGTAGAACTGATGAGCGAACCAAGAACATTAGCTATGTGGTGGTACTTAGAGAGAATTTTCAATTAACAAGGTTATTTATAGTAAGTTTTCTACATTAGTATGAAGGACAAGCATACAACAGTTAAGAAAACTAAGATAGACGTATTGAAAAGTTAAAAAAAGGAAACCAATCGTGAGGTGTAAGCGAAGGACCTTGATTGGCATCCCCTTTACACTTGTGGGAATGTGTTGGTAAACAGTTCTAAATCCAAGACACTCGTATTTTTTCGCTGACTTAATCGACAGGTTGCTATGTTTTGAAAGTTCTATATTTGAAAAATTCTTGTGAGATGTGCTATTTTGGAAGTTCTTTATATTTGGAAATCATTGTGTTATATACTATTTTTGGAAAGTCTCTATAATTGGAAATTATTGCAAAACTGCTATTTTTTGAAAAGTGATAATTTCGAAAGTTATTTTATTTTTGAAATGTTATGTAAGAATAAGTTAAATTGGTTCCATTCATTATAACACCAAAGAAAGAGAAAGCATATGAGTGAAGGTGAAGATTATTCTGAGTGGTTGTGAGGTTATTGAGAGTGACATTCATGAGTGATGATAAGGTCATATTATGAGTGATGGTGAGGTTATGAGAAAATTCTATGACTGATGGTGAGGTTTGATATGAGTGACTTATTTGAGTGGCTATGAGGTATGATTTTGAATAAGGAAACTATGTTAAGGACTGCGTGTCCATTTGGGGTGAATCCCTATAAGTGAACTACTCCTTTATGGAATTTAATGTGGCTAGGATGAAGACACTTGTTTGTGCAATTGTAAATGAGTGAATGTGAGTGATGATTTATGTCGAGTGATGATTATGTTGAGTGATAATTTATGTTGAGTGATGAATTATACTGAGTGATGAGTGATGTTGAGTACATTAAGGTATAAGTGAAATTTGACCAATTAGAAAGGAATTGGTCCTAGTGTTAAACTGATAAACCATACTTGAGATGTGATAAATCATGTATATAACTCTCCATCTTTACAGATGATTTCACTATAAATTCTTATATTTGGAAAAATTTTGCTTTGTCTTATATTCAGAACTATTTGTTGGGCAATTGCGCATACTTTTCATTGATGGAAAAACCGCAGACTAAGGAGCATTTAGAGATTCTTCGAAGTTGGCTAGATGAGGACTATAGTACCAATCATTTATTTTAGTCAGCTTAGAGAGTCGAGACATTTTTTATTTGTTTACATTTATTTCATGTCATGAGTTACATTTGAATTTCGATGAAGGATTTTGTTTAAAGTTTAAATAATTTAGTTAGTTCACTTTTCTTTAAAGGGTTTGGGATGTGAGTTATTTAGTGAGAATGTTTGTTTTTCTATAACCTTAATCACAACTCTAAACTTGAGGCTATGGTTAGCCTTAACCCTAGTTTCAGTTTTGGGGGCGTGCTAGAAATCTTATTCGTTCATCTGGTTCGCTATATCATAGTGGGTCATGGCTTCCAAAATGGTGCATATTTAATTCTTAGATGGGCCATGAGATAAAAATTGTGAGAATGAATGTCAACCATTGAAATCTCCCTGGCTTGATGATGGGTGGTCCAAATTATGTACAGGTGTGCCCCACAAGGATGAACGACTGAGGTTGAGATGAGTGTGGGGTTACAGCATTTGTACGGAAGTGGAAAGGGGCATCTGGTCTTCTTAACTAAAATGACAACATAACGTGCACTGCATGTGCACGTTGCTCTACTCTTTCTTTTCTCTCTCTTTCTTTAAACTAGTGAGATTGGTGGGCCCCACAAAAATGTTACCGGAAGATCCACTCCAACCATTAGTTTTATTGGGCCATAATAGGCCATGGACTAAAAAATTATGTGAATTTGGCATTTGGTTGATAAAGAATTTAATGAGTTGCTCAGATTAATTGTGTGATTTGACAATAATGAACACATTTGGGTTGGACTTGGATGGTGAGGATTAATAGTTTTGTTGATTAGTTGAGTGAAGAGGATGTGATCATGCTGATATCAATAGAAGGCTTTGATTCTTGTTCAGGTGGCTAGATCTGTAGTTCTGATAGCCTTAATGAATGTTTCTGAGTGCAATATGTTTACTTATTAGCCGGACACATGCCTGTATATTTCGGACTGGGTGAACAAGTGTAAATTAGCCCCGGTTGAAGGTTGGTTGAATGATTAAAAGTGATGGAATTCGAGATTAATAGTCAAATGATGTGAGAAAAGCAGATCGATATATCACGGGACCGATCAATATATCACGGGACCCCTTTATGGTATCTAGGTCGTAAATGTATGGTGAACTTTAGATCGAACGATTGGATCTATAAATGGATGATGAAATCCATGATTGAATGGTTTACTTACTACACGAAGAGTGTTCTTAACATTCTAGATTGGTGGTCTCAATGGTCAGATAGGTTTATACAAAGGTGGTAGATAAGATGAATGGGTCAGATTTTATGAATAGGCATGTATTTGAGTGGATGCAATGCTCTAAAGTTGGTTTGGCATGATTTGTTGGTCTAGAAGCAAGATGAGTGATTGGATGTCTTTTCCTAATGAGGTGTAACTATTTTAATGATTGCTTAGATGACTAATTAGGTGTACGTAGACATATGTGGTCTTGAAGGTTGTGAGAAGGTGTGTGTGGGTCTATGTGTACGTAAGCATAGGTCCAAGTGTCATTCTCCTAAATGTACATATTCAAATTGAGACCCGTAATAGGATACGCACTCGTGTACCCTACACGAGTGCATAAATTTTTTGGGTATTACAATGTCACACCCCCCAACTCTGCATCCATAGTTAAAGCTAACCCTAGCCTCGGGTTAAGAGATGTGACTAGGGTTAAGGCATTAATTCAACATTTGACACACATTCCACATTCATCCACACAAAATAAGATGAAAACTAATAAGCTTTATTTAAAAACTTTAATAATAACTCATCATCAACCATTCACGTCTAAAAAATCCATCCATAAAATAAAATACAAATTGTTCAAGTGTCATCTCATCAAATCCAAAACTGACTAAAGTAAAATATCAATATTATAGGCATTATCGAGCTAACTTGAGAGAACTTCAACCTGCTCCTTAGTCTGCATTTTTGCATCAATTGAATGGTGTGAACCAAAAATGCTCAATACATAGTTATAATATAAGAATATTTTTTAAAAAAAAAATTACAAATATAACATTTAAGATAATAAGTGTGAAAATGCATGTAAAATTGAAATTAACATGCATGCATATTCCACATCTCAAGGTACGGTTTTCATTATAATATTGAGACCAATTTGTTTCTAATTGGTCTCAAATCACTCATCACTCATAACTCTCATTCCTTCCTCTTTTACAGTTGGACAGGTAGGTGCCTAAACTCCTGATAACCTAAATTCCATAAAGGAGTCACTTTTCCCTCATCACTCATCACTCATAGGGATTTTCAATCCGGAGGACCCTTAGTCCTCCATTATTACTCATTCACTCATGATCACTCATAATAAACCTCACTTTCACTCATATTAAAACATCACTTGCAATTATAGCATCCTTCGTAATAAAGCCTCACTTTCACTCATATCATCACTCATAATAAGACATCACTTTCACTTACATTATCACTCATACTCAAACTTATTATCACTTAAAATTAGTTCTCATTGTCACTCATTTTGATGTTTTGAACATATATGAATGCATTACTTTCAAAAAATAATGTTTCCTAAAAAATTTCAAAATTAGAACTTTTTTACAAATAGAAATTTTCAAAATTAGAATTTTATAAGAATAAAAATTTTCAAATAAAATCTTACCAAGTATAACACAATTAGAAAATGTAATTATCTTAGATTTAGAACTACTCACCAATATTTTCTACATATGAATAAGGCACGTCCATCAGTGTCTTTGGATTGTACTTCTCATTTCATTTTCTTTTTATCTTTTGCTTTTCCATAAGTCAGTTTAAGATCCTTTTTTGAAATAATCATGTCCTTCCATTTTAATCTAGAAAACTTTTTATAAATAAATTTTCCTAATTTAAAATTTCTTTCCTAAAATATCCCTATAAGAAAAGATACTATTCGATTCACAAAGGAAGTCCTCTAACCTATCCTAGACTTTCTTGGGAGTAATAATGATCCATTAGTTTGACCTTCAAGTGGTCTTAAATTAACTTAGGTTGGGTTCATTTAGATTCATTGTTTATACGAACAGTTCCTACATTAAGTTAGTCTAAGCTAAGTTATTGGTGGTCAAGTCCATAAGATGATTTTATTGTAATGGTCTAAAACCCGGCACCTGAGTACGGAGACTCTAATCCTAAGTTCGAGGGTGTTAACTTAAATAAGAGCCGCACGTGGGCGGATTTTCACGTGTCTGCATAGTCAAATTAATATTCAGCACACAATCAACCATCAGAGTCGCATATATAGACATAATGGTAACAAAAGACGGGCATAAATAATTAAACTAGGGAACATCTAAGAAAATATTCAAAATGTATAGAAATTTAAATCCTTTAGCTAGGGGTATACAACCACAATAAAACAAATCTACGGAATGTAAGCTGAACAAAATAATAGGGCTCCATAACTCTCATCTCCTCCCTAAGCTCTCATATTCACCCCTAAAGTGCCACTACCTACTTCAAAATCACCTGTGTATATCAAATAGAAGGCTAGTGAAGAAATACCTCTAAGATTATATATGTGACATAATAACCAAGCATAAATTTCAATAAAAGCAATAATGTAAAATATACAAGTTACACATGTTATTCACACATGTCTATATATATACATATATATATAGGGAAATGGTACCATGAGACCGACCTCATGGGAACTTCCCATGAGGTTGAGCTGTGTGGGCCCCACCGTGATGTGTGTCGAACATCAACCCCATCAGTTAGATGCACCATTCCATGGCGGGCAACAGGATTAAAAATCAAGTCAATTTATGACTTGGGTGGGCCACACCACATATTATAGTTGAGACGGGTTAGCCTCCCATTACAACATTCGTAATCATTTATTGGTACCACCAAGATGTGGTTCCCAAATCCAGCCCATCCATTGTGTGTGTCCCACTTGGATAAGGGGTCAGACTAAGTTTCAACCACATCCAAAACTCAAGTGGGACCCACCAAGTACCTTTGTATGTTTTGGGCAAGTCCTTACATGGTTTTAGATGGTATGGCCAACCTGAGTTCTGTATACGACTGATTTTTGGGATATCCACAAACCAAAAGGGAACCATCAAATGCACGGTATTGATTTTCGACACACATCATGGTGGGGCCCACGCAACTCGACCTCATGGGAACTTCCCATGAAGTCGACCTCATAGTACCATTTCCCATACACACATACACATTGATGTAACAAGAAATTGCACAGGTTAGATCCTAATTAAGCACAATGATGTAAGGAATATACTCATGGTTGGAGATGGGCATCCAACTGGCATATAAATGACCCATAATGTCAACCAGATGGTAAAGTACAGAAAAGCACACCCATATTGACTAGCCACCTGATAAAATCTAAGAGAAAAAGGCACACATAGTAAATTAGTCAGCTAGTAAAATACAAAAAAGCACGCCCTACTAGTGAAGCACCTTTTGAAATCCCCATGCATCCATAACCAATATTAATTCCATTTACAAACAATCTAATTTACAAGCAATTCAATTCATTTAACAATCCAAAGTTGAGGATGCACATCCTATGGCATGCGATGGTCCATAGCAGCTAACCAGTTGGTAAAATGCAGAGAAAAGTATGCCCATATGTGTTTTGTCGGTACTTTTTTTATTAATGTTCGAAACTAACATTAGGTTTTGGTCATCATATACCCCTATGGAAGACAAGTTCATATTCTCGATAATGTCTAAATCGAATGGAAAGGTTATTACGACAAGGAATATATTGGCTTTACAGAGGGCTTGAGATGGTTGATCCATCTATGTGACAAGGGGAATGCTTACTAGGAAGTCAATTGGAGTTTTAAAATGGTAAGCAAGATATCAAAACAGGCTCATGGGCATGAATTTGGAATTTATGTGATGAAATATAATGACTTCCTATGTAATGGGTTGGAGATTGTATGGAGCACAGTAAGATTCTTATGAAATCTTTGTAAGTCCTAATCATTATTGCTTATTTACCATTTCACAAAGAATAGTAAATTATATGTTAAGCTATAAGACTATATCTAATTTTAGAAAGACATTGTCTTTCAATTGCCTTCAGTAATTTAGAAAGATTGAAAGACCAAAAGGTAAACCGGTTGATGTTGAAGAGGTAGAAGACGATGTACATGTGCTAGTTACAATACCACCCATTAGGAAGCCAACCACACAAAAATTTCGCTACTGACAAAGAGTACCATAAACCAGTCCTGTGAAGCAAAAAACTCCAGATACAAAGCCAAAATGTGGACATGTGAAGAAAAATGCAAAGTTAACAAGCCAAAACATAACGATGTATAGTTATTTTACTATATGTTTTATTTTTTTGAAATTTGAGCGATAAATGTATGTATGAGTGTTGTAATAATTATTTTGTATTTAATTTTTTTTTAGCAACAAAGATATGTACAAATCTTTAATGGAGGAATGTGTAAATGAGGATACACACTATGGATCACCAATACTAATTATGGTTTACTGATACACATTGTGGATCACCGATAATGACTGTGGATCACCGATACATATTATGGATCGCTGATATAGACTTTGGTTTGCCTATACATTATGAATCACCGATATTGACTGTGGTTCACTGATACACTTTATGGATCATGGATCATGGATCATCGATACTGACTGTGGTTCACCGATACTCTATGGATCATCGATACTGACCATGGTTCGCATATACACTTTTTGGATTGATGATACTGATTGTGGTTCGTCGATACACACTGTGGATCAACGATAGTGACTTTGGATCATCGATACACTCTGTGGATTGGCGATACTAATTATGGGGCATCGATACACTATGTGGATTGTCGATAGTGACTGTTGATCACGGATAGTATTCGTGATCAATAGTGACTATCGACGATCTATAGTGTTAATATCGGTGATCCACTATATATATCAACAATCCATAGTAAACATTTCTATAGATCTTTAGACCTTGAATATGTGAATTGGTTAATGGACTAGGGATGTCTGCACAATCCTATGAAGGAAAGTTCATGCATTCATTACTATCAATCACTTTAAAAGTTGGTGTGTCAAAACTGTTGAACATCAGATCTTGAATAGGTAAATTAGTTGATGGGCCGGTGATGTCTACACGATTCTGTGAAGGGAAGTTCGTGCAGTCATTGCTATCAATCACTCTAGGAGTTGACGCATCAAAATTGTCAATCCTCAGATCTTCAATGCATGCATTGGTTGATGGGTCAGGGATGTCTACACGACCCTATGAAGGGAAGTTCGTGCAGTCTTCTATATGTACATAGGTATCCATAGTTGTTACTGATATATTTAGAACTACCGTTTATATGTTTGACTTTCTCCACAAAATAGGTGCTTGAGTTTTGAGGTCTTGGCTAGAGATAATCATAAATGTTGTGACATCGTCGCCATCTATCATAATTTATGAAACAACTAATACTATACCATGTATAGCATAAACAACATTCATTCAAACCTCGTATTCATCGGGTGTTGTGTTTATAATCATGTTAATTGTAGATAGTAACTCATATTTAATTTTTTTGCTCACAAGTGTTCTTATACTGATTTATCCACTTTATTTTCCAATCACGTGAGTCCTTATGTCATGTAGTCAGTTGAGTCGTTGGAAGCTAAATACTGAAGATATAAATGAAGGTAGAGAATCGAGGAGAAAAGAACAGGTAGAAGCGATGCCTCGGTGAGCCTAACACTTGACTCAAAACAACCTAAACCTCTAGATGATCTTAAAACTAATAGGTAAACATTTTATTGGTCATCCCTTAAGCCATAAGAGTCTAAATTGACCATCCTTATATTGGCTTTAGGGGTTTCATGTTTTAGGGAAAACTACACAATTTCAACAACCTTTGGTCCTACCAAACCCGCCTCCAGTCCGACCGAAAATGGATAAAACATGACAACAGGCTGGGGCAGAATTCTAAGTAATTCAGCTGTAACAGAGTGTCACATTTAGTCTCACCAAAAACCACTTTGAGTGCAACCAAAGATCACCTTCGGTGCTACCAAAAGTGCCTAAATCTGTCCACCGACTTTTCTGTCTAATTTGGTGTAACCAAACCTAAATACGGTGTGATCAAAGACTAGCCATTCATTATATAAAATATCTGGTCTTTGGGCTTTTTAGAGGGTTTTCGGTGCAAATGAAGCTTAGGTGAATCCCTAATCATATCCTACATCTTAAGCCTCATATCCCATGAGATATAATTTATCTTCTTGAGCTTTACCACTCTAATGAGGATTCAAACCTTAATATTAAAGATGAATTCAATCTTCACCATTCTCTATAAAATCTCTCTTGGTGAATCCCTAGGCTTTAGAATTTTCCATTAGTTGTAGGAGATTCTACCCAACCTCTCATTACCTTGAACACCACATCGAAGCATCGTATACAAGGTATTTGACCTTAGAACTGAAGCATTAACAACACATCAACATCATGATCGGGGGAGCAATTGAAGAGATGATTTAAGCACAGGAGAGCTTTGAAGAAGTGACTCAAGAACGACACACCAATAGAGCTCAAATCGACAAGTAAGTGTTATTGAGTGAGTCCATACTCTCTTTCCTTGTGTAGGATTGAGGGTAAGAGTTTGTGATTCAAATTCAATAGGTTCTTATGTAAGACATAGGCTCTTGTATTAGTTTGAATTCACCAGACATGGGTGTGTACGTGTTAGTCTCCATGAGAGCCTTCAGCCGAAGTAAACGTAGATCCTTAGACTAGACCCGAGGTTGTTGGTTAATCAATAAAAAACCAACTCAAATCTCTCACCGGAGCCTCTGACAGGAGTAAACATAGGTCCTTGGACTAGGCTCGAGATTGTTGGTTAGTCGATAAAAAACCAACTCAAGTCTCTTACAGGAGCCTCCAATGGGAGTGTACATTAGTAGGTTCTTGTGTAATACTGAAGTTCATGGTGAGCCTATAGAAAATCACGTAGAGTCTCTTGTGGAAGCTGATCCTTGTGTAAGATTGTAAAGGTTAGAGGTGAACCTGATATAAAACCTCCGATAGTGAAATCTAGTACACTTATGAGTTAATTGTATCCACCAGGAGTGGAGCAGAAAAACTGAACTATTATACATGCTTGTGTTCAGGATTGTTTTTGAACACTTGTTTAATTATGCTTATCTGATTAATGTTTAATTATATGTATGCATGATTAGATGAATGCTAGGATTTGATAGGTAACACATCCCACATACACATGTAAACTATACCTTATAGGCTAGTTGCTTGAATAGCATATCCTTTGTAGTATATATGATTAGACCCACTATTGGCTTGGAAGCCTTAATGTTACATTTCCTTAGTTTAATTGCATATTAGTTTAAGTAAGCAATTGTATTTTAAAAGAAATTTTTTATTTGGTCTTAATCACCCCCTTTAGGACACAACCATCATTCATTTACTCTGTCAAGTTTTCGCACATAACCCATAACTCACCACCACACACAATTTCAATTGGTATCAGAGCGAGTAGCTTTTGAAGGGCTTAACCTCCTTGAGTTGATCTATGAGGTTGAAGAATGATGTCTTCCTATATGGGAGAAAACCTATGGAAAGCCTATTGGAGACTTTAGAGGATTTTAAACTTGATGGTCACACCCATGCCTCTGCCCCTTTGGTAATCTAAAGTGACTCAACTACTTTAGGAAGCAACTCGAGAGCTTCTCCTGTGTGTCATGCTTGTGAAAATGTTGGGCACCTTAAATTTGAATGTGATAACTTAAAAAGGGCCCAATCCACCTCAGTCTCAAACTATAGTGGTAGATTCTTCATGACTGAGAAATTGGCATACCAATGAAGAAACATCCATAAAGGATTGGTAGAAAAGAGAGTTTCCAACCCTTCCTAGAAAGACCGATCGGATGAAGGTGTTACTAACTCTAATTGCCCGACTTTATGAAAAGATTAAGTTAATGCTAATCAAGGGCAATGATAATCAGGGTAGGACTAACATAAATAATTCACATACTGAACATAAATTTCCAACTACGAAATCACCTGGGGGAGAAATTTTTAAAAAAAATATTTTCCTTCCCAGACTACATTCGGGTCTTAGAAAATCTACACCCAATTTGGTTATGAAGATAAAAGGGTGACATTGGAATATCTATTTGAGCTGAATTATTAAATCAGAGGATCAAGCCTCATTTTCGAGCTCAATAGTTAAATCCGAGGATTTCAGCATCAATTATGAGCCTAATTGGAAATTTGAAGATTTCAACCTCTATAGTAAGCAACATAGGAAAATCAGATGATACCAACCTTAATTTGTGCTTAATATGTATATTCGAAGATTTTTAGCCTTATTTATTTTTTTATAGTTTAAGTTTTACAGGTGTTTAATTTTGATATTATATGTTTTAGCTTAGACTATCATTGGTCATTCTTGTTTTCGATTGGTATATTTCTTGAATGACCATAATAACCATACTACATGATAATGTTTATATGCACTCTACTCCCTTGTTAGTATGTGCTTACAGTTACATGTATGACTTATAAAGGTTTTCCATATTATGAGTTTAATTGTTATATTCACAGAATTAATTCTTTTTCAAAAATTGACAAACAACTTTAATTTTGTTTTGTAGGATTGGTTTGTTGTTTATAGGAATTGATGATATAGGAAACATTGCCGATATTACATATTTCGAGTCTTGTATTTAAATTTGCATATCATTTTAATCTTAGACATGTAATATTGCGTCTTATTTTGGTATGGACCATGGCATGGTCTAGGTTAGGTTTTTGTCATGTAATTGACAAAGGGGGAGATTGTTAGTGCATTGATTTATGCACTTTATTTATCAATCACGCGAGTCCTTATGTCATATTGTCGGTTAAGCCCTAAAAGATGAAGACCAAAGAAACAAATGGAGGTGGAGCATCAAGGAGCAAAGAATAGGTAAAAGTGATTCCTTGATGATCCTAACCATTGACCCAAAATAATCTAAACCTCTAAATGATCTTAAACCTAACAGGTAAACATTTTATTGATCATCCCTTAAGCCATAGGAGCCTAAATTAACCATATTTAGATTAGCTTTAACGGTCCTGTGTTACTGGAAAAATTGCACAATTTCATCAATCTTCAGTACCATCTAACCCGCTTTAGTCCGACCGAAAATGGGTAAAACAGGACAACGGGCTGGAGCAGAATTCCAGTAATTCAGCTGCAACTGAGTGCCACCTTCGATCTCACTAAAGACCACTTTTGGTGCTATTGAAGACCACCTTCAGTGTGACTAAAAGTGCCCAAATTTGTCCAGCGATTTTCCTGTCTACTTCGGTGTGACCGAACCTAAATTCGATGTGATCAAAGACTAGCCGTTTCTACCCGTTTTATGACCATTTTACTTAAATTCTTATATTCGAGATTCGATCTTTGGACTTTTTAGAGGGTTTTTTGTGCAAATGAAGCTTAAGTGAATCCCCAATCCTATCCCACATCTTAAACCTCATATTTCATGATATTTGATTAATCTTCTTGGACTTTACCACTCTAATAAGGATTCAAACATCAATGTTGAAGATGAACTCAATCCCTTAATTCTGTAGATTTTAAACCCAACTTATATCATTATCTAAATCCTCTAGAAGACCCTTCTTGGTGGATCCCTAGACTTTACAACTTCCCATTAGTTGTAGGAAATTCTACCCTACCTTCGATCACCTTGGTCACTGCATCGGAGCATCGCATATAAGGTGTTTGATCTTAGAGATGAAGCATACCCAAGCCAGGAGATGTAGGTCAGCGTTTGTTTCAAAGAAATGCCGCGCATTGCGAATATCGAGGGAATCTCTACGATATATCTCATCAATCAATCAATCAATCAATGTCAAGTACAACCATACCTCAAGTACAACAACCCATCCCTACTTTTTTCAAAAGTCCACTCTCTTTCCACCTCACCACTCCTCTTTTTCCAAATTTCAACCACAACCATACCTCCCATCACCTTTTTCCTACAACCACCACATCACCCATCCGTATCATCCCATCACTTCTCTCTCTCCCTCATTTCTCAAAAATCTCTCCAAGCAACTAAGAACCCCAAAACAACCAAGCCTCTCAAACTCTTCCAAAAACATCAAGTGTGGCCCACCCTCTCATCTCTCATCCACACCATTAAAACCCCATCAACCTCCCATCAAAGATGAAGGCAAGGAGCATAGGAACATAATGGAGAAAGGAGAAGGCCAAAAGGTGGGTGATCTACCATTAAGGGCCACTTGTTGTGGAACCCACATGATGTATGCATTATACATGGGAAGGCCCATTAGTGGTGGGGTCCCTTCCCCTTCACGTCTCTCTCTCTCTCTAGCTATTATGATGGAGTGGGCCCCACAAATGTGTGTTATAGATGTCCATCAAACGGTGTGGCCTATCCTGTTACAGGTGGTGGTCCACACCATCCATTATTTGGGAATATGGAGATCCCCACACTAGACTAATGGTATATGTCATATTATATTAATATATATATATATATATGTATAAATATGTATACATATAGGTGGGCCACTTCCAAGTGGGACCCACCATAATGCTTGTGCCACATGTAGACCGGAGACGCCGGACGTGGTGCGATAAGCAGAGAAGTGTGAACTACTAGCGTTGATGCTCAAGCCTAAAAATAGTAATAATAATAATAATAATATTTTTTGAGCACTCATGTAGGCCCCACCTTGATTCATGTACTTAATCCAAGCCATCCATCCTCTTCCTCGAGAACATTTTAGGCGTTGAACCGAAAAATGAGGTTGATATGATTTTTTGGCGGGCCATAGGAAACAGTGTTCCTACCTTCGCTTCTAATCGCCGAAAATATGTTGCATATTGGCCTCATTTGGACGATCATGGACCATAGAACCCAGTGGTCGGGTTGGATTTTTTGTACGAGGGCCCCACCTAGGAAAATCTGTAAAAAAACAATTTTTTTTTAAATGATGAAGCAAGGCAGCATCACCTGTTGCTGCTGCTGTCAGTGGGCGGGCGGACGGACGAGCTGGCCCCCACGGCCCTAGTTTTGGGCCTCACCGTGATGCATTTCGAACATCAACACCATGCATTTGATGGGTCCCCACGGACCAGGTGGCCACCCCAAAAATCAGAAGTATACGGAACTCAGGTGGGCCACACCATCTAAAATCATGTGAAGACATGCCAAAAACATATAAAATCACTTGGTGGGGCCTACCTGAAATTTGGATGTGGCTGAAACTTAGTCTGAACCCTCAGCCAAGTGGGACACACATAATGGGTGGGCTGGATTTGCGAACCACATTACGGTGGGCCCTAGTCCACGTGATCTCATGAATAGATTGGATGGCAATAAACGTTACCGTGGCCCATGGTCCACGTGAACAGTTTGGATGGCAAACAAACACCACTATGGGCCCTACCCCCTGGTCCACGTGACCTTATGTACAAGCTGGATGCAAATAAACATCACCTTGGGCCCTGGTCCACGTGACCTTATGCACAGGTTGGATGAAGATAAACAAAACAGTGAGCCTTGGTTGGGTGGGGAAATGAACATTACTGTGGGCCCCAAGTCTGAGTGACCTTATCAATGGGTTAGATGAGAAATAAACATTATGGTAAGCCCCACATGGGACCCACTTATGTATGTATTGTAAACCACACCCTCCATTAGTGTGGGCCCCACCGTGATGCATGTGTTTCATCCAACCCGTCCAATCATTTGGAAATTATTTTAAGACCATGCGATGAGGCCCATCTTGGCGTGTTTGTGGGCCGTTCATTGAGACCCACTTTGATTTGTATAGGGCCCATATTATGAGGCCCATTGTGATGTATGCAAGGCCCATGTGACTAGGCCCATGTTGATGCATTTGTGGCCCGTCATTGAGGCCCACCTTGATGTATATATACGAGACCCATGTATGAGGCCCATTTGATGTACTAGAGGCCCATGGGTCAAGACCCAATAGGACGTACATAAGGCCCATTGTAGTGTAATTCCACCATGGTATATGTGTTGATTTTGTAGTGGACTATGCCTTGGGAGCAATGATGGTTTGACGTCCACATTGAATGGATAATGTTGGTTAAATGTCCGCATTATAACTCTCCCTAAGGCCCACTGATAGGCCCATACTTGTAGTAAGTAGGCCGTCTAGGCCCATCTCCGTTATACACAGAGCCCATCTCTTTATACATGTTTAGTATAGATCCATGATTCATGATCATTCGCATCATATGTATGCCTGATGTGAGGAGTGACCGATCATAGCATATGCCTTCGGGCGGACTGTGTATGGGCTCCCTGATAGGCGGAGTTGCCCCATATAAGTGCATGGTACACGCAAGACTGTTGTATGATTGATAGTGTGACTCATGCACTTACATTTGTGTGATTGTAGTTACTGTATGCCCTAGCGACATCAGGGTCATAGCCTCCACAGACACATCGTGGATAGTAAGATTGGATACCGAAAATATTTGGTTCTAGCATACGGGCGTCATAGATGTCCCTGGGTGAAAATCCCTAAACCTGATGGTACCAGAGGATGACTCCAATGTCGAGACCGAGTGGATACACGAGCGCGCGAGGGCCGTATACCGATGGGTCGCGTCTCTCTTGTATCGTGGTCGGTTGGAAAGGGTGTGACCTTACCCACTTTGAGTGAGTGGGCAATTTCTAGGTTGAGTTTGACCGGCTTGAGGAATCGGTCCGCTATCGGCGAGCCGGGCCCGATATTGGCGGCGGATAGTGAGGTCTCTTCCACCCTCCCGTTGTGCGTCCGGATAGGGCGGAGGTGGCGTAGAGTGTACTTGACCCCGATGATTATCTATACTGAGAACGCACCGATTTGATGCTCTAGTGAGGAGCGCATTGATATGTGGATGAGGATTGACATGCTTGACTTGCATTACGCATCGCATGACCTTGATGTGGCCGATCGCATTCGTGTTTTGCACCGCATGGCCTTGGTACGGTGATTGCATACATGTGTTCATCGGTATGATTCCGCATTACTCTGACCTTGAATACTTGACACTTACTGTGTGCACACACTTACACCACCCTCTAAGCTTTACATAAGCTTATGCACGATTGATGCGTGCGGGTGACGCTAGGTCGGTAGCATAGCAGCAGCAGGAGTGTGCGGTCAAGCCTTTGGAGTTTTATTATTCGCACTATCTTGTATTTCCCTTGACGCATTGTACTTAAAGTTTTTGATCATAGTGGATTTTGTAATGGTGTTCTTATGGTTATTATTCGTGGGTTATGCTTATGATTATGCTTGTATAGAATCAAAATCATGTTTGAAATCATATTTGATTAATCTTCTTGGACTTTACCACTCTAATAAGGATTCAAACATCAATGTTGAAGATGAACTCAATCCCTTAATTCTGTAGATTTTAAACCCAACTTATATCATTATCTAAATCCTCTAGAAGACCCTTCTTGGTGGATCCCTAGACTTTACAACTTCCCATTAGTTGTAGGAAATTCTACCCTACCTTCGATCACCTTGGTCACTGCATCGGAGCATCGTATATAAGGTGTTTGATCTTAGAGATGAAGCATTGGTAACACATCAGCATCATGATAGGGAGAGCAATTGAGGAGCGAATTCAAGCACGGGAGAGCTTTAAAGAAGTGACTTAAGAATGACGCATCAATGGGGCTCAATTCGACAAGTAAGTATCATTGAGTGAGTCCATACTCTCCTTCCTTGTGTAGGATTGAGGGTAAAAGTTTGTGACTCAAACTCGATAGATTCTTGTGTAGGACTTAGGATCTTGTATATCGTCAAATTCATCGGATATGGGTGTGTACATGTTAGTCTCCGTGAGAGCCTCCAGTTGGAGTAAGCATGGGTCATTGGACTAGGATTGAGGTTGTTAATTAGCTGATAAAAAATCACTTAAGTCTCTTGCGGGAGCCTCTAGCAAGAGTGTACGTCAATAGATTCTTGTGTAGGACCGAGGTTTGTGGCGAGCTATAGAAAACCATGTAGAGTCTTTCGCGGGAGCTAGTCCTTATGTAGGATTATAAATATTAGAGGTGAACCTGATTTAAAACCTCCGATAGGGAAATCCGGTACACTCATAGGTTGAGTCCGTCCATTGGGAGTAGAGTAGGAAAACCGAACCATATACATACTTGTTTTGATATTGTCTTTAAGCACTTGTTTAATTATCCTTATATGATGAATGTTTATATATATATGTGCATGATTAGATTAATGTTAGAGGCTGATAGGTAGCACATTCCACACACACATATATACTATTATTTATAGGCTAATTGTTTGAATGACGTATCCTTTGTAGTCTATGTGATTGGACTCACTATTGGCTTGGAAGTCTTAGTGCTAAATTGACTTAGTTTAATTGCATATTAATTTAATTTAAGTAAGCAATTGTATTTGAAAAGAAAATTTGTATTTTGTCCTAATCACCCCCCAGGACATAGCTATCATTCCTTCACTCCGCCAAGCTTCCACGCATAACTCATGGCCCACCACCATGCACAATTTCAACAACAACCATCTTATTCTTATCATCCTTAAAATATCATTTTCCTTGTTCATATAACAATTCTCCATTATAATGGCACCATATGAGTCAAATAGCCATGGTGTTCAAATTTCGTTGTACTTGAAAGGAGGAACACTTCGTCTATTAGCGCTAGAATTACAATATCCCCATATTCAATGTGGATGATCGATACACACTACAGATCACTGATATTCATTGTGGATCAATGATATTCAATGTGGATCACCGATTGTAATGGAGATCGACAATCCACAATGAGTATCCGCAATCCATCGTGTGTATCCATGATCCACTGGAATGTCGATGAAACAAAGAGAATATCACTGAATATCGATGAATCAAATCGAATATTGTCGATCCATAACAAATATCGGCGATCCACAGCACGTATTGGCGATTCGCTATACATTTTGGACAGGATCCCTATAGACCCTATTCCAAGATCTCCGTTTACGATAAGATCCCTGTTCGACTTATTCTTAGGATCTCAGTTGTGTATCTTTTACAGGATCACCGTTGTGCATTTACAAGAGGATCTTCCAATGACATTAGTCCATGGATCTCCATTTTGCATTTCAAACAGGACCACCGTTGGCTAAGATATGTGTAGATTTATAAATATATAAATAAATAAAAACATAAAATACATGTTACCCCACTCCTATAAAGAAATATTAAAACAGTCTTCGAAATGGAAGTAAACTCGTCGGATGCACACAGTCAGCTTGTCGGAGTGGATCCCATGGTGGTGACAACAACGATCCTAACTACCTTTCTTTAGTAGTGGTCTCCTCTCTCCAAAATAACTTCCGTAATAACTCAAATGGGGCCTTCTTGTCTTACATGCACCTTTTGGAATTTTTTTGAGTCCATCGTAAACCTCCATTTAAATCCACACCAACTATTATCTCGTGAAAATAAGTTAAGGACATGGCCCAAAGATTTAGGGGAGAAGACATCAAGGGTGTACCACATGAGAGGAAACAGCTCCTCCCGAAAGTCCACTGATATCTCAATTACAAGGTCAGAGATGGCTAAGATAAAGATGAAATCAACACCCACCAATGTCTCACGATTCCCCGGCTCAAGTTAACGGATCAAATCAAGGAGTGGGACCCACAATCACCACTTCCATTCAACTTCTAAGGTAAGCTAGCTATTGCATTATGGGCAAAGAAACATAAAGAGAGAGAAGAAAATACGAAATGGCCTTTCCTGTGCAAGGGACCTACCTATTAAACCCACCCACGCCTTATGTGTGGTTCACTAGATAGTCTTGTAGCAGATCCAAGCCGTTTACATGAAAGGAGTTTTAATTTTAGGCCATCAAACGAAGTTTGAGGGTAGAACTCATCACAAATGGACCACACTGGTGGAAATAGTTTGAAATTAATGCATAACACTCATGCAATTGTGGGCCACAGACAACTCCAATTTTATTTTATTTTTGAAATGACTCTATTATGGGTTCAAGACTGTCAAATTAAAATAAACAAATCAGATTGGCCGATGAGTAACCCCGATCGTTGATTTAATGGGGCCCACACCCTAATCTCAAAAGGCCCTCTTGACTTCCGTAACACGCTACCACCGTACAAGAGAACAATCAGCAGAGGGGCATTTTTATCGTTTGAAAAGTCAAAAACTGTCTAAAGGCACCTTTATTACGTCATAATTGAGGGTTATTTTTAATTAATTTCCCCTGCTAAACCACCCTGAATCCTATGATGTGGGTAGGACCTTTAATTGTGAGGCTCACAGTGTTGTATGTGCCTTAAATCCACACCATCCAACCAGTTTCAAAGATCATTCCCGGATATGATCACAAAAATGAAGTATTCTAAAATCTTAGGTGGACCACACGACAAGAAATGGCCGTGATTGAATCCCCACCATTAAAATTTTCATGGAGTCCACTGGAATGTTTATTTACCATCCTAGTGTTGATAAGATTACAAATAACTATATGAAAAGACCACACAAATATCATCTTCATCCAAAGCTTTTGTGGCCCACAAGAAGTTTTTAATGATCAATAACTACTTTTTTTTCTCTTCTTTTTTTTTTCTGTACAGTATGGTCCATCTGAAATTTGGATCTGCTTCATTTTTTAATGATGCTCTAAGATGATTTTTCGATACAGATGGACAGCGTGGATGTAGTCACACACATCAATGTGGGCCCCACAGCGGTCCCACGCACCTCCGTGGATCCCCGCCGCGCCCCTGAGCTCCAACCCTTGCTTAAAGGCATTCTTTGACCCCGTATTCAATACAGCATGTGTAGTGCCGATGCACGTGAGTGGGCAGTAGCGGACGCGGATAAGCAACGTACAGGTCGAGTAGCGAGACTCACCACTGAAGTGACGTCACCAAGTTCTGTGGCCCCACCATGATGTATGTATTGCATCCACACCGTACATACATTTGGAGATATCATTTTAGGTATGAGCCAAAGAATTAGGCAGATCCAAAGCTGTAGTGCACCACAAAAAACAGTGGGGTGAGGAGATTGATGCCCGCCGTTGAAACTTTCCTAACGCCTACCAATTTATTTGAAATACAGCCTGTTAACAAGTTAACAGAGACATGAAAGAAGGGAAAACACAAATATTAGATTAATCGAAAATGCTAATTTATTTGAAATACACCCTATTAACAAGTTAACAGAGACATGAAAGAAGGGAAAACACAAATATTAGATTAATTGAAAACTTTTGTGGCATTTGTAAGTTTTTAATGGTCAGCGTCACTCTCCCCACTGTTTTCTGTAGTGGGGTCAGCTGGAGCTTTGGATTTGACTCATTCTTTGGCTGTTGTCCTAAAATGATCTCTTCAAATGGATGGACAGCAGGGATACAAAATATACATCATGGGGGGACCCACAAAATTTGGTGATGTCACTTCAGTAGCAAGTCTCACTTATGTGGCAACCGTGATTTATATATTTTATCCACTCCTTCGATCCATTTTACCATATAATTGTAGGGCTTTATCCCAAAAACGAAGCATATACAAATCTTAAATGGACCACACCACAGGAAATAGTGTGAATTGAATATTTACCATTGAAAATTTCTTGAGGGCCATCAAAGTTTTGGTTCAACTTATATTTATGTTTTCCCTTCATCCATGTTTTTTTAATCTTATGAAGAGGTTGGATGTCAAATAAACATCATTGTGGGGCCGGAAAGTTTACAACTGTGGAAATCATTATTCACATTGTTTCCTGTGGTATGGTCCATTTGAGCTTTTTATATGCTTCAATTTTGGTCTCAACCCCTTAAATGAAATGAAAAAATGAATGGACGGTGTGGGTTAACCACATACATTCACTGTGTGCCTAACAGAGTTTACTCAGTACGATAAGAGCGCTATCCGATTTCATCAGTTACACGGTTTATAAGAAAGGGTTGGGAAGCGATTGCGTACTGAGTTAATCCAAATTGTACTGAGTTACACCGTCCATCCATTTTATCCTATAATTGTAGGGCTTTAGATCCAAAGCTCAAGTGGAGCACATAAAAAAAAACAATGTGAATTAAATGTCCACTGTTAAAAAATTCATAGGAGTCCCGTAAGTTTTAGATCAAGCTAATATTTGTATTTCCCTTCATTCATGTCTGTGTGATATTGGAACAGGTTGGATGACAAATAAAAACATCACTGTGAACCTTACAAAGATTTCAATGGTGGAAATCAATTCTTCCACTGTTTCCTGTGATATGATCCACTTGAACTGTGGATATGATTCAATTTTAAGCTTGACACCTAAAATGATCTTTAAAAACCTATTTTCTGAGACGGTGTAAATAAACCAATGCATTCACAGCGAATTTACTTGGTATGATGAGAGCCCACTGAGTAACTCAATACGCCATCCGATTTGAAAGCGGTGCGCCTCCAGTGGGACCGGTAAACCATACCAGGAAGATGTGGGGCCCAGTTGACGAATTCAAGCATCTGATCCGTCTATCGATGTATTGCCTCACATTACTCAGGACAGGACATGTTGAGAGGGGAAGTCCACCCCTAATTTGCATGGCAGGTCCCCCATGTTCTGTGTCCAAAATCCAGGTTATTCAGACGCGTCATCTGCCCTCCACGAAGAAGTAAGACAAAATTAGGCTCTTCTACCGATCAAGTGGGCCCCAGTGAGAATCAAGGAGAAGTATCTCATCCCACCTCGTTTCCTGTGATGTGGCCCACCAGAATTTTGTTGGATCCATCCGATTTTCACGCACCGGGGGGGAACGGATTGGCTACTCCCCTTGCCACTGCCAATGACTGGTGGTCGGTGCTCTGTGGGCCCCACCATGATGTATGTGTTTCATCCATGCTGTCCATCTATTTTTCTAGATCATTTTATGCTATGAGACCAAAAATGAGATATATCCCAATCTCAAGTGGACCACATTACAAAAAGCAGTGTTGAATGAACATTGACCATTAAAAACTTTTTGGGGGCATAAAAGTTTTGAATCAAGCTGATCTTTGTTTTTCCCCTTCATCTGTGTCTGTATGACCTAATCAACAGATTGGATGTCAAATAAACAGTACAGTGGGCCTTAGGAGTACTTTAATGGTGATATTCAATCACCATTGTTTTCCAATGGTGTGGTCCACCTGAAATTTATATCCCTCTCATTCTTGGGATCAAGTTCTAGAATGATCTGTAAAAATGAATGAACATAATGGATGAAACATATATCATGGTGGGGGCCAATCCGTTCTCACTAGAGTTGGGCATGCCTGACCCGATCTGGTGGATCCAACCCGATCAGACCCGATTCAACCCGTTCCGAACTGAACCGATGGCCTGAATCGGTGCGGATCGAGTGGAGCCATCGAGATCTGACAGTTTCTCAGGTCAGGTTCAGATATTGGTCTATCGGGACCGATCCAATCCGAAAACCCGATCTGAATGGATCTGGACCGATCTGATCCAACCCGATCTGAATAGATCCGAACCGATCCGATCCAACCTGATCTGGATCATCCAAACACAGCCTTAGTGTTACCTTATGAACAGGTTAGAAGAAAAATAAAAATACTTGTGGGCCCTAACAAGGTTTCAATGGTGAAGGTAATGTCCCCCGCTGTTTCCTGCAGTATAGTCCTCTTGAGTGTTGGATATGCTTCAATTTTGGGATTATTCCATAAAATGATATTCTAAAACAGATGGATGGAGTGGATAAGATGCATACCTTACGGCAGGCCCCACCAATTTTACGCTACCAGCGGATTGAGTTACTCAAGGCACAATCTGCTCCCAAAGAGCCAGGACATTTCTTGGGTCCTCGGCCAAGGGCACACATGAATAAATTATAGCAGCTATCACTGTCAATCTGTCATACAAAAGCTGAATGCAAAGCTGTACAAGGAGAAAAGGACACGAGTTATTTGATACTGCAGCAGTGTATTACACACTTCATACACACGCAATAAGAGTAGTCCACATGTCAAACATCAAATCACATCAGCCGACTAAGTTGTGTTGCCCATGGCCTACAAGTCTCAGTCACAAAATCAAATGGGTTGAATAATAAAAAATAAATAAAACTAGACCGATCCGAACCTTGCCCAATCCGATCCGACTCGGTTTTCCTAACCAAGTCGGACTCGGATCGGCTCAGGCCAGCAGTGGCTCGGATCGATTCGAGTCAGATGACTTAGACTCGATCCCAGATCGGATCGAGCTCAGGCCAGGCCATTTAGATTTCGAACCGAGTCGAGTTAAACCTAATCCGATCCGACTCAGTCCGATGCCCAGCTCTAATTCTCATTGGGGGTAACCCAACAGGACGCCTCCGGTAGAGGGGTTGAATGCGGTGCATAGGCTTGGAAGCGAATTGGCTAGTGTACCACACACCAGCTATATAGCTGGTGTATTGACATCAGCAAGTTCTGTGGGTCCCATCACCAGGTATATAGCTTGAGCCGAAAAATAAGACATTTAAAGATCAAGTGGACCACACTGCAAAAGGTAGTGGGGATTGAACGTCTATCATTGAAACCCTTTTGAGAGTCACATAAGTGTTAGATCAATATGAAATTTATTTTTTCTCTTTATCCATGTATTTTTGACCTTATTAACATATTGGATGGAAAATAAACGTTATAGTGGCCCTACGAATTTTTTAACTGTAAAAATCATTATCATCACAGCTATTTTTGGTGTGGTCCATATGAGTTTTGGATATGAATTTTTTTTTTCTAATGCTATAAAAAGATGTCTAAAAATGGATGAACGGTGTGGATATAGTAAATATATCATTGTAGAGCCCATGTAACTTTAATCTCCTTTGAACCGTTTGTATAGCTAGAAGCTCGAGGAGCGTCGGCACTCATCTTCCCACGACACGTATCTGCATCAGGTAGGACGGGGATTTCCTGCAAAAGCCTTTCGCATGTTCTGCGCAAGAATGCTGGGTGGGGCCTACTGATATGTTTGTGAGAAATCCACCCCGTCCGTCCGTTTTGAGAGATCATTTTAGGACGTGTATCTAAAATTGAGGTGGATACAAAACTCAAGTGGGTCACACGAAAGGGAAAATTGGGGAAAGAAATTCCCACCGTTGAAATCTTCCTGAGCTCCACCTTGATGTTTATATGCTATCCAAACCGTTTATAAGGTCATTCCCAATGGGAGGAAGTGAAAATACCAAAACAATTGCCTGATACAAAACTTTTATAGCCATAAGAATGCTTCAACGGTTCTCACTGAATTGCCACTGTTTCCTTTCCCATGTCCCATTTGAGTGTTGTATCCACCTCACTTTTAGACATAACATCCTAAAATGAGCTTGGAAAACGGACGGACGGTGTGGATTTCTCACAAACATCTCGGAGGGACCCACCCAGCATCAGCTACGCAGGAAATCCGTGTCCCATCAGCCAGGCGGATTTCCTGCGAAAGGAAGTTCCTGTGCTTGGAACCCAGGTGGGGCCCACTGTGATGATTTTGAGAAATCCTCTCCGTCCATACATTTTGTGAGCTCATTTTAGGACATGAGGCCAAAAATGAACCCTACCCAATTCTCAAGTGGGCCAAAAATGTGAGAATTGAATTTCGACAGTTGAAATATACGTGGGTCAAAGAAGTTGTGAATCATTCTAATATTTATTTTTTCAGTTCATCACAGTAGGAATGACGTTATTAACAGTATGGATGACATGTAAACATCACTGTAGAATCCAAGGAGGTTTCAACGGTAGGAATTTCCCTAACCACCTTTTCTTTTAGTACGGCACACTTGAGTCGTGGATCCTGCTCAATTTTGATCTACACCGTAAAATGAGCTCACAAAACGGATGGACAGGGTGGATTACATACAACATCACGGTGGGCCCCACCTGGGTTCCCAGCGCAGGAACTTCCTGCGAAAGCCGCGTCCCAGCTGATGTGCGGTACACCAGCCAATCGGAAACGGATTGGCTACTCCCCTGCCACCAACCCGGTGGCTGATGTTCGGTGCTATGTGAGCCCCACCATGATGTATGTGTTTCATCCATTCCGTTCATCCATTTTTACATATAATTTTAGTGTTTGACCCCAAAAATTAGAGGTATATAAATCTCAGGTGGACCACACCCCAGGAAAAAATTAGCGATTGGATATCCACCATTAAAATCTTCATAAGGCCCACTGTACTGTTTATTTGACATCCGATTTGTTGATTAGATCATACAGGACCAGATGAAGGTAAAAAACAAAGTTAAGCTTGATTCAAAACTTTTATAGCCCCAAAAGGTTTTAATGGTCGACACTCATTTAACACTGTTTCCTGTAATGTGGTCCACTTGAGATTGGGATATACCTCATTTTTAGTCTCATTTCTAAAAATGATCTGGAAAAATAGATGGACGGCATGGATGAAACACATAATCATGGTGGGGCCATAAAACACCGACCAGCAGCCATTGGCTGGTGGCAGGGGGAGTAGCCAATCCGTTTCCTACCGGAGCGTACTTCACAAAAAAGGGACGGAATTTCCGACCGAGGCCCTGTAACAAAAAGCTGCGGGGACCACCGTAACGAGGTGTGTGACAAACCGTCAATCGTTTTCGCTAACATTCCTTAGGACGGGAGCCCAAGAAGGCTGGAACTAATTGTGCCACACCGCAGGCAACGGTAAGGATAGGAGCATCCACCAATGAAACCCTCTTGGGCCCACCGAGATGCTCAAATGCCATCGTACCCGTTAATAATATAAGTCCCACCAGATGAAGGAAAACCCAAACAGTATCCTGATACAAACCATTCTCGAGTCCTAAGAAGGTTTCAATGGGAAACGGATTGCGCACAGAGTATACACTATAGGGTATTCAGTAAATTCTACGTGGCCCACCGTGACGTATATGTCTTTTCTACACCGTCCATCTATTTTACTAGCTCATTTTATTGCATGATTCTAAATTGAAGCATATCCAAAGCTTATGTGGACCACATCATAGGAAACAATGAGATAATACAGTTGAAACCTTCCTAGAGCGCACGGTGATATTTATTTGTCATTCATCCTGTTCCTAAGGTCAAATTGACGTGGATAAAGGTAAAAATACAAATATCAATTGTTTCGACAAGAAACAAATGTTTTTTTTTGGGGGGGATTATCATTCAGTAATAGTGAAGAAAGTAGAAGAACATCATTATATATTTTATTTATTATGAGTTTCAATTACATCCTCGTAGTTTCCTTGATTCGGAAACAAAGTACAATGAAAGAAAACAAAAGGTAGTTTAATGGTGATTTCGACAGTATTTTAATATTTTAGTGTTTGTCAAAGCGAACGAAAGGTTGCACGGGTCCAAAATTCCTAATTTCATGTCAATGTTCATAAGATATGTGTATAAGGAAACAAGTCATAGAAAAATAGATGAATTGCATGACAAATATCCATTGGAATGAGATGGAAAAATCCATTGCGCGGGGATAGAGGAACCCATTGTGCGAGTGTGAAGGATCCATTGAGCGGGGGAGAGAGATCCTTTGCGCGAGTGTGGAGTATACTCCTGTTGCGCGCAACAGGTTTGCTCTTCCTGATACCTATTTCCTTCTTCTTTGCTCATAATACATCTTTAAGGCCCCTCTCTTTCTTCTTTCTCCCTCTTTCTTTTTTCTTTCTTTTTTTCTCCTTTTCTCTTTTTGCTCCCTATACCTCCTCTCTTCAACAGACTGTTGTGTGGGCCTATTGGTTACGTGTAAGACCCGTATCCTAGTCCGTACTATTCCGTAGGCTTCCGCGGTCCTCCCGGTCGAATTTCGGCAACCCTCGACCCGTATCTGACGTTTGCGCACGACCCTAAGCCGAGTCTTGCATGGAAAAGTTGACTCGATCCGAAACTTGTGTCCTAGCGACCGCTGTCGCCGTGGTTCTAACGTCGTGATTCTCGCATTGATCCGATACCCGAGCCAGGAGATGTGGGCCGGTGTTCATTCCGAAGAAACACCTCACGTTGTGAATTTCGAGGGAATCTCTACAAATGTCACATCCATCAAGTCAAGAACATCACTATGCCACCTCACCCTACAACGAGTACCAACAACCATCTCTCCTTTTTCCCAAGTCAACTCTCTCTCTCCCCCTACCCATCCCTCTTTCCCATCCCTCTTTTACCAAAATTTCAACCCAATGCATACCTCTCTATCCCCTTCCTTACAACACCCATCCCATATCATCCCATCATTTTTCTCTCTCCCTCATTTCTCAAAACACTCTCCCAAGTAACAAAAATTTTCATAAATCCAAGCCTCCCAGCTCTCCCAAAACAACAAGTGTGGCCCACTTTCCCACTCTCTCATCTCCCATCTCAACCATCGAAACCTCATCATCTTCCGTTAAGATCGGAGTTAAGGCAATTACCATTCTAAGAAGCTAAAGAAAGAGGTCGATGGGTGGGTGATCCACCGTTGATTTCAATTTAGGACCCACTTGTAGTGGGATCCACATGATGTATGTAATGTAGAAAGGGGCCCACAGTGGCGGGGTCTCTCTCTCTCTCTCTCTCTCTCTCTCTCTCTCTCTCTCTCTCGTATGGATGGTGTGTGTGTGGTCCACCATGAAGTATGTATTTTATCCATACCGTCCACCGAGTGACCCACATGGCAATCCATTTGGACGGCCCCGAATGAAGGAAAAACACAAATATCAACTTGAACCAAAAGTATGGCCCACCTGACGTAGGGCCACCTGTTGCGTAGGGCCATCCAAACCGTCCATTCATGTGGGGCCTACTAGGTAGGAGGCACCCCTTTTATCCAGGTCGTCCAGCGTCCCTGGACGCTGGATGCTGTCTGTTGAAATATCTCACACACACACACACACTTATATATATATATATATATATATATATATATATAATATATTATATTATATTAATAAATGATATGGTGGGCCACCCTCACGTGGGACCCACCTTTAAAAGGTATGTAGATCAGCACCGTCCAGGAGGGTCTGGACGGTGCCATAGGGCGCTGACAATCTCACCCTCCCAGACACACTCACGTATATATTATAATATATGTTAGTATATAAATATAATATAATATTTTGTATCAAATACAATGGTGGGCCACTCCTACGTGGGACCCACCTTTAACGTGAAACCTGCACCGTCCAGATGAATCTGGACGGTGAGTTTTGGGGCGGCCTTCTGCCAGTGTATAATATATATATAATATTATATTATATTATAAATATTATATTCATAGTAATATTGGTGGGCCACTACGTGGACCGCACCATGATATATGGCTATATCTGCACCGTCCAGTTGCTGGACGGTGCAACAGGCGTGTCATCCAAACCGTCACACATTTTCGTGGGCCCCACTAGGTATGTGATATATCAGCCGTCCACCCATCACCAGCCTGCACTGACATCAGCTGACAGGCCTGATCATAGGATATGTATTATATCCACGTCCCTGCATTGGTCGTGGACCCCACCATGGCTCACGTGTGGGGCCCACAGGGACGCATGCATTTTAAATCTACTTCGTCCAATTCTGGACAGTGTGCGTGGGACCCCTGTGATGTATGAGTCTTATCCGCACCGTCCAGATGGCTGGATGGTGGGCCCCACCCTCTGATGTATGTGTTGTATCCCTACCATCCATCCATTTGGTGAGCAAATTCTAAGGCTGGGAAAAAAAAAAAGAAGACAGATCTATTATCAGGTGGACCACACTGTAGGAACAGTGGACTGAAACGTCTCCCATTGAAACCCTTTTTGGGTCATAGAAGTTTTGCACCACTGAAGCCCTTATGAACCGACTGGATGGAAAATAAATGCTATGGTGGGCCCCTCTAAATTTTAACAGTGGAAATCATTATCACCACTGTTATTTATGGTATGGTCCAGATGATTTTATGATCTGATTTATTGTCTGGATAATGCTCTAAAATGATATCTATAGATGGATGAATGGTGCGACCCAAGTAGTGTGACCCATTTGTTGTATTTGAGAAGCCGTATTTGGAGCCCATGGGTTAAGGCTCATTGTGATGTATTTGGAGCCCATGGGTAGAGGCTCATTGTGATATATTAGGCCCATTTGATTCGGCCCATCGATTTAGCCCATTAGATTCGGCCCAATTGACTCAGCCATTTGTTTTAGCCCATTTGATTCAGCCCATTCGATTCTGCCCAATTGACTCAGCCGTTTATTCGGCCCATCAATTCAGCATATTCGATTCGACCCAATTGACTCAGCCATTTGATTCGGCCCATTTGATTCGGCTCATTCGATTCGGCCCAATTGACTCAGCCATTTGATTCGGCCCATTTGATACGGCCTGACATGATGTATATATTGGCCCATAAGTAAGGCCCAATGTGATGCGTATATGCCCCATAAGTAAAGCCCATGATAATGTATATTAGACCCTTATATGAGACCATGGACCCATTATATGATTGACCCTATGAGCATCATTCCTTAGGAGCAATGTTGGTTAAAAGACCACATTGATGGACAATGATGGTTGAACGTCCACATCATGACCTTTCCTTAGGCCTGGTTAAGCCCATTCTCATCATTCTCCAGTGGGTTAACCCAAATGAATGGGCCACATTAATATTGCTTGGACCATCATTGGTCATCCATTTATGGACCCTGCCTTGCATCGATTCCGATTCTGATTGTTGAGGCCAATTCCGATTCCGATTGTCGAGGCCGATTTCGATTCCGATTGTTGAAGCTAATTTCGATTCCGATTGTCGAGGCCGATTATCAATCAATTCCGATTGTTGAGGCCGATTATCGAGGTTAATTATCAAGTCTGATTTTTCGATTATTGATTCTGATTGTCAAGGTTAGATATCGAGACCGATTGACGAGACCCAATATGATATTTTTATGGCCCACCTGGATATATTTGTGGCCCACCCTTGAGGCCCACCTTGATGTGTACTAGCGCGGCCCATTAATGCAACCCACTTGATGGGGCCTATTGGTGCGACCCGTCGACGAGGCCCACTTGATGTATACGAGGCCCATTTGATATATTTCTGGCCCATTTGATGAGGCCCATTGTGATGTATTTTCGGCCTATATGATGAGGCTCATATGATGTACATTCGGCCTATGTTTGAGGCCTAATGTGATGTACATGCGACCCATATTTAAGGCCCGTTATGATGTGTATTCAGCCTGAGTTTAAGACCCAATGTGATGTATATGAGGCCTATGTGATGAGGCCCATTGTGATGCATTGAGGGTCAGGCGATGGAGCCCATTGTAATGTATGTTAGGCCCATATGAAAAGCTCATCGTGATGTGTATTAAGCTCTTGAATGAGGCCCATGGTGTTGTATATTTGACCCTTGTGTAAGACCATGGGTCCACTATATGTTAGGCTCTATGTGGGCCATTCCTTGGGGGCAATGTTGGTTAAATGTCCACATTGTCAATGCCGATTATGAGTATGTGACAGCATAGCATCATGATACAAGCCCATACGCATCATCCATTGCATATGTCATTGGTCAGGTTGTTATGAGACTCCCTGATAGGCGAAGATTGTCTCGCACGAGCGCACGGTATGCGTAGGGTTGATGCATGATTGGATTGTATGACTCATGCATCTTGCATTGTGTGTTGTGATTACTGTACGCCCTAGCGACATCAGGGCCGTAGCCTCCATAGGCATGTTGTGGATAGCTAGATGGGACATCGAAAATGTTTAGTTCGAGCATCTGGGCACTTTGGATATCCGTGGGTGAAAGTCCCTAAACCTCCATGGCCAAGAGACGCCCCAACATCGAGACCAAATGGATACATGAGCGCCCGAGTGCCGACTACTAGGAGGCCGCGTCTCCCACTGTATCATGGCCAGTTGGGAGGGGGTATGGCCTTACCCGCCCGAGAGTAGGGAGCATAGCTAGGCTGAGTTTGACCAGCTCGTGAATGGGTCCGCTATCGACGTGCCGGGTAGATATTGACTAACTACTGGTCAGGCGGATAGTGAGGTCTCTTCAACTTGCATGGTCGCGCATCAGTGGGAGGTGATTTGCATGTAGAGTGTACTAAACCCTAGTGATGATCCAGAGATGAACAGTACTGATATGTGGACTTATTGGGTAGGAGTTGTATACTCATTCATTTATTCATTCACTATCCACTCGGGCTGGTGGTGCGCAACTATTTGTTACATGTACTTTCGCAATGGCCAGGATTTCGGTTGAGGCGCACGACCAACCTAAGATCAGGAGTTTACCACAATGAGTCTAACTATCCAAATTTAGGTATGGGACTGGTTTGGATAAAAGTCTCTTGTGGTGGATCCAATAGCCTGCGATACTATGTACTATCATCCCCGACTTCACACTCTAGTTTGGTCATTTCATTCGTATCGCATATTACATTACATTCGCACGCATATGACACTTTGTGATTGCTATGTTTCTGCACTTATATGGCCTAGACGGACTTAACAGGATTTGCATATTGCATTGTACCCTCGGCATCTGATATTTAGCTCTTTATGACTCCTCATTTGCATAACTAATCTTTATTGCGTATTCTTATATTGATTGACTCATGGACTTGTCAATATTTCTGCTTACTCTAATATCGTATGATTCATGATCTTACTAGTATTTTCGATATTATATGATTATGGCATTGTATCGAATACTTAACACTTACCTTGTGCACACACTTACACCACCCTCTAAGCTTTCTATAAGCTTATGCACGATAGATGCGTGCAGGTGATGTTAGGTTGCAGAAGCATGGAGCTTGGAGCATGTAGCTGACTTTTGGAGCTTTGAATTGGACATATGTATTTCCTTTTCAGCATTATATTCAAATGTTTATATTAGTGGATATGTGATGATGATGTTGCTTCTGTGATTGGGGTAAACTTGTGGTTATGCTTCTTACGAGATAAGTGTACGTTGAAAAATCCTCCTTGTAAATCCCAGGATCAGAACTTGGCATATGGGCGCTGGGAGCCGAGAATGGGGTACTACGGAGGCTGTCGGCACCGCATTTGGCGATCGGGATTCCTGTGAATCCAATTTCCGAGTTTAGGCCGTGACATTACGCGAGTCCACTGGTCCTTTCTCCACGCTCTACTCTTCTCCACTATGAATTCTTATCTCTCTCTAAATGAAGAGAGGAGGGGTATTTATAGCTCCCCCTCTCATGTATGGAACTCCAATCCACGTAACAAGTAATCCAAGGAGAGAGAGGTGGACCGCACAATGGAGAATCCAAGAAGGGAGACTGAGGCTGGCGTGCGACAAGGAAACAGGGAGAGCAATATGGGGAAGCTAGTGCGCAACAGGGAGGGAAATATGGAATCCGTGCAACAGAGCTTCTAGGCTAAGGGATAGCTGTGCAATGGGACTTCCAGATTGGGAGACTAACCCGCGCAACCAGGAATCCAGTATGGGAGGCTAAGGCAGGCTGATGAGTTGTTCATATAACAAAGCTTCCAAGGAATCTTCAAGATAGTGTATTTTTTATGCCCCAACAAATGCCCACTCGATCCTTCTTTGATTGATTGACGAAATCAAATGGAGGATCGATTTTTTTTGCACAAAAATCCTTTCATGACAGAGGACTCTTCATGAAGGTAGACCTGTTTATACAACAGAGAAATATTGCTCGAATGGAGAACTGAAGAGTCCAGCTCGAACGGAAGACTGAAGAATCGCGCTTGAAGGATGACTGAGTGATCATTTCCGAACAAAAAATCATGTTTAACAGAATTATGCTTGAGTGATGACTGGATGGTCGCGTTTGAACGGAAGACTAAATGATAGTGCTCGAACGATGACTGAGTGATCACGCTCGAACGGAAGACTGAATGCCCTAGTTATAAGCTTTCGATAGGGAGGATAATAGTGACGACAAAAGCACTCTATCTTCATAGCGATCAATCAGATAAAATATCTTTCTATGAACAAAGCCGCAATTACATCCTTCGCAGTTTTAATTCACTTATTCACGCAATTCTCTTTTCATCGAAACTTGCCATTGTAACGGCTGTAGTAACTTCATTTTTGAGTACTTAGTCAAAGAATTATCATTTGATACTACTCTTGCTGCATCAATCTTTTTTATCAGCTCTAGCAACTCTTTCTTTGAACTCCATGGCTAGGGAATTATTCTTTAACGTTGTCCCTACTGCAACAATCTTGGATGACATTTCCTTTACTCATAGTCTACACAATCTAGGATTTGGAATGATAATCTTTCCTACCAAATTAATCAGAATTAGTGTCTTAAAATATCATAACGTTCCAATTCAGTTTCATAAAACATTGATAATTTCAAAATATAGATTCAGAATAATTATTGACAATTCTGAAATAATCATAACGTATTGATGATTTTGAAGTAATTAGAATGTATAATGATTTGAACTGCATATTTCTTTTATTTGCAATGTTCTCTTTATTTGTGATATTCTCTTTATTTACAATATTCTCTTTGTTTACAATGTGTTCTTCATTTGCGATATTCTCTTTATTTGCGATGTTCTCTTCATTTGTAAATTCAATATGACAATAATTTAATCATTTTATCTTTATGCTTGTCAGCATGCTTTGCATTCTTTGCTTTAGTTATGTCAATCTTCGGATCACAGTTTAAGCTCTTGAGGTGTCGGAGCAAATATAACTTAGATTGAACATACTTTGAAAGGACTTGACTTTGACTTGACATGACTTTAACTAGACTTTGACTTTGACTTAACTTTGACTTGACATGACTTTAACTAGACTTTGACTTTGACTTAACTTTGACTGGGCTCAATGAGTAATTAAAGTTTACCGTCAATTTTGGGATGGTCTCAAGGAGCAATTATAGTTTCCACCGATTTTGGGCTTGACTCAAGGAGTAATTATAGTTTATCGTCGATTTCGGGCCGGGCTCAAGGAGCAATTATACTATACTG
This sequence comes from Magnolia sinica, assembly GCF_029962835.1. Classification (NCBI taxonomy): domain Eukaryota; kingdom Viridiplantae; phylum Streptophyta; class Magnoliopsida; order Magnoliales; family Magnoliaceae; genus Magnolia; species Magnolia sinica. The sequence continues at coordinate 62,224,061 of NC_080575.1, read as the reverse complement.
CCAATTTTGAACTGGGTTCAAGGAGCAATTAGTTTACCGCCGATTTCGAGCTAGGCTCTTAAGTTTATTAGAGCATTCACAGTTTAGGCTCTTAAGTTTGTTGGAGCATTCACAGTTTATGATAATATTTCATAGTATTTGTAGGTAACTTTACCTTCGTGGCTTTACCTGGCGATGATATCAAGGTGGCTTTACCTTTGTTTATTAGAGATTTTTCGATCGTTATTGTGCTTTTGTATTAAAGCTTCGTAGTAGAGATGAAGCTTCGCAATAGAGATGGAGCTTTGCGATAGAGTTTTTTATGGAGATTTGATGGAGAGCTTTGCGCTGTCACCTAAAATAAATTAGTGAATAATATGTATTAGTAAATAAATCGATATCAATATCAACATGTCGGCATTCAATGCTAATAACAATTTAATAATAACTAATAAATTATTCTTGTCGAGCAGTAATATAGACAATGCTTATATATTTATCCCTTTATAATTATCGCTTGTTGAACATAACTTTCGACCTGGTAAGGCTTTAGGCTTACTACGGTAACGTATAAATGTTACCTGATCTGCCCCATTTTGATTAGGTGAAATTTTCTTTGAGAATCTTCACAATCAAAACTATTTTACCTTTCGAGAACAATAATTTGATAAAATGAATATCTGCAGGTATTCCGATGCCCTATTTATTCTGATCCATAACTTGATAAGTTTTGTTGATATAATCTTCAATGATAATATATTAATTGTCTCATTTAGGATTTGAGTTTGATTCTAGTCTTGTAAGTGATCTTCAATAAATCGAGTATATCATCTTTCTCGAAGAATATATATATATTGAATCTCTTTGCATCTTGATTGGCATTATAAGCTTGATAATTGGTGATAATTTTGTTATAATTTTCACTTCATAAATCTTATAGATAACTGGCCAGGGCTCAAAAATAGTTTTGTGATGGCTTTTTTTTTAAAGAATATATATAATTTTGGAGCCACTTTTATAGATCATAGCAATAATCCAATCACAATAATAACCCCGGGCTTGAGCGTTAATATATAATAATTCATCCATGGTAATGATTCTTACCCCAATGTTGGCCTGCAAAAATTGATATCGACAATTATCATCAATAATCACCTTCTTTGGATTAGGTGGATTAAGAATTTCGCCCCCGTACTTAAAAAAGTATATGAACTGATTTTTAGAGATTGTCTTTCTTTAATTTTTCCATTTGCTAATCATTTTTCGTCTTCGCTTCACTGAGAGATGAAAACCCATAAAAATATATGATTGAAGATTACTCCGTATCAAGATTATTTGTTTTATTATGTTGTTATATAGTTCTTCTTCTTTTCTTCTTACTTATAAGCATGATGAACTGTACTAACACTAGAATCTCGTTCCCTTTCTCAAAAGATTATCAATGTTTTGGATTCGTCATTCTTCTCTTTCTGTCATGTTCTTCCATCATAACTTCTCCCTTGTCGATCATCTTTTGTAGCTTTTTCCTAGAAGCATTACAACCTTTTGTATGATGTCCAAATGTACGGTGATAATGACAATAATATTTTCATCTTGTCTTTTTAATTTCTTCGAGATATTTTAGCTAAGGTGATTTGATACTCTTCATGGCCAACAATTGATTCATCATAGGAAGTATATCTTTTCTTACGAATGCATACTTCATATGGTCTTTATATTGTCTAAACGTTTCACATGTCATCATAATCGCACAACCGTTTTTATCTTCTTCATCACTATTTCTTTCGTCATTCTGATAATCTTCTTTCTTTCCTTCTTTGCTAATGACATTGGTTGATGTTTCATGAATATTCTAATATAATGACTTTATGTAAAATAAAAAATAAAAAATAGACACTCTTTCAATCAATTTTTCAAGAACATGAGCCTCAGTAGCAAAATCATGGAAGGTCTGCAGATTTGCACTAATCAGGTTACATGTTACTTCTGGTCTTATGACTCCTAAACATAACTTAACTTGATCCGATTCTCCTGGAAGATATCGACATAATGCCCCCAAGTCTTTCCATCGACTGATGAATTCATCAACCAGTTCGTTTTCTCTTTGGAGAATAGAGGTCAATTCAGTTAAACTGACTTTTTTGGTCGGAATAAAAAAAGTTTGTCATAAAAGCATCTTGCATCTGTTCCCAAGTGTGAATAGATCCTGAGGTTAAAGCTGAATACTATCTGAAAGCTTTTCCTGTGAGAAAAGACCCAAATAATCGTAAACAATATTGAGGAACTCTAGAGAAATTTCTCATCATTGATATGAAGTGTATCATATGTTCTTTCAGTGATCAGTCCCCATTAAACTTCTTAAAGTCGGGGTGTTTGAAATCAGCGAGAAATGGCATTTCTTCTATTTAAAGGAGATACAGTGTCTGATATCAGAACCATTTATTCTGATTTCGTTCCTTTTCTATACGAATGGTTTCGATAACCATCTATCGGATTTTTTCCCGCGTTATGATTTGAGAAATATTCGGCGCAAACCCCTGAAATCTAACCGCTTATGGTCGTGACCTTTCTACTTGTGGTTCAATGTTGTTTACGACAGTTACTATTGGAAAATTAAGGACTTCTTTAACAACATATTCATTTGGTGAAGGCTGATTAAGTTGATTAATGTCTGCTAACAAGACTTATGTTTCTTTATTCTTCGATCATCCTGATACTGAAGTCTTCGATCATCCTGATACTAAAGGAGTGAACAAATGATGCATTGCTGATGATGTTGAAGAAGATGAAATATTATTTGATTTGAAACTAACATACTGTCGCTTCGAAGGACTAGCCAACTCGAATTGCGATATTATAGATGCATGAGCTTGCGTTAAATTCTTTATGGGGGATACTATAAGCGAACATTTGCTTGTCACGATGTCTTTCCCTTTATTCTTCTGAATTCGTAATAATTTTGTAGAAGATGTTTTTATGGTCGTAGTTGGCAGTACTGGAAGACCTTCTGGAGTGACGGGTTTTTCAGTCCTTCTTGAATGAAATGCCTACATGACTGAGGTAAGACTGAGTCTCGGGACATTTCCCATAATTAACCCTTTAACCGTACTTGATAGGATGATATTTCTTGTGGTAAGAGATTGAATGCTTCGACTTTTAGATATCACTATCATCCATCATTTATCGTCTTACTGTGTTACTGGTGAAGCAGAAACCATTCTTGATATCACCTAGCATTGTCTATCCTTGCTCATAGTTAATTTTATTTTCTCTGGTACTTTCTGTAGTAATGATTGCATATTGTCACTGTAATCTACCGCGAATCCGTTGAGTGTGAAGTAGACAACCACGTTAGTCGGAAGAAAAGTCATTGCGGTTGTGTAAGGATAGAATACCTATTATTCAAAACAGAGCATCAATTACTTATATTAAATAAAATTGTACTTTGTTTTAGAGATGAAGGGGAGGATATTCCCGTTGAAAGTCGTCATTTTGGCGTCTATACGACACCAAACAATGATGAAAGTCCCTTAAATATTTTCTAAGTTATCACTGAATAATAACAAGTCTCCAGCGGAGTCCCCATTTTGTTTCGACAAGAAACGAATGTGTTTATTTTGGAGGATTATCATTCAATAATAACAAAGAAAGTAGAAGAACATCATCATATATTTTATTTATTTTGAGTTTCGATTACATCATCATATTTCCATTAATTCAGAAACAAAGTATGATGAAAGAAAAGAAAAAGCGGTTTAATGGTGATTTCAACAGTATTTCAATATTTTAGTGTTTGTCAGAGCAAAGGAAAGGTTGCACCGGGTCCAAAATTCCTGATTCCATGTCAATGTTCATGAGATATGTGTATAAGGAAACAAGTCATAGAAAAATAGATGAATCGCATGACAAATATCCCATTGGAATGAGATGGAAAGATCCATTGCGCAGGGATAGAGGAACCCATTGTGCGAGTGTGAAGGATCCATTGCAAGGGGGAGAGAGATCCTTTACGCGAGTGTGGAGTATATATACTCCTGCTGCGCGCAACAGGTTTGCTCTTCCTGATACCTGTTTCCTTCTTTTTTGCTCCTAATACCTCTTCAAGACCTCTCTCTTTCTTATTTCTCCCTCTTTCTTCTCCTTTCTCTCTTTTTGCTCCCTATACCTCCTCTCTTCAACAGATTGTTGTGCGGGCCAACTGGTTGCGCAGGCCCACTGGTCCCTTCTCCACTCTCTACTTTTTCTCTACTCCGAATTCTTATCTCTCTCCAAATGAATTCTTATCTCTCTCCAAATGAAGAGGAGGGTATTTATAGCCCCCCTCTCATGTGTGGAACTTCAATCCGCGCAATAGGTAATCCAAGGAGAGAGAGGTGGACCGCGCAATGGAGAATCCAAGAAGGGAGACTGAGGCTGGCGCGCGATAGGGAAACAGAGAGAGCAATATGGGGAAACTACCGCACAACAGGGAAGGCAATATGGGATCCGTGCAACAGAGCTTCTAGGCTGAGGGATAGCCATGCAATGGGACTTCCAATATGGGAGACTGACCCGCGTAACCAGGAATCCAGTCTGGGAGACTGAGGAGTTGCACAACTGCTAAGGCAGGTTGAGGAGTTGTTCATACAACAAAGCTTCCAGGAAATCTTCATTATAGTGTATTTTTTGTGCCCCAACATCAACTTCACTAAAAACTTGTGTCCCACAATAAGCTTTCAACGATAGCCGTTCAATTTACACTGTTTCCTGTGTGTGGTCCACTTGAGCTCTTTATATGCTTCAATTTGGGTCAGGCCTAAAATGACATTTCAAAACGGATGGACGGCATGGATAAGACATAGCGTACTGAGTTGCTCTGTATGCAATCCGCTTTCGTTTCAATGACGGCCATCCCCATTTCCACCGTTCCTTATAATATAACCCACCTTGAATTTTGGATCGGCCAAGTCCTAACATGAGCTGACGCAAATGATAGACGGAGCAGATGTCACAAACGGTGGGCCCACAGAGGGATTTTGTTGTTGATGTTAGATGGCAGCAGTTATGGCAGGTTAAGTTGTCGCGATGGAAAACAAAGAAAGTAGTGCATAGAGTAACCCGCCACCCAACATCGTTTACTTCGAAACGTGTCTGCCTTCTCCGCCCAAGTGTAACATCTTTCCCTCCTCACCCTTCATTTATCTCTCACACTCCTCTTCTTCTTCTTCTTCTTCCAACTCTTTCATTTCATTTCAGTTACATACAATCAAACCCCATTCATGTCTCCTGCGTTGGAACAGACCACCAACAGTGTTCATGAAGAAGAAGTAGATGATGATAGGAAGTTCAAGGTGGCGCTCATCGGTAGCGGAAACTGGGGAAGCGTCGCAGCCAAGCTCATTGCCTCCAACACCCTCAAGCTCTCCTCCTTTCACGGTCAGTGTCTACTTCCACACTCTGGCATCTTGGGTTTCACACTCAGCGAACGGATTGGGAATCGATTCACCAAGTTTGGTGTTGCTGAAATGACTGTTTTAATGAAATATTTCAGATGAAGTGAGGATGTGGGTCTATGAAGAGGTGTTGCCCACAGGCGAGAAACTTACAGACGCCATCAACCGAACAAATGTAATGCCCACTTTGCTTTTTATTATTTTTGTTTAGATTTAAAAAAATAATAATAATTACAATTTAGCACTTCTTTAAAGGCAATGGCAATCAAATGTGGGGCCCACAACAGGATGGGTAATCCAAATCAATTATTGGACCGTTTTTTTTCTAGCAATGTTGAAAATCTATTTTCTTTGAATTTGATGGGATAATGACAGGGATGAGCATAATGAGGTAGGTCGATCACCGTCTTCCTCAAGGGGATAATTACTTCCTCGAATCCATGAGGAGAGATAGAAAATAGAAATAAATTCTAAATAAATTGATTGATATATAATATAAAAAAAAATTTTAATGAGTTTACAATCCCTTAAATAGTGATATGAACCAAAGTAAGATTCGGAATCAAACTACAACTCAAACTCCCTAAAATTGTGACTTACCATTTATAGATGGTCATGATTTCTACTTGACCTCATGGTTTTCGGCCAAAAATAGTAATGTAGAAAATCTATTTTCTTTGAATTTGATGGGATAGGTAAAATCATGTAGCCATTGAATAGGACCATCCATCATGTGGGGTCCATTTTTAATTGACATGCCTCCCAAATGATGACTTTGATTGGATGATCCTATGGGTAATAAAATGGATGGTCTATATGGTTCTAATAGAGAAGGTCTAGCCATTGATCTAGATCACCATCATGTGGGATCCACCTTTGATTGCCACTCTTAATAGCCACTTTGAGATTATCTTAGTTGTTTGACTAATAGTTAGGAAAATAATACTCCATTTTCTTATAATAGAGAGGGTTTGATCATTGATTTGGATTATTAATCATGTGGAGTGAGAGACATGATTAAGATTCTGTAGCCAATGATTATATATATATATATATATATATTTGCTTTTTTTCTTTTCTAAATTACCCTTTTTATTTTGGGAGAAATTTTATAATTTTGTAAAATGTTTCTATGAAGACCACACACCCCATATTTAAAATGAAATTATAGTACTTTAAAAATACAAGGTAAAATGAAATTTCGTATTACCCAAACTAACCCTCAAGCATCCCAAATGTTCACAATGCTCAAAATCTACTAAATTGTGATTTTAAGATAGGTTAGCCGAATAGATGAAAAATAATAATGGACAATTTTGTTAAATCTAGATGTTATTATTCAATTATATAAAATTGTAATAAGCAAAACTTTGCGTGCCAAACGAAACCAGAATCTCTCTTTATTATCCACTAATTGTCTAAGTTTGGATGGTGGATTGAACTGAATTACAATTCAATTCAAATAAGTCAAAAAGACCCTAGTGTGGCCGGCCCCACCACATTCATAATCGAAGACCCTGGTGAGGCTGGCCCCCAAATAATTAATTATTCAGATCACTTCATTCAAATGCAGGTAGCCTCCATTTTCTTCATGTCCCTCTATGTTTAACCGAGTTATTGCAATTTAATAAAACTGAGCATCTAAACACACCCTTATCCATTTCCATTCATATTTAATATTTTTAACAGGAGAATGTCAAGTATCTTCCAGGCATTAAGCTTGGAAAGAATGTTGTGGCAGATCCTAATCTTGAACATGCAGGTAGCTTTCTTGATTCATTAAACAATATATCTACTATTCTTTTCTTTCTTTCCTTCTTGTTTTTATTTTATTTTTGGAGTTCTCATGATATGTATTTGTTACAGTGGAAGACGCAAATATGTTGGTTTTTGTGACTCCTCATCAATTCGTGGAGGGTTTATGCAAGAGGCTTGTGGGGAAGATAAAGAGTGGCGTCGAAGCCATCTCCCTCATCAAGGGCATGGAAGTCAAGAAGGAAGGGCCATGCATGATCTCCAACCTCGTCTTTGAACTTCTTGGAATAAATTGTTGTGTCCTCATGGGCGCAAACATAGCTAACGAGGTAGAGGGATCTTTTCACCTAAAAGTGATGGAATATCGATTTTTAAAAAAAGAATTCTCAAAGCTAAGCAGATAATCTAGCAAAGTAATGCTGGAGAAGTTAGACTACTTCTGGGTATCCAATTCAGATATCTTTTCTTTTTTTTTTCCTAACGAAGATTCTATTGAATGCAGATCGCAGTGGAGAAGTTTAGTGAAGCAACAGTTGGATATAGGGAGGATAAGGAAATTGCTGATAGATGGGTTCGATTGTTTAGCACTTCCTATTTCCTAGTATCACCTGTGAGTTTACCAAAGATCCTCTTAGTCTCTATATCTTTATTTTCCTTCTCTGCTAAGCTATAATTTCAGTAAAGAATATACATATCAGTGACTACATCCTCAGTTCTTTACAAAAATATCACTTCATTGCAAGAGATATTTCATTGATAGTTCTTACTAGAAACTTACCGACATCAACATTTTTTACTACTTAGTGAGTTAGGTATGTGTTCATTTCAAAGCAACTAAAATGTCTAAAAGTGGCCTAAAATCAAAAGTGCTAATTTCATATGGACAAAATTATCAAAATGACATAAAACTTTGTTGCCCATAAGAAAGTAATGTGCATTTTAAGTTACAAAAGGTGTTTTAGACTTCTAACATGAGCGAGAAATCCTATGAGCTACAAAAAAAACAGTCAGCAATGGAAAACTTTTTCCTCATTTATTAAGGCCCTAAAGAGTCCTTATTGGTATATAGGGCCTGTTAGAGTCCATCAGTCTTCTTGCAGGGCTTCAAGAGGTAGGGGAGAAATGGTCTTCATTAGCGGTTAGGATTGGCTTATGGGTTGTTAACCTTACTAGCCTTCTGACTCAAACATATCAGTTTAAAGACTCTTGTTTTCCAAAGAGATCACCAATGGTACCTTAGCAAGTCTGCTTGGTAAACCCAAATGGAACTCTCCTCAACCAATATCCTTTAAGTGGTATGGCATTGATAATAATTAGAATACAAAAATGAAATGAAACTACGTGCCATGCATGTGGTCAGTCAGATACTCATACATTTGGTAGGGGTTCAACTCAGGCCAGTTGGATCAGGCCGAGTGTCAACCTGAGCCCAACCCGAACTCAATAGGATGCAACCCATAACCCCACCAGACCCGAAAGTTAGGATTTTAGGATCTTCAAAAATTCAAAATGATTTGTATATTTCTTCAAAATTATTGAATTGTGTTTCTTTGAATGGAAAGATATCAACTGCTCTGACTTCCTTCCACAAGGGTAAACACCAAACAAAAACAAGATATTTTGTATAAAGATATGTAAATTATTTCGATATATGGAATGTTTTCAATTTTCATAAGTCATACAATAGTCCAGTAAAAGAGGGTAGATGTTCATAGGTAGCCAAGTGTTCTACTCTTGCTAAGAAATGATTAAAATTAAGCCGAACTGGGAAAAGGCTATGATGATGATGATGATGATGATGAAATTTTCATGGGTTTTTATTACGATGGACAACACCATGACATTTCAATTCAAATTGGAAGAAAACCACAAATAATTATCTTCTTGTATAGTGCCAGTATTAGTTTGCAAGGGTAACCAGATAAATGGAAGTGCATTAGAACTTCATAAACAATTTTTATTTTTATTTTTTAAAAAAAAAAAAACAATATAAAAGATAAACCAAGGGCATGTTTGGTAAATGGCTAAAAGGAGCTTATCTCATTTTATTTAATCATAATTATGTATTAGAGATCATGATTATTTTTAATCCTTAACCCAAAAAAAAATGATCTAATACATTGTCATAGATAACTAAAATGAAATGGATTCATTTTTAGGCATCTACCAAACAGACCTGGAAGATGTGGTGGTGTGTGCATTAAATGACTTGTACGTGTGTGTGGGCTTAGCAAAGTTCTGCTTAGTAAGTCATTAATTATAGACAGTTGATTAGCATGAGTAAAATCATCACCCAATCGATATTTTATTTTCTATAGTATCATTTAGTGAAAGTTATTTTAGTTATTTTAGACATTTGCAGCAGTAAGAAAAATAAAGACATCTCTACATTTAGACATGTAAATTCACTTCCATTTCATATGTTTTGAGAATATGAACAGGTAAAGGATGTTGAGGGAGTAGAACTATGTGGAACGCTGAAAAATGTTGTGGCCATAGCAGCAGGTTTTGGAATTCATAACAGTTTCATTTCCTACTTGCTTTTTCTTTCTTTCTTTTCATGGGGATATTGATAGAGAGATATTGCCCAGGTTTGGTGGATGGCTTGGACATGGGAAATAATACAAAGGTTTGGACAGAAATAATCTTTTCAGGGATCTTTTATGTTGTAATGGAAGAATGAAACCTAAGCATTTTCTAACTATCTCATTGATATAATAATCAGGCTGCAATAATGAGAATTGGTTTGAGAGAAATGAGGGCCTTTTCCAAGCTCATGTTCTCATCTGTCAAAGACAATACCTTCTTCGAGAGCTGTGGGGTGGCTGATCTCATCACGACATGCTGTATAGAAGCAACTAAATTTTCATCTCTCTTCCTTCTTATAACCATATCATAATAGAGTATTGAAATAGTATGCATCTTCTGCTTGTAATCACAGTGGGAGGAAGAAACAGGAAAGTTGCCGAGGCTTTTGCAAGGAATGGTGGAAAAAGGTTATGCTTTGAATTGTTACCAGATCTTTCTGATGCAATATTAGTGTTGATGGTTAATTTGAAATCCACGATCTTATTACTTCTCTAAACTTTTGTCATTGATTCTCATTACTAGATCTTTTGATGAGCTTGAAGCGGAGCTTTTGCAAGGCCAAAAACTACAGGTACATGATGATAATTAAAACAAGCTAAACAAGCCTTCTTGAATTAGTGTTTCTGCCATGGAATCCCTTTCAACCCACATACTTTATCATGTTCAATACCACATCATATCAAAGTCATGCACCTAAGAGCCCCATGTAGAGATAGCCATAACACCAAAACTTAATGCATGAACATCACAAACTAGGGATTAGGATTTTGTTAAATGATATCAGTATTTATAAATGCCTAACATGGTCAAGAATAAGGGAACGGAAATCCTCTACAATACTTATTTTACATAGCACATAAAACACCCAAGCTCTTTCAGGCCACCATGTTGAGTATGTGAAATCCAATCTGTCCATCAAGTGCACCCCTAGATGCTAGGTCCTGGGGCCGAGAGTCATCTAGATGGACCACTCATGTGTATCATACCAAAGAACAGGAGGAATGGAACACCAGCCATGGGTTTGAGTCTGGGGCCATCATATTGTGTCTTTCATCAAACCTGTTCATTAATTGTGACTAGTTGGGATGAAGGGAAACCACAAAATCCAGCCTCCAGGTGGGCCATGATGTGAACTTAGAGGTTTTAGGTGCAATTTTACATTGTACCATTGGTGTGTCCCACAACTCTATCAGGCTCATATTGTGTGTAAGATGAACATAAGGGGTTGATATTTTATGTGTAAGATGAAAATAGGCGGCAATCACCTCACGAACTTGTTCGTCTCTGTAGTTTGGGTGGACATGGGAAAATTGTATAAAAAATGTGGGATAACTGTATCGTACTAGATCAAGTCCTGGTATTTCATATCATCCCAAATACTTCATCGAAAAGGCACCCCATTCCACATCAAGATCCATTCGACTGGCAATTTCTGTGAATCCTAACTCAACCTTGGAAGACTTGAAAATCGATGAGAAGATGCCAACATGGGTTTTGAAACTCTTCCTCATATGGTAGGAACCATAGTTCTAAAACTTGGTTACTTGACTCGAAACTCGCCGAGTCAACTTCATGAGAAATCGAAATGAATCGTTATGAAACTTGCTAACAAGCTCAACACAGTTCAGATTCGAGCACATTTTTGCAAAGTCGGCTCAACTATCGGCGAGTCACTCGTTGAGTGAGTTCTTTTTAAGATAAAAGGACACATGCATACATGCAGTTAGTGGGATTCAAACTAACAACCTCAAACAAGTGAGACAGAATGGCATCTACCATCAATATATACTCCTTGTGACTAATTTTTTCCAATTTTTATACTCATATATGATATAAGCATCTACTATTTAGTGAAAATGGTATTCCTAGTCTAATTATTAAATATTGAATTGAGTCAGATTGAGTCTTTAAGTCAACTCGACCCAACTGGATACTGAGTTGAGTTGAGTCATCGAGTTTTTAAACTTGAGTTTCTAAGTTTTTAAACCATGATAAGAAAAACAAACGACCTTGTGATCTATTGGAACATGTGCAAATAATCATGGAAGGATTGATATATGGACTGGCGCGTTGACATGCACACAGACAATTAATAACAGAAATTTATCCACATTTTATTTAATTAATATTTTCCTCCTTTCCTTTCTTTTTGGTAACTTTGAAAGATTTTATTAGAGATAAGAGAGAGAGGAATCAAACACAAATGAGTACAGAGGAACATGCAAATTCTCTAGAGAAACTCTTCTTAGATTTCCCTTATTTCTGTTCCTTTAACTCATCTACGCTTTTGTTGTTGTTGTTGTTGTTGTGGTTTGTGAAGGGTGTCTCAACAGCAAGAGAGGTTTATGAGGTTCTAAGTCACCGTGGATGGCAAGAATTATTCCCACTTTTCACGACAGTGCATGAGATCAGCATCGGCCGCCTTCCTGTAACAGCTATAGTTGAGTACAGTGAACATACTCCTATGTTCTCTCTAGTGGAAGGTTCTGACCAATACTACTGATCCTACACCACATCATCAATGCGTTTTGGATGATCCAATGCTGAAAGTAGCATAAATAGCTTAACTTTACCTGTTAAGTAAAAGCATATGTAGATTGCTTGTTGAAACATATATTTCTATTCTACACAACAGCCAACAAGTCATCATATCATGGAATACCGTAGTCATAACTAGTAATGCTCAAGTTGAAGTGGTTTCAAGAAAATGTATCCTCATATCTGAGGTGAGATATGACATATCGCATGGCATTTTACAAACTTGGTCTCTGAGCAACTTTTGAAAATGCCAACTCTTCCATGTATATACTGTGAGACATTTCCACTTGTGGTTCATATTTCGACTATCTACCATCGGCTTTTTTTTAACACACACACACCCACGCACGCCTTAGTGGGATTTCACCACCTATGGGTTTGGAACCCAAGACCTCATGTTGAAACTCCTCAGAGTCTACCACCGAGGCAAGGACTGGAACCCTTCTCATATCTCCTTTAATTAAAGGAGGAGATCACAACTATACAACCTTTATTGCAACCGACGGCAAGCTGAATCTTCCTTCCCTTTCTCTCCCTTTGACAATGGGGTGAAGCTCACTTTTTCATGGAGAGAAGAGACAGGGATCGAGCTCTTTTATAAGGTGATAGGTCAGCAACAAGTCATACCCATTGACGGCTCCACACACCTCCCTCCCTCTCGCTCTCTCTCTCTGAGAGAGAGGGGAAACCCTTGCAATTCAAACTAAAAGTGTTTCAGTACTTTGGGGTGTAATCCAAAAGCATACATGCCATAATGTGGGCCCCATCTGATTTCCATTCTTGTGATCCAAATCGTTCAATCCATCGTATGAATAGTCCCACATTGTTACATTCTCTTATTTGGGTCCCTTATAGCATTATTTTATATGAAATGAATTATATCCGGTATACCTTACAAGCTCAAAACCTCTATCAGATATCTTACAATGGATCATTGGCAGTACTCAATCTAGCCCATTAAGGCTACTAATATGAGACCGTGACAATCGTCATCACATTTATCCAAGTAGGACCAGGCACTATTACAAATATCAGCACTCCCAACAATATGGATCTTAATAGCTTGAGTACATGGTATAAAAATCTTATGCCAAGTGTGGCCAAGCATGCAGATTTTTAAGCGGCCCTACATCTTTACCAAGAGATGTCTTCTCCCTCAAAAGAAAAATGAAATATTATGTTCATTTACTTTAATCATGGGCATGAAACAATACCAAAGGAATAGAAACTATAATGTCATATAAACTGAATTAACAGTTATACTAGGTAAAATATGCACATATCTGGAGTGTTTGTATTCTTCTACTAATAAAATCCATATTTAATGCTTACATTGTATATTGCTCACTAATTCATTGAATGACTTGGGTGGTAAGCCTTTAGACATGCAGTGAGTCTACAACCATCAGCTTTGTTTTAATGTGTTCCACAGACACTAGATGATCATGAATCCTCTCCTTTATAACCATAAATTTTATGTGTTTTAACTTAGACGAGCTTTTATTATTGTTAGAGAAGAACACTATCATATTATCATCACACTATTATATTATCATCACGGTAGATTCTTAGTGGCTTTAGAATTAAATCCATAATATGAAGCCTTAAGATAAAGATCTGTAACTATATCACCTGACATGTGACTTCGTAGCGGGCGATAAATTCTTCTTTCATAGTGTACAAAGTTTTCACTTCTACTTTGCACTATTCAACAAAATAGCTCATCCAACCATTATAAAAATATATCCTGAAGTGGACTTCTTACTATTAAGCAACTTAGTATGAGTCTGTATATCAAATCAGCTCCAACTAATTGTTCCAGTCCATCTTGAGCTAACTAGACAAATTCTACCTCGATAGTAACTACCTTGCATTGATTTTTACTCTTTTAAATCGAGCAATGTAGCAAAACCAGTCATAGAAATTTCTCTGTCCTTATAAAAAAACTAAGCATGAAAATTTTCTTTTATTTCTTGCCAATTTTGTATGAAATTCAATAGCAAGTTAGAATACTAAGTAAAGGCTACCCTAGTGAGTGAATGGCCAAATTGGCCAATTCTCCACATTGTATAGTAAATCGACGTATGTGTTCTACGGTCGATTGACCCATATCACCTGTAAACAACGTAAATTTGGGTCAACAATTCCTCGGCAACAGATATTGCCGGTCGATCCAATTAGGATATAGCTTATGATAAACTTGAGTAGTAGTTCAGTCATCCTTGTTAGGGATTTGTGCTGCGGAATCACATAGATCTAAATCTAGGATAGCAATCCAATGGCACCAAGCAATCACAAAAGAATCAAAGATTTAACGTGGAAAACACTTGTAGGAAAAAAACCACGGCATAAAGCGACAGAATTCCACTATGAAAATAGAAATTACAAAGAGAAAGGACTTACCCGATTCGAACAACCTCAAATCTCACCCTTGCTACACCCTTTAAAAACCTCAAAACCCTTTTAGGAACCCTTGGAACCCCTTTAGAAAGCCTTAGAATGCCCTAGAATAGCCCTAGGGACCCCCTATTTATAGTTTAGGAAAGTCCTCTTCCACACCTCTGCGAAACCGCCTTAAATTTACCCAGTTCGCGCAGAATTCGCGCACTATTTGCGTAACCCTCGACTAGTCGAGCCAGGGCCTTCACTGGTCGAGTGGACCCTCGACCAGTCGAGCCAATCCCTTGACTGGTCGAGCAGCACGGAATAACAAAATATAAAGCCGCTAGACTTCAAGTCAAGTAGGCCTCGACCGGTCGAGTGGATCCTCGACCGGTTGAGTCAGCCACTCGACTAATTGAGCAGCACGGTGATGCCAAGATTTAAGACATCCGATTTACAACAATCTCCACCATGTCTTCAATCATCAACCGTGTAGCTTCTTGACCTCTTCTCTTATATCTTCATCTCATCATAGTTTCTCGTGCACACTCTGTCCTTCTTTTACGCCATCGTCAAGCCCAGAGAAGTTGCACATAACTTGAACTTCTTTATAGGAACGACCTTGGAGATCATGTCTTCCGGATTCATACAGGTGTGAATCTCCTCCAGAGTTACGCCTCCTTCCTCAAGCACCTGTCGGATAACATGGGTATCCAACTAATTTGCTCCACCCGTTAGTATAAACGAATAACCTGAAGTCAACTATCTGAAATCCACACTGTCTACGTAATCTGAATCCACATACCCTTCCAACTTTGTTCTTGTCTTCCAAAAGTAAAGATGTAGTCTTCTTACCATATCTCCGCTACCCAATATTATTTGCCGAGGTATTTACTCACAACATTGATAGCCTGTGAAATAACCGGTCTAATTCAGAACATAGCATGCACTGCCAACCATATTCGAATAAGACTCATAAGATATATCCTGCTTTTCCTCGTCTGTTCTGGGACATGTCCTGAGGAAAACTTGAGGAGAGACACGTAGGGAATGCTCTCCGATTTTGCCTGGTCCATCACATACTTGATCAATATCTACCCAAGGCATTCTGCCCGTGATTACCAAAACCTACTCCTCTTTCAGTTTCAATGCCAAAAACCATCTTTGCAATCCCCCGATCCTTCATCCTGAATGTCCCACTTAACCGAGTCTTCAGTACATTGATTTCAGACATGTCATAATTGGTAATCTACATGTCATCAACATACAATACCTGACCCACCATGAAGGAATCAAACCTTTACCTATGTGACAGGTCGTACTACGACCTCCTACAAAGTCTTTTCTCAGCCCCTTTAACTTCGAACCGCTCTGGTTGCTTCATGTAGATCAGCTCTTCTAATTTTCCTTGCAGAAGTGCAGACTCCACATCCATCCTTCCAGCTCTAGATCTCATTGGCCAACCAACGCCAATCACAAATCTAATAAACACTTGTTATACCGTTGGCGCGAATATATCTGAGAAGTAGATCCCTTCTCTCTAAGCATAACCCTTCGCTACCAACCTCGCTCTGTAACTATGTTATATCCTCCTGAAGATCCGCCTACATCTAACCACTTCCCGGCCCACTGGAAGCTCCACCAGCTCTCATGTGTCGATCTAGTACAACGAGTCCATCACATCGCCCATAGTCACCTTCCACTTCTTAGCACCAGGCTCACCTAGAGCCATCTGAATAAAAGACGGATCCTTTGCGATATTGGAGTCGTCCACATACCTCGCCGATATCCTGCGATTATGCTGTGTGATTCTTCTCACAGGTGACTGCTCCACCTGCTCTGTATCACTGTCCGCGCGTCTCAGCCTTCCTGCCATGCCTGCTCATGTGGCCATGCCCAACATACCACACACGTGCAGAGGTGGAATTCGCTACAACCATTGCAGCTCCACCTTTTGAAGTACTCCCGATTAACTTGTACATGTTACCGAGTCATTGTGCTTTCATGATTACCCGTGCCCCCTTAGATACTTTAAGAGCACCATCAATACTTGTGTACTTGCAGCCCATTGCCTCAAGTATGCCAAGAGAAATCAGATTCTTCTTCATGTAAGGAATGTGCCTCACATCAGTTAGGGTACGCTCCACCCCATCAAACATCTTGATGCGCACCATACCAACAGCCACAACATTACAGGCAATGTCATTACTCATAAACACTTGTCCACCATCGTACTCCCTGTAGCTGGTGAACCAACTCCGATGAGGGGTCATGTGGAAAGATGCCCCTGTGTCTAGCATCCACTCGTCCTTACGATCATCGTATGGCCGTCTGATCCTAGACACAGACAAAACATTACCATTACATTCACTCGATTCATCTGACGTGGCAGCATTAGCCTTTCTGTACGAAGCCTTAGAATCTTCTCTCTTAGATTTAGGATTTGTACAATCCTTTTTCACATGTCCTTCCATCCCACAATTCTAGCACTTTACCTTTCATTTGCCCTTACCCTTGGATTTGGATCTAGAAGCTAAAGAACCTGTACAGCTTGTTCAGAATTCTTTAGAATTTCTACCCCTTATAAGCAGTGCATCAGAAGATATCCCCATGTCGACGTTAAGCTTTCTCATGGTATTCCCTTGAAGGGCTGAGATAACGATGTCGATAATTAGGGTTTAATTCGTGGAGCACATTATGTCCTTGAATGACTCATAAGACGTCAGAAGAGAATTCAGTAACATACATGCTTGTTCTTCATCTTTCATCACTTCCACCATATCCAGCAATTTGCAAACTAATTTATTAAAGTTGCTTCTGTGAGCCTCTAGATCTCCACCCTCTGCCATCTTAAATTTATACCACTGGCGCTTCAAGTGCAGGCGATTTTCAGAGGATTTTTTCATATAGACATCCTCTAACTTCGCCCATAACTTAGCCACAGTTTTCTCCCTCATAACATTGTAGAGAACCTCATCCGTGAGACATAAACGGATCAATGATCAGGCCTTCTTATCAAGAGTATTCCATTCATCATCAGCCATAGTAGACTTTCGCTCCTCAAGAGCATCATCTTTGCTTTGCTTGATTAAGAAACTATCATCTTGATCTTCCATAACTCAAAATTATTTTTCCCTGAGTACTTCTCAATCTCATACCTAGTGCTTCCCATTATTATAATACCTCATATTTAGATATATGCCCCAACGATTGCTCTGATACCACTTGTTGGGGATTTATGCTGCGAAATCACACAGATCTAGATCTAGGATAGCAATCCAATGGCCCAAGCAATCACAAGAGAATCAAAGATTTAAGGTGGAAAACTCTTGCAAGAAAAAACCACGGCACAAAGCTACAGAATTCCACTATGAAAATAAAAATTACAAAGAGAAAGGACTTAGCCGATTCGAACAACCTCAAATCTCACCCGTGCTACACCCTTTAGAAACCCTAAAACCTTTTTAAGAACCTTGAAATCCCTTTAGAAAGCCTTAAAATGCCCTAGAATAGCCCTAGGGACCCATATTTATAGTTTAGAAAAAAGACATCCGATTTACAACATTCCTTAACCAGTTGAACAATTTGGTTACGCTTTCAGTATTATTGTGCAGCAACTAGAGGTACGTTAGGGTCATCTTGATACTGTTATTCATTACATGGTTGATTTCTAGGCAATGGGTGCCCCTTAGGCATCCCTTGATTCCTAGTTTTATGAACTACATTTCTATTTTCACGTTCAAGACGCCTGAAATCTAATGGTGGTGGTGAATTTCACATGTCATGAACAGGAATACGTTCAGGATGTTTGAAATTTATTGATATTGGTGAATTTCGCACATCCTAGATTGGACTAAGGAAAGGAACAGGTGGTGTGTTTCCCTATAATGGAAGTGTCTGTGGCATCGACTGAACTGGTGGTACATGTGTCCAATTTCTAACAGAACTTGCATCGGCTTATTGCTGAGGAACAAAAATGCTTTATCAACAAACAAAGCCACCAACTGATTCATGCTCTCATTGTGGCTGACCATCCACCTATTGAAAGTCTTAGCTTGAACTCGCGAGTGTTTTGCCTAAACTCACGATAGTTTTGTGATGTTTTGAATCCCCCTTTGCATAGCAACCATCCCGGTTGACATAATTTTAAGAGGTTCAATTCAAGATGTTGATGGTTTGTCTGGATTTAGGGGAACAAATAGACGATGGATCTCCTTGCTCAGCCACTTGTTGGACTTATACTTCCTCATGAGTAGGAGGCTTGTTAGCCACAACTGCAACTGTTGAAGTATTACGACCACCCTTTTCGGCTCATGATTCTGAATGATTACTGCACCAGAAAATATATATGGGTCAACTAAATGTTATGACAACCAAGTAGTTTGTAGTACCACTGAGCATGCCAAAAAGTGTTAGTTGCTCAGTTTGTTTTCAATTATGTCGGCGTGCCAAAATCGATACGGCAGCTCCATCCAAACCAATCAACTTTGACCCTAAGCTCCAAAATAAGCAGATACGTCTAATAAGAATGTATTTGACCAGATTCTAAGAAGATTGATTACTTACTCAGACACTTGAATAATTTGATAAAGATCAGGTAATAATAAGAGGGTGGGGTTCTTCCTCCCAAGATGGGTTACTTTGTGTCTTCCACAAGAGAGGACTTTCAGAATATCAATGCAAATCAAACAAAAAGAAAAATTCACAATCAGTCACTAGGAGTAACTGCAAGAATGTGCCTCTTGAAAGAACCACTTGATGTTGGATAAAGAACAAATACAGCGTATGAGTGTAGACTTAGATTACAACTAAAGATTATAGCTAAGAATTACCGCAACTTGATTATTGCTACTCTTTGGATAAGCCGCGAGAAAGTAAATTGATAAGTTTGCATGACTATTGTGTTGGTTGTTTTTTAAGATGATCTTGCTCTATTGAATTCCTCTACTATTTATAAAGTTTTGTTGTAGCTTATTCTTCAAGATCTTTCTTTCATTATTGCAACAGTTACAATAATCCAAAAGACTTTCCAGATTCTTCTCTTTTCTATATCCTTCTTTTAATACGTTTCTCTTTATGACAGTTCCACTTCTGAACGCCTCTCGCCGCTCACTTCACTTTTGTCAGTCGAGGTTTTGTTTTGGTTGCCCTTGGTCACCTTTTATATCTTAAACAGCTTGACCGTGCTTCTTGTATATTGACTGCAACACTCCGTCAACCATCCACTGACATGTAGAACTAAACTTACGCTAACTGTAAGCCTATAAAAAGTGCTCCAAATCTTTGAAGATTTTTTTATCCACTTCTTAATCTGATGGGGACATCACGCGCATGCACACCGCCCCCTACGCACATACAGAAGGAGAGGGAGGGCCCCACCGTCGATTTAGCCCAATAACGATGTCCAAGGAGGGCCTCCTAGTTAGAAGACGAAGTTTTGATTCACAAGAGTGAGCCCAATAGTTACGAAAAGTCCATCATGGGATCTCATGATTATGGCCCACTAGTCAGATTTAGATCATATTTTAAGTTTTGTTTATTTATGTTATTTAGAACATCATAAATGTTTTAGATTTCTTCGATTGGTTTTTATTTTGATTTACTTCATCGCCAAGTAATAGGTTGTGTACATGGCGGGAGTTTTGGAGTATAGAATTTTCTTATAAATAGGCACCCCTTGTAGCTTTTTTTCATTCATTGAAGATTAATAAAAATTCTGCGTTTTCCTACTCTCTGAGTTGTGAAGCCTAATTGGGAGTGAAGTTCTCCCTTCATCGAAGGGCTAACTACCAGGGAGCGAAGTTCTCCCTTCTTCTCATCTCACCCCATCTTCTACACTTCAAATTAATCATTTATTGCAGTAATTCTCCTCCCCACAGCAGAATTTCATAATCTGGCCCTACAGGAAGGCTGAAACTTCGGCGGAGCACCATGCACAAACCGTACATCAGATCGACTTGAGATTTGGAGGTTTTGGAGTCCATCCCTGGCCGACTAAGGCCAAGGTGGCCTTTTTCTGAATAATAGACCTCACACACGTGCAGCCGGGATCACACGCACATGCGTCTAGCCATTTTTGTTGTCCACGCGTGCGGTACTTCTCTGGTTCATCTCTCTCCTCTCTTTCAATCCGCTTTTACCCAAAATCCCTAAACCTAACCCTAAATTACTCAAATCTCCAATTTTATGCCCCTTTTCTTACCCTAGGGTTCCTCGAATTGGAATTTCTGAATCCCTTAGATTATGGACTGATTACTATACATGTGTGGATGATTATTTCTTATCTTTGAGTATCATTTAGTTCATAATTTTTATTGATCTAGCCCTATCATGTGTAAGCCTGGACCCACATAGATTTCCCTTAATTGAATGTTTGGACTTTCATGTGGGATATGGAATTTGTGTAATTGTTTCTGAACTAACGTGATCTTAAGCCTAAAATCTCACATATCATATTTAATTTTCATGTCATGCATCATAATCCTCATACAATACCACATGTCAGCCTCTTGTTGACCTTTTAGAATTATCAAAAATAGGGTATAATACAATGTACGGGTACCCACCTGAATAACCTTCTTTCTTGTTCAGGTCAGGCCACCTAAACACCACTGCGCAAGCATGCCGCTAGACTCAAAGTCAATGGGAGCTCTAGTTGGGAAAATTGCCTACGTTGGGAAAGGAAAAAGAAACAGATGGATGCTAATTTGCCTGCAACACACTCTACGAAGTTTCTATGGTTAGAAGCTAGGAATCCACTCTGTCCATCCATTTCGCTGGGTCATGTTAGAATATGAGTTTAAAAAAATGAGGCAGAACCAAAACTCAAGTAAACCGCACGATAGGAAAAAGTGGAGAGTGAAATGCCTGTTGTTAAACCTTCTCATGGTCCACCTTGATCTTGCATGCCCTCCAAACTGTTCATAATGTCATTTCTATTGGGATAAACTAAAAACAAAAAAATATCAACTTAATCTGAAACTTCCATGGCCAGGGTTGTCAATGGACTGGGCCTAGGTAGGTCTTGGCCTAGATTTTGAACTGTTTTTATTCAAAATTCTAATCTTTATAGGCCCAAGCCTGGCCCATTGACACCCTTGTCCATGACCCCACAAATGTTTCAAGAGTGGAGGTTTTTTTTTTAACAAACACTCACACCCACCCCCACACGCTCATGTACTCACACCCCCACACATTCCCACGCAAAAGGATGCTTAAACCCGTGACCTTTGTTAAAACTCCATAGTATCTACCACTGAAGCACGACAACAGGTGCAAGAGTGGAGGTTCAATCCTGTTGTTTCCTTGAGGCAAAGCCGATTCAAGTTTTGGATCTGCCTCGTTTAGCTCATATCCTATGATGATCTGGATTTCTCACAAACATCATAGTAGCCCAACTAGCTTCTGACTATGCCTGTTGGAAATAGGCCCAAGAAGCTCCTGTAGTCAAAAGCTAGGTGGCGCCTACCATGATGTCTGTCAGAAATCCACCCCATTCATCTGTTTTGCCCACTCCTAAGCTGAGACAAAAAAATGGAGCGTATTCATAATTCAAATGGGCCACATGATAGGAAACATTACAGATTTAACTACCTTTGAAACTTTCGTGGAGCCACATAAGCTCTGGATGAGGCTAATATTTTTGTGCTTTCAGTTCATTTTCAATGGAAATAACCTTGTGAATGATTTGGATGGCATATAAACATCCAGGTGGACCTCAAAAAGGTTTTAACAATGGCCATTTCACTCCCCACTTTTTCCGAGGCACCTACTTGAGTACTGGATCCACCTCATTTTTATCTCATGTCTTAACAGGAGCAGGCAAAAGTGATGGACGGTTAATTTCTCACAGACATCATGAAGGCCCCACTTAGCAATTCTTGTGGTAGGAAGCTAGAGGAACTATTTCACAAGATCACAATAGGGTAGGAATCCAAAAATCAAGCAGATTAAAAATTCAAGTGGGCTACACACACGAAATAATTAGAATGAAAATGTTTATTGATGAAACCTTTCTAAAGCCAATCATAATGTTTGTTGATGCAGAAATCCGATCAACCCTCGTTGGACCTCTGAACACCTGTACACAAAGAAAACAAAGGAGACCCTGGCTATAGCAAGGGACTCTCTAATGCCTAAGTCAGAATCAAGCAAAACTAGGTCCAATAAAGATGAGGGCTCACCTGTACATAAACTGGTGTATGTGTGCGTACCTTTCACCATTGGATGTATTCTTATTTATAGCTTCACGGAGTCAATTATGTGGACAGAAACGCCCCTTAACTATAGGCGTGCATTCAGCGTATGTTTCTCAACCGTTTCACAAGATCACCAGTGTAGATAAGATTAAGTAGTCGAGATCTGAAATCACGCGGTGGAAGACCAAGACCAAGCCGAGCATCCAAGCTGACCTATGCAGTCGTCCTGAGAAAGAGCTCCCTGAGCTGAACCTTCTGGTAGGCCGTAGTCGAGATTTGAAAACATATGGCAGGAGATCGAGGCCGACCAGCCGAGCTGATCTTCACGATTGTCCTGAGGAAGAGCTCCCTAAGCTGGGCCCTTTGGTCGAATATGGTTGATCATCCTGATCGGGTTACCGACCTGCCCACATCCGAGCACTGAGACCAAGCTCCATTCCTTGGTGAAATAAGCGACATCTCAAATGACCATCCTCTTCATCTTATCATACGAGGTAGGACATCAGGAACAATTGTGGGAGAGCTCGGTGTTTGTGCTCTTCCAAAGAAGGTGGAAGCACTTCATTTCCCGACGAACAAGGTCGTCGAGTGGATAGATCTCATACAGTAGATTACCATTTTCTTGCCCGTTAAATAGCACCTTGGTTATGATTGATACCAGTCAACCACATGACGTGCACATACATCCAAGCAGACCTCATACTTTTGACCAGAACACTTTTACTTATAACAATGTTCATATGTCATCCAAACTGTTCAGCTCACAATGTTATTACCACTTGGATAAACTGTAGGTACAAATATCAGGATAGAGAGGTTGTGGCTAGTGATCGGTGCTCTATGGGCCCCACCATGATGCATGTGTTTTATCCACGCCATCCATTCATTTTTTTCAAATCATTTTAAGGCTTGATCCCAAAAATGAGGCAAATCTATATCTCCGGTGAACCACACCACAGAATGAACCACACCACGGGAAAACGGTAGTGATTGAAAATTCCACCATTAAAAACCTCTTGGGGCTTATTGTAATGTTTATTTAATATCTAACTTGTTGATTAGGTCATACAGATGTGGATGAAGGGGGAAAAAAAAAAACAAATATCATCTAGATTCAAAACCTTTATAGCCCACAAGAAGCTTTTAATGGTGAGAGTTCAATCAACGGTATTTCCTATGATCTGGTCCACTTATCTAACCATAAAATTACCTGAAAAAATGAATCGACAGTATAGATGAAATACATACATTATGGTGGGCCCACATAGTACCAACTACTAGCCATTGGCTAGTGGTGGGGTCACTAGCCAATCCGTGTCCATCAAATAAACATTACAGTGTGCCCTATGAGGTTTTTAATGGTGGGCATTCAATCACTATTGTTTTCCAGTGGTGTGGTCTATTGAGATTTAGATTTGCCTTTTTTGGATCATGCCTTAAAATTATATGAAAAAAATGAATAGACATGGTGAATAAAACATGTATTGTTAGTGCACTTATTTGTGCATCTTGTTTGTCAATCATGTGAGTTCATGTGTCATGTAGTCGGTTGAGCTCTTGGAAGCCGAAGACTGAAAACACAAGTGGACATGAGCATCAAGGAGCAAATAATAGGTAAATGTGGTACCTTGATGACATTAACTCTTGATCCAAAATAATCCCTTGAACCTTTAAATGATCATAACCCTATAGGTAAACCTTGTTGATCATCCCTTAGTCTTAGAAGCTTAATTGGAAAATGATAAGGGTAGTAGAGATACAAAACCGTTGTGAAATCGTATGCCCAAAACAGCACTTTTCGAGTGGTCTTCGATGCCATCGGCAGGCTGTCGATAGGACTTGATCCAATCGAAAATCCACTCGATATGATCGAATAATGAGTCTAGCAACCAACAGAGATATATCTAGAATTTCTTGATGGGATCGACAGATGGTTCGATCCCATCAAAGGTCATTTCGATTATATCGACGGAGTCGTTAACTAGCCATTGCAAATCGGTTTCTTATAAAATGGCATTCGGTGCTTAGACATTTTGATAGTTTTTTAATGCAATAAAAGCATAGTTGATTCCATAATCATATCATCCATCCTAAGCCTTTAAGTCCATGAGATTTAAGTTATCTTCTTTGTGATTCATCACTTAAAAGAAGATTCCAGACTCAATGTTAAAGATGAACTTGATCTCCACCTTGTCCTAGATATTGAACTTGAACCAATAGTCGAATCCTTATCTAAACTCTCTAGAAGACTCATCTAGCTGAATCCCCTAGGAATTACAACCTTCCATTAGTTGTAGGAGATTCACCCAATATCTTATCACCTTGGTCACCTCAAATGAGCATCACATACAAGGTAGTTTGATCATGGAGTTTAAGCATTGGCAACGCATTAGCATTATGATTGGGGGAGCAGGGGGAATTGATTAAAGCATGAAAGAGCATCAATCAAGAAACCCAAGATGGCATCAACAAGGCTCAATTCAACAAGTAAGGTTGTCATTTTAGAGTCAATGTGACAATGTACACTTATTCCTTATATAAGATTATGTGTAAGAGTTTGATTGTCAAACTTAACTAGGTGTTTGTGTAAGACATTGGTTCTTGTGTAGGACACAAATCAAGTTCTTGTGTAAACCATCGGAGAAAGGTATGTAAGTGTTAGTCTTCGAAAGAGCCTATAATGGGAGTAAACACATGTCCTTAAATTTTGACCGAGGTTCATGGCAAGCCTATAAAAAACCATGTGTCCAAAATAGTCGCTCATTATGTAGGATTGTAAAAGTTAGAGGTGACCCTGATTTAAAATCTCCGATAGTGAAATTCGATACACTCACAGGTTAAATGCGTCTGCCGACAGTGGAGTAGGAAAATCGAACAATTATATATTCTTGTGTTTGAAATTATCCTTAAGCACTTGTTTAATTATGTTTATACCATTGAATGTTTAATTATATGTATGCATGATTTGATGAATACTAAAAGTTGATAGGTAGCACATTCCATACACACATGTACACTATCACTTATAGACTAGTTGTTTAAATGTATATCATTTGTAGTCTATGTGATTAGATCCTTTATTGGCTTGGAAGCCTTAGAGTTTATTATCTTACTCAGTTTAATTTATATATTAGTTTAAGTAGCAGTGTTGTCATGTGCGATCGCAATTTGCATATGTGATCACATATGCGCATATATGTGCACTAATCGCATGTGCGACAGTGGCATATGCGATTACTGCACATATGCGATCACATATGCCACATGCGCCATAATATGTGATCGCATATGCAATGTATGCGATCACATACAGCATATGTAATCGCATATTGGTCAACGGTCAGAAATCTGACCGTTACAAAAAAAAAAATTTAAATCTAGTTTTTTTCTCTATAAAAAGGCATTATAAGTACTCTTACATGCACTCAAAGCTTAATCTTTCTCTCTATCTCTATTTTGCTCTCTTACACAATTCCAAGCCTCAAGCTTCACTCCTCCATCCATATTTCTTTTAAGAATCAAGATTGAGATTGAAGTTTCAATCAAGGGATAAATACATACATCAACAAGGATTCAAGAATCAAGATTCAAGAGATATTTCAAGACAACTAAGCTCTCCATCCATTAAATTGAACTCTTTCTAGTTTCAATTTTTCCATGTTATAAATATTCACACAACACATCCACCACTCTCATTTTCTAGTTTTAAATCTATTATCTATCTCTCTTTCTATCTCATTCTCTCTTAAAGTTCCATAATATCCAAGTTCTAAGTTTTCTAACAACTTCTAACTTTATTTTTTAGTTTGTTTGTTACTTTGTTACAAGTTACAAGTTACAAGTTAATGTTGTGTTAGTGACTTAGTATTACAATTACAACTTACAACTTTACAAGTCTACATTCTACATTATTCTAGAATCAAGATCAAGACTCAAGTCAAGGGTCAAGGACTCAAGGCAAAGGTGAAGAGAAGACAACTTAGACAAAAAGTGAAGATTGAAGAATTTAGAACCTCTTTTTAAATTTGTAATTGTAATTTTGTTTGTGTGTAAATCTCTCTCTCTCCCCTCTCTTTTCTACAAGTCTACAAGTGTAACTCAACTCTCTCTCTTTTTCTCCTTTTCTTTTCCTTCTTCTTCTCCCTTTCTACAAGTGTAACTCAACTCTCTCTCTCTCTCTCTCTCTCTCTCTCTCTCTCTCTCCCATTTTTCTTTTCCCTCTCCCTTTGTAGTTTCTACTAGACTACTACTAGTCTATTAATGTAGGTGTATAAGTGTGTGTGTGTGTAACTCTCTCTCTCTCTCCCTCTCCCAAGTCTCATCTCTTTAGTCTCTTTACTCTTAGTCTCTTATGTTACTTTAGTTTTTACTTTTTAGTTTACTTTCTAGGTACATTTTAGTATTAGGCTACTAGCAATCAATACACACACCACAACATAATGTCTTTTTCCCAATATTCCTCTTTGAAACCCAAGTCAAATCACCCGGGTTGGAAGTATGGGCACTACCGTAGTGTTATGGAAAAGACTCACATAGTATGTGAGTTATTTGGGTATGTGAGTTTCGATGGCATTGCAAGACACAAGCAACACCTTGCACATTTACAGGGGTCAAATACAGAAGCATGCGATAAAATTACTTCAGAAATTCGAAGGGAGATCATGGAGTATATGGAAAAACAATCAAGAAAGAATTGTGATAGTGCCCTACGTCAAGAGGAATATTTGGAACAAGATGCATATGAAGATATAAACGTATTTAAGGTAGATGAAGCTAGTCTCACTCCCCCTACTTCGACAAGCCGGTCTAGACCACAAGTACAACCAACGGTCTCGAAAAGAGCATGAGGGCATGGGCCTATAGATAGATGATGTAGACCACACCCCGAAGATGTGATCGACCAAAGGACTAAAGGGAATGAGCCGGCTCAAATAACTTTAAAGAACCGGTATAAACAAAAAGATAGGAAAACCACTTTTCAATATATTGCTAAGTGGTTTTACCAAACCGGCATTGCTTTCAACGCCGCTAAATTGAGAAGCTTCAAAGTAATGGTTGAGGCTATAGGTCAATTTAGACATGGGCTTAAACCTCCTTCATATCATAAAATGAGAGAGACATGCTTAAAAACTGAAGTTGAATATACATGATCCTTCATAACTGAATATAAGGAATCGTGGAAAACATATGAGTGTTCATTAATGGCTGA
Source organism: Magnolia sinica (assembly GCF_029962835.1). Classification (NCBI taxonomy): domain Eukaryota; kingdom Viridiplantae; phylum Streptophyta; class Magnoliopsida; order Magnoliales; family Magnoliaceae; genus Magnolia; species Magnolia sinica. The sequence continues at coordinate 62,195,979 of NC_080575.1, read as the reverse complement.
TGGTTGGACTGATAGATCCGGTCGGTCTCCCATTAACTTTTTGGTAAATTGTCCAGCTGGGACAATGTTCTTGAAGTCCGTGGATACATCGGGTCATTCACACACAGGAGAATATTTGTTTAGCTTACTAGATAGTGTAGTTGAAGAAATAAGTGAGGAATATGTTATACAAGTAATTACAGACAACGCAGCCTTGTATGTAATGTCCGGTCTTCTTTTTATAGAGAAGAGGCGATGTTTATTTTGGACCTCCTGTGCGGCCCATTGTGTTGATCTTATATTAGAAGATATAAGTAGATTATTTATAAATGTGATTGAAAGGGCTAGAAGAATCACGGTCTTTTTGTACAAAGATGCCCTTCTTCTCAGTCAAATAAGGAAACACATTGGGGGTAATTTGTTACGTCCAGTAATCAACCGTTTCGCTACAGCCTTTTTAATACTACAAAGATTGCATGCAAAGAAATCAGAACCTAGAAGTTTTATAGTGTCAGTCGATTTTACAAGTGGGCCTTAGTCAAAGAAGGCTAAAGGGAAACAGGTTCAACAAACAATCATTTCTTAAAGTTTTTGGATACAAGTGGTAAAGGCGCTAAAAGCATCAGAGCCCTTAGTCACTGTGTTGCAATTGGTGGACGGGGATGAGAAGCCTGCAATGAGCTATATATATGATGTGATGGAAAGGTCGAAAAATAAGATTATGGACCATTTTAACTATAGAGACTGTGATTACGAGCCAATTTTAGATATTATAGATAGAAGATGGGGCAGTCAAATGTCATCTCCATTGTATTCGACTACTTACATCCTTAACCCAACTTGTTTATTCGCTTTTGCTGATCCAACATAAGCACTAACTATGCATATGGTTGGATTTATTGATGTATTGTAAAGAATGATTCCAAATAGAGGAGAACAGGACAATATCTCAACTTTGCTGGACTTCTATACAAAAAGTGAGGGGATATTCTCAAGGGATATCGTAATAAGGCATCGGACAATGAAAATACCCAGTAAGTACTACTATGAATGTCAGTCTTAGTGTCTTACAAATAGTTTTTCTACAAAGTATCTCTAACCTACTTAAGCTATATTTCTTAGCTGACTGGTGGGCTGCTTATGGAGTGGAATCGAACAGGAATGATACAGCTCTAAAGAAGCTAGATATGAGGATTCTTGGACTCACATGTACTGTCAATGGTTGTGAGCACAATTGGAACACGTTCAAGGTGGTAAGTTTAAAATGTTTAGTAATTGTATAACTTCAATTTTTTTAGTATAAGGCCTAAGCTAAATTAATTACCTAAATAATTAATGTTAAATGCATTTTCTTTCTTACAGATTCATACCAAGAAAAGGAATCACTTTGAGCAAAAAAAACTCAACGACTTGGTTTTCGTTCAATTCAATCAAAAATCGCAAGAACGATTCCAAACTAAGAAAGAAAAGTCCGGTTTCTTTGACCCTATCTGCTTAGATGAGTTGGATGCAGATAACGAGTGGCTCGTAGAGACGAAGGACCCGGTATTTACTGGAGAGGACCTGACATGGGCACAAGTTGAAGATGCTGCATACAGATCGACACTTGGTGAAGGTAGTACCACTCGAAGGCGAAGGAAGGGGGGAGCCGGGGAGCGAGTAGTAGCCATCAACCCGTTGAAGAGATTGAGGCGATTGAAGAAGGAGATGGTAATAATGATGATCATGCTGAAGATCATCTACCATTGGATGTTGATGAAGTATTAGTACATACAGGTAATGAAAAAACGGAAGAAGAAGAAGTGTATGTGGAAGAAAGAGATGACTCAAATGATGATATCGATGATGGTGGTGGTGGTGATGGTGGACCTGGTGGTGATATGCTACAATGGCAACTAGATCAATGTATATGATTATTAATTAGATAAATAATAAATAAATAACTTCTTTATTTTATTTACTAAGTATGTTGATGTTGATTGTTGATGTATATGTACTATTAAATGTTGAATATTGATATTTTATATTTGTTAAATGTTAACTATATTGTATAATGTAGAATTGTTGATGAATGATGACTTAATATTTACTTCATTATGTTGATGTTGATGAATTATGACTTAATCTTTAATTCATTTTGAAAAATGCAAAGAAAAAAAAAGTATGCGATCGCATATGCGCACAGGCATATGCATTCACACACGATCGCATATGCTATTTAACAACATTGTTAAGTAGGTAATTGTGTTTAAAATGTGAAAATTTTAATCGATCCCCCTCCAAAGGACATAGCATTCATTCTATAACTCTGCCAAGCTTCCATGCATAGTCATGATATCTTATTTCACGTAATTTCACTTACATTATGGTGGGGCCTACAGAGCACCGACCAATAGTCACCTCACTACTGGCAGTGTCACAAGCCGAACAACATTCGGTAGGGACCTAGTGACCTTGCCACTAGCGAATGGCTAGTGGTCGATGCTCTATGGGCCCCACACAGCACCCACCATGACGTATGTGTTTCACTCACGTGGTTTATCCATTTTTTTTTCCAAATCATTTTATAGTATTAGCCTAAAAAATGAGGTAGATCCAAATCTCAAGTGTACCACATCACAAGTAATAGCGTTGATTGAACTCCCACGGTTGAAAACTTCTTAGGGGCCACTGAAGTTTTGAATCTAGATGATATTTGTTTTTTCCCTTCATCTTTGTGACATTTAGATTTGTCATTCGTGTCCCATAACGAAAACGGAAGCCTTTTGACTTGTATGGCTCGCCCTCGAGGCTGTCCAACCTCGGAGAGAGAGAACTCCTCAAAACTTATAACATTCTTATGATGTAGTAAGTCGTTCTTTCCCATTGACTCACCTGGCATGATCAATAGGTTAGATGCCAAATAAACATTACAATGGTCGTAGGAGGTTTTTAATGGTGGACATTCAATAAATCACTAATGTTTTCTATGGTGTAATCTACTTGAGATTTAGATCTACCTCATTCTTAGGATCAAGCCTTAAAATGATATGGAAAAATGAATAGATGGAACGGATAAAATACATATATCACGGTCGGGCTCATGGAGCACCGACCACTAGAAGTTTAATGGTAGGAGTTCAATTAACTGATGTGGTCCATTTTGATTTGGAATTGCTTTATTTTTGGGCTCATATCATAAAATGATTTGGAAAAATGGATGTACGGCGTGGATGAAACACATACATCATAGTGGGGCTCACAGAACACCGACCATCACTAGCCAGTCTGCATTGACTCTTGTGCTATTGTGTTCTAAAGAAACTGATGGACAGAGTGGATTTGTCATGGGCATCTCAGTGGGACCCACATAGCTTCTAAATCCAGGAAGCTCTTGTGGCAGGCGTGTCACAGGCAAGTCGTGTCTCCAGAGAAAAACCCCTTTACTAGGGTTGTACACGAGTCAAGCTAGCTTGAAAAGCTCGCTTAACTCGGCTCAACTCAACTCAGATTGACTCGGCTTGAAAGGCCGACTCAAGGCGAGTCAAGCTTGTTTACTAAAGCTCGAGTTGAGTTCAAGCCAAGTTCGACCATGGTGTATTTCAACTCAACTCGACTCGAACTCGACTCGAAGCTCAAGCTCGACTCGACTCGACTGGAGTAATATATTGAATAATATATATTATATATATTATATTAATATTAAATATATATATTTAAGTTTTTAAAAAAAAGTTAAAACTTAAAGGTTTTTACTTAAAAACCCTACCTGACCCTACTCATCCCCATTCCCTCTTTTTCTTTCCCTTACCCTACTGAGGTAAACTCGACTCGATTCGAACCACTAACTCGACTGGAACTCGACTCGAAAGCTTTGGCAAACAAGCCAAGCTTCAATGTTGAGCTCAAGGGCGAGCTCGAGCTCGAACTCGAGTATAGCATGAACGAGTCAAGCCGAGCTTGGCCCACCCCGACTCGACTCGGCTTGATGTAGAGCGCCCTTGAGCTCGAACTCGAGTATAGCATGGACGAGTCAAGCCGAGCTTGGCCCACCCCGACTCGACTCGGCTTGATGTAGAGCCTTACCCTTTACGAAACACCGAAGGCAAGAAAAAAATAAAAAAAATAAAGAAAAAAATTAAAAGAATAGAAAGAAAGAAAGAAAAAAATCAAAATAAAGAAAGAGGCCTCAGATTCAAAGAGAAAGCATATCATTATCATGTTCGATAATATCAAACGATGTAGGCAATATTTCTCCACCATCACTGGCCTCTTCTCCTTTCTTTTCCTGACCTTGCGGACGCCGTTTGTGAAGATTCTTAATCTTCACCAACTTTGCCCGGCCCTCCATAGCCAACATACCCACTGATCTGTTCCTTCAATAAGAATGCCCACTCCCAGAAATCCACATATAATAGATAGTCTCAACTGGCCTAAGACGTACATAAAGTGGACGGTCATTACAATTTCAGCCCGGCTAAGTGAGAGATCAGATAGAGGGAAGTGGATTTGCTGGTGTACCTCGCATCAGCTATATAGCTGCAGAACGTACGTGTCGTGCGAAGACGATCACTGAACGCTTCTCGAGCTCCGAGTTGTACGAACGGTTCAAAGGAGATCAAAGTTACATGGCCCCACAGTGATGTATTTATTATATCTACACCGTTCATCTATTTTTAGAGTTCATTTTAGAGTATTATCCAAAATATGAATTGTATCCAAAGATCATATGGACCACACCATAAATAGCAGCTGAGATAATGATTTTCACCATTAAACAATTAGTAGGGCCTACCATGACATTTATTTTCCATCCAATCTGTTCATAAGGTCACAAAGACCCGAATTAAGAGGAAAAACAAATTTCAAATTGATTCAAAACTTTTGTGAGACTGTGGCCCAAAAAAAGTTTCAATGAGAGACGTTCAATTCATTATGTTTTTTTCAATGTGGTCCACTTAATGGTTAGATCTGTCTTATTTTTAATTTCAAGCCGTAAAACAAGCTTGTCAAATGGATGGACCGTTTAGATATAACTAATACCTCATGATCAGACCCACAAAATTTGCTAACGTAATATACAGCACTTTCGTGCTGTGCACGTCATTGACTCAACCGGGCCCCTGTGTTTTATGCGCACGTCATTGACTCAACCTTGAGCCCCTGTGTTTTATGCGCACGTCATTGACTCAACCGGGCCGCCTGTGTTTTATACGGACGTCATTGACTCAATAAAGCCGCCTGCACTTTCGTGCAAAGCACGTAAACACAGCAGCAGCCTGTACGCTCCTCTAGTACCGAGCTGCAGCGAACGGCTCGTACGAGATCAATATCACGTGACTTCACAATGACGTATTTATCATATGCATTAGGTATATCTTTTTTACTGATAATCTTAGAGCATCTGGAAAAAATAAAATGCAAATCACAATATAAATAATAGCGAGGATAATAATTTTCATCGTTAAAAAATTCGATCTAACTCGTATTCAACACAACCCAACACGGTTCAGGTCAGGCCAACTGTACTTCGGATTGGTTCAAGTCAGAGGTTCCAAACTTAGCCTCATATCGTATCGGATTCAGATCAATCCATATAGATTTTGAATCGAATCAAGTTAGACCCAATTTGATCCGAATTGGCCCGATGCCCTGCTCTATGTAGGGTACACCAGCCAATTTGCTTTCAAATTAGAGAGAAACAGCCTAACCTAGCCCTAATTAGTCCGGAAGTGAATTTCCTGGTGTACCACACACTAGCTATATAGTTGCTGTACAAACTTGTCGTGTGAAAACGAGCACGGGCGCTCCCTGAGCTCCGAGTTGTACGAACGGTTCAAAGGAGATCAAAGTTACAAGGGCCTCATGGTGATGTATTTATTATATCTACACCGTTCATCTATTTTTAGAGATCATTTTCGAGCATTATCTAAAAAATGGATCATATCCAATGATCACTTGGACCACACCACAAATAGCAGTGGAGATAATGATTTTCACCATTAAACAATTCGTAGGGCCCATCATAACGTTTATTTTCCATCCAATCTGTTCATAAGATCACAAAGACCTGAATTAAGAGGAAAAACAAATTTCATATTAATCCAAAACTTATGTGACCCCAAAAAGGGTTTCAATGGTAGACGTTCAATCCCCCACTGCTTTTTGCAGTGTGGTCCACTTGATAGTTAGATCTGTCTTATTTTTCGTCTCAATCCTTAAGACGAGCTCGCCAAATATATGGACGGTTTGGATATAACACATAACTCATGATCAGACCTACAAAACTTGCAGACGTCAATACAGCACTTACATTGCTGGTGTGAGGTACACTAGCCAATCCGCTTCCAATTAGTACCGGGCTGCAGTTGGAGTGGGTCTTCTTATATAGAGAATCCTCAACCCAATATCTGCTTGGGCTTTCAGTTTTGACAAGTTGGACCCATGATTCAATAATCGACGCCATTGCTCAGCTACGGGTAAGCTCCGATTGAGTGAGCCCCTAATCGATACGACAATCCTAACCTTTGATTTGTGGCCTACAGTTACACGGTTTGAAATAAATATAAAAATAAAACAAAGATTCGGATCCATCTTAAGAAAAAGGAAATTTTCGGATTGAGCTGCTATGATCTTCGAATCTACTAGGGTTTTGGTCATCGTGCATGGTAGGTCATGTTTATACCCATTTTCAGAGACTATGACATGAACCCATAAGAAATCACCATGTGTTAGCACTATGGGTTCACTCCTCATGTAATTATACACAGCACGAGAAGATATCTTTTGCTTCCCTTTTCTCTTATTACATGTCTCCCACCATTAATGGGGTAACATAGAACTGTACATGTGACTTTCAAGAAATGAATTGACAATTGACCCGTAGCCTCAAAGCATGTGACCAAGGTAATGTATGTGACATATATATAAAAGGCTTACCAAGGCAAGAATTTTATCATAGATTTAAATATGCTCGGTAAGGTCGTCTCTCATAATCTTTTCGAAATTTAAGATCTTTTCAAAAATATTCGAAGCTCTCACAATGATTACAAAGATTCTAAAGATCTAGATATCAAATCAATATTTAAGCAGATTGGAACAAATTGATTAGGGCCCGATTAGTATCTGATAGATGAAGTCCCATCAAGTCCATAAATATTAATGGCATGATAGACGGAATGGTGGAGATGACTCTAATCGAGATAGATTTGGATGCAACGGTGTCATGAAGATCCAATCTACGGGGAGCATCTACGTAAAAGTGGAGATCTGGTAGAGGATTTCAAATTTATGGAGACTCCCTACGGGAAGACTACATGCAAGTCATAGCTATGAAGTATCTTGTAGTATCAAGGAAACACGGCGGGGGTTTTACCGCCTGTCAAAGCCTATAAAAGGAGAACACGATGAAGAGCTTGAGGTCACACGCCAAACACAATCTATCTTCTTTACATTCTATCACAGCATAGCCTAGTATTGTCCAATGTCGTCGTTGCAGTACCATAAGATTAGCATAATAATCCGCAACCTTCCATTATTGGATTCTGATTGGTCGAGCTCTTACTTGAGAGATCAAATCTTCCGGTCATATTCTACTGACCATCCAGCCAGATCGTTTGTTCATACGACGGATTAGGTATTTGTCTTTTTCATTTTCTCTAGTTGTTTTTACTCTACCAACCATAATGAGCATCATCTACGAATTAATAAATTGAATTTAACATTTTTTTCATTTATTTGTCCATCTTCGTTCATTTGATAAATACATTGACTACAATTATTAATGAAAGAAAAGTCTTGAACCTAAGGCAAAAGAAATCCATCAAGAATGATTAACCCTTACCCTTCTACAAATCGCCTAATCATTATTACAACCGGTGATTGAGAGGGGAGTTAGATTTCCAGATCTGGTCTTAATCGGTTCATCTCAACGCAGGGGCACTAGCGTTCAATCGAATATCGAGTGGAATACTACTGGTGTTAAATATTTCAAAATACACCAATGGGCTGGATTGTTGCAGGCCAGATTAGACCCGGCCAGACCCAAAGCCCAAGCACTAGCCCAGCCCCAACCCAAATTTGCCTGAGCCAAATCGTTATTCCCAAATGGTGATTGTTCTTAATCCATCCCATTTCGACCCATCTGTTTAATATTGGACAGCTCATGTGCATGTATCTATAAATTTATAAAAACGAGAACCATCCACGCCATAACTGATTCATGATCAATGACTGAAACAGTATTTTCATAGGATAGAACACATTGAACACATCAAGTTGGCTAGAATTGGGCGTGGCGGGGACTGGTTTCGGTTAAAAGACATTAGCCCTAGCTGAAACTTTTCAAGCATTGTGAGGGCTGCCCCCTCATGAGCCCAGTCCACAAGTGAATCTAATAGGTACAAAACCGAAACCATCGCCACTCCTGCTTCTACTTCTACCGGCTCTGTCCGATCATCACTGCCCCTCCTTTGACATCCACAGCTTGCCGCCCGACTTGGACCTCTAAACTTGGCTCAAGGAGAGGGCTGGGCGTCTTGGTTGGGCCATCACACGAATGAACTGTTTAAAGACACTAACAGTTTCCATTCACCGTGCATAGGTGATTTAAGAGAGTGTTTGCCTTAAAATAAACTAGGGGAATGCTGGGGAAAGCAAAATTTTAACATAAGCATGTGGTAAACTGACATCACTGCTAAAGGGGAGAAAGCCCTTTGTATTCTCCAACGGTTTCCATTGCAATCCCACATGACCTGTTTGGATTGGAAATAGTTGTCAAGAAAAAAAAAAAAACTTCATTTTCTAACTGTTTCCATTGCAATCCTACAAAGGCTTGTTTAGATTAGAAAGTGTTTCTTAGGAAACCCTATTTGCAGATCACTGTTAGAAAGAAAACATTGTTTATTTTTTCAACAATATTTTTCTGGCAATTTAAAATTTATTTTCAAACTTACTGTTTGGTAAAATGAAAGGTTTTCTTGGGAAAACAAAAAATTCTCAGTAGTCAATAGTATTTGAGAGATTAACGCATGTGGCAGATGTGGAATACTTAAAAATGAATAATGGGGGCTAGATTACTTGTGAGGTGTTGAAGTTGTACGGTGGCACATGTTACAAAACACGCATTGCTACATTTTACACGTGGGCACTAGAAGCTAGATGGCGGCACTTGAGCACATTAATATACTGGCACATGCATCATATTCCAAGATGGGCGATGGCACATGAGGCACATTGGTGCATGTAGAATGCTTTGAACGTATGGGGAGCATGAAAAGATTTACATGTGGCACATTAGCAAATGTAGGGCCAAAGAGAAGATGGATGGGAGCACATGTGAGAGGCTTTACATGTGAAGCGTAAGATGGGATAGATAATGGCACATGACATAGCAGCGCTTGTGAGGCACAACCAAGATGGGCAATGGCTCATTTGACAAAATGGCACATGCAACACTCAGGGGATTAAATATTGGTGATGACATATTTAGGCTTAAGCCTTTTCGGGGGTGGAGGTGGGAAGATAACTCTATTTATTTTCCAAAAAAAAAAAAAGGGAGTAAATGATGTTGCCTACAAAGTCTGGTTAAGAAAGGGTTCACATAGCCAAATATTAGTTTGATGGGAAATAATTTTTCCTTCTCTTCCCTGGTTCCAAACAGACCCCCAAAGAAAAATCTCTTTTCCCATTGCCACCATTTTACTTTTTGAAGAGAAAAAAAAAAAGGTTTTGCCAAAAAAGGTGGGAAAAAAATTACCCATTAGTCCATTGATTTCTAATGGGTACGACAACGTATTTGATTTATCTGGAACAGATGTCGGACAACGTCATTAATTTCTCTGGAACGGCTTATCCAACTTGAGCCATATGTACATGAAGATTCCATTATTCCATTGTTTTGCCAGTTTAATACGGTGTGGTCCACCTGATGGGACCGACCACCTTTTTGGCAGTTGGCCTAGGGACAGTGACAGACTTATTTAAGGGCCAGTTTGGTTTTTCATGTAAGAGGTAATGACCTGGTAAATGGGTAATAATTACTTACCCGGATAATTACCACGATGCAGATGTTGATAACTTAACTTTTATACGCTAGAAATGAGGATGGCTGCCAAATAAATGTAGGGCCCACTGTGATGTATGTGGCTTATCTACACCGTTCATTCTATATGTCAACCTCATTTAGGGCATAAACCCAAAAATGAGGCAGATCTAAAGCTCCGATGGACCACACCACAGGAAATAGTGGAAATTGGATGCTTAACCGTATAAAAATTTGTGCAGCCCTCAGAAGTTTTGGATGAAGCTGATATTTGTGTTTACCCCTTATCAATGTTTTTATGACTTCATGAACAAGTTAGATGACAAATAAACATCAATGTGGGCCCAATGAACAAAATAACTTTCAATTGTGGACGTTTAATGCCATTGTTTCCTGAGGCATGGGCCTCTTGAGCATTGCATCTGTCTCAATTTTGGACTTAGGCCATAAAATCTTCTGATAAAACAGATGAACAGTGAGGCCATAAATTTAAGTCAGCTTTTTTGAACCAATTTTCGAGACAAAAATACGCTTGAAATTTCAAGCAGAGTTAAAAGACAACTTAACTCTAAGCCTTTTACTGGGTATTTCCCTGATGCATGAAAAATTAAACAGCCCCTTATAAAGAACCTGAACATGTTGAGTGGTCATTTGCATGTAGGGAACAATCAGCACATTCAGAAAAACGATTCCTACAAAGAATCTCTCATATGTTTGGGTGCCATACGATTCCTAGGAGAGATTGTATCCGCTGGGGTGTTTGATTAAAAAATAAATAAAAGGACCTCAATTCAAAATCAGAAAGATGTTATGATGAGGAACCAACTTTCTGATCCATAATACATTCATTACTCAAAGATTGGAGCCATTAGAATTTCTCAATTCTGACACAAGGCACTTATTAGGATCTAGTAGATTTATTTCGCCATATCCAGAATAATACCAATCCAACCCATTTCATGAAGAAAATATGACCAATTAACCAACCAACAAAACTACTTATTACAACTAACATCTTGTTGTTGCATCGAAACATGTAAATGTTGACTAATCTGGCTAACGTTGAACTTGGTAAAATGAAATGCCAACTGCAAACCATGGTTCAAAAACCCAAAACAGTTGTCTCAGAAGACTCAACTCGATATTTAATCATTATAAATTGAAATTATTATATGAATATAAATATATATATTTAAAAACTTAGACACACAAAAGTAATATAAAAGTAACAATAATACCCATGCTTTCCCTGGCTTAAGGCTGCTGCTTCCTTTGACAAGGGGTAATAGGGCACTCAGTTGGAATCTTCCCCTCCCAACTTTATTGTTTACAACTTCTGCAAGTGGCGCTGGCAAATTCCGAGTTAAAAGTCAGCAAGTTTTAGAAGTGTGCTGCACATATTGAAACACACGTTGTGATGAACCCCCATTCCCATGGTGGGACCCATCCAGGTCATCCATTATAAATACCTGAAATTTGTGCCACATATATAGGCAAGTAAAATGACCCAGCAAATTACGGGGCAGCACCACCTGCTAATGGACACTGTTTGCAATTATCACTACTTCCAATTAGGCACGCATCATACAACTGCATTTTTCTATAGCTGGGACAAGAACCACCATTTAGTTAAATACAACAAAGCTCCCTTCAGATATGAATGAAGTTTCTCCAACGCATGGTTCTACCGTCCGACTCCCAACTGTCTTCTTTTGGGCAGCTTTCGGATGTTCATGCAGTCATGATGCCATTCCAGATGAATAAGGCTGCATGTTGTGGTGAAAGAAACGGCAACTCAGATAGATCGTTCAAAGTAGTAGGGCAGAAACCATTATGGAAATTTTAGATAACATACAGGATCCAACTTACAAAAGAAGTGTATAAAAAATGTACACTATGAGAAGAGGTCAAAGCCGATCAAGAACAGGCACCACCACTATGGTTTTTGCACAGTTTACTTTTGACTACACGAACACCAGTTCCAAGTGTGCTAAAGGAATTATTGTTAAAAGCCCTCAAAGAATTGCCACTGTCTAAAACATGTTCCCCATTCACTTCAGGCCAAACTCATGGAGTTGAATATGCGTACATAGATAAGAGTGAATTTTCTCCAATCACCCTGCAAACAAACAAGCAAACAAAGAGAAGGGGAATGCTAATAGCAAAGTCACACACTCAGCAGTATGCCAAGACTGTTAAGGGGACTGAATATATTTTGGGATGTGCCTTGCTTAAGTGGACCAACCAGCACATACTCCCAAGCATGTGACTGTGCTTGGCATTCCTTGAGAACTAAACAGGGCAGTTGAGAACACAGATCAAAGAAGAAAATAGCAACCAACTAACATTAACATCAACGTTTATCTTTGGGAGGAAACCAATTCCTCAGCCATCAATCAAAAGGCATAGAAAACCTAAAATTAAAAGCTGCATCCATTATTCTATTGTAAACCAAGCACACCTACCACCCAATGCAAGTATCCTTAGTAGGAAACCCAGCAAAGCAGAAAAGTTACCAGAGTTATAGACCCACACCTGATCAACTTAACCACAAAAGCTTTCTCCACATGTCAAAATATGCATACGTAGGTACCTTTACACAAGAGAACTGAGCATCAATGCACCATTTGAAGATGGATAAACAATTGGGAATATACTAGACCTCTCTCTCTCTCTCTCTCTCTCTCTCTCTCTCTCTCTCTCTCTCTCTCTCTTCTTTTTTATTTTTATTTTTTGAGAGAGAGAGAGAGAGAGAGTAACTGAATGGAAGCCTTGGCATTTCCCATCATGTGGGTCATTCAGACTTGAAGAATATTCAATAAAAATGGTTGGTGGAGATTCATGATAAAGTTTGTGGCAGAAGTTTTGTGCTGGCTGCCAAAGTGGACACAGCAATGAGAGCCCAGAGCTCCCACAGGTGTTAATGAAATAGAGCAGAAAGATTGAGAGGGCATTGCTCGAAAAATTAAACATGGGTGAATGGACACAGCAATGAGAGCCCAAAACTCCCAGAGGTGTTAATGGAATAGAGCAGAGAGATTGAGAGCGCATTGCTCAAAAAATTAAACATGGGTGAATGAAGCGATGTGCCTCTACATATCAATGTGATTGCCACACACCAGGAGAAACCGAACAGGAAATTTTATAATACAACTATAAAACCAGCCATGCTTGATGGGTCAGAATGTTGGGCAATCAAAGAACAACACGTCATATGATGAGCTTTAGCTGAAATAAGGATTGAAATGGACGAGTGACAAGACAAAGATGGAATTAGAAATGGAAGCATCCAAGGGAACTTAGGAGCAGCACCAGTAGGTAATTAGGGTAAGGGAAAGTAGACTCACATGGCTAGGCCATGTGCCACGGAGAATAAGAATGGGAACAGGGTTGGATCAAGTTGAAGGGCCTAAAAGGGCAACAGGTGACGGGGAACGGCCCAAAAGGTCATATGGGTGGAGGTAGTAAAAAAAGACTCGAGGACCCATTATTTAACTGAGGATACGGTCCATGACAGGGGGGAAAGGCAGAACAGGATTCATGTAGCTGGCTCCAAATTAGTTGGATTGAAGTTAGATGATGATGATGACTGGTAGTGGCATGTCCACTGTAGAACATGCAATGGGAAGATCAGGAGTCATTCAGAAAGTAAAAAAAGAAAATTCAGTAACCAATCAAACAGAATAAATAACATCAGTAAAGTGGACCGCGAGGTTGCCATCTCTCCAGAGAGGCTCCTGTTCTCAGAAACTTTCCACTCCCTTTGGTTTCTTTACCATGTCTCTGTTTCTTGTGAATAAAATCTTTTATCTGTTTTTATCGGCATGTAAAATCTTTTACCAAATTAAAAGAGAAAAAACGCCTCAAAATTACTTTCCAGAAACATTCACCTTCTATTTTGAGATTTTCCAGTTTGGAAAGTTGCGTCAAAGCCTAGGATTCTAAGGGCAGATTGAGATCTAATTATCTCAAGCCCTGAAATTGGCTAGGTCTTATGAGTTTTGATGCATGGACTATATTTCCTTGTTTGTAGCGATTCCTAATTGGTTTCTATTAGATCAATGTCAATGCCGTTTTAAATATCCTTTGCTTTCTATCCAACAAAAAAATTCCTTCAATTTTATGGGTTCTTAGAGCCAGTTTGGATTCATCAAAATCAGAGGAAAGGAAACAGTGTTTCTTGGGAAAAACCTTATTTCCAGGAAACTGTGGGAATGGAAACATTGTTTCCTTGTTTGTTTTTAACAAGATTTTCCTACAAATTTAGGAACTATTTTCAAATTTGTTGTTTGGAAAAAAAAAATTCTTCAGTCACTAGCATGTAACAATTAGAACATGGAACATGTGGGATGCTTGAAGATGGATAGTGGCACATGTGGCATACACAGCATAAATGGGCACTTGAAGCTGAATTGTGGCACATGTGGTACGTGTAAGGTGCTTTAAGTTATATGGTGGCATGTGGCACAAGACACACATTAACACAGTTTGGCACATGGTCACTTGAAGCTAGATGGCAGCACTTGGGCACATTGGCACATGGCATACTTGGAGCGATTGAAGATAGACGATAGGATGTGTGGCACATTGGTGCATGTGGAGCACTTTGCACATGTGAGGTGCAAGATAAGATGAATGGTGGTCCATGTGGCACATTAACAAGTGGGGCGCAAGAGAGGATGGATGGGTGACATGTGGTACATTAGCACGTGGTATGCTTTACACACGTGGGGCACAAGAGAAGATGGATGGTGGCATGTGGGGCATATTCAAAGACGGACAACAACTCATTTGGCACATTGGCACATTTGAGGCGATTGAAGATAGATGGTGGCACATTTGGGTTTAACCCCGAAAAACCCATTTTCCTTCCATAGTGGGAAAATGCCTTTCTTAAGGGGGGGGAATAAATTTGTTTATTTTCCAACAAAGATTTTTTATTTAAAATAAAAAATAAAAAATAAAAAGAAGAAGAATAGGAAATTGTCTTTTCCACAAAGGTGCCTCTCTCTCTCTCTCTCTCTCTCTCTCTCTCTCTCTCTCTCTCTCTCTCTCTCTCTGTGCTCAGCTGTGCACCAGTTCTCATGAGTTCCTGTGAGAACTTTTTGACAAGTCGTCACACATGATGTGAGCCCAAAATCTGAACGGTCCACGTGATGCAAAACCCCATGAAACCCCCAAGGCCCAATTTTTACCTTGATCTAAAACTTTGGTGGGCCATGGCAAAAGAAAACAGTTTCCTCCCTTGATCAGGGTGAAAATTGGTCCCTGGGGGTTTCATGGGGCACCACATCACATGGACCCCTTAAAACCTTGGAAATATGAAAAAGGTTTCGAGTATGACAGGAATTTGCAATAACCACATGGAAGACAAGAAGGCAATGTCTGGTATAGAGGATGCGCAGTTAGAAGCTAGCTTAGAGCATGTGCAGGAGTGGTCTGTGCTGGGTCAGGGTCAGCCGGATTTAATAAACAGACCAGAAAGGCACAGGCACTTTGAGAAGGCAGGACCCAAAACTGATAGGATCCCTGGCATGCTGCCACCCCTACACATGCCTTTATATGGAACCGGATCTGCATTTCCACAGACATCAATCTGCATAACAATCTGAATTGGATCTTGATGGAGAGAGATGAATTTAGGATGTGGCTTGGCTCCCTTTATTTAGTTCTCTCCCATTTTGCAGTATATGAGATGCTGAATGGAACTCACATCTGGAACAAGGATCTGAAGTTTCTTGCTGTTCTGGACCAAGATTCCAAAGCATAAGAGCACCACAGAGCAGGCATGTACAACAGCCAGGTTGAAGGTTCCTGCAACTTAATGCACAATACGTATTGCAAAGAGAGCATGCTAATGAAATTAGGCAAAACTAATCCAAAAAAGCCGCCCAATAAAAAAATGTTCAGTCAGAAATTGGATGCCCACAGGAGACATCATTTATTAACTGAAAAGAAGAAAGAAATGGCCACACTACCTCTATTTACCACTGGGCTCTCAAAGCAACATCATTTCCAGACCATGCGGAAAAACAACTGAAATTCTATAAATTCCTGTTGGTTTGTGTCAGTTTCATCTCTCCCTTCAATCAGCTCGCTCTGACGCTGCAGTAACATTTGCAGGTAATTGTCATGAAAGTTTCAGTGACACTGAAAGCTTGAACATGCTCACATGCCATATGGATAAATGACAGAAAAGAGAGCCAAATACAATTTTCCCATTCCTATCAGAGAAACCAGTTTTGCAAGTGCTAAAATCAGAACCATCAAAGAGCCTATCAGCAGAAATTTATGGAAGACATGGCTGGATGCTAGCAGAAAAGGTGCACACTCAACAACATGAATCTTGCAGCATGGAATGAGAACTTCTTAGATTATTTTTTTTCCTCAGTACAAAAGGAGCCCTGGTCGTTGTACTGGTAGGATAGTGACAACAAGAAAATCTCTAGAAAAAATAGCAAACAATGTTCAGTCAGAAGCTTCAGACAGTGGATCAAGAGGTGGATACCATTCAAATAAGAACCCACCATGCTTCCTACTTTCTGTGGAAACCACAAATCAGAACTGTATCTATGAGAAAATACACTTTTATAACCAAGACATTTTTGCATCTCATACAAATCTGTAAGGATCAAGCTTTAATATAGACGGATGGGGTTAGACCAAATACTTAAAGCAGGATCAGTATACAGTGAATCCCCACCTTCCAAACTCAGGGGTGATACGAGATAAAAAATTCAGGTGATATGAGACCTAAAATTTGCCCTCACATTTGAGTATATCATCAAAGTAAAAGAAAGGCTTCTTTTTGGTTCAACCACTGGCTCCCCTATGGTAGCATTGGAGATGGTAGGAGGCATGTATATTGGTTTGGGCCAGTCCATAACGGTGAGCAAGTTCATCTCAAACGGCAGCTCGAATTTACCTTCTGTCACCTCCTCCGAGCTCATCGATGTCTAGAAAGATATCAGACAAATTAACCTTTCCCAAGATTATGGTGTCCTTTTTCCCTCTCGAAAGAAAATTGAGGGCACCTCTCTCTCAAGGAAAAGCAAAAAGGAGGACACCATTATCAGGAAATATGTAGCAAATGGGCTCTACTCCAAAACTGTGAACCCAGTGTTTCAAATAGCGCCCGTAGTGTAGCGGTAGCGTACGCTACGTAGCGTCCTAAATAGCGTAAATCCCATGTAGCGTACGCTATAGGGGTCGTAGCGTACGCTACAGCTACGTAGCGCATAGCATACGTAGCATAAGCTACAATGTATTTTTTTACTATTTTATTTTTTTATTACTTTTTTCATGTTTTCTTTGTATGTAATGTTGAGGAATGTGACACTTGTATTGTACTTGATACTTTTAACCTATGTGATTTTTATTTCTTTTCATAATTGTGACTTATGGTTTCAATTAGACATTATTAATTAAAGTGGTTTGCTTAGAAAATTTTTGATGTGATAATTATTTGATTTGGCTTATATATGTGGATTGGCTTTTGATAAATGATAACTAATAAATCATTTGAACATGCTTATGCATTTTTATATTTTTCTTTTCCTTTTTTCCAATATTTATTATATTTGTCCCATTTTTAAATTAAAAAATAAAAGTATCGTGTAGCTTACGCTACACGCTACGTATTTATGCTACACGCTATAGAGTGCTGAGCGCTACACATCACGCTACCGCTATTTAAAACACTGTGTGAACCTCTCTTTCATGCCTACCTTGTTGGAGGTCCTTTGGTGTAAAGCAATATGGAGTACACTTTCCCAAACACACCTGTGCTGCCTGGTTTGCCATTCAAAATGAACTCAAGACCAGGGGCATGATAATACATCTTGGGCTTCAAGTCAGTCGACCCAATTTGCTCTCTCCATATGGAAGCGCTATGGATCACCGCATTTTCTATTGGAAGCCTCTCTTCATATGGAAGCGCTATGGATCACCGCATTTTCTATTGGAAGCCTCGCGTAGCATATGGGAAAAGATCACAAACAAGCTGGCTGCCACGTATCCCTGCACTGTGGGCGACCTCTTTCAAAGCTTAGCCAATCCATTGAACCATGTTCCATGCTCTTCATGGCAGCAGCAATCTGTTTTGGTGGCACAATTTGGCACACCTATCGGTAGCACAGCGCAAGAATTTTTCCGCATAAAAGAACCCAGATCTCATCTATCGTCAGCAGTATCCTCACCATCATTCACCTAATTTCTGTTTGGAGAACCTCCAGTTCTCACACCCCTCCCCCAAATCATTAGGGCAAGGTGGAACAATCCTGACAAAGACACTTGAGGATCCTTCTATGGAGCTCGTCCTGGCCTCTTGGCATGTTCTTGAATTCCTGTTCTGTGGGCCACTTCTTTTTAGCTCTTTTCCATTGCTTACCTCGGGCCCCCATGTTCTTTGTTGATTGTATCTGGTTTGATTTGGCCGTTAGCCATGGTTGGTAACAAAGAGCTTGCATTCCAATAAAAAAAGTTAAAAAAGCAGACTGACCTTGAGTAGGATCTTAATACAGTACATAATCGACCAAAAAAAGAAAAGAAAAGAAAAAATGGAGAAGCAATAGAGTCCTGGAAAGATTGAAGTTTTCAACTCCTGAATTGGCACTTTAAACACTGATCATGGACATCCGTATACATAACTCGACTAAACTTTTTTCCATGAATTAAAAAGGATCCCTAAAGGAGATTCACTGGAATGAACAATGATATTATCTTCATATGAGTACAGTGCAACGATTACATAAAGATAATAACATTTCCATTAAATTCTATTCTTAAATTGCTGTAAGAGTGCCAACACAAATGCAGCAAAAGCTGTAAAAAAATAAAAAAAAATAAAAATAAAAAATCCAAATTCATGCATTCCTCAAAGGCATCCCATTGCAGGAAGAAGAACACACACCCACCTCTACTAGGATTATTCTCAGATACACATTTCATGCTAGAGCATACATGGTTGACCAAAAAATAAAGAAAAAAGAAATGTGGCATCAAAATAGAGTCAGCAGGAGATGGCCTAATACTTTGGGCGTACAGTTACCACTTCCAGTATTAAGAAGAAATAATACCTAAATCTGAATGGAGTAAAGGACAATGGCTTGCACAGAAGATAAGCAGGTGCCTCCATGAAACAAATTCTCAAGAACCTACTTTCCATTTCTCGTTGGAGATCAGCATCAGCAGAAACATCAAAAATTATTAAAATACTTAGATCGTCAAAAGCACTCACACCAGGTACAGTGACTAAAAGACTGAAATTCACCAAGTAAAATAACATCGACAAACATTTCAACTATTAGGTATTAGTGTGTTCACATAATTTGTTAGATTGCAGCCAAATTAGAATAGGACCGACTTATCATGGAGATAGTTTCATGGTAAAACCAAAATAAATAAATTAGCATCACACTGAGACAATCCTATTGCTTTTGCATCCCCTTGTCCCACAGCACAGCCAATTGCAACTGTTTTTTGCATTCAAGGAAATTGTACAATCCATCAGAGATGGAAAGCAAAATCCTCATCTTACATTACATAAATATTGAATCAGAAAATTACCTTTTCAGTGGAAAGGTTTTCTTCAAATTCTTCGGACATACAAATAGCAAAGGACGCCCTCCTCTTCACACCAATCGTTTCTTGCAAACACAGTGTGAAAAGTAAAATGAAAAATAAAAGTAAAGGAACAAGCACTGATGGTACTGACAGTATATCAACACAATTTTTATATTTAAAGCCAGACTTAAGGATCATCTTTTACAATGTGCCAATGGAAATATTTTACATTAGTTTCAATGAAACCAAGTTTACCAAAGGAAATGTCATTAAGTCACACCTTGCGAGGCCAGCTGCACAAAGGATGCACTTTTTATGATTTGCCAAAGCCATGATTTGCCAAAGCTGGAGGACAAAAAAAAATCCTGCAACAGACTTTGTTTGATTGCAGAAAACAAGAGAGTGTATCTTTCTCCATCAAGAATCATCTGGCGTGCCTGCTAAGAACAGCATCAATTGTCGTCTCACTAACAGAAGTTTCCAACTTCACATGCAATGCACGTCTCTCACCTCATGGGATTCCACAAGTAACCTAACCAGAGGAGCTCAATGAAACTGTACAATGAATTCTTTCACTTAACCAAACAAGCCACCCATGCCTGAATCACTCCTCTGCAAATCCTTCCGCCGTTGCTCTTCTAATGGATCTGGGCTCTTCAAAATTCTCCGTTGACGCCTAACAATTAATATGAATAAAAAAATTGAATTTAAAACCCAGGCAAGGTCGGCAAGTGAATTGTTGCATGCACTTTGTGCAGCTGCTTTTGAATTATGACATCCAAATACCTGTCTTGGGCATGTTGAGCAGGAAATGTCGGCATAAAATCTTTTGATTTGGGCACAGGGACCTCACTAAACCAATCATGGTTTAGAGCAGCTTCTGCTGTTATCCGCTGCATTGAGAAGTAACAGGCAACAGTAAGAATCAAAACCAGAACAACAAAACAAAGCATCAACCTATGAATCATACAATAAAAGCTACCATCAAACGATCCTTTTAGATAAGTACCTGACTAGGGTCATACGTAAGAAGTTTATTCAGCAAGTCAAAGCCAGCCTCAGAAAGGGTAGGGCGTCCAGAGAAAGATGTTGGTGGGAACTTCTCACGTAGCTTGTTGTACCTGAAAGAAACACATCACTAGTTACTACAAACATGACCTATGTACCCCGCAACTGGAGAGTGCCACCATGGCAAACCACAAAGCCTGACCACATTCACTCATAGCTGGAAAGCCTGGGAAAAAAACAGTGAGAATAAGAACACAAGTAAAGATCTACTGCGCCATAGTGACTTGGACATCAGAGGTATGAAATAAGCACTTACGGCTGCTTAACGAAGTTGACCTTGACACCCGGCAATTTGACAAATCCCGGCCATATCTTCTCACTTGGTGTACCAAGAGTCCTAAATATCTGCAATCAAGTAGAAATCAGATGAGCATATTGAGCCAATGTGGCAAAGATTGGGGATGAACGAAAAACTTGATGGGCTAGAGATTACCTTGTCGAGCTGGTCGAATTCAGTTTTCCCATTGAATAACGGTTCCTTTGCTAGAAGCTCGGCCATTATACAGCCCAAGGACCACATGTCAATAGCTGTTGAATATTCCTTTGCTCCTAATAGAAGCTCAGGTGCCCTGTTAAGAAAGAAGCAGAGCAGAACTGCAGTGAGCTGCTAAGAATGCGCAATATTTTGTAGAAAGGACAATTAAAAAGTAAACAAACACTGATACTATCAAATTCTGTGGAACTGTGTACTTAGTTTGGTTTATATGAATTGTGTTAGTTTGGTTTATATGGATTGTGCAAGTGGGTGCATTACAGGCAGCACTTACCAGGAATGAGAGTAAATAAGTTGGATCATACAGATAAAGCGAGTATTACATACTTTTTAAATCGACAAAAGGCTATTCCAACTCAGGTAAATATTTATGGCAGGGTATTTCAAGTTTTCAACTATGAAACCATTTAGTCACCCAACCCAATTAACATAGTAATAATAATTTTTAAAAGGGGAGTTTAACATGGAAAAAAGTCAGTTCCATTAGGTAACACAGAAAAATGAACTCTATTGGGCAAAAGGCCAGAGAAGACTTGAGAAAAGACACAATGTAAGACATGAGTTCCTCTGGACTCTTAGAGTAACAATGAAATATTTGACTTCTTTTAGGTACAATAATCTTCCTCTGGAGGTGAATTTTCCTTATGTAGCATGAAAAAAGGCCAGTCATGTTAGGATAAAGATTTTTTTCCCTATGGCGAAGTAATCAGAAAATGCTAACAGGTATGAGTTTTCTTGGGCAATATCGACAGTGTACTGGAGCTCGAACATTTGAGGAATAGTTGGAATAGCATAATGTGACATATAAGGAAATAACAAATCAAGTTTGTACAGGACCTATTGTAATTTTAGCCATTAAAACTTATAAAACAACTAGATATCTAGCTTATTACTTTAGCACCAAGGCGCGATATAGGGACAGGAATGTTTAATCAAATTTAATGATGAGTATATCTTGCAGAGGACTATTTTCGAGAGGGTTTTGCTCTATCAACTAACAACGAGTTGGTCGTGTAAAAGGAGCAAGCAAAAAATGTAGATAAAGGAAAATCCCAGTTTATTAATTTGACATTAACTTTGTTTGGGTAGTAATTCTATCAGTTTAATGAGAGACTATTGGCATATTTAAAAATGTTAGTAACCAGATCTATTAATCAAACTAATAAGATTATTAGCTCATATATGATTATTTATTAGAGGCTTTCACTGTATTGAGTAAGAGAAAATAGCACTGTGTAAAAGGAGCATCTAAATAAAGTAAATGACAAAGATATTGATTGTGAAATCTCAAAAAAGCCATGGATTAGCATCCCCAGGCAAGAAATATTTCAGGACATGACTGACACTGAAATCAAAAGATGAACTGAGTAGTAACAGAAACAACATGCAGCTTACCTGTACCACAGAGTAACTACCAAGGGGGTATAAGGCTTCAATGGGCTCCCATATTGGCGAGCCAACCCAAAGTCACAAATCTTCAGCTCACCACGATTATTCATAAGAAGATTTGATGTCTTCAAATCCCTGATAAAGAGAAACCACAGATCCATGAATCATCACATCATAAATTGAGGAAATGGAGGAATAATGAAGACTGCAAAGTTAGGTAGGAGGAATACCTGTGAAGCACCCAATTGTCATGAAGATACTTGACTCCCTCCAAAAGCTGTAACATTATACACTTCACCTCGCTCTGGCTAAAAGGTTGTTTCATCACTTCCATCAGCCCCTTGAGATCATGCTCCATGTACTCCATAGCCATGAAAATGCTATCAAGGTTGCTCCCTACTACAACTTCCTTAACCTCCACGATTGACGGATGGTGAAATGACAGAAGAATGTTAATTTCCCTCAGAGATGTCATGGGGAAACCTTCTCTTTCTTTCTCCATCTTCACTTTCTTTAATGCTACAATATCCCCAGTCTTCTTATCTTTGGCCCTGAAAACAACACCATAAGTGCCTTCATCTATCCTGTTTAATTTCTCGAACTCATGAACACTTCTACACCCCTGTAACATGCTTATGCTTCTTGGGGGGGCCGTTGCTGGCTCTGGTGGTGTAAGTAAATCACTTTCACTAGGAACCATTTCCACCTGGTGACCATTGACATAGTCATTAGCACTTTCCCTGTCAACATCCATAACATCATTTTTCTCAGAATCAATTTCAACATATTCATCTCCACTAGCTGCCCTGGCATGGCGACCTTCACCATCAGAACTGGATGACTTAGCTTGAATTCCTTCAGAGCCTTCTCTTGAGAGCTCTCCAAGCTCAGGACTTGGCACCCTTTTGATTAACTTTGTGTCCAATGACTCAGCAACGGCAATCTTTTTTCTCCTTTTAGTCATGCCTTCCTCATCAGAAATCTCACCTTCGTCAGCAGAAGAATTGTTGTTATCAGCCCATCGTGAAGCTCCAATATTCAGCATTGGAGCATAGTCTTCCTCTTCAAGCTGCCCGGGTTCCTGATCATTGCCCTGGTGCAGCTTGAGAGGCAAACCCTGGGAAAAAGCAACTGGCGAATCTGACACTGCAGACCCGGCGGACCCAGGTGCTATGGCAGGTCTGAAAGGTGACCTGTGAAAGCTAGTGTGCTCGATATGAGATGGTTCTGCAACCTCATGATGATTGGGGGACTGTGACTGGGAGAAGTCTTGAGGCAGCGACAGAGGCAGGGAGGCATTCGGTGGATCAGTTCTCTTTATAGGAGATTTACTCACCTTCCTTTCTTCTCTATCCCATACAATCGGGGAAAACTTCCTCTTTCTACCCGGCGGCGACTTGGGCCCATTTTCCAACTGATTCTCATTCTGCCTAACCTGCAGTTCGGATATGTCACCATCATCAGATCCACTTCCACTTGACAACTCCCCCGGCTCTCGTTCAGCCTTTCTAACATAAAACCCACCTTTCTTCCAACCACTACTTCTGCCACCCGAATTGCTCGTGCTTGAAGAAGATCGGTACCCTGCATTCTCCAACTCCCTCTCCTTAGCATTCCTCCGCCTACTTCTTGCCTTGTCCTGATAATCCCGCTCCTTTTGTCGTTCAAGATCACGACTACCACGGTTACAGTCGGGCTCACGGACAACATCACGGTATCGGCCATATCCTTCCTTGTAGTAATAGAAATCCCTCCGCTGTGACACCCCAAGATCCGTTTCCCGGTCCCTGAATTCGTGGTCGAGGTAACCTCCATGCCTTCCTGCTGCCATATGTACCCCGCAACCCCGATTTTCCTCACACCAAGAAAAACCCCTAAATCGAATCTAAGACCTAATTCCAGGAAAAAAAACCCTAATTTGCAAGAATAAAAACCTAATCTTGAATATTTTGCTCCACGATGACAATTCACCAATCTCACCGTGCTGAAAACCCTAATTTCAAAGGAACGAACTTGAAACCCTAGAAAAACACAGAGAACGAGGATCTAAACAGCAGAACGTTGAAAATCGAAGAAAATCTAAAATATATTCAATGATCCAATCTTTTTCTTGAAGGGAATGGCAACCACCTCCAGAAAAGGAATTTTTAAGCGAAACCCTAGAAATCTGAGAAGTCGACGAAGAGAAGACAAAAGAAAGGAAAGGAAAGAAACCCTAGAAATATACTTTTTATAGATTTGGAATGGAATTCGATAGAGAGAGAGAGAGAGAGAGAGAGAGAGAGCTAGCCAGCGAAAAAGGAAGGGCGGCGACTATCCTTCGCTGCGTTTTCCTGGTAGAGGAAAGCAATACGCGGACGATAAAAAGACGCGGAGCGAAGACGCGCACGTTTACGCGAGAATTATTTAATCACGAGGAGGGGAACGGATCGGCTACTGGTCGGTGCTCTGTGGGCCCCACCATGATGTGTGTTTCATCAATGCCGTCCACCCATTATTTGGGATCATTTTATGGTATAAGCCCAAAAATGAGGTTGATCCAAATCTCAAGTGGACCGCACAGTGTTGATTGAACGCCTACCATTAAAAACTTCTTCGGGCCACAAAAGTTACGGATTAAGCTGATATGTATTTTTTCCCTCCATTCAAGTCTGTATTACTTAATCAACAGGTTAGATGTCAAATAACCATCACAGTGGCCCTGGGAGGTTTTTAATGGTGGACATTTAATCACAATTGTTATCCCATGATGTGGTCCACCTGAGATTTAAAACTAACTTACTTTTGTGGTCAGGCCCTAAAAATTATATTTCAAAATGGATGGACGGCGTGTATAAAACACATACATCATGGTGGTATCCACGTAGCACTGACTACTAGCCCCCTGGCTGGTGGCGGCTTCGCTAGCCCAACCGTGTCCGAAGAAGAGTTGTATGATTCCTCAAGCGATCCATCTTGCCGTATTATTTTACCCCGTCAGCGCAAAATTGATGCAGATCCAAGGCAGCTAGTGATGCTGACACCTGCTAATCGGTGCTATGTGGACCCCACCATGATGTATGTGTTCCATTTTGAAAGATAATTTTAGGGCTTGATGTTAAAAATGAAGTAAATCTAAATCTCAGGTGGACACACCTTGGGAAAATAGTTGTGATTTAATGTCCATCGTGAAAAACTTCTTAGGGCCTACGGTAACAGTTATTTGACATCTAACACGTTGATTAGGTCATATGGGCTGGATGAAAGGAAAAAATATATATCAGCTTAATCCAAAACTTCTTTGGCCCTAAGAAGTTTTTAATGGTGGGCGGTCAATCAACACTATACAATCTACTTGAGATTTGGATCAACCTCATTTTTGAGCTTATACCATAAAATAATATGGAAGAATGGGTGGACAGCATGGATGAAACACACACATCATGGTGGGGCCCACATAGCACCGACCACTAGCCCTTGGCTAGTGGCATGGTAAGTAGTCGTTCCATTTCCATCAAAGGCTGCAGTGGATAACAGGATCTTTCGTTGTAAACTCCACAGAAGCACAAAAGTTTTGGATCAAGTTGATATTTGTATTTTTTGTTCACATCTAGGGTGTACATCGAGTCGAACCAAGTCGAGCTGGCCTCAGCTCGAACTCGGCTCAACTCAGTCCTCGAGCCTGATTGGCCAGCTCGACTCGGTTCAGTCAGCAGCTCGGGCCAGTTCGAGCCGAGTTCAAGCCAAGATCGAGCTGAGTTCACCATTGCAGCATTTTCACAAACACCTGTACTGCACCTTCAAAATCTTGATGTATTTGAGACAGCAGCAATGGATTTACATGTATTTTATCAAACACCTTCTAAGCAACATAAAAATCAAGAAAAAAAGGGTGTTGGTTTCATATACATACCTTCTTTGCCACTAGCCACACTTCTCTGAGTCATTTCATCAAACACTTGGTGAGCAACATCAATATGAAAGTAACCGAGTCACCGAACTGGTTCGATCCGAGTTCGATTCGAGCTAGGTTCGATCTGAGTCGAGTCGAGCTGGGGCCAGCTCGAATTCGACTTGAACTCATTTTCGAGCTCAAAAAATCAACTCGACTTGGTTTGAACTTAGCTTCGAACTAAGTCGAATCGAACTTTTTCGAGTTGAGTTGAGCGAGCTAACCAAGCTAGCTCGATTCGTGTACACCTCTATTCACATCTTATATGACCTCATGTATAGGTTTGATGGCAAATAAACATCATGGTGGGCTCTAAGAGGATTTCAACGGTACGCCCCATTATCAATGCTTAATTCATGTTGTGTAGCCCACTTAGGCCCCATTTGTTAAATCTGAAGTTTAAAGCCTGAATCTAAAATCTGAAGCTGAATCTGGAATCTGAAACCTGGATCTGAAATCTGAAGTCAAAAAACTTGTTTGGTAATTATGGCTGAAGTCTGAAAATCAAGTACTGAATTTGAAACAATCCATGGGTAGAGATTCTGTAACGCACTGAAAATTGAGGGTCGAGCAGGTACCCAACTCTCCAGTTCTAACGCATCACTTATGTAACATACATAATGATGATTCGATGTTGTCCATGTTAGTGCATAAAACATGAATGTGATTAAGCTAAATCAGCAAATCATACTCCAGGGACAGTTGAATTTACGCAAGCGAAAAACTGTGATAAGTGTATAAAATGTATAAACCATTGTAGGTCCCCAAAGTATGAACGCATTGTCAAGTCAAATAGTTACAAGTATTGTTTCAAAATATGAAATATCAAAGAGTGATGGTCCACTACAAGTATAAGCACTGAAGCCCCATCGATCAGAACGGTCTATAGAAACCCGCCTGAATACTACATATATAAGAATGCCCCTCATCATCCTCAAAGTCCGGCTCTGCCTCGCAGGCTGTGCCATCATCTGAAACTACAACAGGGTCTAGTTGGTGTTTAAAACACCGTCCCGTAACGTGGGAGTGAGTGATCAACTCAGTGGAATAATAAAGCAAAGGTTAACATGTTATCAATTCAGTCAAGCAGTAATGATAACGCAATACAACAATCAGGTCCTAAGTACTCTTATTAATATAAGAATGATATGAAATAATGATGCATGCCCCCGCCTGCACTTCCTCTGCGATCTTCATCTCACGGTTGCGGCATGTCAGTCACTTCCTCAGTGCTCTACCCAACGCCAAACGGCACATGCAATGCGGTGCATGAGCGTGATTACCAAGTTCTTATTAGGCCTTTTCATATAGCAGGATTGGGAAACTAAGGTACCTCTTTTATATCATTTCCTAAACAATGATCCATTCTAGGGTCGTCAGTCCTAGCTAATCTCATACGATGTTGCGGTTACAGGTTGCTACAAAGGGCTCGTCACCTCGATGCATGCCTGGTTTATACTATTGTTTACTACGGCAAGGCTCATCACCTCAGCGCAGTCTTAAAGTATGCTTGAGGTCACTACGAATGGCTCGTCACCTAGTCGTAGGGTGACAGCTCGAATACAGTGTCCCATACCACTATATTCGGCTCACGAGTCTGGGTTGCTCACTGGTCACTACGGGGAGGCTCATTACCCCAGTATAGGCCAATAGCACGACCACGGTGTCCCATACCACCATGTTCGGCTCATGAGTCTTAGCGGATTGAGGTACCAAGGTTAACGGGGTTTCCACTGGTGAGTTTGGTACCATAGGTTCAAGCAGTAGCGTCCATATATGGTGAACATACATCGGGTCAATCGGGTTACTTGACGAGCTCGACTACTATGAGCGTACATTGAGATGGTCGGCATGAAGTAAATAAGCACTCCGTGTGGCCTAACCACTGTCGACAACCAAAGTAAGGCTCGAATTCATCGAACACGTCCTGCGTGGCGAAACAACCTCAGCTAATCGGTCAAAACCTGTTACCGATTGCCTGGACTATACCGCAGTCCCAAACACACCCAATTCCAACAAGTACTCATATGATATAGTCAAAGCAGTAATGAACAAATCATTCCAATCCTACAATCATTTAAGCATGTTATGAAATATAACATGCACATGAATTCACATATATGCATTCCATGAGTAAAATAGACAATATAGTGTAAGTTGCATGGAGGAATTTATACACCCAGTTAAGATAGTTGAGAATCTCATCTCAACACCCACATAAAGTACAATTCACCAAATGCTTACTCATACAGAAATTTTTACAAACACTTAGACTACACGTTCCAACATACACAACGTATATTAGTTATACTACGTATTAGGGCAAATCTTTTCGCAAAGGAGTTGTCGCATATACAACAATCATATATCCACGACAATTAATCATGGCAAGCACAAATCCAAATGCCATACTCATTTAGACATTTTCACAAACACTTAGGCTACACGTTCCAACATACACGACGTATGTTGGCCTTAATATTTATTAGGGCAAATCCTTTCGCCAAGGAGCTGTCGCATATACAACAATCATATATTGTAACGTCTCGAAAAAATCTGTACAAGGACCCAAGTACCACCTCAGGCAGAAATTACTCAGGACCAAAACCTTTAAAAATTAAGTTAATATTAGCAAGTGTTAAACTAGAGTTCTTGTGAAATTAGCACTAATCACTTTAAATATGATCTGCAAGACCCAAAACATGTAGCATCATCGATGCTATGTTACCCTAAAATCTAGAATCCATCTCTAAACCCGGTTGCTCTCGGGAGCACACCAAAACTCCGTATTGGACCTAGACCGCACGTCGAAAGTCCGATTATCCCGAAACTATACGGATATGACCGCATTACTGGACTTGACAACCTCCTCAGAAATCAAGTCTTAAATGTGTCTAGAAATGCACAACTTGAGCCCGGAGCAAAGTGTGTGAGAAACGTGAAAATATTTAGAAAAAAAATTCGAATTTAAGTAATCTGAGTCGTGTCGCTTGCGGGCCAAATATAAGGATTCAGACCATCAAAATCTGACCCAAATACACCCTCGGATCAGGAGAAATATCCCACACATGTCGGTGTACTTGTGACCCTGATCGAGTGACCGTGACCGTTGAACTGAAACTAGTCCGCCACGGCTGATCTACAAACCCGATCGAAACGAAAACTCAGCCTGACCTAGATCCATGGTCAGGGAGCTTAAGTCCGATTGCACGTGGAAAAGGGGCCACCAGAAGTGCTCCGTTGGACCGGAACAGTCCGTATTTGGATATAACCTAAGTATACCTTGGCCTTGGGGCCATTTTCATCAAACCTGGGCCTATATAAGGACCTTAAACCCTCACTCTCTCACCTCATACGAATTTGAGAAATCCTAGGAGAGAGAGAAGAGAAAAGAGAAGGGAAAAGAAAAAAGTGAGAGTTGGAGATTCTTCCTGGGATTCAATCCCGCTACTCCACGTAATCAACCGTCGGTCCTGTATCGTTATACAGGCAATTCCGACTCCGTGCTTGGGTAAGAAAACCTAACCCTAACTTATCTTAGGATTTCTGACTAGCGTAATAAATGAATTAACTAACCTATTCTCTGTTATAGGTTATTGTGGTGCCGTAGACAAGACTTAACTTTTAAAACTGAGTTCGCTACGAGTCTACCGGCGAAAGGTGCAGACTATAAACGTATAAGTTATGGTTTTCAAGGCTTTCAATGTTGGTTAATGGTTTATTACTGATGTGGGCGCTATTTCACATGCCAAATGCGATGTTTGTTTCGCATTTTAGATATATATGAACTATATGGAGTATAGTGTATTCCATGTAATTGTAGAAAGGGCCGTATATGTATGGAATTTGAACGTGTGTTTGCCATGATTAATTGTAGTGTGTTCATGCTAGTTATGTGTGTAACAACTCCTTGGCGAAAGGATTTGCCCTAAGACGTGCTATTACCAACATACGTCATGTATGTTGGAATATGTAGTCTAAGTGTTTGTAGAAATGTCTGAATGAATAAGTGTGTAATAAATTGTACGTTATATGGGCGTTGAGAAGAGATTCTCAACTATCTTAATGATGTGTATGATTTCCTCCATGTAACTTACATTCTTTGTCTGTTTTACTTAGGGACTACATACGTGTGAATTCATGTTTAAGTTGAAATCCATCAAATGCTCATATGCTTGTTAGATTGGAATTGTTGATCCATTACTGTTCTGATAAGCTTGTATGATTATCTGTTATAATTGAATGTGTTTGGGACTACGGAATAGTCCAGGCAATCGGTAACAGGCATTGAATAGGTGGCTGAGGTTGATTTCACCACATAGGACGTAATCGATGAATCCGAGCCGTACTTGGGATGTTGGCAGTGGTTAGGCCACACGGAGTGCTTACGCACTTCATGTCAATCAACTCAACGTGCGCTCGTACTAGTCGAGTTCGTCAAGTAACCTGATTGACCTGATGTATGTTCACCATGTATGGATGCTACTGCTTGAATCTAAAGTACCAAACTCACCAGTGAAAATCCCTTTAACCTTGGTACCTCGATCCGCTAAGACTCATGAGGCGGGCATGGTGGTATGGGATACCATGGTCGAGCTGTCGACCTACGCTGGGGTGACGAGCCTCCCCGTAGTGACCAGTGAGCAACCCAGACTCGTAAGCCGAATACGGTGGTATGAGACACTGTATTCGAGCTGTCGACCTACACTGATAAGGTGACGAGCCCTTTGTAGTGACCTCGAGTGTACGCAAAGACTGTGTAGAGGCGACGAGCCCTTACGTAGCAATAGGAGTACACTAGGCCTGCACTGATAAGGTGATGAGCCCTTTGCAGCGACCTAGAACCGTATCATCGTATGAGATTTACTAGGATTAATGACCCTAGATTGGATCATCATTTGGGAATTGATATAAGGAAGGTACCTTAGCTTCCCAATCCTACTGTATGAAAAGGACTAATAAGAACTTGGTAATCACGTTCATGCACCGCACTGCATGTGTGTTTGGGTTAGTGGACAGTCCACGAGGAAGTGTTATGCGCGCATCAGATAAAGATCGCAGGGAATGCTAGGCGAGCATGCATGATTTATTCATACCATTCGTGTATTAAAGATTACTTAGGGATGTTTGATTGTATTGTTTTATCATTACTGCTTGACTGAATTGAGAACATGTTAACCTTTGCTTTATTATTCCACTGAGTTGATCACTCACTCCCACGTTACGGGACGGTGTTGTACACACCAACCAGACTTTGTCTTAGATGCAGATGGAGACCCGACTGATGAGGCAGAGGCAGACTTCGTAGACGATAAGGATGCCTTCTCCTATATACAGTATTCTGACGGGTTTATCTAGACCGTTCTGATCGGCAGGGCTTAAGGGTTATACTTATAGTGGACTATTACATTTTGACATTTTGTAATTTGTATCAATACATGTAATTATTGACCTAGCAATGCATACATACTTTGAGAACCTAAACTGGTTTATAAAGTTATACATACTCGTTTCAGTCTTCCGCTTGCATATTACAACTGTCCTTGGATTATGTTTTACTGATTTGGCTTAATCTTATTCATGTTTTATGCACTAATACAGACAACATTTAATCATCATTAAATATGTTGCATAAGTGATGCGTTGGAACTCGGGAGTTGGACTTCTACTCGCCCCCGATTTTCAGGGCGTTACATATATCCACGACAATTAATCATGGCAAGCACAAATTCAGATTCCATACGAATCCAGTCATTTCATCAAACACATGGAATACACTAAACTCAACATAGTTCATATATATATATATGAAAAGCAAAACAAACGTCACGTTTGGCATGTGAAATGGCACCACGTTAGTTATAAATTATTAAGCGACATTGAAAGTCTTGAAAGCCATAACCTAAACATTTATAGTCTGCACCTTACACCGGTAAACACGTAACGAACTCAGTTTAACCACTAAGTCTTTATCTATGGCACCACGACAACCTATATCAGGGAATAAGTTAGCTATTTCATCTATTACACTAGTTGAAAACCCTAAAACAGGTTAGGGTTAGGATTCCTTACCTAAGTACGTTGTCGGAAACGCCGGTATAGCGATACAGATGGGGTGGTTGAGTGCGTGGAGTAGCGGGATCGAATCCCAGGAAGAATCGCCAACTCACTCTCTCACTTTCTCTCTCTTTTCTTCTCTTTTCTCTCCTCTCTCTCTCTCTTAGGGTTTTTCAAATTCGTATGGAATGAGAGAGGGGGGGTTTAAAGGGCTTATATAAGCCCAGAACTGATGGGAATGGCCTCAGGGCCATAATATACTTAGGTTATAGCCAAAGGGCATCTGTTTCGATCCAACGGAGCACATCTGGAGGCCCATTTTCTACATGTGGTCGGACTTAAGCTTCCTGACATTGGATCTAGGTCAGGTTAAGTTTTTGGTCCGATCGAATTTACAGATCGACGTGGCGGATTATTTTCAGTTCAACGGTCACTGGCACTCGATCAGGGCTACAAGTACACTGACATGGGTTGAAAATTTTCCCTGATCTGAGGGTGTAATTGGGTCAGATTCTGACGGTCTGAATCCTTATATTTGGACCTGTAAGTGAACGACTTAGTTTACTTAACTTTGGGTTTATTTCTTAAAGATATTCATTTTTCTCACACACTTTACTCCGGGCTCAAGTTGTGCGTTTCTAGAAACTATTAGGACTTGATTTTCAGGATAGTTGTCGAGTCCAACAAGGCAGTCATATTCGTATAGTTTCGTAGTTATTGAACTTTCGACGTGCGGTCCAGGTCCGATCCGGAGTTTCGATGTGCTCCCAAGAGCAACTGGGTTTAAAGATGGATCCTAAGTTTTTAGGTAATGTAGCATTAGCGGTTCTACTCATTTTGGGTCTTGTAGTTTGTATTTAAAGTGGTTCAAGCTAATTCTACTGAGTCGTCAGTATAGTACTTAACTAAATTATGCCCTAATTACGACAGAATATGGTCCTAGGGTAGTTCTATGCCCCTTTCTGGCACTTTTAATTAGTATATTATTTTAATTATTTTTTTAATAGTTCTTCATCAAGTCTAGTTCATCTCTACTAAATTTCATTAAATTTTATATCATAGAAAAATTCTAAAAATTCTAGAAGCAGCAGCTGTCTAAACTAATAATTTTCAGATAGTTGTCACAACGACCTATATTTAACTATATTAAAATTTTTATTATATTTTTTTACAAATTTTTATATGAAACTAGACTTATCAAGCTTCAATCTGGCTTTTGAATCACCTAAATCGGAGTTATAACGAGGGAGATATGACTTTTCGAACTCGGACGAAATAACTGCAGAAAACGGCAGGAAACGGGTCGCCCGGCCCGCTGGACGGCGAGGCCTCGCGGTTGCGACGAGGCCATCGCCGCTCGCTGTCCTATCTGGGGTGGTTTCACCACCTAATATTTGAAATTGGTGTATTTTACAAATCGGAATGAGTTATTTGACGTACAATATATGTTTTCGGGGTAGGAGAAGCTGATCTATCCAAATAGCCAACTTATTTAGTGAGATTCCAAAAGGTTAATGGTTAAAAACCCATTTTATGTATTTAATTACTATTCATAATAATTTTTAGTTTAAGTATTATTCTTCATCACCTAAACTTTAAGATTTGTGTCTAATATGAAAGTACTTAGAAAATTTTGAAAAATAAGGTGGTGAAAGATGAGATTTTTGAAGGAAATGGGAGATTTTGAAGGAAATGGGTTGAAAGGGGATTTGAGACTTTGGGATTGAGTTTTTGAGAAGTAATTAAAGTGTTGGGATCGACCCATTGGATAAGTATGTCTAACTCCAAGTTGGTAAAAAATCTAGGGTGTTACAGAGTTGTAGGAACGTTTCAAAGGAGATCAAAGTTACATGGCCCTACAATAATGTATTAATGTATTTATTATATTCACACTGTTCATAAAATTTTTGAGATTATTTTAGAGCATTTTCAAAAAAATGAATCGTATCCAAAACTCAAATGGACCACACTAAAAATAGTAGTGGGATAATGATTTTCACCATTAAAAAATTCACAGGGCTCACTATAACGTTTATTTTCCATCTAATCTATTCATAAGGTTAAAAATATCTGGATAAAGAGGAAAAACAAATTTCATATTGATCAAAAACTTTTGTGACCCCAAAAGGGTTTCACTGGTAAACGTTCAATGCCCTACTCCTTTTTGCAGCGTGGTCCAGTTTATCTTTAGATCTGTTTTATTTTTCGACTCAAGTCTTACGACGAGCTCGCAAAATGGATGGATGGTTTGGATGTAACAAATACATCATGATGCGACCCACAGAACTTGCTGACGTCAACACACCAGCCAATCCGCTTCCAATCCCGTCCCTGACTCGGAGACGGATTGGCTACTCCCCCTGACACCAGTCAGCTAGTGGTCGGTGCTTTGTGGGCCCGACTATGATGTACATGTTTCATCCATTCCGCTCATCCATTTTTACAGATCATTTTAGTGCTTGATACAAAAAATGATAGGGATATAAATCTCAGGTGGGCTACACTGCAGGAAAAAAAAAGAATGGATATCTACCATTAAAATCCTTACAAGGCCCAATGTATTGTTTATTTGACATCCAATCTATTGATTAGTTCATAAAGAACTAGATGAAAGGAAACAATAAATATCAACCTTATCCAAAACTTGTATGGCCCCTGAAACGTTTTTAATGGTCAATGTTCACTCAACACCGTTTCTTGTATTGTGGTCCACTTGAGATTGATATATAGTTCATTTTTTTCCTTCTTACCATAAAATGATATATGAAAATAGATGGACGGCATGGATGAAACACATACATCATGGTGGGGCCCACAGAGCACCGACCACCAGCCAATGGCTGGTGGCAGGGGAGTAGCCAATCCATTTCCCCCTCAATCCTAGCCCATCCGCTTCGAACGCGGATTGCGTCCTAACCTCTATGGGGCCCACCATGATGTAAGTGTTTTATCTAAGACTTTAATCGTTTTTCTCATATTAAGTTAATATATGATTCTAAAGATGAAGCAAGTCCACAGCTCCAGTGAACCACACTAAAGGAAGCAGCAGTGATAATGACATCCACCGTTGAAACCTTTATAAGGGCCATTGTGATGTTTTTTTTACCATTCAACAAATTCATTAGGTCATGTTGACGTGGATGAAGTGAAAACACAAATATCAGCTTGATCTGAAACTTCCAGCTCCCAAGAAGCTTTTAATTGTGGACGTTCAATCCCCACCCTGTGGTCCAATTAATCCTTAAACCTGCATCTTTTTTTGGCTCACACCTTAAATGATCTGAAAAAGTTGATGGATGGTGTATATCAAATACATAAATCATAGTGGGGCATAAAGAAGTTTTACATGTTAAAAGTTAGTTTTGTATTGCGCAAACAATTTGAAGAGAAGAAAATTTCCGTAGTAACTTGAAAAGGGGTAATTTTGGAAGCAAATTTTTTTTAATAGAAAAACTTATGGAGCGCATTCCGCGTTCACCATTAAGCC
The DNA here is from genome assembly GCF_029962835.1 of Magnolia sinica. Classification (NCBI taxonomy): domain Eukaryota; kingdom Viridiplantae; phylum Streptophyta; class Magnoliopsida; order Magnoliales; family Magnoliaceae; genus Magnolia; species Magnolia sinica. The sequence goes on along the minus strand of NC_080575.1, from coordinate 62,159,990 downwards.
AAACTCCTATCACGGAAAGAATTCAGTGAAAAACCACTTAGCACTTTCCTTCTTCCGCGTTAACAACGCATTAACAAACACCACTAAACACGAAATATTTTCCCAATTCCGTGTTAAGTGCTATAATTCAGCGTTAACAAACAGGCCCTTTGGCTTGGATTTGCCTCATTTTTAAGTTTTTAACCTAAAATGATAGGCGAAGTGGAGCCTTATGTAGATAGAATACATACATCACGTAGCCCTAAACTCCAGGATCTGGATTGGGTGTTATTGTCGTCTGTCCTCCACTCTGCATGCATTGGGGCTCTTAGAGGCCACCCTATATATGGGTTTTATGTCATGCTCCGAAATTTGGACCCGACTTGCTTAAGCCCAAGACGTGACTTAAACATATAAGTTGATAAAAATAATAATTAAAATCCATTGCACCAAACCTATAAAGGTGTTACAATCCACGCATGCAAGAACTCGTGTGGAGGGCATGGTTCTGGTTGATTCGACCCTCTGAGCAAAATGAACGGTTCAGATCTCCATGGTGTTGGGTGATGATCGGCCACGAACCAATGCACGAACAACTTGCATTAAAACTGTCCGTAGGCGAGAACAACGGGAAAAAGAGAGAGAGAGAGAGAGAGATGTCTCTTTTTCGAGAAATTTCGAGTCAAACCCAATTGACTGGGTTTGCCAGCTCGGTGCGGCGCGGGTGTACACCACCGGTGTACTCACGAGCCATAAGGTGGGGTCCACAAGCCTACATGGTATAATCCATGCCCTCCATTCAATTTTGAGCAGTTCCATTAGGACATCAGACTGAAGATCAGGCAGAATCACCCCTTAGGTGGGCCATACTTAACAATGTCATGCTCGAGTAGTAATTTATGGGCCCTATGGTGGCATTTCAATAAATCCAGTCTGTCCATTCATTTAGTAAGGTTAGTTAGTGCAGGGGATTAGTCGTGTGGTCGTTTAAAAAGGTTCCTGTGGGCCATATATAATGAAGTTCATTGTAAGAGTCAAATTTTAGATAGTCTGATGGACAGATGACTTCCAACTTTAATCAACCTACTTCTACGAGTCATAGGGGCCTAGTAGCCGTCTAGATAGGGTTTTCTAGTTGAGTTTTAAGGGCCGGTTGGTGAAATTCCACTATGCTTTGATTGATGGTCCGTTAAGGAGTGGACAAATGGCGAACCTAATAATTTAGGTCTTGATTTGCGGATTCCTGTCAATTCGACGGTTGGATCATTTTTAGATCTAACATCTAAGGTCCCTAAGGGTCTTACAGTTTACCCAGATGAAGATTCGTAGTGTGGTTAGTGGCTCGATGGCCTAAGGGTGATAATCAGGTGGCAAGCTGTTAAGTTGGACACTGTGGATCCAACCAATGGTGGATCCAGTGATCTAAGACCCCAGATTGATAACGTATGGTTCAATCTTTATAATAAGGCAAGATTTAGACTTTTATTGCCATTGTGATCCTAGTAACACAGTGAATTTCTAAGGATGAATGTCAATTTTGAGATGAAACAATTGTTCGTCTTCGAGAATTAATGGTCAGGTGACTCGATATATGAATGAAGATTGCACTAAACGGTCGAGATGGATTGATTGAGGACCACTAGATGACTGATATGTAAGGTAAGTTACGTGTATTCCCACACACGTCTTAGTAAATCTATTTCTTCATGACAATCGCTCGAGTACTGAAAGTACGGGGTGTTACAATCTACCCCCCTTAAAGAGAATTTCATCCCCGAAATTCAGTACTTCTACCATGGATAGGAACGATGGCAATCTCATTTACAATGCTTCTAGGCATTCGCCACTGTCCCTTAAAGGTAGCGTGTTTTGTACAAATGTATATAACTAATTGTAAAAAGTGGGGTTATTACAATCTACCCCCCTTAAAGAAAATTTCACCCTCAAGATTTAATAGCGGACATCTCAATTATCAACACCATCCTAATGGTGTGCCCTATATCGCATTTGTCTAAGCATGCTATCACAATTTAGATTTAAACAAGCTATAGGTAGATTTTTTTTCTAAACTTTCATATCTCTATTTTAACAAATCGGCCAATTTATATGTCTAAGTGTGAAAGCCCAACAAGCGATATACAGATCTACCACAACCCTTAAGTTTTCAACCTAATAGGACAACCAAGGTGTTTAAGTTCCACTAAAGGTTAGAAATCATCCTAGTATTAACCAAAATTAGCAAATTATTTAAATTCCTAACATCATCAGGATTTCCTATAGTGTTTACCAAAATTACAATTCCATCTAGGTGGGAACTAATGGTAATATTGTATCTTTCTCGTTATTTTCTTTTACCTTTAATGATAGTCCCCAATACAATTTTCTAGTCTCCTGCATTCGAGCTGTCACGGATAGATGACTATAATGGGTTCGAGCATAATACATTGATCCTTTGCCTACGTAAAACAGAGGATTTACTGGTATCAATCCATATTCCTGTTAGATCTCAATCCTTTGCTTGATTAGGGCATTGAAATCATTGAGATTTGCTAGGACTTAGAGTTGAGTCAAACAACGTAACTTCGCTTAAACATGGTTCCATCAGTCCATGATCCTGATTGTTCTAGACGTTTGGAAAATATCATGTAACCTTCTAAATTGACAATGAGAGTGCCTGAAATTTACGTGAATAGACACAAATGACCATCACGCTTCCAGTGCGCGCTCTGGTCACCTAATGCACTATTAAAAAAAAAATCATGGACTAAAATCCCTACGTAGAGACTTGAGGTCTGAAATTTGCTAGACCTATCTACACACTCAGATATGGCCCTAATATTCTCGGTCTATGGTCGAAAATTGACCTAAAATTCTTTAACTTCATTTTTATTCTACCTTACGTGCTGGGACTTGTGGGAACTATTATTTTCAACTAATGAGACGTATTAGGAAATTCAAGTTACAATTCCTATTACGATTGCTTAAGCCTAGGAAGTGCTCGTGTTTGACATGATGTGTAAAATGGTGAGTATGGATTTTCCTACGAGGTTTAATTTTGTTCCATTGGTTGATTATTATGATAATGTTATTCCTAGCTAATGAAATTTTTGGAAGAGTTCAAACTCCAAGTTTCTAAAAATCGTTTCTTGGGAATCAAGTCTAGGGGACACTCTTGTTTGTTCTTACTTACATCATAGTGAGAACTTGTCATCACAGGTACCTAAGTTTAGTTTCTAAGTTCAATAAAAGTTTTGGTAGTTTACATGGGAACTAAAATTTTATTTCTAAGTTTTCAAACAACGGTCCTATAGTTTATAGGAGAACTATAGTTTTTGTCTCTAAGTTTCAAATGACTAAACCTAGATATTCAAAGAGGCCTAAGTTCATTTCTAAGTTCCCCACCTTTCCTGACTCAAGGGAATCTCATATAAGTTTAAATGACAACTTCAACAATTTCAAGGGAATCTAAGTCCTACAATTATCCTAATAATTTTCAAGGGAGCCTAACATTTTGAAGTATCCATGTTATCAAAAGTATATTTTTGAAGGGAACTTTTCATAAGTTTAAATAACTATTCTAATAGTTTCTAACTTCAATCGACTACCTTGAAGATTTCAAAGAAACCTAAGTTCATTTCTAAGTCCTACGACTATCCAAACAATTATACAGGGAGCTTAGAACCTCAAGTTTTTGTGTTCTCAATTTCTCCTAGCTACAAGGGGATTTCTCATGATTTCAAATAGTTGTTCTAATAATCTCTAAGGGAACCTAAGTTCGGGTCTTTACATTCACAATCATTCCTCTAAATTTTAGGAAAATCCTCTAAGTTCAAATTTCTAATTTCAAACATCCTAACTCAAGACATCTAAAGTTTGTATAAGTACATTTTCCAAGGCCTGGTTTGTTCAAACTATGCTCTGATACCAACTGTAACGCCCTGTGTTTTCAGGACCCGAGTATTTGACTCGTTTCCCAAAAACTCGAGTGTTAACTTATAGAGAGCCAAAATTACACATATCTTTTTTTTTTTCTTTCATTCAGAGTAAGCAGTTTAGCATAGGATGGACAAATCAGCATAAAGGAGAATTTGTATTATAATTAGAATGTATAAGAAATTGCCCATAATGACTTATACAAACAAATGCCCTAATACTTACAATTACAAAGTGAAATAATATTACATGTAAACAAGGCAAATTATAACAAATCTAGAGCTGTAAAAACACGTGACAACTCTTGACAACACAATCATGCATCTTCAACAGTGGTACTCCGCTCCTCGTCAGTTCGAACCTAAAAATCACTTAAGCCACCTGTGCAACCTGTACGGTTATATATTTGATGAATGAGTGGCTAACTCAGTGTGAGTTCCCCTCAAGATTACACACTGCCGCATTAGGTAAGCATAGTTATAAAAACATAATAAGGCATACAAAGCAATACACGACGCAGTCTTTTTAGATGCATAGATGCATGAGTGCACATCAACTAGGGATGCTCATCCAGTTGGCTTTTGGGCAAAACCCATGTAATGTGGCCGGTCACCAGCAAAATTACATAGTACATGCGTAGTGCCAAACTCACCAATGTGGCCAGTCACCAGCGAAAGTACATAGTACATGCGTAGTGCCATACTCACCGAAAGTGGGTCGGTAGTCGATAGTCTGGGAGTTAGCGAAACAATACCCTAATTAAATCCTATAAGGCAAGTGCTACAACATCCAAAATTAGCCACCCGTCATCGCCCGAATGCTATGAATGCATGATTAGCCTAACTATTATTAATCCATTTACAACTAGTAGGTTTAATAAGCTCAAAAGTCACTATAGGGAGCTCAAAGCCCAACTTAGGCCGACAACTCGGGCATAGTGTCCCATGACCACCATCCCCGGCCCATAAGATTCCCCCATCTTAGGATGCTTAATAGACATCAGTCGACTAGTGGCCAATTAAATTCAATAAGTAGGGATTACCATCGCATGGTATAGGCCATCGAAGCCATGTCGGGCAAACCTCAAAACATGGAACAAATGTCAAATCGCAGCGGCAAAAAGGGTACACGGAATATCAAATCAATCGGTAAAAAAGGTCAAATAAGGCTAAATCAGAGCGATTAAAGAGATTATTTATAAGCCACTCAAGACGTATATCCTATGGATGGTAAATCTCACATTAATGTTCCATGTCCCATGTAACCTCTAAATTGAGGGCCCATTTCTCACCAACCCATCTTGTTATATATTAAGTATGGGTTCACGTACACAAGAGGGAGTTATACACTAGTAAGTGTAGTGAATAGAGATTCATAAGCGACTCACAAAAATTCATGTGAAAGCACATAGACATGGCATGCCAGATGTTAAGCATTTGATACATAATAATCGCAAAGGTCATGGATTGAAATTTAAATGGAAGCCATCATGTAAACAACTATTGCATGTAATCATAGATCAAATATAAATCATATCTTAAGAGTCTATGGCTAACGTAAGAGATCACATCCTATAAGATAACATGTGTGATTTTGATAAAGACTATTACTTAACTAATTTGGAAATGGAAAGCTTAAGGGGAAGAAATCATCACCTAATGAACCGAATCACCTTCTAATGTTGCTGCGTGCTTGCGCCCTTAGAATCAGACCTTACCATAAGTCATGAACTTGTACAATTAGATCCAAGTTTTATTTTACGCACTACCTAGGTTTAAGATCATAGCCTGGGGTTTAAATTACTTATCTTAGGGTTTTGATGCAAAATTAGGATTTTCATCCTAGGGTTTAGTCCCAAACTTAGATTATAGGATTTGAATCCTAAATTATTATTATTATTATTATTATTATTATTATTGTACAATGGATCGAATAATATTCATAATAGGAGTATTAATCCATCAGTATTAATAATGATGGTTCATAAGTTCATATTTAAATGTACGGACGTTATCTAATATTCTTATGATGACTAAATTTTTTTAAAATAATACAAGTAATAATAATAGAATATTTACTAATGATAATATAATAAAGACTTAATACCAATAATTATATTAACAAGTATTATGCTAATCCCATAAGGAAAATGATAAATATTTTCTAATGCTAATAATCATAATTATTAGTAATGAATCTAGTCATGATAATAGATACTATGATCTACAATGAATTATGAAATTCTACAATTAGTTCAAACTTAACACACTATCTATGTTTAGGGTATTGATCTAGAGTTTAGATTATTTAGGTCTAGGATTTTATCCTATAGTTTAGGTCTAAGCTAGATTTTTAGGGTTTGAACCTTAGTTGGTGTGCAATTGATTTTAATGTTAATTTAATAATTATAAAATATTTATTAACATTAGTATTATAGTTAATATTAGTTAATAATGATTATGATGATAATTAATATTATGATCGACTATTTATGATAAAAGAATACTCTAGTATTAAATAATGATATTATTTTAATTTCTTGTATATAATAATTATTATTAGAATAGATAATTTACTAATGGCTATGCATTCTTAATATTATCAATCTTAGTAATGATAGAAATGGTAACAATGTTAATTGAAATAAATTCAATCTGGAAAGAAATTGTGGACTTACCTTGGTCGGCTCGCCTTCTAATGTCATGAGGAAGTGTGCACGCCCTTATTATTGAAGCAATAGTCGGCTTAGTAGTTTGATGCAGATGGACTTGGCTAATATTTGCTAAACTCAATTGAACTAACTTTAGTCCGACTCGTTGACCCGCTAACAAGTCAGGTTTCAACTAGAAGAAACCCAACTTGACTCAACCAGATTGAATTGGCCCAGCCAGTGTTGGGCAAGTCAATAACGAGTTCTCCCTCATCTAATCTCCCTCTCTTTTCTCATCTTTTCTTCTTTCTTAACCACTAGGACCCACTAACAATGATATCCAGCCACCCTAGACTCTGTCGTACTCAACCTGGACTTGAGTTAACTCGGTTTGAGTTCGAACCGAGTTGACTCAGTGTCAACACGATGACACCGTCATTCTCACTCATCTCTTCTCCTTCTTACCTTTATTTTCTTTCTTTCTTTCCTAGGATAACCTAGATTGGACCAGGCCTAATCCGACCCAACTGGACTCGGTTGACTTGGTCCCAACCGAGTTGACTCGACCCCCTCTTTCTCAAGTTTCTCTTCCTCCTTCCTTTCTTTTCTCTCACTCTGTTCTAATTCTTCTCTTTCTTGTTGTCCTAGTGGCCCGGCTAGACATGACTAAACCCAACTCAGACTCAATGTGTTGAGTCTACTTGACCTGACAACAACCCATCAACCCAACATAGTGTGGCAGCCACACTCCTTCTCTTTCCTTTCTTTTCTTCCTTTTCTTTTCTTTTACTCCCATTGCTGGGAATGACCAGCAAGAACCTAGACTAGACCAGGCCTAATGACTCAGCCGAGTCGAGTGTTGCAACGGCGGACTGCAACCTCTCCTCTCTCTCTCTCTCTTCATTCTTCTCTCTCTATTTCTTCCCTTCATTTTCTCCTTTTTGCTGAAACTCCAGAAACGTCTAGACTGGACCAAACGCATGCCCAACGCAGCCGGACAGCAACTTGACTTGCCTATCTCGGACTAGTGACTCAGCTCGGCCTGAGCTGGTGCAGCAACGCACCTACTCCCGCTCCCTCTCTTCTTCATCTTCCTCTCTTCCTTTCCTTTCTTCCTTTCCTTTCTTCCTACTGGAAACTTTCATTAGAGAAAGTGGTTGTAACCAAGTTAGTGACAACTTCTTCTTTCATGAAGATGGTGATGGCTATTAATGGCAGATCTCAAACGAACGCTTCCTCCTCCAATCGGCTTCTTTTAGAAGGTCCATATGGACCCTAAAAAGCTTGTATATAAGCTTTTTTTGAAGCTTAAGAAAGGTTAGAGTGGTGGGTTCGTTGGAGGAAGGAAATGGCTGGTTTTATAGGTTTCTTGTAAAAGACAGGTGGAGAGGCAATTTCTCCCCCTTTTTTTATAAGAAAACCTAGCTTTCTTAGGCCGTCAGATTGTCATGAGCGTTCCAGATTTAATCTAGTAGAAACCACCTCCGAAACAGTGGGTAGGGTTAAAACCAGCCATTTTCTGTTTCTCTGGTATAGAGAGAACCCTAAACCACGTAGCTAGGAGTGAAGGGTTGAGATTTTCCCACAACTGGACAGCAATAGTTTCTATTTTTGGAAACATACCGCATGCAGCTTTTTTTAGGTCCGCCTTTGTGCGCATGCACGCATGCAAGAACTCGTGTGGAGGGCATGGTTCTAGTTGATCTGACCCTTTGAGTCGAATGAACGGTTCAGATCTCCATGGTGTGGGGTGATGATCGGCCATGAACCAACGCACGGACAACTTGCGTTTAAACTGTCCGTAGGCGGGAACAACGGAAAAAAGAGAGAGAAATCTCTTTTTCAAGAAATTTCGAGTCAAACACGATTAACTGGGTTTGCCAGCTCGGTGCGGCGCTGGTGTACACCACTGGTGTACTCACGAGCCATAAGGTGGGGTCCACATGCTTACATGGTATAATCTAGGCCCTCCATTCAATTTTGAATAGTTTCATTAGGACATCAGACTGAAGATCAGGCAGAATCGCCCCTTAGGGGGGCCATTCTTAACAATTTCATGCTCGAGTCGTGATTTATGGGCCCTATGGCGGCATTTCAATAAATCCAGTCTGTCCATTTGTTTAGTAAGGTTAGTTAGTGCAGGGGATCAGTCGTGTGGTCGATTAAAAAGGTTCATGTAGGCTATATATAATGAAGTTCATTGTAAGAGTCAAATTTTAGATAGTCTGATGGACGGATGACTTCCAACTTTAATCGACCTGCTTCTACGAGTCATACGGGCCCAATAGCCATCTAGTTAGGGTTTTCCAGTTGAGTTTTAAGGGCCGGTTGGTGAAGTTCCATTATGCTTTGATTGATGGTCCGTTGAGGAGTGGACAAATGGAGAACCTAATGATTTAGGTCATGATTTGCGGATTCCTGTCAATTTGACGGTTGGATCGTCTTTAGATATAACATCCAAGGTCCCTAAGGGTCCTACAGTTTGTCCAGATGAAGATTCGTAGTGTGGTTAGTGGCCCGATGGTCTAAGTGTGATAATCAGGTGGCAGGCTTTTAAGTTGGACACTGTGGATCCAACCAATGGTGGATCTAGTGATCCAAGACCCCAGATTGATAACGTATGGTTCAATCTTTCTAATAAGGCGGGATTTAGACTTTTATCGCCATTGTGATCCTAGTAACACAGTGAGTTTCTGAGGATGAATGTCAATTTCGAGATGAAACAATTGTTCGTCTTCGAGAATTAATGGTCAGGTGACTTGATATATGAATGAAGATTGCACTAAACGGTCGAGATGGATTGATTGAGGACCACAAGATGACTTGTGTGTAAGGTAAGTTACGTGTGTTCCCACACACGTTTTAGTAAATCTATTTCTTCATGACAATCGCCTGAGTACTGAAAGTACGGGGTGTTACATATGTGTTCCTTCCGAATTGGTTGTCCCAAGAACAGTAAAAAATAGGGTACAACATTGCCCCCCGCGTCGTTTTCCTTTGAGCAAAAAGGTGAAAGCTATTGTGGTCCATTGTTCAATGCAATAAATGTGATTGGCCTCTCTTCTATGTGTTAACTCCCCAATGTTTTACTCGATTAAGATGAAAATCGAATGATGGTTTTGCTCATTTTCTACGACTGTCAGTGTGACACGTTGCACACAATCCTATCTTACGAGGAGTCATGATCATCATTTCATTAATGCTCATGTTCCTAATCAATAAATGCAATTTCGATCAGTTTTGAATTTTTCTTTTCTACAACTCTTGCTCCTTACATCTCTTCTTCCTCGTCTGAAACTTGCTTCCGCCGCTACCAGGGTTGCTTTTTCGTCTTATGGTCCTGCATCCTTCCATCATGAAGACTTCATAAGAAAGTTAAACGCTCTTTCTCTTGGGGTCGTCAATGACATCGTCTTTACTACCCCCGTCGAAACATATAAGATATATCTTATGCTCATACCAGCCTTCCATACTGATATTATTCATGAGCATATTCGAACATTGGAACAATTCTTCCCAAGTTGCTCAAGTGAAAAACTTCTTATTCCATTTGATTCCCATCCAGACCCTAAAAACACCTTTAAAGCCTCAAGATCCTGGGGTGACATCCATGAGAGAATGGTCGAAATGGTACAATCGTACATCCAAACAACACGGTGATACATGGAAACAGGCTGACATCTACGAATGTATCAGTCTCTCTCTCTGCACAATATACAACAAACATGTCCCTTCTTGCTACAGCCTCAGCTTTTTGAAGCCAATCAACTAACACCTTTCACTTCATATACAATTCCATGAGTCCAAAAATCATGGATATTTGCACTTTCAGTCCTCTTTTCCCCCTTATGCAATCTAGCCTATCCTAGCTTCGCCCATGGCGATGAGCACCACTTTGTCCTTTTAGACAATAATGAGAAAGCTTATTCTAACTTTATGCAAATCCAGCATAAGACTCATGCCACCATTAACGATCAAGAGCACACAACATTTCTATTGAAGTGGATTTGTCGTTATTTAATATAGGAGAGAGTTGTGCAAATCACAAAAGAATATGTCTACTTGGTTGAGGCACTAACCCAAGGACAACAAGTAGTTCTTACTCCGTTCGTGCTCGATCATCTGTATCGCAACATGTATGAAGCAACCACTAAAGACTTTTATCATAGCGGATAGCCTTTATGGATTTTTCAGATGTGGCTTTGTGAATATATTTTTCTCTACCTTTGTAAATCCTATTATTCTTTCCACTTCTTATACTTCCTTCAGTCAGCATAACATCCTTTACCCTAAATTTGCTAATTCATTTGTTGATTTTAACGATAAAGAATCCGGACCAAATTAGTTCACAGAGGAATATGAGACAACCAACATTGGGATGGCCGAACTCAGAGACAGGGCTTGAGAGAGTTATCTCATATACAGAGTTCTCCCTTATGGCGGCACCGTGGAGACAGCTGTCAATATTAAAGCTAGAGTCGATCAATATTGTCTCAATCTTCTTGCTCATCACTTCAACCTAGCTCAATGCATTCCATATCCATTCATCCATGAAACTTGCAATCAACCTCCAAACCATCGCTTGCTTATGGATTTGATCTACACTTTCCAAATTCTCCACAACAACTTTGAAATCGTAAGTTATGCTTTCGAACCTCCTCTCGTCCCCAGTTGTCCTCATCAGATGATTGCTTTTTATAATTGGTGGAAGAATTATTACAAGTGATGGTCACTAAATCCATTGAATTCACCATTGCTCGACTCTTTCCTTATGTAACAAGGATAGAAAAATATGTGACAAAAAATAAGAAATTAACGACCGAAGTCGATATAAAAGACAATAGCATCAAAGTGAACTATATCCTTAAGTCAAAGAACAACATGGTCGTGGAGAACAACATCAGCCATTTTGACCACCCCCCTTCAACAATAATAAAGAGAGTCTATCTAGCATCTCCCATGCCAAAACGTAAAAAGGTTACATCTACAAGCCCTATGGAGACATACCAGCCCAATCAACCCCAACACCTATAGCTCCGCTCATTTTCAAGAGTATTTCATAAATAGGACCTCTTTAAGGTCCCATCCCTGAACCTCATGTAAGTGTCATAGTTTGTCAATCAGTGTGAGTTGTGAGTCATCGAGTCCGAAGAGCCCCAAGGAAGATTTAAGAATGCAGATTTGGAGATTGAAGGCGTCCAAAGCACTGAAAATTAATAAAATGATGAAGTATCGGGACCTCATTAAAAACCTATACCCATACCATAAAACTTGACCTTTCATCTATCCCAAACCCCGTAGGAAAAATCTATTTAAAGAGTTCTACTAAGAAGTTGTGGGAAGAAATCTGTTCAAAACGAAAATCACAAAAACAGATAAATTTCAATCCCATCGAACTGTCTTCAATGGCATCGATCTTGGAGCTCAAAATGTCCAACAACATAAAGTCAAAATTATGGATTTTCCCAACGGCATTGAAGGGTCCCTTCGATTGCATTAAAGCCCTATCGATGGCATCGAACAAAAACTTCAAAATGTCCAGCAACTTAAAGTTAAAACTTTAGAAATTTCCAATGACATCGAAGTACCTTCGATGGCAATGAAGTCTGGTCGATGGCATCAAATATAATTACCAAATTGTCCCGCAAGTTTAGGTCAAAAATCCTGATTTTTTGATGACATCGAAGGTCACTTGATGGCATCAACAGAATTGTCTAGCAACATATTAAAGAAAATCATATTTTTCTTGATGACATCAAATGGACACTTCGATGCCATCAAAGACCAATTGATGACATTGATTTGGACAGTTTTCTGCCCGCTTTTTTATCATTGTAAAACTTCTTTACATATATGAAAGATGAGTTTTCTTTGCAATTTGGTGAGAAATAGTCTTGTGTTTGTGAGTAACCCTATTTAATTCCCTACTTCCCATGCTCTCTTTTCTCATAGAGTTCATCATTCAATCCATGTCTTGAAGACATTTATCTAGCATTCAAAGATTGAATTGAAGAATGAACTCCAACATTCATTAATGTTTTAACAACCATATTTTTTAGTGAATCCTTTATGCTAGATAGTATTGAATGCTTAGCATGGGAATCCTAGATTTGACCATAAAGACTTATCGTTATTAAGTTAGGACTCAGCAAATCTCTTACCCAAACCTCGGTATCTCTAAAGGCACATCATTAATACAGTTACAGTACAAGAGAGATGAAGATGCTTCATGATTCGAGAAAATCTTCATTAAAGGTGCTTTAATGAGGCTCATCCACTTTAGGTATGAAAGTTTACTTGAATCCATTATGTCTGGAAACCATTCCTTATGTATGATTCGGTTTCAGAGTTTGAAATACCAAACTTGACAAGTCCTTGTGTAGGCCTTTAACGGGAGAGTACGTTCGTCATTCTTGTGTAGGACTTCGTAAGACCTTGTGTAGGCCATTGACGGATGAAAATCGTATATACCTTGTGTAGGTTGTGAAGGTTTATGGTGAACCTAATTTAAAACCATTTGAATAGTGAGATCTGACATACTATAGGAGAGAGTGTGTTAGCCGGAAGTAAATTAGGCATGTAGACGAACCACTATACATCTTGTGCAATGGGCTGAATGTTTTAAATTCTTATATGTTATATTTTGTTGAACAATACATATGAATTACTTACTACAACAAACATGTTTGACAGAATGCCTGAATGATGTTCTCACTAGAGTAGACTTTAGTGTTGCACTTCTTCCTGTTTCTACATAAGTATTTAGAAGTAAGTGTATGCTAATTATCCAGTTAAATTTAAAAAATCATATTCACTGCCCTCTGGGACATTAGCCATACATTCAAGCTTTACTTGTAGTGGTAAAACCACAATTTCACCTCCAACTGCCCCATGTGCATCAATAAAGCCCTCGCAAGACGACTAGCAATGGTCGAGATGTCACAAATACTTCAGGTATCTCCTTTGCAGCCAACGCTATTTTTGCATTTGAAAATTACTATAATATAAAGTATTGGCCATGTATATCGCCTTTGAAATATTCGTAGGAAATGAAAGAGGCCTATAAAAGACATGCAAGCCCACTTCAATTGAGCTTAGAATAAATGGGAGAAAAAAAAGAAAAAAGTTAAATGATCCTAATCTCCCTCTTGACTGATATCTTACGCCTTGCAGACTCAATCCACCGCCTTTTCCTATCTCCACCCATCTTCTTGCGATAGCTATCGGTGATCATACCAAATTCAATCAATGATCGACTGATACTTTGCTCATGCTGTTCGCTCTCACATGGGTGGATGTTTTCTTTCTTTTATCCATTTACTCTATGTTCTCTGCTTCTTCTGACATCTTTCACTTATGTAGTGATAAAGGAAATTTCGGCCGTTGAGAAGCAAATCATTTTTGCAGTACCACAATCTCAACAACCCAAATGAGCCACAGTTGCTACTATATCCGACGAGCCTACTACTCCAACAGAAGAACTCAATGTCTCCAATTTTGAGGTGACTATGAGCGATGTTCCTCAACCTGATGATCAAGCTCAAGGGGACACGAAAATTGTCTAGTCAATGGAACCTTTTCGTATTTTCATCCATTTTAGGCCTCCATCGATCACTCTCAGTTAAGAAGATGACAATCCCATTGTGGTGACATCATAAAGTTCGTAAAAAATCACATCTTCTCATTCCACTCTTTCATCGGTCAAACACTTTGTGTCATCCTTGTAACCTATTAAATAACCTACCCCTTCGAGATCCTTGCTCATAAACTCACCATTACATATCATCTCTATGAATTAGTGCATATTTAAACTCAAACCATCGTAAAAAAACTAATTATGTACCATGTTTCGTAGCCATGGTGTGGGCAAGCGAGTAAGAGCTCTTTAAATCATTTCCAACACTGGAAAAAATATTTTACCCTCCTTTTGTGAAAAGTTCATGATATTTCTTTTAAGGGTGTTAGTTTTATGAATCGAGAAGAACTTTTTAAGGAACCCCTGGGTCATCTTCGCCCATGTACCAAGAGATCTCGGTCTCAACGAGTGAAGTCATTTCTTGGCTCTCTCCTCCAAAGAAAAATGGAATAACTTAAGTGTAATCACGTCTTCAAAAATATTATTGTAGTGTAGAGTAGCCATAATATCATCAAATTCCTTAAGGTACAGATACGGGACCTTAGAGTCTAACCCATGAAACTTGGAAAGTAATTGGATTATGCCTCGTTTGAAATTTATGCTTCCAGTGTTTACTGGAAACACCATAGAAGAGGGCATGCTAGTCCTTATAGGTTACAAGTAATCACAGTGTCCTAATTGGTGGAACATTGTTAACTTCATTCTCGTCTTGCATTAGTTGATTAGGTTCAGTTGATTTTCAGCCATGTTTTGGGATACTTCAAAAATACGTAGTCATTTTCGAATTCAGCGATCAGTCAATCCTTCAACCAATATTATATCTCTTAGAAGTCGATTCGAATTACCTCATGTCCACTCAGGCATGAACATGATAAAACCCTAACTAGTTCTACTTCTAATTCTTAAAAATAATAACTATAAAAAAATTTTTACATCATTGTAAAGAGGGAGAGTTAAAAGGATGTACCCGATATGAAGAACTAAGTTAAGAATTCCTATAAATTAGAAAACATAAAACCAATGTCATTGATCTAAAAAAAAAAATATGAAAAAACCCTATTAGAATTATGAAATTTAAAACTCTAAAACATAAGCAAACCCTAGGTTATAATAAAAATTTAGAAACTAAACCATAATTAAAACCTAATGTATTCTTAGCATAACAAACTCTCCGACAACGGTGCCAAAAACTTAATCGATAATCCTAAGTGCAGGACTGCGGTGTAATAATAACTTGGTGAGGCCAAGATCATTTCATAGAGAATTATGGTTAAGAACACAATTAGAACTAAATGGATTGTCTGTATTTTTAATCCAGCAGAAGAAAAAGAGGGTTTAAACAATAATTAAAAATACTAAGGACTCAGGATTCCTCACTTAACAAATTTTAAAACTAATTCATCTTATTCAAGTGAATAACTCAACTAGAACTAGATTTCAATCATTTTTAATTAGAAGATAACTTTATAAATTCAATCACAAACATCCAACAAGATATATGAATTGAGATAAATTGATATCTCATGAAGATCTAGGCAATTAATTGTAGTAAATCAAAAACATATATTATACCCAAAGTTCATAATAGATCAAACAATTTTACAAATCAATTTATTCTCTAATTTAGGAATTTAATTAAAATAATCATAATTCAACATTTAAAGCCAACAACTTGAATTAAAAACAAATTTAATAATAAAATTCAACAAAGAGGTTTATCACTTAGCCTTAGCTAAGAGATTAGCATAGCATGGCTAACATCTTAAATAAAAATAAAGAAAACAAAGTAAGAAGAAATGATTGAAGAAGGATAAAGATGCTTGAAGAGCTTTTCTTTTACTTGTGTGAACGCTATAGGACAAATTTCTTGAAGGGATGGGAGGTCGACTCTCTTCTTTCCACTGGTTGCCTCACTTGAAGGCTTTCGTAAAAAGGGGTAAAGGGTGTAATATTTGACTAGAGTCACCACTAACAAATTATTATAATTTTATAGTTGGTTAGACCCCGTAAAAACACTTATCCTAAGATGAGTTTATGTTTTAGAGATTCCAAGGGACCACGGATACAAAGAAGGAAGGTGTTAGGCGCCCACTCCGTTCGTACGGATGTACGATCTTTACTTCACAATATCTAACTAATTTCAGAAGAATAAGGCTGGTTCTCACATGCATAAAATATAATGCGATGCAATAATAGTGATGATTGACCGATCCAAATTTCAAATGGGTAAGATCCGGCTATATCGACAAGCCACAGAACATATATTTAAAACGATCAAGTGCAAGGTGCAAAGTATGTATGTATAAGATGCTTGATGCTGTATAGGTGCTTATGATAAAATAATGGCTAATCAGCTAAGGTTTCTGGTAGACCTACTGCAAATGTATCGGCAGGCCTTAGAGCATACGCCCACCAGTCAAATATAAGAAAAATGATAGAATACAATGTATATACAAAAATGACAGCCAACTGGCTAAGGTTTTTGGTGGGCAATATCCGATTATATCAGCAAGCCTTAGAGTATATGTCTGTCAGTCATATGCGAGAAAATGTTAAAAATGCACTATGCTATTAATGTATATGAGGAGCAGAGGATTGAGAAAGGAATGAATGTTGCACAATGCTACTGCTTGGGTTTGATGGAACTGATAAAAGCTTGAACGGTTGGATGAATGGTAATGTCGTAAGGCTAGATTGAGTATCTCAGATTTGAACTTAGGTGGCATAGGAGGCTTAGACTCTGGCTAAGGCTAAGGCTAAGGTTAAAGCTAAGGGATTTTTAGAAATGGGGGTGGGTTGAAATGATTGTGGATGCTTAAAATGACAAGGGGAGGGGGCTATTTATAATATCACAATCAGATTTTCTTGTAATTTCCAATAATCATAAGGGCAAAAGGTAGTCGAATGGCTATAATTGGATTACCATATGGCATCATCTCATAGGTTGGATGAGGTGGTAAAAGGGTAACTTTGGGTAAGGAGATAAGTGTAAGAGTAAATGCACTACAATCACACACTTAAGACTCGAAAAAGGAGAGTTCCACATGCTTGAGGGATGCTACCCCAAAAAAGGAGAGTACCACATGGTTGGCGGTAGCCTGGCTGCCGCTAGTCCCCACTTGGACTCCCTACTTTAAAGGCAGCATCTCCCAAGCATGTGGAGGCTCTATTGTCAGGGTTGCTGCTTTTAAGTTTTGACCATTTCTCCAACTGGGCTTAGTTTTGGGCTTAATTAGGTGAGTTGACTAAGTTGTGGGGTTGGGTGAGCTGAACGGGTGAGTTGAGTCATAAGTTGACTCGTCAAGTTAACTCAAAGCTCTAAGGTTCTAGGTTCATAGGGTTCAAGGTTAGGCTAACTAAGTTGACTAGGTTGAATGGGATGTGTTTAGGTTTAGGACTGGGGTTCCTATGGTTTAGGCATCCAGGGTTATGGTTTAGGAATGTGGTTCAATGGTCCATCCATCAGTTCAAACTTAATCAACTTATCAGCCTGGGGTGAGGTGTCTATAACTTAGACTCTCCTCACAACCTAATTCATGTCTATAATAGCCTAAAAACATTTCCTTATATAGGAAATTTCTTAACTAACTTAAAAATTACGCAGTGGTATGAGCTGTCAATTAATCAATCGAGCGCTTCAATCGAACACCCCCTAAAAATTTTCAGCAATCGAATTTAAAAATCCATTATTTGATTGATCAATCGAACTCCTTGTGTTGATCGAACAAACATGGCAAAAAGTGTCGAGCGAGTTCCAGCCATAATTATAAGTTTTTTCAATTCTTTCACCCGATCGATCAAGTTGCATTGAGGATTCTTTAATCGATGGAACCTCGATCTTTAATCGCTTGAAACTTTGTAGAAATCCTTCATTCAATGTACATGTCTTCGGTTGCTTCTCTCACCCCCAATACTTGATTTTCTTTGGATCTTTAGCACTTTAAGTCTTCATCTTTTGCTCCAATTCTTCAACCCTTCAAAGTGTATTCTTTCAGACTTTAATTTGACATCTTAAGCTTATATTCATCTTTAGTTTTGAAATAATCTTGCATGTAGAAAAATATATATATATACAATTAGATCAATAAACACTTGAATGCAATAGAAAATAATGCATAAGAGAGGATAAATTTACAATATTTATGTCTTGACAATAATCCGCGCTAATGACATACTAAGTTATTCGAAACCCTTTGGGCTTATTAGAATTCTCCTTAGACTAGTACTGGGTTAAGTCCTTTCGCACTCACTTAAAGGCATGATGCTATACTACCTTTAGAGGTTATTGTGTCATCCCTAAGGGTTGCGTATCAGGTTGGCTTAACCTCGGCCGAGTTTACGAGGGCAATGCTTGTCAAGTTAGATAAGACATGATTGAGAGCTTTAGATTTTATAATATCCAACAAGGTTAAGGTTACTTGGGCCTATAACAAAAGAGTAATAGGAAAAGTTTTCAGATAAGGAGACATGGTCTGGAAAAGCGGTGTTACCCTTGGGGTCCAAGGATATGGTTTTTCGTAAATGGTCACCTATCTAGGATGGACCATTCATTGTTATTCAAGTTCTTTGAGGTTGATCTTATATCCTTCGTGACATGCAGGGAAAGGTCGAAGATGTTTCAATTAATAGGTAATTCTCGAAGGCATATATTGTCCCAGTATGT
Organism: Magnolia sinica; assembly: GCF_029962835.1. Classification (NCBI taxonomy): domain Eukaryota; kingdom Viridiplantae; phylum Streptophyta; class Magnoliopsida; order Magnoliales; family Magnoliaceae; genus Magnolia; species Magnolia sinica. Next base: position 62,141,129 of record NC_080575.1, on the reverse strand, counting down.
GGGAAGTAGTATAAGGTCAAGTCGAGTAAGAATATTAATAGCAATAAGTCCCTACCACTAACAATAGGCCACCATCTAATATAGTCGAGAAGAAAATCATAGAAATGAAAAAGATTTCATCGATGTGGAAGAAGAGAACATAGGAGGGCCTCTGGCCTGCTACATATAAAAAACAAGGAAAAGAAAACAACAAAAAAGATAATAAAAATGGAGGCATGACCAAGCAAGCATTTCAAACATGTGCTGGCTTGATTTCTTCAAATTCCTTGTGCGCACATGCCTTGGTGTCCTCCGCCTAACATTTTTTGTTCTTCTAGGACTCTCCTTTGATCACTGCACGCTTGTTCACAACCCCAAGTGCAGGGTCACAATGTAGTCATAACTCGGTGAGACCGAGGTCGAATCCATAGGGACCTATATGTATATCTTTCTGATATAAACTATAACTAGAACTAGGAACTAGGTTTAAGTAATAATATAAAGAATTGAGAGATCAATGATTTAACAATAAAAAAATAAAAGAGAAACTAGGGCACCAGGGATCCACATGTAGCTATTAAGATGCTGCCTTACTTGATTGAAAGCGCTACAACTAAAAATAGAGTCATATCTTATACAGTTAGATGATAGAGCAGTAAAAACCCAAAAATCTGAATTTTCCATCAACATAGTTCACTCATGAAGCATTTATGTGATAATCTCAGAAAATCCAACCATCCACCATGCCATAGACTATGATAAATCATGAATTTTATAGATCACACACTTCTCAAAATAGATTAAGAAAATATTAAAAGCCATCACAACATCTATTGTAATTTGAGTCACAATAAACCATAAAAAAACTGAAAATATTCATTTAATCAAACTATAAATCAATAGGAATTTAACATATAATTGAATCAAAGCAATGGAAGCATCGAAATAAACTATAGCTTTACCTCCTAGCCTTAGCTAAAAGATTATGTAATACCCCGTACTTTCCAATACTCGTGTGTTATTATGGAAACCCAACTTAGTGTAAACATAGATCTAACCTATTTAAACATTTAACTTCATGCTAACCTGAATCCAGCCTTCAAAGTATACTCGTCATCCTTATATGGAACTATTCATCCATTAAATTGCAAATAAGACCATCACATCATATGGAAAATACATTTATAGGATCTCAATCTCCTCGATAAGTAGAGTAAACCGTCTATGATTAATATTAGGACCTAAGTCATCAAATTTATCCTACATCGAGCCCACAATACTTAACTTATCTATTAATCAGTTGTTGACAACAATTAAGCCATTAGAGTTTGAAATTAATTATTGAAATTCCTTTAAATTAAATTACACTACAAGAAAAACGACCATTACCGGCGGTCAAAACCGCCCCTAAATGTCCAAAAAACCGCCGGTATATTAATTACCGGCGGTTGGGCACGTGCCACTGAAAGCGGGCGTCGCTCTACCTTTTAGCGGCGGTCGTCTCCTTTTAGCGGCGTTTTCAACGGCCGCCGCAAACAGTTGACTTTGTGTTTGCCGCTAAAAACTCCACGAAGCGCCGCTAAAAATTATACGAACGCCGGTTAAAAGCGATAAAAACGCCGCGAGGAATGATAAAAGTGCATGTAAATTTCGTGAAGAATGTAACAAGTGCTGCTCATTGATTCAAGAAACGCCGCTAAAAGCCCCGATAATAGAAATTCCTACTGATTCTTTACTTAACCTTTCACACAAATTCCTGTTGATTCTAACTAATCCCTTCCTATAATTGCAACCCTACAATCAAATCTCCATCAATCTAACTATCAAATTTCTATCTGTGTAACTATCAAAAACCTATGATTGAATAACAAGAATTTAAATCACCCTATAATCTAACATTCATCAAGACAACAGGTAGGACAATATTAACAAAACAAATAATGCTCTATTTAAAGTTTTCAAAACAAACTATGTCTTCCTTTCCTAGCCTTTCACATAAACTGTTTCTGTAAGGTCCCCTTCTGGACTGATCATATGTCTTCCTTTCCTAGTCACATCTTCTGGCAAATGTCTACAACACCAACCTCACTGGTCATGGTCACGTGTCCACTATGTGTGATGTAGGCCCTTTTCTTGCAATGAGCCTAAATTCCTCCCTAGGAAGTTTCCCTGCAATGGGCTTAGAAGCATAGCTGATTTAGTAAGTGGCACAGCATTGAGATTATACTGCTTGGAGCTGTAGAGTGCTGATCATGTGCTCTTCACGTGTAGACAAGAATAGATAGTTAAGAAAACTTGATTCATAGCACATTTGATGTATACATGTGTTCCACCAGATAGCAGGTCCGTTTTACAAATTCTAGGTTGGAATGGAAAACAAGTTATTTTAGACTACTAAAGCTAAAATGGACAATCTTGCAAGTGAACCTGTTAGAATTCCTGCTCAATATTCGTGTCCTATATAACAAAATACATAAATGCGGAGAGGCTCCCAATCAACTCTTCAACTCTCCAGGAAAAATGGTCTTTGTGAAAGCTCAGGAGCATTGGACTATTAGATCTCCTTCAGCCTTCTGTGTCCAATGCACCTCACAACTTTCTGTAACCAGCTGTGGTCCTTCATTATGGTATAGAGAACACACAAAATAGTCACTTAAATACATCCAGACAAATCACAGTAGCACTTCTCTAACATTCAAAATTTTCAAAACTGAATTGGAAAAAAGAGAATCAAAGTAAACTAAATCAGATTTGAAAGTTGGTCAAATCATAAATAGGCAGATTATGGACGGAGACATTGTTTTCATTAATGGGCCACCTAGTACTCATAAACATTCATTACAAGCATTTTCTGTCTATGTACATGACGACCATACTGTTAAGATCAATCCTCTTATTTGTGCTCCCCTAGGTGCAGATTTTGATGGGGATTGTGTTCATATATTTTATCTAGTCTCTAGCAGCAAAGGCAGAAGTTTTGGAGTTGTTTAGTGTTGAAAAGCAAATCCGTAGTTCTCATAGTGGTAGTCTGAATTTACAACTAGTGCATGATTCTTTATTGTCACTTAAACTCATGTTTAGGACTTTTTTCTTGAACAAAGCAACTGCGCAACAGTTGGCTATGTGTGTTTCACTAGTTTACTGGAACCTGCTTTGCTTAAGGCTCACCGTACGGGTCCTCTGTGAACTGTTTTGCAAATGGTACAGAGTGCTTTACCTGCGTTTTTTGACTGCTTTGAGGAGAGGCATTTGATCAGTAAAAGTGAAATGGTGAGGATTGATTTCAATAGAGATTTACTGCGGTCATCATTCACAGAGATTGTTACTTCTATTCTTGACAAGAAGGGAACAAAAGAGGCTGTTAAGTTCTTTAATATGTTGCAGCCATTGCTGAAGGAGATTCTCTTTTTAGAAGGATATAGTGTTGGCTTGAATGATTTTGACATTCCCAAGGCTGTTACTGAAGATATAAAGAAGAAGATTCAGGACATCACCTTTGCTGTTTTACTTGAGATCAAATTACAATGAACTTGTAGAGTTGCTAGTGGAAAGCTACCTGAAAACTGTAAAACTGCCTATCGTGACTCGTATTCTAAAGTTATCTGCTTTGGGTAATTTGATAGATTCTAAAAATGATTCAGCTATCAGTAAGGTTGTTCAACAACTTGGCTTTTTGGGGCTTCAACTTTATGACCAAGGGAAGTTTTATTCAAGGCGTTTGGTTGAGGATATGAGTTTCCACTTCCAAAATAAGTATTCTGTTAATGGTGTTGACTCTCCTTCTAAGGCATTTGGGTTAGTTAAGAGTTCCTTTTTTCAAGGTCTGACCCCCTATGAAGAGTTGGTCCATTCCATATCATCCAGGGAAGTGTTGATCCGTTCTTCCAGAGGACTTACTGAACCAGGAACTTTGTTTAAAAATCTAATGGCCACACTTAGAGATGTCGTTATCTGTTATGATGGGACAGTGAGAAACCTCTGCAGCAATTCTACAATTCAATTTGAGTATGGACAGGTGGACAAAATTAGTCCTAGCAGGTCTCTTGCTGGTGAACCGGTTGGTGTATTAGCTGCTACTGCAGTATCAAATCCTGCATATAAAGCAGTTCTTGATTCTTCTCAGAGCAATAACTCTTCATGGGAATCGATGAAGGCAATACTTTTGTGCAAAGTTAACTTCAAGAATGATATTATTGATCGGAGAGTTATTCTATATTTGAATGAGTGCTTCTATGGGAAAATGCATTGCAAGGAGAATGCAGCATATTTAGTTCAGAATCGTTTGAAAAAAGTCACTTTAAAGGATGTTGCTTTTGACTTCTCCATTGAATACCAAAGGCATCGACAAATACCTGAAAGTTCAGAAGCGGATACAGGCCTTGTTGGCCACATTCACCTTGATAAGATGCGCTTGAAAGTACTCGAGCAGAGCATGGATGAGATCCTGCACTCTTGTCAAGAGGTTATAAATTGCTTTGGGAGAAAGAAGCACGCTCTTTCACCTTTTTTTAAGAAGATTTATTTGTCTTCCTGCGAATGTTGCACACTTCAGCAATAATGTGATGAGAAGTGGTCTCAGCTGCCATGCCTGCAGTTCTTCTACAAACAGCAGGAACATTCATATCAAACAGCACTGAGTAGATTGTCTCTTTCAGTTGTCTTCTAGATGCCTTAGCAGATTCAGTATCTGAAGAAAATGAAAAAATAATAATAATAATAAATTGATGGACTGTCTTCTAGATGCCTTAGCAGATTCAGTTGTCTTCAGTCCATTACTATTGCCCCTATCAAGGAGAGATGATACCATTACCAGTTAAACTTCTGATTCCCACTGGGACACTATGCTAACTACACTTTGGGCATAACTTCCTCAATTGGGTCGGGACCACATTCTCCTTTTTTTTTTTTTTTTGCACATAAATAACTAACTTTGCATATGCATTCCATGTTAGCACTAATGCCATTAAGATCTTTCTCAATCAAGTGCAGATTTGAGAACTTGATTATGCTCTCGTACCGATAGAAGACTTTATTTATGTCAGATCTCTCCAAATTAGTAGCACTCCACACTTGCTTTGAAACAGCATTTATAATTACAGAGATGATATCCTGTCAGCTGAACAAAGCAAATAGAGCACAACAACAGTAGCAGCAAAAAAAAAAAAAACAAAAGTCCATGTAGCCTGAGAGTATCCAATTCAGGCCCTCCTAACGCATCATAGTAGTGATCTATTGGTAAAACATCAATTTCAGCAGTCTGTGCACTGTTAACCTCTGGTTCTCATTTTTTGGAATTGTATAATCATAAAGCAATGGAAATAATGTGAAATTAGATGATATTTTTTTTTGGAATTGTACCTTCTGATCACGCATAGGCTGCAGATGAAACACATTCCAGAACTTCTTACCTGCATCAGTTCAAACAACTTAGAAGCACTTTACAGAAGAAATGGTAAAGAAAAAAAAAAATCAAAGAAGACCAATGATTTCAATGTCCATCTTATGCATTTGAACCAAAATCCCATTCTTTCAAGCATAGAGAGGGAGAGAAGAAATCTAAAATTGACATCTTATTATATTAGAGCAAACACAAAACATAAGTTCATAATATAATGGATATAGACTAGAAATAGTGCACTAAAATGTTTTTGGGATCAATACCCATAAAGGTCATTGAACAAGAATTTGTTCAACCTAGCAATCATTGGTAAACGCAACAAATTGTCCTGCTGTTCAGCCTACCCTCAATAGAACATTTCACGGATATGGGCACTATCTCATTTTTCACAACAGAGGAATCCTGATCATCAGATATGGGCACTATCTCATTTTTCATTTCAGCATAAGCTACCATGCGATACTTGGAATTTCTCCATCATTACAATTTTCACTGCCCATAAATTTAAAAAGAAAAAAAGAAAAAAGAAAAAAAAAAGTCATCTGTCAGGTCTTGAGCAAGGGGAGTCAAGTGTTAGTTTTGCACCATTATAAAATGGTGGTGAGACTTTAGACATACACATGGCATGCTTGTATGGCAATCCAGACCATCCAAATCTATGGATGGAGCACAAGTGCATAATAAAAAATCTTCACTGAGAAGATAACATTAACCATCAGATTTGTCCTTCCAAATTTGGACCATTTACTTTTATTTTTAACCATCTATCCATATGATATCCATTAATTGGATGGTTAGGATTGCTTGATCAGTGTGATTTAGAAATGTCTGATTTTAGAATGCTCCATCAACAATGAGATCCACAATCTGGATGGTGTGTATAGCTGTAAATCAATCTGATATGTAAGGTGGATGAGTCACTGCCAATTTTTAAATGGTGCCAAAAAAAAAAAAACAAATAGATGCAATAGCTCTATTGAATTTACCATTTTATCCTAGAAAGTGAATTGTCTATCAGTGGAAGGAGAGTAATAAATATGAATTCCCTTTCTATTTTCAAATCAGGTGGAGAAGGAAAATGAAAAAAAAAAAAAAAAAGTTGGGAGAGAAAAGTACAGAAAGAGAAGAGGGGAGTCTAACAACATAGAAAATCTGCTACACAAGAAAGAAATGCATCCACAACAGTCCTTGAAAATTCTGATTCAAGCTAAATTGTTGGATGTAGCTCGATGAGGCTGTTACCTGGCTCTGGTTTCTGAACTCCTCTGTTTCTCATTGCCTCTCTCACTCTTGTCACTTTGTTCCATTGGCTAGCACTTGCAAACATGTTCGCTAGAAGAACATAATCCCCACTTTGAAAGAAGCGAATCCAACCGTCTGCAGATCAAACTATGTATGAAAAAGTTGGACAAAGCAAAAACTTTCAAGGAAAGAAATCAGAAAAGAAAACAAATAGAAGAGAACTGATGTAGTGTACAAACCTCAACTGTTTGAGAGCTAATGTTGACTTTTCACATCTATACAAAGGGTGGGAAAATTTTCAAGGAAATTGTCGATGATGGTGCTTAGAAATTTCTCATGTAGGTGTTCTATTAGGCGTTAATTGTTTGACTTCTTTGGTTAGTCGGAAAGATCCCAGGCAGGTTCATTGCAACTCTCCAGCATACAGTCGATTGCAACCTGTAAGATGATATAAGTTCATATCCACCTCACTACAAATGAGATGCATCAGGATAATATTCAAGTTCCGATGCATCAGGACCTTACAGTTCATTCCATGCTTCTAAGCATCCCATGCGTTCATTCAAGCCATAGATCAAACCCTCTTCTAGCATATTGGATGTCCCTTGGTTGGAGGAATTTAGCAGGCATCATTTGTTTCCACCCTAATTATCCATCCATTTAAATTTTCAAGTCCTACCGAATAGGAACCTCGAAACAGAGGCGAACAGCCCCCAACTGAGGGATTGAGATAAGAAGATCAGATGGATGGGATTTCATATCACCAAAAGACCTTTGCCAAGGATGGTGATGGTGATGGAAGTTGTAGAAGACAATGATGATGGGTGCTGTAAATATGGTAAATAATAAATAGATTTGTATGGACGGACCAGATTGAGGGGTGTGTTTGACAGTTCAGTGGACCTCGAAGACTACAGACAGGCAGATGAATTACAAAAATGGTGGGGAAAATAGACGGTCAAGATCAAGGTTAAATCATACCTTCTTATTTCACAAGAGACTATATCATGAGAATTATATTTGTATATTTAATTAAGAATAATGGGAATATATAAAAGTAAAGGAAAATCTGAACGAGATCTTGAATCCATTCATATAATTATTTACAATATGTACATGTAAGGTTATACACATGACATGATATACAACTATAGTGAAATTGAATGCACATCATACATTAACTCAGGTAAATTGGCCACATTGCAAAATCCACTACTGTTCCAGTCAAACTCAATATCAGATTTACTTAACATTCTTTACTTCAAAAAAAAAGAAAAAAAGAAAAAAAGAAAAAAGAAAACATTGGACCATGTTGATGGCTCATCCTTTTGACGTGTGGCACTCAAATGCTATTTAAACCATTCAAATTGTGAAACATGTGATAAAGCATATATTTAAGATCATAGTGATCAAGAAATCCTAACTATCTGATTTGCAATTTTTTTTTAAAAAAACAGAATTCAAATGGGCTATGGTGACTGTCATCGCTGAATTCTATGTAGATAAGCAATGAACAATGATCTTTTGAGAAGACAAGGGAAGAAATTTAATGGGCTTTGAGAAAGTGACCCTCTTCCAATTTTAGCCTTGAGCATTAATATAGGATAGGTGTTTAGAAAAACTTCCTGAAGAGGAGGTTGGAAGGACAAGTTTGGTGGTGAAGCTTTTATGTAGGAAGTGTGGCACATGGTGTTTTCTTTACTCTAATCTAATGTAGATCTCAGAGAAAAATGTATTGTTATAGCTGTGTACTTTTGGTGCTCTTTTAAAGCACTATTTAATATATCAATGTAATTAATATCTATGCATTTTTAATATGTTTTTTGTATAATGGATTTTCGTTCTCCATCAAGGTGCATCAGTGCATATTTGGAATCAATCACTAAATCGCTTCTTGTAGATCACGTACAGGAAACTAGGCTGCATTATATGATCTTATGAAAAAAAATTATCAGTAACTTAAATGAGCAGACTTGTATTTATCCATAGTTAGGGCAAATAGTCTTAAGAAAAATGACCCTATAATGCAACATAAAGCTGCTCTTCTTCTAAATTAGATTAACATTTACATATTAGACCATAAGATATTTCATTGTGAAAACTGTAACTTATTTATTTCACTGAGACTAACATGAATATATAAAATAAGTGGGAGATTTGTGATCTTAAGAGATACACATTTTAACAAATGTGAAAGAGTATTCTAATCTAAGAAGATTATTTCAACATACTGTAGCAACTTCTTTTAAAGTTAAGGTACTTTGAAATGAGTAACTGAAGTTTAAAAGATATGGTGAAAAGAAAATTTACTGGCAATGTAGCGAAAAAATGACAAGTAGATGAGCTAGCAAATGCTTTTAACAACTTTTAATATATGAATTATTGGCATTTTTGATAGTTGGGAGTTCAATTATTGCTCTTTCGATATATTTAAATGTCCCGACGACAAGAAAAACAAACTTGGTCATAAAGCTAACATGGTAACAGAGTCCAATCCAAAAGCTCAATGCAACAACAGGTCTAGTCTAAAAGATCAGTATCATAACAAGTTTAGTCCAAAAAACTCCAAGAACCTGCTGCCATAAGCCTGGTCCAAAAGCTTTACACAAGCAAAAAACACATCTTATAAAAACGCCTAGTATGGAGAAGATAAATCCTCAATGGTAAATAAATGAGATGATTGATTAAGGCCTATAAAGCTAAAGAAATGAGGTAAGATAAATAAAAGTGAAGAAAAATAGTAGATATGAATCCTTGATAGACACATAAATGACAATTCACATGAAACATTGAATTTGGATTTTTTGGGTGATTATCCGTTGTTCTCTAAGGTGGGGCCCACTCAATGGTTGGTCTGCCTGATCTTTGTGGAATCCTTGTTGGACAAGTTAGATGCCACACACATATACAATGGTGGGCCCCACAGACAAGGTCTATAAACTTATTAGGGGCCAATCGGTACATTTATGCTATAATTTTAACAATGGTTAAAGCAACACTACAATGTCTCAAAGTTATTTGTCTGTTGCCTATGCTCCGCTATGAATGCCTTGATATTTTGGGAAATAATAGGAGATACATCTCTTTTGCTGATTTGATACATCAGATTAATAACAAGTCCAACTGAAAAACAAAATTATTTAGTTTTAGCATCCGGCTGAATCATGTATAAATATGCTATACTTAATTAAAGCTTGATTTGCCTGAGTTGTGCTCGGGTGTACATTTCAGTGCGTAACACAACCTGAGCATTTCAACCTCCAATTTCTCAAGTAAAAATACTACACACATATACTTATAAACCACAAAATTTCTTTCATCCTTACCGATGTGGAACTAAAGAAATTGCAATTATATATTTGAAAATTTTAACATTATTTTTTTTTACAGGAAATCAAAAATTTTAAAATATTTTAATTTTAAAACCAAAATTTCAACACGAATGAGCAGTCAGGAGCGTTTGGCATGCAGGAACTATATAAAATGACTTGTGGCTAAAGTCCAAAACACATATCATTATGTTTTGTACAAATGTTGTGCAATTTAGTCTAGTTTTGCTACAATGCTAGCTGGCAAGTTAGCTGAATCATGTCACTTGAAAACGAACTGACTTAGCACACCTGTACCTACCGCATGTTGGTACAATGCACCCGTTTGGATGTCCATGTATTGTGGTCCATCCAATTCTCGACATCGCTACAGAAAAAATGCCATTTTCTCATTGTTGCCCTCTCTATCACATCCATGGACACCAACGTTGTGAGAAATAGCCCACAATGGGACAGGCCCGAACCATGCAAAATCAACATATTGAATAGAGCAGCTCGAGCAGTTCAAATCAGAGGTTGGCTCAAGTGGTAGACTGAGTGAAAGATACCTTGTCTCAACACTGAGGACTTGGTATCTCCCTAGTGGGGGTGGGTAATAGTGTAGTGTGAACCACAGTGTACTAACAAGCTAACCCCAAATAATAATAATAATAATAATAATAATAAATCAGAGGTTGAACCATCCCCACCCCCTAAGGAATGGTAGGAGCGAACCCAGCTCAAACACAACTCTCAATCCCCCAGGCCAATGTGCATGAGTAACCCACTTGATGAGCCACCGGGCTGATTTTTCAGCCACGACATGTAAACCATGTGACCCATGCAACCAACAGACCAGACCGAGAGTAGGCTTCTGCATAGCCATGGGCTACACTAAGTCTGTGGGACCCACAATGTTGTATATGTAAAATCCACGACTCAGATGGGGATGAGATGCCAACTATAGATTTGTATGTGGCCCACCGTACCGTATATCTTTCATCAAACCCATTACTCACTAGGATGAAGACATCATATAAAAAAGCAGCCTAGTACAACTGTACAAGTCTTTTGAAGTGAGAAAACCCAGAAAATCAATGTTTTCTAATGGGATTGTGTGAAAAGCGTGTAATTTAATCCCTGTCAATTCTTCTTTTCTGCTTCCTACAATATCCATGCACCTCATGGATTTTTTGTTTCTTGAATTTTATTTATTTATATTATTATTTTATTTATTGCTGCCATGGTTTCCGTGGTTATAATCATATTGTCGTCATGTTCGCCATTGTCATCATTTTCATATGTGGCACTTGCTTACTTATGTCTTACATGTTTGACTTGAACATTTTACAGGATATGAAGCACCGAATTTGAGGTATGGCCATCTATGTTCTTGACCTAATTGTTTAAATTTATGATTGGTATCATGATATGTTAAACATGGTTTTCTCATATTTCTCTTATGGTTATACATATTAGAGTTTATAGGACCAATTGTTAGTGTTTTGGTGAAATTTTCAGGATTTAATTTTTTGCACTAAACAAGTTTGTGGACCAAATGATCTATAACAATATTATTTGTCTTTTTTATTTTTTATTATAAAGTTGTGCTACATGTGTGTTCGCAAACGCTTGTTTGCTTTCAATCAGCACGTTCGATATAGCTCTCTTTGATTATTAACATGTTTTCTTGCTCCATTTTGTTTATAGAAAGTAGATCTTTTTTTCTGATTATAGAAAAGTAAGTAGACCTTTCTTCTGACTATAGAAAGCAAACCTCTCTTAAGCCTTTGGCTTATAAATGGTGAGGAAACTCTAGGGGTTTCTTCTTTAAGTTACTCAACATTCATGGTCATTACAAAGGAGATTGTGGATCTTTTAAATGGTGGATTGTAGGGTCCTTCCAATTGAGTCGGTGAGTTGTATGGAGGTTGCTCCCTTTAGCTTGTATGTGGGGAATATGGAAAGAACAAAGTAGGTGAGCTTTCTTGTAATATCTTGTCATTGATATTTGTAGTGAAGGAAAGAATTGAACACTTCATCATAAGTTAGGACTGGTACTGAAGCTTTTAAGGTACCAATGCCTCAATATTGGGTGGTGGTTGGAACTTGGTCATTTTTAATTATGTCAAGCATTGGGAGAAGATTGACCTGTTGGTGCCTAGGCTTCTGAAAATTGAATATGGAAGTTCAAGGAGGATCTTGGTGGCTTGGTAGTTGGGGGTGTCATTAGAGAAGAAGCTTGTTGGGTTGGTGCAACTTGTTTCAATCCACTTAGGAAAAACAAAGCCAAGGAAACATATAGGCTGATGAGTCCATATGCACAAATGGCTTAAGATCCTGTTGATTTTTTTCTTTATCTTCTTCCAATGTTCCACCAGCGAAAGTTCCCACTGTTTGCATTGAGATGCATGAATACCACTCGTATTGTGGGGCCCATTTAAAAAAGGGAATGATTTGATACTTTGGCAGCATATGATGTTTGAAAATCACCTGAAAAATTATTCACACGACATACAGTGACTCAGATCAAACCATCCAAGATGAACTCACTGTAACTGAGTCAAAATCTCAAACCTGATTCACTGAACAAAGCTAATGAGTCGTTTGGATATCCTGGATTTTTCGAGTATTATATTTTTCAAGTAACTGAGTCAAAATCTCAAAACCCAACCATTATATTTTCTTTGTTTGGGCAACTTTTAGTAGGCATTGTACTTCCTAGAAATTATAATGCCTATGTTTGGTAGGTGTACAGGTTTGGAATCACGTGTGGTGTACTGTCCATTCAACTAAGAAGTATCTAAGTTAAATGAACAAGTAGGGATTGCTCCATCTCTTCATCAACTACAACTCTCAATTTCTATGGTATATCATGTGACCAAAAAAATGAGTGGATTGGATGTTGCTGATGTGAGCAAAATTTGCAAGTGTGATTCATTATATCTAGAGAAATGATTGGCCCACATAGTTCTCATTTTTGATCATCCATCTACACCGTCTGTCACGTAAAAAAAAGATCACTTTTATTGGAAAATAATAACCACCTATTCAATGGAGTCAGCTTCCAACAGATGGGTACTACACAGCAATTTGGCACATTGGAGCAAGACCCAATCCATCCATCACGCTCTGAGAAACAGAAGCTTCATTAAAGAAAAACAGAACAGAGAGAAACAGACCGCTGAGATAGTAAACTGAAACTCCATGCGAAAAACCAAAGGGAAAAGTAACAGGAAACAGCATAAAAAACTTTTAAAAAATTAAAAAATTTAGGAAAAAAAAAAAAAAAACAAAACAAAACCCAAAACCAAACCACCCACAAGATGCAGATCAGATTTTTCCACCATGTAAGACATGCATGCAATTTCTAAGTGCCTGCGTATCATCCATCACACTCTGCAAGATATTTCAGACATGATGAAACCCGGAGAGAGAGAGAGAGAGAGAGAGAGAGAGAGAGAGAGTAGCATACTGCTACGACTGTTGGAGAAGGGGAGCTACTGTTGCGGCTGTTGCTGGTGCTTCTTCCTCTTGCGGGCCTTCTCGGTCTTTGGCGTGTTCCAGCAAGGAGGGAAACGGCTGAGAGATCAGCGTCTTCAACAAGCAATGGAAATGGAAGCCATATCAAGAGAGGCCGGAGTGGAGGGACGTTGGAGAGAGAGACTTTCAGGACTTGGGGATGGGGCGATTTGGGAGAGACGAGGGAAGAAGGGTTTTTGGGAGAGAAATATTGGTGCGCGGGGCGATTTGGGAGAGGAGGGAAAAAAGGGTTTTGGAGAAAAATAGGGCGGGCGCGATTTGGGGATGAAATTCGGGAGGCAAAAGACCTTTTTTTTTTGTTTGTTTGTTTTAATTCCAGCGGCGGTGGCTTATCCGTACACGGGCGGCCACGTAAAAACGCCGCACATTTTGCATCTACACGGGCGTTTCGTTGGGGCCGCCAGTGAGAATCCGCCGCTGATACGGATATTTCTTGTAGTGTTAGGAACCGTTGGACACCCTGATGTTTGGGTCCGAGATCAGACCGTTGAAGTAAACTCAGTCTTTGAATTAGCTTTGTGGACCTATTTAATTGCACAATGGACAATCTAACCATCCATCGTGGGCCACAAAGCATCCAGATTAGCTGAACAAATTCCTAAGACTCTTTTGACCGTCAATGTTTAGATTAGAACTAAAACGACCGTCGGATCGACATAATCAACACTTAAAGGTTGTAAATCACTTAGTATGACTCACCTAAGCTTAAAATCCGCCTGATATTGAGTCAGAGGTCCCTATCGAGTCATCTAAAGTGAATGGACGGTGTGGATTGCACTAAGAATCAATGTGGACCCCACCTTTGGGAGTGTGTGCACGTAATCGGGTGTGTACCCGTGCGACACTGAATTGATCAACTCGGCTAAACAGGGCTGACCAATAATAATCCAAAAAAAGAGACATTTCTCTCCTTTTCTGTCGTTTCCCCCTTGAGCACAGTATAAACGGACTGCAGTTGTTCAACTAGTGGCCCACCGTCCTGGTCGATCAGACCAATCTAGACCGTCCATCATGTAAGGACATGAGTTTTAACCAAAACCCCATCCATATCTCGCGTGATAACTCGTTCACTTGCACACAAACAGGAGCGAAATTCAAACGGACACCATTCATAGGTGTGATCTGGGACCCACCATCTAAGATCATATTAACAATTTGAACCGTTCATCTTATAGGAAAATTAAATCCGACCACACCCTAAGTTGCTCTGTGCGAAGTTGTGCACGTGTTTACTCACCACACTCAACGCAAGAAGTGCCGCATACGTAGTTTCTGAAAATGGAAACTCTTCGTTATTGCCAAGCTGGCAATCCGTAAACGAAAAGGCTCTTACAAATCTTAACCATCCATTTGGATTAATCTCAACCATGGAATCGGATCTAGAGCTATTTTAGGGTTTTACAACACGCTAGGGCGTTACTAAAGGAATCTTTTTCCATTTCGTTGCTGGCACCATCCTAACCATCCACTATCTCCTAGAAGCTTCCGAATGCATCTCAGCCATCCACATTAGGGCGCCCTTAAGTCTCTCGCAACAAAGAAAGACCTCACTCGAGATCTCCTTGTGGCACGAGTCGTCTCATGTATGAAGGAAAAAACTCATGCACCACTAAGAAATTGTGATGGTCCGTCCAAAATATGGACCCCACAATATTCAGCAGACCTATCCACACCGTTTATGCATTTTTGATCTTAACAACAACAATCCGATGATGACCTACAATTAATGGCTGGGTCAGCTTCTCCTTTAAGCCAAGGATACCCATCACCG
Organism: Magnolia sinica; assembly: GCF_029962835.1. NCBI lineage: Eukaryota > Viridiplantae > Streptophyta > Magnoliopsida > Magnoliales > Magnoliaceae > Magnolia > Magnolia sinica. Next base: position 62,125,888 of record NC_080575.1, on the reverse strand, counting down.
AGTAATGGGTCTCATTCACTGATCTGGTCGGTTCATTCGGTTGGCCAAAATTTCATCTAAATGGTTAGATCATGGCCATGTAGGCACGTTTCGATTACATCGTTGCAAAATGACGCGGATTTAAGTAATAAGGACCGTAACTAATCTCTCGATTAGTTATAGTCTGAATCTTCCAAAAAGGGATTAATAAAACTTATTTAAGGCTGCTTTTAGGGCTTCCCTTTCTGAAAACAGAAAGCATAAGAGAGAAGAGAGACACCGCCATTCCACCACACAAAGTTGAGCCGACTCGGTCCTAGTCGCAGCAAAATCCGAGTCGAGTCCAACATCTCAGGTCCTTCTAGCAAAGAAGGAAGAAAGAGAAAGCAAGAGGAGAAAGAAGAAGACTCATAGGGGGTGCTCGTCCAGCATCTCATTCTCCTGATGGGTTCACTACCGAGTCAGCGTTGACTGAGTGACTTAGTTGGGCTTGAGCTCATCTAGATGTGGTTCAGGCCAAAATTTTGAAGAAAATGGGAAGAAATAAAGGTAGAAAACAGAAAAAGAAGTAGGAGAATGAAGAGAGAGAGAGAGCATCAATCTGTCGCCCCAACTCAACATGAACCGAGTTGGCCGGGTTTTGAGGTGAGTTAGTGCAGGCCGAGTTTTGAGGTGAGTTTGAGGATAGATCACTTGTTTGGCTGATTCAGGAAGCATAAAAGTAGAGGAAGAAAGAAGAAAGGAAAGACAAGAGAGAAGAGAAGAGAGAAGTAGAAGGGAATTCCTACTCTACTGAGTCGACTCACTGAGTCAAACCCCTGGTCCGCAGCAAGCCAAGTCGAGCTCAAACAGGTTAGCAACTTTTCCCAAATACAGTAATTCATGCAAATGTAATTCCAAGGAAATTAGAGTTTGTTATTTCTTCGATAAACCTGACAGCTCATCGAGTCAACTCATCACCGTTAACGGATCCTAACAAGGTAGTGCGATGAGATTGGTTCGGGTAGAGAGGCAACTTCTCATCCAATTAAATCACAACCGAGCTGATTCAAGAAGCTTTAAATTTCTTTCGTTTGGACCACACTAAAAGTCGAATTGAGTCAAAGCATGTCACACCAATAGAGTCAGCTCAGTTGGGTTAGGTAAGTTCACTGAGTTTATTATGAAATTTTAATTTTGCTTTGGTTACTCTTCAAATTCATTTTTAAAGTATGGAATCTAAATCTTCTAGGTATAGATCTTTTGTGAGGAATCAATTAAAATCAACTTGGGTTGGATTAGATCCAAGGTGCTTGAATTCAAGATCGAGTATTGGCGAGAAGTATGACCACACTTGAGGTGAATATTACCCTTCAAGCTTTTCTACATCTTGATAGTTAGCGTAGCTCATTTATTTTATCTATTGCCTAATATAATACTCAGTAAAATTAATGATAAATGTTAGTTTCTATTTGAGTAATTCTTCATAATGATTGATGGTTAGATTTACATTTAAATATGAATATGCAATGGATATCAAATATCCCACTTTACATGTGTAAATACTATTGACATTGTGCTTGGCTTGTTTTACCAATTGCGGTTATTCAATGGTGTTTGTGGAAGTCCTTGAACTAATGGTCTTTCTGTCAAATAGATTAAATGGAATTTCTTTATTGTGGACTTACGATCTTGTGGGTCCTTGGTGGCTTTGTAGCTTTTTGGGGATAATCTCATTTTTATCGCATCATTGGAATGGATTATTTTCCCTTGTAGTTTTGATGGAATATTTGCCTATGTGGCTTTTACGGACCATTCTCGTACAACCTTGCGATGGTAAGTTCCACTTGTTGAACAATGATTGGCCACTAGTTAAAGAGATTACCCTTAAAGCATTATATTTGTTAGCTCATGAGTCAGGGATGGTAGAATGGGACACTATGTCTGAGCTATCGGCTTATGTTGGGTGACAAACCCCCCATAGTGACCTTTAAGCTTTCTTTAAAAGGTTGTTTGAAATTGGAATAATAATGGTTGACTAATCATACATTTTCATGGTATATGGACTTTACCGGGTGGTCGATACAAGACGCAGGGTTTTCTCAGGTCATTACGGGTTATACCGTAGAGTATTTTACCTGGTGATCCTAAGTTTTCATTGCGTGCATTCGACTACCATGGGTTGCCCTTTTCGCATGAGCTTTTCCAAGTGTCTTGTTCTCCTTGGACATATACAGAGTACTCTTCCAGGAAGCTAGGTTACATTGGGTGTTCTCATTACATGGTCTTTTCTGAGTTGCTAGTTCTCCTAAGAACATATCTTTAAGTATTTTTTTCGGAGGTTAGTCCTACTTGGGTGACCTGTTGCCAGCTGGATGTGCATCCCCAGGTCTGTGAGCATGTGTATGTATCCATGCATTTAAACAAGATTATCTTTATAGAATTTATTTAACGAATGTGTATATGATGAACTTTATCTGATTACTATGATAATCATTGTGAAATATTTGTTATACACTGTCTTTGATAACTATGCTTAATTATCCTGATGATACGATAAATCTTAGGGGTTATACCTCACTGGGATAGCCATTGACGCTATTAAACAGTAATCAGTGTGCAAGAGATGCAGAGGGTACGCATGCAGGTGTTCAGGTGGAATATGAGGAACCCGACGATCTTGCGACTTCCTATTATTAATTTCATTTGCACTTAAGTTGTACTGCCATATATTATTAAAACTTAAGACATTGGTTTATATAAGTTTTTGGGTAGCCATTTGAATATTTAGTTATGTATATTTGAACTTCATCTTGTACTTAATTTGTTTTTATTCCGCTAGTTTACTAACTTTGATAAAGAAAAAAAAATGTATATGAAATTTGAGCCATCGTTAAAGGTTAACACTTGGGTTTTTGAAAAACGAGTTGTGCAATCAGGTTTTGGGAACTAGGGTGTTGTAGATTATCTAATCATAGCTAACTCAAAAACAAAAGAAAAACTAAAAGATATACTAGAATCTATGAAGAAATCAAAGTGGAAGAACGTTATCGGCGCTCTACCTACACTTTCTCTCCCTTTCGAAACCCTAAAAGATGATTTAGAATAGCGTAGGGACTCCTTTAAATAGTTTCGTAACTCAAACTTTCGCATAAACTTCATAAAAGTTCGCAAACTGCCTCAAATTTACGTACTTTGTATATGTTCCCAAAAAAGACTTTCAGAACTTTTATTTTTTAGACTTGAAGTTTCAAAACATGTTTTTTTTTACCAATTTTCAGGATTCTTTTTCTTCACTTCAACCCTTTAATTCTCTTCATTCCTCACTTGGTTTCCTTAGATCTTCGATATGTGAATTCTTCATTAATGACTTCCAAATCTCAAAATCCTCATTTAGTAATCTTTTGAGCATAAATATTCCTTTTAGCATCAATTTCACCTTAAGCTTTCGATATCACCTCGCACATAAAATATGCATAATTAGATCGATTAAGCATAATCATGCTTATAAAACCAAGACATAAATAAGGGGAAAATATGCAATATTTCACACTCAACACACTCCCCAACCAACATTTTGCTAGACCCGAGAAAAATATGCGAACACAACTTCTCAAAACTTTTAAATTACAACCCTCCCTTAGATAGCAATTTTCTGCACAAGCTTATACATGTGAGTGATATTCAAGAGCGCGGAAATAAGACATGAGCAATCTAGATCCCAATGCCGTTAGCAATCAAATGAACTAAGTCTTTGTTCATTACTTAACAAATAGAATAAGTCCAAAAATCAAGTTTCTAGTGTGTTTAGTGAGTTCTAATTTAAAATTCCATTAATTTGTTATACCTTTCATAATGCTAGCCATGTTCATTACCGTAAAGTAGATAGTTCAACACATATACTGATTCTGATCATCTCTCCTATTTCACTTATTTTTTAGCTTTTGATTTTATATCAATGGCTTTTACATTTTTTTCATTCTTTTACTGAATTTTTCATTTAAAACACATTCTGTATGTGGCCATGATCTTACTGTTTTCTAGCTGGTTTGTTTTTCTTCTTTTAATCCCTTTTAAGTAGACAATAATCTCCAAATTTGATTCATAATCACTTTTAAGTAATTCACATGTTATCACTTAGAAAGTAAACAATTTCATAGGATACAAATTAGATGTGAAATGTGAGCTAGACTTAATTGATGTTTTAAAATTTTCTATTAACCAACTAATTAAGAAAACTTAATCAAAAGTTACTAATTAACTATTCACTAGATTTTCAAAGATTTATCTCATCTCTTATCATAATATTCAGCATGTATTCAAATCACACAAAATTTTACTTTCCAAGAGAGTTTTGAAATAGAAAATTCAAAAAAATTAAACAATTTACTCAAAACCTAGAAAAATATTGATTAAATTCATCTAATCTCACCCCCAACCTAAAAATTACATTGTCCTAAATGTAAGAAATAGTCAATAATACCAACATGAGATAAAGATAAGAAAATGAATAGTGAGTTGGGAAGATAGTACCTGAGAAGGAATAATGCAGCGATATTCAAAGTCTTTGCTATGTAAGGGTTAAGCAATGATAAACACGAAAAATTAAAGCAAAATTCTATCTAAACTAATCTTAAGAAAGCAATAAATATAATTATACCTCCATCAGACTAGGAAGTCAATCTTGATAGATAGGATCAGTTAAAGGTATGAACATATCTTCTGAGTCAAATTTCTCAACGAATGGTTTGAGATGATGACTGTTCACTTTGAAAATGTTTCCATTCATTGGATTTTGTATCTCGACAGCCCCATGAGGATAAATGGTTGTAATAAGAAATGGGCCGATCCAATGAGATTGAAGCTTATCGGGAAAAATATGTAAGTGAGAATTATACAAAAGGACCTTTATGACCTCGAGTGAATGATTTTCAAAGAATGTTCCGATCATAGAACACCTTCATTATGTCCTTGTAAATTCTCGAGTTCTCATATGCATCATTCTGAATTTCCTCGAGTTCATTCATGCGCACTTTGTCAAATTCATTTTAATCATTTCTTCCTAAGCCTATGAAAGACTGACGATAAATGTTCCCGATGCTTTACATGGCTGTAAGACCATACTACTAAATCATCGACAAAGTATTCAACGTGCTTGTGCATCATGTCCTGAAAAATATTTTGCATTGCTCTTTGATATGTAGTCCTAACATTTTTTAGCTCGTATAGCATGATCCTGTAACAATATATTCCTAGGGATGATTTGAACGTTGTAGCCTCTTCATCTTCTAGTGCAATATGTATATGATTTGTAAGTGTTAGGATGTTAAGCACACATAGGTTGTCAAATTTCGTGAGATAAAAGAGCTTTAAGGTAGAACCTGAAGATCAAACTCAAGATTGGCTTATGGTTAAGAAAAGATCAAGCTCAAGATTGACTTATGGTCAAGAAAAGATCAAGCTCAAGATTAGCTTATAGTCAAGAAAAGATCAGGCTCAAGATCGGCTTATGTTTAAGAAAAGATCGACATAGCTTCTCAAAGAAATTATCGTGAAACTATAGCCCATATTCAAGACGAAGTCCGAGACAAAGTTCAAGCCAAAGTGACTTGAATATTTGATATATCTTAGGTGGTATAAACCATATAAAGACCTTAGGACTAGGTGCTTTCAAAATTATTTTACCATGGATTTTTACAAATGTTTTCGCCTGGAATTCGGCCAGTATAACTTCTGGTTCGGCCAGCCCAAGCTTTCTCGACCAGCTCAACTTCAAGCCCTAGCAAAATAACAACTTTTATTGAAAATTCGGGTAGCCCAAATTTTGGTTCGCCCAGCCCAAGAAAGTTCAGGTGAAATTCCAAAAACACCAACTTTTGAAATTCGCGAGAATTCGGCCAGCCAAAGGGTAAATTCAGCTAGCCGAATTGTGATGTTCGGCCAACCAAACTTGACCTCGGGCTAGACAAATTTTGGGTAATTCTTATCCCGTGCAATCCGAAATCTGTTGAACAGAATCCGATGAACTCAGGCTAGTCGAAGCCTATCTCAGGCTAGTCGAAGTTCTAATTTATTCACCTATAAATAGAGTCTTTCTCTCATTCCGAATTACACAAAATTATTATCATAATTCTTTTGCCAGAGAGAGAAAAGCTCAAGTCATCGGCAAGCTATTTTTTGGTATTTATAATTTATTTTAATCGCTTATTCAATTCCATTTATTCTCATATCTTTCAAGTCTTAATCCAAGAGAGTGAATTATACTCCTCCTTGACATTTAAGAGAATTGAATCAAATAACATTTGGATTTTTCATAATTAAAATCTGTAGAACCTTAGACTCTTTCTGTCTGATCGAATACTGCGCCATCTACTTTCAAGAAAGATGTCCTTCTGCTACAAGCTTGTGCTATATCTTTTAATTTGAAAATAAGTATACTTTCTAAAACTCTGTCTCGGTTTTGTCTGAGATAGCCTATGAAAATATCGGTTGATTTTTTTATTGTGATAGCTAATGAAAATCACAAGAAACTGTATTGGGTTATTAAGGTGATCTTGTAAAAAAAAAAAATTATAGTGAAAGCCAAAATTACGAGTAATTTGGGAGTGGAGTAGGTGTGGTTGTTTTTAAACACTAAACCACTATAACTCCTTATACCAAGTGGTGAATGCTTTATTAATTTTTATGATTGGATGTATTTTATTATTTCAGTTTTGCAATTAATGTTATAATTCTTTATATATTCTTGATAGTTTGAAGGTTTGATTTTAAAAACATTCATGAAATAAGGTTGTCCTGCCTAATATTTTAAGTGAAGGTTGTCTTATAATTTTTTTGGAATCAAGGTTTCAATACTCAAGCAATTGAGATCTTTGTATTATTTACATATTTCGCATTTATTTCAATTATTTGGCATTGTCTTATTCACCTCCCTCTAGGACATCGCTAGCTCTCTATTTCATGATTGTACCCGGTGTATCCATACATAAAGGACATAACTGCGTACTCCGTCATACCGTTGATCAACAATTTTATTGTGGACATGCCTCATTTAGATATCTAAAGTCAACATGTACTTTGATATGTCCACTTTATTTCTTTATGGGGACGATATTAAAGATCCACCTTTAATACTTCACTTCTCTTATTAAGCCAACCTTATTCAATTTTCTTATCTCTTCCTCTATCAAGGGTATTAAGTTAGAATGGAAGCGTCTTTGTGCCTGTTTTTCTGGCTTCTTATCTTTAGAAATATTGAGCCAATGCATTGCTATTGTCGGTTACAAGCTGAGCATATGTCCAGGCGAACATGTCTTTTTCGTCTTCAACAATTCAACATACTGGTCTACCTCTTCTTCTGGCAGGCCAACACTTATGTACGTATTCTGAGGTTCATCTTCTGTCCCCAGATTTATTTCTCGTAATTCATCGACGGTAGGTTATCCTCTGTCTTCTATTTGTGTCGGTGTTGTTTTAGGGTGCTTCACCTCTTCCTTGTTACTTTCATCTATTTTTAGACTCGTTTCTTTGACGATTGCCTGACATGCGTAAGTTGCATTCGCTTGTGCACACGTAGGGGGTGCCCCCAGTTTGCGAAAATTTTCTCATTTTCTTTCATGCACACCAATTAGAATTTGGATACCTCTGCCATTATCCAGTCATGTTGGCTCATTACAATTGAACCCCATACCTTGCATAATCTTTTGGCTTACCGGACTGTATCTTTTTAGAACTTCTAGTAAGAGCTTTTCCCTGGTCACTGATTTGTTAATTTCTTCTTCTATTTTATTTTCATGCGAGGTGTAAAACATTGTCGACCTTAAATTAACAAAGTAAAACATTGTCGACCTTGAATTAACAAAACCAGTCTATACACAACCTGTTCAGCATGGCGAAAAATGGTTTACTTCTTCCAATTGGTGGTGCAGGCACCGTATAATTCGATTGTAAAATCTTCATATGTTCCAGCAACAATAGTACCAAAGGAGGTTGTTTGGGCTGTCTCAAATACTTAGGATAAAGTAAAGTTTCTTTTTCTTTCTGGATGCCATGCCTGACTATTATGCTTTCGGTTGCCCCCATCCTCTTCCTCTGATAATTTAACCTGCACGACTTTTATTTATAGTACTCGGGCCTTATCACCCTTTAACTGCGGACTTTCTTTATTCACGGTTTTATCTTCTTCTCTGATGAATTCATTGTAATAACTCTCATCTACAAAGAATGATTATGCCACCATATACGGTTTCGTATTAGCCATTACCTTATACTGAAGGTTATTTCTACAATACTTAAAGCACTAATGCAACGTGGATGGCATGATGTCATATTGGTGCATCCATGGTCGCCCCAAGAGTAAATTATACATCGTCACTACATCGATCGCATGGCACACAATGTTTGTGACCAGGTCTCCAATTTTCAGCACCAATGTGATTTTCCTATTGCTCTTTGATCATCTTGATTAAACCCCCTGAATCATCATTCCGCTAGTGTGCAGATGCAAATGGAGATACCTTAGTTTACTGAGCATGTGTAGCGACAACAACTTCACTGTAGAGCTGTTATTTAGCATTATATGCTTAACTTGTTTATCACGAATGTAGTCGGTGATCATGAGTGGTTTGTTATGTTTCTTATCACCTACCATTAAATCGTCGTCCGAGAACGTGATAATGGACATACAGTCGGTTGCTTTCATTTCCTCGGACGTTACATTTTGTATTGTATAGTCGCCTTCCTATGTTTCTACATTTTCCATATCAATGAATAACGCCTGCCTCACCCTGTCATTTGACAGCACATGAATCAACATTTGGTGAAAGTTTCTTGGACTCTCATATATGCTTAACCGAGCGGGGATCCTTTTTAAGTGGCTCACACCGTCGTAAGTCACTTTGCTAACTACTGGAGTTTTGTCGCATGGTGTTTCATTCCCGTAATTTTCTTCATCATGAGAGGATTCCTTATCCTGTGAACTTCTCGGGGCTTTCTCTAGCGCTGTTGCGAAATCCTGCTTTCATGAAGAGCTAGTTTTCTTCTTTCCCGAACGTAGTGTAACAACCACTGCTTTACAGGTGTTTTCCAATGGGGAAGCAACCAGCTCTGTCACTGACTTAATTGCGATTAAGTTATAACTTTAATGGCCTTGACTGATAAGTGTTCATCATGTTCGATCCTTTCACACTTGACCTTTTTATTATGTTCGCGTCGGAACATGCGCGAGCAAAATGTGTCCCATATAGATATTATGTTCGTCGCCATTTTTCTACTTCACTCTTTATCTTTCTATATTAAAATCTTACCCTGAGTCATCATTTTATAAAGTATATATTTAATGGTGTAGCAATTTTTGGTCGAATGGTAAGCATATGATGATAGTGATGCTAGTTCTTTCCTTTCTTTTTCCTTCATCTTCCGAGCATTTTAGTTGGGGCAATTCGATCGTCCTTGCAGCCAACAACTAATTCATTATGGGGAGTACATATTCTTTCTCGAACATATACCCCTTATGATCATAGTATCATTTAGGCCACTTATCAGTCATTCTGCCTGTGTAACGACTTTTTCTCTCCCTTTTGTCAACTTTCTGCTTGACATGGGGGTCATCCTGTAAACACAAGAATGTGGAGAATATTTTTCTGTATTTCGTCAACCCAAAGGTGGGTTTAAATAACCCCTCTACAGGAGTATACTAGGAAGCTTATTTAGAGCTTCTCTATACATAGTATATTACAACTAATACACAATCCCACAATCCCATATACACAATATTCTCATAATATACACAATATTCTCACACCCCCCTTAAACTGATGTGGGATAATGAACCGACATCAGTTTGCCATGAAGAAACCTATGATGGGATGAGGTCATAGTTTTGATAAATAAATTAGCAAGTTGTAGCTCTGATGTCACGTGAGGAAGAGAAATGATTCCAGCTGTGTATTTTTCTCTCATAAAGTGGCAGTTAACTTCAATGTATTTAGTGCGCCCGTGAAATACTGGATTGGGAGCCTACTAAATCGCACTGAGATTGTCAGCATATAATGGAGTCAGCAAAGACAAATGAATCTCAAGATCTGTCAACAATCCCCGGAACTAAGTAATTTCATTACAGACCTCTGCCATTGCATGGTATTTGGCCTCTGTTCTCGATCTAGATACCATGATTTGCTTCTTACACTTCCAGCTAACCAATGATTGTTTTAAGAAAACACAATAGCCAGAGGTGGACCATCGTGAAATGGGATAACCTGCCCAGTCTACATCAGAGTAAGCAAATAATTGTAGAGCATGCGATGATGGAAAGAGAAGTGCTTGATTGAGGGTACCTCGAATGTATCAAATAATGCGATGAACTGCCGTCATTTGCAATGTGCAAGGTGCCTCAACAAACTGGCTAACAACATGAACTGCATATTGGATATTAGGACGAGACATGGTGAGATAGACTAATCTCCCCACCAGCTGCCCATAGGATGTAACATTTGAGAGAAGGTGTCCATCATCTTTTCCATACTTGACATTTAATTCCCTAGGAGTCTTATGGGTCTTTCTATCTGTAAGGTTTGCTAACTTGATTAAATCACTGGTAAACTTCTGTTGACTCATGAGATAACCTTGAGTATTACGAGAGATTTTAAGACCCAAAAAAATATGTTAACGGCCCCATATCCTTCATATGAAATGAGGAGTGAAGTAAGGATTTGAGATCGACAATTCCTTGAGCATCACTTCCTGTGATGAGAATATCATCAACATAGACCAATAAAGCAACAAGAACTGAATCAGACTTAAGAATAAACAGTGATGAGTCATATTGGCTTTGAGAATAGCCCACTATGGTTAACACCCCATGAAATTTTTCAAACCATGCTCTTGGTGCTTATTTGAGTCCATATAAAGCTTTAGATAGCTTGCAAACTAAGCATGGATCCTTAAACTTATAACCAGGAGGTTGCTTCAAGTAAACTTCTTCTTTAAGATTCCCATAGAAGAAAGCATTCTTGACATCACACTACCAAAAAATGGGCAAAGGTTACGGACTAAAACCGTAGCCATAGACATATGGCTACAGTTTTGGTCCGTAGCACGATCGTAGTCGTAGGTTCCGTAACAATAGGTCTTGAACCTATGGCTACGGATTTAATCCGTAGCTATTGATCCCAATAACTACAGATATAATCCGTAGTAATTATATCTATACCGAAAACTACAAACAGCTACGGATATTATTTGTAGCTAAAAATCCGTAGCAATAGGCCAAATTTAATAATGGCTACATCTATTAGATAACTGGCTACGTTCAATATCCGTAGCTATTTTGTACATTAAAAAAATATATAATCATTTGTTCATTCAATTACAACCTACATAATCATTCATCCATTCCATTGCAATCAATTACAATCATTCATTCATTCAATTACAATCCTTCATTCAATCAATTACAATTACAATCAATTACAATCCTTCATTCAATCAATTACAATTACAATTACAATAATGCTGAAAATATAAATCTTTGGCTTCATTAGAGAAATTTGCTCGACTTCACCCTGAAATTTCAATGATAAAGAATTGAAAGAGAAGATATATTTTAACGGTATGATATTTTTTTCACAAGTAAATAGGCCTTTTTCAACCATCACCCACCTGAAGAATCAAAAACCGATTGTTGTCCAAGTCCACTCCTTTTCCTTTCAATTTCTTAGTGACCTCTGTAAAATTACTTCCATGGTCATTTATGTAGTACTTTGAAGAGTTGTCTCGAAACGCAACTCTAGTAATGACAAAGTCACTTCCTGCAACAGCTTCGTATATTCCATCATCTTACAAATAGTCATGGCATTCATAAATCAGAATGACTATTGGGGGAAAGAAAAACAAAGTGAAAGAAGTGCATCATGTATAACCATTTTTTTCTTAATGAATTAATAAAAACTCAAAGAAGAATAAAATTGACAAAAAAGGAATAGTCTCACCATATGGTTTGTAGGTTTAGGTTAGGGAGTTGAGATTAGGATTAGGTGTAGGTTTAGGTTTAGGGATTTGAGAATACATTTAGGTTTTAGGTTTAGGTTTAGGTTTTAGGTTACAGGTTAAGGTTTAGGTTTTAGGTTTAGGTTAAGGTTAGGTTATAGGTTATAAGTTTAGGTTATAGGTTATAGGTTAAGGTTTTAGGTCATAGGTTTTGGTTTAGGTTAAGGTTTAGGTTTAGATTATAAGCTATAGGTTTAGGGAATTGAGAATAGGTTAAGGTTTAGGTTTAGGAAATCGGGTTCGGGTTCGAGATCGGGTTTAGGTTTGGGTTTTCAAGTTTAGGTTTAAGTTTAGGTTTAGGGATTTGAGAATACATTTAGGTTTTAGGTTATAGGTGAAGGTTTAGGTTTTAGGTTTAGGCTAAGGTTAGGTTATAGGTTATAAGTTTAGGTTAAGGTTTTAGGTCATGGGTTTAGGTTAAGGTTTAGGTTTAGGTTATAAGCTTTAGGGTTATAGGAATTGAGAATAGGTTAAGGTTTAGGTTTAGGAAATTGGGTTCGGGTTCGAGATCGAGTTTAGGTCTGGGTTTTCAAGTTTAGGTTTTGGTTTAGGTTAGGGAGTTGAGATTAGGATAAGGTGTAGGTTTAAGTTTAGGGATTTGAGAATACATTTAGGTTTTAGGTTTAGGTTTACATTTTAGGTTATAAGTTAAGGTTTAGGTTAAGGTTTAGGGAATTGCATTTAGGTTATAGGTTATAGGTTATAGGTTAAGGTTTAGGGAATTGAGTTTAGGTTATAGGTTATAGGTATAGGTTATAAGTTATAGGTTAAGTTTTAGGTTTAGGTTATAGGTTTTGGGATTTAAGCATAGGTTTAGGTTATAAGTATAGGTTTAGGTTAGGTTGTAGTTTAAAGTTTAGGGAATTGAGTTTAGGTTATAGGTTTAGGTTATAGGTTATAGGTTTAGGTTAAGGTTTAAGTTGTAGTTATAGGTTTTGGGATTTGAGAATAGGTTTAGGTTATAGGATAAGGGTGTGATCCCTGCAAATACAGATATAAACACGGCTTACTCCAATTGGCTAGACCCTTTCAATACTGTCCATAGGAAATGGACGGTTTTATCATGGTCATCACAGCGGTTCCCACCTTCTAGGGACCCCCGCTTATCCGGATAGTTCCGACACACATACGGGTCTACTCCATTAATGGCAACGAAATACATAAACACAGCCTGTCCAAATGGCCAGGCCACTCCAATGCTATCCATAGAAAATAGACAACTTCATCATGGTCATAACAACGGTTCCCACCTTCCACAGACCCCCGCTCAATATCCGGATAGCTTCGACGCACATTCGGATCTGCTCCATCAATTTTTACGGAATTATGCATGTCCTGCTCATGAGTATGCCTAATATTGCCAATGCATGAGATTAAGCACAAATACCTTTTCATGATTCAAAGAAGAGAACTCGAGTGTTTTCCTTACCTTCCATTGTATGCTTCCAAGGTGCAGATGGCCCCTGAAACACACATACATCCTGGGAATCGCTTCTCAAAACTACAGATTATTTTGTTTTGAAACTCGATCATCTCACCTGAAAACCCGTCACATAATGAATATCTGTAACCACAATGATAACTATTGTGAATGCACTATAATGAACAAATTATTATTATTATAGATAACTGTAATTACAACATATATATCATGCACACGATATCACATAATATATTGTTTGATGAATTACACATGTGCATTCTTGACAAGAGACGTACTAGATGCTTGAATCTGAAATATGCAGCTCTAATCCGCCCACATGCAACATCCACCTGAAAGCCCTTCATTTCTCGGCCTCCCAAGATCTCTCTTTTCTCTCCACCGTTGATTTCTCTATAAGTCTCCAAAAACCCAACTTCTCTGTAACTCCTATTCTCTTCTAACCATGTTTTTAGAATAAGTCTCCAAAAATCCAACTTCTCTGTAACTCTTATTCTCTTCTAAGCATGGTTTTAGAACATGGGTTTTCTCATTTTCACCTTTTCTTGTGAGGTTTTCATTTTTGCTGAGATGGGTTTCTCTTCTTCGTACTCTTTTGTACTGATTTCTCTCTTTTTTGTGAATTTCAATCATTTTTCTTATATGCGTATTGTATATTTTAGCTTCTATTTTCTTTTTAATCTTATTATTACACACAACTTTTCCTTCCTTTAATTTTAATCTGGAAAATGAGAGATGGGTCTTGTGAATTTTGCTCAAGGTATACTAAAGGCACGCTTCAATTTTCATTTTGTATAAAATGAGAGATGGGTCTTGTGAACCGTGGATCCGATGTGGGACCGAACCGTTCTTCACGGTCCAGTTCCGGTTCGGTTCTAGGGTGCTAATGGTCCGGTTTCGGTTCCAATAGTTGCAGAATCGTTAGGAACGGTTCGGTTCCGATTTCACCCCAAAACCAGACCGAACTGACCCGTGTGCACCCCTATATATGAATGCCTGTGCCAGTAACATAAAAGGGATTGGAAGATAGATCCCTGGATTGGCCAAGCGTGCCAAACAGACACGGATCCTGATCCGGGATATAGCAATCCCATGGATCTTAAGACAATCCACTGACATCACGATCATTACCTTTAAATCCCATCCAATCCACCCTAATCCCTTCAAAATTGCTTGGGATGTGTTTGGTTCAAGGGATTAAAAGGGATTGGAAGGTTTAATCCCGAGATTGGCTGAGCGTCCCAAACAGACCAGAAATAGCAATCCCCGGATATAGCAATCCCATAGATCTTGCACCAATCTACTGACGCAGCTATCATTACCTTGAAATCTGTGCAATCCACTCTAATACCATCCAATTCCATCCAATCTGCCTGGCCAAACAGGCCCTAATGGTGGGCGTTCAATCACCACAGTTTCCTCTGGTGTGGTCCACCTGAGATTTGACCCTAAAATGAGCTGGAAAAAATGAATGGCGTGCATACACATATTATGGTGGAGCCCACAAAGTCTTTTTAGAGCCCGTTTGGCCGGGCGTTCGATCACCACAGTTTCCTATGGTATGGATGGCCTGGATTTCTAGGTATTGATGGTGTTGTCAGTGGATTGTCTTCAGATACATGGGATTGCTATATCCCTGGATTGATATATCCAATTTGTTTGGCACGCCCAGCCAATACCGGGATTAAACCTTCCCATCCCTTCCAATCCCTCAAGCCAAACACGTCTCAGGGATTGGGATCAGATCACCGACTCTGTTTGGCACGCCCGGCCAATCCCATGATTTAACTTCCAATCCCTTCCAATAACATCCAATCCCTTCCAATCCAACCGGCCAAACAACCCTTAGATTTTAGAAACAGAGAGAGGGGAATGCGGATTGAAGGATTGAAAGATTTGAGAAAGAGATAAAGAGGAAGAAAGAAAGAAACTAACCATACGTGCTCCGTCTTCTTCTCCCTCTCCTTCTCCTTCTTCTTCTCCTTCTTGCAGCGAAATGGGTTTTTGAAAACAGAGAGGGGAATGCGGCCTTGAGACAGGGAGAGAGGGTGAGGGAGATCGGGAGATCGAGAGAGGGCAAGGGAAAGAGAGAGACTGAGTGCGAGAGAGAGAGAGAGATGGAGAGATGGGTTCGTCAGTAAGTGGGAGAAAATGGTAGACGGGGGTTTTTATTTTTGGAGGGGTTTGGGGTTTTGAAGGGGCGCGTGACGGACGGCTCCCTGGACATTTTATGGTTTTAGGACCGTGGGGCCCACTGTGATGTATTTCATATATCCACTCTGTCCATTAATTTTAAATTATTATTTTAAGGGCTAATAAAAAAATTAGTTAGATCGAATCTGTAAGGAGACCATGCAACATATTAATAGTAGAAATTTAATTTATATTATTTCTTATCGTGTGGTCCACTTAGAAATTTAATCTACATAATTGTAATGTCTCAAAAAAATTCGTACGAGGACTCGAGTACCACCTCAGGCAGAAATTGCCTAGAACCAAAACCTTTAGAAAATTAGGTTAATGTTAATAAGTACTAAACTAGAGTGCTTGTAAAATTAGCACTAATCACTTTAAATATGATCTGTAAGACTCAAAATATGTAGAATCATTGACGCTACATTACCCTTAAATCTAGAATCCGTCCTTAAACCCGGTTGCTCTCAGGAGCACACCGAAACTCCGTATCGGACCTGGACCGCACGTCGAAAGTCCGATTATCCCAAAACTATATGGATATGACCGTATTACTGGACTTGACAACCCCTTCAGAAATCAAGTCCTAATTATGTCTAGAAATGTACAACTTGAGCCCAGGGTAAAGTGTGTGAGAAACGTGAAAATATTTAGAAATAAAATTTGAATTTAAGTAATCTGAGTCGTGTTGCTTGCGGGCCAAATATAAGGATTTAGACCATCAGAATCTGACCCAAATACACCCTCGGATCAAGAGAAATGTCCCACACATGTCGGTTTACTTGTGACCCTGATCGAGTGACCGTGACAGTTGAACTGAAACTGGTCCACCACGGTTGATCTACAAACCCGATCGGAACGAAAACTCAGCCTGACCTAGATCCATGGTCAGGGAGCTTAATTCCGACCGCACGTGGAAAAGGGGCCACCAGAAGTGCTCCGTTGGATCGGAACAGTCCATATTTGGATATAACCTAAGTATACCTTGGCCCTAGGGCCATTCCCATCAAACCCGGGCCTATATAAGGACCTTAAACCCTCTCCCTCTCACCTCATACGAATTCTGAAACCCTAGGAGAGAGAGAAGAGGAAAAGGAAAGGAAAAAGAGAGAAAGTGAGAGAGAGAGAGAGTTAGAAGTTCTTCCTGGGATTCGATCCCGTTACTCCACGCACTTAGCCACCCCTCTGTATCACAAATCCGACATTTTCGACAACATACTTGGGTAAGAAAACCTAACCCTAATCTGTTTTAGGGTTTCAGATAGTGTAAGTTATGAAATAGTTAACCTAATTTATGCTATAGGTTGTCAATCTGCCGTAGACAAAGACTTAGCTTTAAAACTGAGTTTGTTACGAGTCTACCGGCGAAAGGTGCGGACTATAAACGTATAGGTTATGATTTTCAAGGCTTTCAATGTCGGTTAATGGTTTATTACTGATGTGGGTACTATTTCACATGTCAAATGCGATATTTGTTTCGCGTTGCAGATATATATGAACTGTGTAGAGTCTAGTGTATTCCATATATTTGTAGAACGGACCGTATATGTATGGAATCTGAAAGTATGTTTGCCATGATTAATTGTCATGTATTTATACTAGTTGTATGTGTAACAACTCCTTGGCGAAAGGATTTACCCTAATACGTGCTATCACCAACATACGTCATGTATGTTGGAATATGTAGTCTAAGTGTTTGTAGAAATGTCTGAATGAGCAAGTACTTGGCAACAGGTACTTTATTTAGGTGTTGAGATAAGATTCTCAGCTACCATGACTATGTGTATGATTTCCTCCATGTAATTTATATTATATTATCTGTTTTATTTATCAAATGCGCATGTGAGAATTCCTGCATATGTCGTACTTCATAACATGCTCAAATGGTTGTAGGACTGGAATTATATGTTTATTACTGCTTTGACTATTTCATGTGAATACTTGTTATAATTGAATGTGTTTGGGACCATGTAATAGTCCAGGCAATCGGTAACAGGCCCTGATTTGGTGGCTGAGGTTGTTTTCGCCCCACAGGACGTGTTCGATGAACTCGAGTCGTACCTTGGTTGTAGGCAGTGGTTAGGCCACACGGAGTGCTTATGCACCTCATGTCAGTCAATTCAACGTGCGCTCGTACTAGTCGAGCTCGTCAAGTAACCCGATTGACCCGATGTATGTTCACCATGTATGGACACTACTGTTTGAATCTAAGGTACCAAATTCACCAGTGAAAACCCTCTAAAACCTTGGTACCTCGATCCACTAAGACTCATGAGCTGGGCATGGTGGTATGGGACACCGTGGTCGAGCTGTCGGCCTACGCTGGGGTGACGAGCCTCCCCGTTGTGACCAGTGAGCAACCCAAACTCGTGAGCCGAATATGGTGGTATGGGACACTGTATTCAAGCTGTCGGCCTACACTGATAAGGTGACGAGCCCTTTGTAGTGACCTCGAGCGTACGCTAAGACTGTATAGAGGCGACGAGCCCTTACGTAGCAACAGGAGTACATTAGGCCTGCACTAATAAGGTGACGAGCCCTTTACAGCGACCTAAAACCATAACATTGTATGAGATTTACTAGGATTGACGACCCTAGATTGGATCATCGTTTGGAAATTGATATAAGGGAGGTATCTTAGCTTCCCAATCATGCTGTATGAAAAGGACTAATAAGAACTTGGTAATCACGCTCATGCACCACATTGCATGTGCCGTTTGGCGATGTGTAGAGAGCACGAGGAAGTGACTGACATGCGCGACCGTTAGATGAAGATCGCTGAGGGAGTGCAGGCGAGAGCATGCATCATTTATTCATACCATCCTGCATTAATCAGAGTATCTAGGGATGTTCGATTGTATTGCTTTATCATTACTGCTTGACTGAATTGATAACATGTTAACCTTTGCTTTATTATTCCACTGAGTTGATCACTCACTCCCACGTTACGGGACGGTGTTTTAAACACCAACCAGACCCTGTTGTAGGTTCAGACGATGGCGCAGCCTACGAGGCGAAGCCGGACTTCGAGGATGATGAGGAGGCATTCTCATATATGCACTATTCAGGCGGGTTTACATAGACCGCTTTGATCGGTAGGGCTTCAGGGTTATACTTGTAGTGGACTATCACATTTTGGCATTTTGTATTTTGAAACCAAACATGTAATTATTAACCGAGCAATGCACACATACTTTGGGGACTTATAATGATTTGTAAACTTATATATATTCGTTTCAGTCTTCCGCTTGTGTATTACAACTATCCCTGGATTATGTTTTGCTGATTTGGCTTAATCTTATTCATGTTTTATGACTAATACAGACAACATTTAACCATCATTAAATATGTTGCATAAGTGATGCGTTGGAACTCAGGAGTTGGACTTTTACTCGACCCTCGATTTTCAAGGCGTTACAATAATTTTTGGGCTCATATACTAAAATTATATATCAGAATTTTTGGACGGCTTAGATCAAACACATATATTCCAATGGACCTCATGGATCCCCCTAAGAACCATCTATATTTAATATGTTTTAGGTGGGAAGGTACGCTTTAGCTACAGAACACTTAGGCTATAGCTAAGTGAGCCAAACATCCTATTCTAGTAGTGGTTTCAGCCAGGATCGAGGATTTTTTAGAGTGTTGGATGGTTTTGGGATGGATTCAAATTGAATCGGTATAGTTTCACTCGGACAGATAGGAAACAAAGGATCCATTATGCTAACTCTATCGGTATCAATCTCAGGGAAAAATGACAGTCCTATTCAATAATAGTATCGAATCGGCGATTTGAAGACTATTTCGTTGGAATACTTATTGGAAAGAGCATCCATTACAGTCGTCTTTATGGAAAGATGGGGAAGAGGACAATGAGGCAACCATTGTCAAGGTTGGAAAGAGAAGGAATGAGTTGAATTTTGGGAAAGAATGATGAAGAAAGAAGCGTGGAATGGGAAGAACGTTGAAATGATGCTTATATTGGTTGAGCAGACGGAGCATTTATTAGGGCATCATTAAAATTTTGTTTTGTGCAATACAAGTACACGTGTTGCAATGGGGTTAGCCCTTATTTCGAAAAGGGGTGGTTAAAGCTGACGTGTAAGGCTATATCAGTCAAAGACAGTTATTATAGCATTGCCGCATGTATCGAAAGACTACTACAGTAATGAGGGGTCACACATCGCTTTTACCTTTTTTCAAAGGTGAAGCGATGTGGGGGGACAATGTTCATCCTCATTGTCTCCAAATACTGCGAAAGCTAATCAGAGTGAGTTACATGTAATCTAGATGAATTTGTGCGGTGTATTTGGAGATCTTTGGGAATATACGAAAAGGATTCTATAATAATACAATTGGAGTGCATAGAGTAATACCACGTCATTCACTAAGTAGTTGATTGAAGAACGATCGTGTATAAGCGGTTACATGATAGATGACAAGATTATAACCAAGAAGAGTTGAGACGTGTTGAATGGTTATAATAACCGTAAGAATGTGATAGGTATCCAGATGACCGGATTAATGTTATAAATAACAATGGAGTTCAATAGGAGAAGGGGTCTCATATCAACCCAATCAAATCCAATATATTTTTTTTTCTTCATCAGAGTAAGCAAATGAGCGTAGAGTGGACAAATCGACATAAAGGAAAATTTCATTATCGTTCAAATATACAAGAAGCTGCCCATAATGACTTATACAGACCAATGTCTCTAAATTTATACAAGTACAAGATTTACATGATTTAATACATGAAAAATAACAGAAAGCATATAAACATAAGCCGCGAGACCATGCGACTCTTAGCAAATACGATCATGCATCCTTTGCGATCGTACCCTACTCCTCATCAAGTCCGAACAAACATATTACTTAAGCTACCTGTATTACCTCTAGGGTTGTATATTTGATAGATGAGTGGCCAACTCAGTGTGAATTCCCCTCAAGATTACACACCGCCGCATTAGGTAAGAAATAGTATAAAATATCCAAACAACCAAAACAGAGTAGATGCGGTCTTATTAAGTGCATGGATACATGAATGCAATGACCGGGTAAACCATTCGGATGGTCGTGTCCCGGGAAAAATATCCAGGCAGAATGAGGTCGTCACCCAGGATGTGATTGGTTATCGGTTTCTGGCATAATCGTATGGGCATGAAGAACCAAGTCATCATCATAAATTGATTGGTTGGTCATTAGCGCAACATGCATGCGTAATCGTATGGGCATAATGATCCAAGCCGTCGTATTATGCTATGCGTGCATAATTTGCCAGCTCATTATTAAATTGCAATCAGCCATTTTTTAATAAGCTCATGGTCACTATGGGGAGTGCAGGGCCTAGCATAGGGGGCATAGTATCCCATGACTACCATCCTGGCCCATGAGGCTACCATCTTGGGATGTTTAATGGAAACATGGACTAGTGGCCAATCATGTTACAATATATGAGGCTTACCATCGCATAGTCGTACAGTATAAAACATCGAACCCATATAGGAAAAATACCAGAACAAAGCCACATAGGGCAATATCAAACAAACCACATAGGGCGATATCAAAATAGGCCACATAGGGCGAGTATCAAAACCATGTGATAAAAGACCATCCTTGAAAACTATTGAACACAACAACCCTAGATAGTAGGCCCATATTAATGATCCATTTAGACCACCACTCAATAATCACTAAGTCGAAGGTCCATTTTAATCATAACCAGTCGGGTTACATCCCAAGTATGGGTGTACATTTATAGGTGGGGGTTTCCCACTAATGTACCAGTTTAAAGTCCATAAGCAATACACAAATAATCCACAAGCATGAACAAATATACGGGATGAACATTAAGCAGGTAATATAGCAATTCAATTTCCACCAGCTAACACATGTGATTATAAGAGAGAGATATCAATTATAATTTTTAATAAAAACTATAACTTAAGCTAATGAGAAGATGGAAAGCTCAAGGGGAAGAATCATCACCTTATACTTTGAACTGCCTACCAGTGTTGCTAGAGAATGCGTGTTTCCTTAGAACCAATCCCTACCACAAATCATGAGCTTATATCATTAGATTCAAGTCCCACTCACTACCTAGGTTTAAGATCATAGCCTAGGGTTTAAGTCACCTATTTTAGGGTTTTGATGTGGGATTAGGTTTTCCTCCTAGAGTTTAATCCTAGGCTTATATTTTTAGGATTTAGGCTCCAGTTGGTGCACCATTAACTACAATATAAACTTATTAATTACAAGACAACTATTAGCGTTAGTGTTCTAATTTATATTAGCTACCATACTACTAAAATCATTATGATGATAATTAACATTAAAATCTACTATTTATAATAATATTTAAGAGTGACAAAACAAACACTAGTATTTAGTAATGATTATTATTTTATTTTATTTTATTCTTGTCTGCCACAACTAATATTAGTATAGATCATTTACTAATGACTATTCTTGGCTAATACTCATAGTAGAAGTATAAATCAGTCAATACTAATAATGATGATGCGCAAGTTCATATTTAAATACACTAACATCATCTAATATCCTTATAACGGCTAATAGCCTCTTAAATAATACAAGTTGTAATAATAAGATCTTTGCTAACAATAATGTAATAAGGGCTAATACTAATAGTCATACTAACAAAAACTACACTAATCTCATAATGGAAATGAAAATATTTCTAATTATAACGGCTATGACAATAATATCCATAATGATGATAATGGTAATATGATTCCATTAATATTTCAACAGAGACTTAGAATCATTTCACCTGAATTTCTTGGCTCAATCCGACTCGCCTCGATTGGACTCGCTTTCAGCGGAGTCAAATCAACAGCCACCAAGGTGTTTTGAGGGCCCGGTCGAGATCATATTTCAGCAATATCTTAGGGCCCACTGAGACCCTGTTTTCCACTCCTTTTACGACCCATTGTAGGCCTGTCCTTTGCTCATTTTCTGGCCCATCTAGGAGCTTGGTTTCCCTCTAAATTTCGGCCCATCTGAAGGTATTTTCAGCCTGACAGGAAGACCGGTTCCAGCCCTCCGTCTGGATGGATTTCAGCTGCCTCCAAGCCGATTTCTAGCTATATTAAAGATGGATTTTCAGCTATTGCAGGGCCCAGATAAGGCCTGCCTTCAACCCATTTTGGAGCCCATATAAGGGTCGGTCCTCCGCCAGCATCCAGCCCAGCGCCTGTGTGATGCGGCCCACTGAGACTTGCGGTGCGGCCCACTAAGATTCCTCTCAGGTGTGGCCCACAATCTTGAGGTGGTGTTAAGGTGCGGCCCACCTGCTAGTTTAAATCCAGCAAGGCCCACTGGGATGTGGCAACGGTAACAGCAACAGCAGCAGCAACCTCACCCTACCTCTCTCCCTCGTTTCTCCTTCCTTTCATTTCTGTCTCTCTTTTTCTTCTCCCTTCTGGGACGTCCAGTAGTGAGACTAGATGAACCAAACCCAGCCTGACTCAGTCCAGCCTTAACTCGATTTGAGTCAGCAACGTGGTGCAGCTGCACCACGTCAACCCTCTCTCTACTCTCTTTCCTTTTGTTTCTTCCTCCATTTCTTTCATTTTCACCTACTGAAGGTCCAGTTGAAATAGCTGGACGTCCAGCAAGATCCGACCCAAACTGCATCGACCTAGTGTGGTAAATCGCTGAGGAAAAAGATGCAAGTGTTAATGGCAGATTGTAAATGGGGGTTTATTCCATCGAACTGATTATTGTAGGTGGTGTGTATAAGCTCAGAGGAGCTTGGAGAATGGTTGGAGTGAAGCTCCAGGGAGGTTTTCATGGTGGGTTCGAGCAAGGGAGGAAACGGCCGGTTTCATGGTTGTGGCTGCGAAAATGGAGGGTGAGCTACTGTTCCCCGATCCATACGCCTCTTATGCTCGCCCTAACCCTTTCTAGACGTCGGATCAACAACAAGTGGCCCGGATCTTCTCTGGCCGAAACCGCCTCCAAATACGGTGGGCAAAACCGAAACCGAACATGGTTTTGTTTGGAAAACCATAAGAAAATGGACGGCTGAGATAGCCCTCCAAGGGACGGTTGAGATGGAAAGATGCACGGGCACACGGATTGCCAAGCTGGCCTGCTGAAACAGTTTCCATTTTCGGAAACTAGTGCTTGTAGAGATGGTTTGCAGTGAAGATAGTGTGTCCTTGTGCGCGAGAAAATCTGTTATGACCATTGAGTTTTGGTCAGGAGGAGTTCCCTGACACGATGGACGGTTTAGATTAGAGATCCGACTTCATTTGGTGGGCCACCGATCAAAATCTCAGGGACGTCGTCCGTCCGCTGTAAACAGTAAGGTGAGAGAGGAAATTTCTCCTTTTGGAGAAGCACGGGTCAGAGGCTCTGACCGAGCATCTCCCTCTCAGTACACGGCGAGTGCACATCTCTGCTGTGCACTCGCGATGCGAGGTGGGGCCCATCGTGATGCATGTGAGAAGTCTACTCCGTTCACTTTTCTAGGGAGTTCTACTAAGGGATTTTGGGCCTATGATCAGACTAATCTAAGGTCTAGGTGGGGCCCACAACTCGATTTGGGTCATATTGGTGGATTCTCATCAATCTAATGGTTGAACTGTTCCGAAATTGAACGTCAACGGCTAAAAGGGTCCAAGGGTCCATTTAAGGCTTTCATTAACCAATACTAATATTAATATGTATGTACGTATAATTAAAATAATCAAAAACTCATACATATATATATATATATATTTTTATATGATCATGCTACTAATCACATATTTATTAATATATAATTCCTAATATACAATATCATATTACACATTTGTATGGATTGAAAGTTGTATAATGTCTCATATACCATCTTATTTAAATATCTAATAAATTTTTGTATATTAGTTTAATACTACGTTGATATTTATATTTCAATTATACATTGAAAAATTATTATCCACTATGTTTAGTTGATATAATATTACTTTCATAATAGTATATATACATTAAATATATAGGTGCAGACTATTTTTCAACGGTCAGATTTAAACTAGGATGAACCTAAGTATTTACTAAGGTCTGGGTTGTTTGAGATGGAAAGATGCACGGGTACGCGGATTGCCAAGCTGGCCTGCCAAAACAGTTTCCATTTTTGGAAACTAGTGTTTGTAGGGATGGGTCCACATATGGATGGGAACTATTTCAACGATCGGATTTAAACCAGTATGAACGTGAACGTTTACTTAAGCTTGGCTTGTATTTGTACTAAGTTTGGTTATACGGTAACACCCGATAAATAACAATGGAGTTCAATAGGAGAAGGGGTCTCATATCAACCCAATCAAATCCAATATATCTTTCAATTACCCATCATTTACATTCTCAAGTGTAATTATTATACCTTTGTACAAGTCAATTATATTTCTTAGTGTAATCATTTACTCTTCGTTTGCTGTTTACATTCCATTATGTAATCCGCAATGTTAATCAAGTAGCTAGTAATTTTAGTTGTAATTTGAGTCTATGCTTATAGGTTGGATTCAGTTCTCCATTCAAAAATGTGTTTTGCAACGGCTCTTTACAACCAACTGTAAAGTTTTCTTTCAATTTTTTTATATTTATATTTATTTTTTTTAAATAGCTTATTGAAAACTCTTTATCAGAGGATGAACCATACCCTTAGAATATCGCACAATCTTATTTATATATTGAGAAAGTGGTTAAATAGGTGATCGATCTCATGACTCAAAGAAGTGTGGCGGCTGACAAAGAAGGCATGTATATGAAACCAACACCTTTCTTTTCTTGATTTTTATGTTGCTTAGAAGGTATTTGATAAAATACATGTAAATTCATTGCTGCTGTCTCAAATACAGTGAGATTTTGAAGGTGCATCCAAGTGTTTGTGAAAATACTTCAATGGTGAACTTGGCTCGATTTTGGCTCGAACTTGGCTCGAACTAGCCCGAGCTGCTGACCGAACCAAGCCGAGCTGGCCAATCAGGCTCAAGGACAGAGCTGAGCCTAGTTCGAGCTGATGTCAACTAGTGGCTGAGCTCTGTGGAGCTGAGGCCAGCTTGACTCGGTTGGACTCGATGTACACTCCTGGTCATAGTTATTTGTTTGGATTGAGATGCAAATTCAATTATGACTCGGAGCACTAGTCATGTGAAAAGAACCGGAAATCGAACGCCAAGCTCATTTTCTGGATTATACCCCCGTAAAGTGATACGAAAAAAATGGATGGACCGTGGATAAACCCATAAATAACGGTGGCGGCCGAGCTCGTGTCCCGTTGGGTAGCACCCCATCTTTATCTTCGTTTTACATACGACACGCTAAAATATCGCAGACACGAAAAAAAAAAGAAAAAAAAAAGAAAAAAAGAAAAAAAACAGAAAAAATCTCAGCTACTCCTGAAAACAAGAAATCCTCTCTCCGTCTCTCTCTGGAAAGAAAGCGAACAGACGCCATGGACGTTGCTTATTTCCACAACATCCCCTTCCCTTCTCCCATTCCCTCTTCTCCTTCTGTCTCTCCCTCTTCTCCTCGCTTTCGGTCTCTCTCCTTTCTATCAAGGGTTTCCATTTCGAATCCCTTCCTCAAAAATCCTAGCGATTCACCTGCATTTCGCCCGATCCTTCGACGGAATCTCTGCTCGGCCTGTGGCGGCGCTGATACGCTGGTCGCCGGACCGCAGAAAGAAGGGAATTTGCGGCCATTCGTTAGTGGCAACGGAGGAGGTGATGAAATCGGGGACTTGAAGTCCTGGATGCACAGCAAAGGGCTGCCACCTTGTAAGGTCGTTCTCAAGGAGAAGGCATCACATGACGAGAACCTCCGTCCGATTCATTATGTTGCTGCGAGCGAGGATCTTGAGGTAATTGCCTAGCTGGTTTCTTTGTAGCTACTATTATTTTTAAAAATTTTCTTGCGGGTGAAATTTCAGTTTCCTTTTGCAGGCAGGGGATGTAGCATTCTCGGTTCCGAATTCGTTGGTAGTAACTCTCGAGAGGGTTTTGGGGAACGAAACGATTGGTGAGCCTTCTTCCTCTGTTGGTTAGTTATTTTATATAGTCGTGGCATTATTCAATGCTCTGGTTTTCTGCTTGTACAAGTGGAGTTAATTACTCCGAGACACGAGCCCTTTCAAATGGTGGCCTGTGAGCAGGCGGTAAGGAGGAATATACAGTATCTGTTTATGTTTAACTGTAAGGGGCCAGATATTCGATGTATGAGATGTGATATGTCTAAACACATGAACACGATGAGCACATGGATCATAACAACAATGTCCTTTCTGATGTTCCCCATATCCAAGAAATACACATTTAGCTGCCCTGGGACTGAGTTTATCCCGTTCTTGTTCTAGAAGATGAACAAAAGCAATGCATCCAAGCACTCTTAACCGACTATAATGTGGATCTTCATTAAGAAGGAAGAATGTGGGAGTTTTTCGGTTAGCCAATACACTAGAAAGTAATCGATTGATCAGATACATAGCTGTTGATTTTGTTTCAGCCCAAAGAAATTTTGGAACATGTGCATATTCCATCATGGTGGTTGATACCTCAGTAATGTGCCGATTCTTTCGTTCTGCTACTCCATTCTGCTTTGGTGTGTGAGGACACGTTCGCTAATGTATAGTACCATTTGAACTTAGAAAAGTCTCAAACTCGGGAGACATATATTCTCTCCCAGAGTCAGACTGTAGAATTTTAATTTTGTTTGCAGATTGGGTCTCCACATATGAGGAAAATTGTATGTAACATGAGAATGCTTCAGACTTGTGTTTCATGAAATAAATCCAAGTGTGCCTTGAAAAGTCATCCATAATGATGATGTAATACAATGAACCACCAGGAGCCACGATGGGAGATAGACCACAAACATCAGTATAAACGAGATCAAACAGATTCTAAGTACAAGAGTTACTCAATGAAAATGGCAATGCAGTAGATTTACACACTTTGCAACTAACACAGTTCATATCGATGGAAATGGGACTAATATTGATTTCATCATTTAAAAGACCAGATCTGTCATGCCCCAAACTCGGAAAACGGGCTCACAAAATTTTCGATCGCCGAATCCGGTGCCGACAGCCTCCGTAGTGCCCCATTCTCGGATTCCGGCACTCTCATGCAATATTCCGATCCCGGGATCCTATAAGGAAGATTTTCAGTATAAATTTTTTTTTTTGTAATGGAGCATAACCACAAGCATAACTAAGTTACAAAACAACATCACCACATATCCACTAAAACAAAATCTTTAAGTACAATGCGGAAAGGGAAATACAGGGTGATCAAAAAGCTTCAAAATAAACTGATGTGCACTCCTGCCTCAGTGCTGCTGCTGTCCAACACTACTTGCACGCAACGGTCGTGCATAAGCTTACAAAAGCTTATAGGGTGGTGAAGGTGTGTGTAAGGCGAGTGCCAAGTGTACAATATCAGAGTAATGCAAAAATATGCGGTAAGTCCATGAATGCTATCAACTATACCAAAGCTATGTGATGCAAGGCATGAATGCTATCGGCCATACCAAGGCCATGCGATGCGAGGCCTATGTAGCCAAATGTCATATGCGAGATGCAAAGTAAGCATGTCAGTCCTCATCAAGTACACATATCAGTACAGTTCCTCTCTGGATATCACCGGGGTCTAATACACTCCACACAGACTGCCTCCTCCTTAGCTGCACAGTCGAGCAAGTGGAATAGACCTCACTATCCGCCTGACCAGTAGTCTGCCAACACCTACCCGGCTCGTCGATAACGGACTCATTTATGAGCTGGTCAAACTCAGCCTACCCTATAGCCCCCTCACTCGGGCGGATAAGGCCACACCCCCTTCCAACCGACCACGACACAGTGGGAGACGCGGCCTACTGGTATTCGGCACTCGGGCGCTCATGTATCCACTCGGTCTAGATGTTGGAGCATCTCCTGGTACCAAAAAGGTTCTGGGACTTTCACCCAAAGACATCCTAAGTGCCCACAATGCTAGAGTCAATATTTTCGATATCCGATACGACCATCCACGATGTGCCTGTGAAGGCTACAGCCCTGATGTCACTAGGGCGTGCAGTGATCAAGTCACACATGGTGGAATGCATGAGTCACATCGTCAAATCATGTAGTAATTCAGTGCGTACCGCACACTCATGTGGGGGCACTCCATCTCATAAGGAGTCCCGTAAATGCCACAGCCCAATGGTTTATGCTATGATCAAACATTCCTCATATCAAGCATACATATGATGTGTATGGGCATGTATCATGGAGCTATACTAAGCATGTTATAAAGTGATGAATTATCCCTACAATGCAGATGGGCCTAAAACGCCCACACACCACAAGTACGGCCTATCAATGGGCCCTAGGGAGAGTCATAATGCGGACATTTAACCAACATTATACTTGCAATGTGGACGTCAAACCAACATTGCTCCCAAGGCATAGCCTGCCACAGACCATAGAGGAATCACGCATTGCAATGGACCCTAAGGACAACCCATTGAGCCTCAACCCGTGGGCCTTAGGTTCATCAAAATGGGCCTAATCACATGGGCTTTACATTCATCAAAGGAGCCACATTAATGGGCCTCACCAACAGGCCTTATGTACATTGCAATGGGCCATAACCCATGGGCCTTAGAATATATCAAAATGGGCCTAATCACATGGGCTTTACATTCATCAAATGAGCCGCATTAATGGGCCTCACCAACAGGCCTTATGTACATTGCAATGGGCCATAACCCATGGGCCTTAGAATATATCAAAATGGGCCTAATTACATGGGCTTTACATTCATCAAATGAGCCGCATTAATGGGCCTCACCAACAGGCCTTATGTACATTGCAATGGGCCATAACCCATGGGCCTTAGAATATATCAAAATGGGCCTAATCACATGGGCTTTATATATCTCAAATGGACTACACTAATTGGGCCCCATATGTACATCCAATGGGCCTCATAACACGGGCCTTATAAATGCCAAGGTGGGCCTTATAAATGGCCACAAATACATATATATATCATGTCCAAGGATCAACCGATCCTCACTTCAAATAATAGTGGTAGGACCCACTTGAACCACATATCTGACTCATTCTTTAGCTCATGCCTTAAAATGAGCTTGCAAAATGGATTGACGGTTGGGGTGCAGCACAAGCATCATGGTGGGGTCCACTGTCCAGACAGCGTATAGTGTGGATAAACACATAAATCATGGTGCGCCCCACCGTCTGCTGGACGGTGGAAATGAAACACGTACGCCACATTGGGCTCCACTGTCCACTGGACGGTGGAAGCAAACTCATAAATCACTGTGGGTCCCATGTGGGGCCCACCATAACGTTTATTTTCCATCCAGACCGTTGATATGGTCGCATGGACCTGGATGAAGGGTAGAAACAAATTTCAGATTGATCCAAAACTTCTGTGACCCAGAAGTTTTCAAAGGCAGACGTTCAGTCCCATTGTTTCCTACGATGTGGGCCACCTGAGCTTTGGGTGAGGCTGAAATTTGGAGGATGACTCTCTGACCTAAGGGCCCACCATATGAACGGCTTAGATGACATATAAATATCAAGGTGGGGCCCACGGCTGGAGCCGTGGGACCCTGCTGTCTGCTCGCCCACCTGGCGCGGTGTCAGCGCCTGACACCGGCAGCAGCAGCAATGCTACTGTTGATATTATTATTATTATTATTATTATTATTTTTGAAAACCCTTAATTTTGTGGTTTTTCAGAGGTAGGGCCCACATCTGCTGAATCCGAGTCTGCCAATGGATTCTATCATGTATAACAAATCCATCAAGTCCAATATTGGGCATTTTTGGGCATGTAGAAAAAATTAAGGTGAGTTTCAACGGTGGAAATTACTATTTTCAAAGGTGTGGCCCGCCAGAAAGTTAGATCAGTCCCATTTTTCGGCTCAACGCCTAAAATAATCTGGAAAATGAGATGGACGGCTTGGATTTGAAGCATACATCAAGATGAGGCCTATATGAGTTGGCCACCAAGAAGCTTGTGAACTAAGCTTATATTTGTGTTTTCCATGGACGTCCAGCGTCCCTGGACGCTGGACAGTCTAGGCCTATCACACGCATAAGGTGGGCCCTGTTTAGGTGGGCCACCAAATGATGAGTGTTGTGGATACAATACATATAAGGTGGGTCCCACCTATAGATGGTTTAGGATAAAATACAAGCCTTATGGTGGGGTCTATTCGGGCGGGCCACACAATCACACCAACATCACATGAAAAGAAGAATAAAAGAAAGGGAGGGAGAGAGAGAGAGATATACACGTGTGATGGAGGGACCCCGGCACTATGGGCCCTCCGTTTCAAGCATCCAATCATATATCAAGTGGGTCCCATTGCATATGGGCCCACCAAATTGAAAATCAACGGTGGAGATCCTTTCTCCGCCAAACTAGAAGGTCTAGATGACCATATTCATGCAAGAAAATAAACATCATGATGGGGTCCATGGAGAATGGCCCCATCATGGAATGATCTTAAGCATCAAGGTGGGCCATTAGCCACATCAAGGGTCCAAAGTGAGATCCATACCATTGATCGGTAGGCCTCACTTGACCCATCATAAGAACATGAAAATCTAGCCTATAGAAGCACCCACCGGTCGATCTTCTCGGTCCGTTGAAATGCCGATCTCCTTAAGCTTCACTTTGATGGTGGAAGATGAGAAGTGAAGGGCTAGGATGGAGGATTTGGGATGAGAAAGTGGGCCACACACATGCACTCTCTCACATGGAAGAGAGCTTGGACGTGAGCTCTCTTGTTGCTTGGGATTGAATTGAGAAATGAGAGAGAGAGAGAGAAGGAGAGATGGGATGTAAAGAGAGAGAGTGATGGATGTGAGTGATGGGTGAGGTGATGTGTACTTGACTAGCATGGGTGTGTAAGAGAGAGGGTGAGAAAGGGTTGACTTTGGAGAGAGAAAGCATGGGTTGCTTTGTACTTGACATGAGGTGATGGATGGGATTGATTTGACATATTGTAGAGATTCTCTTGGGATTGCAAACGCGCGGCGTTTTCTTCGAAATAAACGCGGCTCATATCTTCCTGCCAGGGTATCGGATCGGTGCGAGAGACGCGGCAACGGTGCGGTCGCAATGGTACAAGTCTTGATTTAAGCCGACTCAAATCTACAGCATAAGGCTTAGGGTCGATCGCAACGTCGATTATACGTCACAGGTTGCCGAAATTCGACAGGAATGATCGCGGGATTCGACGGAACAGTACGGACTAGGATACGGGTCTTACAAGATCTAAATAAGAAAAGCATGTTTTTAGATTTTGGATGCCCTAAACGACTATGCCAAAGTTTCTAGCGTTTATTAGCAAAAGAAATATCATGCGAAGATGGAAGAAAGAAACAATGCGATAAGACAACTCCGAGATCAAACTTCAAAGTAAATAGCCTTCCTCTCTTATGACCCTTCCTAATCAGCTTCCCTGTTTCCAAATCCTGTATGAAACAACCAGACCGAGAAAACAAAACCAAACAGTTATTTTCCACTAGTTGAGTAACTGAAACTAAGTTGGTAGATAATTTAGGAACATAAAACACTTTGCGAAGGAAGAAATTGCGAGTGATGAAAGGAAGATATTCAAGGACCTGATGTGAGGATAGGTAATTGGTTCCCATCCGCAGTATAGATGGAACCCATTCCTCTACAAGGGACATAATCAGTTAGACAAGAATGCTCCCCAGTCATATGATTAGATGCCCTTGAGTCAATATACCAAGGATTTATATGATCAATATTACCTATCGAACTTGAAGAACCCATCGCCTGGAGGATTTGCTGAATTTGTTATGGGGAAAGTAGATTAAGCTGTACTGATGGGGTCATAGATGATGAGTCAGTCTTCTCAGCAGAGGGAGCCAGAAATGCACATTCACGTTATTGGTAGTAAGGAGGTAGGGGAGGGCGAGTCGGGTAATTGGCTATATCATGTCCTTCTTGTTTGTAGTATCGATAAAATAGAGTATTGGTTCCAAAAGATTTCAGATTTGCTTTCTTATTGGGACAACGAATAGCCATATGACCAAAACCATTACACTCAAAACATTTAAATTTCGACATGTCTCGTGACTTTCCTGAAAAATTGCGAGTAATGAAGGCAGCATCAGGAACAACCTCTGTCATATAAGCAAGGGTTTTCAAACGTCTCTTCTGCCATCAAATTAGATAAAGCCACCTCAAGGGATGGAAGTTGAGGCTGGTTCATCAGAGCAGCTCGGGTTAGTTCGAACTCCGAATTGAGTTTATATATAAATTGTATCAATTTACTTGTGTCATGAAGTATCTTTAATGTCTCTACTACTGCAGGGGGAATAACTGGATCCATATGATGAATCTCATGCCAAAAGGGAGGTAAGTTTAGAATAGAAATCTTGTATACTCAGAACTCCTTGTTTTAATTTTGACAGCTTATATTCTACTTGATAGCGACGAGCATGGTTTGATTGTTGATAACACATTTTCAAGTAAGCCTATATTTCAGATGCAGTCTCGAATGACGTGAGGTTAATTGCAATGTTGCTCTCAACACTGTTAAGGATCCATGTGACCACCTTTGAATTATTGTGGTCCAAGATAGAAGTTCCTTTTCATCATTTGGTTTGCCCATAGAACCATCTACATAACTGTAGAGGCTCTTTCTTGTTAAAAAATGCTTGAATTGAAACTGCCATAAGGAAAAAATTTTCCCATCCAACCTAACATGGATAGTTTCGATCTTATTAGAAGGATTCATGGATGCCATAAGAAAGAAAAAAACCACTAAGAAGAAATGTATCACTGATTTCTGCGCGAGCAAGACTGAATTTGATGAGCAGAGGTAGAGACACTGCGATCTGACGATAGTGATGGACTGAATCTGACGAATAATCAACTTGATGGGTTCAACCGAGCTAAGAGCAATGAATGCAGATGTGAAGACAGATGAGGAACTGGAGGTGTGGATGAATCTGGAGGCATGGCTGGATATGGAGGTGGGTTTCAACGTGCGATTGGTCGTTTGTCGGATCTGGAGGTGTGGCCGATTATGCGGATTTGGAGGTATGACCGGATCTGGAGGTGGGTTTCAACGTGCGGCCAGTTGTTTGTCGAATCCGGAGGTGTGGCCGATCGTGTGGCTGGTCGTGAGCCAACCGGAATCAATGGAGAAGTGATGTGGCTGGTCGTATGGCAGGAACGGGCCACCAGAATCAATGGAGGAGTGCAGCTATGACGGCAATGATGCCTGGAATGACAGAGATCTGTGGCGGCTGGATGATGGCTCCGATACCATGTAAACACAAGAATGTGAAAAATATTTTTCTGTATTTCTTCAACCCAAAGGTGGGTTTAAATAACCCCTCTACAAAACTATACTAGGAAGCTTATTTAGAGTTTCTCTATACATAGTATATTACAACTAATACACAATCCCATATACACAATATTCTCACACTTCCCCCTTTCTTTGTTTGTTGGCAACATTCGTTGATAACCTATTTAGACCTACGTGCATCGTCTCTATCTAAAAGGTGGGTATTATCCTAGTCATGACTTCGAGAGCACGGGCTTTAATTGAGAGGTCATGAAAAGTTCATATATTGGCACTCATCAAGCTAAATGTGACTCCTGTTTTCATGGAATTCATACACATTTTTACTTGTTCCTATTCTCTTGGGAGTTGTCGACATGATGCACCCAAGGTCTTCCATCGGTCGATGAACTTCTTCATTGATTCACCTTATTATTGTTGAATAAAGGCCAATTCAGGCTACCCGACGTCTCCGTCAGACAAAAAGAAATTTGTCATAAAGGCATCTTATATTTAGTCCCACGTACGTATAAATTTCGGTGTCAGGGCCGAATACCATCAGAAGGCTTTTCCTGTTAGAGATGTTCCAAACAGTAACAAACAATATTGCTGGAACATAGAGAAAACTGGCATGGTTGTGATGAAATACATCAGGTGTTCCTCCGGCGTCCCATCTCTATTGAACTTCTGGAAGTCCGGATACTTGAAACTCAATGGAAATGGCACATCTTTGACCTTACGGAGGTACAATGTTAAAAAAATGAATCTCTTAGAATGTTATCTATCTATTTCCATTCGGACGGCTTAAGCTACTACTTGTCGGATTTCATCTTGAGTTACTATGCGAATAACAGGTGTTGATTCATGCGATCCCACCCTCGGCGGTTGTGATCCTTCTGCTTGCTGATCATTCACATTCATCACGCCCATTATAGGAGGGGTAGTAACTTGGGCTACGTTGCAAGTCAGTGTTATCAACGCCTCCATGAGGTTTCTGCATTCTTCCATTAAGATATTTTGTGTACGTGTCATCTCAATTAGACGTTCATTTGTGGATAACGGTTGGATTTGGCTCGTTCCTACCATGAAAATTGTTGCCTCTCCACTTTTCGATTGTCCAAACGTCGAATGAGAGAGTGGGTAAGTCGCCACAGGGGGAGTTTAAAGAGAAAGCAACCACTGGACCTATTAATACTTTCACATGGTCCTCATTATTTTAACCGGTGCATACCTAGCTTTGATACTCGTGGAGGGGCCGTCGTGACATATTTTATAGATGGCTGTTCATTTGTTAAGGGAATCTCTCCTTTTTCTTTTTGAGTAGGTTGTGAAGCTATGAGCGTTAAGGCGGGAAAGTCCTGCAGAGCGAAGAGAGCAGTTTCGACATGTTCAAGATAAAGCGGGGTATTTCCCCCTATTTTTTTATTTTTATTTTTTTATATAAATTTTATGAAAATAAATAAAAACTAAAAATTAACAATATATATGTGGTCGTATATGCGATCGTGTAATCGCATATGCGCACAAGCATATACGATCACACGCGATCGCATATGCGATATGACGACATTGATTCCAGTATTTATCATGGTAAGCTTCTTGGTGACGTTTTGGACATTATTCAATTTCTTTGGAATAGTCTTCATTGGAGAGCCCTGACCAATATTTAGTTTTGAAGTATTTTTCAAACGAAGACACAACCTCACCCGAGGAAGTACCTGATTGCCGTTGTTCTTTGGTTGAGGTTGGTGGCGGTCAATTTGCTATGGTTGGTTGAGGAGGTGGATCAGTGCATGTGAAGACTAGAGTAGGAGGTTGTGGGGCAAGGCCGAGAGGAGCTCATAAGTCAATGATCCTCTTTGGGGTTGATGGAGATGGTCGAGTCATTGGAGATTTTGGAGAAACATGTCCTTTCATTGTATCTTTTTAGCGCTTCGGTTTAAGAATATTCTCGGTCGATGGAGCTTGCGAAATGGTAGTGGCGGCCAATTTAATCTTTGGCTTATTCGATTTTCGGGTAAGGGTTGTGACTGATTGAGGTGTTACTCTTTTCTTTCCTCGAAATTCTATAG
This sequence comes from Magnolia sinica, assembly GCF_029962835.1. Lineage (NCBI taxonomy): Eukaryota > Viridiplantae > Streptophyta > Magnoliopsida > Magnoliales > Magnoliaceae > Magnolia > Magnolia sinica. Next base: position 62,089,825 of record NC_080575.1, on the reverse strand, counting down.
AAGAGAGGAGTTGAGGTATGATAACTCGAAGACATTTATTAACCAACTTTTTATACTGACTTCCCCACCAATCAGGGAAGGTGTCCATTACATGAGGCTGATTCGAATAGATGGGAAGATTGAGAGTCAGACTGGTTAATTGAAAAGTAGAATTAAGAGAATGATAAAGATCAATTCAATCGGCGATCGACCGAGTGAAGGGAGGTTGCTTACAAGATTTTTGAATGAATGGATAGGGAATGCACTGGACAAGACCAAACTGACGAGTGAGCAAAGTTGGACAGTACTGCTCGATTTGAGCCTTGCCATTCTTACTAGTATCTATTGTGTTGCCATATGAGAGATCCTTGCAAATATGACAGCTCTCCCAAGCAAGGTGCATCTAAGATGGTTCTTAGCTGTCCTTATTCTCATGTTGGCCGGTAAACCAGGCCGGACCGAACTCTCTATCATGAAAAGGGGTGAACAACCGACTCCGTTTACTTCTATCCAGAGAAAATAATGAGGAGTTGATATAATGAAAAATGTATGGATCTCCTAGGGAGAATGGATGATGCGCTGATCGTAGAAATAATAAATACTATTGGAATGAATGAGAGCATGTACAGGGGAATGATGGAAATACTCATAGATCCACATTTGAAGAAGCCATGGTGGCCCTCCTCCAAGATACATACCTTTGGTGGTAATTTAAAAAATACTTCTATACAAGTGACTGAGTACAAAAGGTGTCAGAGCAAGTTTTCGACCCTATGCAAACACCTCAGCTAGTTGAACATAATCATTCGTGATATGAAAAGCATTCACGCAGTGTAAATGTTGGTATATCTAGAGTTGAAGGAAGGCCATACGTTCTTTGCAATCGACCAGGCCTTCATGTTTGTTGTACACTTGGATAAAGTGTGAACAGGCCTTACCAACCTTATTTGAAAAATGTCTTGTTTCCTTCTGAGCGAAGCTTAGGAAGACTGCCTTGTCGGAGGGAAGAAGTTGAGTCAGAGCTGCTATGTCTAAAATTGCTGGACTCATGAGGCTGCATTCGAAGACGAAGGTGCTGGTGGGTGGGCTTCAGGATGTCAATGTCGCTGTAAGAAGAGCATGGTCCAATGGATAATCATATATGTAGAGTTTGATGCACTTGTAAAATGCTAGAGTTCCTCCATGTCACTTCATAATGAGAAGAAACGTGAGTGAGCCAAACATCCTATTCTAGTAGTGGTTTCAGCCAGGATCGAGGATTTTTTAGAGTGTTGGATGGTTTTGGGATGGATTTAAATTGAATCGGTATAGTTTCACTCGGACAGATAGGAAACAAAGGATCCATTATGCTAACTCTATCAGTATCAATCTTAGGGAAAAATGCCAGTCCTATTCAATAATAGTATCGAATCGGCGATTTGAAGACTATTTCGTTGGAATACTTATTGGAAAGAGCATCCATTACAGTCGTCTTTATGGAAAGATGGGGAAGAGGACAATGGGGCAACCATTGTCAAGGTTGGAAAGAGAAGGAATGAGTTGAATTTTGGGAAAGAATGATGAAGAAAGAAGCGTGGAATGGGAAGAACGTTGAAATGATGCTTATATTGGTTGAGCAGACGGAGCATTTATTAGGGCATCATTAAAATTTTGTTTTGTGCAATACAAGTACACGTGTTGCAATGGGGTTAGCCCTTATTTCGAAAAGGGGTGGTTAAAGCTGACGTGTAAGGCTATATCAGTCAAAGACAGTTATTATAGCATTGCCGCATGTATCGAAAGACTACTACAGTAATGAGGGGTCACACATCGCTTTCACCTTTTTTCAAAGGTGAAGCGATGTGGGGGGACAATGTTCATCCTCATTGTCTCCAATTACTGCGAAAGCTAATCAGAGTGAGTTACATGTAATCTAGATGAATTTGTGCGGTGTATTTGGAGATCTTTGGGAATATACGAAAAGGATTCTATAATAATACAATTGGAGTGCATAGAGTAATACCACGTCATTCACTAAGTAGTTGATTGAAGAACGATCGTGTATAAGCGGTTACATGACAGATGACAAGATTATAACCAAGAAGAGTTGAGACGTGTTGAATGGTTATAATAACCGTAAGAATGTGATAGGTATCCAGATGACCGGATTAATGTTATAAATAACAATGGAGTTCAATAGGAGAAGGGGTCTCATATCAACCCAATCAAATCCAATATATCTTTCAATTACCCATCATTTACATTCTCAAGTGTAATTATTATACCTTTGTACAAGTCAATTATATTTCTTAGTGTAATCATTTACTCTTCGTTTGCTGTTTACATTCCATTATGTAATCCGCAATATTAATCAAGTAGCTAGTAATTTTAGTTGTAATTTGAGTCTATGCTTATAGGTTGGATTCAGTTCTCCATTCAAAAATGTGTTTTGCAACGGCTCTTTACAACCAACTGTAAAGTTTTCTTTCAATTTTTTTATATTTATATTTATTTTTTTTAAATAGCTTATTGAAAACTCTTTATCAGAGGATGAACCATACCCTTAGAATATCGCACAATCTTATTTATATATTGAGAAAGTGGTTAAATAGGTGATCGATCTCATTCAATCTCAGTCATATATTACATATTTGGGTCGTAGTTAGAGTTGTACACAAATCGAGCTAGCTCGGTTAGCTCGCTCGACTCGACTCAAAAAAGTTCGATTCGACCCGGTTCGAAGCTGAGTTCAAACCGAGTTAAGTTGATTTTTTGAGCTCGAGAATGAATTCGAGCTGCCCTAGCTCGACTCGACTCTGATCGAACCCAGCTCGAATTGAACCTGGATCAAACCAGTTCGGTGACTCGGTTACTTTCATATTGATGCTGCTCACCAAGTGTTTGATGAAATGACTCAAAGAAGTGTGGCGGCTGACAAAGAAGGCATGTATATGAAACCAACACCTTTCTTTTCTTGATTTTTATGTTGCTTAGAAGGTATTTGATAAAATACATGTAAATTCATTGCTGCTGTCTCAAATACAGTGAGATTTTGAAGGTGCATCCAAGTGTTTGTGAAAATACTTCAATGGTGAACTTGGCTCGATTTTGGCTCGAACTCGGCTCGAATTAGCCTGAGCTGCTGACCGAACCAAGCCGAGCTGGCCAATTAGGCTCAAGGACAGAGCTGAGCCCAGTTCGAGCTGATGTCAACTAGTGGCTGAGCTCTGTGGAGCTGAGGCCAGCTTGACTCGGTTGGACTCGATGTACACGCCTGGTCATAGTTATTCTGTTTGGATTGAGATGCAAATTCAATTATGACTCGGAGCACTAGTCATGTGAAAAGAACCGGAAATCGAACGCCAAGCTCATTTTCTGGATTATACCCCCGTAAAGTGATACGAAAAAAATGGATGGACCGTGGATAAACCCATAAATAACGGTGGCGGCCGAGCTCGTGTCCCGTTGGGTAGCACCCCATCTTTATCTTCGTTTTACATACGACACGCTAAAATATCGCAGACACGAAAAAAAAAAGAAAAAAAAAGAAAAAAAAAAAAAAAAACAGAAAAAATCTCAGCTACTCCTGAAAACAAGAAATCCTCTCTCCGTCTCTCTCTCTGGAAAGAAAGCGAACAGACGCCATGGACGTTGCTTATTTCCACAACATCCCCTTCCCTTCTCCCATTCCCTCTTCTCCTTCTGTCTCTCCCTCTTCTCCTCGCTTTCGGTCTCTCTCCTTTCTATCAAGGGTTTCCATTTCGAATCCCTTCCTCAAAAATCCTAGCGATTCACCTGCATTTCGCCCGATCCTTCGACGGAATCTCTGCTCGGCCTGTGGCGGCGCTGATACGCTGGTCGCCGGACCGCAGAAAGAAGGGAATTTGCGCCCATTCGTTAGTGGCAACGGAGGAGGTGATGAAATCGGGGACTTGAAGTCCTGGATGCACAGCAAAGGGCTGCCACCTTGTAAGGTCGTTCTCAAGGAGAAGGCATCACATGACGAGAACCTCCGTCCGATTCATTATGTTGCTGCGAGCGAGGATCTTGATGTAATTGCCTAGCTGGTTTCTTTGTAGCTACTATTATTTTTAAAAATTTTCTTGCGGGTGAAATTTCAGTTTCCTTTTGCAGGCAGGGGATGTAGCATTCTCGGTTCCGAATTCGTTGGTAGTAACTCTCGAGAGGGTTTTGGGGAACGAAACGATTGGTGAGCCTTCTTCCTCTGTTGGTTAGTTATTTTATATAGTCGTGGCATTATTCAATGCTCTGGTTTTCTGCTTGTACAAGTGGAGTTAATTACTCCGAGACACGAGCCCTTTCAAATGGTGGCCTGTGAGCAGGCGGTAAGGAGGAATGTACAGTATCTGTTTATGTTTAGCTGTAAGGGGCCAGATATTCGATGTATGAGACTAATCTAGGATATTATTGATTCATGGGACGGCCATAATGGCCCATCATGTCAACGGTTTGGATCACTGAATCACCTCACTTGTAAAAACAAAATACTCAAGCAAACGGTTGATGCTCCTAGGTTGAGCAGTGTAGCAGACCTCTTTCTGAATTTGATCTGTTAGACTGTAACTGCATGATGTATCTCAATATGTTCCCTTTGAATCTTTTGATTTCTTTTGTTATTATTATTTTTAAAATTTTGGTTGTGTAATGATGATTGCATGCATTGCACCGTGTTGTTTGTTTGCAAGATAATGTATTGGCATTCTGGTGCTAAAAAAAATATCAATAGCAATTGCTAATTGCTGTTCGATGTGTATGAAAGTGGCGGACGGTGGATCATCCATTCCTCCATTGTCCATTTACATGGAAAGTGTAGGAGAAATTCATTTCATTTTTCGGCATATCATGGGTGATGGTGCCAGGTTCCTTTACAGGTGTCCTACTTGTGTGGCTGATGTATGTAAGAATGTTAAAATGAATGTAATTGGATGGGCCTCATGTATCTCAGATTTTGGCCAAAATGATTGGTCGTTCGTAGCTGGGTTGTAATTATTCTCGTATTATTGAGCTTTGTGCTCCTACTCCTAGTAATAGAATTTGTCATCTTAAAAAAAAAAAACGGTCTAGTGCGTGCCCAACATGATTCATGTTAATGGGTTCAAGGCCTGTTTGGATGTGCTGCCAAATTGGCGTTGGTTTCATTTTTCTCAAGTGTTTGGGGCAACTTTGGAAACAAAAATTGTGACCATTTCTCATAAATTTCACTGCTGATTTCCGCAAAGTATCCTGTCTACCATCGAAAGCAGGAACACTAAAAGAATAAAATGTTAGACACAACCTTAGCCATTGCAAATAGTATATTCTTGTAGTATTGAAAAGAAGGCATGGTTCACAGCCCCCTTCCCCTTCCAAGGATGATCAATTTTAATCCTCATTCTGTTACCACACCACAAGCTTTTTTGGATGCACCCCTATGGGAAAATTGAAGGGTTCCGAGGTCGTGATTGTCGCCATACGTTATCTATAGCCATTGTGCTAGTCCGTAGGGTATGCGCCTTACATCCACCTCGTCCATCCATTTTGAAAGCTCATCCAGGTCTGTGTGACCTTATGAACATGTTGGATCTCAAATAAACATCATGGTGGGCCCTAGGAAGGTTTCAATGGTGGGCATCACTGTCCCCACTGTTTTCTGTAGTGGGGTCCGCTTGGTTGTGTTTTCATACATGTCTTGATACATATATAAATGTTATGCATTATGTTTGAATATAGTTGCCTTAGTTCAATCAGACAATATATGCCTTAGGATCCTATACAAAGGAAACCTATTGTGTGCATTTTTTTTGAGATGTTATGATTTAAAAGTGTGTATTAAGGTCTTTTTTTTAACAATACCTGAAGTTTCATTGAAAAATTCAACCATTTTCCCAATGTTTCCCAATGTTTCCCAAAAAGTGTGATAAATTATGCGATACAAACGATATATCCCGTGCGTTAACCGATATGTATCTATATCCCAAGGGTGCGATACATTGCCCGATACCGATGTTTCAAACATTGCTGACAGGTACCTTTGCTATTGCTACACTACAAAAGACATTGTCTTATAAGCTATTCCAGATCAATGCTACTCGTCGCTACCGGCATAGGTTTAAACACTAGCTTCAACGGGCATACTTGTCTATCAAGGGTAACACATTTATTCTGTTCATCAGGATACAACTTGGCTCTCCAGTCTCCACACTTCCTCTGGCACATGAGACCATTGGCATTGTTGGAAACATAAGTTCCAACCGAGACAGCGTTGCGAGAAGCTATCTGATGGGATTAAACAACTTAGGTCAGTTATAGCTAAGAGATTAGCTCAACGCATCTCACAACTACATAGGGTTGACAGCTTCTTGGTGACATGGGCTATTTGACACTTTGCAACTACACAACTATTGACGCTTCGTTATATTGACTATCTTGAGTCCTGATGCTTTAGACATCTACATGATTGACTTCTTGATGTGGCACAACTACATGAGACACTTTATGCCCAACATTTACGAGAAGCGCTTGATGCCTGATAGTTAAATAAGTTTCCTTGGTGCTACATTTTAATGAGATTGACTCTCTGATCCCTACAACTACAGGTGCAAACATTCTAACATGCGCATCATGGCATTATATGCATGCATTGCACATGCATTCATTATTTGTATACTTCAATTTTCCCTTTTAATCAAGGGTTTTCCCCAAGTGATGTAAATAAGAGCTTGTGTATCTCACATCCCGGAATGTATTTTATTCCCAGATTAATGAAACCCTCCAAAGAGATTTTTGTGTTCAAATATTGTCTCATTACTAATATAAACAAAACAAAACTGAAGAAAGACAATTTGCAAACAATTCTAAGTTGTTTTGCCATTTCTGCATGGAAAAAAAATGTAATGTTGGTGAGTGGATGTGCTGAGGAAAAAAAGAGAGGATAAAGAGAGCTTGTAGCAAGCTGGATAGTCTCGTGGTATCTTTGATGTTGCTAGTTATGCTAAGATAATTCAACATGTGATATCACTGGAATCAGAAAAACCAATGAAACTATAGACCTATCCAAATTATCATAGAAACCTAATATGGAGATCTATTGAAATTTTATACATGGAGGAGGTCACAAAATAGAAGCCACAAACCACATCTTTCTTCTTGATAAATAAAGAAATTTATGAAATCAAAGACAGGTACATTGAAAGAACGGGTAGGCATTGCCCAATTCAAATGGAAAACTACTCACCTCATCCTTTGCTATGCATCCCCTTAAGTTGGCCTTCCTGGGAACATGACTACATCTCTAGCTAGATCTTAAATCTCCATGAGGATGATAACAAGTCTGTGGATACAAGCTTTTCCTTGAAGTCTAATAAATCACGTAAAGGAGCCCCCTTCCTCTCTAGCTTTTCTTGCATCGACGAGCAACAAATCTTTAAGCTTTTAATGACCCTCCTTTATCTTGCTTTGTTCGAGTCCATGTCACCAACAATCAAATGAGGTCTAGGTTAGGCCATGGTTGGGTAGTCTACAATTTGAGCAATTAGGCAAGGAGGAAATGGATTTGTTAGAAAAACCAGTAGGTGATGATGAAATTAAATAGACAATGTTAGAATTGGAGTGGGAGAAAGCCCCAGGGTCAGATGGTTTCCTCATGACCTTTTTCCTTTTCCAAATTTTGTGGGAAGAGGTGAAAGGTGGTTGCCTAGGAGTTTGTCTTTGAATTCTATGAAAAGACCAAGTTATGCAAGGGGCTTGGTGCATCTTTTCTTGCTGTAATCCCTATGAAAGGTGGCTGAAGCTTGAAGGTTTTTAGGACATCAATCCGTTTAATGGCTGATGCAGGACAATTAACCACTTGCTCTAAAAGCTCGAATTGTTAGAGTATGATGAATTAATTCCTTTATCTCATAGCTCAGACCCCACATCTCATGAGTTAGGACCTTGGCCGAACCCCCTCGTTGGTTCGTGGGCCCCAAATCACATGGGCCGCCCACCCCAAGTGTATCCCTGCATCCCACGGGCTACCCCACTCGAACCCGGTGTGAAATGCCCCTGCATTAATCACCCCCGGTGAGAAATCTCGAACACAAGACCTCCCCCGTGGGCCCCAAATCACATGGGTCACCCACCCCGAGTGTATCCTCGCATCCCACGGGCCACCCCACTCGAGCTCGGTTTGAAAATGCCCCTGCATTAATCACCCCCGGTGAGGAGTTTCGAACACGAGACCTCCCGCTCTGATACTAATTTGATGCAGGACAATTAACCACTTGCTCTAAAAGCTTGAACTGTTAGAGTATGACGAATTAATCCCTTTATCTCATAGCCCAGGCCCCACATCTCATGGGTTAGGACCTCGGCTGAACCCCCCCTCGTGGGCTCGTAGGCCTCAAATCACATAGGACGCCCACCCTGAGTGTGTCCCCACATTCCACGGGCTACCCTACTCGAGCCCGATGTGAAATGGCCCTGCATTAATCACCCTCGGTGAGGAGTCTCAAACACAAGACCCCCCCCCCCCCGAGTGTGTCCCCGCATCCCACGGGCTACCCCACTCGAGCCCAGTGTGAAAATGCCCCTGCATTAGTAGCCCCTATAATATCTTGGCTAAGATCTTTACGACAAGATTCTGTGAATGCTTGGAAATGTAATTTCTTTATCGCAATGGGTCTTCTTGCATGAATGACATATTTTGGATGGGGCTCTTGTGGCTCATGAATGCATTGATAGGGGTCCAAGGGAGTAATTTTTAAGCTCAACATTGAGAAAGCATATGACCATGTGGATATGAGTATTGACGATATTGTCGATACACAGTAAAAATATATGGGGAACAGTGCGATATTTAGTGATATCTGCGATATCTAGCGATATCGTGCGATATTATTGCTGATATCCAGAATTCCAGAGATTAAAGGGCATTATTGTATCATGTGAGTGTGATATTGATAATATCGGCCGATATTATTGATATTGTGATCCAACGAAAAGCTGCTAAGCTCTCCGAATAGGTTTCTCCCACTCAGTGGTTTCCGTACTTCCACCTCAATGGGAAGGCGTAGGTTGCAGCCATCAAGCTATGACTCGAATCATCCATTATTCTTCATCTGAATTCATAAATACTACGAAAGTAATACAAAAAATGGTTTCGTCTTTGTCGACTGCTTAAAAATAATTCTTTAGATACCCTTGATGTTCTCATCCTAGTTGTTGCTGTATTTCCAGCCAGCGCAGCCTTGTGCTTGTGGTGTCGCAGGTACTGGGTGGCATGACAAGTCACATCTGGTGTTAACATTATCTTGAATTTGTATCACAGAGTGTTGAAGCTGATTGCTTAGATTTTTTTATGGTGTGCATGGATTGATCATATACCGCCGTAATGTAAAAGTGTCATCATTACCGTTTTACGATGGTTGTTTATCCACGTAATTTGGTGGCCAAATGCAGGCGGAATACAAGACAAATAATAATTACAGTTTTACATCGTTTATTAGTGGAAATCCCATATCCAAACACACACATCAGTGCATTTTACCACAGTGATTTGACATTACAGTAATGTAATATTATCATCATTACAAGTTTATGACGCTTATCCAAAGACAGAAATCCTCAATCAAATTATCTGATTTCCATCTGACAGGTATTGTTATTTGTAATCATTACATTTTACATTACTTTACGGCGGTGTACGATCAATCCAAACATGCCCTTATGTTGTTTCCTCCTTTCAATCCCTGTATATACAACAGTGCTGATATTCGTTGCTTAAATTATGTATCTTATTTATAACAGTAAATTTTCATGCACACCATGGATTCACTCTTGGCATTTTTAGCTTCAGTAGTTAACGAGTGCATTTTAGGAATCTATGCATTGTAACTAATTGATGTTTGGGCACTGGGGTCCAGGAGTAACTGCTTTCCAGTTGTCTGAAAAGAATTTGGTATTGAAGCTCATTTGGTTGAACAGAATTCGATTTGATTAAAGAAAAAATATGCCTTGAAGTTTAACCTTTACCCTAGTGGTGATGCCTTCGAGACTGTTATTTTCAGTTCAGGGTTTCAAACTTCGCCTCTTACTGTTGGAAAAAAAACTTCTTTTATGCAGCGGAGTTGTTAACAACCAACAAATTATCAGAGTTGGCCTGCTTGGCATTGTATCTCATGTATGAAAAGAAGCAGGGGAAGAAGTCTTTCTGGCATCCATTTATTAGAGAGCTTGATCGCCAACGTGGAAGAGGGCAGCTTGCTGTTGAATCTCCACTTCTGTGGTCAGAAAGTGAATTGGCATACCTGACCGGCAGCCCTACAAGGGTAATATCTGATCTAGTGACCTGGACCTATCTGTGTTTATACTCCAGTTGCCACTTTCATTAATGTCAAATGAATGTAAAGTTCATCCTGTTACCATGCCATCCTTGTAAAATTTAAGTTGATTGTTGTGCTAAGTATTTTCTTTGTCACAATAATTCAGGCTGAAGTGCTTGAAAGGGATGAAGGGATCAAGAGAGAGTACAATGAGCTAGACACAGTTTGGTTTATGGCTGGTTCATTGTTTCAGGTTGCTTGCATATGAACCTTCAGTTGCTTTTGGAAATTACCTTTAAAAAAAAAAAAACTTTTCTTAACTGAAAAAGATTTAGGCATTTTTATTCCTTGACAATGCATTTGGGATTATAAAGCTCAAGATAACACTGCTAGCATGCTTTTTTTTTTTGCAGCAATATCCTTATGACATACCTACCGAGGCTTTTCCATTTGAGATCTTCAAACAAGCTTTTGTAGCAGTTCAGTCTTGTGTAGTGCATTTGCAGGTAATATCTTGCGTCTTTGCCTGTTCCTCTGTATTTTATGGATCTCTGAATGGAAATCTAAGATCAAGTATTTAACATCTTTCAATTAATTCATTCTTTTAAGGCATTCAAGATGTTCGTTGAGTCGCTGAACTTCTAATATAATATTATGTTCTGAAATTTTTTTGCAAATATGTCAAAGTTAAAACTTAATAATCGAGTCCATGTTCGGAGTGGTTATACACTGAAAATGATAAGGGAGTGTCTAATAGACTCCTCATCACATGTTTAATATACAATTGATCAAACTTTTTTTTTTTTCTTTTTCGAAAATTTAAATTAATTAATAAATACGATTTTAATCTACTAATTTTAATGCACTAATTCAGTACAAATAATGCTCTAATTTATAATATAATAGGTACTACATACATACATACAGTAAATAAAAGAAGTTCTACATACTCTACATAAGTTCTAAATTCTTTTATTATATAATAAATATTTTGAATTTTTATTTTCAGCGAGCTTTTTCCAATATTGTCCCATGAAATCCAAAAATCTCCTGAGAAATTTCCGAACTGAGAAATTGCCAATAATGTGATTTGTCACTATGCTTGGTGCGACTGCTATCACAAATGAGCTATGATCCCATGATCAGGCTTTAAGGATGATAATAACATTTGATTTTTGGAATTGAATTGAGCCTAGGGTGTCCCAAAATTAGATGGAATTGACACCATCATTGTACAAAGATTGCATGTCTCGATTCCCCATTTTGAATCAAAGTCTTTCCTTGGAAAAAAAAAGAAAAAAAATAAATAAAAAACCCTAACCTTTTTCCTTTCTTTTCCTCTTCTTCTTCTCTCTCTTCTTCTTCTTCTTCTTCTTCCTCTTCTCGGCCTGCTACGGCCCTGCTGCCGCTGCGGCTGCGGTCCTGCTGCGACTGCGGCTGCGGCTACGGCCTCCTCCTCCTCCTCCTTTTTCTTCTCTCTCCCTCTCTCCCTCTCTCTCTCTCTCTCTGTTCTTTCCCTCTTTCCCTCTTTTTTCTTCTCTTCTTTCCCTCTTTTTTCTTTTCGGTTTCCCTCTCTCCTTCCCCCTTTTTTTTTTTTTTGGGCAGCGTAAGCTGCTGTCGGTACGTGTCACGCTGAGACGAGCGCTGACACTCCTCGAGCTCCGAGTTGTACGAACGGTTCAAAGGAGATATAGTTTTATAGGCTCCACAGTGATGTATTTATTATATCCACACCGTTCATCTATTTTTAAATATTATTTTATAGCATTGCCTAAAAAATGAATCGTATCCAAAGATCGTCCGGACCACACCAAAAATAGCAGCGGAGGTGATGATTTTCACCGTTAAACAATTCGTAGGCCCACCGTAACATTTATTTTCTATCCAATCTGTTCATAAGGTCAAAAAGACCCGAATGAAGAGGAAAACCAAATTTCATATTGATCTAAAAGTCATGTGATCCCAAAAAAGTTTTCAATGGTAGACGTTCAATCCCCCATTGCTTTTTGAAGTGTGGTCCACTTGATAATTAGATCTGTATTATTTTTCGTGTCAAGTCTTAAGACAATCTCGTCAAATGAATGGACGGTTTAGATATAACACATTCATCATGCGTGGGACCCAAAAAACTTTGACATGTGTGCTACACTTCACAATCCAAGTCTCACCTAATTTGGGGCCATAAAAAATTGTACCAAAGACATATTAACTTAAAATTTACTAATTAAATTATAAACTGCAATTGCTAACTCACAATGCCAAAATCAAATTATTTGAATAGTTTTTAATTGTTATTTGGTGTACTCTTATTTTTTAAAATAGGGCCTTTTGGTTTTTTTCATGATTCACTATCCAATAAATGTCCACTAATACATAAGTGGGATAATGACAATAAATTGCATGAATTTGAGGCTAATTTGGGGCATAGATTGGTCATCCAAGTCAGCCCGAAATTGGCAACGCCATCTACCTGAATTTAATTTCATTTTTTTAAAGAACTACTAGGAGAAAGATATTAAATTGTTAAGTATATAAATTAGATATTTAGAAAATTAAATATATACATTTTATAGTCAAATTCAGGTTACTTGGTTCAAAAATTAATCAGACAGTCCGATACAGCTTCTCACCAAAGAGTGGACCGTTACACCACCATAAACATGTTCCAATTTATAAATGAATGCATATTTGGAATGCTTAGAATATTCCGGATTTAATACATATTTTTTTATATTTTTTTGGCAAAATTTTTTTTTTACGCCGTTACGGGCCGTTACGCCCCCGTATCGCCGTTACGACCCCGTATCCGTATCGGTTTTGGAGGTCACCGTTACGCCAACTGATACCGATACGGGACACCTTGATTGAGCCACTGAAAACTTTCTTTTTAGTGTTCAACATTTATCAACACAGCAATGATCAGAATCATTCATTCAGTGTAAATTTCTTACTGTGAGTTGTAAAGCATAATAACCCGATTCCGATCATCATGCCATTCCAGTACATGGGCCCAACTGGGGCGACACATACTGGTGAGCTTGAGTTGCAACATAAGCAAAACGAACTCAATCCGGAATTCTAGATGTTGCCTGAATGATGTCGTTTAAATGTATGACATGTATAATTCAAATGTGGTGATCTGACGACTCCCTTTGAAAAATTTCTTTTCTTGTTTTCCTATTTTTTGTGTCATTTATTGAGTTAGGTTTCATTGTTAAAGTTGAAGCCTTCTCATTCCTTTATTTCACAAGCTTGCCTACAAGCTCTCGGTGTGAAGGAAACTCATTCAAGTTGACTTCTTCATTACTTTCACCTTTTTCTATTTTTCCATTTTTATTTTTTGTAATAAGGTCATATGCCTTTGACCCATTCATGTTTTTTTTTGGTAATTTGATGAGTTTCCTTTCTTTTCGGGATGCAACTAATGTTCATTGCATGATGTTCATGTTGGCTATGGTATTTTTAAATAGTTATTATGTGCTGTTTATTGTTTCCTCAACTTATTATTTGTTGGGTCAGATTTTTTAAAGTTACTGTTGACTGGACCTAATTTGACAGCTTCCATTGAGGCAAGAAGGCCCTGGATTAGAATGAAAGAACTAGTTTGGATGCAAGAGCCATATCCAATTATTGAGGGAAACTCTTTTAATGCCATAAATTGGGCTTCATCGTTGGAATAATGCCTGTGGAGATTGCCATAAAAAATGTGGAATTAGGCAATAGGTGGAGGAAATTAGAGAGTTGAATGTTCTCTCGTTGTCGTTCATCCACATCCTTAGGGAAGGAAATGATGAAGTGGATGATTTGGTGAAATTGAAGTGGATGATTTGGCAAAACTAAGATGTAATCTCCAATTGATTTGGTGAAAATGAAGTGGATGATTTGGCAAAACTGAGATGTGATCTCCAATCACTTCTGGTTGGCGAATCTCTTCAACTGCTGTAAAATTGCATTATTTTGAATAAAACCTTAATTAATCCTTGAAAATGAATGTTGATTGGACCTAAACTGATATAATTCTTTTAGAATTTTATTTTATTATTTTCTCATTCTTTTGTGATTATTAATTTATTTTGTATGGAATTGTCCCCATGTTTTATATTTTGAACGGCCTTTCCTGGCTTTTGAGGACACTTTGACACTTGGTACCTGTTGCACATGTCCAGTAACACTGGTTGTACCTTCAATTAGCATGAAATTGATAATTTTGTTGGTGTAAATGCAACTATCTCTACTATATATAACGAGAGTTGCCAGGGAAAAAAAAATGCGCACTAAGCGAAGTTCTCCATGAAAGGTCTACATTTTATGACCACTTCTTCTCTGCTCTCTCCCACATGGCCACGTCTTGCAAACAATTGCTTCTCTCTCTAAATTCATTGCACACGCCATATCTACTGGTCACAATAATTGATTTGACACATTGCTATTTGGAACAACAATGGGTATCAAATGGGTGTGGCTTTTACATGAGGAAGGGAGGGTAATGCAGAAAAAAGAAATGAAAAGAAGGGAATGGGAAAGAGAGAAAAGGATGAGGTACTTACCATTCTGAATTGACTGGGTAACATAGAGAAATTTATGGTTGAAATCGAGATAGCCACCATGCTGGTTAGTCAAATCTTCTTCCAGTTTCGTAAAATGAGCAGTTTATCTTTTTTCATCAGGAAGGCATGGGTGTTATCTACTTCTGTTTTTCTTTTGATCAATAGAGTATCTAGTTTTACAAAGCATATGATTGATCATTTACTCTGGTGGATCAGAAAGTCAGCTTGGCTCGGAGATTTGCTTTAGTTCCTCTAGGGCCCCCATTACTGGCTTACAAAAGCAACTGCAAGGCAATGCTGGCTGCTACAGATGGTGCTGTTCAACTGGTGGTGGATCGGCCTTATAAAGCTGGGGAATCAATTGTTGTCTGGTATCTTATTTACCTAAAATCATAGAAATTTCTTACTAGTCTATAATTTGGAGTTGTTCTTGCACTCCTCATGTTGTGCTTGTGGTTACTGTTGCTGAGAATGTACTCTATGGGTTTTATATCCACATCTTAAAATTGATAGATTATATAGGTGCGGGCCGCAACCAAATTCAAGGTTGCTTCTGAACTATGGATTTGTAGACGAAGATAATCCTTACGACCGTATAGTGGTAGAGGTGAAATCTTTGTTCTCTGGACTCGTATATGCAAATTAACTACTTTTTGCACTTGCAATTTAATTACTTTGTTGTATATGGGTTTCTTGATCCAGGCATTAATTACTGTCCTATATGGTTTCTTGATGCAGGCATCACTGAATACTGAGGATCCTCAATATCAGGACAAGAGAATGGTTGCTCAAAGAAATGGAAAATTAGCCGTCCAAGTTTTTCATGTATGGAAATCAAATCCATCACCAGCATGTTTGTTCATCTATGGTTATGACAGTTTTCTCCCAACATCATATTATGCCCCTTCTGCAGGTGTATGTGGGAAGAGAAAAGGAAGCTGTCTCAGATATGCTTCCTTATCTACGATTAGGCTATGTTTCGGATCCAGCTGAGATGCAATCAGTTATTTCTTCGCAAGGCCCCATATGTCCTGTAAGTCTATCTTTTTCTATCTCTCTATCTATCCATCTATCCTTCTTTCTTTATTTCTTTGTTTCTTTTCTGTGTTTTTTGTTTCTTTTTATTTTTTTATTTTTTTTATTTTTTGAGAATGATCCTGTAAGTGCAACTTAACTAAACTTTTCATGAATTGTTTGAACGATTAAATGGTTAGATACGAATATTTTGTGAATCCTGTTAAATGAATGAGAACGTATCTTCCATACACGCAGGTAATGTCATATTTTTCTCATGCAGGTAATGTCATATTTTTCTTTCCATCGGTTAAAGAGTTGACAAATCAGACAGCAGGCAGTGCAATTCCAATACAACGCTAAGCCATTATATCTTCTGGGCAATAAACATCGAGTTTCATTCAATGGATGGTTTCAGGCTACTAAAGTGAGTAGGCTGAGCAGAGAAAGTCACTAGTTATGAAGCTCCTACCAAAATAACCAATAAATAACAGGAAACTTCCACTGAGCTATGGGCAACATTGCTACTTGGTGAGTTTCGTAGAGTCTTTTCTGTCACCCATGGTAATTAAGTCAATAGCTTATTAGCCATTTGGAAATGATGCATCCTAGGTATAATTAAGGAGTAAATGAGAACAAGCCGCAAAGAGAATGGAAGGTTTGGGGATTCTCTTCAGCCATTTGAGCGAGGAGAACCATCGGAAGGAAGCCATCATCAACAGGATTGCTCCACGAATTTCGAGCAAGACGAGGGCATTGCTTTAACCACTGAGGATCTCGAGATCAATGATAGAACTGATTATCATCAGCTGAAAACGGGTGCGATAGGGGAGGGCAGAAGCGAATATCGCGACCCGGGGGAGAGGAACTGTCCGGACTCTGGAGACTCCAACTCGGGAATGGACTCAAGGGGGAAAAGGTCAGCTGGTGAAGGGAGGAAAAGGTTTGCTGGGAAATCCCTTGGAGGAACTCCCGACCCTCTTCGTTAAAGGGTTTCCTGTTGGATGGCTCCTTGTAAACTTTGAGAGGGTTTTCGGGAGGGCGGGTGTAGTGCGTGAGGCGGTGATCCCACGCATTAAAGGGTCTAGAGCTTCGAGAGGCTTTGCATTCGTTCAGATGAAATTGGAAGATGAGATGATGAGAGCGATTGATATGCTTCATGAAGAAAGTTTTGGGGGCAAGAAGCTGTTAGTGTAGCAAGCTAAGTTCGTCTCGACGTTGCCAACAGAGAAGCAAAAGCCAAGGGACTGACGGAGGGAAAGGTTCCCGAGCAGAAGGGTCGATGATCGGAAGATAGACGGCCATATCCTACGATTAAGGGTCACGGTAGCTGCTTTGCTGGTGTCAATGCAGAGCGAAAAACCTTAAACTTCAAAGACGCCCTAGTTGGGGGGGGGTGGTTCGGGGGAACCTCCTCAGACCTCGATTAGGGCTCATCATGGGGAGACAAACCCTTCTCAAGCTCTGAGAAATTGGATATGGAAGGAAGCTTCTTCAGGTATGGAGGTTCACGCCGACTCGACAATGGTGGAAAACATGAAGCAACACCTCTAATGGTTGGTGGTCACAGGCATGAAGGGGTTGCGATGTCTCAAGTGCGATTATGGATTAAGGCATGCCGCCGGTTGGACAAATGGGAATATTGTATCAAACCACTGAATGCCAAGGAGCTCTGGATCTCTCTCAAGCCGGGGACGAACCTTTACCTTCTGGTGGAAGCTGGACAAAGGTTTAATGATGGACCAATTTTATCCGTTTGTAAGTGGGAAGATTGGTCGTCTTTTGGTTCTATATTGGGATGGTATTTGGTACGGGGAATCCCTCTAGAGCTTTGGAACAAGGAGGGTTTTCACTCTGATAGGTGAATGCCTGGCAGAAGTTCTAGTAATTGATGAAGCTTTTGAGGCCGGTGAAGATATAAGTGTGGCCCGCCTCTGCATAAGAAGAAACAGAGCTTCGAATGCCATGGAGTGTGTCAAGCTTTGGATAGGTGGTTCTTGCCTATCTTTTAAGGTGGAGAGGGAGATGGCTTGGAGAGTTCCTAGCCACTGGGGGGATATACGGAAATGCAGGGAGGGTTTCTGACAGGTTCTACTTGCTGAGGCTTCGGAAGGGATGAAGGAGTACCCCTTCAGTGGTCCAACGATTCTTCACAACAAGGAGCGCCCTCATCCTTTCATCAAGATTGGGTATTCTGTGGGAGTAGGTGGAATGCAACGCACACAGTTAGTAGACTACATGGCGTCAGGAGAGAGCTCGCATGCGGAGGGGTCATTTTTTGTGTGTGAAGGTTGGGGCCAAAGCTGTAGGGTCGGAACAAGTTCGGGCAGAAGCTGCAGGGCTGGAATAGGTTTGGGCTTATTTGAATTTGGTTGGGGGCTGAACCTCACATTCTAACCCTGTTGCGGCAACGCGGCTTTCCCAAGCCCAAAGCTGTTGCCTTGAGATAGACAATGAGTCAGGGAGACACCCGGATGGCGACATGTGGGGCTCCCTTGGATCATGGTTCTGGAAAGATGGACATCATCAATGACTCGTGTGGGGCTCGCATGAGTGAAGCAACTCTTCATGACACCGGCAGAGAATTGGCACGTGTCAACTGCCTTGGCTTTAGCTGCAACATGTGATCTCGTTGAGAGTCACGCATCCTTAGACCCAGGCCCCGATCAGTCCCTCATTTCCTCATAGAGGCACTTCACTCTACCGTATACTAGGGGAGCCTCAAGAGTTATTTTGCTTAAACGAGACTTCTTTGTTTCTCCATCAAAACCCTTGTTGGGCGATAACAGCGATGAAGGCTCTTCTTAGCACAAGCAGATGGTGAACGCAGAGGAGCGGGAGCATGAAGACGAGTTAGGCGACTCAAGCAACATTGAGAGGGATCTTGAAGAGGAGTTGAGAGCCTTGACGTTAGCCCAACCTCTTATTGCTGCTTAAAGGGAGACAACCATGGTGTCTGGTGATATCCTGGAAATCCTCGATGTTATGCCTCTTTAGGTTACAATGGCCACAAGGGACCCTTTTGTTGCTGAGGAGACCCAACATATGGAAGAAGCGACAACAAGCAACGGAGTTGTACTCACCAATTCATGGTCGAAGGAGGAAATTGATTAGACCAAGGATGTTATTAATCAGGTGGGGAAGAAAATTGGGTTATCCTTCCATGCTTGTGATGACGATGCGGTGGCCTTGTTCCATTTCATCGAACAAAGAGAAGGGTTGGCAACCAGTCTCACATCGAAGCGTAACCCCAGAAGCTAAAGAGAATTGCTACGTCTAGAGAGCTCAGTGTCACGATGAGGATCTTATTGTGGAACGTTAGGGGCTTGGGGAGTAGAGATAAACGGCTTAAGGTCAGGGCACTGTGCAACAAGGCAAAGAGAGAGATTATTACTATCAAGAGACCAAGCTTGTCTCTTTCGACAAATTTGTTTTGAATTCAATGTTGGGGCTAAAGTCGAAGGATTTTATTTGTAAGGATGTTGTGGGGTCTTTTGGCAGGATTCTGGTAGCCTAGAATTCGAGCAGGTTGAGGATAGAGGACAACTGGATTGGTGAGTTTTCTGTCTTAGTAGTGTTCATTGATTCGTCTGTGGGTTTCAAATGGATTTTCTTGTCGGTGTATGGCCCTTGCCAAGTTGGGGATCAATCTTTCTCTCGGAAAGAGTTGCTTGCGATCCCTTCGAAATGGGCCTTGCCTTTGTGTATTGGGGGGGACTTCACCGTTCTGCGTTTTTCGTCTGAAAAGTCTCAGGGATCTCGGCAGACCAGAAGTTTGAGAGATTTCAATTCCTGGATACAGAGTTGTAATTTTATCGACATTCTATTGTCTGGGGCTAAGTTCACGTGGTCGAAGGGTCAAAGCGTGCCTATTTCCTCTCGTTGGACAGGTTCTTCATGTCCCTGATTGGTTGAACATGTTTCCAATACTCCAGTCTTCGGTGTTGCCAAGACCGGTTTCCGATCATAAGCCAATCCTTCTCTAGGATGAGATGGACAATTGGGGCCCAAAGTCTTTCAAGTTTGAATTGAGTTGGCTGGAAGTGGAGGGTTTCTGTGGAATGGTGCAGTGGTGGCTCTTTCTTGAAGTGGAAGGGCCGGCACTAGGGTTGGGAATTCATAGAAAGCTGAAAATCATCAAAGAAAAGCTGAAAATATGGAGCAAAGAAGTTTTAGGAGCAAGAGAAGCTGAATTATTTAGGTTGTGGGACGATCTTCATGCTTTGGACCTTGTGGAAGAGAGCAAAGTCCTCTCCTCAGAGGAGAAAGAAAGGAGAGCTGCCTTGTCAAATGCTTATTCGAAAATTCTTAAGGAAGAAGAAATAAAATGGAGACAAAGGTCGAAGGTAGTGTGGCTCAAAGAAGGGGGCAAAAATATGAAATTCTTCCACGGATGGCTTCGACTAGAGCGTGGGTTAACTGGATCAACTCCTTGCTCGTGAATGTGGTTAGATTGGAGTAGAAGGACCGGGTTTGCAATGCCATCGTTGATTTTTACAACAAGTTGCTGAGCAAGGAGCAGTGGGCAAGACCCAGGTTGGACTTCATGTCAAAAGCTTATCTTCCGAGGATGTGGAGCAGCTGAAGGCCCTAATTTCAGAGGGAGAAATTGAGGCGGCGGTCTTTGTGTTGGGTGGCGATAAAGCCCCAAGACCCAACAATTTTCCTCTTGCTTCTTTCAAGTTTTTTGGAAAGTGATCAAGAAGGATGTTGCCGAATTTGTTAAGGACTTTCCTAATGATGGAAGTTTGCCTCATCTCCTTGGTGCCTCCTTCATAGCCATTATTATGAAGATTGAGGGTGCGGAGAGTTTGAAGAACTTTCAGCCGATTAGTCTCTTAGGTATCCTGTACAAAATTGTGGTGAAGGTATTAGCTACGAGATTTAGGAAGGTTATTCCCACCATTATTTCTCCCAATCAAGGAGCTTTTGTCGGAGCGAGGCAGATCATGGACATTGCTCTTTTCACTCACGAATGCGCCAATTCATGATACAAGGCTAGGATGCTGGGTTTGGTTTGCAAGCTCGATGTGGAGAAGGCTTATGACCATGTAGATTGGGACTTCTCGACTACATGTTGAGCAGGATGGGTTGTGGTCCTAGGTGGGAAGGTGGATCCATATTTGCATTCGATCTCCCTCTTTTTTGGTGCTTGTGAATGGCTCCCCCAAAGTCTTTTTTGAGCCATTTAGGGGTATTCGTCAAGGTGATCCGTTGTCTCCATATTTGTTTCCTGTGTTGCAGAAGCCCTTAGTTGCATGTTGGCCAAGAGCCAAGAGCCAAGAGGAGGGCTTGATCCCTGGTTTCAGGACGGACGCCTCGGGGGATCGGGTTTCGCATCTTCAGTTCGCTGATGATATGATCATCTTCTATGAAGTAGATCCGATAATGATTGCAGACCTGCAAAAAGTGATCATATGTTTCTAGGTGGTTTCTAGTTTGAAGATTAATGTTGCCAAGAGTGAAATGTTGGGCATCCATGTCTCCAAGGAGTCGCTAGCTGCCCTGGTGGAATCTTTCGGGTGTAAGGCTGGTTCTTTTTCATCTTCTTATTTGGGCCTCCCGTTTTGCATAGGGAAGCCAACTAAGCACTTATGGGACAAGGGAATAGAAAGGATTGACGATAAGTTGTTGAAGTGGAAAAGCAGAGCCCCGTCTCTTGGAGGACGCTTAATTTTGATAAAAACAACCTTCTCCAACATGTCGTTCTATTTCATGTCTCTTTTCAAATGCCCTTGGTCGGTTTGCGCTAGATTGAACAAGTTGAGGAGGGACTTTCTTTGGCAAGGGAATGAAGAGGGATCCAAATTTCACCCCCTTTGTTGGGAGGAGTTGTGTAAGCCAATTTCTCAGGGTGGCACTGGGTTGCGGGTCCCAATGTTCAAAATATCGGTATCACGTTACGTATTGCATCCTTGGGATATAGATACATATCGGTTATCACATGGGATATATCGTTTTTATCGGGTAATTTATCACACTTTTTGGGAAACATTACGAAAATGGTTGAATTTTTCAATGAAACTTCAGGGATTGTTAAAAAAGACCTTAATACACACTTTTAAATAATAACATCTCAAAAAGGAAGTGCACATAATAGGTTTCCTTTGTATCCTAAGCTATGCGTTGTTTGATTGAACTAATGCAACTATATTCAAATTGAATGCATAACATTTAGAGTGTATGTGATGATCATTTCATCAAACACTCCTAAATACTTCGAAATTAGTCTCAATTGACAACTGGTTGAAGGAAAATTTTGAAAAAAAATAATATTTTAATAATTTTAATTAAAAAATGATTTTTATTTTTCAAAAATTGACAAGGACTTGACAAATCAATAGATCAACCCTCATACGCACTTGATTTCATGTCTGGAGCACAACATTGCAAGCGATTTGGGAGAAATTGGGAAAATTTTGAAATTTTCCTAATTTTCCCCAAATTGGACGAACTACACAAATTTTGAAATTAGAGTGTATGTGATGATCATTTCATCAAATACTCCTAAATACTTTGAAATTAGTCTAAATTGATAGTTGGTTGAAGGAAATTTTCGAAAAAAAACATGAAGAACCAATGGATATCGAAATAAAAGCTCCAACTCCATGATTTTTCATGCATAACACGAAGAACCAATGGATTTTTATAACCATTTAACACTTATTTCACATAATTTCAATAAAAAAAGGATCGAAAATTGAAAATGCTCACTGGATCAAACGTGTGGGATATATCGACACTACATGTGCATTTTGTATCGCACAGGTGGGATACAAGACATATTGTGGGATATCAGTCGATATCATTGATATTTAAAACATTGGTAGGACCTTCACACAATGATTATTGCTCTCTTTGGTAAATGGATGTGGCAGTTTGGGACTAAGCGAGACAACTTTGATAGCATCTAAGTATGGTCTTGAGGATGGAGGATGGGAAACCAAAAGGTCCTCAACCTATAGAGCTTCCCACGTTTGGAAAGTGGTGCTGTCAATTAGAGACGAGTTTCTCAAAGGAATTTCCTATTGATTGGGTGGCGGGTCTAACATTAGATTTTGGGAAGATCCTTGGTACGTGGATTCTCCTCTCTATCTTGATTTCCCAAATCTTGTGTGGGTGGCGCTGATTGCGGGGTTAAGGGTGGTAGATTGTTACTCTTGGGAGGGGTCTCAAGTTTGTTGGACCCCCAGATTTCGGAGGAGTTTGACGAACGTGGAGGCGGATGAGTTTCTTTTTGTTTTGGCTAGATTATTGTTTGTAGTCCCCTTGGAAGAGGCAATTTCTTGGGTTTGGAAAGTGCACCCTTCAGGGGTCTTCTTGGTTAGATCCTTTTATAACCTTCTTTGGCCTCCTGAAATTCCGCAACAAGAAGGTTACAGCTTCCATTTCTGGTCCCATGGAATGTCGTCTAGGGTGGCAACTTTTACGTGGTTGGTGGGCACGCGGAGAGTGCTAACTACAAACAACCTCAAAAGAAGATCCATGGTCATCCCGATTATATGTGGGTTGTGCTGTTGCGATGTCGAATCCATTGACGATCTTTTCATCTTCTGCCTCTTCACCAACTAGTAAGGTTTGGGATTACGTTCTTTCCTTCTTAGAGGTGTAGTGGGTCACACTGTCTTCTGTTAGGGTTCTTCTTTGGGCATGGCATGGATGCTATAACGAGAGGTTTGGGAGGGAAAGATGGCTCATGATGCTGCCGGCAGTGTGGTGGATCTTATGGGGCAAAAGGAACTAGAGATTCTTCCAGGATACCTCTCTGTCTCTTAAGATGATTGTGGATTCCATTGTGTTGTTTGTTTTGGAATGGGCTGTCTTTTGTGTTGAGTGCTAGGTTGGGCGTCTTTTGGCGAGTTTCTTTTGGGTTTCCCTTGTATTCTTTTCCTGCTTTGCTTCGGCTGCAGGCCTTTAATAATATTCTCCGTTAACCTTAAAAAAAAATGTCTTGGTAACTTGTGCCTCACTGGTGATGTAGGCATCTTTAGTGATGACAATGGGGATGTGGTTAATGTTACTAAATGAGTTTCTCTTACCGATAAAGCGACACGGCTGACTGAGGGATTAAACAACCCCTTTTGATTGGAGTCTGCCAATAAAATATTGTCACCCACTATGATCTTCACTACAAACAAGTATAAACACAGTTATTAACAAATCATCAACTAAAATGTAATTCTTTTCTCTATTGTTTGGAGATTACTACATCAAACTTGTGGTTTGAGAGTTAATACCATGCTCTTGAAGATAAGATATCATGGCATGACAATGGTATTCTTTTGCATTATCTGTACGTAGAGTACTGATAGTCACATTAAATATTTTGAAAATAGAGCTAACCTCATCTCTAGATTTCGTCAAATAAATTCATGTCATATGAGATGCATCATCAAGAAACGAGACAAAGTATTTAAATCCATTAGAAACAATAGGAATTATACCCCAAACACCTGAATGAACTAAAGAAAAAAATTTCTACTTCAATGTTTTTCAAGAAACAGATAGACAGAGTTACGATGTTTGGCTAATATACAAGCCTCACAATTAAAATTTTTAACATCACTAGATTCGACTGATGTTGGTAAT
This sequence comes from Magnolia sinica, assembly GCF_029962835.1. Lineage (NCBI taxonomy): Eukaryota > Viridiplantae > Streptophyta > Magnoliopsida > Magnoliales > Magnoliaceae > Magnolia > Magnolia sinica. Next base: position 62,065,416 of record NC_080575.1, on the reverse strand, counting down.
AATGAATGCAATAATAGACTCGAAGGATGACCAAACCTATAATGCCAGAGATAAAGATCTTCCTTTTGGACACTAAGACACATAATAGCTGAAATAATGGATTGATGTTGAGGGGAAAAGGATTGATGGGAAATAAACCTTTGAATAGAATGAGAGGTATACTGCGTTTTTGCTTTTCTGATAGCAAGAGGTAAATCTAAGTAAGGATCAATGTTGTCAAAACGCATATGCGATTGTATGCGATCAGCATATGTTGTTCGCATATGCGATCGCACAATCGCATATGCCATGGCATATTTTTTTTAAAATAATAAAAAATTTAAAAAGGAAAAAAAATTTAAAAAATGAAAAAAATCTAAAAAAATAGGAAAAACTTGCCTAATTAGTACACATGATTGGATTGAGTTATTTTACTTATTTCATTACAGTTTGAGTGTTTCATTAAGTTATATATTTAATTACTTATATTATATTATATAAATTTTAACAAAACAATCAAGCTACATTAAAAGAGAACTAATTATTATAAACTTCGAGCAAAGAAATTTTACTGATAAATGGATAACTTGAAACAGCTTACAAGTTATAACTTACAGCTTAATTTACAAAAAGCAAGCACAACTTATAAAATACAAAAAATAAACATACTTGAAGTAATTGTAGAGCGATTAGAGTAAGAGAAAGAGTAAGAGATTTAGAGCTTTGGAGTAGAGAATAGTGAAAATGGAGGGGATATGAGTGCCTATTTATAGGCAAAAGTTCTCCAAATTGAAAAAATAAAAAATAAAAAAATTGCATCCACTCTGATTATTAGGAAATATGCGATCGCATATTGGTTGCATATAAAAGTATGCCATGACATACTTGCCAGGATCGCATATGCCATCATGGCATATGCGATTCGATCCATAGTATGTGCATATGTGATCGCATTTGACAACATTGGTAAGGATCATCATAAATAGGCAATTGAGTAAGAATACTATCAATACCTGTAATTGAAGGAGCGTGCTTCGTGGTGTCATGAGAAATAATTGGTTTATGAATATTCCTTTGTTCATATACTTTAAAGTATTTAACTTAGTAGAATTAGTAACAATCTTATTTTTAGTATTGTTAGGCTTAGAAGACACATACACTATCTGATCATATTCAAGAACAGGAACATGAAGAACCATAAAATGTGTCTCGCCCTTTCTATCAGAAAAGTATGCAATATCTTTCACAAATTTAACATCCATAGAGACAACACTTTTTAGTAAGTGGATAAAGACATTTATACCCCTTTTGAGAAGTCGAATGTCCCAAGAAAATGCATTTGACAACTTTATCTGACAATTTGTTTTTAAGAGGATTAGTATTATAGACATAACATATACTCCCAAAGACACGTAGAGGAATGTCAGAGATTGGATAAAAGTCCGAAAAATACCGAATGGTAGAATTTCCAGCAAGAACTTTAGTGGAAAGACAATTGATTAGATAGCAGGCTGTAAGAACAGCATCTGACAAAAAGATTTAGGAACAAATATTCCAATAGGAAGAGCCCGAGTTACTTCCAAAAGATGTCTATTTTTCTTTTCAGCCACGGCATTTGTTGTGAAAAGGGCAGTCTCTCCCCAAAAGCAAGATGAAACTTTATTACCCCTTCACGAGCAAGGGAATTTGCAATGGAACTTCCCTTTTTCTAATGTGAGAGGATTTGGAACTTGACCACCACATAAGTCTTTGATTTCTTCCAGCCAGTTCGCCAACCTCCATTGATTTTTTTTTTTTGGAATTGCTTGCACACCTGGTAACAGTGATGGAATCTCACTCGATAACCGCCACCCCAGGATGATTCCTAAGAAGCTCTTTGAGCCCGTCCAAGGGGCCCTAACCTCCACTTCATTTGAGTCACAATGGCCTTACTGGCATACAGAAGCTTTCCCAACTCTTTCCATCCCATCCCGATCACTCCTAACTGGTCCCTCAAGTGCAGCCATCGAAATTGAGTTTTTGGGTTCCCCTAGGGGAGGTTACCATTCAATAGTCCCCGAGGTCACCTCTTCTATTGTCAGTCGCTTCCTCCTGCCCTTGAGCTAAGTTCTCCCACCTGACTGAAGCAAACTATTCGCAAACAATCCCCAAAGTGACAATGCAATGCCATCAGGTACCCTTTCTCAAATTCTCTATTTTTTTGTCCAAAGTTGAACTAATTGCATTCATTCCATGGTGGCTGTAATTGCAACAAAGAAAAGGTTCCATAAAATGTGTCACTTGGAGTTCCAAATTCCTAACCTCCTAGCTTTGTAGATGTCCACAGTGTTGTTAAGAACAGAACCTCCTAACCTTAGGCATCACAAAAATGAGCCCACAACAAGTGTGCAAATTGGCAATGATTGATGAGGTGATTCCACTTTTTCTGTATTCTTAAGGCACAAGATTCAACCATTCATAATGATTTTCTGTTTGCTTAGCTGGTGGTCAACTATTAATGCCTTTTGGCCGTGGTTGCTTTCTCCATGTCTCCCTTGTCAGCATAGTATAAAAATTATTCACAGTGAATTCTCCACCCAATTCCAGACCCCACTCCTATTAAATCTCTTGAGCATGATGCATTCTGCATCGACATTCTAAGTTAGCTACGTGAAAGTTCAATCTCCTCTTCCCAGTAAAGTTCTTAATGAGAGCAAGTTTTGGAGTGATACCCTCTTATAATAGACCCGGACCCTTTAAGCAGGGCTAGCCAATACAAAGAAGCAAACAAACTGCCAAGTGGCTGAAGATCACACCAAAGGCCCTCCCTCCCAAAGCCCTCCTTTCTGGCATCCTGCAATTGGAACCTAATTCCCTTGCAGCCAAAACGCTTCCTTGAATCTAATCCCCTCGTGGCCAAAAGGCCTCCTTGCTACTAACCCGCAGTTGGAACCTAATTCCCTCACAGAATTTGTTGGTCATGTTTGGGATTGCCTTTCACTCTTCTAAGAACCATAATTTTAGATTATAAATTAGATGTATTAGATGCGTTTTGTGATCTGAATCCAATTTGATTTCAACATACTTTATCTATTTTCTTTGAGGATTTGTAGTATGGACACTTTTTTAAGTGCATGAGGACAACATTGAAAAGGCAGTTACCTGAATGTTGGCATGAAAATGGTGGGTAATGATTATTAGATGAAAGTAGTGTGAACTGTGATTGTGTGATGGACCGATGACATCTTTGTCACTTAACATGTGAGTTGGGAATGATAAGTGAAAACTGATGTTGTGGTAATTGGAAAACTTAGATCCATCGAAAGGTAAAAGATTCCTAAATTCTATCCATCAAAACTAAGAAGAGGTGCCTCACTTCCTCCCCTTTGTTGTGGAGAGTTACAACCTATGTTGGGTAAACATGCTTCTATCTTCCTCTTCTTAATGCATCTTTTTCCCGTTTCTGTTTCTGTTTCCTTTCCTTTCCTTTTTAATTTTTGAAGGATGTTATTGCTCCACATTTTGATTTCTCTATACCCATTTGAAGGTGTCTTAGGGCCTGTTTGGATCCTTAATAGTAATGTGGTGGAAAACTCACATAATTACACCTTACTATTGATTGGATTAGCCAGCTGTCAAATAATGGTAATCCTGCGGAATCACCACAGAGGCTTAGATTGGCGGAGGTGTGTTGATGTAGCATGGTTGCATGGGCCCAACCATGATATGCGTTATATCCACATCATCCATCCATCTTGTGAGATCATTTTATGGAATGAGTCAAAATGAGGCAGATCTAAAGCGGAAATGGACCACAACACAAAAAATCAGTGGGAATTGAATGCCTGCCATTGAAAACTTCTTGGGGTCCACAGAAGTGTTGGATCAAGCTGATATTTTTGCTTTTCCTTCATCCAGGTCCGTGTGACCATAATCATTTGCACCCGATCTAACGATATGTTTGCTCGGTGGAAGAGTGACTAACTCCCAAGTATTTTGTTTTTCAAGGGTAGACATCTCTTCTACCATGACTACTTTCCATTTACGGTCACTCAAGGCATCTATAGTCTTGGTTTGGATAGATATGGATGAAAGGTATGAGTGATAAGAATGAGAGATATTCATATGAGACAATTACCAATGGGATAGTGTGTACAAGACCGAGTACCTTTGCAAAGGGTAATTGAGAGATCTTCCTATTCTGGTTCTAACGATGAAGAGTAGTGGTGTTCGGGAAGAGGAAGAATTTTCTTATTTTGAGAGTAGATTTGTATTTCTTTTGTTGGATTGGGGCATGGTACCTCTTCCATATGGGAATCATCTATGACAGGAAGTGGAAGAGGTGCAAGAGTATGAGTATTGTCTCATGAGTTAAAATGAGGTACATTATTAAAGAAACATCTCTTTCTATTTACAGGACAACAACATTTTACCCTTTTTGAGAGTTTGAGTACCACACATTTTATTGAGTATGGTTGTAGCTTGGTGCAAGATGGCCGAAGAATGTGGACAAAGTAGGTGCATCCAAACACTTCTGGAGGTAGGTTAAATAGAGACGTATGAGGTTATAAGATTTGTAATTGCCTTTGAGAACATCGGTTGGAGTCCGATTGATTATATAGGTTGCAAGATGAATGGCATCAATCCAATGCATCTTTAGTACTGGCATGCTTATTAGTAAAGACCGGGTAATCTCTAGTAAGTGCCAATTTACGTTTGGTCACTCCGTTTTGTTGTGGCGCATAAGAGCACTAGGTTTGAAATTTTATACCATGATCAACAAAATCTTTTTTAAATTTATGATGTAAATATTCTCTAGCATTGTTAGATTCAAATGTTTTTATCTTGGTATTGTATTAAGTAGAAACCAAATATTTGATGGAACAACTTTATAATCAATGGGACTTCATCTTGACTTTTTAGAAGGTAAACCCATTTATATCGTGAGAAATCATTGATAAATGATAGGAAATAATTGAAGCCAAATACAGAAACTAGAGGAACAGGTTACCATATGTCTAAATGAATAAGTTGAAATGGATTAAATGTCTTTATATTACTCGGGGGAAAAGTAGTTCGATGATGCTTGGATAATTGACAACTTTCACATTATAAGGTATTACTTTTATTGAACTTTTCAGGAAACAAGTGACATAATGGTTGAAAAGATAAATGACTTAGACGGGCGTACCAGAGGGTCACCTGATTGTTAGGAGTTGAAACATGAGCAAAACTTGATCGTTCTCAGTTGAGAAGATAGAGCTCTCGATTTTCACGTCCACCTCCAATCGTCTTCTTTGTTGCTAGATCCTGGATAACACAATTTGACGGATAAAAACTAACACAACAATTCAGTTGTTTGGTCAGGGAGCTTACAGAAAGAAAATTAGATGGAAATGAGGGAGCATGAACTATAGAAGAAATAGACAATGAATTAGAAAGAATAAAAGTTTCCTTCACTAGGACTATGGAATGGGAATCGTCAGCCAACTTAATATTAATAGAGATAGGGGGGTGGGAAGTGTATCCATCAATCGTAACTTGCATGTGATCATATGCCCCTGAATCAATGATCCAGGACATCTGAGAGACGCGGTTTGTAGTTGCAGAAGTACCTGATTGCCCTAACAAGTTAGTAGCGGAGATGGATGCTTGGAGAGTTGCCACTTGTTGTTGCAGGTCATTGATAGTGTTGTCCCTCGAGTCGTAGTCATTTGGTCGGTGGTCACTCTGGGTGATATCTATAGTAAAGCTCACATTAGCAGAAGACTTTGTTTTGACATTCTTTGGTTGAAGATGAGGATGGACCCAACAATATCCCTTTAGACATCTCTTTCCACAGTGTGTGCATTTGAGCCTATCTTTGTCCATGTATCCTTGTCTTGTTCCTTACCACTAAGCATTTTTGGAATCTGTAGTCAAAGCTGACTGTTCTGGAAGGATGGTATGGGAGGCATTCCACCGTCTTGCTTCTTTGTGTATGTAGTTATATACAGATTCAAGGGTAGGAAGAGATTCTCTTCCAAAAATTTGTATATGTTGAGGTTCGAAATCCGAATGAAGATCAGCGAGAAACTTAAAAATTCTGAGTTGACATATTTGTTTTTTCAGATCTTCCAGTTTTAGAATAGCTTCTTGATAGTTATCCAATGTGTCCTATTTTTTGTTAAGCTTAGCAAAGTACTCTTCTACGGATCCATTGCCCTATTCAAGATTGTCAATCTTTGTGTGGAGTGAATAAAGGTGGACATAGTCTTCTTGGTGGGAGTACATTTTGGTGACTTTATCACATACATCCTTAGCGGTTTTCAAGAGATAGAGCCCACTATCCACAACTAATGTTTAGTTGCATGGAATTTAGCAACTAAGACATCACAAGCCAATTATCACTTTACCATTCATCATGCATGGGATCGTCAGAATTGGGTTGTTTCTTGGTTCCTGTAATGTATCTGTCTTGTTTGTGCTCCAATATACAATATACATATGGGTTGCGTACGACCACTCTAAATAGGTTGTGCCATTTACCATAGTAATTGTAAGACTAGGGCCGTCCATTTGTCTAGAAGAAATCTTAGTACGTTTATTATCTCTCATTTAGAGGGAAAAAAAAACTTTTTAGAGGTGCAAATGAGTGCCAACAGAGGGACCTGGGGGTGGATGTAGTGCTTGTCGGAGGACCACACATCAGATTTGGCACCAATAGCTGGTCTAAAGGAGAGATCCGATGGTATATGGAGGTCCGGGAGGCTGGAATGATGATGGATGGGGTCACACTAGTTCCGGCAGCTGTAAGGCCCTGGAGGTGGTATTTGTCAGATCTGGCAGCTGAGGTGATACCTGTCAGTTCTGACAGCAGTACTAGGCGCAGAAGGTATCTCCGACAACAAGATGTGGTCTTACCTCTTAGAGATCGCACCCGACAATTCTGGCAGCAATAGGAGGGCCATAAGGGATTTCCAGTGACATTAGAGGCGGTGGGGCTTTCCAGCTATGTCAGTAGGTTTCCAACTCAGATCTGGTGACATCCGTCAGCAATAGGAGGCCCATAGGAGAGTTTCGACATTAGCAGGGTTTGCGTGGCCTGATTCCAGTGGTTTTGAAGAGGCCCTGACACAAATCTGGTGCCAGAACTAATGCTGGAATTGAAACCCGTGGTCCTAGACAGATTTCAACTTTTATGTGGGGCTGGAAAACCTGCTGGAACTTGATTCCGATACACATAGGGGCTTCTTTGGTGGGATTTGCAGCCTTGAGATGCTGTAGTTTCTCCTTCCAGAGGAAACTGCTGGTGGAGGAGACTCTTCTGGATGAATCAATGATTTATTGGGGTTGCATCTGTATGATGGGGATGGAGAAAACCTCTCTTTCACCATCTTACATGGTTCATTAGAAATAGTCTGTAGGTTCAAAGTTGTAGAAGGAACTTGAAGATCCTACAGTAAAGAGCAAGGTGTTCCAAAACGGTAACAGTGGCCATAACGGCTACCACTGTTACCGTTATGATACCGTTACAGCCTTTTTTTTTTTTTTTGAAAAAACCGTTACAGGGCCTTTACTGGCCTGTTTTTTCTGTAACGGCCATTTCGACCCCGTAACGCGTAATGGTTATGACCTTTACCATTACATAACGGCCGTTACATAGCCAATTTTAAATACCTTGGTAAAGAGGAATTAATAAGAAGAATATTAAATACTCTGAGGATCAGCAAGACTTTGATACCATGTGAAATAAGAAGAATATAAAAAAAAAAGGAGAAGAAGGTGAGAAGACAGTATTGTACTCTTCCCCTCACATTAAACTTGTATTTATAGAAAATACTCTGAGAAGATAACTTACAGTAGGAGTCTTTAATAAGAAGAATATTAAATACTCTGAGGATCAGCAAGACTTTGATACCATGTGAAATAAGAAGAATATAAAAAGAAAGGAGAAGAAGGTGAGAAGACAGTATTGTACTCTTCCCCTCACATTAAACTTGTATTTATAGAAAATACTCTGACAAGATAACTTACAATAGGAGTCTTTAATAACAAGAGATAAAGCACCGTATTAAAAAATCTAATCCCAATCCCAATCCTAATCCTGGTCATTTATGGTATTCTGCATGTGTACGTAAATCTGTGTACACCCAGGTATACATTAGTTTGTTGTATACACTACAGGTGTACGTTAGTCTGTAGACCAACGGATATGATTGATCATTGTGAGAGTTATGTGCCCACGAGAAAATAAGATGTAATTCTTGCCTAATGGGATGGTTGGATTGATTTCTTATGACAACACATGCTTTTATGCCCCCTATTAAATGGAAACTTATTATGTATGCATTTTTTTTTTATATATATATTTTTAAATTTCTAAATATGCAAATATGTGTATTTTAACATCTCCTAAAGTTTTACTGAAAAATTCCACCATTTTCCCCATGTTTCCCCGCATTTCCGGTTATCGGTGATTTCGACATTGTTTCCGTATCCCCGGCCAGTGAAACTTGCAGCGATACTGATACTTTGAACACTGTGCATACAAAGATACATACATACATACATCTATTAAGACACTTTTCAGAAAATTGTTGAGGCCTGTTTGGTAGATGCCTAAAAATGAGTTTATGTCATTTTAGTTATCTTGATATTTAATACATAATGAGTTCAACAGGGCCTAAGATTTTTAGGCAAAATCTTATTTAATACATAAGGAGTTTATGTCATTTTAGAGATAAAGATCTCTAATTCTCATAATTACTGTAAATTAAAATGAGATGAACTCATTTTTAGGCGTTTTCTAACAGGGCCTAAGATTTCAAAAAGTAATGGATTAATACAATGATTTAGGCAAAACATATCCTGCAAGTATCTGGTACCAATACTGGTATCGTGTCATGTTTGACACGATATGTAGACAGTATACAAGTATTTGGGTCTCATAGCATGGGGCTGTATCAGGGCAATGGAATTATTCTTATCTTGTTGAATGCTTGCCCTTTACTACTGCACAATTTTTCATTATCTGATTGAACTTGGTTCAATATTTTATGATTGTTTTGTGTTGTCTAGCATCCTACGATGGAGAGCCATATTATTCTTTCTAGGATACAGCTGAAGTCGTGAATTTCATGAGAGTGCTTAGTAGATTTTTGGACGATGTCATGTGTGAGGTTGCTGATCTTCTGGAATTGTTTTCTTGGCTTTGTAACATGCTAACAGGTAAGCCCATGCATGGAACGTGCGGTTCTGGATCAACTTTCTGATTATTTCAAGGCTCGACTTGCTGGCTACCCTACAACCTCATGCACAGATAATGCTTTGGTAATGTTAGATTATCTTGATTTTCCAGATCATGTTACCCTGCTTAAGTTGAGGCAGTCATTGTGATGCTTCTCTTCTTGTGGTGTGTCAGTTGGCAGATCCCAGTTTGGACCCAAAGAAACGAGTTGCGATCCAGCTTATAAAATTAGAAAAAAAAATGCTGAATGCATGTCTTCAAGTTACAGTTGGATTCATAAACCAACTACCTGATCACACTGTATCTCCCTGCCCTGCTCCTTATGCACCTCTATTGAAATAAAGGGTAGTGCCTCTCTCTCTCTCTCTCTCTCATTTCTCTACGATATCTATTCCTTAGTTGCAGGATCCTTCTCACTAGGTGCCGCTTCTGCCTCAGAATGTCATTCCCACTCCTGCTTCCTACCTATTTATACTTGTTTACATTTTGAAAGAGACGCTTCCCTGCTCCCGCACCTGAATTTGTTGCTGCTTTGCTTCATGCTTTGTGCAACTATAATCTGTTCTATTCATCTGGGAACTTTGTGATCTGGCTGCAGAATTGGTTACTCACCTCATCCGGTCATATCCTGCAAAGCTGAGCAAGTTCACAGCAGCATTCACTGTCTCAATTCTAAGGGTAAACTTAAACAAGGTATGCCCAATGAATCCCTGAAGCATTATATCATTTTGAAGGTAACCTCTGTTTCATTTTATGGTTCTTGCTTCACTTTTTAGTTTGGCCTCTCTTTTACAATGTTGGATGCTATTTCTAAATTCTAACTGGTGATCTGATGGAGTTTATGTATTTGTTTTATGTTCATTTTTGGTCTAGCTAATGATTTGTGAATGCACATTGTCTGACCTAGGTTGCCTGAAGTGGTGTGGGAATGGATTTGGTTGGTAACCAAGAAAGTGATGGTTCTCTAAATAATCATGAAGCAGGAGTACATTTGTAATCCTGCACCCATTTTTTGCACAAGGTGACCGCATGATGCAAACATCGTATTGAACAGCTTGGATGTTACAAGAACATGAAAGGTGGAAGTTACTTGCTGGGTGGATGGTAACTTAGATAGATAGATAGATAGATAGAGGTAGGCAGGGAGGGAGCGAGACCAATGTTTTTGATAGTTAAGGCAATTTGGCACTTTACCAATATTTTTGACATCTCCAGTAAAGACCATGCAGGGAAGGAGGGAGGGAGACCAATATTTTTGATAGCTAAGGCAGTTTGGCACTTTTCCAATATTTTTGATAGGTAAGCCAGTTCCATCTCCAGTAAAAGACCATGCAGCTCCCTTTATAGGGAATCAAATATGAAAGAACGAATGGGTCTGCAGTCACACGATTTGTGGCTCATACACACACACATGCCCAACAGGAGTGAGTTGGTGCAAGTTGAAGGCCTAAAAGGGTGTGGATTGAGATAGTAAGAAAAGACTTCATGACCTGTCGTATAACTGCAGGTGTGGCCCTTGATTGAGTGGAATGGTGGAATGGGATTCATGTAGCCGATCCTAGTTAATTGGGATAAGGCTTAGATGACAATGATAAAGGCATGCACACACACATACATACATGCACCCACCCACCCACATATAGAGAGGGAGAACTTCTGTTGGAGAAGGTAGAGAGAGCCTAATGTGTATGCAGAAAACTCTTATTTTTAATTCTGGTGGCTGAATGACATGCAGAAAACTCTACCATGGGATATTTTGGTGGCATTTGTGCTTTAGAAATTGGAGGCGGCCGGTGATTCTCCTCTTAAAGGAAGTGCTAAGCCCTAGTTAAAGTGCCATCTATCGTGAATGTGGAAGCAAAAATCTTGGCAAAAATGGAATGAGCGTCATCCTCACAGATGCTGCAGGGGCATTGCACATGCCCTTCTTAGCTTTGGATGTCGAGGAGATGCATACAAGGCCAATGCTAGTTCTTTAGAGGAAGCTTTGAGATATATTCGGTTAGGTTCTCCATGCCCATGATTGTTGATGGAGATTCTAAATATTTCATTTGCCAGTGCCAAGGGAGGCTAATAGGTGTATATTGGTGCCATATAGTAAAAACAAAAGTGGTAGTAGCAGTGCAACTCCTCAGTTTGTCTTCGAGTACTTCAACATGGGGTTGGATTCCGGTGAGAGGCTTGTCTTCGAGTACTTCAACATGGGGTGAGACTCTGGTGAGAGGCTTGTCTTCGAGTACTTTAACATGGGGTTGGACTCTGGTGAGAGGCAAAATGCCTTCCTAGGGACGGAGCTGGTCTAGCTGAAGTTTAGGGGTAGTTGGCTAAAGTTGCACGACTGATAGGACGAGAGGAATGAGGAGTATGTGAGGCTCCTCGATCACACCCTTTTCAGGCCTCTCCTTTCTGTGCAAATGTCTTGTCCAACTGGGAGTTACTAACGTTGTTGATCGAATGATGGCGGGCGGAGACTCATTCTTTCCACTTCTTCGGGGAGTGGGGGATCACCGAACTCGATGTGTAGATGGTTATGCCACATGCTGATGCATATATGAGCTTGTTGGGGGTCGTCCCCCCTGCCCATGTGTTCGGAGTCACCAACCTTGAACTGAAGTGGCTCCATCGTACCTTCACTCCCATCTCCCCCACCACCTGAGAAGGGATAGAGCAGAAGGCACGGGCTTGCATTTTTTATACCTTGGGGGCCACGATTTTCTCCCATAGAAATGGTCGGGTTAACAACCGCTACTTTTCCTCGCAGCCGACCTCACCTTCCCCGTTCAATATAGCTGGGGGTTGGCCCTACTCGCCCATCTATTTGCTGGCTTGGACAAGGCTACTCACACTGAGTCCACGTCTGTTGCATTGAGTTCACGTTTTAAGCCCGATAAATGGCTACACGGAACTCTTCTCATTGCTGAAATTGCTTCGCCAAATTAGTAGTGAGGGGTTGATACACATTCAACTCCTATGTTCCTTTTTAGTTTTGAATAATACTCAGCCCGTGATTTATCTTATTGTTGAAGCTCAAATATTTCCTCAAATAACTAATACGTTCAAGAGATATTTTTGTTGGATGAATATATCTCTTGTGATGTATTCCACACTACTTTTGCAGTATTAAAAAACATTACATTCGCACTAGTGGAAGGTTCCATGTTGTTCCACAACTGCGTCATATTCCGAGCGTTCTCTTGGATCCATTGATCATACGTACCAACGCTCTCATCAGGATTTTCAATGGTCAAGTTTTTTAGCTTGTGGTAGTTAAAAACACTTGAATGGATTTGGACCACAGAAGATAGTTCCATTTCATACTATAGAGGTTATTTGGACCCCTAAAATCAAATGGATTTATGAATCCAGTTCTCGAATCACCTTTCTCTTTCGTCTTGGACAAGGGACTAGAATATATACCGTAAGCTTATATGAACACGGGCTGACCTTTAACGACAATGAACCCCCAATTTGTACACTTCACATAGTTTGCACACCACACTTGAAGAGAATAACCAGCCCACATGTTCACATGTTCCAACCAATCATGGGGTCAATGATCACGAACATGGCATATGATGATGGCAATCAGCCCACACGTCTCACGCATGAGATGTTGATCATGAACACTTCTCATTCTCACCCATGCATGAGGTATTGATCCCCATTCTTCCCCTTTATATTAATAATAAAAATAAAAAGTACAACAAATATCCTCACTAATTATGTTCATATTCTAAATAAGTCATAATCCAATATAAATACTAAATATAAAAGAGAGAAGTTAGGTGGACCGTATAGGGGGATGGTACCGTATAGGGGGATGGTCCACATTCACATCCATTAGGTGGGCTATGTAGCTATATCGCCCACACCCCAATCCATAACTCAAGTGGTAGACTGAGTGAAGATAACCTCGTTTCAACACTGAGGTCTTGGTATTGATTCCCTAGTGGGGGTGGCTAACAGTGTGGTGTGTACTAACAAGCTAACCTAAAAAAGAAAAAGGAAAAAGAAAAAAATGTAGCTGTATTGCCCACATCCGCATGTTTTAACAATCCAAATCCTTTGATGGTTTGGTTTTGATCCAAACTGTATTTAGCTTGTGGAGAAGTGTTGGAACAAGTGTTGGTTCGTTGTGGTAATCAATGGGAAGAATTCTGGTTCTTTTAAGTCCTCCAGAGGCCTTGATCAAGGGGGACCTGTACTCCCTTAGCTTGTTCATAATTGAAGAAGAGGTTCTTAATAGAGGGTTATGACTTATGAGGGCTTCATATTAGTGGGAGATGTGTAAACTATTATGTCCTTGGAGGATGCCCCATGATATTCCATCTCTTATAGGCAGACAATACTTTGGTTTTCACCAATGGTAGCAAGGGTACATGTAAAAAGGATTAACAAGAATAAAAGCAACATCATTGTCTCAGACAATGCATCCTTGGAACATGTAAATCTGCTTCTTCAGTCCATAGAATATTTTTACAGTTCACTGCCAATGGCTTTCTTGGGTGCTCCAAGCATCATTTCAATCACTTGTTTAAAAGATTATTGTGAACAAAATCCAAGGGTGGAAGTCGAAGTTGCTTTCAGTTGGAGGCAAGTTGATTCTTATTCGCAATGTCTTGCCGAGTATCCTAATACACATTATGGCAACAATCCACGTGCCCACATTTGTTATTAATCAAATCGAAGGAGAGACTTAATGGATACCTATATCAAAAGACCTAATGGGTACCTAGATTGACAAACCTACTGGGTATTTGAATCGAGAGACTTAATGGGTACCCAATTTGATACCTAGATTAAGAGACCTAATGGGTACCCAACTTGATACGTAGGCATAGGGGTGCCAATGGGTAGGGTTGCTGTCCCAGCCAGAGTAGCTCGACCTCGAAGGTCCAGGGTTTGGGCTACTGAACTTGGCCCAAAGGTTGGGTTCAAACTAAAAATCGGCCTGGTGTCCGAGCTTGAGCCAATCACAAATAGCTCAACCTAGCCCTTGGGCCCCAGTGTATATAGTATGTATGATGCGGACATCAGTGGTGCACCCTTTAGAGTGTACTGGAGGAGGAGACGTCGCCGACAGAGTACCGGAGTGGAGGAGTTGATGCAGCGTCCATCGGACCCATTTTCTAATGTGCTACGAGTGCAGAAGCGGCATGATCGCACCCTGACCATAAATCCATGGGTCAGATTTCACACCTTACCACACGGGTGTTTTAGTTTTAGATGTTTTTGTTCTTTTTTCTTGTTTCATGGGCTTTATTGCACTTTCTTTAATTTTTCGTCTTTTTTTATTTTTAGGGGCTTTAGTGCACTTTTACTTTTTCTATAGCTTATGTATACGTTGTGAGAACCCTATTTTCATTATTATTAAATGAATAGAAATTCGTATTTTTCTTCCTCTTTATTCAAGAGATTAGGGTTTTAGGATTGGCTCTTGGGTGTTGAGGATTCCACCCCGATTTCAGGTTTCATTCTTTCTAAATCTTCGAGGTGCAGGAAAAGGTAAGAGTCATCCTCCTTGTCTTTTGATGACAAAACGACCCGTACTTTCTTCATCTCGAACCCTTCATTCTTCACCCCTTTCGTTCCTTTCTAGATACCCCTTTCTAGTTTAAACGAAAAAGAGAGATGGTTAGTTAGTAGAATCAAATCCAAACTTAATCGTGGACTGACTTATGCTAGATCTAGGATATCCTCATATTCCTAGGTCCTCTATTTTTACTGTTTACGTGATTTTATGTCAAGGGGCATGATCCTGACGGAATGACCTCATCTTTGTTTTGAAATTTACCTAATCCCTTTGATTGAAAATGGTTAATTGATTCATGTATTTACTTGAACATTCTTTAACATGATTATAGATGCGTTTAGGATTAGGTCATCACATGTCCCTGCATCAATGTAGTTTCTAGATTAATACTGATACTTTGCCAGTGTTGCGGATAATACATAGACATTTATAAATTACTTATAAGTCACATAATTTGCGTACAAATAATTCATATTAGATTGTCCAAATTATGGACTCCAATTTAGATATATAATGAAAAAAATTACACTTATTTGATTAGCTAACTATATGATTGGTGGATTTTTATTGGATAGTTAAAAATGAAAAGATCCAACTGTCCTAAAGTGTCCACAAATCAGTGGCTAGAATTTGTCAACCAATCTTATTTTTAGATGCGACATAGAGACAGTATGTCCCCCAGTTTACTTGGTTTCATTTGAATTAATTTCTTCCTTGTGTACAATTTCTAAGTGCCCGTGTGTCATGCGTCATATTCAATAGAATTGTAAAATAACTCCCTATATGGTAATATATACACTTACAAAAGGGTAATGATCTTGTGGGCTAACTGCATGAGAACTTTTCCATTGACATATTTTCATTCGGATATGGTGGAATCCAACATCACCTTATAATTTTCACTTTTAACTTATAGGGCCAACCCTTGCCCGATCATATCCCAGCCTAACCCGACCCTCATGGGCTAGGGCTAGGACCGAGGCCTCTTTAGCCCATAAGGGCTGAGGCTGGGCTTGGGCCATGGATTAGGACTCTAGGGCTGAGCCAGGGCCAACCTTGTTGCGGCACGTTGCCACCCTTAACTAGGCATCATGGAGTCGCGTATGCCTTCTTATTTTGGAGGGTGATTAGGAATCAGGAATGTGGGTGACAGTCATGGTTCTGAATTTCGGTATTGGTCGACGTATCAACTTAGCGGCAAAATGATACGATACGGCGCCGCGTATCAGTATCAGGGCCGTATCGGTCAATTTTTTTATTTTATTTTTATTTTATTATTATTATTATTATTATTATTTTTTTTTTTTAAAAGCAAAAAAATATGGTGGTCAACTACATGGTCCCTAATTGAACACAAATCAAGCATGAAAATACAACAAAAAGAAGATGAAAATATAAAAAAGAAAGTGAATGTTTACCCTTCTTTCCAATTTTTCCCTTAATGGTCCACTTTGCTTTGATTTGTTGAATCCCATTCAAATAATTTGTTTTGATCCCAAAATAGGTCTAGATCTAGCCTAAAACAAGTTTTAAGCTTCTTCCATAGTCTAAATAAAAAAGAAGAGGAGACATGAGTGAATTTTTGAAAAAATAAAATAAAATAAAAATTGGACTTCTTCGGGCGTATCGGCTGATACGAGTTAAGTTTTTCTTTTTTTTTTTGGGTTGATACGACCTTGTATTGTGTATCGTCTCGTGCCGATAAGGATACGATATGGCTGTATCAGTTGATACGATACCAATATTCATGTCTATGGTGATATTATGTAGAGTTTGATGATGAAGATGGGCTGGAATGTGTTCTTTGCTGGCAACATTATGAGTTAGATTTGTGTCCACCAAATACCTCAATGGTAAGCATATCTTATTGCAGGTCGCAAGTCAGGCTGTTCTAAATTATGTTGCGGCATCCTGGAATGTCTGGATCATATCCTAGAGAGTGTGCTATGGATTCTGGGGCATGGTGAGATACATTTTTTGGATATGTGAACGGGCAGCAAGCACTTGATTAAGCTCTTGGAGGACCAGAGGGAATTTGATTTGGATTTGAAGGTTATCGATGCATCGTTGAATAGCGGGGACTGTGCTGCATCTGTTCATGATTGCTCCATCCATTCTTGCGTGCTTCAGGAGGTCCAATAGTGTGGCCTGTGTCTGTATATTGGAGGACCAAATTGTCTAGAAACAGTTAGCTGAAGGGTCTTCTTCAGGGCCTATTTGGTTTTTCAATTACAACAGTAAATGACTGTAAATGGATAGTGATTATTTACTATTGTAATTGTGTGGTGACACAAGTTACATTTGACTACAATGACGATTTTGCTACATTGTCTGTTTCACCCTGAAATTAATGTAAAATGGTATAGTTTTGTAATTTGAAATTGTAATGATTACAATTTACTGTACCTACTTCCTTTACAAGTGTATTTGACTCTTAAATTATGAACCATAATTCCTGTTTAAACAAACACTTGGAAATGATAATAATGGCTTATTTACTTTGCATTTCATAAGAAACTAGAAAACCAAATAGGCCCTTAGTGAAATTTGCGTGGCAGGTTTCTAGGTGTTGAGCGCCTGCTTATCATTGGGCTAGGTAGGTGGCAGTGGCATTCCCATGTCCTTACTAAAATTTCCTTGTTTGTGTGGAAAGTCTGGAACAAGGCACTCCTGGTGGACGACAGAGTCAACACGTTGAAAATCCCATGCTCTCCAAGTACATGTGTGCTGAACCCGCGGGGTTGACAGTGATCTTGATCACCTCATTGTGCATGGGAAGCTTGCTAAAGGGGGCATGGAAATTTGATGTAGGATGATGGAAACCATCCTAGGATGCAAGATGAGAGATCAATTACACATTAATTTCAGCAATCAACATGTAAAATCAAGCATATCCACATAATAGATTTAGAAATTCAAATTTATAACACGAAGATCCTAGGTTATCACATACACGGTGCACGAAAATATAAAATAATTCAAGAGTGGCCCACTTGGAAGTAGGGACTTCTAATTTAGCACGGGTAGTGCAACAACAACGTGGATTGACAAAGATGTAAGCAAAATTCTGGTTTGGGGAAAGTTTCACAAAAAATTAAGATTTTCATTAGGTTTTTGTGTTCATGGATGGAGATTTAGGAATGGGATTTTTAAGGATTCAAAGGATCTAGGGATTAGGGAGTTTTGGAGGAAAATCAAAGAGGAAAAATCCCAAACTGGGGCCCACACGTGGCTGCGAGTCCACACGTGTCTATGTAAAGGAGAAGAATGAGAGAGGGAGGATTGAGTGAGGTTTTGATGAGTTTAGAAGGTTGTAATGGAAGGGAAAAGAGGAGGACGAGAATAATAAGAATACCTTTTGAAGAAGAGAAATAAGAAGGATGTAACCCGGGGAATTCACCACCAAACCGGGGCCCACACGTGGCTGCGAGTCCACATGTGTCTAGGTAAAGGAGAAGAATGAGAGGGAGGATTGAGTGAGGTTTTGATGGGTTTAGAAGGTTGTAATGGAAGGGAAAAAAGGAAGACGAGAATAAGAAAAATACCTTTTGAAGAAGAGAAATAAGAAGGATGTACCTCGGGGAATTCACCACCAAACAAGCTTTTACCCTTCCACAATTCAATTGGAAGGGAGGGTTTCTCACAAACCTTAAAACTCAATGAGGAAAATTCCTTCACACACGAGAACTCTATTTTTTCTTTCTCAATAACACCACTAGAGTTGGACCTCCACCCCCTGTGCTTTTATAATTAAAAATTTGGAATAATTACAACTATGCCACTTAAGTGAAATAGGTCATCATCCAAAATAAGAAAACTAAAATACTTATTATCAATCTTAACCATCAAATAAATCTTAAAAATAATAAAACACATGAAGGAAGCAAGATCAGAGTCCAAGGGGCCTAGATATGTAAGATCTGGTGGTCCGATGGCCTGATCGATAAGATCCAATGGTCAGATTGACACGAAATAAAAATCCTATGACTAAAATGGTCTCCTAAGCATCCCACATACATCATCCCAAAGTGTGGTATTCTTGATGCACGTCTAATGCACGTCTCAAAATGGCCTGACGGGCCCCGTCTAAAACTCGTCTCTCATCCACAAAGAAAGTTTCACTGATGTGGGT
Organism: Magnolia sinica; assembly: GCF_029962835.1. Lineage (NCBI taxonomy): Eukaryota > Viridiplantae > Streptophyta > Magnoliopsida > Magnoliales > Magnoliaceae > Magnolia > Magnolia sinica. Next base: position 62,046,564 of record NC_080575.1, on the reverse strand, counting down.
GGTCGTCTCCGTCTCTGGTACACCCGAGTAGGTCCTTTGATGTGCCCATCAATTTTTTTTATTTACGCATTTGAAGGTTGGATTGATCACTGGCCTGACATGGTTCCAACGTCCGTCTCAATGGTTTTCTCTGGCCAGCAAGGGTAGCCAGTTTGGCCTAGCTCGTGGCATCCTCCCATGTTTTCCATAGGCTGGGATATTTGGCTTGCTAGAAATGAATGCAAGTTCAAGGAACATAGAATCCAGAGGGTGATTGAAAAGGTTAGTGATTGGTTTAATGAGGTTAGTGTAGGAAGACAAGTTGAGAAAGTTGCCTCTTTTGCGAAGCATATTGATGCAGGACATAAAATTCAAGTATGATGTGCAAGATTTTCAGGCTTTAGATCACACTAATTCAGAAACAATTACACAAAATTCCACATCCCACACAAAAGTTCAAACACTCAACCAAGGGTCAAGGGGAATCTTATGCGAATCCAGGCCTACACATGCTAGGGCCAGATCAATCAAAATTATATACTAAACAAGAATCAAAGGAGGGTAAAGGCATCCACACATGCACAAAAATAATTCCTCAAATCCAAGGGATTCAGAAATTTCGGGGAACCCTAAGGTTGAAGAAAGGGCATAAAATTGTGGATTTGAGTAATTTAGGGTTAGGTTTAGGGATTTTGGGTGAAAGAGGAGTGAGAGAGGAGAGAGACGAATCAGAGAAGTGTCGCACGTGTGGACAGCAACAATGACCCAGACGCACGTTCATGTGATCTTGACCGCACGTGTGTGGGGCCCACTATTTAGAGAAAGGCCACCTTGGCCCTGGTCGGCCAGGGATGGACTCCAAAACCCCCAAATCTCAACTCGATCCGATGCACGGTTTGTGCGTGGTGCTCTGTCGAAGTTTCAGCTCTCATGCAGGGCCAGATTCTGAAAATTTGTTGTAAAGAAAAACGTCTGTAAATATTGATGGATTTGTAGATGGAATGCTTGTAGGAGGAGAAATATGGATGGAAGAAGGTGGGGGTGAATCGGGATAGGTGTGGCTTTGCACCACAGTAGTCAACCCTTCGAGGAAGGGAGAGTTTCGCACCCAATTGAATCTCCACAGCTTAGAAATTTAGAGGAGCAGAAAAACGTAGTAATTTTATTAATCTTCATTGAATAAAAAAAGACTATAAGGGGTGTCTATTTATAATAAAACCCTATATATATCCCAAAACTCACTTCATGTGCGTAACCTATTACTTGGCGATGAACTAATAAAAAATAACAAGTAATCAAAGCAATCTAAACCGTCCATGATACTCCTAATAACAATAATAAGCAAAACCCAAAGTACTAGATTAATTCGAATAGTGGGCCACGATCATGAGAACCCGTGGTGGATTCACATGACTATCGAGTCCACTCCAATGAACCAAAACGCAGTCCTCTAACTAGGAGGCCCTCCCTGGACGTCGCCATTGGTCCAGATTGATGGCGGGGCCTTCCTCCTCCTTGCGTACGTACGTAGGGGGCGTGCGTGTGCGCGAGATGTTCCCATCACATATTGCCATTAAGTTTGGGGGTTCTTTTTTGCCCGGTAAAGCGAAAAAGGTTTCTTCCCACTAGGCGGACCTTTCCTCCTTAGGGCTGCCTAGAGCTGAATGTAAATGGATCTTCAAGAGGCAACCTGGGGATGAGTGCTGGTGGGCATGTGCTGTTGTGATGATAAGTGGAACATTGTCTTTGCATTCCATCATCACTCTGATGAGGTGTCCAACACCTTTGTGGACAAGAAGTAGCTGATTGGTTCGCCAAGAAAGGCAGTGCTGGGGTTCCTGATTCCATTTTCTTTATCGTGGAGCATCTCCTTGGGGAGCAAGAGGTAGAGCTACTGTGGATAGAGCCAGTAGTGAACTTTAGATCTGGGAGATGCTTGTCTTTGTGGGGTTCTGAGTTTATTTGTGTAGGGTTTGGTAATCACATTGGCCTTGTATAGTGATGCCAATCAGGTGGAAAAGAGAGAGGGCCTGCCTGTCCCAACGACAATCCTAGCTACAATTGTAGGCGCATCATTTACTACTGTAGACATGATATATTTAGAATGTTTGAGATGACTTCGGGGTGGAACTAGGAAGCTGCTGCCAGATGGGATGTGCCTGTTGAGTTGTGATAGGACTTTGATTGGGAATTTGGTTTTGGCTGGGAACTGTAGCATTCTGTTGATGGACTACGGGGCAGCCAGAAGTTTGAATGAGGCTGCAACATGTGTTAAAGACATGTTTTGTGAGATTTTTCCAGATCCTGCTCTCGGAGGTTATTTGTGGATAGTGATCGAAACAATGTCAGGATTTTGGAGTGACGTCTGGGCAAGTTTTCCTGTCAGCTTTTTATGTGCTCGTGTGAAGCGGCAGTCAGAGCCTCATCAGCTTGGTTATGGATGTTCTAATGTCTCCAAGGGTGATTGCTTTTTGTTGGGTGGCTAGGTGAGATAAGATACTGATGATTATCTCAGGATTTTGCCGAAAATCATCATCGTTTGCAGCAGTCTGTATTCAAGGCATGTGGAAATTCTGAATTACCTTCTATTCTTTTTATGTTCTCAGCGATAGACAGGGTTTTCAATAGGTCAGGTTTGTGTCTGTTCTGGTCCTGGCATACCTGTTCCTGGATCTGGCTAAGGGGTCAGATTCTGGAGGAGGAGCAGGGAGAAGAGAGGAAGGATTGCTGAGGGAGGGGTGAAGGGAGAAAGGAAGAAGGAACAAGGTAGAAGGGAGAGGAGAGAGAAGGAAGAGAACGAACGAGTAGGAAGAAGGGAGAGGATCACATATGAGAGCATGCAATATGCCAAGCTCAGTGTGCACATCTCTTCCTCTTCAATCAGGGTGAAGGGAGCCTTACTGCATTGGAATCGTGCTCTTTTTATTTTTATTTTTATTTTTATCATGGCCTGAGTTACAAAATGTACTGTACTTTACCTTTGCTAACTTACATCATCATGTTGTAAGGTCCTTGTGTCGCCTGTAGATCAAAACAATCTACTGTTTGATATTCAACAGCATTGCATCTCTTTGTTTATGCTATTACCACCCGCCCCCCCCCCCCCCCAGAAGTATACTTTTAATACAGGACTCAATGATCAAACCCATTACCAAAGATGAATATCATATACTCTTTGGATGTTTACTTTTACCATTTCTCCAGTTCTCTCCTCTTAATTACATACCCATTGTAGAAAACGTGACTCACACTTTAATTATTTTTTGCAACTGGATTGTGTAGAAGAAGAATTGAAATTGGGAGTCTGGTCAACTGGTGCATGGAGCTAGGAAGGTTTCTTGTGGATATGCTGTTGCTGAATGTAAGTTGGTAGCTCTTCATTCGGTTTGCTTGTATCCCATCAAAGTAATTTCTTCCTGTTGTTTTACGGAGTAACATGGGTGAATATGGCACAGTGCCACTTTGTACAGAAGCTTGATCCAATTTTTCACCAATGGCTATTGCATAGATAACTTGGTAACTATCCGTGTTCGGATTCTCTTGGCCATCTTGTACAAAACTTGGTAATGGGTGGATTGAATTCAACTCAGATCTTGTTTTGCCCTGTGAGCTTGGTGATTCTACAATCATGGCAGCACACCGTCGCGATGCAGGTTTTATTGGGCTCTGGTCATCCTATTCAGTGGAATCTATGTTTGAGGTTTCAGCTTTGAGTTTTAACTGTACATAGGAAAGGGGAGGAGCTACCACCCTGGTCTCTCCTTCTAAGTCAAGAGACGCAAACTTTGATACTTTGGCATAGTGTGATGGATGATATGCAGGTACTTAGAAACTGCATGCATGGCATACCAGTCAAATCACTGTCCAAATTATCGTTCCCAGTTTAGATGTATCAGGAACCAAAGATCTATGTTGTCAAATGGCACAAGCGATCCTGTGCTACCTATGCGGTCGCATGGTCATCTGAACTTTCGAAAAAAAAAAAAGTTCTGAAAATAAAAGAAAATTTTTTATAAAAGAAACTCTGAAAAAAAAATGTGAAGTACTACAAGTGTGGGAATTGTTTTTATTGTGTTATTTCCAATTTCATTAAAATGTTATTATATTTGTTACATCTATCAAACTATTAGACCATTACAAGTCAACTAACAAATAATCTAATGAATATATATAAAAAAAAAATGAAAAAAAAAAACATCGGTGAAATTTTAGAGATAAAGAGTACGACAGTAAGAGGTCAATAAGATAGAATAATCATGGTTTATGTGGTTTTATAATTCTTTATGGCACCATAGCATATGTGGTCCATCCTCCCAAAATGGCATATGTGATCACATGTTCACTCATGTGATTGTAAATGACAACACTGCCAAAGATCCAACGGTCCTATTTCAACAAGTGTTGCCAATCAAAAGTTAGGATTGTTTAACCAATCTGATTTTGGGAATGTGACTCGCTGACAGTGGGTGCACAGGTTAGTCTGTTTAAATTGTGTTAATGTATGTCACATGTATGATTTCTGACTACCTCCGTATCAAGCATGATATAATTCCTGAAGGAAATTAGCTAAAGTAAAATGTAATGGGCCCTTTTTCCTGACTGCTGCTGAAATCTTTTTATTTTTTATTTTTTATTTTTATTTTTATAAATTTATTTATAAAATATAAATAATGCTAATGTCAATTTCAGAGGATGAATTGTTGGTCAGAACAACTGCCCGTGAGATTGGCTTTGCTGCAGATGGGCCATGAATAAAGAATTTCCCACTGCTTGGTTGTAAGCAAAGATGACCAACCATTTGCATCCAATGGGCAGAAAGCCTTATTTTGTCGAGTGAATTGTTAAACGGTGCAAATCATTTTGCCTGTGGTCCATCCAGCAGCCATGCTTGATCCATTCTGATCACTGCGTATGGTCCAGATTTTCACATGTATGCGAGCCATCTTTGAGTCAGCACCATAGTTGCTGTAGGAAGTGACATGGTTGTATTTTCAAAATGCAACTGTGAAGAGCCATACATTTACTCCTTTCAGGTTCCATTTGCTTTGTGCAAAACAGGCGGATTTAGTATTTGCACTCATCATGGTCTCAGAAAGGTGTGATTGCACAATCTCCAGACCCTAACCAACACCCTATTCATCTCCAATCCAACAGTAGATTTGGGTCCAAAAGAAATGTATGGACATCGGGTCCAAGTTTTCCAAGCCGTTCCTGCCTATTTTTACCTTACCATATATATATATATATATATATATATATATATATATATATATATATATATATATATATATATATATATATATATATATATATATATATATATATATGAGTCATGCTCCCCTACGCACGTGTGCACCTTTGCACACGTGCCATGGTGTCTAATCTGAACGGTCCATGTGATGCGGAATCCCATAAAACCCATGTAACAAATTTTCACCCCGATCTAATATTCTGGTGGGCCTTAGGAAAGAGAAATGCAAATCAAGGGAGGAAATTGTTTTCATTTTTCATGGCCCATCAAAGTTTTAGATCAAAGTAAAACTTAGGCCCAGGGGGTTTCAGGAGGTGCTGCTTCACATGAACGGTTCAGATTTTGGATCCACATCACGTATGATGGGTTCTCAAAAAAGTTCGTACGTAGTACGTACGAACTGGTTCGCAGGTGATCGTATCCGTATATATATATATATATATATATATATATATATATATACGGAAAATGAGCGAGTTTCACTTCCGTGTCCTATTGAATGCACTTGTTTGTCAATATGTTGCTGGCACACGTCTGATCTAATTAATAGGCACATCAGGTGGGCCGCATTGAGAATGCATTATGGCTCTGGCCAGTCGGAGTTGGTTCTCTCTCTTCTATCCATTAGTGTAGACAACCTGATGAATGGACATGTTGGATGCCAAATAAACATCATGGTGAGCCCTAGGAAGCTTTCAACGGTGGGTGTCATTGTCTCCACTACTTTCTATGGTGTGGTCCACTTGAGCTTTAAATCTGCCTCATTTGTTGGTCCATGCCCTAAAATAATCTTGCAAAATGGAAGTAAGCCTGTGAGCCCATGCCAAGGCAAAATGAAATTTCCTCTCCTACTTATTCAAGCCTAGTCCCATCTTGTTGATCTTTTCTACCACCGTAGCAGACATGGAAAATAAGTGAATAAACACTTATATATGATATAGGCCACAGGATACATGGCAGGGGTGATGCAAGGATTAATTCTTATAGGTTGGATTGCTTTCCTTTCATTTTAGATAACAATCCAATCAAACTGTTAATAATCTTCTATTTTGGACTAATCAAATCATCATCAGCCATTTGTTATTAGTATAATCAGACCATTTGGCTTCCACATCGGTCAAATCTAGCCGTTCATTTTCAATATCAATCCAATTGATTCATTCACCTAAATTTTAACATGAGTGAATCGTTCATCTTCAACAAGGGTACATCGATCTTCCATTTTAGACTTATCCCTCTAATTAGTTGGAGCTACATGATGGATTGGCCAAGTCTATGTGGACTACACCTTTGATCTGTAATGGTAGCTGGGCTCAAACTACCATTGGTCTCTAGTGTTTTTCATATTGGTTCGACTGAGCCTATATTGAAAATCAATGACGGATGTCGAAAATGAGTGGTCGACTTGAATGACGCTAAAGATATACAGTTAGATTGAACCCACATCATAGATGAACAATCTAATAGGATTAATAACAAAGTTTGATGGACTAATTGTGCTGGAATTAGAGATGAATGGTCATATTTGGCTGATATTGAAAATCAACAGGTAAATCAACCTAAGTAGAAGCCAAATGGTCCTATTTGAATGATATTAAAGATAAATGGTCTGATTAGACTGATATTAAGATATTTTCAAAAGCTAGACATTTACCTATGACAGGACTGAGACACTTTTGAACATAACTCCTCTGCTGTAGTTGCAACCAAATGCACACTAGGAGTCTGATCCAGATCGAACACAGTAAGGCTGGTGTTATGCCAGGTTTTCATGGGATGATCTTGAATGGGGGGATATGTAGAATTGGGTTTTTAGTTTGTAGAATTAAACACATCCACTCATTCAGTTGATGATTTGATAGGCAGACTAACAACAACAACCCCTGAAATCTCCAAGGTTAGAAAAATCCTAAAAGCTAATGCTGGGCCTTTTTTTTTTTTTTGATGTTTTGTATTCTGTATTTCAATTCTAGCCATCTTCTTGTGGAAAGTGATTGCTCACAACTGCATGTTGGTTAACTTAAAATTCAACCTGTGTTTGCAGGCATCAAAAGTGAAATTTCTATTGTATGAATGTCAACAACAAATTAACAAATATGGATTCTATGATTGGGTTCAACCCTTTGGCTTCCAATTGAAGAAAGCCTCATAATCATTCTTTATACATGGCTAGAAAATCACAATAGTTTAGAACAAGAAGGCAAATTTTGCTTCTCATCTCTATCTACCCTTTACTGTGGAAATTGTTACCTCATTAATAGAACAATTCATTTGCGTATTAGAATCAGAGTTTCCAGTGGAGACACTCATGTAGAAAGCAGATTTTTTCGGTGTTGGCAGAGTTGCAGTTTCACCATCAACTGTCAAGCATGGTAAGAACAGAAGCCATGGTCGGTCGATCTCTTGCATTTTCTTGCACACACAAAAGCGCCACATGGATGCATCTCAATACTTTAGATGGATTGTATGTCTCACTTAGTGAAGGATCCATAAAATCAATGTATAAAAGCAATCCATACAAGTAATGGATGAATAATCATTTTGACACTTACATGTCCTGTAAGGCTAGAAGCGTCTTCGTAGTTGTAAAATCCAAAATTCTTTTCTCCACTGACGATTTCAAGCAATACAATTCCAAAGCTAAAGACATCGGATTTCATAGAAAAAAGCCCATTGGCCGCACACTCAGGAGGCATGTAGCCACTACATTCCACAATTATGTAAAATTAGTATGGTGCCATATAAGATACGTTGCAAGTAATGCATAATTTACTTTCTTTGAATGTTGAAAAATTGTGTCGTAAAACGATAATATTTATATTATAAAATAAGTAGAATCCGTTTAAGGCACTCACAAGGTCCCGACAACTCTATTTGTATTTTCTTCAGTTTGGTTTCCACCAAAAATTCGTGCCATTCCAAAGTCTGAAATTTTAGGATTCATCTCGTTGTCAAGAAGAATGTTGCTAGTTTTTAGATCTCTATGAATAATTCTCAGCCTAGAATCTTGATGAAGATAAAGAAGCCCTCGAGCAATTCCCAAGATGATGTTGAAGCACTTATCCCACCCTAGTAATGCACATCGATTTGGATCTGCCAATTGTATTCAGAGAAGAAAATGTAGTTTCACCAACAATGCAAGTTCTTACCTAGTAGAATTCAAACATGAATCTGAAATAGATTGGAGCTTTTCTGGATATAGGAGCATACCAAAGAGAAAGAAATCCAAGCTTTTATTGGGCATGTATTCATGGATCAACATCTTTTCATCTCCTTCAATGCAATAACCTAAGATCCTAACCAGATTCCTGTGTTGTAGTTTAGCAATCAGTAAAACCTCATTCTTGAACTCTTCAAGGCCCTGTCCAGAAGTCTTAGACAGTCTTTTTACAGCTATTTCTTGTCCTCCTGGAAGCTTACCCTAATATAAGATGAAAAAGTATAAGACAATGTCAATTGAAGTATAGATGGTTAGGGCCATCAGGTGGGCCACATACGTACCCTGATGAGTTCAAAGGATTGATCATTGGGCTGAGTAATCTAAATGGGGCCCACATGACAGATGACTTGGATGTCCCACCCAAGAACTTGGTAGGGCCATTTGCAGGCATGTTGACTGTATGCATAGGTGCACATGAACCTAGTATAGCTCACAGCTCATCATCCAAGAAAAATAGGTGATCTATTTTCATCTTTTAGTAATATAGGTTTTGGTCATGGACGATTACCTGATAGACAGGCCCAAAACCCCCTTTTCCAAGCTCATTTGAATCTGAAAAGTTCTCCGTTGCTTCTACTATGCATTCAAAATCAATAAATAGTATATCAAAGCTATTCTTTCCATCCATCAACTCATTGTCATGAAAGCTTGTGCCCAAACAACGTAATGACATGTTCGGCATTTTTTTCTCTGATACAAAGAAAAACAATAGAAGTCATGAAACATATAAGTATGATGGATGCGAGTATTCAGAAGTATCAGTTTGTCACTAACCTTTTCTCTTATTCTTCCTCCTCCACAATCCATAGATCAATGTCATAGACAACAGAATTCCTATAGCAGCAGTTATTATGATGACTAGCAACAACCGTTTCTTCCCACTTGATTTGTTAACACTGCCTTCCGTGGATACAAGAAAGAAAATACACTCAAGTCATATGCTTTGGAGGAGGATTCATGGAATACTGATTCTGCAAACATATTTGCTATGATAAGTGATCTAATTACTATTAAAACCATGACAATGAGTGGAATCCACATGGTATGAACCCAATCTATGACCACCTTCTAATGGTAATCAGATTGTTTCCCACTGGAAATTCTGTCCTCAACTTACAACTGTGATTTTTTGGGATGTTTAATAGAAGTTAGATCAAGACTCTTACTTACCACGCCTGCAGTTCATACGTAATGGATCCCATTGAAAATTTCCATTGCAAAAGCACCTTTTCCTTCCAACTTCTTCCTTATCTGACAAACATGATGAATTTGTCCAAGCATTGCAATCCTCCTCCGATTCACAAACTGGCTCCGGTGGTGCATCCCATTCAATCACAACTCCCTCCTGCCACATGCGTACTTCCACAGATGATCGTAAATTAACAATGCTCGAATAAGAGCTACACCCAGTATCAGAAATCCCAATCTTATGTGATGTCGATGACTGCAAACCTCCAGCACCATAACCACAACAAATCTCTGAATAGAAACAAGGTGCTCTTCCTTGCTGTATATAGCTATGGCATGGACTAGAAGAGTTGCAATTAAGAGGTGACAGGTTTTTGGGTGTTGAAGAACAATTTAGCAACAGAATAGTGTTATTTCTGTTCACATGAAATGCTAAACTGCTATTAAGATGAATATCACTTGGTTTCAAACTCCCAGCCCAACAGAGATCCACACCTTCTAGTTTGATCACAAATGTCCGAGTTTCTGGATTGATGTTGATAATTGGAAAAGATGCGCCATTAGGTGTGTGAAAGTGGAGCTGTCCAGTGGAGTTATTACACTCGAAGCTATTATAAGCGGGATCGCCGCAGTTGAGTCCGGGATTTAAAGGATGAGGAATGGTATTGGTACCACAGCTTTCACACTGTATTCCTGTAAAATCTATGAGAAGACAAACAGAGAAATTCCATTAAAAGGGCGGCAGAATAATGTACATAATTTCTACTTTTGGTTATACACATTTTGTATTATTGGATCTTAGATGAGCAAAATTGAAATTGATAGGTGTAGGTCTTCATAAGAGTGGGTCACACAACCACAGACATGAAATCTAAGCCATTCATAGGTAAAAGCTCATTCTGAATATGCATGGCTTAAAAAATAACTGAATGCCCCTCATTAGGTGGGTACAGATTCATAGTTGGCTAAACATCATTAAGAAAAAAGTATTCGAGTTTTATTGAGTTTAAATCATTAAAAAGATGTAAAAAATTTGGTTTAAAAAAAAAAAAAAACAAAAATGCAAAAAAATTGGAGAATAAAACATAATGAAAAAAATTGTTATATATGAATTTATGTGTGTATATATTATCTTTAAATAAGGTTAAAAGTGAAAAACTTCAACTAAGTTAATTGAAATTTCTAGATATCATAAATAAGAAATTATCTATATAGGTAATTTAAATTTATACCATAACTTTTCATCATGCATCCCAATATTATGATAATCCAAAGTGGTTGCTAGAGTGGAATGGTTAGATGATGATGATAATAACAATTTTCAAAAGAAAAACATTCTGAATTTGATTTGTCCAAAAAAGATGAGGTGGTTTTTTTTTTTTTTTGTTTTTTCCTTCTATAACATGGATTTTAAAAGGGAGTTTTATCAACTGCGTGCAGATTTCACGAGGATGCAGGTAGCCCTGTAATTTATTGACTTTTGTTTTCCATGAGATTACTAAAATAGGAATTTATTTTATTCATAGAAGTTGGTTTCTTCAGCCAGAGAAGGGATTTAGATATTAATTAATTTAAAATGAAATAAAAAATAAAATATAGTGAATAAAGAGAAAAGAAAACCCACGTTGGATGGATCTTATCTTGCTATTTTTGGTGGATGGGTGGGCTTTTTTAAAAAAAAAATCTTTCGTGCATTGAATAATTCAGTTACGCCATATTCTGGCTCGGTATGGTCTTTGAAAAATATCTACATGTATGTACCCATTCGTGTAACTTTAGGCCCACTTGAGAAAATCACACTATCAGCAAAACTGGTGGGCCATGCACTTATTCTCAGCACGCAACTGTGGCCGAATTGATGTATAGACGGCCCAAATTTACGAGAGATGATATACTGAGGTTTGGCCCCACCCACTGATTGCTCAACATCTCTCTAACATGTGCTATATTTAATTTTGATCCACTTTCCAGTGTGAATGAGGTAAATGGAATTGTGGGCGTATGCACTTATTTTAAAAAAGTTGACAGTGGACGACTTTGATAAAGGTGCGGTCTACCATGAGATCTTCAACCACCATTTCAGTCGGATGTGGACCATTCATTTACTTTTAATAAGTGTGTAAAATCAGCAAAATGCATGCGCTCATCAGGTGGGACGTTGAATCAGTGGGTGCGGATCGCCAAAGGATGTGCCAGTAGCGGGGTGTTTTATCTACACCGTCCATTCATTTTTCTAGATCATTTATGAATGACGTTATGAACGGTATGGATGGCATTTAAACATCACTGTCGACCCAAGGGAGGTTCCAACGGTAGGAATTTCCCTACCCACCTTTTCCTTCAGTGCAGCCCACTTGAGTCTTGGGTCTGCTCACTTTTTAGTCTCAAGTTCTAAAATTATCTTACAAAACAGATGGACGGTTAGATTTCTCACAAACATCACCGTGGGCCCACCTAGGTTTCCGGTGCAGTAATCCGCGTCCGCTTCACACGCGTTTGTTTTTTTTTTTTTCCCACGTGTGAAGCGAGAGGGAGTGCAAATATCGTTCTCCTTTATCGACCGGTCATCTACGTGGCCCAACCAGGTGGATGGGCCTGATTAGCTTGTGTGAAGACCGAGTGTATGGAGGCAACGTCACGTGCCATGATCCCATCGTTACCAAGCATCAAACGTGCTTATCCGAGCTATCGTAGCCTCTCACCATTTCTAACCTGCCATGAGGACACTGTGTACGAGATCCCGGCTTTTTTCACAAGGGGAATCGTCTCACACAATCAAGTTCACAAGGCATGAGTTGAATCTAAACCGTTGGATATCCTTATCCACCATCCATTACGCACATGCATACCCCACCGAGCCTAAATTTTTTTTTTTTTTTTTAAATTTTATGGGGCCCACCAAATGAATGAGCTTAATCTAAATGATCTAATAATCAAAACTTACTCAATTCAGAAGCCGCGAGTCGAACATTAAAAGGTCCACCTCCAATCCATCATCGTCCACCTCCCGAAGATCAGCCACATCAGTAAACCAAAAGCGACAGGGAAGAGAGCTACTGTTTCTGCTATCAATCTTGAAAGCATACGCCCTGCAACTACAACCATAAGAATCACAAACCCGCCTACATATTGTAGAATTTTCAGCTGATGAAGTATTTGTAGGATCAACCAACTTCACCCTCTTCAAATCCAAGAACCCATCGTTAGCCCCACATTGCCACTTGATCCTTGCCATACACCCATCGAGCCAATTTCCAGAATTCAAAGCCCTAGCCGACTTGGGCTTGAATCCCGGCAAGCATTTACACATCGGCTCGCCGTTCTCGTTGCAGCTACTGTTAGGTCCACAAGCACCAGATGAATCGCACATCGAATCCCGTCCAGACCAGGCGTTAATCGACACACCATCAGCCATTGATACTGAGTAGCTATTCAGAACACCGTATGATTCCATTACCAAACCCATATATACTGTATCTGTACTAGGAAGGAAGGAGTAGGTGAAATATCTCTCTTCTTCTTTGCTTGTGATGCTGTAGTTGAGACAGCTCCCTGGAAATGCAAGACTATCGAAGCTACTTCCATTCCAGAAAATGACCCTTTGGTACGGAGCCGATTTCCGCCAGATAAAGAACTGGTCTGGTGATTGAGGATCGATGCCGAATGCATAACTTCCAGGCGCAGGGTCATCGTCGGTTTTCCATGATCTGAGTATTTGGGTCTTACCGGTTGTGAGATTGATACCGATCTTCATACCAGGTAGTAGTGTATTAGAGGGATCGTCGAAGCTCTCCCATACTACTCTTCCTGAGTTACTAGAATTCCCTTCTCTCAAGACCAGATTGCCGGTATCTTGCAGCACTGCAATCAAACCAACGGATGTTGCTGCATTCGCTGCTGCTGATGACGATGACCACCGAATTTTGCTGATTCCATCCAAGACTAGAAGGTTTCCAGTACCATCAATGACTAATAATCCAGAGGAATCCGCAATTGGGTTTTCTCTGTTTGCAACCCAAACAACAGTGGTGCTGTCGGAGGTAATATTTTTCGATAACCATATTCCAACGTAACGATTTTTGGATTGGCCGGGACTGAAAAATCCCAATTCGAATAGCTTGTTAGTTGAAACAAGGGTTCGTCCATCTCTAAGTGATTGGAAGGTAGATAATGTGTTTGTCGCAGCGGCAAATGGAAGCAAGCGTATACATGGTAAGAAGAATAAGAGGATTGCAGTGGTAGAAGAAACACACCATCCATGGATGCTTCTGGTTTTTGCCATCGCCCTATTCTGCAAAAAACCTACAGCTTGCTTTATCATCTGGGAAACGCACGCTGAAATCTATATAAAAAGGACGCGGAATGACTACTGAAACTGTCAGTAGCTGGTAGATTGTTCTGGTTTTTATCAACGCCGTCCATCCATTTTTACAAGATCATTTTATGCATGAGCAAAAAAATGAGGCAGATCCAAATGTCACGTGGACCACACCACAGGAAACAGCAGTGATTGAACGCCGACCATTAAAAACCTCCGTAATGTTTATTTGCCATCCAACCTGTGCGAGAAAACACAAATATCAGCTTCACCCAATGTAATGCTTATTTGCCATCCCACATCTTGATTAGGTCAAACGGACCCAGACGAGAGGAAAATACAAATATCAGCTTCTACAACTTTCGTGCCCCCCAAAATTTTTTTTAACGTGAGCGTTCAATCACCATTGTTTTCTTGTAATGCAGCTACATTTGGATGTGTTTTATTTTTGCGCTAATGCTAAAAAATATGTGAAATAATAGATTAAAAACGGGGATAAAACACATACATCATGTAAAGCCCATGTAGTACTGGCCAATAGCCACCTCACTCTCGCTGCTGGCGGTATCCGCATACATAACCTTTGTTCATCTGTTGTTATCAGGAGGTTTGCTAATTCCAGGCTTGACTACCCCAATCCCGATGTATGCCTTCACATGTGCCCAGACGGCACTCCGGTGAATCAGGGTGGCCAGAGTGTTAAAAGTAGGGGTGGATCCTTGACCGTGGGGCCATCACATTACATCCATACCGTCCATCTGTTTTGACAGCTTATTCTAAGGGCTTGTTTGGCGGGCGGATTTAGCGGGATTAGGAGGGATGGGATCGTAATGTCCCATCCGCTCGGTCCACTAGTCTAATTGGGCCTACATAGATCCCACGGGACGGCTGATATTTCTAGCGAAGGTGGTCCCGGCAGTTGCAGTTCGACCCTCTGCTGCTAGTGCTCCTTTAGGCATGTCTGCTACGGTAGAATGACCAGTAGCCAAGGTGGCCTATGAGATTCCTCCCCCAGCTGCCCAGGCAGAGGCTAAGATTGTTGTTGCTCCCAAAGAGAGCCAGGCAGCGCGTAGTGGCGAGTTGGTAGCTGCACCAGCCCATTCCTCTTCACATGACGCTTGGCAGAGGGAGGTGGTGGACCTCGACGTGCCTCCTTCCCTCGCCGAGTAAACTTGGGCCAATGGGGGGGTTCCTCTTCCTCTATCCCTAAACACTTATCTATGCTAGTGAACTTGCATATCGAGGTGAGTTTGTAGTCGTAGTGTCGGGGTCAGGTTGCCCCCTTTTTTTTGGATGTCTTCTCGCTAACTTATTTTCCTCACTCTTGTAGGGTTGCTTGGGACCCTTGCAGTTCATCACTTCTTGCTTGACCTAAAGGCTTGGGTCAACAACGTGAATCAAAAGCTCAGTGCTGCTAGAGCCGACTTGGAGGGGAGAGCTTAGGAGCTTTGACAACTCTTTGTTTAGTAAAATCATGGTAACAATATCCAGTTCGACATTATCAGGGTTAAGTCTGACATCAGTTCCAATTGGTTTTCCGTTCTTGTCTCATCCTGTAAATCATATTAGTCCGATCTCATTTTCGTAAAAATAAGCCTCAGCCGTGTTAGACATGGATAAGAACGGTTTGTTATCAGCCAAATGATTTGGTTGAGATGTTTTAGCCTAGAAACTCAATGGCAGTGTTAGCACCATAATGTAATATAATGTAATTGGAGGGAATGAGCCAAACTGTATAACCGAATTCGGACACTAACCCCTCATGTGTGTCCGAATTCGGTTCATTTACAACTTCATTCTTGGTTCCTTCATTCGGTTTAGAAGAAGCTAGTTCTAATGTTTTTGCTTTAACAAACAATTCTTCAATTAAAAGATTATCCAAAAACTCTTTATCGCATATATGATCAAGCTAGTTCTAATGTATTCGGTCGATCCTTATATATCCATTCTTACCTTATCGTAATTTTAGTTTTCAACTGAGTCAAGGCCCACATGAAGCTTAGTCATATTTACCAATATATGTTCTTGTTCTTCTGTCTTTGGTATTGCCAAGCTTGATCGGGTTGGCGGGTACTTCATTTGAGATTGATCCAATACAACGGCCGATTGTCTTCTTTTTGCTACATATTGCCTTTGCCAATATCATTTATAAGTATGAGTCATCCCTTCTGGTATTGCTAAGAATTTCGAATGACTGGGCTTTTTCCACACTCCTTCTCAAACATGCCGATGTTTAATCATCCTTAACCGTTGGACGAATCTAGTATGATCACTAGCATGTTTGACCTTTTGTGGGTAAAGAGAATTTCTTTTTTCATAGTTTTGATTGACCGATTGTCTTGCTTGATATTTTAGTAGATAAAATATCCCATTTAATTGAGTCAAGCTCGCACATTTATGACAAAAGCGTTGATAGTTTGAAATTATTACCTCCAGACATGCTTCGGTCATGTTAAACATAGGCTTATGCCTCATACTCCTTTTGTCATCTTTTCGCTCCTTGGCTCGACCCATTTGCACTTTAAGATTAATTTTTTGTCGCGGCTGAATTGACCTTTGAGGATTAATGGTGGCTATATTGATCTTCATATTAGAAGGAAACATATCAGTATTGATTAGCATTGCTTCTTTTTCTTTTTCAGGGAACTTCAACAACCCTTTATCGATGTTGTCTTGAATAACATTCCTAAAAACAACGCATTTATCAGTGGGATATGACCGAGTTCCATGCTATTTACAATAATTAATTTTCTTCAATATTTCGTTTATCGGAATCTTATGGTTAACATGAATTTTGATAAATTTGCCGACTAACATGATATCAAAGATTCCGTTAGCGCGAGAAATATCAAATGTGTATGTTCATTGAACTCTCTGATTAGAGGATGTTGTTATCTTTGTTTTAACTAAAGTTGAACATGTGAATAGTTGTTTAGCCACTACTTCAACCACTGTAACATCATCATTAAGGTCACACTAATATGTTCCTGTTGACGAATTCTTTTGTCGTATTGACTCTTGAATCATGATCTCATATCGAAATGCATTTTTGGTCAAATTATAAAGATATGTGAATTTTGTCCCGATAAACTTCTTATGAAGCTTGAATTCTAGACCATCTTGAGGTAATTGGACAAATTCTGCTTGAGTGATGATTACCTTGCATTGACCTTTTGCTCTTTTAAATGGAGCAATATAATTTTTGACTGATTCTCCTGGCAATTGCCGAAAATGAGTAAGATTAGCCATGAAAATTTCTTTATCTTTATAAAAGAATTGAGCATGAAACTTTTCTTCCATCTCTTGCCAATTCTATATGAAATTTGGTAGCAAATTGGAATTCTGAGTGAAAGCTACTCCAATAAGTGAATGACAAAATAGTTGTAATTTATAATACTCATTATTGGCCAACTCTTCACATTGTATGGTAAATTAGCCTATGTGTTTTATGGTTGATTAACCTGTATCACCTGTAAACAATGTAAAGTTAGGTGATAAACTGGAGTAGTAGTTCAACTGAGAACTTGGCCTGTTACTTCCTGTAACCAGTTGAACAATTTAGTTACGCCCTTAGTATTATTGTGCATTAACTAGCGATATTTTTAGACCAACCTGATATTGCTTTTCATTATATGATTGATTTTTAAGTAAATATTGTCCCTAAGGTATCCCTTGATTCTTGAGTTTAGGGATTAAGTTTCTATTCTTATGTTCAGGACTCTTGAAATCTATCGGTAGTGGTGAATTTCGCATATCCTAGACAAGAATACGTTTAGTACGTCTGAAATTTACCGGTATCAGTGAAATTTGCATGTCTTGAATTAGACCAAGGATATGAATAAGTGGTGACACTGGCTGGGGCTAGTGGTATAGGTGCTAGATTCCCAATAGAACTAGTATTGACCTGTTGATAAGGTACAACAAGTGTTCTTTCAGCAAACAAAGCCACCAACCAATTCATACTCTTGGTATAACCGACCATCCACATGTTAAAGGTCTTACTCTAGGCTCGAGAGTGTTCAACCTAAACTCGCGACAATTCTGTGATATGCTGAACCCCCCTTTGCAAGTTGACTATCCCGACTAACATAATCTCAAGAGGTTCAACTCGGGATGTCGATGGTGTCACACCCCAAACTTGGAAACCGGGCTCATAAAATTCCCGATCGCCAAATCCGGTGCTGACAGCCTCCGTAGTACCCCATTCTCGGCTCCCAGCGTATATACGCCAGATTCCGATCTTGGGATCCTACAAGGAGGATTTTCCAATGTATATTTATCTCGTAATGAGCATAACCACAAGATTACCCAAATCACATAGGCAACATCATCATCATATATCCACTAATATAATCGTTTGAGTACAATACTGAAAGAGAAATACATATATAAAATAAATCAAAGCTCCAGAAGACCGCTGCACGCTCTAGGCTCAATGCTGCTACAACCTAACATCACTTGCACGCATCTATTGTGCATAAGCTTATAGGAAGCTTAGTGGGCGGTGAAAGTGTGTGCATAAGGTAAGTGCCAAGTAAGCAATATCAGAGTAATCAGAGTAGGCGAAAATACTGATAAACGCATAATCATACAATATCAGAAACACTAGCAAGATCATAAATCATACGAAATCAGAGTAATACGAAAACATACTGATAGGCCCATAAATACCATCAGTCTTATCCAGGCTATGCGACGCAGAAATATAATAAAAACAATATCATATACTGATGAAGCAATGTAGATCAACTATGCAATGCGAAGACAACAAGCCAAATATCAGATGCTGCTGATGTAATGCAATATACAAATCCTGATGAGTCCACGAATACCATCAGTCGTATCTAGGCCGTATAATGCAGAAACATAGCAACCTAAAATGCTAAGTACTACGGATACAATGTGGTATGCGGTGCGAATGAAATGACCATGCTGGAGTGTGAAGTCGGGATGATAGTACGTAGTATCGCAGGCTATGGGGTCCACCACCAGGGACTTCTATCCAAACCAGTCCCATACCTAAATTTGGATAGTCAGACTCAATGTGGTAAACTCCTGATCTCAGGTTAGTCGCGCGCCCAACCGAAATCCTCGCCATGCGAAGGTACATGTAACAAATAGTTACGCACCACCAGCCCGAGTGGATAGTGAATGAATGAATATGCAATTCTTGCTCAATCAGTCCACATATCAGTAAGGTTACTCTCTGGAAAATCGTCGGGGTCTATTACACTCCAAACCAGGTTGCCGCCCCATCGCGTGCAACAAGGTGAGTGAAAGAGACCTCACTATCCGCCTGCCAAAATTGGGCCCAGCTCGTCGATAGCGGATCCATTCCTCGAGCTGGTTAGACTCAGCCTAGCATTGCTCCCTTCTCTCGGGCAGGTAAGGCCGTACCCCCTTTCAACCGACCACGACATAGTGGGAGACGCGGCCTAACGGTATACGGCCCTCATGCGCTCGTGCATCCACTCGGTCTAGATGTTGGAGCAACTTCTGGAACCAAGAGGGTTTAGGAACTTTCACCTAAGGATATCTATAGCACCCCATGTAGAACAGATTTTCGGTATCCCATCTGGCCATCCACGATAAGCCTGTGGAGGCTATGGCCCTGATGTTGCTAGGGCGTACATGATGCAAGATGCATGAGTCATACAATCCAGTCATGCATCAATCCTGTGCATACCGTGTGCTCATATGAGATTACTTCCGCCTATTAGGGAGTCTCATAACAACATGCTCAATGACATATGTAATGATCAACCTCATCTCATAACAAACATGCAGATGATGCGTATGAGCATGTATCATGATGCTATGCTGTCACACACTCGTAATCGGCATCATCAATCAATCTCGACAATGTGGACATTTAACCAGCATTGCCCTTGAGGAATGACCCACATAAAGCCTAATATATAATAGACTCATGGCCTCATACAAGGACCTAATATGCCACACCATGAGCCTTACTCAAGGGCCACATATACACAACAGGTGGGCCCTGCTCATGGGCTTCAAATACATGACATATGGGCCCTACACATAGGTCATGAATACATCAAACGCGTCACACATCATGGGCCTAATACATATCACAATGGCCTTGCCCATAGGCCACAAATACACAACAATGGGCCTTGCCTATGGGCCATGAATACATCACAGTAGGCCTCAAGTATGGTTCGTATATATATCATATAGGTCTCGACAATTGGAATTGACTGTCACGCCCCAAACTCGGAAACTGGGCTCACAAAATTCCCGATCGCCGAATCCGGCGCCGACAGCCTCCGTAGAACCCCATTCTCGGCTCCCAGCGCCCATTCGCCAGGTTTTGATCCTGGGATACTACAAGGAGAATTTTCAACATTAGTTTGATTCGTAATAAGCATAACCAAAGGCATAACCCACAAACAATAACCAAAAACTCCATCACATTTCCACTATGATAAAAAACTTTACAAGTACAATGAGCATAAAAGGAAATACAATGATGATAGACCAAAAGCTCCAAAATGATCTGCCACGCGTCCAAGCCTCAGCGCTGCTGCGATCCAACGTCACCTGTACGCAACGGTCGTGCATAAGCTTATAGAAAGCTTAGAGGGTGGTGAAAGTGTATGCTAAAGGTGGTAATGCAGTTATGCAGTATCAGAGTAATGCGGAACATGCTGATGAATGCCAAGAATACCATTAGCTGTACCAAGGCCATACGGTGCAAAGGATGATGTCGACCATACCAAGGCCATGCAATGCGAAATGCAACTCAAGCATACAAATCCTCATCTAAGTCCACATATCGATACAACTTAAAATCTGAAATATCACCGGGGTCTAGTACACTCCAAGCCAGATTGCTGCCCTATCGTGCGCAATAAGGTAGTGAAAAAGACCTCACTATCTGCCTGCCAAAATCGGGCTCGGCTCGTCAATAGCAGACCCATTCCTCGAGCTGGTCAGACTCAGCCTAGCATTGCCCCCTACTCTCGGGCGGATAAGGCCGCACCCCCTTCCAACCGACCACGACACAGTGGAAAGCGCAATCGTCTGGTAATCGGCACTCGGCGCTCATGCACCCACTCGGTTTAGACGTTGGAGCAACCTCTTGGTACCATAAGGGTTTAGGGACTTTCACCCAGGGATATCTATCGCACCCCATGTAGAACAGTATTTTCGGTATCCAATCCTGCCAACCACGATACGTCTGTGGAGGCTACGACCCTGATGTCGCTAGGGCGTATAGTAACCATATCACACAATGCGAATGCATGAATCACACTATCCAGTCATGCAGCAATCCTGCGAGTATCGTGCGCTCATGTAGGGCAACACCCCCTGTATGGGAGCCCCTAAACCATTTGCCCAAAGGCATATGCTATGATCAGTCTTTTCTCATATCAACCATACATATGATGCATATGATCATGAATCATGGAACTAAACATGTTATATGGGATGGATGATGTTCATAATGAAGATGGGCCTAGATGACCTACACATAACACGTACGGGCCTATAATGAGCCCTAGGGTGAGTCATAATGCGGACATTTAACCAACACTATACTTGCAATGTGGACGTCAAACCACCATTGCTCCCAAGGCATAGCCCGACGTAAACATCATTACATAACCCATGTTGGGATCACACATTGCAATGGACCTTAGGTACATCCCATTGAGCCTTAAATACATCAAATGGGCCAAATCACATGGGCCTTATATTCATTAAGTGGGCCACATCAATGGGCCGCACCAATGGGCCTTATGTACATTGCAATGGGCTATAACCCGTGCGCCTTAGAGTGCATCAAATGGGCCTACTCACATGAGCCTTATATGTATCAAATGGGCATCGCCAATTGGGCCCCATACGTGCATCAAATGGGCCTCAACCCATAGGCCCCAATACATTTTAATGGGCCTTAACCCATGGGCCCCTAATACATCAAATGGGCCTCGACCCATGGGCCTTACATATAAATCAAAGTGGGCCTCAACCATGGGCCAGAAGTAAGCTGAGATGGGCCTTAAATACATATCAAAGTGGGCCTCGACCACGGGCCACAAGTAAATTGAGATGGGCCTCCCATCACCAGTAGATTATATATAATATAATATATAATATATATATAATACATATAATATTATATATAATATAATATTATATATATATATACACACACGTACACACCCACACACGCATGCACAGATCACACCCACCGTCCAGGACGGTGGGGTTAATACAAACATCACAGTGGGCTCCACCGTCCAGGCGGACGGTGGAAATGAAACACATACATCCTTGTGGGCTCCATGTGGGGCCCACCATAATGTTGATATGCCATCCAACCCGTTGATAAGGCCACGTGGGCCTAGATGAAGGGTGAAAACAAATTTCACCCTGATCCAAAACTTCTGTGGACCCAAAAAGGGTTTCAAAGGTAGAGGTTCAATCCCACTGTTTCCTACGGTGTGGGCCACCTGAGTCTTGGATCAGGCTGATTTTTGGAGTGGGCCCAAGTCAGGGAGTGGCCCACCCTATGAACGGATTAGATGGCAGATAAACATCAGTGGGGCCCGTGGGATCCAGTCTGCTCGCCCGTCCTCCCGAACGCTGGTGCGCAGGCAAAGCCTGCTGCCTTTCTGACACAGCAGCCAACGCTGCTGTGTTTGTATTTTTTTTATTTCAGTTTTGCTGTGGTTTTTGCAGGTGGGGTCCACATCTAAACAATCTACTCCGTCCAACGGCCCTCCATGGCTCCAGACAAGCAAAACAAGCCCAATATTGGGCCTGTTTCGGCGTATAGAAACAACAGGGAATAATTCAATAGTAAACCCGTTGTTTGACATGCCATGGCCTGCCTGAAAGTCTGATTGGTCCCATCTTTCGGCTTAACGCCTAAAACAAGCTTGGGAAAGGAATGGACGGCATGGATTTAATACATACATCAGGTGGGACCCATATGAGTGGGCCACCCATATCCTTTGAAACAAGATGATATTTGTGATTTCCAACAAACGTCCAGCGTCCAGGGATGCTGGACGGTCTGGCCATGCAAGTGGGCCTGCTCAGGTGGGCCACCAATGATGGGTAGTGTGGGTACTACACATGAAGTGGGTCCCACTTAGGCGACTTAGACAAAATACATACTTCATAATGGGGTCCATTCAAGTGGGCCACACAACTTCATTATCATCACAAAAAAATAAAAAATAAAATAAAAGGGAGAGAAATAGAGAGTGAGACCCGCGTGATGGAGGGACCCCGGCACTATGGGCCCTCCCTTGCACTAAATCATACATCAAGTGGGTCCCATTACATGTGGGCCCATTAAATTAAAATTCAACGGTGGAGATCCCTTCTCCACTAAATTAGACGGTCTAGATGACCCTAAATATGCAAGAAAATAAACATCATGATGGGGTCCATGGAGAATGGCCCCATCATGGAATGATCATGATGATCCAAGTGGGCCATTGGCTACATCTTAGGGTCCAAAGTGAGATCCAAACCATTGATCGGTTGGCCTCACTTGGCCCATCTTAAAAACATCAAAAACTACTCTATTGAAGCACCCACCACTTGATCTTCTTGCTCCCTTGGCTTCCTTAGCTCCTTGTGCTTCTCTTTGATGGAGGAAGATGAGAAATGGATGGCTAGGATGGGAGATCTAGGAATGGAAAGGTGGGCCACACATGTAGCTTGGGAGATATGGGGAGAGGCTCATACGTATGGATTTTTTTTGCTTGGGAAAGTTTGAAAATGAGAGAGAGACTTGTAAGGAAGAGAGAGAGAGAGTAATGGGTGATGGAGTGATGGATGGGAGAGAGAGGGATGGGTGTAAGAGCTTCTTTTTGACTTTTGTGGCAAAAGTTGTAAGAGAGGTAAGGCTTGTGTAAGAACTTTTTAACTTTAGGGCTTGCTTGGGAAAGGGTGAAAGGTGATGTGTACTTTACATGATGGGATTGATGGGATTGATTGATTGATGTGATACCTTATAGAGATTCTCTCGAAATTCGCACGCACTGCGTTTTCCTCGCACCGAACACTGGCCCACATCTCCCAACTAAGGTATCGCCTCGGCGCGTGAGTCGCGGCATCGGAACCGCGGCGACGACGCGGTCGCTAAGGTATAAGTCCTGAGTTGAGTCGATTCGGGCTGACGACATGAGAATCAAGGTCACGCGTAAATACCGATTAAGGGTCGAAGGTTGCCGAAATTTGACCGGAAAGACCGCGGAAGCCTATGGAACGGTACGGTCTAGGATACGGGGCTTATAGCTCTCCCCTCCTAATAGAAATTTCGTCCTCGAAATTTACACAATCATCGCAACTAAGCAGAACTCACAAGGAAGAAGAAACATATCATCATCATATAACATCAGAGATAACATACAAAATACAATACATGATCAATCATAAAAAAGATGGGGATAACGCTCTCGAATCTCAGCTTCGCGCTCCCAAGAAACCTCCTCAATAGAACCCCACTAAACCTTCACCAACGGAATGACCCTGGTCCGGAGGACCTGCTCCTTCCGATCAAGGATACGGACTGGCTGCTCAATATAGGAAGCGTCCTCACGAACCTCTAACGGCTGCCAATCGATAACAGGAACAATGTCTGACCCACACTTCCTCAACATGGAGACATGAAAAATGTTGTGGACGCCAGACAACTGGGATGGCAAGGCAAGCCGATAGGCCACGGCGCCAACGCGCCCAGTGATCTCAAAAGGTCCTATGAATCTCAGGGCAAGCTTGCCCTTCGCTCCAAATCGCACTACGCCCTTCATGGGCGAGACCTTGAGATACACATGGTCCCTTACATCAAACTCCAAGGGACGACGCCGATGATCAGCAAAACTCTTCTGCCGGCTCTGAGCTGTGCGCATCCTCTGCCTGATGATATCAATAGCCTCTGACGTCTCCTGCACAAGCTCAGGACCTAGGAGACGACGCTCTCCAACCTCGGTCCAATAACTCGGTGATCTGCATGGTCTGCCATATAGTGCCTCAAAAGGAGCCATGCCGATGGTCTCCTGATAGCTGTTATTGTATGAGAACTCAGCCAATCGCAGATGCTCATCCCAGTTACCCCCGAAATCAATCGCGCAGGCCCGAAGCATATCCTCAAGGATCTGGTTGACCCTCTCGGTCTGGCCATCGGTCTGCCGATGGTACGCGGTGCTGAGCTGCAAATCAGAACCCATCGCTCTCTGGAAGCTCCCCCAAAACTGAGACGTGAACCTCGGGTCTCGGTCAGAAACGATCGAGATTGGAACGCCATGCAGTCTCACAATATCCTCGATGAATAATCTCGCAAGCCAGTCCAAAGGCCAAGTCGCACGTATCGCAATAAAATGTGCCGACTTCGTCAGACAATCCACAACTACCCAAATGGCGTCATGACCGCGCTGAGTCCTCGGCAAGCCCATAATGAAATCTGTCGACACATGCTCCCACTTCCACATCGGGACACTCAATGGCTACAATAGACCAGGGGGTCTCTGATGATCGACCTTGACACGCTGGCATGTGTCACACTCGGCCACAAAACTGGCGATCTGACGCTTCATCCCCGCCCAAAAATACTGTCGCCTCATGTCGCGGTACATCTTCGTCGAGCCAGTGTAAGACCCGTATCCTAGCCTGTACTGTTCCGTAGGCTTCCACAGTCATCCCGGTCGAATTTCGGCGACCTGCGATCAGTTATCGGCATTTACGTGTGACCCTATGATGTGTCTCGTATATCTGAGTCGGCTCGACCCGAGACTTGTACCAGTGCGACTGCGTCGTCGCTGCGGTTCCAATGCTGCATCTTGCATACCGATCCGGTACCCTGGCAGGGGGATGTGGACCCGCACGCAGTTCAAGGAAAAACGCCGCACGTTGCAATCCCAAGAGAATGTCCCATCAATCATATCAAAAGTCAAGTACTCCATCCCATCAAGTCAAGTACAAGCAACATTTTTCTTACATCACCCTTACCTAAAGTCAACTTTCCCATCACCTCACCATCTCTCTCCCATCACTTCTCTTACATCACTTCCTCTCTCATCTTTTTTCCTCTAAGCAATCCCTCCATGGAGCAACCCACGTCCATGGCTCCCATGAGAGAGCTAGTGTGGCCCACCTCCCTATCTCCCATCTCCACCATCCAATGATCATCTCCACCATTGAAATTGCTTCTTTGGGACTCTATCACGCATTGGCGAAAGAAGGAAGAAGAGATCTCGAGGTGGGTGAATTTATTTTGAGTAGATCTTGACCTTTAGATCATAGTGGGTGTTTTTCTAAGGTTTGATTTGTGTGATTTTAATGGTTTGAGGGGCCACTTGTGGTGGGACCCATCTTGATGTATGTTTTGTATCTATGAGGGGCCCTTAGTGGCGGGGTCCCTCCATCATCCGATCTCCCTATCTCTCTCTCTCTCTCTCTCTCTCTTTTTATGGCCCACTTGATCCATGCCGTCCACGAGATGGACCCCACCTTGAAATGTGTGACTGGTGGGCCACATGTATGTGGACCCCACCTTGATAGACATGTAGCACTCAGACCGTCCAAGCTGGGGAGCATCCAGCAGCAAAGGCTGCTAGACTACACCAAAGAAAGCAGAAATATCAGCTTGATTCAATTCCTGGTGGCCCACCCACGTGTGCCACCTTGATGCATGTATTCATCCCCATCGTTCAAGACAGCGTAGGACGTGTGGGTTCTGCTGTAATTTTGAGGTGATCCACACCACCCAAATCATGGGACCACCATGATACCAGTTATATCCACGATGTCAACAGGCCCCTGGGCGTGAGGGAACACAAACGGCAGCTTCATCCAACCGTTGTGTCGGCACTGCAACATATGGGTTTTTAACCCACGCTGCCCGTCTGTTGTGGGGCCCACTCCACATGTGTTACACGTGTGGAGATGGGGTCCACCAGATGTATTCGCTGAACATTTCACCGTCCATTGCTGGACGGTGATTGGTGAGAGCCACCCTCCTGTACATGAACATCCAAGCCGTCCGTCCATTTTTACTATATTTGTGGGCCACGTGGGCTGGACCCCACCTGATGGTGGTTCTAATCTCACCGTCCGTCTGAGGACAGTGGGAAATCAACTTGATGTTGTTTATCCCCACCGTACAATCTCTGGACGGTGGGAGTGGATCGGCTGATGTACCTTACTACCGCACGTCAGCAGGTCCTGTGGACCCCACTCATGATATATGTGATTCATCCATGCTGCAGAGCAGCTGTGGGACCCATGCGCGTGTGGACTCCACATGCATGAATGTGAATATCAAGTCATCGATTTGTCCAGCGTCCAGGTCTGGACGCTGGAACCTATTTTCAACAAAAAAAAAGGAAAAAGAAGATGGAAGAAAGAAAGATAAAGTAATATTATATAATATTATATATGTATATATATACACAACATATATATATGTCTGGTGGGCCCATGTGGGACCCACCTTGATGTACGAATTTTATATTCAAGACGTCCATCTGTTTGAGGACGTGGCCCACTATTTGATGTATTGTATCCAAGCCGTCCTTTTGGACAATGCTGACGTCAGCCATGATGTGTGTTTTATTCCACACCGTCCAGATAGGCTGGACGGTGGAGTGTGCATGATGTACGTGTATCCACACGTGGGATCCACCTTGATTTCATCCATACCGTCCAAACCGGGGACGGTGGTCCCACGCAGCTAGTGCAGCTGTTTGACATCAGCCAGTCATGTGGGTCTGATCAGATTTATGTGATTTATACCAGCCGTCCATTTGAGGACGTGGACCAGCCATGATGTATGTACTATATCTATACCGTGCACTTGGATGAGGTACATGCAACATCGTGGGTCCATAGGGCACCATTTTAAAGTGATATGGGCCCATGCCTTTTGTGGGTTACAGATTGCATGTATGCATGTCATGTTGAATGACTTGAATACATGACATGTGTGTATGTACACGTGAGATGCATGACTAGTTAGTACCTGTAATAGTAGTATGCATGCATACATGTATGATGGGTGTGCGATAAGGTGCATGACACTACATTATCTGTTATACATGCATGGATGCAAGTAATACATGCATGAGTGATGGGTTGTGTGTTATACATGCATGGATGCGAGTAATACATGCATGAGTGATGGGTTGTGTGTTATACATGCATGGATGCAAGTAATACTGCATGAGTGATAGGTTACGTTGAATGTATGTTGAATGTATATGTGACGTATATGGATGGACACCTGATCTGCACATGACCTAAACTATGGTAGAAAGGCACGTGTAAGGCTTGAGGTCGAGTAAGCACTCACTGGTAATATTATTTGAATGCATGCTTGCATAGGAGTTTAGCCGTACATGTGAGTGCATTGCATGCACCTTCACGGCCTTGTCAATGAGATGTATTTGAGGCCCACCTTGATATATTTGTGGCTGCCTATGAGGCCCACCTTGATGTATTTATGGCTTGTCCATGAGGCCCTCCTCGATGAATTTGAAGCCCGTCCATGAGGCCGGACGTGTTGCATAGGAGGCCCATGTAATGCGGCCCACTTGATACTTATATGGCCCATGTGATATGGCCCTTTGTGATGTATATTAGGCCCGTGTCTGATGCCTGTTGCGATGTATATTGGGCCCATGGGTGAGGCCTGATGTGAAGTATATAAAGCCCGTGTGGGCGGCCCCTTATGATATATGTTGGCCCTTGCGTGTGTGGCTATGGGCCCACTTTATGTTTGGCTCTATGTGGGCCATTCCTTGGGAGCAATGTTGGTTAGATGTCCACATTGATGGGCAATGACGGTTAGATGTCCTTATTATGACCTTCCCTTAGGCCTTGCTAGGCCATTCTCATCGATGTCGATTGCCAATTTCGATCTTTGAGGCCGATTGCTGATTTTGATTGACGTGACCGATTTGCCGACTCTGACTATTGATCAACCCCGATTGTCGTGGCCGATTGCCGATTATCGATTGAGGCCGATTACCGATTCTGATTTGTCGTGGCCGATTGTTGATTATCGATTAAGGCCGATTATCATGGCCGATTACCGAGTCTGATTTGTCGATTACTGATTCTGATTTGTCATGGCCGATTGTCGATTATCGATCAAGGCCTATTATCGTGATCGATTGCCGATTCTGATTGTCGTGACTAATTTACCGATGCTGATTATCGATCGATTTGATTGTCGTGACCGATTGTCGATGCTGATTATCGATCGATTTGATTGTCGTGACCGATTTGCCGACTCTGATTATCGATTGATCTCGATTGTCATGACCGATTTGCCGATTCTGATTACCGATCGATTCGATTGCTGTGACCGATTTACCGATTTTGATTATCGATCGATCCCGATTGTCGAGGCCGAGTATCGAAGCCGATTCCGATTGTCGAGGTCGATTGTATAGATCGATTCCGATTGTTGAGGTCGATTTCGAGTGTCGACTCCGATTGTTGAGACCTATATGATGTATATACGAACCGTATTCGAGGCCTACTGTGATGTATTTATGACCCATGGGCAAGGCCCATTGTGGTGTATTCGTGGCCCATGGGTAAGGCCATTGTGGTATGTATTAGGCCCATGATGTATGACGCATTTGATGTATTCGTGACCCATGTGTAAGGTCCACATGTTATATATTTGAAGCCCATGAGCAGGGCTCACCTGTTATGTATATGTGTCCCTTGAGTAAGGCCCATGGTGTTATATATTAGGTCCTTGTATGAGGCCATGAGTCTACTATATATTAGGCTTTATGTGGGTCATTCCTTGAGGGCAACACTGGTTAAATGTCCACATTGTCGAGATCGATTGTCAATGCCGGTTATTGATACCGATTATGAGTATGTGACAGCATAGCATCATGATACATGCCCATACGCACCATCTGCATGTTTGTTGTGAGATGTGGTTGATCATTGCATATGTCATTGAGCATGTTGTTATGAGACTTCTTGATAGGTGGAGGTTATCTCATATGAGTGCAGTATGCACAGGATTAATGCATGACTGGATTGTATGACTCATGCATCTTGCATTGTGTGCCCTAGCGACATCGGGGCTTTAGCCTCCACAGGCATATCGTGGATGGTCAGATGGGACACCGGAAATGTTTAGTTCTAGCATACGGGCGCCATAGATGTTCTTGAGTGAAAATCCCTAAACCTCCGAGGCCAGGAGACGCCTCAACGTCGAGACCGAGTGGATACATGAGCGCCTGAGTGCTGAATACCAGGAGGCCGCGTCTCCCATTGTGTCGTGGTCGGTTGGGAGGGGGTGTGGCCTTACCCGCCCGAGGGTAGGGGGCATTACTAGGCTGAGTTTGACTAGCTCGTGAATGGGTCCGCTATCGACGTGCCGGATAGGTATTGGCAGACTATTGGCCAGGCGGATAGTGAGGTTTCTTACGCTCACTTGGACTGTGCTGCTAGGAGAGAGACAATGTCATTTGGAGTGTACTAAACCCCGGTGATGATCCCAGAGAAGAACTGTACTGATATGTGGATTTAGTGAGCAAGAGTTGCATACTCATTCATACATTGATTCATTCACTATCCACTCGGGTTGGTGGCGCGCAACTATTTGTTACGTGTGCTCTCGCAATGGCTAGTATTTCGGTTGGGGCGCGCGACTAACCTGAGATCAGGAGTTTACCACATTGAGTCTGACTATCCAAATTTAGGTATGGGACTGGTTTGGATAGAAGTCCCTTGTGATGGACCCCATAGCCCGCGATACTACGTACTATCATCCCGACTTCACACTCCAGTATGGTCATTCTATTCGCACCGCATATTGCATGACATTAGTGGCATATGACATTTTGGGTTATTGTATCTTTGCATTTATATGGTCTACGTACGGCTGACGCTATTTGTGTTACTCATCAGGAATGTATATTGTATTGCATCCTCTGCATTTGATATTTGGCTATCTATGATTCTTCATTGCATAGTTGTTCTATATTGTGTATTCTAACATTGATTGACTCATAGACTTGTCCGTATTTCCGCTTACTCTGTTATCATATGATTTATGATCTTATCAATATTTCTGCTTACTTTGATAATTCATGATCTTATCAATATTTCTGTTTATTCCGATATTGTATGATTTATGGATTACCGGTATTTCTGGTATTGTATGATGATGTCATTATGTTGAATACTTGGCACTTACCTTGTACACACACTTACACCACCCTCTAAGCTTTCTATAAGCTTATGCACGATAGATGCGTGCAGATGATGATAAGTTGCAGCAGTGTTGAGCTTGGAGCGTGCAGCGGTCTTCTTGAGCTTAACTTTCGATTTATGTATTTCCTTTTCAATATTGTATTCAAATGTTTATATTAGTGGATATGTGATGATGATGTTGTCTTTGTAATTTCGGTATACTTGTGATTATGCTTATTACGAGTTAAACGTATGTTGGAAAAAAAAAATCCTCCTTGTAAGATCCCAGGATCGGAATCTGGTGTATGAACGCTAGGAGCCGAGAATGGGGTACTACGGAGGCTGTCGGCACCAAATTCGATGATCGGGATTCCTGTGAATCTGATTTTTGTGTTTGGGGTGTGACAGCCAGGATGGATAGAAAACCGCGATTGATGTGCCTCGGTCATAAGATCTCTATGTAACTCAGGAATATCCGGGACACATAATCGGCCTCTGAAGCAAAGTCCACCATCAGAACCAATCTGTCAATCTGTCTGACTCTCAGATGCTGCCTCTGCTCGGTAATCCTGTAACGACTCGTCTGCCTATTGAGCCTCGATCACCCTTGCGACAAGAGAGGGTTGAATCGACAGGCTCGATAACTGCATAATAGAAGACTGCAAGCTAAACTCAAAGTCGTACTCTGCTATATCCTCGAGCATCCGCCACTCCTGAATCGCCATCCTTCTTCTTCACGAAGAGTACCAATGCTTCCCATGGCGAACTGCTCGGACAGATAAAGCCCAACTCACGCAACTCGTCCAACTGCTTCTGCAGTTCCTGCAACTCCAATGGTGCCATACGATATGGGGCCTTTGAAATAGGCGCAGTACTGGGCACGACATCAATCTGAAACTCGGTGAGTCGACGAGGCGGTAATCCCAGAATCTCCTGAAACACATCGGGAAAATCGCAAACCACAGGCAACTGGTCGATGCTCACCGCTATGGGCTCCTCTATGGCACAAGACATCAAACAAGACAACGGCTCTCCTCTGGGCTCAGCAATGAACTGGAACTGCGGCAAGCCAGGTATACAAAACGTGATTGTCCTCGCGGAGCAATCCAATATGGCGTGGTACTCGGCAAGCCAATCCATGCCCAGGATGACGTCGAACTCGGACATCGGCAAAGCAAACAGATCGACAGGCAAAAAGATATCCCCAACTAGAACGGGGAAGGACGAGCAAAATTGGCTCAACACTGCAGTCTTCCCCAAGGGAGTCAATACTGTCAACCCCTCACGAGCAGACTCCAATGGGAAACCAGTCGATCGGCAAAAACTCTCGGCCACAAAAGAATGAGATGCACCAAAATCAAACAACACACGTGCAATGCATGCAGATACTGGAAGTATACCCTCAACGACTCCTCCAGATGACTGAGGATCCTGCTGGGCCGCATAGAATCGAGCCTGAGCTGGCTGAGGAGATGCCTGTCCCCTTTGAGCGTGCTGTTGCTGCTGCTATCGCTGAGGTGGTCGAAACTGCTGCCTCTGCTGCTGCGGTCTCGGAGGCTGGTGCTGATGCTGCTGCTGAGGTGGCCTCAGTGGTGGGGTGTACGCCCCGGTTTTCAGGACCCGAGTATGTGACCCGTGTCCCAGAAACCCGAGTGTTAGCTTTAAAGGATGGTCAAATTCGTGTGTACATTTTTTTTTCCTTCATCAGAGTAAGCAACTAAGCGTAGTGTGGACAAATCGTCATAAAGGAAAATTCCATTATCATTCAAATTTACGAGAAGCTGCCCATAATGACTTATACAAACCAATGTCTCTGAATTTAACAAGTACAAAATTTACAAGCATTTAATACATGAAGAATAGCGGAAAGCATATGAATATAAGCCGCAAGATCACGCAGCTCCTCCAGGTAATTACAGCCATGCATCCCTGGCAATCGTACCCTGCTCCTCATCAAGTCTGAACATGCATATCACTAAAGCCACCTGTACTACCTGTACGGTTGTATATTTGATGGATGAGTGGCCAACTCAGTGTGAATTCCCCTCAAGATTACACACTGCCGCATTAGGTAAGAAATAGTATAAAACATCCAGACAACCAAAACAGAGTAAATGCAGTCTTATTAGGTGCATGGATGCATGAATGCAATCATCGACCCGGGTAAATTATCCGGACGGTCGGTGCCCCAGGAAAAATATCCAGACAGGCAATGGGGTCGTCACCCAAAGATGTGAGTGGTCATCAGCGCAACACGCAGCGTAATCGTATGGGCATGAGTGATCCAAGTCATCATCAAAAATCGATCGGCTGGTCATTAGCGCAACTCGTAGCGTAATCGTATGGGCATAATGATCCAAGCCGTCGTAATATGCTATGCATGCATGATTAGCCAAGTCATTATTAGTCCATTTACAACCAGCCAATTTAGATAAGCTCAAAGGTCACTACGGGGAGCACATGGCCCAGCGTAGGCCGACAGCTCGGGCATAGTGTCCCATTACCACCATCCCCGGCTCATGAGGCTACCATCTTAGGATGTTTAATGGAAACCCGTCGACTAGTGGCCAATCATATTACAGTATATGGGGCTTACCATCGCATGGTTACACAGTATAAAACCTCGAACCCATATAGGGAAAATATCAGAACAAAGCCACATAGGGCGATATCAAACAAGCCACATAGGGTAATTATAAAAATAGGCCTCATAGGGCGAGTGTCAAAACTATGCGATAAAAGACCATCCTTGAAAACCGTTTGGACACAATAACCCTAGATGGTAGGCCCACATCAATGATTCATTTAGACCACTACTCAATAACCACTAAGTCGAAGGTCCATTTTAATCACAACTAGTCGGGTTACATCCCAAGTATGGGTGTACAATTATAGGTGGGGGTTTCCCACTAATGTACCAGTTCAAAGTCCATAAGCAATACACAAATAATCCACAAGCATGAACAAATATACAGGATGAACATTAAACAGGTAATATAGCAATTCAATTTCCACCAGCTAATACATGTGATTATAAGAGAGAGAGATATCAATTATAATTTTTAATAAAAACTATAACTTAAGCTAATGAGAAGATGGAAAGCTCAAGGGGAAGAATCATCACCTCATGCATCGAATCGCCAATTGGCGTTGCTACGAAGCGCGTGCACCCTCAGGATTGAATCCTACCATGGATTGTGAAGTTGTACGTGAGATCAGGTTTCTACAAAGTACTTAAGGTCAAGGTTAATATGACCTAGGGTTTAGGTTACTTATGTTTAGAGTTTTATTCTAGAGTCTAGTCCCATACTTAGATTTTAGGATTTTAATGTAAAGTTTAGGGCTTCATCTTAGGATTTAGTTCTAAGTTTAGATTATGGAATTTAAACTCTATTTCGTGTGGCCATTAATGATATTGTTAATGGGAGTAATGAATGGGTAAAATTAATAAATAAATTGTTGTAAATTTTAAGAATATTACAACGGCTAATATTATATTAAATTACCTAACAACACACGAGTGGTGATACTAATAGTGACTCATGATAGTAATAACAACGGTAAAAGGGACATATAATGATATCTTAGAGAACAACTTATTAATTTGTACGATTTGGATCATAACTTATGGTTTAGGTTACTTAGACTCAGGATTTCATCCACTAACCTAACTTTAGGCTTTGGCTTAGAGTTTAGAAATCAAATTCATATAATTAATTCATATTAATTTTAGAATGAAGTAAAAGTAGATAATAATTTCCTATTAATGCTATCAATGTTAATCTTATTGTTAATAACCTACACTGATAAAAGGTATAGCATGATAAATGTTGTAACTAACACTAGCAGAATTAACAAATAGTTAGCCATATTTAATAATCGCAATAATTATAGCCACATTAATGATGGTAATAAATACTAAGATTTGATAATTACAGCCTTTGATTATAATAGCTAGTTATAGCATAAATAACTTACCAATGTTCTAATTAAAATTCCAATACGAGGTTTTTAGGGAAAACGCACCTGTAATTCATTTGACTTGAATCAACACAACTTGGCATTTGAGTTGACTCAGCTCAACTCTCTCAATCTCACCTTCTCCCTCTTCTTTCTTTTCTTTCTTTTCTCTTTCATTCCTCCATTCCTCTATCCCTTGCTAGGATGTCCAGCAATGGGTCTGGACAGACCAACCCAGCTCGACTCGCTCAGACTCGATGAGTTGACTCAGTTTGGGCCGGACAGCCCATCTTCTTCTCATTCATTTTCTCTCTTCTCTCTCTCTCTAGAATCTCTCTTTTCTATTTCTTTCTTCTTCTTTTCCTCTCTTGCTTTAGCTGGAAAACTCCAGCAAGGAGGCTGGCGAGACCCAACATAGGTGAGTCAAGTCAACTCGCTTGCCATGCAACCCACCAACCGATCTTGCTTTCTCTCTTTCTATTACATGCCCCTATACTCTCCCTGGTTTTTCACAGGGTCTGGGACAGACCAAACTCGCAGCTAGCTCGAGCTAACCCCAACTCCAATCGCCTAGCTCAACCCAGTGAGTCGAGCAGTCGCACAAGCGACTCGGTTGGGTTGAGCCAATGCCGCACACAAGCACACACACTCCATATTTCAATTGATGGAAGGGATGCTTGGCAGGCCTGAATCCTACCAGACATGCAACTCAGCTGGGTCAGCTCGACTCAATGAAGGCAGAAGATGCCGGCGAGTAGGGTCCCCTTGACTCGGCAGTGAGTGCAACAGTTGCACTTGCCCTCTCCCTCGCTCTCTCCCACTGTTTCTCTCTTTTTCTTCTCCCTGCTGGGACGTCCAGCAGTGAGACTAGATGAACCAAACCCAGCCCAACTCAGTCCAACCTCGGCTCGGTTTGAGTCAGCAACGTGGTGCAGGTGCAGCTGCACCACGTCAACCCTCTCTCTACTCTCTTTCCTTCTATTTCTTCCTCCATTTCTTTTCTTTCCGTTTCTTTCTTCTCTTTCCTCCTTATCCTATTCATTCCCTTCACCCCAGCTGCATCAGAACATGGCCCGCAGCAAAACAGGAACCGTGGCTCGCCGAGGAAGAAGACCGGCCATTAATGGCAGATCTCGATGCGGGGCATTTTTCTCAGATCCGAATGCATTGGATGGTCTGATTTGGTGGGATAAAGCTAGGGGATGCTTCAAGTTGAAGCTCCAATGGAGTTTCATAGATGGGTTGGAAGGAAGAAGCTTTCGGATGGGTTTTCTCTCAGGCGGCTGCAAGAATGGGGAATGAGCTCCTGTTGCTCGATCCACGCCCTTTTATTCCTTTACCCTAACGTGTTAGAACCGTAGGATTGACAACAAATGGTCCAGATCGTCCTGGCTGAAACCGTCTCCAAATACGGTGGGCGAATCCAAAACTGCTTGTGGTTTTGTTTGCTAAGGGAGCCCTAAACCGCTCAGCTAAAATGAACGGCTGAGATTGCTTTGGATGGACGTCCGAGATCGTGCTAGACGCCCCTCACGCGGATCGCTGATGTGGAGTGGAAACAGTTTCCACTTTTGGAAACGTTGTGTTTTCGGGTCCTTGTTGCGCCAGCTCACGAGTGCATGTGGGTGCACCTAGCAGGTGGAGGTTTTAGGGTTTTGGTCAGGGCTAAGGTTCGCACATGATGGACGGTTTGGATTCTTTGTGGGATCCATGGTGGTGGGCCATTTGCAAATCACACGGACGACGTCCGTCAGCTGGCGCAACGAGAGGGAGAGAGAAAAACTCTCCTTTTTTTGGAGAAGCACGGGTCAGCCCGTGCTGACCGGTCTAACCAGCCTGGTGCACAGCGGGTGCATCCCCTGTGGTGCACATGCGACGCAGGTGTGGGGTCCACCGTGGTGCTTTTGAGAAATCCACACCGTCTAAATGATTCTAGAGGTCATATTAGGTCACCAAACTAAAGATGAGGTGGATCCAAAGCCTAGGTGGGGCCCACAACTTGATTTGGGTCGTATTGGTGGATTCCTGCAATTCCAACGGTCGGATCATATCGAATTTGAACGACAACGGTTAAAAGGGCTAAGGGATCTATTCAGACAACTGGGACCACCTACGCTATGAATTTAGAATATTAAATGCTATTACTGGAATAAGTTTTAATGTTTATTATTATTATTATTATTATTATTTTCCTTTATATATTTTGTCATATATAATTTATATTAATACAAATTGTTAATGAATATCAGTATGCAGAGATTAATAAATATATATTATTATTTGTATGGTCATATATGTGTTAGGTTTTTAAATTTTATATAAGTCATTAGATTTTCTAGTATATTTTATTTTTATGTATTACAGATTCTATAGTTCGTAATTTATATTAATGAGGTTGTAAGTATATGCACATAACATGGATTATAGTTACATATCATTTTAATATGAAACTTTAAATATTTATAAAATATATAAATAACATTTCATAGTATATATATTTAGGTTATATATATATATATATATTTATGTTTTTATATTAAATTACATTAAATGGTAACACTCGAGTACTGGAAAGTACGGGGTGTTACATGGGGGCTGTTGTCGCTGCTGCTGTGGGGGTCTTTGCTGCTGCTGTGGTGGTGGAGGCTGCTGTGGACCTCTCTGCTGCTGCTGCTGGGGGCGAGGACACTCCCACATATGGTGTCCTGCCACACCGCACCTAAAACAAGTGCCGATGAACTGCCTCGGAGGTGGTGCTGAAGGTGCTGCTGGCGCTCGGAAGGCTGGGCGACCTGTGCGCCTCTGCTGAGGTCGAACCTGCTGGGTATCACTGGAAGGAGCCTGCTTCTTCCGGTCTCTCCTCTGACCGCGATCAGACTGAGAACCATCCCACTCAGCCTAAAAAATCTGGGCCTTCCGCACCACTTCCTCGAAGGTCGGGAGCTCATGCCCAATAGCACGGCCTCGAAGACCGTAACGCAAGCCACCCTCAAATCGGCGGGCTCTCCGCTCCTCATCATCTACCAAGAATGGTGCAAATCTGGACAGTGCTACAAAACGAGCGGCATATTGAGCCATTATCATATCGCCCTGCACCAAGGCCTCAAACTCCAACGCTCGCTGTCGTCGGATGTGATCAGGAAAATACTGTCGGTCAAACCGATCCACAAAATCCTCCCAAGTCCATACAAAATCAGCGCTTGCTGCTCGGGAGACTGACGCCCATCAGTGCTCAGCCTCACCATGGAGAAGAAATACGGCTAATCGGACTCGTCGCTCAGTCGAGCATCCCATCGTCTCAAATATCTTCTCTACATCGGCGGGTCATTTCTCAGCCACGGTCTGGTTTGGCTCACCCTAAAAATGCGGGGGATCGAGTCGTTGGAACTCTCGAAGGAGGGCACTCGCACGCTCCTGCTCTGCCTGCGCTGGTGAAATGACTGGGTGTCTGCCCTGCCCCTGAAGTGCGGCCGTCACAGCCTGCAGCATCTGCTGTAACTGGGAAGCACTCACGGATACGGTCGGCTTCGCACCGGTCTCTAGTGGAGGAGCTGTATCCATAGGCTGGGCAGCATGAATCCCTGGTAGAGGAGCGACATCCTCAGGCTGGGCAGTAGGAATCTCTGGTGGTGGAGCAGGAATCGTAGGTGGTAGTGCGGGAGTCGCAGGTGGTGGAGTCGGAGTCGATCGAGTCACTCTCCTACGCGGCGACATGTTCTACAGGAAAGAGCGAAGGTGCCTATCAACTTTGAAAACTCTCAAAGGCACACTCGTTAAGGGTCGGTAATAAAAGATCGCTAGCTATCCGAACTAAGGACTTAAATCATTCATAACAGATATGTAATGTTGTTCTTGGTTATTCCCGAGTTATGCTCTGATACCAACTTCTGTCACACCCCAAACTCGAAAACCGGGCTCATAAAATTCTCGATCGCCGAATCTGGCGCCGACAGCCTCCGTAGAACCCCATTCTCGGCTCCCAATGCCCATTCGCTAGGTTCCGATCCTGGGATGCTACAGGGAGGATTTTCAACATCAGTTTGATTCGTAATAAGCATAACCAAAGGCATAACCCACAAACAACAACCAAAAACTCCATCACATTTCCACTATGATAAAAAACTTTACAAGTACAATGAGCATAAAGGGAAATACAATGATGATAGACCAAAAGCTCCAAAATGATCTGCCACGCGTCGAAGCCTCAGCGCTGCTGCGATCCAACGTCACCTGCACGCAACAGTCGTGCATAAGCTTATAGAAAGCTTAGAGGGTGGTGAAAGTATATGCTCAAGGTGGTAATACAGTTATGTAGTATCAGAGTAATGCGGAACATGCTGATGAATGCCAAGAATACCATTAACCGTACCAAGGCCATACGGTGCAAAGGATGATGTCGACCATACCAAGGCCATGCAATGCGAAATGCAACTCAAGCATACAAATCCTCATCTAAGTCCACATATCGATACAGCTCAAAATCTGGAATATCACCGGGGTCTAGTACACTCCAAGCCAGATTGCTGCCCCATTGCGCACAATAAGGTGAGTGAAAAAGACCTCACTATCCGCCTGCCAAAATTGGGCTCGGCTCGTCAATAGCGGATCCATTCCTCTAGCTGGTCAGACTCAGCCTAGCATTGCCCCCTACTCTCGGGCGGGTAAGGCCGCACCCCCTTCCAACCGACCACGACACAGTGGAAAGCGCAACCATCTGGTAATCGGTACTCGGCGCTCATGCACCCACTCGGTCTAGACGTTGGAGCAACCTCTTGGTACCATAAGGGTTTAGGGACTTTCACCAAGGGATATCTATCGCACCCCATGTATAACAGTATTTTCGGTATCCAATCATGCCAACCATGATACGTCTGTGGAGGCTACGGCCCTGATGTCGCTAGGGCGTACAGTAACCATATCACACAATGCGAATGCATGAATCACACTATCCAGTCATGCAGCAATCCTGCGCGTATCGTGCGCTCATGTAGGGAAACACCCCCTGTACGGGAGCCCCTAAATCATTTGCCCAAAGGCATATGCTATGATCAGTCATTTCTCATATCAAGCATACGTATGATGCATATGATCATGAATCATGGAACTAAGCATGTTATATGGGATGGATGATATTCATAACGAAGATGGGCCTAGACGGCCTACACATAACACGTACGGGCCTATAATGAGCCCTAGGGTGAGTCATAATGCGGACATTTAACCAACACTATACTTGCAATGTGGACGTCAAACCACCATTGCTCCCAAGGCATAGCCCGACGTAAACATCATTACATAACCCATGTTGGGATCACACATTGCAATGGACCTTAAGTACATCCCATTGAGCCTTAAATACATCAAATGGGTCAAATCACATGGG
The DNA here is from genome assembly GCF_029962835.1 of Magnolia sinica. Taxonomy (NCBI): domain Eukaryota; kingdom Viridiplantae; phylum Streptophyta; class Magnoliopsida; order Magnoliales; family Magnoliaceae; genus Magnolia; species Magnolia sinica. Next base: position 62,006,051 of record NC_080575.1, on the reverse strand, counting down.
CCTTATATTCATTAAGTGGGCCACATCAATGGGCCGCACCGATGGGCCTTATGTACATTGCAATGGGCTATAACCCGTGGGCCTTAGGGTGCATCAAATGGGCCTACTCACATGGGCCTTATATGTATCAAATGGGCATCGCCAATTGGGCCCCATACGTGCATCAAATGGGCCTCAACCCATAGGCCCTAATACATTTTAATGGGCCTTAACCCATGGGCCCCTAATACATCAAATGGGCCTCGACCCATGGGCCTTACATATAAATCAAAGTGGGCCTCAACCATGGGCCAGAAGTAAGCTGAGATGGGCCTTAAATACATATCAAAGTGGGCCTCGACCACGGGCCACAAGTAAATTGAGATGGGCCTCCCATCACCAGTAGATTATATATAATATAATATATAATATATATATATAATACATACAATATTATATATAATATAATATTTTATATATATATACACACACGTACACACCCACACATGCATGCACAGATCACACCCACCGTCCAGGACGGTGGGGTTAATACAAACACACAGTGGCCTGGACGGTGGAAATGAAACACATACATCCTTGTGGGCTCCATGTGGGGCCCACCATAATGTTGATATGCCATCCAACCCGTTGATAAGGCCACGTGGGCCTAGATGAAGGGTCAAAACAAATTTCACCCTGATCCAAAACTTCTGTGGACCCAAAAAGGGTTTCAAAGGTAGAGGTTCAATCCCACTGTTTCCTACGGTGTGGGCCACCTGAGTCTTGGATCAGGCTGATTTTTGGAGTGGGCCCAAGTCAGGGAGTGGCCCACCCTATGAACGGATTAGATGACAGATAAACATCAAGGTGGGGCCCATGGCTACAGCTGTGGGTGGCTGCCCGACTGCCCGTCCGCCCGGACGCTGGTGCGCAGGCAGCGCCTGCTGCCTTTCTGACACAGCAGCCGACGCTGCTGTGTTTGTATTTTTTTTATTTCAGTTTTTCTATGGTTTTTGCAGGTGGAGTCCACATCTAAACAATCTACTCCGTCCAACGGCCCTCCATGACTCCAGACAAGCAAAACAAGCCCAATATTGGGCCTGTTTCGGCGTATAGAAACAACAGGGAATAATTCAATGGTAAACCTGTTGTTTGACATGCCATGGCCCGCCTGAAAGTATGATTGGTCCCATCTTTCGGCTCAACGCCTAAAACAAGCTTGGGAAAGGAATGGACGGCATGGATTTAATACATACATCAAGGTGGGACCCATATGAGTGGGCCACCCATATCCTTTGAAACAAGATGATATTTGTGATTTCCAACAAACGTCCAGCGTCCAGGGACGCTGGACGGTTTGGCCATGCAAGTGGGCCTGCTCAGGTGGGCCACCAATGATGGGTAGTGTGGGTACTACACACATGAAGTGGGTCCCACTTAGGCGACTTAGACAAAATATATACTTCATAGTGGGGTCCATTCAAGTGGGCCACACAACCTCATTATCATCACCAAAAAAATAAAAAATAAAATAAAAGGGAGAGAGATAGAGAGTGAGACCCGCGTGATGGAGGGACCTCGGCACTATGGGCCCTTCCTTGCACTAAATCATACATCAAGTGGGTCCCATTACATGTGGACCCATTAAATTAAAATCCAACGGTGGAGATCCCTTCTCCACTAAATTAGACGGTCTAGATGACCCTAAATATGCAAGAAAATAAACATCATGATGGGGTCCATGAAGAATGGCCCCATCATGGAATGATCATGATGATCCAAGTGGGCCATTGGCTACATCTTAGGGTCCAAAGTGAGATCCAAACCATTGATCGGTTGGCCTCACTTGGCCCATCTTAAAAACATCAAAACTACCCTATCGAAGCACCCACCACTTGATGTTTTTACTCCCTTGGCTTCCTTAGCTCCTTGTGCTTCTCTTTGATGGAGGAAGATGAGAAATGGATGGCTAAGATGGGAGATCTAGGGATGGAAAGGTGGGCCACACATGTAGCTTGGGAGATATGGGGAGAGGCTCATACGTATGGATTTTTTTTTGCTTGGGAAAGTTTGAAAATGAGAGAGAGACTTGTAAGGGAGAGAGAGAGAGAGTGATGGGTGATGGAGTGATGGATGGGAGAGAGAGGGATGGGTGTAAGAGCTTCTTTTTGACTTTTGTGGCAAAAGTTGTAAGAGAGGTAAGGCTTGTGTAAGAGCTTTTTGACTTTGGGGCTTGCTTGGGAAAGGGTGAAAGGTGATGTGTACTTTACATGATGGGATTGATGGGATTAATTGATTGATGTGACACCTTGTAGAGATTCTCTCAGAATTCGCACGCACGGCGTTTTTCTCGCACCGAACACTGGCCCACATCTCCCAACCAGGGTATCGCCTCGGCGCGCGAATCGCGGCATCGGAACCGCGGGGACGACGCGGTCGCTAAGGTACAAGTCCTGAGTTGAGTCGATTCGGGCTGACGGCATGAGAATCAGGGTCGCGCGCAAATACCTATTAAGGGTCGAAGGTTGCCGGAATTCGACCGGAAAGATCGCGGAAGCCTATGAAACGGTACGGTCTAGGATACGGGGCTTACATCGACACTCAGAATCGGTCTAAACAATCGGGGTCGGCCTATACAATCGACCTCGACAATTAGAATCAGCTTCGATACTCGGCTTCGTCAATCGGGATCAATCGATAATCAGAATCGGTAAATCGGTCACGATATTCATCCCTGATCGCTAATCAGAATCGGCAAATCAGTCATGACAATCGAATCGATCGATAATCAGAATCGGCAATTCGGTCAAGGTAATCAGAGTCGGTAATTGGTCACGACAATCGTAATCAATCGATAATCTGAATCGGCAAATCGGTTACATCAATCGGAATCGATCGATAATCAGAATCAGCAAATCGGTCACGTCAATCGCAATCGGCAATCGGTCACGACAATTGGAATCGATCGAAAATCAGAATCGGTAAATCGATCACGACAATCGGATCAATCGATAATCAGAATCGGCAAAATGGTCACGACAATCGGAGTCGGTAATCGGTCACGACAATTGGAATCGATCGATAATCAGAATCAACAAATCGGTCACATCAATCGAAATCGGCAATTAGTCACGATAATCGGGATTAATCGATAATCAGAATTGGCAAATCGGTCACGACAATCGAATCAATTGATAATCAGAATCGGTAAAATGGTCACGACAATCGGAGTCGGTAATCGGTCACGACAATCGGAATCGATCGATAATCAGAATCGGTAAATCGGTCACGACAATCAGATCGATCGATAATCAAATCGGCAAATCGGTCACAACAATTGGGATAGATCGATGGTCAGAATCAGTAAATCGGTCACGACAATCAGAATCGATTAATAATCAGAATCGGTAATTGGTCATGACAATCAGATTGATCGATAATCAAATCGGCAAATCGGTCACAACAATCGGGATAGATCGATGATCAGAATCGGTAAATCGATCACGACAATCAGGATCGATTAATAATCAGAATCGGTAATTGGTCATGACAATCAGATCGATCGATAATCAAATCGGCAAATCGGTCACAACAATCGGGATAGATCGATAATCAGAATCGGTAAATCAGTCACGACAATCGGGATAGATCGATAATCAGAATCGGTAAATCGGTCACGACAATCAGGATCGATTAATAATCAGAATCGGTAATTGGTCACGACAATCAGATCGATCGATAATCCAATCGGCAAATTGGTTACAACAATCGGGATAGATCGATGATCAGAATCGGTAAATCGGTCACGTCAATCAGAATCGGCATTCAGCCACAGCAATCGGGATCGATCAATAATCAGAATCGGCAAATCGGTCACAATAATCAGAATCGACAATCGGCCACGATAATTGGCCTCGATCAATAATCGCCTCGATAATCAGAATCGGTCTCCATGCAAGGTGGGGTCCCTAGATGAACGACCGATGTATCAAGTAATATCAACGGGGCCCAATCATTTGGATTAACCCACTAGAGGATGGCGAGAATGGGCCTAACAAGGCCTAAGGGAATGTCACAATGTGGGCGTTAAACCATCATTGCCCATCAATGTGGCCATTTAACCAACATTGCTCCCAATCAGTGGCCCACATAAGGGATTCATACACAACGTCATGGCCACACATACATCGCATCGGGCTTCATACAAGGGCCCGAATGTACGACAATGGGCCACGCCCATGGGCCTCAGATACATCGCATCAGGCCATATCACATGAGCCTTAAATTCACAACAGGTGGGCCCTGCACCTAGGCCTCAAATATATAACAATGTGGGCCCTACAAATGGGTCTCATACATCACATGGGCCTTATACATCACATCGGGCCTTATGCATCACATCGGGCCTTATAATATGGGCCTCATAAACAACACATCGGCCGCATCACATGAGCCTCAAACAAATTGCAATGAGCCTCATCCCTTGGGCCCAATATACATCAAGGTGGGCCTTAATGGACGGGCCACAAATGCATTAAGGTGGGCCTCATACACATCGCCCTCAAATGCTCAATAAGTGGGTCCCACATAGGCAACAAATGGGCCTGAAGGGGCAGCCCATGGTTCAGAAAATCAGGTGGACAGTGTGTACACACAACACACATATCACGGTGGGCCACATAATGCAATGAGTGGGCAACATGAATGTACAATGTATATTCAGCAGGGTGGGCCACCACTAGACGGTCAGCCCCCCTGCTGCTGGCTTGGTTTGAGCACCCAAACGGTTGGACAGCCTGGATGAAGTACATACCTATGGTGGGCCACAAAATGGATGACTGGCGAGGATGAAACACATGCATCACTATCGACCCACACGGCACTGAAAACGGTGGTCCCCACTGAAGTACATAAATCATGGTGAGCCACATATGATCTACGTTGATAAAACACATACATCATTGCCAGGGCCCACCATCCAGTCCCTGCTGGACGGTGCTAGGAAAATACATAAATCATGGTGGGCTCCACCATTTGGACAGCCAGGTTGATGGACGGTTGAGGAGCACATACATCACTAGGCCCACACCACCCGTCCAAATGGACGAGTGTGGATATAGAACAGATGCATCAAGGTGGGTCCCACCTGCTACACGTGTCACACGTGTGGGGTGGGCCCACTTCTCAAATGAAAGGACGGTGTGTATAAAAGACATACATTAAGGTAGCCCACAGAGCTGCTGACATCAATGCAACTATTAGCTGCTGGCCATTTGGACGGCCCTGATAAGACACATGCATGGGGGACCCACCGTCCCCAAACAGATGGACGGCTAAAATGTATGGCACGTACATCAAGGTGGGTCCCACCTGCCCACACGTGCAGTACATGTGGGTGGGCCCCACATAATCTGAGAACAGATGGACGGTGCAAGTGAACACCGTGGGATCCACCGTCCTGGACAAGGACGGAGTGGATATACAGCAAATACATCATGGTGGTTTCCACCAACTTGCTGATGTTACGTACATCAACCAATCGGCTTTCCCCTAGGTGGGGTCCACTGCACGGTGGACTAATATGTACATCAGTGTAGCCCCACCGTCCAAACAGCTGGACGGTGTGGATCTGGCCCATATCCGGTGGGACCCACGGATCTTACTGCACCAAACAGCAACTATAAAACTGCTGGTGGGGCAGCCAGTAAATGGACGGTTGGATTGTGCTGGCCCATGCAACGTGAATGACTCACACGCATCAATGGTGGGTCCACATGTGTGGACCACCACAGCTTTGGGGATAAAGCTGATATATATTTTTTTAATCACTTTCGTTTAGGCTAACTGGACAGTTCCAGCAATGCTGGACCATCCAGTTAGCTGCTGGATGCAGCAAGATGGGCCCCACAGGCGGCTGGATCTGGTGGACCACACTCCATCGTAAAGAAATAAAGAGAGAGAGAGAGAGAGAGAGATACATGAGATCGGAAGAGCGGAGGGACCCCGCCACTATGGGTTCCTCTTACAAATCATACATCGAGATGGGTCCCACCATATGTGGGCCCTCTAATCATCAAAATCATATAAAAAAATCACCCACCTTAGGATCTTCTTCTTCATTCTTCCATCCACGCGTTGTAGAGCTTCAAGGGAACAAGATTCAATGGTTGAGATCGATTTTAGGGGTTGGGATTGGGTGATAGGAAGGTGGGCCACACATGGCTTCTCCATGGAAGCCATGAACGATTTTTCTCTTGGGGTTGCTTAGGAGAATGAGAGAAAATGAAAGAGTGATGGGAGTTGTAAGGATGGATGACATGGAGTGTATGGGTGAGGGATGGGGCAAATTGACTTTTTGGGCATGAGATGAGATGGGGTATGGGTAGCATTGCCTTGTTGGCATGAAAGGCATGGGAGAGGTAAGGTCTTGGTTGACTTGGTGGAAAGAGGAGGGTATGGGTAGAGATTCCATTCTCTCAACCAGGAATCTTCCTGGAAATAGCGCACACGTTGCCTGCGGTGTTTCCTCGATTTATTTTCAAGCCCATAACTCCTGGCATGGGTATCGCACCGGTACGCGAGACGCGGCATCAGAACCGCGGTGACAGCACGGTCGCTACGGTTTAAGTTTCGGGTTGAGCCGACTCTCGAATACGGGATACGACTCAGGGGTGCGCGCAATTGCTATTTACGCGTCGCGGGTCGCCAGAATTCGACCGAAAGGACCGCAGAAGCCTACGAAACGATACGGTATAGGATACGGGTCTCACAGATGGTATATTTAGATTCGGTGGAATAGGCATTAGACTAGGTTGTGGATTTTCTTACTCAGGCACCTTTTGAGTTTGCAACTCCTCATAAGTAGAGGCTCATTGGCTGCAACAACATTGGTAGCAATTGTTAAAGTATTACGACTACCCCTTTGACTCATGATTCCAAGATATTATTGCATCGGTAAATATACTTGTGTTAAAAGTGTTCTTTTTGCATAGTTGGTGCAAAATGAATATTAATGACGACCAATTAATTTTTTGAGTTCCACCAACCATGTTAAAAAATGTTGGCTGTCCAGTTTGTTTTTTAATCACGTGTAATGTATGCGGGTGTGCCAGAATCGATAAAGTGGCTCGATCCAAACCAATCAACTTCAACCCCAAGCACTGAAATAAGCAGATACAACCAATATGAACGTATATGACCATATTATAAGAAGATTGGTCGGTTACTTAGCCGCTTGCAAAATTTTATAATGATCTGGTGATAATTGGAGGGTGGGGTTCTTCCTCCGAAGATGGGTTGCTTTATGCCTTACACATGAAAGGACTTGCAGAATACGAGTGTAATCAAACAAAAGAAAAAACATTCACAATCAGTCACTAGTAGCGACTATAAGAATGCGTATCTTGAAAGAACTGCATGATATTGGATAGAGATCAAATCCAGTGTATGAACTTAGATTTGGATTACAACTAAAGATTATAGATAAGAATTATTGCTACTTTATTACCATTACTGTTGGGGCACAAAAATATTCCAATCTCATCTCATACCTAGCAGGAGAATTCCTTTGTACAGATCCCTCTCAAGGTTGTGCGCTTATGACAGTATAGAAGCCTTGTGAAGCGTTGCTCCATGATAGAGGAGGTTGTACGCTCCACATTCTGATGTAGAAGAATGGATGGACGTCATCTGATGTAGAGGGATGGACAGGTATCATTTGATATAGAAGAATGGATGGGCCTCATCTGATATGGAGGGGTGCACAGGCGTCATTTGGCGAGAAGAAGGGATGGATGTTGTCTTATATGAAGGAAGAAGTGGGTGGTCACCGCTATTTAAGGGAGAGCTTGGTGAACACCATTGTCTAAGAAAGGAGGTTAGATATTGTGTGAAGTAAGAAGTGGTGGTGATCGCTACTATTTAAGTGAGGGGATTGGGAGGCCTATAAATACCCCCTCCCATTCCTCATTTGAGAGGTTGGAGGTTGGAAGTGAGGAGAGCATTGGGAGAGAGTTGCGCACCAGGAAGTTGCGCACTAGTGGTGTTGCACCACTTTTAGTGGAGAGAAAAAGGGTGTTGCGCACCACCTTTTTTGTGGATGGGAAAAAGTTATACGCCACTTCTCATGGGGTTTGTCTTAATGAGAAGGAGTTGCGCCACTTCTCAAAGAAGTTTGTGCTCTTGTCCTAAAGGGGAAGGACTTGCGCACCACCCTCCATGGGAGGTTGTCTTGAGCAAGGACTTACGTGCCACTGTCTGTGGAGGCTTGTCCTGAAGAATGGCCTTTGCGCCACTTTTTATGGAATCCAAAAGGACTTACGCTGAGAGGAGATGGAGAAAGTGAGAAATGAGATTGCACCACTGTTCTCTCTCCCTTGTCCTTATCTTAGGAGAGTTGCGCGGATCCACACAACTCTGTCCTAAAGCCAGCCTACCTGCGTCACTTCTTAAGGAGTTTGTCCTGATGAAGGCCCTCCTGCACCATTTCTTAAGGAGTCTGTCCTAGAGCTTGGCTTTGTGGGCCACTTTGTTTGGGATTGTGTCCTGAAGGAAGCCTCCCTGCGCCACTTTGTATGGAGCATGGTCCTAATGCAAGGCTATAATGCCCTGAAAATCGGGGGTCGTGCATACACTCGACTTCCGAGTTCCCAGGTATCACTTATAACCGATTTTTTCTTATTAAAATATGATTAATCAGGTTTAAATACACAGCCTGAAATTTCCTACAACATGAAACACAACCACACTTGTCTACTGAAATGAAAGAGATCAAGTATATATATATACAGGTCCAAAAATATACATGGGTCGCACCAGGCGTGCCCAACAAAATCACAAAAGAATAGTATGTCCAAAAGAATAAAGCTGAGTCTATTACTCAGCGATCCAACGTCCCATCTACTGAGCCGATGAAGACCCGCTCATCAATTGGAAGTAGGAGAACTTGTCCTCCTCCTTGAGGCTCGCGTTGCCGGGCTCCTCATACTCTGCATCACCTACATCTATGGGTGAGTCTGGTTGGTGTTTTAAAACACAGTCTCAAATTGAGAGTGAGTGATCAACTCAGTGGGTGTTATTAATCTTAAGTTGTAACAGACATCAATTACATTATAAACTTAATGAAAAGCAATCATTCATAAATACCTAACTAATCTTATTAATGCATATGTATGATAGATAATATGATGCATGCCCTCGCCACAACACTCCCTCGAGTGACTCCATCTAACGATCATGTATGACCAACACTCCCTTAGAGCGACCTCGACTCCCAAGTCGCCAACCTAGCTAGTGCGATGCAATGATAATGCTAGCCAAGTTCTTAGTTAATTTCATTCATCCAGCAGGTTGGAGAAACTGATACACCCCACGTATCAATGCCCTCAACTGGTTGTGATGCCAAGGCCCCTCAATGTGCGAGGCCAGGGCACCGTGATCCTTGATCGCGTCTGGTTTCCCATCCCCGACTTTAAGCACATGGGGAGTACTAAGAAAGGGATCGCTCGCGGTCACTACGGGGAGGCGCATCACCCTAGCGTAGGCTGACAGCTCGGCCACAGTGTCCCATTCCACCATGTCCAGCTCACGAGTCGGTGGATCGGCTTCAGGTGGCTATCGATGGGCTATAATAGTTGTAGGGCATTCCAAGTTCCATACATATGTGAGCAAACAGGGTTAACAATCAAGATTGGTTAGTAAGTAGGCTAGACCGCACGAGTCAGGCGAGCACATGATGAATGACATCAGGTACAAGAGACCCATGTAGTCAGACTACTGCCGCCCATATGCACCCGCCCAATCCACGAGTGTAGTCTTAGGATAGCCCTACTAATGGGACTATCGTCTCTTCTCATGTTCCTGACCAATCTAAGGGTTTGATGGTGATCCATAACATGCCAACTATCAAGGTTATCGCTAGCATAGTTGCATCATGCTTACATACAACTCAACATACGATTCAGATACTCCTAACAAGCAAGCTGCATTATCATGAACAAGGTGCATGTGAGTCGTGTGGGTTAGTGAGGAAGTGAAGTGCTTCTTACAATCTTAAAGAATCAAAATGCATAAGGGCTAATGAATCATACATGTCATAAAGCAACACCATACGGGAAAAATCACGCAAGACATAAACATGTAATCATCCATTGTAACCTAATCATGTGAGAGGCACGAACAACATCATATGAGAACTAGACAAACATACAATTTCATACATTCCAAAATAAACACCCAAATCCTAGGTTTTCTCTAAATTATCCAATTATATCATCCAAGAAATCAAAATTATTAGACTCATGGTATAATTGGTGCTAGGCCACCTAAGGATAATAGTTCGCACCTGCAGATCGTTGAAGGCTTGGGAGACGACCTAGGAATGTGAATTTTTGGGGTCGAACGGCCGGAATCCCTAAAGCAAACATTTGTATGTTAGAATCTCATGCAAAACCCTTCTCAACATAAGGGTTTCAAGAAAAAGGGATAAGAAATCTTACCTAGATGATTAACAGAACGATTCTTGTGGTTGTGGTGTAGGGTTTTCCTTTGGAGAAGGGATATGGAGTTACAAGATTTGGTTTGCTTGGCCCCACCTCGATCTTAGGTCCACCTTGCTCTTCTTCACTCTCTTCCTTCTCTCTTTACTCTGTTACTCTCACTTTACTCTTTGGTGGTTGTGGTAAAGGAGGGAGTTATGAGAGAGCTAGGGTTTATTTCTTAGACTTGGGCCCTTTGGCCTCAAGTTTCAACAACTCCCCAAAATAGCCCTCTAGGACTCCTTATTGGTGTTGGGGTGGCCCTAACACCCCCTTGGCCACCAAATTTGGTGTGTAGGTGCCTCATGGCTCGATGAGGGATCATGCAAAATTTGGGAACAAACGGATAAACGAATATGGGGCTTGATGATACGGTTCTGATCTTTAAATGGCCCTATGGGGTCCATTTCGGTGATTGGGGCGATTTTGGTGGCTCTCTGGCCATAAAACTTATAGGATAGGTGCTTTATGGCCCGATGAAGGGTCATGCAAAATTTGGGAATGATCGGATATGGGTTTTGATCGTACGGGTCTGATTTGTGATCAACGGTCATTGATCCATGATCGGGTTCCAGATTCTATGGACGGGCGTAGAACAATGCATTAGACCTTCACCGTAAATGTAGAAGAGATCCAATGGCTGGAAAGCCTAGAATCTCAGTTTCACTTACAAGTGACAGATTTCAACTCTGGCCTTAGTGGGTTGCATTTGGCAAGTGTCGCTGGGACGACATGGATAATTTATTTCTGGGTGTCCATTGGGTCTAAGCCCAGTGAGATCTATACTTAACTAAAATTTTATAATTTTCTGACCTTCCCGCGTTGCGGTATAGCCCGCACGGGCTATTGCTAAATGTAAACAGCCATCTGGCTTGGCGGCTCAAACTTGGTCCTATTATGACCCGTCTGGTCTACTCAATTAGGCTAATCCTGGATTAATTTATTTATGGTACCTCATCATGAGTAGTTTAATCAAACGGTCTTACGGCAAATCCTACGTGGACGCCCCAAGACACTGTTCTGGTTGGACGAGATGTTACAATCTACCCCCCTTATAAATAAATTTCATCCCCGAAATTTGTACATGTTCGTATTGCTGAAGCAATGTTGGGTAATGCTTGTGGACTTCTGCTTTCGTCTCCTAAGTGGCCTCTTCTTCATCGTTATGGGTCCATAGTACCTTGACCAATGAGATGACTTTGTTGCGTAAGACCTGCTCCTTCCTATCCAGTATTTTAGTGGGCTGGAGAATATATGTGGCATTTTTCTTGAGCTCCACGTGCTTCCACTTGATGATGTGCGAAGGATCGGGGACATACTTCTTCAACATGGATACATGGAAGACGTTGTACACTCCGGCAAGCGGTGTAGGTAAGGCCAAACGATAGGCAACTGCACCTACGCGGTCCAAAATCTGGAAGGGCCCAATGAATCGTGGTGTGAGCTTTCCTTTCTTGCCGAAGCGTACAACACCCTTCATTGGGGAGATTTTGAGAAATACGTGGTCCCCAGCTTCAAATTCCAAGTCCATCCTCCTCATGTCGGCATAGCTCTTTTGCCTGCTTTGAGCCGTCAAGAGGCGGTGTCGGATGATTTCAATCTTTTTGGTCGTAATCCGCACAAAGTCTGGCCCTAACAAACTCTTCTCGCTAATTTCCTCCCAACAATGCGGGGCTCGGCATGGACGCCCATACAAAGCCTCGTAAGGTACCATACCGATGCTAGCCTGGAAGCTATTGTTGTAGGCGAACTCGGCATATGAGAGGCAATCGTCCCAACTCTCCTGAAAGTTTAGAACACAAGCTTGTAACATGTCTTCCAATATCTGATTCACCCGCTCGGTTTGCCTATCAGTCTACAGGTGGAATGCGGTGCTAAATTTCAACTTCACTCCCATGGCTTCTTGGATACGTGTCCAGAAAATCGACGTGAATCGAGTGTCACGGTCCGACACAATTCCAACGGGACGCCATGAAGCCACACAATCTCCTTGATATATAATTTCGCTAATTCATCGGTGGAGCTAGAAGTCTTAATTGGCAGGAAATGAGCCGATTTGGTTAACTGATCCACAATCACCCATATCGAGTCATGTCCCTTCCTAGTCTTGGGTAAGCCAGAAATGAAGTCCATAGATATAAAATTCCACTTCCATTTTGCTATGGGCATTGGTTGCAAAAGGCCTGATGGTTGGCGGTGTTTGGCCTTAACTTGTTGACAGGTGAGGCATCTGGACACATACTCCGCTATCTCCTTCTTCATGTTGTCCCACTAATAGTTTCACCTCAGATCTCGGTATATCTTGGTACTACCGGGATGCATCGCCAACTTGGAGTTGTGAGCGGCATTTAAGACTTTTTCTCGTAGTCCCTGAAGATTTGGGATACAAAGGCGACCTCGGTACCGATCCTCCACTCGGACCCTACATCATTCTTTGATCTTTCTGTCATCTTCTTTAATAACTCATCGCCCTCCTGGGCTTCAATGATTTTACTGTTAATCATAGGCTGGGCCTGAATGTGAGCTATGACCTCATACGGTTCCTCCACGATTAGCTTCATGTCGAAGTCCCGTACAAATTCCACCATGTCCCACTCTCTCACCATTAGCGGGGCCACAAATTCAATTGTCCTTTTGCGACTCAAGGTGTCAACCACCAAATTGGCCTTGCTAGGGTGATATGAGACATCGAACTTGAAGTCCTTCAACGTTTCCATCCAGCAACGCTGTCTCATGTTCAGTTCCCTTTGAGTGAAGATATATTTGAGACTCTTATGATCACAAAGGAGCTCAAACTCCTCACCATAGAGATAATGCCTCCATAGCTTTAACGCAAAAACTACTGTCGCAAACTGAAGGTCATGTGTAGGGTAGTTCTCTTTATGTTTCCTTAACTGCCGAGACGCATAAGCAATTGCCCTATCCTTTTGCATGAGCATGCAACCCAAGCCCACTTGAGAGACGTCCGTATACACAGTGTACTTGACCCATAGGTGTCGATGTCAGTTTATCTTTCAACTCTTGGAAGGCCGCCTTCGCCTTCTCATTCCGGAAAAATTTAAGGTCCTTCCGTGTCAGCTGGGATAACGGTCGGGCTATCTTCGAAAAGTCTCTAATGAATCTTCGATAATAGCCGGTGAGACCGAGAAAGCTTCTCACTTCCGTAATCGACTTTTGTTGCTTCCAATCTTGCATGGCCGCCACCTTGGCGAGATCCACAGATATTCCTTCTTTGGACACTACATTCCCAGAAATTTGACCTCATCCTTCCAGAAGTCACATTTTCTGAATTGCGCAAACAGTTGATTTTTCTTAAGTATTTTTAGGACTGCTCTTAAATGATCTTCATACTCTTCACGGCTTTTTTAATAAATCAATATGTCATCGATGAATACAATGATGAATCTGTATAAGAACGGCCTGAAGACTCTGTTCATGAGATCCATGAATACCGCTGGAGCATTGGTGAGCCTAAATGACATACCTAGGGACTCATAATGGCCAAAGCAGGTTCTGAAGGCCATTTTCTGTATATCCTCCTCCCTGACTCGCAGCTGATGGTACCCTGATTGTAGATCAATTTTTTAGAAGTATTGGGCACCCCTCAGCTGGTCAAACAAGTCATCAATTCTGGGCAACGGAAACTTGTTCCAAACCGTCACTTGGTTCAATCTCCTGTAATCTACACACAATCATAATAAGCCATCCTTCTTGTTCACAAATAAGACCAGGGCTCCCTAAGGCAAGACGCTGGGTTGGATGAAGCCTGACTTTAGCAATTTGTCAATTTGAGACCTTAGCTCTTCCATCTCACATGGGGGCATGCAGTAAGTAGGCAAGGAAATGGGTGTGGCACCCAGAGTCAGATTGATTGTGAAGTCTATCTCACATCGAGGGGGAAGTTCGGGTATGGCCTTAAACATGTCGACGAACTCTTGGACCACGAGAGTTCAAGTTAATGAAGGCCCCTGATAACCCTCCTCTAATGATGTATAACAGAAAATTCTACGATCATGACTAACCTGGACTGAGAATGTGAGGGAAGTGTTGTCGTCTTCGTATATCTTCACTGTCAGAGTGTCACAGTTAATCTCTACCTTCATCATGGTTAACCAGTCCATACTAGGATGACTTCATAATGGAAGATCTTAGTCACTATTAAATCCACAAGCGCCACCTTGCATCCCAAGTCAATGGGGCAGTCACAACACATCTTCGTTGCTTCTGAGAAAGTACCGGCGATGGCAATGATCTTTACTCCAACGAAGGGGGTAGGGTGCAGCCCTAGATGCTTGACGGTTGTATGCGATATGAGAGAAGTAGTGGACCCGGTGTCCACCAAAAGAAATATGGGAGTACCTTGAATGTAGGCCGTCACCTCGAAGGCTGTAGGAGTGGGGATGACTGCATCCTGGCCCTCGGCCACTAATGCATGTACTCGAGCCTGCTGTGGAAGGTTCGGGCGTTGTATGGGCCGTTGTAGTGGCCTAACTTGAGGTAGCGGTGGACGACGGAACTACTGGCTAGGTCCTGTCATTCGTAGGGCCAGAATCTGCAATGCCTGCTGTGGGGGTCCGTTGTTGAGCTGGGGTGGCGTGAAGCCAAGGTCCCTCATCCTCGTGAAACAGTACGGCTCCAAGTGACCTATCCTCCTACAATACCTGCACACCTAAGTAGATCGTATAGAAGGGGCCGTTGTGGCAGCTAGTCGGGGCAAAGAGTTTGGACGCGGCCTTTTCCCGGAAAAGAAGAGGACGATCCCTCCATCCTGTTCCGTGGCCCTAGTTATGAACAGGTCCGTGAGACTCGTTCCTCATCCTGTTTCGCCCGTATGGACATCTCGATGAGCTTGGCATAGGTCCGGATGCTTGCACAACACATCTTCAAGCGGATGCTGTTCCTTAATCCTGCAGTGAATCGCCTCATCTTAATCACCTCGTTGGCGATCATTTCGGAAGCATAGCGTGACAATTCTGTAAAACGGTTCTCGTATTGCGCTACGGTCATCCCCCCTTGTTGGAGGTGGAGGAATTCATTTTTCCTCTCATGCTGGTACGTCTGAGGGAGGTACTTCTTATTGAAGTGGCTCTCGAATGCCTCCCACGTCCACATGTAGTTCTCGGAAATGGACCGGAGAACACTCTCCGACCATAGGTTCGCCTCTTTCTCAAAGAGGTATGAGAGGAGCTCAACATTCTCCGCTTCCGTATATCTTCTTGTTCCACTTATCCTGCTTTGCTTGGTTCTCCTCGATCCTCGCTTGGTTCTCCTTGATCTCTGCTACCTTAGCTTGGAGCGCATCCAAACGCTCGTGTATATCTGGGATGGTAAGGGGCTCCCTGCCAAAATTTTTAATTGATCGATGTGGGCCTGTCGCTACTTAGGGCTCATCTTCATCTAGTTCAACATATCATCACCCAATATTTGTGTTGGTGTATAATTTCCATCTGATCCGCCCACACCATATTGCAGGGCCAACTGACAGACCAGGTGACCAAATGGGAGGCATACATTCTTCTGCGTTGCCCTTGCGGGCCTCACGATCTAGTGGAGTACTACGCTAGGGAGGCACACATCTGCTCCCTGTCCTACTTGATATAAAAACTCCACCATATAGCGGGAGCACTCGGTGCGGTTTTTCAACCTCGGGTACATGTTATGGGTGCAAATGCGGTGAAGCGCACGGTACTCTGGGGTCAAGTTAGACGAGTTTTGGCCGACCTCTCGCCTCCACTGGGCAACCTGTCCACATAAGAAGCGAGTCCGCTCGTTACGAGCTTGACTCGTATCCAAGTCTCCTTCCTCAATCTGCACCTCCCCTAGCGGCACCCCAAGTACGTTTGAAATGTCCGCCACCTCGAATGGGAACCTCTTGCTTCCCACTACCAGGTCAAAGCCTAGTGGCTTAAATTGAGGGTTTCTGATTCGCACGTAAAAAGCCCTAGCTTGTCTTTCACCTGCCTAGGAATCTCCATAGAATATTGGACCCCATCCCTTCTCCATAAGCCGATCGAGTAGGGCGATATCATCGAACAAGTGCTCTTCCACGGAGGCTTCAAAGGCAATATTGCATATGCGAAAGTTTCCTACATCTTCTACGGGTGGTTGGGACGCTTGAATCACGAGAGCCCTTTGAGAATTGTTTCTTCACTTGGATTGGACCTCTGAGACCGCCTTCCCCTTTGGATCGGCCTTCTGCTTACTACGTCTTTCTCAGCTCGGTCTCGGCTCGGCGGTAGTCGATCTCTTCTTTCCCATGGGGTCAGAGAAAGGAGTTGAGGTAAGAGAGGAGTTTATGTAGGATTTGGGAAGGTATTTTGGATGGGTTTTGATGAGTGCTTAAGTGAATAGAGTGGGGTTTGGTGAATGGGTGTTGAGGATGGACTTGAGAGTGGTTTGGGAGAAATGGGACTTAGGAAAGGGAAGATGGATTTGGGTTGGATGTGAGAAAGAAGAAATGGGAGTTTGTTGGAGGAAAGGGATTTGAGAGTGGGTTTAATGTTGGGTTTGTGAGTATAGTTAGGGAATGGGAGTTGAGAAATGGAGATGAGTTGAGGAATGGGTTTTGGGGATGAATGAGTGTATGGATTTTTTTTTTTTGAATGGGTTTTGAAGGTGAATAAATGTATGGAGTGAGGTTTGGTGAATGGGTTGAAATGGGTTTGTTGAAGGGGTTTTGTAGGTGGACTTGAGAATGGGATGGGTTTGATGGGTTTTGGAAATGAAGTTTGGAAATGGGGAAGAGGTGAAAGAGTGAATGTGGATTTTGAAGAAATGGCTTGAGAGTGATGGGGTGAAATGAGGGAGCGAGTGTGATGGAGTGGGAGTAAAGGGGATGGGAAAGGAAGGTGGAGGGTAATGGGAGTAATAGGAATAGGGTTTATGGACTCTAGATAGTCATAAGTAGCCCCACTCGTGTGTACATTGAAGGGGAAGGGGGATCCCAAATTTTGGACATCCGGCGTGGTCACGCCCGACCGCTGGAAGTCCGGGCGAGGTCACGCGCACACGCTGGAGGCCTGGGCGGGGTCACGTGCACACACTGGGAGTTTGGGCGGGGTCACACCCACTCGAGCGGGGTCATGTAGACATGCTGGAGTCTGGGCGAGGTCACGCGTTGTCACGCCCAAACCTGGAAATCGAATTCACAGGAATGCCGATCGCCGAATCTGGTGCCGACAGCCTTCGTAGTACCCCATTCTCGGCTCCTAGCGTTCATAAGCCAGATTCCGATCCTGGGATCCTACAAGGAAGATTTTTTTTTTTCAATGAACATTTAACTCGTAATAAGCATAATCACAAGTATACCCAAATTATAAAGACAACATTATCATCACATATCCACTAATATAAACATTTGAATACAGTACTGAAAGGGAAATATATAAATCAAAAGTCAAGCTCCAGAAAACCGCTGCAAGCTCCAGGCTCAACACTGTGGAACTTATCATCATCTGCACGCATCTATCGTGCATAAGCTTATAGAAAGCTTAGAGGGTGGTGTAAGTGTGTGCACAAGGTAAGTGTCAAGTATTTAATACAATGCCATCATCATATAATACCAGAAATACTGCTAATCCATAAATCGTACATTATCGGAATAAGCAGAAAGACTGACAAGATCATGAATTATCAGAGTAAGCAGAAATACTGACAAGATCATAAATTATAAGATAACAGAGTAAGCAATATAGAAAAACTATGTAAATAAGGAATCATAAAAAGTCAAATATCAGATGCCGAGGATGCGATGCAATATACAACTCTTGATGAGATCACGAATAATGTCAGCTGTATCTAGACCATATAAATGCAGAAACGCAGTAACCTAAAATGCCGTATGCCGCGAATGTCATGCAATATACGGTGCGAATGGAATGACCATACTAGAGTGTGAAGTCAGGATGATAGTATGTAGTATCGGAGGCTATGAGGTCCATCACAATGGACTTCTATCCAAACCAATCCCATACCTAAATTTGGATAGTCAGACTCAATGTGGTAAACTCCTGATCTCAGGTTAGTCGCGTGCCCCAACCGAAATCCTGACAATTACGAAGGCACACGTAAAAAATAGTTGCGCACCACCAACCTGAGTGGATAGTGAATGAATGAATACATGGATGAGTATGCAACTCCTGCTCACTAAATTCACATATCAGTACAGTTCATCTTTGGGATCATCACCGGGGTTTAGTACACTCCAAATGGCACTGCAGCTCTCCTAGCCGCACAGTCCAAGTGAGCATAAAAAACCTCACTATCCACTTAGCCAAAAGTCTGCCAATACCTATTCGGCACGTCGATAGCGGACCCATTCACGAGCTGGTCAAACTTAGCCTAGTATTGCCCCCTACGCTCGGGCGGGTAAGGCCACACCCCCTTCCAACCGACCACGACACAGTGGGAGACGCGACCTCCTGGTATTCAGTACTCGGATGCTCATGTATCCACTCGGTCTCGATGTTGGGGCGTTTCCTGGCCTCGGAGGTTTAGAGATTTTCACCTAGGGACATCTATTATGCCCGTATGCTAGAACCAAACATTTTCGGTGTCCCATCTGGCCATCCACGATATGCCTGTGGAGGCTACGGCCCTGATGTCGCTAGGACACACAATGCAAGATGCATGAGTCATACAATCTAGTCATGCATCAATCCTGTGCATACCGTGCACTCATGTGAGATAACCTTCGCCTATCAGGGAGTCTCATAACAACATACTCAATGACATATGCAATGATTAACCACATCTCATAACAAACATGCAGATGATGTATATGGGTATGTATCATGATGCTATGCTGTCACATACTCATAATCAGTATCAATAACTAACATCGACAATCGGCCTCGACAATGTGGACATTTAACCAACATTGCCCCCAAGGAATGACCTACATAGAGCCTAACAGACAATGGACCTATGACCTCATACAAGGGCCAAATATACAACACCATAGGCCCCACTCGAGAGCTTAATACACATCACGATGGGCCTCTCACATGGGCCTAATATATATCATAATGGGCTCCATCGCCTGACCCTCAAATGCATCACAATAGACCTTATTACATGGGCCTCATATACATAACATTGGGCCTCAACAATCGGCCTTGGCAATCGAAATCACCCTCAACAAATCGGAATCGGCTTCGATCGATAATCGGCCTCGAATACCTCACATTGATCCTCGCCCATGGGTCTTAAATACATCACATTGGGTCTCGCCCATGGGTCTTGAATACATCATATTGGGCCTCACCCACGGGTCGTAAATGCATTTCAGTGGGCCTCACACGTGGGCCTCATATACAACAAGTGGGCCGCACTACTTGGGCCTCGAATACATAGCATGTGGGCCCTCATATACATTACAATGGGCCACAACCCATGGGCCCTGAATATATCACAATGGGCCTTATCAAACGGGCTGAAAATACATCATAATGGGCCTTACCAAATGGGCTGGAAGTGCACCTCAATGGGCCACGTCCAAAATGCATCATGTGAGAGGCACGAACAACATCATATGAGAACTAGACAAACATGTCAAAAGGGCTAATGAATCATACATGTCATAAAGCAACACCATATTTGAAAAATCACGTAAGACCTGAACATGTAATCATCCATTGTAACCTCATCATGTGAGAGGCATGAACAACATCATATGAGAACTAGACAAACATACAATTCCATACATTCCAAAACAAACACCCAAATCTTAGGTTTTCTCTAGATTCTCCAATTATATCATCCAAGAAATCAAAATCATTAGACTCATGGTATAATTGGTGCTAGGCCAGTTAAGGATAATAGTCCGCACCTGCAGATCATTGAAGGCTTATGAGATGACCTAGGAATGTGGATTTTTGGGGTCGAACGGCCAGAATCCCTAAAGCAAACATTTGTATGTTAGAATCCCATGCAAAACCCTTCTCAACACAAGAGTTTCAAGAAAAAGGGATGAGAGATCTTACCTAGATGATCAACGGAATGATTCTTGTGGTTGTGGTGTAGGGTTTTCCTTTGGAGAAGGGATAGGGAGTTGCAAGATTTGGTTTGCTTGGCCCCACCTTGATCTAAGGTCCTCCTTGCTCTTCTTCACTCTTTCTTCCTTCTTTCTTTACTCTCTTGCTCTCACTTTACTCCTTGGTGGTTGTGGTAAAGGAGGGAGTTATGAGAGAGCTAGGGTTTATTTCTTAGACTTGGGCCCTTTGGCCTCAAGTTTCAATAACTCCCCAAAATAGCCCTCTAGGACTCCCTATTGGTGTTGGGGTGGCCCTAACACCCCCTTGGCCACCAAATCTGTTATGTAGGTGCCTCATGGCTCGATGAGGGGTCATGCAAAGTTTAGGAACAAACGGATAAACGAATATGGGGCTTGATCATACGGTTCTCATCTTTAAATGGCTTGTGGGGTCCATTCCGTTGATTGAGATGGTTCTGGTAGCTCTCTGGCCATGAAAATTATAGGATAGGTACTCCATGGCCCGATGTAGGGTCATGCAAAATTTAGAAACGATCGGATATGGGGTTTGATCGTACGGCTCCGATATGTGAGCAACGGTCACCCATCCACGATCAGGTCCCAGATTCTATGGACGGGCGTAAAACAATACATTAGACCTTCATCGTAAATGTAGAAGAGATTCGACAGCTGGAAAGGCTGGAATCTCAGTTTCACTTATAAGTGCCAGATTTCAACTCTGGCCTTGGTGGGTTGCATTTGGCAAGTGCCGTTGGGACGACGTGGATAATTTATTTTTGGGTATCCATTGGGTCCGTGGTCCATGATGGACCACAAGCCCAGTGAGATCTATACTTTCTTAAAATTTTATAATTTTTTGACCTTCCCTCGTCGCGGTATAACATGCACGGGCTATTGCTAAGTGTAAACGGCCATTTGGCTTGGCGGCCCGCACTTAGTCTTGTCATGACCCGTCTGGTCTACTCAATTGGGCTAATCTTAGATTAATTTATTTGTGGTACCTCACCATGAGTAGTTTAATCGAACGGTCATACGTCAAATCTTACGTGGACGCCCCAGGACATTGTTCTGGTTGGACGGGACGTTACAAAGGCTTTTACATGCACTTGTCTTAAGGAGAAGCTCTTATGTGCCACTTCATGTGGAATTATGTCCTGAAGGATGGGTTTTGCACTATTTTGAGAGGAAGCTTGTCCTAATGCTTGGCTCTTGTTTGAAAGTAAACCCTATACACTCCACATTCCCTGTCTAAGCTTGTGCAGTTCTACCTTCAAGTAGATGACCTCCACACCTGTTGAGCCTATCCATGTTATTGGAAGGATGAATGGAAGGACGATCAATGCTTATTGCATGACCAAATCAAGGGTTCTAAGTCTGCATGAGGCTTCAGACCCGCATAACTCATCTCCCTTAGAGATATGATAAAAAAGCGTCGAAATGCTGCTGAAATTTCCATTAGACTTCTCTCTCTTATTCATTATATTCATGCATTGTACTTTGTTTTCAGAATCAAGGGACATGTGAGGATGTAAAAGAACTCAGACCGAATAAAATACTCTATGATATCTGTTCTCTCATGCTTTCTTTGTTATCATTGGATGAATTCCCTCAAATCAAATGCTTTTCGTTTCTGGACGAAGCAATTATCATAGGATAAGTTGAGATAAAAGATAAATTTGTTTGATTTGTAGATAATTAATTGTTGTTGATTGGAGATTGGGGTTTTGCTCTATAGATTTCTTTTGGTATCTATAGAGTTCTGTTGCATGGCTTATTCTTCGAGATCCTTATTTCATTAATGCAATGGTTACGGTTGTTGAAAAGCCTTTCTCTAGATCATTCTTTTATTATATTTCACTTTTGTTATTGTTTCTATTTTGTCGGTCAAACTTTGTTAATCTCGGTTGCTTTCTGTATTTCGAAATACTTTGACTATATTTCTCTCTTCGTTTGTTAAACTTTTAAATAACTTAACCATATTATTTCATCGACCATCCACTGACATGTAAAGTTAGATTTACGCCAGCTATGATTCCACAAAAAGTACTTTAAGTATCTTGAAGATCTTTTGATTCACTTCCTATTTCTTGTGCAATGTCACGTCCCCCTCCTATTAGTTTTCCTATAATAGCTAGAAGATAGGGTACATCAGGTTGCATATATAAACTCAAACTAAACCAGTTTGATTGTGGAACTCATTTTTGTTAAGCTATGGTGTAAAAATGAGATCGATTAAACAATCCTATATCTTATTGGTGGACACTTGTATTGAATATTTTTCACGTTGATAGTCTAAATCTCAAGCAATCTCATTGATTAAATAAGAGTAACTTTTTGGGTGGCTTACTTTAAGTTATTGTGTTCCTCTTTAATACATCATACTCTGCGGGGTCCGCTAGTTGTATATGCAAAATCCACTATGTTCATCAGGTCTTATCCTTGATTCTAGGACCCGAGAAAAAAAGTTAGACATATCCACAACTCAGGTGGACCGCACAACAGGGAAAAATCGGTGAAATGCCAACCATGGGTTTGTGTGTGGGCCACCATAGTGTATGTTTTTCATCAAACACTTTAATTAGGTGTAATTCAGAGGATGTAATGAATATATAAGATCATCCAGGTCTAAAACTCAGAGGAGCAACACCGCGTGAACATACAAGTTCTAGGATCAACTTTTTAGTCCATGGAATTTCTTATCATTCCCATATTCTGTATGTACGGTTAAAATAAAGTTGTCACCTGATGAACGGTGTGGATTTAATAAACAACATTATGGACTCCACATAGCACGGTGTGCTGCAGACGATTCATGTGATGTTATAGCTCCTTGCGCCCACCCAGTGGACAGCTGGAATCTTCAAGGACTTTGACATTCGGAGGCGTGCAATGCAGGAGTTGACCAAGAGGAAAGCCTTTCCAGTACGATGCGGAGTGCCTGCTTACACTGCCAATAGCCGGTCGCTGCTAGGCGGTGCTTTTTGGGCCCCACAATGATGTATTTGTGTTATCTATGCTGTCCATCCATTTTTCCATATCATTTTAGGGTATAAGCCTAAAAATGAAGCAGATCAAAATCTCAGGTGTACCACACCACAGAAAACAACGGTGATTGAACATCTACCATTAAAAACTTCTTGGGAGCCACAAAAGTTTTAAATCAAGCTGATATTTGTATTTTCCCTTCATCCAAACCCTTGCGATGTAATCAACATGTTGGATGGAAAATAAACATTACAGTGGGCCTAGTCAGCTTTTAACGGTGGGCGTTGATTTATCACACTTTTCCTGTGTTGTGGTCCACTTCAGATTTGAATCTGCCTTATTTTTGCGTTCATTCCTTATAATGATCCAAATGGATGAAAGGCATTGATAAAACACCCGCATCATTGTGGGATCCACAGAGAAACGTCCAATGGCAGGTCACATTGTCACTTTTGGTGTGCAATCTGCGTCATCTCTAGTCATGAACTGATTAAGGAATAATTTAAATAGTGTGACCATCATTGGACAGAAAATGTTACGAAAAAACTTGGAGTGGAAATTCTCACTTTAGCGTTGAAAATCCCTAAACCTTCAGGCCAGGAGATGCCCCAACGTCGAGACCGAGTGGATACATTAGCGCTCGAGTGTCGAATATCAGGAGGCCGTCTCCCACTGTGTCGTAGTCAGTTGGGAGGGGATGTGGCCTTACCTGCCCGAGGGTAGGGGGCATAGCTAGGTTGAGTTTGACCAGCTCGTAAATGGGTCTGCTATCGACGTGCCGGATAGATATTGGCAGACTATTGGCCAAGCGGATAGTGAGGTTTCTTACACTCACTTGGACTATGCTACTGGGAGAGGGCAGTGCCATTTGAAGTGTACTAAACCCCGGTGATGATCCCAGAGATGAATAGTACTGATATGTGGACTTATTGAGCAGGAGTTGCATACTCATTCATTCATTCATTCACTATCCACTCAGGCTGGTGGTGCACAACTATTTGTTACGTGTACCTTCGTAATGGCTAGGATTTCGGTTGGGGCGCGCGATTAACCTGAGATCAGGAGTTTACCACATTGAGTCTGACTATCCAAATTTAGGTATGAGACTGGTTTGGATAGAAGTCCCTTGTGATGGACCTTATAGCCTACGATACTATGTACTATCATCCCGACTTCACACTCCAATATGGTCATTCCATTCACACCGCATATTGCATTACATCTACGGCATATGACATTTTGGGTTACCTGTGTTTCTGCATTTATATGGTTTAGAGACCGCATATGATATTTGACTCTTTATGACTCCTCATTTGTATAGTTGATCTGTATCGCATATTCTGATATTGTTCCTCATTTATATAGCTGATCTGTATTGCATATTCTAATATTGATTGACTCATGGACTTGTCAGTATTTTCGCTTACTCTGATAACATATGATTCATGATCTTGCGCCTATTTCGAGATTGTATGATTATGGCATTATGTTGAATACTTGGCACTTACCTTGTGCACATACACCATCCTCTAAGCTTTCTATAAGCTTATGCACGATAGATGCGTGCAGGTGATGTTAGGTTGCAGCAGCGTGGAGCTTGAAGTATGTAGTTGACTTCTGTAATTTTTCCATATGTATTTCCCTTTCAGCATTGTACTCAAATGATTATATTAGTGATATGTGATGATGATGTTACCTTTGTGATTTGGGTAAACTTGTGGCTATGCTTCTTACGAGATAAATGTATGTTGGAAAATCCTCATTGTAGGATCCCAGGATCGGAACCTGGCATTTAGGTGCTAGGAGCTGAGAATGAGGTACTATGGAGGTTGTCGGCACCGGATTCGGCGATCGAGATTCCCGTGAATCCGATTTTCGAATTTGGGGCGTGATAAAAGTTGGTATCATAGCATAACTTAGGAATACTTGCAGAAAACATCACATATTTGCTGATAGCTGCCCTACACTATATGATTGTTGAGAACTTAGAATGGTTAGATCCCCAAGTTTGAATAACTTAGAGATTTTCTGACATAGCCCCCTTACCATTAAGATTGTGAAGCTACATAGTATTCAATTTCGATCGTCTCTGATTCAGGATTCGAGGTTAAGTAGAGTCAACATAATGTTGATGATGCGTCTTGGGAGGGCGATGTTGAGATTAGAGAGCATTATCTTCATCCTTTGGTAGATTGATTGTACCTTGACTTATATACTTGATGATGTTTCTTCTTCTCTTGTCTGTTTTGTAAATTTTGAGGATAAAATTTTTATTAGGTAGGGAGAGCTGTAAGGCCCGTATCCTATACCGTACCGTTCCGTAAGCTTCCACGGTCCTCCCGGTTGAATTTCGGCAACCCGTGATCTGTTACTAACATTTGTGCGCGATCCTAAGTCGTGTCCAGTATATCCAAGCCGACTCAACCTAAGACTTGTACTCTAGCGACTGCGCCATCACCGCGATTCTGATGCCACATATTACGCGCTGAGGTAATACCCAGGCCAGGAGATGTGGGCCCACGTTCAGTTCGAGGATAAATGCCGCGCATTGCAATCCCTAGAAAACATCACATCAATCTCATCAATTACATCAATCAAGTACACATCACTCCCATCACTCACACCCATCCCCAAGTACAACCACCATTCCTTAAAGTCAACTCTCTCTTACATAAGTACTCCCACCCATCACTCACATCTCTCACCTATCATCTCTCTCTCTCTCATTTCTCTCTCATTTCTCCCAAGTTCAATGAGAGCAACTAACGTCCAAGCTCTATGGGAGAGAGTAGTGTGGCCCACCTTTCTACCACCCGATCCCACCATCCTAAGCCCATCTCAACCGTTGAAATTGTCCCTTTGGGACTCTATCATGCATTGACAGAAGAAGGAAGAAGAGATCTTGAGGTGGGTGCTTTTATTTATTGATTTTATGATTTGAGGCCCACATTCAATGGGACCCATTTGATGAATACATTGTAAGAAAGGGAGGGCCCATAGTAGTGGCGTCCCTCCCCTCCATCACGTTTCTCCCACTCTTTCTATCTCCCTTTCATTCTTATGGTATTGATGGGGTGCGTGGCCCACCTAAAGGGTCCAATCGAAATCCAGGCCGTCCAGATTTTTTTGAGGCATCCAATTGGTAGAACCCACCTCACTGTCCAACGATGGACAGGTCTAGATGAAGGAAACCATGAAAATTAGCTTTACCCAAAGCTGGTGGGTCCCACACGTGTGGACCCACCTTGATGTCCGTGTGACATCCACACCGTCAATCCATCTTGCTGTCCAGATGGTGGGAACCCACCGTAATATACTTTTTTTTTAATGCGCACTGGATGTATATATTTTATACATTCACACTGTCCACACACACACATGGATCCAACTTTGATGTATGTACCTGATCCACACCGCCCACCCTTTTTTCCAGCTCTTTTTAGGCGTCGAGCCGAAAATGAAGCCAATTCGAATCTCTGGTGGGCCATAATGTAGAAAATAGTGGTTTTGGGTGATTTACATGGTTAAGGCCCGCTGTGATGTTTCTATACGTCAAAAAAATACTGTATATTGGACTCGTTAGATTTGTTATGAGCCAGGGGGACCAATGGTTGGCGTGAATTTTACTGATGTGGGCCCCACCTATGAAATATTCTTGGTAATAAAAAAAAGAGAATGTTGCTATCAGCGTCTTGAAGATGCTGCAGCAAGCATCGTCCAGCATCCCAGCAGAGTGAGATGGTGGGCCCCACCACAGGTCCCATTGTAATGTATGTTGAACATCTACACCGTGCATTTGATGAGTCCCCTTTAATCAGCGGGTCACCCAAAAAATCAGCCGTTCACGGCACTTAGGTGGCCCACACCATCTTAAATCATGTGAAGACATGCTTAGCATATGAAGGCACTTGTTGTGAGGGCCACTGTGAGGTTTGGGTCTTATCCACACCGTCCAGATGGCTGGACGGTGGGACCCAGCATTGATGTATTTATTTTATATCCATGCTGTCTATCAGGTGGACCATTGTAGAAATCAGTGGAGATTGAACGTCCACCATTGATACCATTTTTGGGCCACAGAAGTTTTGGGCCTATATGAAATTTGTTTTTCCTCTTAGTCTAAGTATCCCTGACCATATGTACAGAAGGGATGGAAAATAAACGTTATGGTGGGCCCCACGTGGGACCCACCTGTTGAATGGAAACTGATTGGCTGGTGTACGCTGGACCGCCTTTAAAAAAAAAAAAGATATAAATTATTATATATATATATATATATATATATATATATATATATATATATATATATATATATATATATATATATATATATATATATATATATGGTGGGCCCCATGTGGGGACCCACCTGTTTTGAGATATATGCAATATATATATAAGTATATGGTGGGCCCCACGTGAGGACCCACCTGTTTTGCCCTTCACACCGTCCGTCTGGTGTGGGTCCCACGCAGCAGGCAGCTACCGCTGGTGTCCGTAGACTCCACTCACTGCACATGTGCAGTATCCAAACTGTCCATTTGCTAGGCCCCATCTGCCGTGCTACTGTAGTTACGTCAGCAAGATTCATTGGGACCCACCTTAATGTATGTATTCTGTAGCAGCCGTCCATCGGGACGGGCAGTGTGGCTTCCCAACCGTGATGTATCTATTTTTTTTACATTCACACTGTCCGTCCATCTGGACCGTCGATCGCACCATGATATATATGTTTCATATGAGTCGTCCGTACGGTGGGACCCACCTTACGTATGGGTTGTATATCCGGTCCGTCCCTTAAATGGACGCCCCTGTAACCACCATGATTTATGCATTTTATCCCAATCGTCCGTCCATGACAGTGGACCCCATCCACGTTGGATTCCCTGATGTATGTGTCTTTCTGTACATGGGCTAGGATGTGGGGCCCATATGATGTATATTTGTACCATCCATCCCCAGTAAATGGGACCCACCTTAGTGTATATATTCTATATCCACCATTCGTCCAGTTTGCTGGACGGTGGACTCCACTTTGGTGTATGTGTTTTATACTATCCGTCCATCTGCCCCAGGATGGTGGTAACCCACCTCATGTATATTCACGCCGTCCATCTGTTTTCTAAGGTGGAACCCATCTTAATGAATGTATTGTATTTCAGCACCGTCTATCTGGACGTGTTGTAGGGCCAACTGTGATGTATATGTTTGACTTGCACCATCCAGCTTGCTGGACAGTGGGCTCACCTACTGTGTATTCGCAAGGCCCACCATGTTGTACGTATTTCATCGATGTCGTCCACTTATGCAGCCCACCTTGATGTGTGTATAGCAGGCACACTGTCCATCTGTTGGGGCCCATTTGATATGTGCAAGGCCCACCTTGATTGTTGTATATGAGGTCCGTTGGCACGACCCATTGATGTGGCCCACTTGATATATTTAAGGCCCATGTGCAGGGCCCACCTATTGTGTATTATGGCCCATTTAGCGAGGCCCATTGTGATATAATTCCGTCCCATATGATGAGGCCCATTGTGATGTATTTTTGACCTAGATGGCGAGGCTCGATGAGATGTGTGAGAGGCCCATGCGATGCGGCTCACTTGATGTGTATATGGCCCTTATGTGAGGCCACGAGCCCACTATATGTTTGGCTTCATGTGGGCCACCCCTTGGGAGCAATGATGGTTAAATGTCCACATTGATGGGCGATGATGGTTAAATGTCCACATTATGACCTTCCCTTAGGCTGATTCCGATTTGTTGAGGCCGATTGTATAGGCTAATTCCGATTGTTGAGGCCGAGTATCGAGGTCGATTGTATAGGCCAATTCCGATTGTTGAGGCCGAGTATCGAGGTCGATTCTAATTGTCATGACTGATTGCCGATCCTGATTGACATGACCGATTTGTCGATTCTGATTATTGATCGATCCTAATTGACGTGACCGATTTGCCGATTCTGATTATCAATCGATCCCGATTGTCGATTCCAAGTGACGTGACCGATTTGCCGATTCTGATTATCGATCAATCCCGATTGACGTGACCGATTTGCCGTTCTGATTATCGATCGATCCCAATTGACGTAACCGATTTGCCGATTCTGATTATCGATCGATCCCGATTGCTGTGACCGATTGTTGATTCCAAGTAACATGACCGATTTACCGATTCTGATTATCGATCAATCCCGATTGACATGACTGATTTACCGATTCTGATTATCGATCGATTCTGATTGTCATGACCGATTGTCGATTCTGATTGACGTGACCGATTTGTTAATTCTGATTATCGATCGATTTCGATTGTCGTGACCGATTGCCGATTCCGATTGACGTGACGGATTTGCTGATTCTGATTATCGATCAATCCCGATTGACGTGACCGATTTGCCGATTCTGATTATCGATCGACCCCAATTGTTGATTCCAAGTGACGTGACCGACTTGTCGATTCTGATTATCGATCGATCCCGATTGTCATGACCGATTGCCGATTCCAATTGACGTGACCGATTTGTTGATTCTGTTTATCGATCGATCCCGATTGACGTGACCAATTTACCGATTCTGATTATTGATCGATTCCGATTGACGTGACCGATTTGCCAATTCTGATTATCGATCGATCCCGATTGTCGATGCCAGTTATTGATACCGATTATGAGTATGTGACAGCATAACATCATGATACATGCCCATACGCATCATCTGCATGTGTGTTATGAGATGTGATCGACTATTGCATATGTCATTGGGTAGGTTGTTATGAGACTCCCAGATAGGTGGAGGTTATCTCACATGAGTAAACGGAATGCGCAGGATTGATGTATGACTGGATTGTATGACTCATGCATATTGCATTATGTGATGTGATTACTGTACGCCCTAGCGACATGAGGGCTGTAACCTTCACGACATATCGTGGATGGCCAGATGGGACACCTGAAATATGTTATTAGTATCGGGCTTCCATAAATGGCCCTGTGTGAAAATTCATAAACTTTTGGGCCAGGAGACGCCCCAACGTCGAGACCGAGTGGATACATGAGTGCCCGAGTACTAAATACTAGGAGGCCGCATCTCCCACTATGTTGTGGTCAGTTGGGAGGGGGTGTGGCCTTACTCACCTGAGGGTAGGGGCCATAGCTAGGCTAAGTTTGACCAGCTCGTAAATAGGTCCGCTATCGACGTGCCAGATAGATATTGACAGACTATTGACCAGGCGGATAGTGAGGTTTCTTACGCTCACTTGGACTTTGCTGCTGGGAGAGGAGCAGTGCCATTTGGAGTGTACTAAACTCCGGTAATGATCCCAGAGATGAACAGTACTGATATGTGGACTTATTGAGCAGGAGTTGCATACTCATTCATTTATTCATTCACTATCCACTCAGGCTGGTGGTGTGCAACTATTTGTTACGTGTACCTTCGCAATGACCAGGATTTCGGTTGGAGTGCGTGACTAACCTGAGATCAGGAGTTTACCATATTGAGTCTGACTATCTAAATTTAGGTATGGGATTGGTTTGGATAGAAGTCCCTTGTAATGGACCCCATAGCCTGCGATACTACGTACTATCATCTCGACTTCACACTCCAGCATAGTCATTCCATTCGCACCGCATATTGCATTATATCTGTGGCATATGACATTTTGGGTTACCTGTGTTTCTACATTTATATTGTTTAGATATCGCATATGATATTTGACTTTTTATGACTCCTCATTTGTATAGTTGATCTGTATCGCATATTCTGATATTGTTCCTAATTTGTATAATTGATCTATATTGCATATTCTGATATTGTTTGACTCATGGACTTGTCAGTATTTTAACTCGACTCGTGTTCACTCCCCAAGTATAGGGTTGTGATGTAGTAATAAACTCGGTAAGACCGAGGTCGAATCCACAGGGACTGATACCTGTACGTTTCCTGAAACTATGTAGAAATAGAACTAGACTAAGATGTAATCTAAACCAAATAGAATTTAAGAAATAATTGTGGAATAATTATCTAAAACTTTAAGGAATTCAGAGGAGTGGAAACTAGGGATTCAGAGGATCCACTTGTAGAGATCAGGGAGATCTTATGCCTGCATCAGGAATCATGGAAATCAAACTGAACTTACTTTGATATAGTTTTCAAGAGGTGAAAGGTATATGAATTAGAATGGATTCCATCACAAAACCATGCCCATGAGACAAAGCAAACAACAAAATCGAACCAATTCACAACCAATCTGTACGAATGTCAGGAAGAGTTCCGTCATCCAACCATGTCTAAGGGGCAATGGTGAACAACAGGGTTTCCTAACCGCATAGTCATAAGGAACATACTCAAAGCCATCGCAAATATATTGTAATTTAAGTCACAATAAATCATTAAAAAAACTTGAAAGTATTCCATGAAATCAACTATCATCAAAATCAGTTTAACATGAATCAAAGGCACACAGTAAATTCTCCCATCTCGCTACAGGCTTCACCTCTTAGCCCTAGCTAAGAGGATTAGCCGAGCATGATATGGGCTAAATTCCAATTAAAAAGAAGAAGAAGAAAAAGAAGAAGAGGAAGAAGAAAAGGAAGAAGAAAAAAAATCGGGTCAGCTCCCACATCCAGCAGTCCCAAAACCGAGCCGCTGCTTCCAACGAAAAGCCCAGCTTCACAGTCAAACAAAACCGAGCACCAATCAAAACCGAGCTCCCTGTCTCCTCTTTGAAATTTCCCTCCCGTTCAAGCCACGTCTCAGCAGAAAGCCCCTGCCTGTCTTCCTGTTTTTTTTTCCTCCCTGACGTGCAGCAGCAACCACCCTCCTTATAGAGCTGTCCTCCGAGAGCTGCTGTAGAGTCCTACCGAAAATAGGTTGCGGAGACACTCCTTACGCAGCCAGGACCTGTGGAGAGCTGGAGTCCGCAGACGAGCCAGCTGTGGAAACTTTCTCTACGCACAGCAGAGATGTTTCGCCGCCGAGAAAAACAACAAAGTTGTTGTTTTGTTTGCACATGCAACCATGGACGTAGGGCCAAAAGGCGACCTTGGCGAGGGTCTCATCCCCCCTCCGGACATCATGGACGGTCCAGATCGTCAATATGATCAGCGCTGGTGGCCCACCTGAATCAACCGCAACCTCTGCTGCGGAACAGAGCTCGCGCACACGTCGCTGTGAAGGTCGGTGGGCCTTTTGTGGAGGCCGAGTCGAAAATCCACTCCGTCCATTCGAATCACGTCGAAAAACCGTTGGGGACGGACGAGACCGGTTTGATTCCGTTGCGGCCCACAAGACTTGGTGTTTCACCGTTCATCTTGCGTTGAACGGTTGGGATCGTGAAGCTGCGTGCATGGTAGAAAAAGGACACCTAGACATTGTTCTTGGCCATCTCCTACGTCAAGTGGACGGTTTGGATCATCGAACTGAGGAGCGAGTGGGGCCCACAACGATCGTCCGTCGAATCAGCGTCAGACGCTGTTTCTTTTAAATAAATGGACTTCGGGTCAGTCCGTGGTTGGACCGGACTCTCCGTCCGGTGCACTTCTCGTGCACATGTAGTGTGTACTTTCTCTCACAAAAATGGGTCCCACCTTGATACATGTAATAAATCCGCTCCGTCCATTTGGTTCTTCTCATAATTTAAGGCGTTGAGACCAAATTTTAGGCATATCAAGATCTCAGGTGGGCCCAAAATCAATGGTTTATGGGCTGCTTTGAGCGTTGGGCCACTTCCATAAGTACTGAACAGATGAAATTTGACGTATACGGTTAATTTATGGTCCTCAAGCCACGTATGGAGTTTCGAACCGAACAGATGATGGGAACCTGTGATCTTGTATTCTGTACCAATTTCAGGCTACTTGAGCATTAGTTTCTCGATTTTCTCGAATCCCTGGCGCGCACATCCGTCTATCTTGGTTTTCTAGGGTCCGTCGCTTGCCTTGGTGACTTTAGACCTGTTAAATCCATGCTTTCAGTACCCTTTCCAGTCCGTGCTCGTGAATACGCCCTGTATCACAAACATGATTAAATCAGGCCGTTAATCAATACTATGTTTGTAAATCTTGGCAATAACTGGGGTCTGATATGTAATATTTTCTCTCACTCTAATAACATATGATTCATGATCTTGCGCCTATTTCGACATTGTATGATTATGGCACTGCGTTGAATACTTGATACTTACTTTGTACACACACTTACACCACCCTCTAAGCTTTTTATAAGCTTATGCACGATAGATGCGTGCAAGTGATGTTAGGTTGTAGCAGCGTGGAGCTTGGAGTATGTAGATGACTTCTGTAATTTTTACATATGTATTTCCCTTTCAGCATTGTACTTAAACGATTATATTAGTGGATATGTGATGATGATGTTATCTTTGTGATTTGGGTAAACTTGTAGTTATGCTTCTTACGAGATAAATGTACGTTGGAAAATCCTCCTTGTAGGATCCCAGGATCGGAACCTGGAATTTGGGCGCTGGGAGCTGAGAATAAGGTACTATGGAGGTTGTCGGCACCGGATTCGGCGTTTGTGATTCCTATGAATCCGATTTCCGGGTTTGGGGAGTGACAGAAGATACATAATAGCTTAGAAGACCCAGTTTTGGTGAAGGACAACTTGATGTGGTGACCCACACTTGCTTCTCGATCTCCCACATAAGCTTTCTCTCTCCATCTCATTCTCTCTATCCATCTCTCCCCCTCTCCGCAAAAGTGTTCCACCTCCCAACCCTAAGGAATGAAAGAAAGAGGGCTTAACCCCTTTTTATAGCCGTTCTTGAAACTTCAGTGACCACAAACGTTTTTGAAATTCGGTAGTTGTCGATTGGATCGACGACAACGTCGGTCTAACTGATGGGAATCGACGATAGGTCGGTCAGACTGACAAATACCAATTCGGCCATGCTTTAGTACTGTCTAAGTAAGTCGATCCGACGGGGTCTAGATTATCCCCAGATCAGCCTACCTCACTATTCTCGAGGTCCTACGAGTTTACTGTGCGTGTCATGCTGACCATTCACTCATACCAAGCAACTTGTTCATTTGCAAAGTGGCATCGACTCCCGTGAATTGGGCACCGAAGCTTACGAGACTGGCCATCTAAGGTTCTAGGCTATAGTTCTAATCTGGTGTGATCAAACAACGACTATATTGGTTGGCACTGAAGTTCGATCGAATGCATCTCACAAGCTAACATTCAATTAAGTATTTAAGTTGATGTATTTTGTGACAGACCCTATCGGACCGAACATTTGAATTAACAGGCAGGGGTTCTGGGGAGTTTAGGTCCCATAAGCATTCGAATGTGGTTTATCTGATTAGGATACGGGTCCGGTTGAGCCACAAGCCCTTAGGTCAAGTTCAGACCTGCGAACCTTAAGTCTACAAGTACACATGCACGGACACACATGTGGCTTCCTATTTTTCCATCAAAATTCCTTAGATAACATTAAAGGACATCTAATACTCAAGTACTGGAAGGTCAGGGGCGTTACAGTATCTCGTGCTAAGATTATCAAACTATGCAGCCTCACCTCTGAGGGAAAATTAAACTCGCAATTTTAATTTATAAGTAAATTAATGATAAACTAATGGTCTTTAACATTCAGCATGTCCAACATGGTTGCAATAACATGAAATCTAGACGCCCAAAATATCAGCCCGATCCATCCATGAATTTGGAAGTTTTTGTATGACTGTTCATTGTTTTCTGTAGTGTGGCCACTTAATGATTGGATGGCCCAATTCTGAGGCATCCCGATGTTATAGTGGGGCTCGAGTCAGCTGGAATATACATAACAACCATATGAAACCTCAATATTCACATTGTGACTCATATGATGTTTGAATCCACTTGATTTTTACGGCGTCTAACTTTCACTGTGAGTGACTCTGCTAGACAAGTTGGATGTCATGCACATACTCTGATGAGCCTTATGTGTCTATATTCGGATTATAGTATCCAGGATTTATATCAATCAAAAGGCTATGTTCTTTCTGAAGAGGTGTTAAAGAGCCTCTTCAAGAAATCCATACCTATTCACAGCAAATAATTGCCTTTCCATGAAAGGACTTGACTCTATGTCATATGGCAGTTATTTCTGTACCCATTCAGATAGGAGTAGTTATCCAACAGGAAAAACTGAATCCACATAAGCGACATATGGCATAAGTGCCACATGTACAATCATGTCACAATTACTCTTAATCAACAAAGGTCATAAAATCATTAGGATAAACTCTCGTTCAATTTTAATTGTACCATGGCCAAAAAAGTTTGAACCATGTGCCAAAAAGACTATCTTTTTGCTCCTTGTGACGATGCGAACGTGCTAAGTGCGCCTAATAAAGCGCCCAAGCAGCCCTACAGCCCACGCCACGCGCGCATGCGCGGACGGTGCTTCGCACCGTCCTCGAGGAGATTTGAACTCTGGTTGCATAAGCAAAAATCCCTTCTCTTACCGACTGGCTATACACACTATTTATGGAAAGTTTAAATAATTAATAAATTTATTTACTTTCTAAAAATAACTTTTATTTTTGAAATTTATTTTTATCTAAAAAAATACAACAATCCCCCACAATTTCAAAAATAAAATCAGATTCTAGAACGAATGGCAGATCAGTATAAATAGGTGCATAAGTAAAAGTATCTTTTGAATTTGAACATTTACTTTAGTGTATATGTATCAAAGTTATGCTAGATACTTAGTGACCCATTAGTCTTGAACTAAGGACCTTAAATGACTCACCGGACACATAACACACATCTATTCATATATAACTAGAGATCTAAAAGTTCGCACATTTCGGGCCTTATGCGTATCCTTATTTCATGAGTATTCTAGAGACGATCCCAATCTCTTCAAAAGTGGCCTCACTTCTCTACTCATATAGGTAGATCTATCAAAGATGATTCTGCTTCATCTCAGCAAAGTCTGCTTATATATCTATTAAGAATTAGTACTCAGCCTTTTATAAAATGCAGAAACCAAATACTAGACTTTTAGGAATTAGACTCAAATTTTCTTTTTCTAGTGTATATTTCAGTCACATACTTGACTTGTTTGTCCCTTTGAACCTAACCTATATTTCAAAACATAGGCAGGGTTGCCATCAAGAGTGAAAGTTACATCTTTATGGATCTTAGTCTCATTCCTTTAGTGGTTCTTCTTATCTGATCTCTTGATAAACCTTTTGTCAAGGGATCTGCTAAGTTCATGATGGATTTAACATATTCCACTGTGATTACTCCATCTCTAAGCAATCCTTTAACAAAGTTATGCCTTAGACCTACATTTCTAGACTTACCATTATAAGTCTTATTCATTGCACGACAAAGAGTAGCCTGACTATCACAAAAGATAGATATGACAGGAGTAGGTTTTGGCCAATATGGGATTTCCATCAATAGGTATCTTAGCCATTCACCTTCTTTACAAGCAGCGCCAAGTGTAATAAACTCACTTTCCATTGTAGAGTGAGATATGCACGTTTGTTTTTTAGATGCCCATGATATTGCTCCTCCTCCAAGAGTGAATATTCGGCCACTTGTAAATTTAGATTCTATGCTATCTGCATTCCAGTTTGCATCGTTGTACCCTTCAAGTACAGTGGGATATGATTTATAATGCAGTCCATAGTCTATGGGTCCTCTTAGATACTTTAAAACTCTGGAAATCGCATTCCAGTGTACTTGTCCTCGATTACTGGTATACCTGCTTAACATTCTTACTGTGAATGCTATATCGGGTCTAGTGCAATTCATTGCATACATTAAACTCCCAATATCACTTGCATATTCATGTTGTGCTTTACATCTACTAGAATTTTTAACCAATTTAATACTTGGATCAAATGGGGTTGAAACCAATTTATCATCATAATGATTAAACTTCTTTAACACTTTCTCTAGGTAATGAGATTGTGTTAAGGCTAGTCCATCATTAAGATTATAAATCTTAATACCTAATATTACATCGGCTTTGTCTATATCCTTTATGTCGAAGTTGGTACTTAGAAAATTTTTAGTTTCTTTCACAAAGTCTTCATGTGGTTCAAATATTAGCATATCATCTACGTATAGGCAGATAATGATTTGACCTTTAATATATATGCACTTATCTGCTTGGTTTACTCTAAAACTATTAGATTGTACTACTTGATCAAACTTCTCATGCTATTGTTTAGGAGCTTGCTTGAGCCCATAGAGAGATTTAACTAGTTTACACACTTTCTTCTCTTGCCCGGGTTGAACAAACCCTTCAGGTTGTTCCATATAGACTTCCTCATCTAGATCACCATTTAAGAATATCGTTTTGACATCCATTTGATGGATTACTAGGTGATGAATTGCTGAAAGAGTAATTAAAGTCGTAATGGTAGATATTCGAGCAACAGGAGCATATGTATCGAAAAAATCGATACCTTCCTTTTGTCTAAATCCTTTGACTATCAATCGAGCTTTAAACTTATTTATGGTTCCATCAGGATTGAACTTTCTTTTAAAAATTCATTTACATCCTATAGGCTTTGAACCTGGTGGAAGATCGACCAAACACCATGTGTTATTGGAGACTATGGAATCCATTTCATCGTCAATGGCTTCCCTCCAAAACTGTACATCAGGAGATGAGAGAGCTTCACTAAGTGTTGATGGATCACTTTCAATACTTAGTGGTAGAGTAATCTCCTTTCTTATTTCATTTCTATCCCCTTCTATAAGGAACATATAGAAATCTAGGCCAAAAGATGTTTCTTTTCTTGCCCTTTTCGATCTCCTTGGTTCATTTCCTTCTGGATGAGTATTAGATTTATCATGAAAGTTGTTAAGCTCTTTGTTCATTGGTTCTATTATATTTTCATCAACCTGCCTTTTTGTATAAGTATTTATATAGTCTTTGTATACTGTATTTTCAAAAAATACAGCATCCCTAGACTCTATAATCATGTTTTTGTCAACAAAAGAAGTTTTCTAGAACCATAAATCTATATACGGGACTATTAATCCCATAATCCACAAAGACACACTTGATTCCTCTAGGACATAATTTTACTCTCTTAGAATCAATAATCCTGACTTCTGTTATACTTCCCCACACTTTAAAGTAATGAAGATATGGTTTATTCTTTTTCCATAATTCATATGGGGAGATATCCAATTTTTTGTGTGGGATAACATTTAAAATACGGTTTGTTGTTAATAATGCTTTCCCCCACAAATTCAGTGGTAATCCAGAATTTGATATCATATAGTTGATCATCTCAACTAATGTCCTATTTTTGCGTTCCGCTAGGCCATTTTGTTGATGTGTGTAAGGTGCCGTAAATTCATGGATTATACCATTTCATTCACAAAATTCATTGAATTCATTAGAAGAGTACTCGCCTCCTCTATTACTTCTGAGAGCTTTAATCTTTTCATTCAACTGATTTTCTACTTCGGCCTTATAAAGCTTAAACTTTTCAAAGGCTCCATCTTTAGATTTTATCAAGTATACATATGAAAATCTAGTGAAGTCATCGATAAATATGATAAAATACCTTTTTCCTCCACGAGTTAAGGTATTATTTAAATCACAAATATCAGAATGAATTAACTCCAAAGGTTGTATTTTTCTAATGCCAGTCCCAAATGGTTTTCTAGTTATTTTAGAATGGGCACACACATCACATTTTCCTTCTTGTTGTATTTCATATTTAGGTATAAGTCTCAGGATCATTATTCTTTTTATTGAATGATAATTAACATGACCTAGTCTAGTATGCCATAAAGATACTGAATCCACTATATAAACCGAAACATCATCATTATTATTAATATTTAGTTTAATCATACCATTACATGAATATCCTTTGCCAACAAACATACCATTCTTGGTGATAACCAACTTATCAGACTCAATCACTATTTTGAATCCTCTCTTATTGAGAAGATCGCCTGACACTAGATTTTTAGACATGTCAGGTACATGCAATACATTTGTTAGTGTCAGTCTTTTGCCTGATGTAAACTGAAGCTCGACTATTCCTTTTCCAACAACATTTGCACAAACGTTATTACCCATCTTCACTTCTTGTCCAGTTGTAATACCTTCATAGGTCTTGAAGATGTTTCAGTCCTTCAATATGTGAATGGTTGCACCAGTATCTAGTCACCATCCACCATCGGATATTACTGTGTTAGCTTCATTAACCATTGCTACTAGTTGGTCTTCTGTCATGTTAGCCTGAGCTTTCAGTTGTTTCTTCCTGTGTCAACATTCCGTTATATAGTGTCTTGACTTATTGCAGAAGTGACACTTGCCCTTTTTCTTAAACTCTGTATCTTTCTTTGGGGGAATAGATTTGGAGTTCTGAATTTTTGGCTTGTCATCTTCTACTATATTTGTTTTGGAATGATTTTTTGAAGCACTTTCTTTCTTGTCTCGGTTTCTGGATTCTTCTTCTATACAAATATGTCGTTGAAGCCCTTCAAGATTGTACTTTCTTTCATCATGTTTTAATTTCTTTTTATAATTAAACCATGATGAGGGTAATTTTGTAATTACTACACCGACTAGGAATTTTTTAGGAAGATCTATACCACCAATCTTCAATTCATCAACCAAGTTCTATAGTTTGGTTACTTGGGAGAGAATTGGCTGATCATTTTTAAACTTAAAGTGGACATAATTGTCGATTAAAAATTTCTGAGTACTGATCTCTTCAGTTTTATATTTTTCATCTAATTTTGTCCACAGATCTTTAGCAGAGGATATTTTTCGGTATGAGTTATATATGGAATTAGAGAGAGCATTTAAGATATGACCTTTGCATAGAAAATCGTCTTCCTTCCTTTTCTTTCGTTTTGCTTTCACTTGTTTTGAGTCATCGCCTTTTGGCTCGGTCAGAGAAGGCAGATCATCATCTAGGATGTAAGATAACTTCAGAGTTGTCAGAAAGAAAAGCATCTTCTGTTGCCATCTTGAGAAGAATTGACCGTCGAAACGATCTAGTCGTACAAAGTCTTGGTTCATAACTTGAATGGAATGAATTGCCTCCATTGTGACTAGAGTTAAATTTATCTTGAATGTTATAAATCCAATACACAGCGGAGGATATAAGAAAATGATCAGATCTATCACATTCAAGGCTCGACTTGAATAGTCGATTTCTCAAGACAGATTTGCTGCCCTTTTCTGGAAATTCCAGCAAGTGCAAACGAAGAAAATCTCCAAATTGTCTTCAAGATACAATGAACTCTCAATCCAATTTTCAACACGAAAAATTTACACATTTAAGTGTTGAACAGATCTCTAGTTTTGACATCGATATGCCTTAAGACGTTCAGAAAAAAGCAAGAGATTAGATTGAGAGTAATTGCACAGAAGATGATATAATGTTAAGAATTAAGAGTCTATACTTCTGGATTATAGTATCCAGGATTTATATCAACTGAAGGGTTATGGATTTCTTCCTGAAGAGGTGTTAAAGAGCCTCTTCAAGAAATCCATACCCATTCACAGCAAATAATTGCATTTCCATGAAAGGACATGACTCTATGTCATATGGCAGTTATTTCTGTACCCATTCAGACAGGAGCAGTTATCCAAAAGGAAAAACTGAATCCACATAAGCGACATATGACATAGGTGCCACATGTACAATCATGTCACAATTACTCTTAATCAACAAAGGTCATAAAATCATCAGGATAAACCCTCGTTCAATTCCAGTTGTATCAGGGCCAAAAAAGTTTAAACCATATGCCAAAAAGACTATCTTTTTGCTCTTTGCGACGATGCGAAGTGCTAAGTGCGCCTAATAAAGCGCCAAAAAATGCCTAAGCAGCCCGACAGCCCACGCCATGCACGCATGCGTGGACGGTGCTTCGCACCGTCCTCGAGGAGATTTGAATCCTGGTTGCATAAGCAAAAACCCCTTCTCTTACCGACTGACTATACACCTTATTTATGAAAAGTTTAAATAATTAATATATTTATTTACTTTCTAAAAATAACTTTTATTTTTAAAATTTATTTTTATCTAAAAAAACACAACAATTCTCCACAATTTCAAAAATAAAATCAGATTCTAGAACGAATGGCATATCAATATAAATAGGTGCATAAGTAAATTAAAGTATCCTTTGGATTTAAACATTTACTTTAGTGTATATGTATCAAAGTTATGCCAGGTACTTAGTGACCCATTAGTCTTGAACTTGTATGAGTGTTAATTGTTTTTTTGTAGTGTGGCCACTTAATGATTGGATGGCCCAACTTTGAGGCATCATGTTGTAATAGTGGGGCTCGAATCAGCTGGAATATACATATATAACAACCATATGAAACCTCAATATTCACATTGTGACTCATATGATGGTTGAAGCCACTTGATTTTTACTCGTCTAACTTTCACTGTGACTCTGCTAGACAAGTTGGATGTCATGCACATACTCTGATGAGCCTTATGTGCATCACTTGTAAGATAAGTTTACTATAAACCGAGAGAGGCATACCAAGCTAAAAGCATTTAATAAATTTCATTAGAAAAAAAGTAGTAAAGTCAAGCATGGTGGAGCCTATGTGCTACATGCACGACGTTAGTGCATCTATCAATTATGCCGATCGAACCTAAAATCAAGATGATCTAATTATTGGGCATGACACACTTGATTTTTGAGGTTTTGCGTGGTCACTATTTTTT
Organism: Magnolia sinica; assembly: GCF_029962835.1. Lineage (NCBI taxonomy): Eukaryota > Viridiplantae > Streptophyta > Magnoliopsida > Magnoliales > Magnoliaceae > Magnolia > Magnolia sinica. The sequence goes on along the minus strand of NC_080575.1, from coordinate 61,963,861 downwards.
ATGGCATTGCCTACCTGATGATTGGATTGGTCCAATATCAATATGAAGATGTGTCTAGAACATATCTAACACCTGCAGATTCTAACTGCATGCATATTGAAACTCTCACTTTTATCTTATTGGATATCATCAACTTTATGTTAATCAATGGGAATTAAAATGATTTTTGGATTCATTGATTTGATATTTTAAGAGCTTTGGATTAAGAGAGAGACAGAGAGGACTTCATGTACCAATCTTATTCTTTTCTATAATTTGAATTCTTTGATACAGGAAATTAATTAGATGTAACCTTTATATCTCATGTATGAGATTTCCACTCTCTATCCATATAAGACACTTGACAAATGAATCCATGTTTCAATATGCTCAAGGAAATATTTTTGAATAATTATTACATTTGCTTTCATTTTTTGGTGGAATATATACATGCAAGCGTGGCCTTAGAATATTATATTATATGGGTTGCTACCAAACTCATAAGGGTTTAGATAAATATTTTGACGTTGCTGGAAAGTTAGAACTACATCTTATATATTTTACTTTCGTTAAAGTGCTTTATTTTTTTTTTTTGGGGGGCGGGGGGCGGGTGGTGGCTTGTTAGTACACACCCATGTCAGTACAGACACTCCATGTTAGCCACCCCCACTAGGGATCGATACCAAGACCTCAAGTGTTGAAACAAGGTATTAAAGTGCCTTTTTTTTTTTTTTTTTGGGTTTTGTTAAAGTGCTTCGCGGCAAGGGTGGGGAGCAAGAAATATGTACCCAGGTGGATTTGAACAAACCAGATGGAGCCATTTTGGACCTTGCTTGTAATGACCGATAATAATGTTAGTAAAAATGTAGGAAAACATCACATGTATTGGTGATGTAGAGGTTTACTTGCTTAGTTAGACTCTCGTAAGTGGATTACTAGTTTTCGCTTTTATTTCTTTGATTTATTTATTTTATTATTATTATTTTTTAACAACATGCACGTTTAGTGAGATGTTGCTTAAAATGGTCCAGTCACATGTTATTTTAATCCATGTCTGCATGTTATGAGATGTTACTTAAGATGGTCCAATCACATATTATTTAATCCTATCATGACTATAACGGTAAACACAATTTTTACTGCTAGGACTCATTGTTTTAATGGGATAAAGTGAGTCTCAATTTTTTTACTTTTTTCAAGAAATTATATATATATAGTAATGCACACACACAATTACTTGGACAGTCTTTGAGTGCTAATTAATGCTAATAAATAATGCCTATGAGAAAGTTATTTTGAAGAGTAAACAAGTTGTTAGAATGGGTGGGCCCACCATAACATTAATGAGAAATCCACTCCAACCATTAGGTGAGTCACACCATGTTAGACCTAGAGACCAGAAATAATCTCTATCCCTAGGTTAGGTGGACCACACAATTGGAAATAGTGTACAATGAAAGCTCACCCTCCAAACACTTTCCCTTGGTGTAGCCCAGTTGAATCACATATGGGTCTGATTTTTGGAAGTCAAGACTAAAGTTTTATGTGGTATCTAATGGATGAAGTGGATTTTACATAATCATCATGGTGGGCCCTATAAAAATTAAGGGTGGACATAACTCTCCAAATTCTTTCCCTTGGTATAGCTCACTTGAGTCACACATGGGCTTGCTTTTTTAGCTCATGAACCATCATGGGATTATACATATAATGATCGGAGTGGATCACACATACATATCAATATATATCCCATAAAAAATCAAGGTTAAGTGTACATTGACAATTCATAAGTTCATCCCTAAGTTACCTTCCAAGAGAAATAGTCGTTAAATTTAATGCGGTTGGGATATAATATACTATTTAGCGTATGATAAATTTTAAAGTATTAAGTGCATATAAAATCCAACCCTTCCAACAATTTAGCCTGAACATGAGGATCATTCATTAGAATGATTGTTAGTATTTACCTATCAAGTGGTCCACACCATATAAAACAATAATTATATGTTGGTAACTAATGACCATACAACTGGATATTAAAGAGTTAAGGAAAAAAGTGATTCTTATGATGGTCAACCTATTAGAGGGTTTAGATGTCATATAAACATGAAAGGTTGAAAGTTACTAGTGGTTGGACCTTGATATATAGTCCAAACCGTTGGACATGAAACTTACCGGATTCGGCCGTGTCCTTTAATACCGAAGTTGGCACTAGAGGTGTTCTGTGGCCCATTATAATTCATGTGTTTTGTCCACGTGGTCCATCCATTTTTCCATATCATAGTGGGATATGATCTTAAAAATGAACCAGATCTATACTCCAAGTGTCCCACACCATAAGAATTAGTATTGATTGATAACTCACCGTTGAAAACTTTACAAGGCCCACTACCATGAGAGCTTCCCATGAGGTCGAGCTGTGTGGGCCCGCCATGATAAGTATCGAACATCTACCCCATCAGTCAGATGCACCATTCCATGGTGGGCCTAGGCCTTAAAAATGAAGTTAATCCGTGACTTGTGTGGGCCACACCACATACAAGAGTTGAGAGGGGTTACCCTCCATTAAAACATTCATAATCATTTGCTAGACCCACCGAGATGTGGTTCAAAAATCCAGCCCATCCATTATATGTGTCCCACTTGGATGAGGGGTCAGACCAACTTTCAGACGCATCCAAATTTCAGGTGTGCCCCATCAAGTGCTTTTATATGTTTTAGGGACATCTTCACCTGATTTTAGATGGTATGGCCCACATGAGTTCCCTATACGGCTGATTTTTGGGATATCCCATAATTTAAAGGGGACCCATCAAATGCACAGTGTTGATATTCGACATACATCATGGTGGGACCCACACAGCATATATGAAATCCGCCGCCATCAACTTTTATGGGGAAGATAATGATTTGAGTGGATTTCGTATAATTATCATGAATGGAGTAAATTAGTATTTACAATATGGTGGGTCACAAAGATTGGGTGCTCTTTTTGTCCGGTGAAAAGATGTTTCCGGTCCCTGCCATTGTCACTGGGTAAAATAGGGTTGTGGATTGTGTAGTGTGGAACTCCCCGTGTTATGTTGGGCCTACCTTAAAGTATGTGTCATTATCCATGCTGTCCATTTGATTTTTCCGTTCATTGCAGGGCATGAGCTTAAAATTGATGCATATTCAAAGCTAAAACAAACCACACCATAAAATAATAATAATAATAATAAAATGTGAGGATAATGACATCTATCATTAAAACCTTCCTATGACTCACGATGATGTTTATGTCATCCAATGTGTTCATAAGGTCATGAAGATAAGATGAAAGGAAAATACTGATATCAGATTGATCCAAAACATCTTTGGGCCCAAAGATGTTTTCAGTGGTAGGCATTCAATTCCCATTGTTCCTTATGGTATGGTCCACTTGAGCTTTGGATATGCTTCAATTTTAGGCTCATGCCTTAAACTAAGATGGAAAAATGGATGGACGGCATGGATAAAATACATGCATGACAATGGCCCTGAAAGATTTTACTCACCATGCTCCTATGTGTAGGCAAATTTATTTTCCCAAAAATTAGTTTTTTCTTGGGATAGGGATTATTTGTGAAACGTAAGTAGGGCCCAACGTAACGTTTGTGAGAAATCAACCAGGTCCATTCGTTTTTCTGGCTCATATTAGAACACGATATAAAAAATGAAGCAGATCCAAAACTCAATTGGGCCATACAATAGGAACCACTGTGGACTTAATGCCCACTGCTGAAACATTCGTAGGGCCACAAAAGTTTTTATTCAGGCTAATATTTTTAGTGTTTTCAGTTCATCCTCATGGGAGTAACCTTGGAAACAATTTAGATGGCGTATAAACATCACAGTGGACTCTGGGAAGTTTTCGACTGTAAGCATTTTTCAGTCTTATGACCCACTTGAGTTTTGAATATGCCTCATTTTTAGGCTCATGTCTAAAAATGAGCTAGCAAAATGGACAAACCGAATGAATTTCTCACAAATATCACCGTGTGCTGCACCGCGCACACATGAGTTCATGAGCAAGCTGCCTTCTTTCTTTGTTCAGGCAGTAGATCAGAGGGGAAATAAATGCTCTCACATGGAATGAAAATTTACAAACTAGTTGAACGAGAGGTAAGGTCCAACCGGGTGGTCTTGAGAGTACCTCGTACTTATAGTTACAGTTAAAGTTCACTCAATGGATAACTTCCAAGCTCCAACCAATCTGATAGCTTGGTTACTATGACAATCGCCTTATGTAAAAATCAATAATAATTACGTATCTATTGGACCACACTTATATTATACTATTTTATCAATGGTTACATGTTGTTTTGCATGGTGTGGGGCATTTGATGTGTATATATATAAGGATGAATTTTGTACTAGGTGAGCCTGATGGTGGGGCCAACCCATTGGACAGGTTAAATCTCGCATGCGCTAGATGGGATGGAAGTTCTCTCTCTCTCTCTGGCATGCACTAGATGGGATGGAAGTTCTCTCTCTCTCTCTCTCTCTCTCTCTCGCATGCGCTAGATGGGATGGAAGTTCTCTCTCTCTCTCTCGCATGCACTAGATGGGATGGAAGTTCTCTCTCTCTCTCTCTCTCTCTCGCATGCACTAGATGGGATGGAAGTTCTCTCTCTCTCTCTCTATTGGTGATGTCAACCGGCCCGCAGTGTTCAACATAGGCCCAAATCCAGCCTGGGACGTCATGGGCCAAAATTGTCTAGCTCGGTTCAGGCCTTGGCCCCACAGAGAGAGAGAGAGAGAGAGAGAGAGAGAGAGAGAGAGAGAGAGAGAGAGAGAGAGAGAGAGAGAGAGAGGTGCTTTGTTGGAGTGGGGAGAGAGAGAGAGAGGGAAGGGATCACGGGTGGGTCTATGGTGCTTATGTAAGCGGGCCAACATTTTATGCTAAGAGAGACAGGAAAAGGGGTCATCGGATTCAAGCTGGGCTCTACGCAATCCAAGCGTATCCTGATTAAAAAGTGGGCCTGAATTTTATTCTCGAGCCTGACCCTTAGGGCTCCGGCCCAGGCCAGCCTGATGCTCTTATGCGAACCATAGTGCTGTGAACCGCAGCTCGCTCGGGTTCAAAATTTGCTGCACGTGATCCTCGGTGGCAAGGGAAATTGATTCACTTGGAATTGCTCGGTTTCCTTGGCTGTGTAATACCCTTACAAGGTTGATAGTATGGTATGTTTGAAGGTTTTGACCGTTTCGGGGCCATCGTTATCCAAAATAAGGCTTTAGAATCCATGGTTGGCTAGTACGTGGAATCGCTTAAAGAGTGAGAAATCCGAAGAATTCTGGACTCAAGCAACTCGGTTGATCTGCGTTGTGGATTCTAGGTAAGGGGTTTAGTTACGGAAAAGTAAGGGGTTAGGCACTGTTTTCCGTTCATACATTTTTTTTTTTTTAAAAGTGATTCAGGGAGCTTTCAATAGCCTACATAATTAAATAGTATTATATTGGCCCTTAACTAAAAATGAAATTTAAAGAACTAATTAATGCAAAGTAAAAAAAGCAAACTAAAGACAAGTAAAATTCTAAAATTTCAGTTGTTCCTTTAGACCATGTTTTCTATATAAAAGATCTTCAAAAGGGACAATTATAAAGCATACTTATCCTGTTGCTAGAACAGAGGCTACTAATGAAGGTACACGTAAGTAAATGAAAGAGAAATAAAAAAAAAGGTGTGAGTGAGTGATGTGTAGGGGATGTGCGGAGTGGACAAGGGTTTAGCCTAAGATGTGAGAGGGAACAAGGGAAATCAGACACCCTTTTATTGACAGAGGGATGGTCAGATGTCCCAAGTTCCAACCCTACCCATTGACTTCAGCTTGATTATGGCTTTTGACTTCTCAATTGAAAAAGACAAAGATAGAACGGAGGCACGGAAGTAACCTCTAAAAGTGATAGAAGAAACTATTAAAGAAAGGATGTCTTGCAGAACTTCCTGGCCTCTACTACTGTTGTGGAAGCCAAAGTAGCTTTTAGTCACTGACTTTATCCTTGGCTTTCTTGCCCTCTTTTCTCTCCCTTTTTTTGGTCACCGCGTGTAAGTGCTATTATGTTAAGCACACAGGTTGTCAAATTTTGCAAGACAAAAGTACTTCAAGGTCAGATCACAAGTATGGAATCACAACTACTCTACATGCCTGGAAATCAGCTCAAGATCAGCTTATGATCAAGTCAAGATCGACACATCTTCTCAAAGAAATTGACACCCGTATTCAAGACAAGATTAAGTCAAAGTTCAAGACAAAGTGTCTCATATATTTACTAAAACACAGGTGGTATAACTCTAGAAAGACCTTAGGATTAGGTACTTTCAAATTTTCATTATATTAGGTTTATATAAGTGTTTTTGCTATGGAATTTGGGCAGCTTAACTTCTAGTTCAGCTAGCCTAACTTCCTCGGCCAGTCCAACTTCAAGGCCGAGCAAAATAACAAATTTTGTTGTAAATTCGGCTAGTGTAACCTTAAAATTCTGCTAGCTCGAGAAAGTTCAGGTGAAATTTCAGCAACATAATCTTTTAAAATTTACGGGAAATCGGCTAGCCAAGTGGCAAATTCGGCCAACCAAATTTGTCCTCAGACTAGCCGAATTTTGGATAAATCTTATCCCGCAATTCGAGATTCGTTGGAACGAATCTGGTGGACTCTGGCCAGCCAAAGTCAGTCTTAGGCTAATTAAAGTTTTAACCTCTTTGCTTATAAATTGAGTCTTTCTCTCATTCTAAAAAATAATGAAAATTTACTATAATCTTTCTACAAGAGAGAGAGAGAGAGAGAGAGAGAGAGGCTTAAGTCCTCGGCAAGCGATATGTTGGTATTTATAAATTTTAATTTATAACTTATTCAATTCCATTTTTTCTCAAGATCGTTTAAGTCTTATTCTAAGAGAGTAATCTATACTCTTCTTTGAGATCTAAGAAAATTGAATCAAGTAGCATTTGGGTTTTCCACTTATAAAAACTATAGAGAACCCTAGACTCTTTCTATCTGATTGAACATTGTGCCATCTACGTTCAAAAAAGAAGTTCTTATGCTACAAGCTTTTGCCACGTCTTCGAATCTCTATTTGAAGAAAGTACGTTTACTGTATTTTATTTTAGATTTTTCTGAGATAGCCTATGAAAATCTCAGTGGGGTTTGTCTAAGATAGCCTGTGAAAATCTCAGTGGGGTTTCTATTTGTGATAGCCCGTGAAAATCACAAAAAAGGTTTGTTGTTAAGGTGACCTTGTGAAAACCTTATAATAGTGAAAGTCAAAATTATGAGGGTAGTAATTTTGGGAGTGGAGTAGGTGTGGTTATTTTAAGCACCAAACCACTAAAACTCCTTGTGCCGTGTGGTGAATGCTTTATTCTTTTTGGTGACTGGATGTTATTTATTAATTCATTCTTGTGGTGAATGTTGTAATATTTTTATATCCTCTTGTTAGTTTAAAAGATTGATTTTAAAGACATTTGTGAAATAAAGTTGTCCTGCCTAATATTTTAGGTGAAGGTCGTCCCACGAATTATTTAGAATTAAGGTTTCAATACTAATGCGATATATTGAGATTTTTGTAATCTTTACATATTCCGCATTTATTTCGATTATTTGACATTATCCTATTTACACCCCCCTCCCTCTAGGACATCGCTAGCTCTCCATTTTACTGCGGGTCCCAATTATGCACAAAATCGACCATAAAGTGGTCGATTCTAACAGGCCCGGTTTTACAAAACCTTCGACTGGTTTTGCAAAGATTTCACAAAACCTAGGGCTGTGGTCATTATTGTTGTGTTCTACTGGTGACAAATGGGTCATGCACAACATTATGTCCCCCTCCTTATGTGTTCTGGCGGTAGCTGATCTGTTCCAACGAGTGTGTTTAGGGTGTCTTTAGTCGTATGGAAGTTTGGTTGTAACCTCGATAATCAGGGTTTCACACTATTTATAATGAGTTGGCTACAAATGGCCATCTTTAGCAGATGTTGGGGTACTACCAATTGCCAAAGCGAGTGGACACCCCACCTTTGGACTGAGAAGAAGATGCGATCTGATCTTTTTAAACTAGGGTTACTTACCCAAGAAATTCGCTTGGTTAAAAGCTTAACTCAGACATCTTACAAGAGTTGAGAAAATAAGGCAATCTGTCTTTGCGCTTTTTGCAGCTTTACAGGGCACAAACTGCAACTCTTTCATGCCATGATTAGCGTGTGCATTGAAGAAGTTTGCGAGTTTAGATTGTGAGTGGTTGGAGCTCTTGCGATTTTTGAGGACTTAGGAGGACAACACACTTTTGATATGAAGGGTCTGAATCATTGAAAATGTGCCCTATCATATGAAGGTTTCTTAATGAAATACCTTAACATGCTTGAAGCCAATTAAAAGCAAACTAGAAAAACCGGCAGCATTGTTTAGAAGAGTAAAAGCAATGTGTTGCTAATATGATCTTAATTGCATTGGTGATATTTTATTCTTAGAGATAGGACAAAACCTGTAATGTGGAATTCTAAATCATATTGAAATTGTCCTTTTTGAGTAGTAAATCCATCTCAACACTCATCCAACATAAGAGTACACAACCTATTGCCACAAAGTTCTGGCACTGAACCAAAAAATAAAAAGAAAAGAAAACATTCAATAAGTGAATCGACTATTGACATAATACATTAAACAATGATTGGGACCATAAATTAACATTACTCAATGCAACATAATACATTAAATAATTGAGGAACTATGAATCTAAATAACTCGAAACAACAAATTACAAGGAAAAAAAAATAAGTATTCAAGATTCTTGAGTAGGCTACTAGAAAATAGGGTATTACGATATTGGTAATCCGTGAATCTAATTCAATCACACAACAAAATGACAGTACTATACGGATAACCCACGAATGCAGACTAATCAAACATCAAAATAATAGTAAAACAAAGAGTTAAAATACAAACATAAATATGTATCAAAAGCAAAAGAGACTAAAGAATGCATCCATTTTATTGAAACAACAAAAGAATGATAATAAATCCAACGGAACACATGAATCAAATTCACTCAAACAACACAATACAATAAACCAAAAGATTCGTGAATCAAAATCACTCGAACCCTTTGATTCCAATCCCTTTCAGCAATAAAATTGCTAACGTAAACCTCTCGAAATGAAGAAACCAGGAATCTAAATTATCAAACAAGAACAAAAACCTACTGATCAGAACAAAATGAATCAGCCCATAAAAAGACAATTCATAAGGATCTGACCTTTCCACCATAAAGCACCAAATCTCCTTAACCGATCCAAAAAAATGCAAATAACAAAAAACAAACAACATTTTCATGGTTTCACCTTCCCAAACACCACATCCATCTCCCAAAATAAAATCAACCACAACAACTAAAACTACAAAAGAACAAAAGCAATGCAATTCACCACAATATCCCTTGCCACAGTTGCAGTCCATGACAATATGAAGGATCCAACCTCACCACCTCCTCGCATGACCACGCTGCCTCCACCAGTGGACTGAGACAAATAAGCATGACATCTTGTTGATCCTGGAAGCTGAATTTGGCGGGTGAGATTGTGATCAACCGATTGTACAAAGATCATGCCTACATGAAATGCCCCCTCTTACATTGCAAGTTGTTATCTAATATCTTAAATTTATTTGTAATAGAGTCTATCGATGTCATCGACAGACTACTCAATTCCATTGAGCATATGTCGATTCCATCAAGAAAATCCAAAAAAATCATTGTTGGTTGTTGGACAGTTTTAGAGGTTGTTACTTGATGGCATCAAAGGATCTTCGAAGTCATCGACTAGTCCTCAATGGCTGTCGATGCCATCGAAGTACCCATTGAAGGTGTGTGCAACATTGCGTAAGTGCATGATTTGTTTCCTATTCTAGTTGGGTAGTATATATATCGGGTGTAATCAGGATTAGGGCAAGGATTAAGGTTCTTCAACGTGTTTAAGGGTTTGAGAGGGTTTTGAAGGGCAAAGGCTTGGGATTTTCCTCGTGGGGCTTTGATTGGTAAGCTTTCATCTCTTGTAACTTCATTTTCATGGTGCATTATCGATTTGTGCCATGGTTTTTTTCGCAAGGTTTTTTCTACATAAATTTGGATTGTTCTTTGGTTGGATTTGCTTGTACAATTGTGGTTATCTTGTTTGATTCCACTCAATGTACTTCCACAAGTCCCAACAAGTGGTAACATAATTAATGTTGGGAAGCAGATTGAATATGAAAACAATGTATCTATGTCATCTAATATGAAGTTCAATGTAGAGAAGTATTTCAGAAAAAACAACTTTGAATAATGGAATGTGAAGATAAAGGGCATCCTACTTCAATAAGGATTAGAAGACACACTCCTTGGAGAGCGACCAGAAACTATGAAAGAAGAAGAGTGGAACAAGTTACATCAAAAGGCTAATATATCAATCCAGTTATGTCTAATAGATGAGGTCCTCTATAATGTTATAAGAGAGAAGACTGCAACAGATAAATGGGTCGGGTTGGGGAAAATCTATGTGAGGAAGTCTCTTGAAAATTATTTGTATCTGAAGCTACAAATTTTCAATCTAAAGATTATTAAAGGGGCTGACGTTGAGGCCCATATTTGTAACTTCAATAGGTCGGTTTGTAAATTGTTGGATGTGGATGGGGCGATAAATGATAAAGATCAATCATATATTCTGTTGAATTCTCTTCCAAAATCGTATGAGTCTTTCAAAGACTCTTTGTGCATCGGTGAGACAACCATTAGATTGAGACCATTGTCTTAGCCTTTCAGTCGAATGCAATGAGAAAGAAAAGCAGTGATGTGAGTTCTTCTACAACTGCACTGGTTACGAGGGGTAGAAATTCTAAGCAGGATAATGGATCTTCACAACTGAGATCCAAATCCAAGGGCAAGGGTAAAGGCAAGCTGAAGTACTGGAATTGTGGCATGATAGGGCACATGAAGAATGATTGTCATAATTCTAAGTCTAGGAAGGAGAAAAAATTTATTCCTGATAGGCTAACAATGCAGAATCTAGTGAGGAAGCGAGTGGTAATGACGTGTTGACTGCATTAAAATTTGAGTAGATTTTGGATAGGGGGCTTTGTAGCACATGACCCCTCATAAGAATTGGTTTACTAGTTACAGTGAGTGTGATAGTGGCCAGGTATTTATGGGCAATGACAATGCCTGTATCGTGATAGGTGTCCTAAAGAAAAGGACAGGAACCCTTAGCATTGGATCACTCTCGAATGCACACACGTCTGGTGTCTATACGGGAGTCTCTAGGTTTATAATAGGAAATCCTAATTTAAATTAGGTTCATAGTGGGAACCTAATGTGAGTTTCTAGTTTTACCAAGATCAGGATACTAATCATTCTAAGTTCACAACAATCACGGAGTGAAGGATAGTTTATCTAAGGTCATTTGGCACATATGTGATGTCATTCACAAGTATTCCCAACTAATGATCTGATACCAACTTATTTTAAGCCCCAAACTCAGTGAACGGGCTTAGATAATTCTCGAACTCCGAATCCGACGGTGACAACCTTCTATCTCATTCTCGGCTCCTAGCTCCCATGTGCCAGGTTCCAATCCTGGGATCCCACAAGGAGGATTTTTAGGGTGATTTTTTTTACATGAGCATAACAACAAGTATACCAAAACTAAAAATATCATCACATTTATAATATAATATTAGTTCGAGTAAAGTGCTGAAAGGAAAATACAAGATATAACAAAACTCCAAAAGATCAGGCACATGCTCCTGCTCAATGTTGTTGTGGTCTAGCATAAGCTGAATGTAAACAACATGCGTAAGCTTACTATAAAGCTTAGAGAGTGCGTGTGTGTGTGTGCATAATGTATGTGTCAACCATACAAATATCAGAGTACACGAAAATGATGGAGGATTAAACTGGCAAGTCCATAAATGTTATAAGCCATAGTAGGCTATGCAATGCATTGGCTTACCTACATGGCCAAATATCATATACTAATGACGCAATGCAACATGCCAATCCTCCACTAGTCCACGTATCAAAATAGTTCTCAAATGGATCATCACTGGGGTCTAGTACACTTCCGGCACAAGTTGTCGCCCATCGCACGTAAGACCAAGTGAGTGCAAAAGACCTCACTATGTGCCTCATTAGTGGTATACAAAAAACTACCCAACTCATCGATAGTGAACCCATTTCACAAGCTGGTCAAACTTAACCTAACATATAGCCCTTTGCACCTGGGCGGGTAAGGTCAAACCCCTTCCAATAGACCCCGACACAGTGGGAGACGTGGCTTACTAATATCCAGCCATCGTGCACTCATGAATCCACATAGTCTAGATGTTGGATCATCCTACTAGTACCACAAGGTTTAGGGACTTTCACTCAGGGACGTCTGTGATGCTCTCTAACCTCAATAATTTTCGGTGTCCATAAAATCATTCGCTAGCTACAACAAGCCTATGGGACCACCTCCCTGATGTCATCAGGGAGTAGATGTAATGTGTTACTTGTTCACAACCCTAAGCACAAGGTCGCGATATAGTAATAACTCAGTGAGAACGAGGTTGAATCCACGGGGAATGGGGAACATGATCTAGAACTGATCTAAGTCTAACTTGGTTGGTCTGAGTTTTTAAACCAGGGATTTAGAAAAAGGTTTTGAAATAATAAATGTAGAAGACTAAGGATCCAGAAATCCACTTATAGCAATCTCAATATTAATTTACTTTGATTTAATGATAACTCGATTGGAATCAAAATCCTATCATATTCAATTGGATTATAGAGCAGTTAAAATAGAATATGAACTTTTCAATAATTTAGTTCCCAAATATCCGTTTAATTATAATGATCGTAGGGAATTCAATCATCCACCATGCCCATAGACGATGGTGAACAACAACTTTTACAGATCACATAATTCCAAAGACAATAAGATCATATCAAAAGCTTTTACAGCATCTATCGTAATTTTAGTCACAATAAATTATATAAAATTGAAAATATATCTTTATTTAAACTAAAACATAATGGAAGTTCAACATATACTTGAATCAAAGTAAACTAAACATCAAGATAAGCTATAGGTTTTATTCATTAGCCTTATCTAAGAGATTAGCCTGAGAAGACTAATATCCTAGAAGAAGAAATAAAGATTAACAAGAACCCGTGAAGAAATCAAAGTAAAAGAACGTTATCATTGCTCCACCTAGGCCTTCTCTCTATTTCCAAACCCTAGAAGATGCTTTGGAAACTCTAACTTTCGTACCGACTTGGAGATTTCACAAACCGACCTTGGATTTACGCACTTTGTTACGCTTCAGTCAGATCGAAGTCGCGTATGAAAAATTTGTTTCCTTTAGTTGCCCAATTTCGGTTGCACCGAACTTGGGTTCAGTTGGACTGAACTTAAACTTTGGTCAAACCGAATTAACTTTGAATTTCATTGTTGGTTGCTGGACTGTTTTGTGCGATTTTGGTCGGATCGAAAGTCGAGCCAAACAGTCTGTTTCTTTTATTGCTTCTACAATTTTTCCAGTCTTCTCTTCCTCCTTTACACTTGGTTTTTTTGGATCTTTGGAATGTAATTTCTTCTTTCTCGACTTCCAATTATCCAAATCTTTATTATCTTCTTTTGAGATTTAAATCCATCATTTTAAGCGCATATTTATCATAAGCTTCTGAGTCTCCTCACATGACAAAAACATATATAATTAAATTAAATTATCAATTAAATGCTAGGAAAATTAATGTAATTACAGGGTTAAATATGCAATATTTGAGTCTTAACATCACACATAGTACACAATGCATGAATCACACTATCCAAGACATGCGTCAAACCTGAGCGTATCGCACGAATCCTGCGGGGCAACCTTATCTCATATAGAGTCCCTAAGTGTCTCAAGTCGAAGGGCATATGATATGAACAATCGTCATCCACAACAGGCATATAATTGATTGTATGGGCATATAACTGGGCATGATATCCATCACACTAATCATGTTATCAGTGTGTCCTATCAGCCTAAGCACACTAGCATGTTATCAGATATATCATGATATAATCGACCCTAATTGCGATATCATACACAGAGCATGGGAACCGAATGGTAGGCCCCACAAGAAATATAGAGGTCTATGTGGTGTGGCCCACGTTAGACTAACATTGGCTCCTCATGTAGCCTATGTATAAAAATCTTGTAACTGGATGTAAGGCATGGATAAGATACATATGCCAAGGCGGGATCCATTTGGAATGACCCAGATGGAAACCCACATGTATAAAATGTGTGCCACTAGGCTATTAATCTACTGAGCATGTGCCCCACTGATTATTTCCTAAAATGATCATATTATCATCGGCATTAATAGGATGACCTGCACCGTTTGAATGTTGTCGATGTAATTGATGATCATAAATCGTTGGTTAGTAACTAGGATGTGATCTTGTGCTCGTGGCCCATCTAAGTCTTGGGATTTCATCATTTCAGGAAAATTATATGCCTCAATGGATTTAAATACAACCATAGTGTCAATATTACATACGTATACTAATTAGGGATTTTAAAATTAATTTAATAATTAATTTTGAACCTTACAAATACATCTTGTATTTAACTTAGGATTATAGGGATTCTGAATTTGAGGTGTCAAACATAGACAAGGGAATCCAAGAGAGCCCCAAATCCAAGGGATCCCACATTCAGGGATTCCTAAGTCCAAGGGATCCCAAGTCCAAGAAAATCCCAAGTCCATGGGATTCCAAAGTCCAGGAATTCCATGTCCAAGGGGTTTCCACACCCATAGTTTCTTGTGGTGTGTCCCACCTAAGATCTGGATTGGCCTAAACCTTGGGCCCATGGCTTAACATGGCCTGAAGAAAAGGATGAATGACATGGATGGCACAGAAACATCAAGGTGGGTCGCATCACTCCTTGCCCACTTTTCCCTTCGGCGAGCTCCACTTGAGATTTTGATCCACCTGATATTTGGGACATGGTTTAACATGATCTAGCAAAATGATGAACGGAGTGGATAAGTCACATACATCATGGGGGTCCCACGAGTGGGCCTCATTCTATGCCCTAAGCTAGGCGTCCACCCATCCCTGGCACTGGCAGTAGTGCTGCTGCATTTTTCTACATTTTATTTTTGTTTATATATATATATATATATATGAAAATGGTACTATGAGGTCGACATCATGGGAACTTCTCATGAGGTCGAGCTATGTAAGCCCTACTATGATAAAAAAAAATCTAATAATTAAAAGTAACAAAATTATTATATGAAATAGACCTATTGAAACTAAAAATTTCTGCAATTACATGTTGTCAATGAACCACGTATATCTTTTTCATTTTAGAGTTTTTGTATTCAATGTCTTCTTAGGAATTGCTTCTAATCATTCTAGGAATCATCCTATTTAATTAAATTAATATTTTTTAAGTATATTTTACTAATTCAGATAGCTTCGAGTATAGTTGAATTATTGTCTTTAATTAGGGTGATTAGAGCCAAGTTACCATTTCCACTAATTCTGAGTAGGCTATACTATGAATTTATCTAATCTAAACCCCAATCATCATGCATGAGAAATCTCGCTGCCCAATTCATCCCGAAAATGCCTAGATTCATTGGATTTGATATAGATCGCACGTTAGTGGCCCACTAGACTCAATACTATAGAATAATGATCGTCTTACCGGGCTTGATGTCCATCGCGGATGTCGAGTCGGGATAGTGTCTAGAATCGCTCAACTTGGACCGAAGGTCGGGTGCATTGGGATGTGCAAATGCCCTAGGTAGAAATCTAAAAATTAAGTGAATTGGGCTCTCTATTCTTTTACGAAGTTACGATTTTCTAACCGTTGGGTTTCGACGAAACTCAATGTGTGAGTTAAGGATATTTCTCCACATATCCGTATAGCCGTGGCTCCGATCGATCATTGATGACCGTCCATCACAAGTGGGGCCCCCTATGGCTAATCGGAGCGTCCAATTGCCGTCTGGTTGTGATGAAATGTAGATCCCATAGTGGGGCACCTACCCCATGGTATAGATAAGCTAGTGGGCCCTCGTAAGGCCTTGTAAGTTGAAAACAACATTCCTCAGGGCAAGTTTATTGGAGAAAGGGTCACCGGGGCTATTTGTGCACATTCTGACACTGTAAATAGTCCCCCATTTACACCCTCTCACTCTCATATGAATTATCATTGCAACAAAGGGGAGAGGGAGAAAGAGAGAAAGAGAGAAAATGAGGATGAGGTAGATCTTGGAGCTTTCCTGGTGGATTTTCTTCAATCAAGCCTTAGCCTCAACCATTTTCCTCCACCAAATCCATCCCACTCTCGATTGAGAGGTAAGAACCGAACCATGCTTTCCAACTTAAGATTTTTAGGATTAATTGTATAATTCTCAACCAATTCCTTTGAATTTGGTGTAGGAATCATTTTCCTCCAAATTTCTAGCCTTAGGAGCAAGCCTGAAACTCAACACACTACCCCAAGGTGTGGACCATTACCCCTAGGTTTCCGTTTATCAAGCTCATGTCACAATTAATGGTTTATGTAGTGAATAGATGAATGCATGATATTTTGTGTTGATTTGTGAATGTGTAGTGCGTAGACGAATGCATGCTAACCAGTGCCGACTATTAATTTGGGTAATGTATGGGCCAATGCATGATAATTGGTGTTGACTTATGAATTTGTAGTGCGTAGACGGATGCATGCTAACCAATGCCGATTATTGATTTGGGTAATGTATAGGCCAATGCATGATAATTAATATCGATTTATGATTATGTAGTGCGTAGATGGATGCTTGCTAACCAGTGCTAGTTATTATTGGTTGTGCGTGGATGAATTTGTGTTAATCAGTGCCGGTTGATGATTAAGATACTGGATAGATGTATGCTTGCTAACCAGTGCACTTGTATGGCCATTCACCATAAATTTTTAGCTTAGTGTAATGCTACCTACATGTTCGATAAAATGCCCACTAGAGTGGAATTCTCGAATTACCATTTACATTCCTCCATGTAGTCATGTTAGTCAGTTTATTAGTGCGGTTGATTGATTGAGACTACCTGGATTGTCGGGTTGGCTGGCAAACCATGAATCTACGAGGGTGGTCCCGATTGGGTTGGCCGTCCCAGACTAGTCTGATTGATCTAAGTTGAACATGGATAACCGATAGTAGTCAGACTAAACAGGATGTAAGGCCCGTATCCTAGACCATACCATTCCGTAGACTCTCGCGGTCCTCCCAGTCGAATTCCAGTAACCCGCGATGCGTAGACAACATTTGTGCCCAACTTGAGTCGTATCCCATATTTCAGAGTTAGCTCAACCTAAGACTTGCACCTTAGTGACCGCGTCGTTGCCGCAGTTCCGACACCGTGTCTCACGCATTGAGGAGATACCCGAGCCAGGCGATGTGGTCCCACGTTTAGTTCAAGGAAAACACCGTGCATTGCAATCCCAAGAGAATCTCTAATCAAATCAATCTCATCAATCACCCATCCCCAAGTACAACCACCCCTCCCCTAAAGTCAACTCTCTCTCTCTTACAACCCATACTTGTCAAGTACACACCCATCAATTCCCATCACTCCATCACTACTCACACCCATCCCTCTCTCTCTTTACATCTCATCCTGTATCTCTCTCTCTCTCTCATTTCTCCATTTTCAAGCTCCCAAGAGAAACATCTAAGCTACCAAAGAGAAGCAAGTGTGGCCCACCTTCCTACCTCCCATCTCCACTATCTAACCATTCAATCTCCATCATCCTCCGTTAAAGTTGAAGCTGAGGAGCTAGGGATTTCATCAGACCAAGAAGAAACAAAAATGGTGGGTGAATCTTCATTATTTGTGGGAAAAAGGATTTTCACTCTTGATTTTATGATTGAGGGCCCACATTTAGTGGGACCCATTCAATGTATGCATTGTATGATAGGCCCATAGTGGCGGGGTCCCTCCATCACACCGTGTCTCTCTCTCTCTCTCTCTCTCTTTCTCTCCCTCTCCCTTTTTCTCTCTCTTCCCCATATGTTGTGGACCCCACTGTGATGTATGATCCACACCGTCCCATCTGTGGGGCCCACCTCGCTGGTGTCCGGCGAACAAGCCACAGTCTGTCTGCCCGGGATAGATTTGGATGAAGGAAAATACATATATTCGCTTGATGTGGAACGTGGGCCCACCTTGATGGCAGGTGTGGCCACACATACGTGGGACCCACCTGCCGTGGAGGCATGTTGGCTAGGTACCGTACAACAGCTGCATAGTTGCTGTAAATCCAGACCGTTTGTCAATGGACGTCTAGCTCTAGACGTTGATATGAATGATATATTAATATAATAATAATAATAATAATAATAAATTCTGGTGGACCACCACGTGGACCCACCCATGATACATATGTTGTATCCTCACTGTCCAATATCTGGACAGTGGGTTCTTCTATGATATATGTGTTTTATGCCTGCCGTCCAAGACGGTGGGGCCCCTGGTGCACACGTGTGGCATCTACACCATCCATTTGAGGACGTGGGATCCACTATGATCTAAGTGTTTTATCCATGCTGCTGGTCTCACATGGGATCCCACCTTGATGGAGGGGTTTTAATCCACCCCGTCCATCCGTGCTGGGCCCCCCTTGGTGACACGTGTGGTCACTAGAGGTGGGGCCCACCTAGACAAATTTCCTTTAGTACTTAGGGCTCATTAAGATGATGTGTTGTATCCTCACCATCTAATCCATGGACGATGGGAAGCAGGTTGGCTGGTCTATCACACACTAGTGATATAGCTGTCAAGTTCAGTGGGTCTAATCACAAGGTATATGTTATATCCCACCATCCATTCATTTCTTGTGGGTCCCACACGTGTGGACCCACCTAGTATATATGTTTCATCCCGGCCGCCCAACGTGGCCCACCTTGATTCTATATCCACTCCGTCCATCTATCCAGGGACATGGGACCCACCTGTTGTGGGCAGGTTGATTGGTGTACCTCACTCTAGCTATGTAACTATTGTACCACATCAGCAAGTTTTTTGGGCCACCATGATGTATTTGTTTCATTCACACCGTTCAGATAGTGCTAGACGGTATTGGACAATGTTTGGACAGTGCTGATTTACATGGACAATGTTTGGATAGTGCTGATCATCGTTAGTGAGCCTTGTGCCCCATAGAATGATAGTGTACAATATTACACATGTTGCACCTGCAACTATTGAAATGATTTTTGGTGTAACCCAAGCTCTCACTTGAGGCCCCATTTGATGTATTTGAGGCCCATTAATGCGGCCCATAGTGATATGTGTTAGGCCCATGTGCAGGGCCCACATGTTGTGTATTTGAGGCCCATGGGTTGTGGCCCATAGTGATGTATATTAGGCCCATGTGATGTCGCCCATAGTGATGAGTGTTAGGCTCATGTGATGCGACCCATAGTGATGTGTGAAGCCCATGTTTTGCGGCCCATTGTGGTGTATTCAGGGCCCATTGTTGTGGCCCATCTTGATGTATTGAGACTCATTGGTGCGGCCTATTGTTGCGGCCCATCTTGATGTATATGAGGCCCATTGTGATGTATATGCGGCCCATGAATGAGGCCCATAATGATGTGTATTAGGTCCTTGTGTGAGGCCATGGGCCCACGATACGTTTGGCTCTATGTGGGCCACTCCTTAGAGCAATGATGGTTAAATGTCTACATTAATGGGCGATGATGGTTAAATGTCCATATTGTGACCTTCCCTTAGGCCCTTTGTTAGGCCATTTATTGATTCCGATTATCGAGGCCGATTCTGATTGTCGAGGCCGATTTTGATTGTCGAGGCTGATTTCGATTATCGAGGCCAATTCTGATTGTCGAGGCCAATTCCAATTATCAAATCCGATTCTGATTGTCGAGGCTAATTCTAATTATCGAGCCCGATTCTAATTATCGAGGCCAATTCTGATTGTCAAGGCCGATTCCGATCATCGAGGTTGATTCCAATTATCGAGGCCGATTCCAATTATCAAAGCCGATTCTAATTATCGAGGTTGATTCCAATTATCGAGGCTGATTCTGATTGTCGAGGTTGATTTCTATTATCGAGGCCAATTTCGATTGTCGAGGTCGATTCTAATTGCTAAGACTGATTGTCAGGCCGATTGTATAGGCTGATTATTGATGTCGATTGTCGATACCGATTATGAGTATGTGACAACATAACATCATGTACATGCCCATACACATCATCTACATGTTTATTATGAGATGTGGTTGACTATTGCATATGTCATTGGGTAGGTTGTTATGAGACTCCCTGATAGGAGGAGATTGTCTCACATGAGAGCACAGTATGCGCAGGATTGATGCATGACTGGATTGTATGACTCATGCATCTTGTATTGTGTGTTGTGATTACTGTATACCCTAGTGACATCAGGGCCATAGCCTCCACAGGCATGTCGTGGATGGCTAGATGGGACACCGAAAATGCTTGGTTCGAGCATCTGGGCACTTTGGATGTCCGTGGGTGAAAGTTCCTAAACCTCCATGGCCAAGAGACGCCCCAACGTATAGACCGAGTGCATACATGAGTGCCCGAGTGCCGAATACCAGTAGGCCGCATCTCCCACTGTGTCGTTGTCGGTTTGGAGGGAGTGTGACCTTATCCGCTCGAGTGAGGGGGCTATAAGCTAAGCTGAGTTTGACCAGCTCCCAAATGGGTCCGCTATCAACGAGCCGAATAGCCATTGGTATACTACTGGTAGGTGGGTAGTAAGGTCCTTTCCACTCGCTGGGTTGTGTGGCCAGTCGGGGAGGTAGCTAGCTTGGAGTGTACTAAACCCCAGTGATGATCCCAGAGATGTACAATATTGATATGTGGACTTATTGAGTAGGAGTTACATACTCAGCATTTTAACCATTCATTCACTATTCACTCGGGTTGGTGGTGCACAACTAATTGTTATGTGTACCTTTACAATGGCCAGAATTTTGGTTGGAGCGCGTGACTAACCTGAGATCAGGAGTTTAGCACATTGAGTCTGACTATCTAAATTTAGGTATGGGACTAGTTTGGATAGATGTCTCTTGTGATAGACCCCATAGCCTGCAATACTACGTACTATCATCCCGACTTCACACTCCACCTTAGTCATTTCATTCGCACCGCATATTGCATTACATCCGCGGCATATGGAATTTTGGGTTGCTGTGTTTCTGTATTTATATGGCTTAGATGAGGCTGATGATATTCATAGCTCTTCAGAATTGCATATTGTATTGCATTCCCGGTATCTGATATTTGACTATTATGTCTCCACATTGCATAGTCGACCTACAATACTTTCTCAGTACATGTCATTGGCTTATTATGTCTTTACATCGTATATCCTGGATAAGGTTGATGATATTTTATAGACTTGTTAGTATTTTCACTTGCTCTGATATTTGCGTGCTTGACACTTATCTTGTACACACACTTACACCACCCTATAAGCTTTCTATAAGCTTATGCACGATAGATGCGTGCAGGTAACGTTAGGTTATATCAGCATTGAGCTTGGAGCGTGCAGCGGTCTTCTGGAGCCTTGATTTTTGATTTATGTATTTCCCTTTCAGTATTGTATTCAAATGTTTATATTAGTGGATACGTGATGATGATGTTGCCATTGTGATTTGGGTAAACTTGTGGTTATGTTTCTTCCGAGATAAATGTATGTTAAAAAATCCTCCTTGTAGGATCCTAAGATCAGAATCTGGCGTATGCTCGCTGGGAGCCGAGAATAAGTATTGAGAAGGCTGTGGGCATCAAATTCGGCGATCAGAAATTTTGTGAGCCGGGTTTCTGGGTTTTGGGCATGACACAGGATGCTTGCACCCAATGTCGGTTATGCCGGAGTTTATCCGAGTCAACTGAATTAGCCTAACCGCCGACCAACCATGTGTGTTCACTATATATGATCATGTCTGCCTGAATATGAAGCACCTCATGCATTTGAGAGGCATACTATTAATCGTTAGTGATATGAAACACCCTGTCTGTGCTGTCGGCCTATGCTGGGGTGAAAAGCCTCCCTGTAGTGACCAGCGAGCATAGAAGGTGATGGATCCTTGTTCGAATGGCTCCCGTTAAATTACCCGGTCAATGGTTCTGTGTCAGAGTACCATTCAAACGACCCGGGCATGAATGGAATTGGGTGACGAGCCTCTTTCCTTTGTATTGATTGGTTTAATGTAACAAGCCCGCACCTCGGAACTAAGTAATCATACTCGGTGTTTGGGTGGCGATCCATACCGAGTTGATCTTCATACCTTTAAATATCATACCTTACCTTTAGAATTATTGATTTATAAGATAAATGGGTGATACCTAAATTTGGATCATGGATCGCAGGCTCAGATCCCCTACAGCCGCCCTGAGCCAAGTGATTTGGATAAGGCCATTGATTAAATGGAAGTGTTTCAGCTTCCCCAACCTTGTTAGATGAACGGACTTAATTAAATACTCAGCTAACATGAACATTCATAGCATTGCATTAGCATTGGTCATGGCGACTTGGGCGTTGTGGTCGCGTGTTGAGGGAGTGTTGGAATTTGCAAATGAGGTGTCGGAGTTGCTTATGAGGGAGTGTTGGATTGTGAGGGCATGCATCATCTCATGATAGCATGCACGTGCATTAATAAGAGCATTTAAGAACTGAGTGTTTAAGTTGCTTTATCATTACTTGTGCTAGTGGAATTAACAACATGTGTAACTTAGAGTTAATGGAACCACTGAGTTGGTCACTCAGTCTCACTCTGGGATTGTGTTTTAAAACACTAACTAGGCGATATTATCGATGCAGGGTACTATTGAGATCTCGGACGGGTAAGTTTAGAGTGGCTTACACCATCGGTGTTGTGTTTCAGAGGCTTGGACCAAACCAAAAAAATTTACACTTCAATCATTTTTGGTATGTTTATTATGGCTTGTATAATCCCCATTTGGGTGGACACCATATTTTAATTGTATCTTTACTATTAGCCCCATATTTATTTATTTTTGTTATCTCTACCTCGCATTGGATCCACTAATTTGAATTGCACTAATCTGATTGCTCGTGTGTAAAATAAGCCTGAATATGAATGAGGTTACGCATGCATTTTATTTGGTTAACACCCGAAAACTCGGGATCGGAGTCTCTATACTTAGGTGTCTATTTTTGGGGTGTTACAGACTGGGCATCCTTCAAGATGAGCAGATATATATAACGGCTTGAGGTGTTGCATCATGCTGTGAGTGAGTCTTTCTATGACCACTCTTTAAGATGTGGTCCTCAACTCCACTGTGACTGTGTTTACATGCAATGTTTCATCCATCTCAGTCTTATTTCTAGTCGTCTCCTCAAATGGAAAGGAGGCATGTTGTATCACCAGAGGGGGACTGAATTCTTCCACATCGTTGTCATTCTATTTGACTGGGTTGGTCTGGACTGAAAGATGGAAGGCAGTGTGAATACCATGTTGCGATGAAGCATGACGGGTGGAAATGTTTCAAATACAAGACATCGCCCCCTAGTGTTTCTGAATCCACATTCACATTAAGGTCTTTGTCCGGCTTAACACTGCTAGCCAACGCACTCATTGGTGAGATGACTTGCAGTGTTTTAGTGGTCGTAGCTAACTTATTCACCAACCATTCATCTCATGAGAAACATTCGTCGCTAAGATAATTCGATAGATTACCGCAACCGTCTTCCTCCTACGCTACTCGGTTGGTTGATCGGTTTGTCCAAGAACACTGGAATTCTCATCACGTAACATAGGTGACATGACTGCCCCTACAATGTTTAGAGCCACGAGTTCTCCATATATAGGAAATCTCCATAATTCCTACAATTGGACTACATCCGGCCAAGGCAGGTTTGCGACTTCTTCTGATTCTCTTCTCATAGCCACTCGATGCCTCTGCCATTGGCATTTCTGAGTTTGTGTCAATGCCTCTGGTGTTGCCAAAAATTTTGAATGCATAACCCACTTTATTACTCCTTCCTGAGTTCTTGGGGGGTTGACGATCCTTCGGCTACATACCCCAACTCATTGGTGGTGGTTAGGAATCGTCTGTTGTGGTCAATACTAATTGTCCCTTTCGTGTTGCCTAAGTGTTGTGCAACAGCTATGCAGCCTTGATTCAGGAGGATCTCCCCATACAAGAATATTCCTTCTAGCACATCGAGCGCACAGTTGTAAACCCTGCATGTCCTGGCAAATTGTCTTCCACCGAGCAACATTCCCATGAGAGAAGAGACTTCACGTTTTAGTTTCTCATTTTCTGTTCTGAGTTTTTCAAGTTCAGAAGTTTTGAAACTTAAATCACATTTAGCTTTTTCATAACAATCAGAAAGATGAGATTTTTCCAAAATAGTATTTTCAAGTTCTTTTTTTAATTTAAGAAAATTTTCTTTTTGAAGCTTTAATTTGATAGTAATCTTACAACTTTCCCTGTATAGGGCATTATAGGCATATTGAAGATCATCTTCATTTTCATTTTCAGGGTCACTCCTGAGATTCTCATAATTAGATGAATTGCAACTATCTGAGGAGGTGACTTTGGCTATAATCATTAGAGCCTTTACATCATTTGAAATTTCTTGTTCTAATTTATCCGACTCAGAAGAAACTTCAGAGCTGGATGATTTATCCCAAGTGGCTAGCATGCCTTTTCTTTTTGGCTTGTCCCTTTTTGGACACTTATTTGCCAAATGCCTATATTCGTGGCAGTTGAAACACTGACTGTCTTTTAAAGATTTTTAATTTTTAGATTTTTCCTTTCTCTTCTCGGAGGGTTTTTGAAAATCTACTCTTTTCTTACTTTTGAAAATCCTATAAAACTTTTTGCAAGTATAGCCATATCATCCTCTGAGTTTTCAAAATTTGAATTAACATCACTATATTTCGAAATAGATTTAGATGATTTAAGAGCTATGGACTTACCTTTGGGAGCTTTAAAATTTAACTCATACATTTGAAGTGAACCAACTAACTCCTCAACCTTCATTTGACCTGTGTCTCTTAGTTCCTGAATGGCAGTAACTTTGGAATTAAACCTCTTAGGAAGAAATCACATTATTTTAGCATAGACTTTGCTTTCTGGGATACCATCTCCTAGACCCTACATAGAATTGATTTTGTCATTTAGTTTTGTATAGAAGTCCATGAAAGACTCATTTTCTTCCATACGAATTTCCTCAAACTTAATAGTGAGAATCTGAACTTTAGACTTTTTGACAATAGTCGTTCCTTCGTGTATTATTTCAAGAATGTCCTAGGCTTGTTTAGCTGTATTAAAAGAAGTGTTGAATTCAACAGGTGATAAAGCACATGTAATTGCATTTAAAGCCTTAGCATTTGCACTGCTTTCATTTTTCTAAGGTATACTCCATAAATAAAAAGGTGTTTCTTTAACAGACTTGGTTCCTTCATAGCCTAGAACCTCAGACACTGGTAGTTTCCATTTGGTTACGATGGCTTGTCACACACTTTCATCAATGGATTTCAAGAAAATCTTCAGTCTGGCTTTCCAATAAGCATAATTTGAGCCATCAAAAGGTGGAGGCTTAGTAATAGACAAACTATCGAAATTTGACATAATGAAACTCTATATCAATAAGCTCAAGGAAATTAATCCAAGTAAATGAGCAACTTAGATTTGATACCACTTGAAAAGGGTGAGCTCTCAGTCCTAGAGGGGGAGGGGGGTTAATAGGACTATGCCAAAATAAAAAATGCAGAACAGAAATATTAAATATAACTGAATCAATCAAAGATCTCAATTGTAATAGTATTGAGAAATTGATTCAAACCTAGTTCAAAGGACAACCTTACACCAAAAATAAATGTTTATGGTAGGACACCCTGATTTCTTGTACGCAATAAGAATCAAGATTGCAAACTAAAATAAGAGGTAAATAAAGGAAGCTATCTATTACAAGCAATCACCATATGTACATGAATGAAAAGATTACAAACATTCAACACACATCCATCACACACATCATCATCCACCACAAACACCAGGAGTTATAGTAGTTCGGTGTGTACACCAACTGTTCTCAAACAGCCACACCTACTCCACTCCCAATAATCACAACCCACGTGATATTGGCGTTCACTATAAAACAAGGTTTTCTCTGGTTCACCTTAAAACCTATACAGTTGTGTTTTCAATTGGGCTATCACAATCAAAATCCCGCGCTGAGATTTTCTGTCTGATCTCAGTCAAAACCAATACAGAGATTTTCTGACTAATCTCAAAAGGCAAAAAGCAAATAAACAAAAGTACTTATCTTATTCTTGAAGACGCTGCTTGATGTAGCCCGTAGAACCGCTTCACTTGATGTTTAGACGTTTAATGTCCAACAAATAAAATCAAGGGTTCTAGGTTCTAAACAGATTTTAAATTATCTCAAACCTTGGGCTACTTATTTGAATTCCTTGGATCTCAAATGGAATAAAAACTACCTTTAAAAAATCAGATTCACAAAACAGAGATTAAGGAATTACAAAAAAACAAATAAGCTATTAAAGGATCTAAATTTACCGGACTATAGCTTGATAATGACAGAGACTTTTCTCTCAAAGTGGAGGCTTTCTATGGCTTTTCTGAATGATTTGGAATGAGAAAAGACCTCTATTTATAGGCTAAAAAAAATGGTTCCTTCGACTGGTCTAAGATGCAACCAAATTGCAATTTTTTTGGTGTGATTGAATAAAACTAACCTTCGACTGGTCGAGAGGCTTGCTCGACGGGTCGAGCATAGCCCTCGACTGGTCGTGGGAGCCAAAAATATGTTGCTGGAGTTTGAGTCGAGCTCCCACGACTGGTCAAGCAGGGTGCTCGACTGGTCAAGGATCTATTAGAAAATTTTTGAATTTGAGTTTGAAACTTGGACTGGTCAAAACAATTCTTGGACTGGTCGAACCAGAGCCTGGACTAGTTAAACTTAGGATAGATGTAATTGAATTTTAGCCTATACAAAGTATAAATACCCAAAGATAATATGCATAAGAAAGGTCCTAAACCTAGGGTCTTTCTAGGGTCACTTATACTTGAAAAATTGGACATTGAACTCAAATCTTTAGTAGCTTCAAAACTTCTACGTGACGTAGATTTGCATTAGTAGCTTGATCTTGAGGTAGACTTGCATTTGTAGCTTGATCTTAAAGTAGACTATCCATCATGCTTCACTTGAAGGTAAACTTTCCATCATATGAACAAGTCATACTCTAAATTATTTTGTCTCATCAAAATTTGACAACAAAGGGTGCTTTATACATTATAGCACTTACAATCTCCCCCTTTGTCAAATTCGTGACAAAACAAACTTAGAAGATTACAATACACGAACTTCTCAACTTCACAATCATTCACAACACTCTTTCATTCACAGTATATACTCCCCCTTAATCTACTCCCCCTAAGTCTAAGCTTTGACTTGTGTGTAGTGTACCTGTATTAAGAAATATACATATATCCAAAATATACAGTTCACACTATCTAATTCACTTGCGCATATGTTACCATAAACATAACTAGCAAATGAGCCAAATAAACTCTAAAAAACTCATAACCAATAATAACAAGTCTCTCCCCCTTTTTGTCACAACTTGACAAAGGAAGACAAAAATCTAAATAAAGCACAAATATGATTACGAGAAAATAATGAGAGTAGCATTAAGAGAGTGTCATAAAAATAGTAATAAAAAAAGAGAGTGTCATCCATGATAAATCCATATAAATCAAGAGAAAGTGAAAGTTATACAGTTTCAACATAGATAAACTCAAATACTAATTAGAACCTAAGGAAGAAGGAGGTGGAATGGACGGGTCAATCTGATGAAGTCCCCTAATAATGCGATGGAAATATTTGCGCATATACTTCATCGAAGATTTATGACTTTCAGTCAGATTGTCTTGAGACATTTTTAACTCACCCACCTTCTCCTCTAGAGAGCGAAGACGCTCATCAAAGTGAGACGGTTGAAAATCAGGATCCGCCTCATCATCTGTTTCCAATTCATCAAAAATATTATCCATTGTAGTGTCAATAGGTAGAGTGTCTTCTTCTTTAACTTCTACATCCTCCTCATCACGTTAGCCAGGTAAATACTCCAGGTTCATCTTGTTGATGTTGGAGTTATTGAATGGTAGAACCGCTATTGGTGCCTCAGCAGACAGCATGACCACATTACAATGAAGTGCTAATGTAGTCATCAGATAGGCAAAAGGTATGTAACCATGGCCAGGATGGAGACAGAATTGAATGATAATATAACAAATCATGGAAGGAAGACAAATGGGTATGTCAGACACGACAGAATGAAGAATGCGACACATGAAAGAGGTCAGCTCGGCCTTGTTCCCTAATCTAGGATACACGTTGGCAATAAAGATGCGGTGAATAACCGTATATTTAAGCAACATCTGATTGGCATAGAGGGCATTTCTAGAGTTCCATTCATCATCAAACTGACATAATTTGTGGATAAGTTTGCATCGTTTAGATTCAGAAATTCTCTTAGCAAGTGTTGGTATAGGAATACCGTCATCATTAACTGTGATGTCTAATAAACCTGAAATAAGATGTTTATCAACTTAAAACATCCCTTCTCTAAAACTAATAAGGAAAGTTAGATTATCAAGAGACACTTCACTAATAAATGCATATATCCCTTGCGTAATAGAGCAGTATGCTGGTCCGCCGCAATTGAGGATGTTTTCCCAACCTACAGTGTTAAGGATGGGAAGAAGATGAAAATGAGCCAAATAATCAACATTTACGATACGTTCGACAATGATTTCCTTATTACAGAGATCCCACACATATTTCGGGTCTTCCTTGGGTGGCCTTTGAGTTCACACCCTAAGAGGAGTTGCCCTTGAAGAAGAAGCACGAGTTGCTTTCTTCTTAAATTGAACATCCATTGGATGATAGCAATAGAGAAAATCAACAAATGAAGGATGGGTTTCAAGGAGATCAGTTTTTTTAGTCAAAACCCTCAAAAATGGAATGGAAAACCCAAATTGACTACAAAATGTTGCAAAATAAGCATATAATAACCCAAATCTAGAAGGAAAATGAAAATGGAGCACTTACAATGATCCTAAGATGATGGGTTCGACGAGTCGAGAAGAGAGCCAGATGTAAAAGATGAATAAATGAAGAAAATAAAATGATTTTCCCTTTTTAAGACACCCACCTACGCTCCACGACTGGTCGAGTATGTGCTTGACCCGTCGAGGCTCGACTGGTCGAGTATGTGCTCGATCGGTCGTGATACACTGAAAAATTAAATTTTATTTAGAAATTTTCAAAAATATTTGCATAAAAAAATTAAAATTAAAGCATGCAAACATAATATAATCCAAGTAATTTGAATTACACATACCAATATCAAGTTTCAATTTGAAAAATCTATTGCCGCCAAGTAGTTTAGTTGAAATGTCAGCAAGTTGATTTTCCTTCTAGATATATTTTAAAAAATGCTTTTATCTTCAACTAATTCTCGATTGTAGTGATAACGAATGTCAATATGCTTTGTACGAGAATGCTGGATGGGATTTTTTGAGATATTAATTGCGTCAGAGTTTTCGTAATACAAGATCATTATATCTTGTGCAATTCTATAATCATTTAGCATTCTTTTCATCCAAACAAGCTGGGTACAAGCATTGCCAGCTGCAATGTATTCAGCCTCAGCTGTTGATAATGATACCGAACTCCGTTTCTTATTGTGCCAGGAAATTAAATAATTCTCAAGATAGAAACATCCACCACTGGTGGACTTTCTATCATCGATGTTCCCTGCCCAGTCAACATCTGTATATCCAGCTAATTGAATATTTGTATCATGTGGATACTAGAGGCCTAAATTAGCAGTACTTGCGATATATTTAATAATGCATTTGATAGCAATAAGATGTGATTCTTTTGGATCTGATTGATATCTAGCACAGATACCTACACTGAATGCAATATTTGGTCTACTTACAGTTAAGTATAAAAGACTACCAATCATGCTGCGATATAACCTAGAGTCTATACTTTTACCTGCTTCATCCTTTGATAGCTTAAGAGTCGTACTTATAGGAGTATCGAATTTCTTACCATTTTTTAATCCAAATTTCTTAACTAGACTTAAAGTGTACTTGGTTTGAGAAATGAAGATACCATCTTCTAGCTGTTTAACCTATAAACCTAGAAAGTAGTTAAAGTTTCGTACCATACTCATCTTGAACTTAGATTTCATAAGCTCTGCAAACTCAATGGACAGGTTAGTGCATGTAGAACCATAGATAATATCATCAACATATATCTGTACAATTAGTATGTGTTCATTATATTTTTTAACAAATAGGGTTTTGTCAACACTTCCTATAAAAAAATTGTGACTGACTAAGAACTTAGTCAGCTTCTCATTCCATGCCCTGGGAGCTTGCTTCAGACCGTAAAGTGCCTTTTTAAGGCAATATACATGATTAGAGTGTTTAGTGTCCTCAAAGCCCTTAAGTTGTTCAACATAGACCTCTTCATGTAGATCACCATTTAAAAAGCACTTTTAACATCCATTTGATATATCTTAAACTTTTTAATGCAGGCAATGGATATAAATAATCTGATGGATTTAAGGTGAGCTACTGGAGCAAAGGTTTCATCATAATCAACTCCTTCTATTTGAGTGTACCCTTGTACAACCAATTTAGCCTTGTTTTCGATTATATTTTATTTGTTTTTGAAAATTTATTTGGTTCCAATTATGTGTTTATCAGATCATCTTGGAACCAAATACCAAACAACATTCCTTACAAACTGATTTAATTCATCTTACATGGCAACCATCTAATTTTCATCAGTAAGTGTATCTTTTACGTTGGCTGGTTCAACTTGAGAAGTAAAACAAACGTAGTTGCAAATATTCTCTAATTGTTTTCTAGTACGCACACCAGTGAGAGGATTGCCTAGTATTAGATCAGTAGGATGGTCTTTGACTGATCTTAATTCAGTATTGACTGGACTAGATGAGGAGTCAAGTTTCTCAATTATATTAACTTCATCATCTTTTGAACTAGATGAGGGTGTGTTCACGTGATCTTCAATTACAACATTTGTAGATTCCTGAATTACACCTGTTCTCTTGTTAAGAACATGATATGCTCTACTATTTGAAGCATAACCTAAAAATATCCCTTCATCACTTTTGGCTTCACACTTCCCTAAATTTTCACAGTCACGTAAGATAAAGCACTTATTCCAAAAATTTGAAAGTACTTAACAGTAGGTTTCTTATTAAACTATAATTCATAAGATGTTTTATCTTTAGATTTTTTTAATGTACACACGGTTTATAATATAGCACACAGTATTTATAGGTTCAGTACACAAATTTTTGGGTAACTTCATGATATTAAGCATAACATTGGCCATCTCTTGTATCACTCTATTTTTTCTTTCAACAACCCCATTTTGTTGAGGTATTATAAGAGCTGAAAACTCATGCGATATGCCATGATCATTACAAAACTTCTTAAAATTGCTATTTTCGAATTCCGTCCCATGATCACCTCTGATCTTGATAACATTCATTTCTTTTTCTATCTGGATTCATTTTGTAATCTTTTTAACTTCATCGAGAGTCTCAGATTTTTCTCTTAAGAATGCTATCTAAGTAAATCTGGTAAAGTTATTAACAATCACCAGAAAATACTTCTTACCACCTCTACTCTCCGTTCTGGTTGGTCTAACAAGATCCATATGGAGAAGTTCAAGGGGTTTGGATGTGGCAGAGGAGTTCACTTTCTTGTGACTACTCCTTGTTTGTTTACCAATTTGGCATGTGCCACATATTTTATCCACTTTCTTTAGTTTGGGTAGACCTCCAATAAGATCGATTTTGCTTAGTTTATAGAGATTTTGGTAGTTAACATGTCCAAGGCATTTGTGCCATAATTCAGTTTCATCAGTTTGGACCATGTAACATGAGAATGTATATGAGCAAGACTCATTGATAATATAGCAATTTTCAGACGTTCTATGACCATTTAATATCACACAACCTTTCTTATTTGAAATCTCGCATCCTTGATTAGTAAATTTAACACTATGTTTGTTATCGTAGATTTAAGATATACTTAGAAGATTGTGCTTAAGACCTTCAACATATTAGACATTTTTAAATTGAGGAAGGTTAGAAATTTGTATAGTACCTTGGCCAATAATCTTGCAGTTGCTTCCATCACCAAAAGTAACTGAGCCATTAGTCATTTCTTTGTAGTTGGTGATCATATCTTTGTTACCTGTCATATGTCTTGAACAACCACTGTCTAGGTACTACTTTGAATGGCTAGAAGCCTTGAAGGCGGTGTGGGCAACAAGACAAGTAACTTTAGGAAACCATTTCATTGTTGTTCTGGGTTTTGGAGTACTATTGGTTTTCTTTACCTTAGTAGAATTGAAATTTCTCTGTTTATCAACTCTGATATTAGAGTAAGATTTGAGAAGCTCTTTAAGTAAGTCCACTATATTTTCAGCTAAGGGGTTATAACTTTGTTTTCTAAAGCTGATGTTATTTGGATTGACTTTAGAAGATTGAAAAGGTTTTGTATTTTTAAAGTTGTTTTGGTTATTATTTTTCAAGCTCTTTCCTTTTGAGTTTGAGGATTCTCTTTTAACAAATACAGGAGATACATTCTTATTTTTCAGAGGTGTGTCTTTGATATAGCCCAGACCCATTTTATCGCCACATTTTCTGGATGCGGTTAATAATTTTTCAAGCTTACAGTCTCCATGGGCATACCTCTAAGTATCCTTAGAATTCAATAGAGAAGAAACTTCAAGTTTTAGTTTCTCATTTTCTGTTCTGAGTTTTTCAAGTTCAAAAGTTTTGAAACTTAAATCACATTTAGGTTTTTCATAACAATTAGAAAGATGAGATTTTTTCAAAATAGAATTTTCAAGTTCTTCTTTTAATTTAAGAAAATTTTCTTTTTGAAGCTTTAATTTGATAGCAATCTTACAACTTTCCCTGTATAGGGCATTATAGGCATCCTGAAGATCATCTTCATTTTCATTTTTAGGGTCACTCTTGAGATTCTTATAATCAGATGAATTGCAACTATCAGAGGAGGTGACTCTGGCTATAGTCATTAGGGCCTTTACTTCATTTGAAGTTTCTTGTTCTGATTCATTCAACTCAGAAGAAACTTCAGAACTAGATGATTTATCCCAAGTGGCTAGCATGCCTTTTCTTTTTGGCTTGTCCCTTTTTAGACACTTATTTGCCAAATGCCCATATTCATGGCAGTTGAAACATTGAATGTCTTTTAGAGATTTTCAATTTTTAGATTATCCCTTTCTCTTCTCAGAGGGTTTTTGAAAATTTACTCTTTTCTTACTTTTGAAAATCCTATAAAACTTTTTAGCAAGTAAAGTCATATCATCCTCTGAGTTTTCAAAATCTGAATTAACATCATTATCTTTTAAAATATATTTGGATGATTTAAGAGTTATGGACTTACCTTTGGGAGCTTTAAAATTTAACTCATATGTTTGAAGTGAACCAACTAACTCCTCAACCTTCATTTGATCTGTGTCTCTTAGTTCTTGAATGACAGTAACTTTGGAATTAAACCTCCTAGGAAGAGATCGCAGTATTTTAGCACAGACTTTGCTTTCTGTGATACCATCTCCTAGACCCCACATAGAATTGAATATCTCATTTAATTTCGTATAGAAGTTCATGAAAGACTCATTTTCTTCCATACGAATTTCCTCAAACTTAGTAGTGAGGATCTGAACTTTAGACTTTTTTACAATAGTTGTTCCTTCATGTGTCATTTCAAGAATCTCCCAGGCTTGTTTAGTTGTATCACAAGAAATGATTCTTTTGAATTCATTAGGTGATAGAGCACGTGTAATTGCATTTAAAGCCTTAGCATTTGTACTGCTTTCATTTTTCTGAGGTATAGTCCATAAATAAAAAGGCGTTTCTTTCACGGATTTGGTTCCATCACTGCCTAAAACCTCAGACACTGGTGGTTTCCATTTGGTTACCATGGCTTGCCACACACTTTCATCAATGGATTTCAAGAAAATCCTCATTCTGGCTTTCCAATAAGCATAATTTGAGCCATCAAAAGGTGGAAGCCTAGTAATAGACAAGCTATCAAAATTTGACATAACGAAAGCTCTAGATCGATAAGCTCAAGAAAATTAATCTAAATAAATGAGCAACTTAGCTCTAATACCACTTGAAAAGGGTAAGCTCTCAGTCCTAGAGTGACAACATTGGTTAATCTCTTCAATCGAGCTCAGAAATTGTCACGCCCCAAACTCGGAAACCGGGCTCACAAAATTCCCGATTGCCGAATCCGGCACCGACAGCCTCCGTAGAACCCCATTCTCGGCTCCCAGCGCCCATTCGCCAGGTTCCGATCTTGGGATGCTACAAGGAGGATTTTCATCATCAGTTTGATTCGTAATAAGCATAACCAAAGGCATAACCCACAAACAACAAGACAGAAACTCCATCACATTTCCACTATGATAAAAAACTTTACAAGTACAATGAGCATAAAGGGAAATACAAGGATGATAGACCAAAAGCTCCAAAAAGATCAGCTACGCTCCCAAGCCTCAGCGCTGCTGCGATCCAACGTCACCTGCACGCAACGGTCATGCATAAGCTTATAGAAAGCTTAGAGGGTGGTGAAAGTGTATGCTTAAAGTGATAATGCAGCTATACAGTATTAGAGTAATGCGGAACATGCTGATGAATGCCAAGAATACCATAGCCATACCAAGGCCATGCGGTGCAAAGAATGATGTCGGCCATACTAAGGCCATGCAATGCGAGATGCAAACCAAGTACACTAATCCTTATCTAAGTCCACATATCACTACAGCTCAAAAATCTGGGATATCACCGGGGTCTAGTACACTTCACCAGATTGCCGCCCCATCACGCGCAATAAGTGAGTGGAAGAGACCTCACTATCCGTCTGTTAATATCGGGCCCGACTCGTCGATAGCAGATCCATTCCTCGAGTTGGTCAAACTCAGTCTAGCTTTGCCCCCTTCTCTTGGGCGGGTAAGGCCGCACCTCCTTCCAACCGACCACGACAAAGTGAAAAGCACGGCCTTCTGATAATCGGCACTCGGCGCTCATGCACCCACTTAGTCTAGACGTTGGAGCAACCTCCTGGTACCATAAGAGTTTAAGGACTTTCACCTAAGAATATCTATAGCACCCCATGTAGAAGAAGATTTTTGGTATCCAATCCTATCAACCACGATACGCATGTGGAAGCTACGGCCCTGATGTTGCTAGGGCATACAGTAACCATATCACACAATGCGAATTGCATGAATCACACTATCCAATTATGTAGCAATCCTGCGCGTATCGTGTGCTCATATAAGGTAACACCCCTGTACGGGGCCCCTAGACAATCTGCCCGAAGGCACATCATTTCTCATATCAAGCATACGTATGATGCATATGATCATGAATCATGGAACTAAACATGTTATATAGGATGAATGATAATCATAACAAAGATGGGCCTAGATGGCCTACACGTCAAACGTACGAGCCTAACAATGGGCCCTAGGGAAAGGCATAATGCGGACATTTAACCACACTATACTTGCAATATGGACGTCAAACCACCATTGCTCCCAAGGCATAGCCCTGACGTAAACATCATTACATAAATCATGTTGGGACTGCACATTGCAATGAACCTTAGGTATACCTCATTGGGCCTTCAATACATCAATTGGGCCGTATCATATGGGCCTCATGTTCATCAAGTGAGCCACAACAATGGGCCACACCAATGGGCCTTATGTGCATTGCAATGGGCCATAACCCGTGGGCCTTAGAATGCATTAAATGGGCCTAATCTCATGGGCCTTATGAGTATCAAATGGGCCACACCAATTGGGCCCCATATGTACATTAAGTGGGCCTCAACCCATTGGCCCCATTACAATCTTAATGGGCCTCGACCCATTGGCTCCATTACATCTTAATGGGCCTCGAT
Source organism: Magnolia sinica (assembly GCF_029962835.1). Lineage (NCBI taxonomy): Eukaryota > Viridiplantae > Streptophyta > Magnoliopsida > Magnoliales > Magnoliaceae > Magnolia > Magnolia sinica. The sequence goes on along the minus strand of NC_080575.1, from coordinate 61,927,746 downwards.
CATGGCCCACAAGTGAACTGAAATGGGCCTCCCACCATCAATAAATTATATATAATATAATATATATATATATATATATATATATATATAACATATATATATATAAATATATGTAACATATAATATTATATATAATATAATATTATATATATACATATAACATATAATATTATATATAATATAATATTATATATATATACACACACCAACACACACACGTGCCCACACGCACGCACACGTACATAGCAGGCACGCACCCACCCACACACGCACGCACACACATCAGTGGGCTCCATCGTCTAGGCGGACGGTGGTAATGAAATACATACATCCATGTGGGCTCCATGTGGGGCCCACCGCAATGTTTCTATGCCATCCAACCCGTTGATAAGGCCAAACGGGCCTAGATGAAGGGTGAAAACAAATTTCACCCTGATCCAAAACTTCTGTGGGCCCAAAAAGGGTTTCAATGGAGGGTGGTCCACTGCCCTGAGGGCCCACCGTATGAATGGATCAGATGACAAATAAATATCAATGTGGGGCCCACGGCTACAGCCGTGCTGGGCTGTACGTCGGCCAAGCCGTCCGCACGCTGGAGTGCGCAGGCAGCGCTGCTGCGTTGCTGACACAGCAGCAGCAGCTGCGGCTGCTTAGTTTATTTTTTTTATTTTCAATATTTCTGGGATTTTTATCAGTGGGGTCCACATCCAATCAATCCACTCCGTCCAGTGGCCCTCCACGGCTCAAGACAAGCAAAACAAGCCCAATATTGGGCCTGTTTCAGTGTATAGAAGCAATAGGGGATGTTTCAATGGTAAGCCCACTATTTACCATGTTATGGCCCGCCTGAAAGTCTGATTGGTCCCATCTTTTGGCTCAACGCCTAAAACAATCTTGGGGAAAGAATGGACGGCATGGATTGAATACATGCATCAAGGTGGGGCCTACATGAGTGGACCGTCCCCAAGCTTGGGAAGAAGCTGATATTTATGTTCCTTTGCAGCAAACGTCCAGCGTCCCTGGACGCTGGACTTGGCACATACGCTGGAGGTGGGCCCTGCTTAGGTGGGCCACCAAGTCAAGGGTACTACACATGCAAGATGGGCCCCACTTATAAATGGTTTGGATAAAATACTTACCTCATGGTGGGGTCCATTCAAGTGGGCCACGCAAACTCATTATCATCAAACACAAAAGAAAAAAAAAAAGAAATAGAGAGGGAGAGAGAGAGATAGAGGGTGAGATCCGCGTGATGGAGGGACCCCGGCACTATGGGCCCTCCCTTGCACTAAATCATACATCAAGTGGGTCCCATTACTTGTGGGTCCATGAAATCGAAATCCAACGGTAGAGATCCCTTCTCCACTAAAATAGACGGTCTAGATGACCCTAAGCATGCAAAGAAATAAACATCATGATGGGGTCCATGGAGAATGGCCCCATCATGGAGTGATCATGATGATCCAAGTGGGCCATCGGCCACATCTTAGGGTCCAAAGTGAGATCCAAACCATTGATCGGTTGGCCTCACTTGGCCCATCTTAAAAACATCAAAATCTACCCTATCAAAACACCCACCACTTGATCTTCTTGCTCCCTTGGCTTCCTTAGCTCCTTGTGCTTCTCTTTGATGGAGGAAGATTAAAAATGGATGGTTGAGATGAGAGATCTAGGGGTAGGAAAGGTGGGCCTCACAAATGAAATTTGTCACCATGGGAGGACTCATACGTATGGATTTTTGCTTAAGGGAGAGTTGAAATGAGAGAGAGACTTGTAAGGGAGAGAGAGAGAGAGAGAATGATGGGTGATGGAGTGATGGATGGGAGAGAGGGATGGGAGTGTAAGAGATTTTTGACTTTTTTGGCAAAAGTTGTAAGAGAGGTATGGGTTTGTAAGAAACTTTTTGACTTTGGGGTTTGCTTGGGAAAGGGTGAAAGGTGATGTGTACTTGACATGATGGGATTGATGGGATTGATTGATTGATGTGACACCTTGTAGAGATTTCCTCAGAATTCGCACGCGCGGCGTTTCCTCGCACCGAACGCTGGCCCACAACTCCCGACCAGAGCATCGCATCAGCGCGCGAGTCGCGGCATCGGAACCGCGGCGACGACGCGGTCGCTAAGGTACAAGCCCTGGGTTGAGTCGACTCGGGTTGACGGCACGAGAATTCAGGTCGCGCGCAAATACCGGTTAAGGGTCGAAGGTTGCCGAAATTCGACCGGGAAGACCACGGAAGCCTATGGAAAGGTACAGAACAGAAATATTAAATATAACTGAATCAATCAAAGATCTCAATTGTAATAGTATTGAGAAATTGATTCAAACCTAGTTCAAAGGACAACCTTATACCAAAAAGAAATGTTTATGGTAGTATAACTTGGTTTCTTGAACGTAGTAAGGATGAAGATCGCAAACTAAAATAAGAGGCAAATAAAGGAAGCTATCTATTATAAGCATTCACCACATGCACATGAATAAAAAGATTATAAACATTCAACACACATCCATAACATACATCATCATCCACCACAAACATCAGGAGTTATAGTGGTTCGGTGTGTACACCAACTGTTCTCAAATAGCTACACCGACTCCAATCCCAATAATCACAACTCATGTGATATTGGCATTCACTATAAAATAAGGTTTTCTCAAGTTTACCTTAAAACCTATACAATTGTGTTTTCAATTGGGCTATCACAATCAAAACCCCGCACTGAGATTTTCTATCTGATCTCAGTCAAAACCAATACAGAGATTTTCTAGCTAATCTCAAAAACCAAAAAGCAAATAAATAAAAGTACTTATCTTATTCTTGAAGACGTTGCTTGATGTAGCCCATAGAATCGCTTCACTTGATGTTTAGATGTTCAATGTCTAACAAATAAATCAAGGGTTCTAGGTTCTAAACAGATTTTAAATTATCTCAAACCTTGGGCTACTTGTTTGAATTCCTTAGATCTCAAAGGGTAGAGTAAAAACTCTATTTAAAAAAATTAGATTCACAAAACAAACATTAAGGAATTACAAAAATAAACAAGCTATTAAAGGATCTAAATTTACCGGACTATAGCTTGATAATGACGGGGACTTTTCTCTCAAAGTGGAGGCTTTCTGTGGCTTTTCTGAATGATTTGGAATGAGAAAATACCTCTATTTATATGCTAAATAACGGTTCCTTCAACTGGTCTATGGTCTCCTTCGACTGGTCTAAGATTCAATTAAATTTAAAATTTTTTAGTACGATCATATAAAATTAACCTTCGACTGGTCGAGGGGCTTGCTCGACTGGTTGAGTGGCTTGCTCGACTGGTCGGGGGAGCCAAAAATATTTTGTTGAAGTTCGAGTCGAGCTCCCCACGACTGGTCGAGTAGATCTCCACGATTGGTCAAGCAAGGTGCTCAACTGGTCAAGGATCTACCAAAAAAAATTCAAATTTGATTTTGAAACTTGGACTGGTCGAACCAGATCCTGAACTAGTCGAACTTAGGTTAGGAGTAGTCAAATTTTAGCCTATACAAAGTATAAATACCCCGAAGATAATATGCATAAGAAATGGCCTAAACCTAGGGTCACTTATACTTGAAACGTTGCACATTAAACTCAAATCTTCAGTAGCTTCAGATCTTATACGTTACGTAGATTTGCATTAGTAGCTTGATCTTGAAGTAGACTATCTATCGTGCTTCACTTTTAGGAGAACTTTCCATCATATGAACAAGTCACACTTTAAATTGTTTTGTCTCATCAAAATTTGACAACAAAGGGTGCTTCATACATCATAGAACTTATAGAAGTTTATATTCTAGCCCATCTTGTGCTAGCTACACAAATTCGTCTTCGGTCATGCCAATCTTACATAAGCTCTTTGCCCTTTTGAACTGAGCAATATAACTATCACAAGTCTCTCCTGGTAATTACCAAAAATGGGCGAGAATGGCAATGATTATTTCTCTATTCTTTAAGAAAAACTAAGCATGGAATTTCTCTTCCATTTCTTGCCAAGTGATTACAGAATATGTCAATAAGTATAAATACCATGTAAAGGTCATTACTGTTAGTGAATGATTGAATAATTTCAATTTATCATGGTCACTATTCGTCAATTCTCCGCATTACATAGTGAATCGGCTAACATGTTAGATAGTCGACTGACTGGGATCACTTGAAAACAAGGTAAAGTTTGGTTAATAGTTTCTCAGCAATGGATGTTGTCAGTCTATCCACTCAAGATACGGTTTATGATATATTGAGATGGTATTCCTGCCTAGTACTTGGCCAGCAACCTCCTGGATAATTTGCATGATTTGGTCATTTTAAGGGTCAAATATTGCATATTATCCCCCATTTATATCTTGGTTTTATGAACATGATAATGCTTAATGTTCTATGTTACTCATGCCTGTGTTGCAAGGTAAATTTAAGAGCTTGGATTGAGAAGGGTGCTAAAAGCATGGATTTGATACTCAAGAATCACCAAGGCAATGGATGGATCTTAGGAGACCAAGATTAAAGAATTCACATGCCAAATATCCAAGAAAAGCAAGTGAGGAATGAAGAGAATCAAAGATTTGAAGTGAAGAAAAGGAATCCTGAAATCATCCTGAAAAAATATATTTTGAAACTCTGGGTTATTTTGTGAAATTATGCAGCGTGAAGTCTATTTTGAAAAACTGTGTAGAGTGATGTCTATTGTAGCAAATTGCGTAAATTTGAGGCGGTTTCTAGAGTTTTCTAACTATTTGAGAAAGTTGGAGTTCCATAACTATAAATAGGACTCCCTAGGATGTTCCTATGCATTTTCTAGGGTTTAAGGAGTGAAGCAAAAGGGTGAAAAAGCCGTCGTCAAGAGTTTTTCTTATTCTTCCTTAGTTGTTTTCATGTTTTTCTTAAGAGACTTTGGTCCAATCATGTTTATGGTTAGCTAAACCTCTTATTTAGGGCTAAGAGGTGAAACTTATAGCATGATGGGATGTTTCTATTGCTTTGATTCATGTTTTTGTTGAACTCCATGGATTCTAATTTGATATTTAAGGAATACTTTCAGTTTTTAATAGTTTATTGTGACTCAAATTATAGTAGATTTGTAATAGCTTTGAGTATCTTCTTTTTCCTGATTTAATATTGTGAAATTAGTAAGTCCTGTTGTTCACCATCGTCCCTTGGGTATGGTAGGGTGATGGAATCCTTCCTAATCTTTACAATTCTCCTGCTTTGAGGTTATGACATTGGTAAATCCTATTATTTACCATTGTCTCCCGAGTATGGTTTAGTGATGGAATCCCTGCCAAGTATCATAGTTCTCCTTCATTGAGAATTAGGTCAATGGAAGTTCAGATTTGGTTTTATTAATATATTTTCTAATTTGATAGGATATGATTCCAATTCTAATTGTATTACTTGAATCAAGCAAGAGGGCTCCCTGATCACTACAAGTGAATCCTTGGCACCCTAGTTCCCACCTTAGTTTTAATTACTCTATTCACAATTACTCTCTTAAATACTTTAGAATTAATTTCAAATCTTCTTCTAGTTCTACTTCTAGTTAATTTCAAGAACATATAAGCTTTAGTCCCTGTGGATTCGACCTCGGTCTTACTGAAATTATTACTACATCGTGAACCTATACTTGGGGTTGTGAACAAGTCATGATCCACTTGCTAAGGTTCAACGACCAGTGGTGGATTAGGGCCGAATCGATTGAATTGTTCTTTGAATAAAGGATTCCTAGGGAATTTTTGAGGATTAAATCCCTCTAGTAATCCTTGATTCCAATTTTTAGGCGTGAAATTTCTAGCCTCTCATTTTAGTTGTCTAAGCTCCATAAGAGGCGGAACATTTCGCATCTCCTGAACTGGGACCAGTGGTGGATTCATCTGTGGAGGCGGCATAGATGGTAGTTGAGCTACATTGCTGATAAAACTTTTTCAACATTATATTGCATCACTAATGACATTCGCTTGGCCATCATTGCCATTAATCAATGCATAGCCTCGGTCTGGCTGGCCATGTATATGTTAGATTCTTCATTTAAATAAAGAATTGCTCGACTTGGGCTCTTCCATATTCTTGTACATGCTGAATACTCATTGTATATTTTGAAGTACGATCGCTATCTCGACTTAAGGAACTGTCCGAGAGGTCGATGCTCCTTCCAAGTGCCCCGTACCGAGCGTTGGACTATTATTTAGATTCAACACTTCTGAGGCCACTTGAATCGGCACATCCTTGACTAGAGGTGGTGCGATTTGCGTAGAGGGAACGATCCTTGCAATTTGAGTACTTCTTCTATTCATAATTGGCAATGTTACGTTGGTAAATTAGAAATAGTGTCCCACCAGGCGTGCCAAAAACTATTGTTGCTCTGTTTTCAACTATATGTATGCGGGTGTGCTAGAATTGGAATTGCGGCTCAATTCAAACGGAACAGCTATAACCCCAAGCACCAAGATAGGAAGACACGTGGTGTATGATCGAGATCTGATGAGGCCGGTCGCCTATTCAGCCACTTGTTCAATGTGTAAATAGGATCAGACGATATTTAGATGGTGGGTTCATCCTCTAATGATGGGTTACAACTTTGCCTTTCATAGGAAAGGACTTTTCATTACAGATAAAGTGAAACGAGAAAGGGATTCTTACCAAATTACAGCTAAGATTATCAGCTAATTGATTAACACTACGGATTACACTACTGAATGTAAACAACAAGCTAAAAGTAAATGATTACACTAAGAAATGTAATTTACTTAGAAGAAAAGTAGAAAGTGAATACACTAAGAAATGTAATTGATTGGTAACTGAAAGGGTAATTGAAAGATAATGTTTGGTTTTGATTGAGTTGGTCTAAGATGAAATCTCTCTCTTGCATTCTTCTTCTATTTATAGCTTTATCCTAATAATCTAGATTCTTCCCATGTTCTAACGGTTACCATAACCACTCAACTCTATTTGGCTTCCCTTGCTTCTCCCTCTGCCAACTATCCTATAACCACTTCTTCACAATTGCTCTTCCATTGGTCACTTGAATAATGATGTGGCATTGTTTGATGTGTTTCAGCTATATTACCAAGAAATCTTCTTTATACATCTCTACAAATCATCTAATACATCACGCAGATACATCCATACCACACGTAACTTAATTTGATTGGTTCTTATGAGGAATGGTAATAATGGGGATGAACGAAAGCCCAATTGTTTAAATTTGGATGTAATTGCTTGATGCTAACTTGACGAGCGTACTACCTTGGTTTTAGGTGTTACATTTTATGTTTTAAAAAACCATTATTTAAATGCTTAAAATTTTCTTTCCAAAAGTTATTTTAAAAAAATCTTGTCTTTTAGTGTTGGGTATTTACTCTTAGATTAGATTGACAAAAGAAAAAGGTTAAGTATATAAGAAGTTTTTTTTTTGGGCTTAAGCCCTTGTCATGGGCATGTGAATTTTGTTGTGTGAGGGGCTATGTAATATATTAGTAATTTCGAGGGTTAATTTTTTTTCTTTTAACTATTTAATTATAACTGATCATCAAGTGGGTCATTTTAACCATTTAAACCAAGATTTGTGACAATTTGTTCATTAAATCACCAATCCAAACCATGAATCATTAATCCAAACCATCTAAATTTAATAGTAACTAATTAATTTTCAAATCTACCGTTAAAATTATCATCTGGCAGATGTATCATCAAGATCTGAAGAATTTTTCATTGGACCACTAGATCTTTCTATAGACAACTGTTTAATATGTTCCTAAACACAGTATTAACAATATCATATAAAAATCTTAACTTGAACAAGGATAAAAAACTTAGATATAAAGCCAGGAATTCTTGAACCAACAATTTTAACATGTTTTATTAACCCTAGCAGAGTATACTAGTTTATTATTTCATGACTCTAGTAAATCTTTAAGATCATTTTAAATTATTTTAGCATATGTAAAATCATAAAAATTATCCATATATATTTTAACCATACATTTGAGCATGACCCATAGTATTATACACTTATTTTTTTTACCTCGAGATTATTTTTCCCATGATCTTTGTAATAAAAACTTCATTTTGATATAACGGTTGGATATAGAAACTTTTGGTATGGCTCACACGATCGTGGCATGTACACACTCAATTAATACAACCTATTTCACATGAACGCATGTGTATAATTGTTGAGTGTCAAATATTGCATATTTTCCCATATTTATATCTTGGTTTTATGAACATGATAATGCTTAATTGGTATATTTTATACATGTTTGTATTGCAAGGTGAATCTAAGAGTTTAGAATGAAAAAAATGTTAAAAGCATAGATTTAATGCTCAAGAATCACCAAGGCAAGAGATGGATCTTAGGAGACCAAGATTGAAGATTTCAAGACCTCAAGAGTCAAGGAAACCAAGTAGAGAAGGAAGGAAGTCGAAAGTGTAAAGTGCAAAAATTCGGAGAATTGAACTTCACTGTCTATGTCATCGAAGCCAGTGTTCAATGACATCGACCACCGGTCGATGACATCGAAGCATTACATGAAAATTGAGTTTGGTTGCTGGACAAATTGTATGCAATTCTTTATGACATCGAAGCCCTGTTCGATTGCTCGAAGACCAGTTCGATGACATCAAGATTTTTGAAGATTTCTAGAGCAACTCGCTGGAACACTCTGGACACATTCTCGATTGATCAAACATCATTCGATGACATCAAAGGACTACTTGATGACATCGAAGGAAGGTTCGATGACATGAAAAGTTATGCATTGCGAAAAGGCGCAACTTCCGAATCCGATTCAACTTAAGATTTTATGTTTGATGACATTGAAGGTTGTTCGATGACATTGAAGGCATTACGCGGAGTTTACATAGAGTGTGTAAATTTGAGGCGGTTTACGGATTTTTCCAACTCGGTGCAAGAGTTTGAGTTCCCCAACTATACATAGGAGTCTCTAAGTACTCTAAATTATCTTCTAGGGTTTGGAAAGGGATAGGAGGCTTAGGTGGAGTGTCGACAACATTCTTCTACTTTGATTTCTTCATGGGTTCTATTTGATCTTTTTACTTTTCTTCTAGGATGTTAGTCTTCTTAGGCTAATCTCTTAGCTAAAGCTAAGGGGTAAAACCTATAGTCTCTTTTGATGTTTAGTTTTCTTTTATTCAAGTTTATGTTGTACTTCTATTAAGCTTTAGTCTAAATTAAGATATGTTTCCAGTTTTCTATAATTTGTTGTGACTGAAATTACAGTAGATGCTATGAGGGCTCTTGATATGATCTTATTGACTTTGGAATTGTGTGATGTGTATAAGTCGTTATTCACCATCGTCTCCTGGGCATGGTAGAATGATTAAATTCGCTACCATCACTGCAATTAGATGGATATTTGGAATGTTCATATTCTGTTTTAACTGCTCCATCATCCGATTGGATAGGATAGGACTTCGATTCCAATTGAGTTATCATTAAATCAAGTAGATTAATGTTGAGATTGATATAGATGGATTCTTAAATTCTTAGTCTTTTTATTTTTATTATTTCAAAACCTTTTTTTCTAAATCACTAGATTAAAAACCCAAACAAACCAAGTTAGACTTAGATTCGTTCTAGACCATGTTCTCCATTCCCTGTGGATTCAACGTCGTTCTCACTGAGTTATTACTACATCACGACCCTACACTTAGGGTTGTGAACAAGTTTTTGGCACTGTTGCTGGGGAGTAGTGTTGAACATAATTAGGTTTAGGTTTTTCAAGGTTTAATTTCTATTTGAGGTTAGATTTTCTTGTTTTCTGATTTTTTTTTTTAAAATAGGGTTTTTAGGATTTTTCAGCTTTCAAAATTCTATTTTTAGGATTCATCTTTATTTTATTTTCTCCTCTTTCTTCTTCTAACATTATTGACATAGTTTGATTGTTTTTTGATTTTGTAGGATCTTCAATTATAGTTAGTTTTCTTTTAGGAACTTCTTCCTTCTACCTACTTTCCATATTGCTGTAAGAAATTTTTAGAAATTTTTTTTTTGGAATAGATTCAGAATTAAGGTTTCACCATGAACATGCAAGAGTGGGCATATAAGTATGTTAATCTACTTTTAGAAGATGAGAGATACTGTGAAGAATAGATTCAGAATTAAGGTTTCACCATGAACATGCAAGAGTGGGTATATAAGTATGCTAATCTACTTTTAAAAGATGAGAAATACTGTGAAGGGCTGTTAGATGATTATATTAGGAAATAACATATGTCTCAAAATTGTTTTGAAACTATAATCGAGAATCGACCAGAATATAATGCTCCACTGGTTAAGAAGTCTATACATGATCATATGTGAGAGAATAATTACACTCCATGAATTAAGAAAATATTACGTGATTATTAGAGTGAGAACGATTATCACCTATATGACAAGACAAAAATAATAGGTGATTACATTATGGGTGATAAAGCGTACCAACAACCATCAAACCCTCCCTCATATGACTATGATCAGTGAAAACATCAACATTGGAGAGATGAACCAGCAATCGATTATAATGACTACTATTCTCTTGGATCTCCTATCTTTGAGATCCAATCAGAAACAATCTAAGAGAATTCACTTCAAAAATACATGGATGCTCAAGAACAAATCAACAAACAACTCAACTAATTCGTTGCAGACATTAAAAAATCATTAGAAGCGATTCAGTCACACATTATTGATGAAGAAGAGGCTAGTTTATCCCAGTTTTAACCCAATCTAGAAACACAATGCGAGGTAAGTAATCATAACTCGCTTGTGGAGAATACTAAAATTGAGAATGAGGAGTTGGATTGTGTTAATGAGAATATAGTTCAATTTCCCGAAGAGTCGATCACGATGACCGTCCAAAGGAATAATCAAGAGACGTGGGTATCTTTCAAATATAGTGATGCTAACCCACTCCACTTACATGACACGCTTAATGAGGAGCCCCTTTTAAGTGAACCACATGACTCTTTTGAGGCGTGCTCAGCCCACTCCCCTGATTTAGATTATGATATGATTAGGGAGATGGACGAATTGTTTGATATGACTCTGGAAACTGAAACTACCAAGTGGAGGCCACCAATTGAGCAGTCATCCTTTGACAATACAATGCTTCTACTGATTAAGGAACCGAGTCTTCATATTAAATCTTCATCTACCGATCCTCAATCTTTCAATACTGGGCAAAACGAAATATATCCGGTGATGATTGACTCTTACCAAGATGAAGAGCAAGAGAGCATGCTTCCCTCTATTTTCAAAGATGATGAAGGAGTCCTTAGGCATGTCATCACAGACCTCAATGTAGAAAACGAGCCCCTCTCAACTGAATGTCTCAGCTCTATGGAAGATTGTATGATACACTTTGCAGATCGTAATTATAATATGATAAAAGAAATAGTAGATGTCATGCACCAAACTCGGAAAACAGGCTCACAAAATTTCCGATCGCCGAATCCGGCGCCGACAGCCTCTGTAGTACCCCATTCTCGGCTCCTAGCACCCGTTTACCAGGTTCCGATTCTGGGATACTACGAGGAGGATTTTCAACATCGGTTCGATTCGTAATAAGCATAACCAAAGGCATAACCCACAAACAACAACCAAAAACTCTATCACATTTCCACTATGATCAAAAACTTGTAAGTATAGTGCGCATAAAGGGAAATATAATGATGATAGACAAAAAGCTCTAAGATGATTTTCTATGCACTCCTGCAACGTTGCGATCCAACGTCACTTACACGCAACGGTCGTGCATAAGCTTACAGAAAGCTTAGAGGGTGGTGAAAGTGTGTGCACAATGAGTAATGCAATTATACAATATTAGAGTAATGCGGAACATGCTAAAGAATCCATGAACACTATTGGCCGTACCAAGGCCATGTGATGAAAGGCATGAATGATGTCGGCCATACCAAGGCTATACGATGCAAGATGCAATCCAAGCACACCAATCCTCATTTAAGTCTACATATCAATATAGCTCAACTCTGAGATATCACCGGGGTCTAGTACACTCCAAACCAGATTGCCGTCTCATCGCGTGCAACAAGGTGAGTGGAAGAGACCTCATTATCCGTTTGCCAATATCGGGCCCAGCTCGTCAATAGCGGACCCATTCCTTGAGCTGGTCAAACTCAGCCTAGCTTTGCCCCTTCCTCTCGGGTGGGTAAGGCCATACCCCCTTCCAACCAACCACGACACAGTGGAAAGCGCAGCCTCCTAGTATTCAGCACTAGGCGCTCATGCATCCACTTGGTCTATATGTTGGAGTAACCTCCTGGTACCATAAGGGTTTAGGAACTTTCACCCAAGGATATCTATAGCACCCCATATAGAACAAGATTTTCAGTGTCCAATCCTGTCAACCACGATATGCCTGTGGAGGCTACGGTCCTGATATCGCTAGGGCGTACAATGTACATGTCACACAATACAAGATGCATGAATCACACAATCCAGTCATACAGCAAACATGCACGTACCGCGCGCTCATGTGGGCGCCTATCTGGGAGCCCATAAACAATCTGCCTGAAGGCATATGCTATGATCATCACTCCTCATATCAGGCATACATTTGATGCGTATGAGCATCAATCATGGAACTATACTAAACATGTTATACGGTGATGGATTCTATTCATAACAAAGATGGGCCTAGAAGGCCTACATACTACAAGTATGGGCCTAATAATGGACCCTAGGGAGAGTTACAATGCGGATATTTAACCATCATTGCTCTTACAATGTGGACGTCAAACCATCATTGCTCCCAAGGTATGACCAGATCGAATGGGCCGATCACATGGGCCAAATCAAATGGGCCGATCAAATGGGCCGAATCAAATGGGTCGAATCGAATGGGCTGATTCGAATGGGCTGAATCAAATGGGCCGAATCAAATGGGCCGATTCAAATGGGCCGAATCAAATGGGCCGAATCGAATGAGCCGATTCAAATGGGCCGGATCGAATGGGCCGATTCAAATGGGCCAAATTGAATGGGCTGAATCAAATGGGCTGCACCAATGGGCCTAATACACCTCACAAAAAAGGGCCTAACATACATCAAGTGAGTTGCACCATCTCCCCATTCATTTATCCTTGGGGATCATTTAAGAGCATTTCAAATAAATCATAACATAAGATTATTTGGACCGCACTCCAAATAATAATGGTGATAATGATTTCCATCATTGAAATCCTCAAGGCCCACCATAACATTTATTTTCCATCCAATCTGATCATAAGGTCACACAGACCTGAATCAAAAGAAAACAAATTTCATGTTGATCCAGATTCTCTGTGATACCAAGAGGATTCCAATGGTAGAGGTTCAATGCTCCACTGTTTTTAGCAGTAGCCCACCTGATAAGTGGATCTGTCTCATTTTGCCTCAAGCCATAAAATGAGCTTGCCAAAAGGATGGACGGTTGGATTAACCGTATACAGCAGGTGGGGTCCACGTTCACCAAATGGATGAATGATTTGGATGGCATATATATATCATGAAAGGCCCACCGTCCAGATGGATGGTGGGATACAAAACATACATTACGGTGGGGTCCGGACGACCTGCCGACGTTCTCAGCAGTAGGACCCACATAGCTTGGTGATGTCGCTACACCAACCAAACGCTGGTGCGCGGTACCCCACCAGTCTGCTGCAGCAGGCGGGCCCCCCATAACAAACGGATGGATAGTTGGATGGGACACAGCCCCACGTGGGACCCCAGAACTGGCTGACGTTAATCAGCAGATGGGTCCCACCATCTGGATGGTTTCAATCTCACGTGGGACTCACAGAACGGCTGACGTTGAGTGGCAGTGGATCCCACCATCTGGCAGATGGATGGTGTGGATCAAAAACTGATGGACGGTGTGGGTGTGACCCGCACGCCAGGTGGGTCCCACCGTCCAATCATCTGGACGGTGCGAAGACACCAGCCAGTCCATTCCAAGCAGGTGGGTCCCCACGTGGGGCCACCAGATATACATCTAACATGTATTTAAAAAAAACATATATATTTATAAATATAATATAATATGATATACACTCATCTCTCTTCGTTTTTTTTAGGCTAGCTAGTACACCCTACTGCCAGTCCTCACCCCATTGCAGCCACGTCCAGCGTCCTTGGACGGTGTGGATTTCTGACATGCACACTATGGAGGCGGGGCCCACAACGTGTTGCTGGATGGACGGATGAGACACGTACATCATAGTGGTCCTACGTAGTGGGCCACTAGATTTGGATCAAGCTGATATTTATTTTTTTTCCCTTTCATCCGGGTCTGTGTGACCGTCCGGTCATGCAGGCCCCAAATTGGGATCAAGGTGGCCCACTAGTTGGATGGCATGGGTAAAATACACACATCATAGGTGGGCCATGATCATAGAAAGAGAGAGAGAGGGAGAGAAAGGGAGAAAGAGAGATCGGAGATGACGGAGGGGGCCCGCTACTATGAGCCCCTCTTGGATACAAGCATACATTAAGGTGGGTCCCACAACAAGTGGGCCTTTACAAATCAAAATCAATGGTGGATCACACACCTATTGGCCTCCTTCTTGGTCCGATGGAACACCGAACTCCTTGGCTTCAATCTTGATGGAAGATGATGAAAAATAAAGGGTAGAGATGGGAGATGAGAGGATAGGAAGTGGGCCACACACAAAGCTCTCTTGGAGGCTAGAAAATGCTTGGACGTGTGATTTTTCTTGTGGTTTGGGTTGCTTGGAAAAGAAGGGAGAAATAAGAGAGAGAGTGTGTTGTAAGGAGAGAGAGAGAGAGAGAGAGAGAGAGAGAGAGAGAGAGAGAGAGAGATGAGTGATGGAGTGATGGGTGAGGTGAGAGATTTGTTGACTTTTGGGGTACTTTATGTAAGAGGGGTATGGATTGTGTAAGAAATTGTTGACTTATGGGGTTGTTTGGGGATGGATGTGAGGTGATGTGTACTTGACATGTACTTGACCCTTGATGGGATTGATTGATTGATTGATACGACATTGGATAAAGATTCTCTTAGATTTTGCAATGCGAGGCGTTTTCTTCAAACTGAACCGGGCCCACATCTCCTGGCCTGGGTATTGGATCGATGCGCGAGTCGCGGCGTTGGAACCGCGGTGACGGCGCGGTCGCAAGGGTACAAGTTTTGGGTCGAGCCGACTCTGATTTGTAGGACTCGATTTAGGATCGTGCGCAAACGTCGGATACAGGTCGAGGATTGCCGAAATTCGACAGGGAGAATCATGGGAATCTATGAAATAGTACAGACTAAGATACGGATCTTACAGTAGAAGCCTTACAAGATAATACCTTGGTAGTTGTTACTAACCGAGAAAATCCTTATTCTGAAGAACCTCCTTTCACAGATCCTAAATGTTTACCATTAAAGAAGAGGAGCCAAAAATTGAACCAAAGTTTGAAACTTCAGAATGTATTGAGACTATACCACTTACTGAGAATCTTTCTAAATTTCACTACTTATAGTCTTTGATTCCCCATGATGTACTAACATTGAAAATTTTTCTGTCATAGGTGAATATTATCTACTTTGGACACCTCAGGAGATTAAAAGGAAACATTTTAATGAGGTCCAAAAATTTCTCTGGACATTCATGCTCCAGGGCGTCCAAGCCTGTTGTAAAAAGGGCTTTTGGATGATCTTATTAAGAAATCTACTAAGAAATTTATCAAAATATTGGCCGGAGGAGAAACCTTGCTACATAATTGAGTTGTTTTCCCCTGCTTTCCTAGCTTAGGATTAGGATTTCATTGCATTCGTAGGATTAGTTTGCTTTCCACAGTTTAGTTTAGACACTAGAACTACACTTTATTGGAAGATCGTATTTACTTCACAGATACTTTTTATCTAATTCCCTTGATTTGCATTGCTCTCAATTTTGCTCTTATTGCATATGCTTATACATTGAGGATAATGTAGATTTTAGGTTGGGGAGTATGTTTTCTATTGAAAATTCCTCAAATTTGAGAAAATTTGTTAAAATTTTGAGCTAAAATTCTTCAAAATTCTTGAAAATTTCTGTGAATTTAAGTGATTTTGAAATTAATCCATAAAGTGGAATCATAAGATACTTAATGTTGATGATTTGTGACTCTTAGATTTCAGTTATCTTGATAGATTTCAAAATTAAGTTGAGTCATTAATTCTTAATCAGAAGTTTTAAACTTTGATTGAGTCATGATTTCACATGTCACATCTAACTTACACATCAAAGTTTTAGTTTGATATTGAATTATTAACTTGATGATTATTAAGCATGATAGGAACCAACCTGGGAAATTTGTCCATCATGTTCAATGAAAAGAATTGAAGAAAAAGAAAGAAAGAAAGAAGTAATACCCAGCAAAAAAAAATAGTTGTCGTCGAAAAGGGCTACCTATTAAAGTTCATTGAGGACTGTTGAAAAGAAGAAAAAAGTGAAATAGTGTGAAAGCCATCAATGAAAAAATTAAAAGCTAGAAGAATAGAATGTTGAACCGTAAGACAGGTTTTGGTTATCCTGAATGCTCTTTTGATTATTAATGTTATCATAAAAATAGAGAATTGAATATTTAATTGTGATAAGTCTAAACTTCACTATGCACCTATGGAACTCAATATTTAGATTTGTTCTAATTATAGAATTACTTCTTTGAACTTAATTAATAAATTTATAAAGTACTAGATTTTATGAGAACGTAGTTCTCAACATTAATGTATTTTAATTTTTTATAATTTGGATTGTTTTTAAGAATTACTTGAGCTTATGGAAATTATCCAATCGTTTTTTAAATATCTTTCACATGTTTTGCTCGAGACTAGCAAAATGCTGGTTAGGGGTGTGTTGAGTGTCAAATATTGCATATTTTTCCCTGTTTATATCTTGGTTTTATGAACATATAATGCTTAATGGGTATACTTTATACATGTTTGTATTGCAAGGTAAATCTGAGAGCTTGGAATGAAAAGAATGTTAAAAGCATAGATTTAATGCTCAAGAATCACCAAGGCAAGAGATGGATCTTAGGAGACCAAGATTAAAGATTTCAAGACCTCAAAAGTCAAGGAAACCAAGTGGAGAAGGAAGGAAGTCGAAAGTGTAAAGTGCAGAAATTCAGAGAACTGAACTTTGTTGTCTAACATTGAAGCCAGTGTTCGATAACATCGACCACCACATAGGGCAAATATCAAAACTAAGCCATAGGGCAAATATCAAAACCAAGCCATATAGGGCAAATATTAAGACTAAGCTACATAGGGCAAATGTCAAAACCATGCGATAAAAGACCATCCTTAAAAACTTAGACACAGCAACCCCTGGATGATAGGCCCACATCAATGTTCAATTTAAACCACCATTCAATAACTGCTAAGTCGAAGGTCTATTACAATCACAATCAATCGAGATACATTCCAAGTATGGGTGTACATTTATAAGTGGAGGTTTCCCACTGATGTACTAGTTTAAATTCCAGAAACAATCCACAAGTAATCCACGAACATAAGAAAGTATGCAGGACAAATATTAAGCATGTAATCTAGCAATTTAATTCCAACAATTAACATATATGATTATAAGATAAAGATATCAAATATCAATTGAAATTAAAATAAAAATTATCACTTAAGCTAATGGGAAAATGAAAAGCTCAAGGGGAAGAAATCATCACTTCACAATCGAATCGCCACTATTGTTGCTAGGGAATGCGTGTGCCCTTAAAGTCGAAACCTACTACAAATCATGAACTTATACCATTAGATCCAAGTTCTATGTATTAACTAGGTTTAAGGTCATAGCCTAGGGCTTGAATTATTTAGTCCGTACTGTTCCGTTAGCTTCCGCAGTCCTTCCGGTCAAATTCCGGCAACCTTCGCACCGTATTCGGTGTTTGCGCACGATCCTAAGCCAGGTCCCGCGCACCGACGTCGGCTTGGTCCGAAAGTTATATCATAGCGACCGCGTCGTCGCCGCGGTTCCAACGCCGTGACTTGCGCACCGAACCGATACCCAGGCAAGAAGATGCCGATCAGCGTTTATTCCGAAGAAACACCGCGCGTTGCGGATTTCGAGGGAATCTCTACAATTAGTCCCATCAATCAACCATTAAAGCATCCCATACCTTAAGTACAACAACCCATCTCCACCTTTTTCAAAAGTCTACCCTCTTTCCACCTCACCACTCCTCTTTTTCCCATTTTCAACATCAACCATACCCCCTTTTACAATTTTTCAACCCAAACCATCCCCCATCACTCCATCACCCATCTCACTCCCTCTCTCTCTCTCCCTTACAAGTCTCTCTCTCATTTCAAACTCTCCCATAGCAAGTCCCATACGTATGGTCCTCCCATGGTGAGAGAATTGCATTTGTGAGGCCCACCTTTCCCACCCCTTCATCTCTCATCTCAACCATCCATTTCTCATCTTCCTCCATCAAAGAGGAGCACAAGGAGCTAAGGAAGCCAAAGGAGCAAGAAGATCAAGTGGTGGGTGTTTGGATAGGATAGTTTTTGATGTTTTTAAGATGGGCCAAGTGAGGCCAACCGATCAATGGTTCGGATCTCACTTTGGACCCTAAGATGTGGCCAATGGCCCACTTGGATTACCATGAACATTCCATGATGGGGCCATTCTCCATGGACCCCATCATGATGTTTGTTGTCTTACATATTTAGGGTCATCTAGACCGTTTAATTTGGTGGAGATGGGATCTCCACCGTTGGATTTAATTTTAATGGGCCACATGTAATGGGACCCGCTTGATGTATGATTTAGTGCAAGGGAGGGCCCATAGTGCCGGGGGTCCCTCCATCACGCGGTTTCACTCTCTATCTCTCTCCCTTTTTATTTTATTTTCATTTTATTTTATTTTATTTTAATTTGTTGGATGATGAAGAGGTTGTGTGGCCCACTTGAATGGACCCCACCATAGGGCATGTATTCCATCCAACTCACCTACGAGTGGGGCCCACTTTGTGTGTAGTATACACACCATCCTCCATGAGGTGGCCCACATAAGCAAGGCCCACCTCTAGTATATTTGCAGAGTCCAGCGTCCAGGGACGCTGGACGTTACATGAGAAATGTAAATATTAGCTAGGTTTGGGGTGGTCCACTTGTCTAGGCCCCATCTTGATGTATGTATTAAATCCACACCATCCATTCCTGTCTCAAGCCATTTTTAGACGTTGAGTCCAAAGATGGGACCGATCAGATTTTCAGGCGAGCCATAACATGGTAAACGGTGAGTTTACCTTTGAAATGTCCCATATTGTTTTTATCCACTGAAACAATATTGGGCTTGTTTTGACTGTCGTGAGGCATGGAGAACCATTGGACGGAGCAGATCTGCAAGAGGTGGACCCCACCTGCAAAATTCTTAAGAAATTAAAATCAAAAAAAAAAAAAAAATAAGCAGCACACAGCAGCTGCTGCTGCTGTGTCAGGCGGCAACCTTGGAGTGGTCCACTCATGTAGGCCCCACTTTGATGTTTACATGTCATCTAACCCGTTCATCGGGTGGGCCACTCTCTGAAGTGGGTCCACCCCAAAAACCAGCGTGATCCAAGACTCAGGTGGCCCACACCGTATGGAACAGTGGGATTGAACCTCTACCTTTGAAACCCATTTGGGGTCCACAGAAGTTTTGGATCAGGGTGAAAATTTCTCCCACCCTCTATTTAGGCCCCCTCGGCCTTGTCAACGGGTCGGATGGCATAGAAACATTGCGGTGGGCCCCACATGGAGCCCACATTGATGTATGTGTTTCATTCCCACCGTCCGCCTGGACGGTGGACGTGGAGCCACTGTGATGATTGCGTGGAGCCCACTGTGATGTGTGCGTGTGTGTGTGTGTGTATATATTGATGTGTGCGTGTGTGTGTTATATATATATATATATATATAGATATATATATATATATATATAATATTATATTTCATATAATATTATATGTATTATGTATATATATATATATTATATACTATATTATATGTATATATTTTTACTAATGTTGAGGCCCGTGATTGAGGCCCACCTTGATATATAGGTAAGGCCCACCTCAGTACTTGTGGCCCATGGTTGAGGCCCACTTTAATGTATATATAGAGCCCATGGGTCGAGGCCCATTAAGATGTAATGTGGCTAATGGGTTGAGGCCCATTTGATGCACGTATGGGGCCCAACTGGCGAGGCCCATTTGATATATATAAGGCCCATGTGAGTAGGCCCATTTGATGCATATATGGGACCCAACTGTCGAGGCCCATTTGACACATGGAAGGCCCATAAGATTAGGCCCATTTGATACGTTCTAAGGCCCACAGTTTATAGTCCATTGCAATGCACATAAGGCCCATTGGCGCGGCCCATTGAGGTGGCCCACTTAATGAATATAGGCCCATATGATACGGCCCATTGATGTATTGAAGGCCCAATGAGATATACCTAAGGTTCATTGCAATGTGCAGTCCCAACATGAATCATATAATGATATTTATGACAGTCGTGCCTTGGGAGCAATGGTGGTTTGACGTCCACATTGCAAGTATAGTGTGGTTAAATGTCCGCATTATGACTCTCCCTAGGGCCATTGTTAGGCTCGTACGTCTGATGTGTAGGCCGTCTAGGCCCATCCTTGTTATGATTATCATCCATCCCCTATAACATGTTTAATTCCATGATTTATAATCATATGCATCATACGTATGCTTGATATGAGAAATGCCTGATCATAGCATATGCCTTCGGGCAGATGGTTTAGGGGCTCCCGTATAAGGGGTGTTGCCCTACATGAGCGCACAATACGCACAGGATTGCTGCATGACTGGATAGTATGATTCATGCATTCGCATTGTGTGATATGGTTACTGTATGCCCTAGCGACATCAGGGCCGTAGCCTCCACAGACGTATCGTGGTTGGCAGGATTGGATACCGAAAATCTTGTTCTACATGGGGTGCTATAGATATCCCTGAGTGAAAGTCCCTAAACCCTTATGGTACCAGGAGGTTCCTTTAACATCTAGACCGAGTGCGTGCATGAGTGCCAAGTGCCGATTACCAGAAGGCTGGACTTTCCACTGTGTTGTGGTCGGTTGGAAGGGGGTGCGGCCTTACCCGCCTGAGTGGAGGGGGCAAAGCTAAGTTGAGTTTGACCAGCTCGAGGAATGGGTCTGCTATCGACGATCAGGCCCGATATTGGTAGATGGATAGTGAGGTCTCTTCCACTCACCTTGTTGCGCGCAATGGGGCGGTAATTTGGTTTGGAGTGTACTAGACCCCGGTGATATTCCAGAGCTGAGCTGTATTGATATGTGGACTTAGATGAGGATTGGTATGCTTGACTTGCATTTCGCATTGCATGGCCTTGGTATGGCCGACATCATTCCTTGCACCGCATGGCCTTGGTACGGCTAATGGGATTCTTAGCATTCATCAGCATGTTCCGCATTACTCTGATACTGCATAACTACATTATCACCTCGAGCATACACTTTCACCACCCTCTAAGCTTTCTATAAGCTTATGCACGACCGTTGCGTGCAGGTGACGTTGGATCGCAGCAGCACTGAGGTAGCTGATCTTCTTTTGGAGCTTTTGGTCTATCTTCATTGTATTTCCCTTATGCTCATTGTACTTGTAAAGTTTTTTATTATAGTGGAAATGTGATGGAGTTTTTGGTTGTTGTTTGTGGGTTATGCCTTTGGTTATGCTTATTACGAATCAAACCGATGTACAAAATCCTCCTTGTAGCATCCCAGGATCGGAACCTGGCGAATGGGCGCTGGGACTACCACAAATCATGAACTTATACCATTAGATCCAAGTTCTATGTATTAACTAGGTTTAAGGTCATAGCCTAGGGCTTGAATTATTTATCTTTAGGGTTTTGATGTAAAATTAGAATTTTCATCCTAGGTTTAGACACTAAGATTTGAATCCTAAATTATTATATACAATGGATCAAATAATATTCATAATAGGAGTATTAATCCATTAATATTAATAATGATGGTTCACAAGTAGGTACTTAAATATACCAGCAATGCCTAATGTTCTTATAATAACTAATAATCTATTAATTAGTAGATGTACTAGAGATAGAATATTTGCTAACAATAATGTTATGATGATTAAAAATAATATTTATATTAACAATAATTATACTAACCTCATATTGAAAGTGATAATATTTTCTATTGGTAATAATAATAACTATCACTACTAAGTCTTTTTATGATAATACTTAAGGATAGTAAATAAAATATAAGTATCTAATAATCATAGTTTTGTTTATAATATTCAACGCTAGTATGAGGAATCAGCCAATGGTTAATCTTGCTTAGTACCCTGTTTATGGTTAAAGTCCTAACCCAGGGTTTGGATTACCTAGGTCTAGGGTTTCATCCTTGAGTTTAATTATAGACTTCGGTTTTAGGATTTGAACGTTGATTGATGTACGATTAACCATAGTGTTAATAATATTAATAATCGTAAAATCACCATTAATATCAGTGATGTAATCATTATTAGCTAACATGATCCTAATAATCGTTATTACGATAATAAATATTATGATATACTATTAATGATAATATTTAAGAGCGGTAAGTAAAATACAACTATTTACTAATTGTAATTTCATTTATAATAACTAGTTTTTACATAAATTATCCGTTAATGGCTAATCATATATAATGTTAGCAATAATGATAATAAGAGTGTAACAATGATATTAATACAATAAGACATGTCTAGTCTAGAAAGAAAATATTGACTCATTGAGTCGACTCAGTCAATTTGGATTCGGTTGGAAAGGTTACCTGACGACGATGCATAACACTAGGATCGAGACTGGGAGCCCCAACATTGTCGACCTGCTGACTGAGTACGGTCCCCGAATAGCATGGGATTCGGGTCAGCCCCAACTTAGTGAGTTGACTCGGTTTGAACCCGAGTTGGCTTGATCTCTTTTCTCTCTCGTTTCTATCTTTCCCTCTCTTCCTTTCTGTCTTTCCATTTCTTCTTCCCTGCTTCCTTTCAAAGTGTAGTATCCAAACACGACCAATAATCTGCTGGACTTGCAGCAATGGCTGCCACAAGCAAGAAATGAAGGAGACAGCGACCCATTCTCCTTTCTAACTGCGTTCTTCTCTCCCCTCCAGAACTTTAGAGTAATTCAGGATCATCCATGACCAACATTGTGGTCTGGACAGACTCAGACTCGGCCCGAGTCCCAGGTCGGGTCATTGGTTCAGCAACAACCCAACAGTGCACGCTCGCTCTTACATTCTCTTCTCTTCTTCACTCCCTACCCAACCTAGTGAGCTTGGGCTCAACTCATATGCGACCCATCAGTGGACTCAGCCCAACCCGATGCGGCAATGGCCCGTGCTGGTCCAGCCCATGGCTCGGACGAGTTGGGTAAGGTTGGCACGGTGCAACAGCCGCACCTCCATCTTCCTCTTTCTTCTTCTTCCTTTTTGTTTCTTTCTTCTCTTTTCTCCTTGTCTTCTTCATTCCCTTCACCCTAGATGCATCAGAAAGTGGCCCGCAGTAAATCAGGAACCGTGGTTTGCGGAGGTAGATGACCGACTCCAATGGCAAAAATCATCCTGATGCTTTTTCCTTCAATCTGAAGGTATCAAATGATTTGGATGGTCGTGGAGGAGCTTGTGGAATGGGGAGCTTGAAGTTCCACGGGGGTTTGAGTGGTGGGTTTTGAGAAGGAAGGTGGCGGCTAGTTTTCATGCAAACCCGCAAGAACCAGTGAGGATCTCTGCTGCACTCCATCCATAGCTCTTTTATCGCACCCCAGACCCTCTTAGCACCTTCGGATTTGGATCTAATAGCCTGGATGCTGGGGTTTTTCACAACCTTCGAATACTGCTGGTAAGAGAGAAAACCGACCGCTGTTTTCTCTATACCACGAATGGAGTTCCCAATCCACGTGGAGGGTTAGGATTTCTCTCGTATGAATGGTCAAGATGCAAGGATAGGAGATCACGCAGATTGCCAAGCTGGCAGCAGCAGAATGGAATTTCCATTTTCGGAAAACATGTGTTTGCAGGCCCTGCTTTCACTGGAGATCGTGATCACACGCATACATTCCAATTTGCGAGATGAGCTAGGTTTTGGTAAGGCCCAAGCCCTGAACATGATGGATGATTTGGATCGTCTATAGGGTCGATGTAGGTGGGCCATAACCCTGTTTGTTGTCAAATTTGTGGTGCCAAAATCACTGTTATGTTATATATAACCTGCCTAAGTGAAGCTCTCTCAAGGATCAACATACATGAACAAACTAAGCTCACATCAAGTAAAGCTCTCAAGTACAAGACTCAGGATCTTGAATGAAAGAATTGATCACAAGACAAGACTCTTGAATGTAAGAACTGCTCACAAGACTCAAGCTGAAAAGAAAAAGAAAGTACAAGGCAAGACTCAAGTTGAACTCAAGACTCAAGTGAAACTCAAGCCACTTTCATGATTGAGCTACT
Organism: Magnolia sinica; assembly: GCF_029962835.1. NCBI lineage: Eukaryota > Viridiplantae > Streptophyta > Magnoliopsida > Magnoliales > Magnoliaceae > Magnolia > Magnolia sinica. Next base: position 61,903,230 of record NC_080575.1, on the reverse strand, counting down.
TCAAGGTTTAGTCTACATCAAGACTTCAAGGCTCATTCTTCATGGTCTCTTGTTTCAATGTCCATACTTCATGATTGAGGTTTGTTTGACCATAGGATGACCTTAGAAGTAGGTCATTTCGGATACATAAGTCGAATGTTATTTTACATGTGATTGGTCTTTTCCCAGCCTTAGGTCTGCTTCGACTAGTCCTAGACTTGCTTCGACCGGTCTAAGAATTCCTGGATCGATCGTAAGTTTGTTACAAATTTCGGATAAAATCATTAGCCTTCGACTAGTCCCGAAATCTGCTCGACGATCGTAGGAACAGTGTTTCGCATCTTCGACGATCGTAGAATCTACGACTCAAGTCCAAAAGATATTCAGACCTACGACTGCCGAAGGAAACCTACGACGATCGTAGGAGGGCTACGACTCGACCTTCTGCGCTTATCCCGCCTAATCTTTCAAATATTCGTTATGGCTTCGACTAGTCGAAGAGCACTCTGGACAGCCGAAGACCCGATCTTCTCACCTATAAATAGTGCACGAATCTCAAGAAATCATCGATTTAATTAAAGTATTCACGCCAATCTTCGTCGAACTTCGAGAGATAATTTTGTGCTCCATCTAAGCTAAGTGTGCTTATTTAATATCTTCTTTCCTTAGCTTTATTTTAATTGATTTTGTTTCTTATATTCCAATCGATTTGATAAAGAGAAATTATTATTCCCTTTCTTTGGAATCAAAATCAATTAAGGCAAGCCCTTTTGGTTTAATTTAAAATCAATTAGATCTAGAACCATTGTAATCGAGTCTTGGACATTGAACTTGGACATTCAATCATCTACTTTGATTTGGTTCTACCGGCGCTACAACGAAGAAGATATTCGTATTTTACATATTGTAAATTCCTTTCTAATATTTTGGTTTCTTTCAAGATTTGCCGAAAAATCTTGTTATATTGGTTATCCGAGGAAAGCCAGGAAAACTCAAGTGGGGTTTTTAATTGTGTAAGCCCACATACAAAGACACAATTGTAAGGGTTTTGGGTGAACCTGGGAAAACCTATCTTTAGTGAACGCTAATATCCCCTGTGTGAGGATATTAGGAGTGGAGTAGCTTTTTGTGTGGCGTTGGATAACAGTTGGTGAACACACAGGCGAACCACTATAAATCCTTTGAGTTGTGGTTGATTGATTTATTCTTTTAATTATTTTTATTCTTTTTGTGGGATGTATGTATGGTGGTGAATGTTGTAATTATTTCAAGCTTTGTGAGAATGTTGTAATAGCTTAGAATTTACTTTCTGCTATTCCTTTATAAGCTTGTTTTTCAATTTCATTTTGAAAGTTGTTCCAGCAAGGTTGCCCTGCCATTTTTATGGTGTATGGCTGTCCCTAGAACAATACATCTTTAATTACAAGTTATTTCCATTCCGTGCCGATTTGTTTTTGTATTCCTCTTCGATTTGAGACTTGATACAAAGACCGTTCTAGAAATAAGGTTGTCGTACCATAAACTCGGTTTTTGGTGTAAGGTTGTCCTTAGAATAACGTTTGTATCAACCTCTCAAGATCTGAATTTTGAGGTTGTTTTTCTTTCTTGCATTATTATTTAATTTGGCTATCATTTTCTTTATTATTCCGCTGTTATAAGTTTTTATTTGGCATTGTCCTATTCACCCCCTCTAGGACATATAGCTTGGCCTTTTCAAGTGGTATCGAGCCTAATAGCTCCTTTTTAATTCTTGGATTTAATTCTGAGCTAACGATTTAAGCTATTCGGATGTCAAATTTTGATAGCCTTTCATCACTAGGCCTCCACCCTTTGATGGCTCCAACTATGCTTATTGAAAGCCTTAATGAGGATCTTCCTCAAATCAATGGATGAAAATGTGTGGCAAGCCACGGTGATCGAATGGAATCCTCCTATCATGGAAGTTACCGGGGTTGATGGTTCAAAATCTATGAAAACCACACCATATTACCAATGGACCACCCTTCATAAAAGTGAGAGTAGTGCAAATGCTAAAGCACTAAATGCAATTACTTGCGCACTATCACCGGATGAGTTCAAAAGAATCATCTCTTGTGATACTGCAAAGCAAGCTTGGGATATATTAGAAATGACACACGAGGGTACTACAATTGTCAAAAATCTAAAGTCCAACTCCTCACACCCAGATTTGAAGAAATTCATATGGAGGAAAATGAGATGTTTATGGACTTTTACACTAGATTGAATGACATTGTAAACTCAATGTGGGGTCTTGGCGATAAAATCCCGGAAAGTAAAGTATGTGCAAAAATATTACGCTCACTTCCCGAACGGTTCAATTCTAAAGTAACCGCGATCCAAGAACTTCGTGATACGGATAATATGAGGGTTGAAGAACTAGTTGGTTCTCTACAAACCTACGAGTTAAACTTTAAAGCTCCTAAAGGTAAATCTATCGCTCTAAAATCTTCTAAATGTAGTTCAGAAGAAAATTCTGATTCAGAAGATGACATGGCTCTTTTAGCTAAAAATTTTACAAAATTTTCAAAAGCAAGAAAAGAGTTGATTTTCAAAAATCAAATGACAAAAAGAAGTTTAGACCCAAATCTCAAAAATCTTTGAAAGATAGTCAATGTTACAACTGTCTAGAATATGGGCACTTAGCAAATAGATGTCCTAAAAGGGACAAACCCAAGAAGAAGGGTATGTTGGCTACATGGGATGAATCATCTGATTCTGAAGGTTCTTCTGAATCAGAAGATTCTGAAACCGAGTCGGGCAATGAGGTCAAAGCTCTTATGACTCTAGCCAAATTCACATTTTCAGATAATGACTCTACAAGTGAAGAAAATCTGAATAGTGAATATGAAAATGAAGATGATCTTCAAGACGCTTACAATGCCCTATATAAGGAAAGTTGTAAAATTGCTACAAACTTAAACTTCAAAAAGAAAAGTTTTCTAAACTCAAAAATTGTTTTGAATCGCTTGTCTTAGAAAAATCACAAATTTCAGATAATTTTGAAAAATCAAAATGCGATTTGGAATTTAAAAACTCTCAAATTGTTGATTTAAAATCTGAAATTGAGAAACTTAAAACTGAAGTTTCCTCTCTTCTGAGTTTAAAGGACACATGGAAATATGCCCAAGGTGATCCAAAGTTAGAAAAATTGTTATCCGGATCAAGAAAATGTGGCGATCGATCAGGGTTGGGCTATGATAAAAATCAACCTCCTAAACAAAAGTATACTCCTCCTATGTTTGTTAAAGGAGAGTCCTCAAACTCAAAAGGGAAAAGTACTTATCAAGATTTTTCTAAAAATTCAAAAACTTTTCAAAAACCTAGAAACAGCCATGTCAACTTTAATCAGAATCGAAATCCACTAGCTGAAAAGATAGTTGATTTACTCAAGGAGCTATTAAAATCTAACTCTATAGGTCATTCCTACAAGTATACACAAAAGAAGACCAACTATGTTCCTAAACCCAAAACAATTATGAAATGGATTCCTAAAGTCACCTGCTTGGTTGCTCACACCGCTTTCAAAGCAACAAGTCATTCAAAGTGGTACCTAGCCAAGTGGATGCTCCGGGCATATGACAGTGACAAAGCTTTATTCACCGATCCGAAAGATATGACTGATGGGTCAATCACATTTGGTGATGGTAGCAATCGCAAGATAATAGGCCAAGGTACGGTTCAACTTTTTAATCTTCCCGTGTTTAAAAATGTTTTATATGTTGAAGGCCTAAAGCACAACTTGCTTAGTATATCACAAATATGTGATAATAACCATAATGTTCGGTTTTCTAATCAAAGTTGTGAGATATTAAATAATAAGGGTTCTGTAATATTAACTGGACGTAGAACGTCTGAAAATTGCTATATTATTAGCGAATCCAGCTCATCTAATTAAACATGTTACATGGTCCATACAGACGAGACGATTTATGGCACAAACGTCTTGGACATGTACATTATCGAAATTTATATCGATTGAGCAAACGAGAACTTGTAAGAGGTTTACCCAAACTTAAAAAATTAGATAAAAATGTGGTGAGTGCCGGATAGGCAAACAAACAAAGAACTCACACAAAAAGGTGAATTCAAATACCACATCAAGACCACTCGAACTTCTCCACATGGATCCGATAGGACCTACCAGAACAGAAAGTCATGGTGGGAAAAAGTATATCCTAGTAATAGTTGATGACTTTACCAGATTCACTTGGGTAGTCTTCTTAAGGGATAAATCTCAAAACCCTTGAAGAAGTAAGAAAAGTTCTCAAAAGGATTCAAACTGAAAAATCTTCTCAAATCAATAAAATTCGTAGTGATCATGGATCTGAATTTGAGAATAGCAATTTTGAGAAGTTCTGTACCGACCAAGGAATATTACGTGAATTCTCTGCTCCCAAAACTCCACAACAAAATGGAATTGTAGAAAGGAAGAATAGGGTGCTTCAAGAAATGGCTAATGTCATGTTGAATAGCATGAAGCTCTCTAAAAATCTTTGGGCTGAAGCAATCAACACAGCTTGCTATATTATTAACCGAGTCTACACAAAAAAAGATAATAATAAGACGGCTTACGAAATGTGGTTCAATAAAAAGCCTCTGTTAAATACTTTCGAGTTTTTGGCAGCAAGTGCTATATTTTACGTGATCGTGAAAATTTGGAAAAGTTCGATACGAAGAGTGATGAAGGTATTTTTCAGGATACTCTTTAAACAGTCGAGCTTATAGAGTTCTGAACAAAAGGATGGTGTGATTCAAGAATCCATTAATGTTGTCATTGATGATCATTTAAACACACCAATTTCTAATTCAGATAATGATGAAGTACTAATCATTGATAAACCCGATACTTCATCAAATCAGACTGATTCTGAGTTGAGGACTGTTAAAGATCATCCAACCACACAAATTCTTGGAAACCCTCTCACCGGTGTTCGCACCCGTAGACAACTTGAGGATATATGTAATTATGTATGTTTTACATCCCAAATTGAACCATCTAACGTAAAAGAAGCGCTCACTGATGAGAAACCGGATTGTTGCGATGCAAGATGAACTCAACCAATTCATAAGAAATGATGTTTGGTATCTCGTACCAAGACCTAAAGATAAACACATCATTGGAACAAAATGGATTTTCAAAAATAAGTCTGACGAATGTGGAAATATAATTAGAAACAAGGCTAGACTGGTGGTACAAGGTTATACTCAAATTGAAGGGATTGATTTCGATGAAACCTTTGCACCAATAACACGTCTTGAATCTATCAGACTATTTATATCCATTGCATGTTTTAGAAATATAAAGATCTATCAGATGGATGTGAAAAGTGCTTTTCTAAATGGCGATTTACATGAAGAAGTCTATGTTGAACAGCCAATGGGTTTTGAAGATTCCAAAAATACTGATCATGTATATCGGCTTAAAAGGCACTTTATGGATTAAAACAAGCACCTAGGGCATGGTATGAGAAACTAACAAAATTTCTTTTAACTCATAATTTTCAAATGGGATCTGTTGATAAAACTCTGTTTGTTAAGAAACATAATGATCATATCTTAATGGTACAGATTTATGTTGATGATATCATTTATGGAACAACTTGTACTGACTTGACTACTGAGTTTGTAGATTTGAATGGATTAAAACAAGCACCTAGGGCATGGTATGGGAAACTAACAAAATTTCTTTTAACTCATAATTTTCAAATGGGATCTGTTGATAAAACTCTGTTTGTTAAGAAACAAATAATGATCATATCTTAATGGTACAGATTTATGTTGATGATATCATTTATGGATCAACTAGTACTGACTTGACTACTGAGTTTGCAGAATTGATAAAATTCGAAATGAGCATGGATGGGGAATTGACTTATTTCCTTGATTGCAAGTAAAGCAATAATCAAGGAATATTCATTTCTCAATGTAAAGAATGCCTTGAATCTAATCAAGAGATTTTGGATTTGAGTATGGCAAGAATTTCGATAGTCCTATGAGCTACCCTTAAACTATCAAAAGACTCTAATGGTAAAAATGTTGACTCAATACTTTATTTAGAGTATGATTGGTAGTTTGCTTTATTTAGGATATCAATCCGATCCAAAAGAATCTCACTTGATTGTCGCGAATTATTAGATATGTCGCAAGTCCTGGTTAATCTCGGTCTCGGTATCCTCATGAAACCAATGTTCAATTAGTTGGGTACTTGTGGGCGGGTAATCTAGATGATAGAAAATCAACCGGTGGTGGTTGTTTTTTTATTGGAAATTGTCTAGTTTCCTGGTTTAGTAAGAAACAAAATTCTATTTCACTTTGAACCTGAGTATATTGCAGCTGGTAATGCATGTACACAACTTGTCTGGATGCAACGAATGCTAAGTGATTATGGAATTAAACAGGATTCTATGTTATTACATTGTGATAATTCCAGTGCGATAAATATTTCAAAAAATCCTATTCAGCATTCTCGTACTAAGCACATTGACATTAGATTTCATTATATAAGGGAATTAGTAGAAGAAAAAGTTATATCTCTAGAATATATTCCTACCGAAGATCAACGAGCTGACATTTTCACAAAACCTCTTGATAAAAGCAGGTTCAAAAAGATGAAATTTGATCTTGGCATGTGCATTTTAAATCGATAATTTATGCCTTCTTGTATATTATTGTATATATTTGCTAGATTAAATTTCAATTTTTGTGTAAATTGCAAGATATTGAATTTTTGGGGTTTGTACGACCAATCGTGAGTATACACGACCAGTCGTACTACCGGTCGTAGATACCCACGACCAGTCGTGGAGCACGGATTTCACTTCATATTGGGGATTTTTCACTTTCTTCCTCATTTCTTCTTTCTTCTCCTTGGAACCGAACTTCGACTCGTCGAACCCATCCTTCAATCCGGTCATAGTGACATTCCATTTGCATACTTTATGACCGTATTGGCTACTCATATGTTAGTCGATATGCTGTGATGAAGCACCAATCCATCATCGATCTTCAACAATACAAATATTAATAAGATGAAGTTGGATCTGCTTCCTGAACAAGGTGGTGGTGTTGATGGTGGTTCTGAAAAAGCTGGTGTTGATATTAATATGGATAATATTTTTGAGGAACTGGATTCTGACTGTGCAATGATCCAGATTTTGTACCATCTGATGTTGATGCACGTCTGAGTGCATTAGAAGATAAAGTTGAGAATATTAATGTTAAGTTGGAGAACATGTCTGTTGCTCATGATTTGCAATTCAAATACATGCGCAAATACCTAAGGCGCTTGAACAAAGGCATGCACCAACTTGATCCTTCTCTTCTTACTCCATCTTCAAGTTCTAATTCTGACTAGTTTCTATGAGACTTTTGGTATGTAATAACTTTATTACTTTGCTCTTGTTTGATTGAGTTTGAGTTGGATTCTATGCTGGATATTTGTTTTTCATGTAAAATTTATGCTGGATATCTGTGATGCTATCTTGAGTATCTCTATGACTCTTTTGCTATACTCTATTTCCTCCTCATGTTTACTCTCATTCCTTTATTTAGTTCTCCTTTGTCATATTGTGACAAAAGGGGGAGAATGGTTTGTTGTTAATGTGATTGTGAGAGGAGTAGCATTGGTTATGTTACTCAGGGGGAGTGGGGTGTCAAGAAGAATATATGTTTGATCTTGTTTGATCTTGTTTCTTGTTGAATGTTGAAACTGGTTGAATGTTAAATGTTGATTATTGATTTGCATGTATTAACCAGTTGTTTTACTTTTGTTTGGTTATGTGTTTTTGTCACTAATTTGACAAAGGGGGAGATTGTAAGTGCTATAGTTTATATCCCTGTTTGTTGTCAAATTTGTGGTGCCAAAATCACTGTTATGTTATATATAACCTGCGCCAAAATCACTGTTATGTTATATATAACCTGCTTAAGTGAAGCTCTCTCAAGGATCAACATACATGAACAAGCTAAGCTCACATCAAGCAAAGCTCTCAAGTACAAGACTCAGGATCTTGAATGAAAGAACTGATCACAAGACAAGACTCTTGAATGCAAGAACTGCTCACAAGACTCAAGCTGAAAAGAAAAAGAAAGTACAAGGCAAGACTCAAGCTGAACTCAAGACTCAAGTCAAGCCACTTTCATGATTGAGCTACTTCAAGGTTTAGTCTACATCAAGACTTCAAGGCTCATTCTTCATGGTCTCTTGTTTCAATGTCCATACTTCATGATTGAGGTTTGTTTGACCATAGGATGACCTTAGAAGTAGGTCATTTCGGATACATAAGTCGAATGTTATTTTACATGTGATTGGTCTGTTCTTCGACCGCTTAGGTCTGCTTCGACTAGTCCTAGACTTGCTTCAACCAATCTAAGAAAATCCTCGATCAATCGTAAGTTTGTTACAAATTCCGGATAAAATCGTAGCCTTCGACTAGTCACGGAACTGCATCGACCGATCGTAGAACAGTGTTTCGCATCTTCGACCGATCGTAGAATCTACGACTCGAAGTCCATCGAAGATTTTAGGTTCTTCGACCGATCGAAGGAAACCTACGACCCCGTAGGTGACCTACGACCAGTCGTAGAACTGTCTGCGCTTATCCCGCCTAATCTTTCAAATATCTGTATGGCTTCGACTAGTCGAAGAGCACTCTAGACGATCGAAGACCCGATCTTCTCACCTATAAATAGTGCACGAATCTCAAGAAATCATCGATTTAATTAAAGTATTCACGCCAATCTTCGTCGAACTTCCGAGAGATAATTTTGTGCTCCATCTAAGCTAAGTGTGCTTATTTAATATCTTCTTTCCTTAGCTTTATTTTAATTGATTTTGTTTCTTATATTCCAATCGATTTGATAAAGAGGAATTATTATTCCCTTTCTTTGGAATCAAAATCAATTAAGGCAAGCCCTGTTGGTTTAATTTAAAATCAATTAGATCTAGAACCATTGTAATCAGTCTTGGACATTGAACTTGGACATTCAATCATTTACTTTGATTTGGTTCTACCGGTCTACAACGAAGAAGATATTCGTATTTTACATATTGTAAATTCCTTTCTAATATTTTGGTTTCTTTCAAGATTTGCCGTAAAAATCTTGTTATATTGGTTATCCGAGGAAAGCCAGGAAAACTCGAAGTGGGGTTTTTAATTGTGTAAGCCCACATACAAAGACACAATTGTAAGGGTTTTGGGTGAACCTGGGAAAACCTATCTTTAGTGAACGCTAATATCCCTTGTGTGAGGATATTAGGAGTGGAGTAGCTTTTTGTGTGGCTGTTGGATAACAGTTGGTGAACACAGGCGAACCACTATAAATCCTTTGAGTTGTGGTTGATTGAATTATTCTTTTAATTATTTTTATTCTTTTTGTGGGATGTATGTATGGTGGTGAATGTTGTAATTATTTCAAGCTTTGTGAGAATGTTGTAATAGCTTAGAATTTACTTTCTGCTATTCCTTTATAAGCTTGTTTTTCAATTTCATTTTGAAAGTTGTTCCAACAAGGTTGCCCTGCCATTTTTATGGTGTATGGCTGTCCCTAGAACAATACATTTTTAATTACAAGTCATTTCAGTTCAGTTAATATTTATTTTTGTGTTCCTCTTCGATTTGAGACTTGATACAAAGACCTTCTAGAAATAAGGTTGTCCTACCATAAACTCTGTTTTGGTGTAAGGTTGTCCTTAGAATAACGTTTGTATCAACCTCTCAAGATCTGAATTTTGAGGTTGTTTTTCTTTCTTGCATTATTATTTAATTTGGCTATCATTTTCTTTATTATTCCGCTGTTATAAGTTTTTATTTGGCATTGTCCTATTCACCCCCTCTAGGACATATAGCTTGGCCTTTTCAAGAAGCCTTGAACATGATGGATGATTTGGATCGTCTATAGGGTCGATGTAGGTGGGCCATAACTCACGCACAAACCGTCCATTTAAACGGATCTGACGAGAGAAAAAATAGAGAAAGAACGAAGGAGCTTTCCTTCTTTCGAAAATCGTTGGTCAGACCTGACTTTGACTTGATGTACAGTCCAGTGCATCGCTGGTGCACGTGGACTGCGCTCATGCACTGCCTCTAAATGGGGTCCGCCAAGGTGTGTGATCAAATCCACGCTGTTCATTAGATTCCATGGGTCCAAGTAGGAACCTTGACCATAAATTAGGCAGGGTGAGAGCCCAAGTGGGCTGTACATTTAGATTTATATCCTTGATGTGTAGTCTTGCCTCTATCTTACGGCCATATCACGTTCAATCTAATCATTAGCAGCTACAGGGACCCTAGGGTCTGCCTATATGAAATCAAGAGGTTGGATTAATGGACTGATCACCTAAATGTGGTACTTAAGTGATAAACCATTAAATTTGATTTGTGGATTCAACGAATGGTGGATTTGCTGAGTTGGGTCCCGAAATTAACAATGTATGGTTCAATTGTTCTAATAGAGTAGTAAGTGAAATTTCATCGCAATCAAATTCCCATAACTAGGCCTTTTGAAGTTTGGCATCAATTTTACTAAGGTATGATGGTCCATCTTTAAAACTAATGGGCGAATCATTTGATTTAAGGATGAAGATCTCTTCTAACGGTCCTAAGGGTCATAAGGTTTGTCTAGATGAAAATCCATGGTTGAATTGACTAATCTTTAGTTATTAATAGCCCTAGGAACCCTAAGAAATATTTGGGTGTGATCTGGTCGTCAAATATGGGGATAGATGATCCGGTTTGTGTTTTCCAAAGGATGGATAATCCAATGAGATGTTGTAACTTGATGAATGGTGGATCTTGTGACTTTGATCCCTAATTTACTTTATGTGATTTAATTATATTAAATAGGTGTATTCTGAAATATCATCATGATCCAGATTTTAATGGTAGGATTATTTATTTCATTATTTATTTAAGCACAAGGTCTATTTAATCATGTTGTGGTGGTTAAACGGACACACCAATCACAAATCTCACGATTATGTTGTGAGTAGTCATAATCCAAAATCAGATGGTTGAAACGTCATTAGGGATCCAGGGCTGATTGAACTAAACTCTTAAAGGTCTTGTCGTCATAGTCAACATCAAATGGTTAAGATGGATAGATTGAGGGTGACTGTTCAAGTAAGCTAGGTTAGTATTCATACTGAGTTGGGTGACACGAGAACTGTTGATAATTCCTAGGGTTTTTAGCCCAGTTTAGGATAACATTCAATTTAGTTAGATTACATGGTAACACGTGAGTATTGAAAAGTATGAGGCGTTACAATAAGGCATGTTAAATTAATCATAAGCACTCATACTTTAGACATAGAGAGAGAGTGGGACGTATGCAATACATGCCACACAAGTTAAAGAATCATTAATCTCCATCATACATTAAGTAACATCCATATTGTATTTCCAAGGCCCACATGTTTTGGTTTTTGAATGGGCCATTTGGATGTTCCAATCGGTCAAATCTAAATCATTGATTTTGAGGTCCAACCTATGCATGTGTCCCAATATTGGGACGTTCAAATCTACTCATTTATTGGACATTTTATTAAGTCTAAATTTGATCGATTCTAGAACATACAATGACCACCAAATCTGATGGAATTAAAGACCTTAGATGGCCTTGGAACCTGACTAAACTTAGACCATTTGAACTGTGAGGCCCGTATCCTACCCCGTACCATTCCTGAGGCTTCCGGGGTCTTCTCGGTTGAATTTTGGTGACCCGTGATGCGTAAACAGCAGTTGCGCACGATCTTGAGTTGTATCCCGTATTCTAGAGTCAGCTCGACCCGAAACTTATACCCTAGCGATCGCGTCGTCACCGCGTATTACGCGCCAAGGCGATACCCAAGCCAGGAGATGTGGGCTTGCGTTCAGTTTGAGAAAAATGCCGCGCGTTGCAAATACCGAGGGAATCTCTACAACACATCACATCAATCCATCAATCAATGTCAAGTACCACATCTCATCCTCAAGTACAAGCAACCCTTACCTCTCTCTTACACAAGTACCCGAAAGTCAACCCTTCCCATCACCCATCACTCACTCACCCATCTCTTTCTCTCTTTACATCACATCTCTTTCTCATCTCTCTCTCATTCTCCCAAGCAACCATGGGAGGTGGACGTCCAAGCTCTCCATGAGAAAGAGCTGGGTGTGGCCCACCTTCTACCACCCAATCCAACCCTTTAAAACTGATCTCGACCGTTGAATCACATCCCTTGGAGCCCTAGATTGCATTGGCGGAAGAAGGAAGAAGAGATCAAAGGCGGGTGTTCCTCATCTTGGTTTTGATTTAGGGCCCACTTGTAATGGGACCCACTTGATGTATGCATTGTATTTAGAAGGACCCATAGTGGCGGGGTCCCTCCCATCTCCACGATTCTCTCTCTCTCTCTCTTTCTCTGTCTCTCTACCCTTCTCTTTTCTATGATGATTCATGGCCTACCTGATAGGTGTGGACAATCCAGACCGTCCTGCAAATGGGACCGTCCAACTGGCCCCAACCTTGCCACCTGTTTTGGGGCCGTATGGCCGGTCAGCCAAACGGGCCTAAACAGAGGAGGGGGAAATACAAAGTTCAGCTTGGTCCAAGGCCGTGTGGCCCACTTATATGGACCCTACCATGATGAATGTACTACCCCCACTCCGTTTAGTGCACAGGGCCCACCCTGCTGCCCGTTCTGGACCCTGCATGACCGGTCAATCATGCATGTCGGTTGAAGGGGAAAATACAAATATCAAGTTGATCTAATTCCGGTGGGCCACGTCCACGTGGGACCCACCGTGATGTGTGTCATCCACACCGTCCGTCTGTCCAGTGTCCTTAGATGTTGGACGGGGATAGCCATGAAGTGTGTATTAGCAATGGGGTGTACTAACCACCATATATATATAATAATAACAATATTATTATTATTTCATAAAATAAGGAGGGTGGCCCACACGTGGGACCCACCTCATGTATCTACTCTACCCCCCACCGTCCAGATCATGGACGGTGGGTCCCACCCAATGTATGTATTACATCCACATGGATGGTGGGTCCCACCCAATGTATGTATTAAATCCACATGGACGGTGGGACCCCACCTGCTTGCTGATTAACGCCACTAAGATCTGTAGGTCCGCATGATGTATGTGTTACATCCCAATCGTCCATTTGATGGGTAACACCAACTATACAGCTCCTGCAGTGACGTCCACAAGTTCCGTGGGCCATCTGATGTATGCGTTCCACCCAGCCGTCCATCTGGACATTTTGCTAGGTGGGGCCCTCCTTGATATATGTGTCGTATAGGCACACCGTCCATCTGGACGGTGCTGCATGGGCCACTCCATGATGTGTGCGTTTCATCCATGACGATTGTCCATCCTTTTTTGTTGGATTGGGACTATGGGACCCACTTTCAATGTATGTGTTTGAGCACCGGGGCCCACATTGATATGTGTTATATCCATGCTATCCAAACTCAAGGACCCTACCTTAATATATGTATTATGTATTGCACTGTCCATTTCTGGACAGTACCATGTAGGCCGACCTTTGATGTATATGCTGGAAATCTAGCCGTCCACCTGTTTTACCAATGGGACCCACCCCTGATGTATTTATTCTATATCCATGTTGTCTATCAGGTGGACCACACTGCAACCAGTGAGGGATTGAACATCTACCATTGAAACCCTTTTTAGGTGCACAGAAGTTTAGATCAGATGAAATTTGTTTTCCTCTTAATCCGGGTCTTTGTGACCTTGTGAACAGATTGGATGGAAAATAAACGTTATAGTGGGGTCCACCTTAATGTATGTGTTGTACATCCATGTTGTTCATCTGGTGGGCCCATTTGGAAGGTGCAAGCCCACTTGCTTGTTGTGCAGGGCCCACCTGCTGTGTGGCTCAGCGTGATGTATGTGAGGCCTAGATGGAGAGACCCATTGTGATGTATTTGAGGCCCAGGGATAGGGCCCATTATGATGGAATTACGACCCAGATGGAGAGGCCCATTGTGATGTATATTGGGCCCATGAGTGAGGCCCGATGTGATGTATACAAGGCCCATATGATGGGACCCCACCTGCTTGAATCTGAGGCCCATGGGCAAGGCCCATTGTGATGTATTCGTGGTCTATGGGCAAGGCCCATTGTGATATGTATTAGGCCCATTAGTGTGGCCCATTGATGAAGCCTAATTGATGTATATGAGGCCCACTGGTGTGGCCCATGGGATATGGCCCACATGATATGTATGAGGCTCATTGATGCGGCCCGTGGATGTGGTCCACTTGATATGTATAAGGCCCATTGGTGCGGTTCGTGGACGCGGTCCACTTGATGTATATGAGGCCCACTGGTGCGGCCCATGTGATATGGCTGACTCAACATATATGAGGCCCATTGGTGCATCCGGTGGATGCGATCCACTTGATGTATTTGATGGCCCATGGGTTGAGGCCCAATGTGATGTATATATATAAGGGCCACGAGTGAGGCCCAATGAGACATATATGGGGCCTTTGTATGGGGCCAAATATAATATATATGAGGTCTATTGCGATGTGCGATTACTCCATGATGTATGTAATATGATTATAGCAGGCCATGCCTTGGGAGCAATAATAGTTTAATGTCCACATTGATGGGCAATGGTGGTTAAATATCCACATTATAACCTTCCCTTAGGCCCATTGTTAGGCCAATTCCGATTGTCGAGGCTGATTATTGAGGCCGATTCTGATTGTCGAGGCTGATTCCGATTGTCGAGGCCGATTCCGATTGTCGAGGTCGATTTCAATTGTCGAGGTTGATTCTAGTTATCGAGGCCGATTCCGATTGTAGAGGCCAAGTTATATTGTCGAGGCCGATTCTGACTTCAATTATCGAGGCCGATTCCGATCATCGAGGTTAATTCCGATTGTCGAGGCCGATTATCGATTCTGATTATCGAGGCCGATTGCCAAGGCCGATTCTGATTTGTCAAGGCTAATTCTGATTTGTCGAGGCCGATTCTGATTGTCGAGGCCGATTTCGATTATTGAGGCTGATTCTGATTATTGAGGCCGGTTATCGATTCTGATTTAGCGAGGCCGATTCTGATTGTCGAGGCTGATTATCAATTTCAATTGTCGAGGCCGATTCCAATTATTGTAGCCGATTCCGATTGTCGAGGCCGATTATCGATTCCAATTGTCGAGGTTGCTTCCGATTGTTGTGGCCAATTCTGATTAACATGGCTGATTCCGATTATCGAGGACGATTTCGATTGTTGTGGTCAATTCTAATTGTCATGGCCGATTCTGATTGTTGTGATCGATTCTGATTGTCGAGGCCGATTCCGATTATTGTGGCATTTTTGATTGTTGAGGCCGATTCCGATTGTCGAGGCCGATTATCAAGGCCGATTGTCAAGGCCCATTGTTGAAGCCCATGTGATACGGCCCGCTTGATGTATATGAGGCCTATGAGATGAGACCTGTTGTGGTGCATTCAGGGCTAGGCGATGGAGCCCATGGTGTTGTATATTAGGCCCATGTGAGAGGCCCATCGTGATGTGTATTAAGCTCTTGAGTAAGGCCCATGGTGTTGTGTATCAGGCCCTTGTGCGAGGTTATAGGTCCATTATATGTTATGCTCTATGTGGGTCATTCCTTAGAGGCAATGTTGGTTAAATGTCCACATTGTTGAGGCCAATTGTTGATGCAGGTTATTGATATTGATTATGAGTATGTGACATCATAGCTTCATGATACATGCCCATACGCATCATCTGCATGTTTCTTATGAGATGTGATTGACCATTGCATATGTCATTGGGCAGGTTGTTATGAGACTCCCTGATAGGCGGAGGTTATCTCACATGAGCGCACGGTATGCACAAGATTGATGCATGTCTGGATTGTATGACTCATGCATCTTACATTGTGTGTTGTGATTACTGTACGCCCTAGCGACATCAGGGTCGTAGCCTCTACAAGCATATCGTGGATGGCCAGATAGGACACCAAAAATATGTTATTAGCATCGGGTTGCCATAGATGACCCTAAGTGAAAATTCATAAACCCTCTTTGTACCAGAGGATGCCCCAACGTTGAGACCGAGTGGATATATATGAGCATATGAGGGCCGTATACTAGTAAGTCGTGTCTCCCACTGTGTCATAGTCGGTTGGGAGGGGGTGTGGCCTTACCCGCCTGAGGGAGCAGGCAATGCTACGCTAAGTCTGACCAGCTTGTAAATGGGTCCGCTATCGACGAGCCGGGCCGATATTGGTAGGCGGATAGTGAGGTCTCTTCCACTTACCCAGTTGTGCGCTTGATGGGGCGGCAAGCTGGTGTGGAGTGTACTAGACCCCGGTGATGATCCTAGAGATGTACAGTAGTGATTTGTGGAGCAGGAGTTGCATACTCATTCATTCATTATCCACTCAGTCTAGTGGTGCACGACTATTAGTTATGTGTACCTTCGCAATGGCCAGGATTTCGGTTGGGCACGCGACTAACCTGAGATCAGGAGCTTACCACATTGGGTTTATTTATCCAAATTTAGATATGAGACTAGTTTGGATAGAAGCCCTTTGTGATAGGCCCCTTAGCGTGCGATACCACGTACTGTCATCCCAATTTCACACTGTAGCTTTGTCATTTCAGTCGCACCACATATTGCATATTGCATTACATCCTCAGCATATGGAATTTTGGGTTGCTATGTTTTTGCATTTATATGACCTAAATGAGGCTGGTGGTATTCGTAACTCTTCCGAATTGCATATTGTATTACATCCTCGATATCTGATATCCGGTTCATTATATTTCCGCATTACATAGCCGATTTACATTACTTTCTCAATATATGACATTGGCTTACTATGTCTTTTCATCGTATATCTTGGATGAGGTTAATGATATTTTTATGGACTTGTCAGTATTTCTACTTATTCCGATATTGTATGATTTATGGCACTGTATTGCATACTTGACACTTACCTTGTGCACACACTTACACCACCCCTTAAGCTTTCTATAAGCTTATACACGATAGATGCATGCAGGTGACGCTAAGACATAGTCGTAGCTGAGTAAGAGCAGGAGCGTGCAGCCGAGCCTTGTGAAGATTTTTATTATATGCATGTATCTTTTCCTTTCAACATTGCAATCAAATGATTATATTAGTAGATGTGTGGTGATGATGTTGTTCTTGTGATTTGGGTATACTTGTGGTTATGCTTCTTACGAGACAAATTCATATTGAAAATCCTCCTTATAGGATCCCAGGATCGGAAACTGGCGTATAGGCACTAGGAGCCGAGAATGGGGTGCTAAGGAGGCTGTCAGCATCAGATTCTGCGATCGAAAATTTTGTGATCCCGGTTTACGAGTCTAGTGCATGACAGAAGTTAGTAGCAGAGCATAACTTGGGAATACCTGAGGATAATATCACATATCTGCTGATAGATACCCTGTACTTTATGATTGTTGAGAACTTAAAATGATTAGGTCCCTAAGCTGGAATAACTTAGAGATTTTCTAATATAGCTCCTTACTGCTGAGATTGTGAGGCTCCATAACATTTCAATTTTGATTATGTCTGACCCGGGGTCCGAGGTTCAATAGGGGTCACCATACGATTGATGATGCGTCTTGGGGGTGCGAGGTTAAGATTAGAGAACGCTATCTTCATCCTTTTGTAGATTGATTATGCCTTGACATATATACTTGATGATGTTTCCTCCTCCCTTGTCTGTTCTGTAAATTTTGAAGATGAAATTTTTATTAGGAGGGGAAAGCTGTGAGGCCCGTATCCTACCCCGTACTGTTCTGTAGGCTTCCGCGGTCCTCCCGGTTGAATTCCGGTGACCTACAACGTGTAAACAGCAGTTGCGCGTGATCTTGAGTTGTATCTCGTATTCTAAAGTCGGCTCGATTCGAAACTTGTACCCTAGCGACCGCGCTGTCGCCATGGTTCCAACGCCGCATATTACGTGCCGAGGCGATACCCAAGCCAGGAGATGTGGGCCCACGTTTAGTTCGAGAAAAATGCCACGCGTTGCGAATACCAAGGGAATCTCTACAACACATCACATCAATACATCAATCAATGTCAAGTACCACTTTCCATCCTCAAGTACGAGCAACCCTTACCTCTCTCTTACATAAGTACCCTAAAGTCAACCCTCCCCATCACCCATCACTCACTCACCCATCTCTCTCTCTCTCTACATCACATCTCTTTCTCATCTCTCTCTCATTCTCCCAAGCAACCATGGGAGGTGGACGCCCAAGCTCTCCATGAGAAAGAGCTAGGTGTGGCCCACCTTCTACCACCCAATCCAACCCTTCAAAATCGATCTCGACCGTTGAATTGCATCCCTTGGAGCCCTAGATCGCATTGGCGGAAGAAGGAAGAGGAGATCAAAAGTGGGTGTTCATCATCTTGGTTTTGATTTAGGGCCCACTTGTAATGGGACCCACTTGATGCGTGCATTGTATTTAGAGGGACCCATAGTGGAGGGTCCCTCCCATCTCCACGACTCTCTCTCTCTCTCTCTCTCTCTCTCTCTCTCTCTCTCTCTCTCTCTCCCCTTCTCTTTTTTATGATGATTCATGGCCCACCTGATAGCTGTGGACAATCCAGACCATCAGCAAATGGGACCGTCCAATTGACCCCAACCTTGCCACCTGTTTTGGGGCCTGTATGGCCGGTCAGCCAAACGGGCCCAAACAGAGGAGGGGGAAATATAAAGTTCAGCTTGGTCCAAGGCCGTGTGGCCCACCTATATGGACCCTACCATGATGAATGTACTACCCCCACTCCATCTAGTGCACAGGGCCCACCCTGCTGCCCATTCTGGACCCTGCATGACTGGTCAGTCATAAATGCCCGGTTGAAGGGAAAAATACAAATATCAGATTGATCTAATTCCGGTGGGCCATGTTCATGTGGGACCCACCGTGATGTGTGTCATCCACACCGTCTGTCTGTCCAGTGTCCTTGGATGCTGGACGGGGATAGATGTGAAGTGTGTACTAGCAGTGGGGTGTACTAACCACCATACACACACACACACACATATATATATATGGTTGGATTGGATGGATCTAAACATCCGATTGTCTTTAAAGTAGATCTTAATCTTAAGTCAAACTTAACAAAGATTAACACCTTTGATCTATGGTTAGAAACATGATAAATGGACTATCTACAGATCAGATCTAAGAAATTAGGAATTTGATTGACTGATTTAATGGATTAATGTAACAATCTTAGCATCTTACTCAATTTTGTAACTGTTTTAAGAAAATGGACACTAATTAAGGAAGAAATTAACTTAATACTTGTATTCTAGCTATGACTTAAAAAAAAAAAAAAAACTTTCTATGGATCATAGACCCGAGTGCAGTCATCAGATTCATGAGGAAATGATTAAAAGGTTAAAATGGTTGAATAAGGAATGAACGTTATGAGTAAGTAGTCACTATTAAGAATGGATTTTTTCCGCATGCATTGCATAACATTACATGCTTACTTTTGCTTAACTCTTATAATTTATTAATAACTATTTAAGTATGCAACTGCCTTATATTTGATATGTCATTCTGAGAACACCAGACAAGTCGGGGATCAAGTTATCCTTTAAATTCTCAGGCAGAGTTCCCAATGGAACCCGAGTTAGTACCAATAGGGTCTCCTCCTTAGGCTACAATCAAGTCTGGGGAAGGAGTTTGGCCATCTCTAAAGTTGGCCACTCATTGTCAGACTATACAAGTTACACATGGTGCATGAGATACCTCAAGCCAGCATTTGCATAGGATGTGAGCAAACTCCTACATGTGTCGGTGTAACACCCCTGATTCCTGAAACCCGAGTACACTGGTTGTTTTTCAAAAACCTGAGTGTTAACCTTTAAAGATAACCCAAATTTCACAAACATTTTTTTCTTTTCTTTATTAGAGTTAACAATATAGTGGAATAGAAACAAATCAAGTATAAGAGGGAAGTCCAAATACACATAACAAAATATCGAGTGGCTGCCTGAAAACTTATACAAACCAATGTCCTAAATCTTTACAATTACATGAAAATATAAATTTAATATAAATGAAGGCTATGATATAGAGCCGCAAAATTATCTAACTCCTCATACTCCACATGAGTACCAGCATGCGCATCATCTACGTCTCCTACACACTGAATATGATTTGATAGCGTCATTGGCTATCCCAGTTAGGTATAACCCCAAGATTTTTCGAAACATCAAGATAATTGGGTATAGTTTATCAGGAACAATTTATAATAAATATTTCGCAATAACCATCATAATAATGAGACAAACTTCATCAAATGTGCAAACATTAAATAAATCTCACAATGGTATTCTTGTTTAAATGCATGGATGCATGCACATGCTCACAGACCTAGGGACGCTCATCCAGCTGGCAAAAGGTCATCCAAGGAGAATTAGCCACCTGAAAATGTACTCAAAGTACATCCAAGAGACCCTAGTTACCCGGAAAAGAGCATGCAACGAGGACACCCAATGTGACCTAGTAAACTGGGAGAGTATTCTATGATACGTCCAAGGAAAGCTAGACACCCAAAAAAGTTCATGCGAAAAGGACAACCAGTGGTAGTTGAATGCACGTGACGATAACTTAGGATCACTCGGTAAAGTAGTTTACGGTATGACCCATAGTGCCTTAGGAGAACCCCGTGTCTTATATCGACCACCCAGTAAAGTCCACATACCATAAAATGTATGATTAGCACAATCATTATTATTCCAATTACAATGAGCAAATTTATAAAAGCCTAAAGGTCACTATGAGGATTCGTTACCCAACATAGGCCAACAACTTGGCATAATATCCCATGTCAACATCTTCAACTCATGGGAATCTAACAAATAAGGTGTTTTGAAGGTGATCTCTTCAACTAGTGGCCAATCTTTGTTCAATAAGTGGAACTTGCCATTGTAAGGTCATACAAAAATGGTTCATCAAGCCACCTAAGCAAATATTCCATCAAAACCGTAAGGGCAAATAGTTCATCCCAAGGATGCGATGAAAAGAGGGTTATCCCTAAAAAGCCACGTAGGTACCAAGGACCCATAAGTTGATAAGTCTAGAATATAGTTTCTGTTAATCTATTATACAAATGACCACTAGTTCGAGAACCTCCAAAATACCATCAAGTTACCTCAAGTGGTTAATTAAGTCACAAACAACATCAATAACACTTACACCTTTAAGGTACTTATCTTAAACTATAATAGAGATGTTTGAAATCAATAGCATGTTTAGATACATGAGTTTAAATCCGACCATCAATTATTTACGAAGGATCACACAAATAAAAGTTAACATTTATCCTTAATTTTCACTGAATATTCAATTAGGTAATTAATAAAATAAATAAATTAAAATAACTATCATGATATAGAAAAAAGCTTGAAGGGTGATCCTCACCTTCAAATGTTGAACCTCTTAACTAATGATTACTCTGATCGGGATGTAGCTCAATTGAGGTAAGAACTTATTCAAATGTGTTAACTCGATTCGGCTTGACTCAAAGTGATGCTAAGCCAAGGCCCACTTAGTCCAGCTTTCAAGTCCATTTTCTAAAATAGCTGCCTACGATTAGACCCGGACCTGATTTTTGCCGACGTTAGACTCGGCTGGACCAACCGAGTTAACTCGGTGGAAATGGAACAACCACCACATGTCACTCTCCCTCTCTGCCTCCTCTTTCTTCTTGCTCTATTGCCCTTTTCTGATGTAACGTTAGCTCGACTGAGTCAGACCTAAACCAGTTCAGGCCAGGCCCTGAACTTCACTGAGTCGACATTGCAGTGGCTCGGCATCACCCTTGCTGTGATTCGGTTTATGGGAACTCAGTTTCTTACCATGTTTATTGATTGTATGCTGAATCAGCAGCAACCACTAGACCGGCGTGATCCCAA
The DNA here is from genome assembly GCF_029962835.1 of Magnolia sinica. Lineage (NCBI taxonomy): Eukaryota > Viridiplantae > Streptophyta > Magnoliopsida > Magnoliales > Magnoliaceae > Magnolia > Magnolia sinica. The sequence continues at coordinate 61,881,277 of NC_080575.1, read as the reverse complement.
CTCATTTATTGGTTTAAAATTTTCCCCACCACTGATCTGGGAGCTACTCTACTGAGTTGACTCAGCGGTCAGGCTGAAGGATGACAGTGCACACTCCTTCTCTTCTTTCTTCCTCTCTTCTTCTTCCATCTGCTCCTCTCTCTCTCTCTCTCTCTCTCTCTCTCTCTCTCTCTCTCTCTCTCTACTCAACCAGAAGGATTTTGGACTCAGCCCTCGACGTATGGCATGAACCTAGTTGACCTGACTCAAGTTCAGTGAGTCGAGCCCAGTCAACTTAACAGAGGCCCACAAGACTCTAGCCTTCGATTCTACCCGGCTCTCCATTCTCCCTCTCTTCTTCTTGTTCTCTCTCTCTCTCTCTCTCTCTCTCTCTCTCTCTCTCTCTCTCTCTCTCTCTCTCTCTCTCTCTCTCTCTGTTGGATGTCCAACCACGGACGGAAGAGCTGACCTGATTCGACTCACCTAATCGAGTCCATTTGACTCGGCGACGATCCGAGGAATGGACCAGCGTTACTCTCCTTCTCTTCTTCTCACTTCTCCTTTCTTCTTCTTTCTCTTTCTTTTCTTGCTTTCTTCTTTCTTTCTGCAGTTGATGTCCAACAGTTGGACTCGACAGAACGTTCCCTGTCTTGCACAGACTCGGACTGACTCGCAACTTGGTTCGAGTCAGCTAATGCGGAAGGAAGAAACGAAGCACCTTTCTTTCTCTCAAACTTTTAGGGCTTCATTGGGATGTTTCCCGAATTGGAAAGGGAGCTTTTATAGCTACCCTAAGTAGCTTCCATAATTTTCGAGCATAACTAATCACAAGATTAGTTACAAGCGCTCGCTTTAATCAAGAGTTCTACAAACAACAACTTAAGATCTGGCCTGCATGGCTAAGATCTGATGATGTGGATGATCTTCTGATAGTATGGCCCATCAAAATGAAGTATTTGATCAACAAATAAGGCCCACCCTGTGATGATGGGTTTCTTGCTCGGACAGAGGAGATGAGGTGGCCACACACGGTGATTTCTTCATTACGGCATTACCCTTTAATCCAATGCTTTTGGACAGTCTGGATGGGACCATTGATCATTATGGGACCCAATTTTTTATCAATGGTTAGAGATATCTCGGTTGTGTGTGAGAAATTCGGCCGTGGCCGAGTATCTCGTGCGAGGGAGGATTTCTCGCAGAGCTTTTCATTTCAATGCGGTTTGTTATTTCTTGCCCTAGATCTAATGTACGCGATTCATCAGAAGAGCTTTTAGGAGCTCTCAAACGGTTGGGATTGAGCCACGTTACAATAGAAAGATCCATTCTGCTTTCGAAAGTTGTGGTTGGAAGTCCCTAAACGAGAGATGGTTAGACGGCTGGGATGCATCGGAATGGAGGGCTAGGATCGAAAGGAAATCCCGCACGCGGATTGCCAGCTGTTACAAGAAAATAGGGATTCTATTTTTAGTAAAAATATCTGCACACAGCGCAACTTCACGCTCCTGTTTGTGCGTATGAGCGTATGCATGAGCTTGTATGGATGTCGTGGGCTTGGATGGTTTTGGCAGACAAACACGATCGACGACTTGGATATCTCACGGGATCACAGCAGATGGGCCAACATCTAAATCAACGGACTTCGTCCATTTGCTGGCGGAAAAAGAGGAAAAGGACAGGAAAATCCTCCTTTTCCGGGATTTCATCGGGTCAACACAGTTTGTCCATGTTAACGAGTTTGGTGTGCTACGGGAGCACCACCCTTGGTGCACACAACACTTGTGTGGGGTCCACTATGACGTATTTGACCAATCCACTCCGTCTATCTATTTCAACAATTCATTTTAAGGTATTGGGCTCAAAGCGAGGCAGATTTGAAGCTTCGGTGAGCCATAGTATAAGATTTTGAATTTATTTTATGATCCCTATTGAACCAATGGTCAGATTAACTCCAATTTTAAACCTTAAAGGTATAATGATTTTAAGGACTGCTTACATGGAAATCAATAGTAATCTCAGTGATTGAATGGTCTGATAGTGATGATTAAGTGATGGATTGATAGATTGAGGCTTGTGGGTTTAATGAGTTGTGAATTTGGTGATTTTCTCTCGATTATTAAGATATCATGAGATCAAGGCCTTACAAAGGTCTACATCGGACAGTTTTGATGGTTTCAAGGGTTGTGTAGTTGCAATTCAATGGTTAATTTTATTGGTCGATAGTTGAATTAGGCAAATCATGTGTCAGATCATTCCATATCGACCCACATGGGTTCTCAGGTCTCTGAGAATTGCTGGATTGGAATCTAACCACAGATTTAATGATCAAGTGGTTTCATGGTGATGATTAGGCGGTAGATTGGCAACTCAATAGTTTTGCTGTCACGCCCCAAACTCGAAAACTGGGCTCACAAAATTTTCGATCACCGAATTCGGTGCCGACAGCCTGTGTAGTACCCATTCTCGGCTCCCAACGCCTATACGCCAGATTCCGAATCTTAGATCCTATAAGGAGGATTTTTTAACATACATTTGTTTCATTAGAAGCATAACCACAAGTTTACTCAAATCACAAAGGCAACATCATCATCACATATTCACTAATATAAACATTTGAATACAATGCTGAAAGGGAAATACGTATATCGAAAATCAAAGCTCCAAGAGTCCACTGCACGCTCCAAGCTCAAAGTTGTTGTAACCTAACGCCACCTGTACGCATCTATCATGCATAAACTTATAGAAAGCTTAGAAGGTGGTGAAAGTGTGTACACAAGGTAAGTGCCAAGTATTCAATACAATGTCATATTTATAAAATATCGGAAATACTAACAAGTCCATGAGTCAAACAATATCAGAGTACGTAATACAAATCAGTTATGCAAATGATGAGTCATAAAGGGCCAAGTATCAGATGCCGAGGATGCAATGCAATATGCGGTGCGAATGACCATGCAGAGTGTGAAGTCGGGATGATAGAACGTAGTATCGTAGGCTATGGGGTCCATCACAAGGGACTTCTATCCAAACCAGTCTCATACCTAATTTTGATAGTCAGACTCAATGTGATAAACTCATGATCTTAGGTTGGTCGCGCGCCCCAATCAAAATCCTGACCATTGCGAAGGTACACATGGAAAATAATTGCGCACCACCTGCCCTAGTGGATAGTGAATGAATAAATATGCAACTCCTGCTCAATAAGTCCACATGTCAGTACCGTACATATCTGGGATCATCACCGGGGTCTATTAAACTCCACGCTAGCTGTCGCCCTTATTCGAGCGTACAACTAGGTAAGTGGAAGAGACCTCACTATCCACCTACTAATATCGGGCCCAGCTCGTCGATAGTAGACCCATTTCTCAAGCTGATCAGACTCAGCCTAACATTGCTTACTCCCTCAAGCGGGTAAGGCCACACTCCCTCCCAATCGACCACGACACAGTGAGAGATGCGGCTTACTGGTATATAGCCCTCATGTACTCATATATATACACTCGGTTTAGGCATTGGGGTGTCCTCTGGTGCCAAGAGGGTTTAAGAATTTTCACCTAAGGCCATCTATGGCGGCCCGATGCTAGAACCAAACATTTTCGGTGTCCCATTTGGCCATCTACAACATGCCTGTGGAGGCCACAACCTTGATGTCGTTAGGGCATACAGCAATCACAACACACAATGTAAGATGCATGAGTCATAAAATCCAGTCATGCATCAATCCTGCGAATATCGTGCGCTTATGTGAGACAATCTTCGCTTATCAAGGAGTCTCATAACAACCTGCTCAATGACATATGCAATGGTCAACCACGTCTCATAACAAACATGTAAATGATGGTATGGACAAGTATCATGATTCTATGCTGTCATATACTCATAATCGGTATCGAAAATCGGCACCGATAATCGGCATCGACAATCGACCTCGATAATCAGCATCGACAATTGGCCTCGATAATCAGCATCGACCTCGATAATCAGCATTGACCATGATAATCGGAATCGGCCTATATAATCGGAATCGGCCTCGATAATTGGAATCGGCCTATACAATCGAAATTAGCCTCGACAATCGAAATCGGCCTATACAATCGGAATCAGCCTAGATAATCGGAATCGGCTTATACAATCGAAATCGGCATCGACAATCGAAATCGGCCTCGACAATCGGAATCGGCCTCGATAATCAGAATCGGCCTCGACAATTAGAATTGACCTCGACAATCACCCTCAATATTCAGAATCGGCCTTAATAATAGGAATAGGCCTCGACAATCAGAATCGGCCTTAACAACCGGCCTCAATTATCGGAATTGACCTCGACAATCAGAATCAGCCTCAATAATCGAAATCAGCCTCGATAATTGGAATTGACTTCGATAATTGGAATCGACCTTAACAATTGGAATCGGCCTCGACAATTGGAATCGGCCTCGATAATTGGAATTAGCCTCAACAATTGGCCTCAATAATCGAAATCGACCTTGACAATTAAAATTGGCCTCGACAATTGGAATCAACCTCGACAATTGGAATCGGCCTCGGCAATTGAAATAAGCCTCGACAATCGGAATCGGCCTCAACAATTGGAATCGGCCTCAACAATCGGCCTCAATGATCGGAATCGGCCTCGATAATCGGAATCGGCCTCGACAATCGAAATCGGCATTGACAATCGAAATCAGCCTCGACAATCGAAATCGGTTTCGACAATTGAAATCAGTAAGAATGATGTTCCACTGTCAAGGCCTAAGGGAAGGTCACAATGTGGACATTCAACCATCATTATCCATTAATGTAGATATTTAACCAACATTGCTCCCAAGGAGTGGCCCACATATAACCAAAAGTATAGTGGGTCCATGGCCTCACGTAAGGGCCTAATATCCATCACCCTGGGCCTCACCAAATAGGTCACATATACATCATACTAAGCCTCACTAAATGGGTCACAAATATATCACATTAGGCCACACATATGGGCCTTTCATATATCGCATCGCGCCTCATCCCATGGCCTCAAATACATCACAATGGGCCTCATATCTGGGCCGCATATACATCACTATGGGCCCCATACACGGGTCGCATATACATTACAATGGGCCTTAGACATGGGTCTCAAACATGGGCCGGAAATACATCACAATGGGTTGCATCTCAGGGCCTCTTAAACATCAAGTGGGCTGCATTGCATGGGCCACATATACAACACATCGGGCCTCTCAAGGCAGTGGGCCTCACAGCCCTTGGCTAGGTTTCAAATAGACATCATAGTGGGCCCAAAAATGCAATGATGGATGCCAGCCCTAATGCTTCCTGCGGCCTTGATCAACTGAGATTTGGATCTATCTCATCCTCAGGCCCATGGCCTAAAATAATAAGGAAAATGGGATGGACGATCTATATAAAATACACATGCAAGGTGGGCCTCACACACCACTAATGGGCCCACAACGGATGACCAGCGGAGATAATACACAGCAAGGTGGGGTCCATAACTGGACGTCCAGCTCACCAGCATGTGGGCCTGCTTGGCGTCCAACGACTGGACAATTGGAATGAAGCACTTACTTGAGGTGGGCCCCACTTGTAGACGGTCCACCAGGAGGATGGGCCATGAAGTGGGTGGCTGGTGTGGATATAACACCACATCACAGTGGACTCACGGTCAGTAGCTCCTTGCTACTGGATCTATCCCGGTCTTGGGCCCATCCCCTAAAAGATCTCAAAGGGATGGTGTAGATATAAGGCACGTGCGTTCATGGTGGGCCCCACCCCAGAAAACAGATGTACGGCGTGCATAAAGACACATACATCATGGTAGTGGGTCCACGTCCCTAAACGGACGGACGGTTTGGGTACAACCTCAGATCGGGCCCACTGTCCTGGGAAGATGGATAGTGTGGATAGAATAAATACATCAAGGTGGGTCCCACCTGCCCACACATATCACATGTGTGGGGTGGGCCCACACCTCAAACAGATGGAAGGCTTGAGAAACACATACATCACGGTGCCCCGCAAAGCTTACTGACGTCTCTGCAGTGGGCCCACCATTCTGAAAATGGACGGATGGCTGGTATGAATTACATACCATTAAGGTGGGTCCCAGGCTGCATGGATGCAGCACACGTGCAGGGTGGGCAGCATAAATAAAACATTTACATTATGGTGGAATCCCACCGTCCAGAAAACCTTTGGACAGTGAAGATAATACATATAAATCTCAGTGGATCCCACCGTCCCTGATGGACGGTGGATACACATACCTCAAGGTGGACCCCACACGTCCAGCAGATGTACGGTGTGGTTGCACAACACAAAATCATGGGAATTCCCATCGTCCAGAGACTCTGGACGGTGTGAATAAATACACAAATCTGGTGGGTCTTATCGTCCTATCCGTCTGGACGGTGTGGACCTCAAACACATCACATGCAAGCTCCACCGTCCATGTGGACGATGGGTGAGGTACATACAACAAAGGAACCCACGTCCCTCAGAACTTACTGACGTCAATCTAGGAGGTGGAGTTGGTGGGACCCACAACACTTTTGACGTCCAACCATAGCTATAAAGCTGAGGCCCACCGTCCAGGGCATCTGGACGGTGTAGATCAACATATAGGTCCATGCACACGTGGCCCACTGATTGGATCAAGTAGATATTTGTATTTTCTCTCCATCCATGCTTGTCCAAACGGACAGGCAGGTGGATTCTGCCCGCTGGACAGTCATCGTGGATGAAATGCCTGCATCATGTGGGCCATGTCCTGGGCAACGTGGATCTTCAACATACATCATGGTGGGTCCCACGTTCCAAGCAATGGACGACATGGGTATACGACACATGCATCAAGTGCGTCTCACACACTCCAAACTGCTGGATGGTGTGGATGCAATATATCATCAAGGTGGGCCATCAAAACAGGGAGAAGAAAGAGGGGAAAGAGAGAGAGAAAAAGAGAACGGATGGAGGAGGGACCTTGCTACTATGGGCCCCTCTTTAATACAAAACATACATCAAGATAGGTCCCACCACAAGTGGGCCCTTAAATCACAAAATCAAAACATAAAATCACCCACTTATGCTTCTTCTTTCATCAACACATTCTAGAGCTCCCAAGGATCATGATTCAAGGGTTGAGATGAAGCTTGGATGGTGGAGATGGGAGGTAAGAAGGTGAGTGTACTAGCTCTTTCTTTTTCTCCTTGGAAGCCATGAACGTTTCCTCCTTTTGGTGCTTGAAAATGGTTAAAGAATGAGAGAGAGAGAGAGAGAGAGAGAGAGAGAGAGAGAGAGAGAGAGATGTAGGGAAAGAGGGATGGGTGATGGGTGAGTGATGGGTGTGTAAGAGATGAGATGGAAATGTATGGGTATTGTTGACTTTAGGAAAGAGAGAGGTATGGGTTGATGACAGGTGTACATGACTTGGTTGATTGATTGATTGATTTGATAAATTCTCTCGGGATTGCAAATGCATGGCGTTTTTCTCGAACTGAATGTGGGCCCACATCTCCTGGCCCGGGTATCGCCTCGGCGTGTAATACGCGGCGTTGGAACCGTGGCGACAGCGTAATCGTTAGGGTACAAGTTTCGAATTGAGCTGACTCAGAATCACTGGATGTGACATAGGATTGCGTGCAAATACCGATTTTAGGTTAACGGTTGCCGGAATTCGACCGGAGGACCGCGGAAGCCAACAGAACGATACGGGCTAGGATACGGGTCTTACATTTGCACTTGAAGGAAGGTGGATTTGATGCTTTAGGTCCCAATAAATGGTGGACCTGATGATCTGATGGTCCGACTTGAAAATTTAAGAATGGATGGCTTCACCCATAGATGAAGATTACTTCTAACCATCACATTTAGGCTAAAATGAAGATGAGTGATTCCATAAGTTAGGTTATTGGGTAACACCCGAGTACTGAAAAGTATAGGGTGTCATAGTTGGGCTTGTATGGATCTTAATTGGATGGATGTTGGTAGGTCGGATGCTGTCATAACTATGGCCTTGGTTGTTCACTAAAGAAATTGTTTATTTGGTAACGTGGCATATTAATATTCTTATAAATGCACTTATATCATGCATATGTTGTGAATCATGCGTACAACTACTTGTTGGGCTATTAGCTCATTCTATTGATTGGAAAATTATCCAAGACAGGGAAACAAACTAGAGTCTTTGCGTGTGGAGTGATGACTTTAAGAGGCGTGCACTTAGAGATTTGTTGTGAGAATAAAGAATTTTCCATTTTGTATTTATTGGTTTTAAATAATAATGTATGAACTTATGCTGGATATTGACTAGTAAATAATTGATACTTTTGACATGATGCATGATAATTAATTAAGTTTACTATTTGTGATTATTATTAAGGTTATATGTATAACATTATCCTCTCCCCATCGAGTCACACCCTCGACTCGGTGACTGAGTCAAGCAAACTTGGGTTTCTCTAGAGCTGGGGTGTGACAGGCTATGCCTTTATCTCCAATCTATACCATGAACCATACGTGCGTGCGTTGGGCCAAGTTGATCCAGGCCATGAACATGGCATGGCATGGTATGGTGCATGTGCGCAATTGGGTATACTAATTAAAATTCAAAATTAAATTGTTGCTTTTTGAGATAGTGTTTTTACGGTTGTTGGTCGAATTTTTATGGTGACCATGAAAGGGGACAGGTGACAACCAATTTATGTCTAAACCACTTGTGCATCGAACCTAGCCATGGTTGTGGAAGTGGTGTAGTGTGGTGTGGTGTGTACATGCACACAGGGGTATACTTGCCAAAGATCGATATGATTTTGTTGCTTTTTCAAACAATGTTTTTACAATAGTTGACAAAAACGGTTCAATTTTTTAATGGACATCTCTCTTACGAAAACTCAATAGCCATAACTATTAGTAGGAGTGCTTTTATACCATTTTCATGGCGACTAGTGAAGTCAATAAAAGGACTTCTTTGGTTCATTTTTTAGTATGCATTCAAAATCACTTTGGCTTTTGTTTTCTGAAATTGCAAGTATTATTTTCAGTTTGATTTTGTCTTCAGCCTGTTTTCATATTAAACATACAATGGTGATTCGAGTCTTTATATACTGAGTGCATCGGTGTGCCGAGATGATAATTAACATTCAAAGGAGGGCAAATCAACTTTAAGCCGAGCAATTTTATCACATCTCGATTCAATAAAATTTTCTTATTCCTCTTACTCTATCTTTCATCCTTGCGTTTAATTAATTTTCCTTTTATTTTATGATGTAGAGTGGGTCACGGACACTTTCATGGCAAAGTGATCAGGACCTTCAAAACCTTAAAACAATTGTATCTCATAAACTAGAATGAGTTTTTCAACATATCATGTATGATTAGGGGTAGGAGAAGCTACTTTTGCCAACTAACCTGGGTTGGCCACGCCAGATTTGCGAGATTCCATCAAATTGATGGTCAAAAGCTCCTTTTATTTTTATTTTTAGTATAAATAGTAAGTTTTAGTTCGATCATAACTTTTGATCCTTTTAAGTTTTAGGAGTCATGCCCAACATGAAAATGGCTTTAAAAAATTAGGAGAATAACGTGGTTATGCCAAATTGGACACTTATTATTTTTGGCCAAAAACCATGAAGTCTAGTAGGGAATCATGATCATCTATAAAATTTAAGTTTACTATTTATAGTAAGTTACATTTTTAAGAAGTTTGAGCCTAAAACTTCCTGGAGATCAAATTTGAGGAAGTTATGTAAGGAGTCTAAAGAGCTTCATGGATTCGAAGTATTTAGTCAGGAGGAGGAAGACGGTGACCGTCGAACTCATGGCATCCTCCCTTGAGTCATTTTAGTTTCTATTTTCAATGCCTATGCTATCTTATTTTTAGCTGGGAATCCAAAAATCATGACCACCGATAAATCAAATTCTCCCCGCCTAAGAAAAAGCTGGGGTTGGATGCAAGTCATCCGTGTCTTTTAGGGCCCAGCTTGGTATTTTTATTCGATCTAATCCATTCATCTGATGTGGCCTATGAGGATAAAATGAACGACCCCAAAATCACCATATTAAAAAACTCGGGTGGGAGTGTACCACGTGAATTTAGATATTTTTAGGTATAATTCTATGGAATTGGCCATCTGAGTGTGGAATCAACCCAAATTTTCCGTGCGTGATAAATAATGAGTAGTGCAACCGATGGACGGTTTGGATTTCAGGCATGTTAAGTCATTTCCGCTGATAGGTACCTACGTGAGGTACCAGGCGTTTTCCCCCGCGCGGTGCCTCGATGAATCCAGATGATGAAGAAGAAAAAGGGGAAACCAGGACCCCTCGTAGAGGGTGATTGATGATAACGCAGTCACTTAAAAATGCACGGTGGAAGAAAATTAGTAAAATCAAACCTTCCAAACGCGGGAGTGGATCAGGTGTTACCCGGTGACAGCTCAGTGGGTGTTACATTTGCTGCGGGGCTCACCTTGATCATATGTTGCATATCCACTCCGTCCATCTATTTTTACAGCCCATTTTAGCTGAAGTCCTAAAAATCAAGCATATCTAAATCATAGATGGACCACACCATAAGAAATAGTGATGATTGAACGCTCACCATTAAAAATTCCCAAGGCACACTCTAATCAGATACTTAATGTTTATTCGCCATCCAACCCTTTTAATAACAATGTAGGGACTTGTGCGGCATTAGGAAAAGCTTCTAGTAGTCATTCACCACTTTTCCAGTGGTGTGTTCCACACGAGATTTGGATTTGATTAATTTTTGGAATAACTTCCTTTAATGAGCTGAAAAAATGGATGTGCGGCGTGGATATGAAACAAATTCATCAAGGTAGGCCCTACACGGTAAGGGTAACACCCCACACGGTAAGGGTAACATCCACTAACCTTTTACCCTGGTAACAGCGAATCCGCTCCCTCCAAATGCCCCAGTTATATATATAACTTTACAATATCTAACTCTCTGATTGGTGGAAATTTATCAGACGGCTAAAAAAAAAAGAAAAGTATCCAATGGTCCTATTTTCGGAACCAACGGTCCTATTTTCATAAACAAGTGTCCACGAATCAGATGTTAGGATTATTCAACCGATATGAATTTGAAATTTTCACTCTTAGATGCAATCAGAAGCACAACCTTACACGGTTACTTGTAAAATTTCCGAGTGCCTGTGTATGAAGTGTCATTATACGCGGCCTGAGTATCGTATAACTCATTAAAAATAAAAATCCAGATCCATAAAACCCGTGCACGCGAGTCGTGTCGTAGACAGTAAGAAAATTCAAAAATATAATAGGAAGAATAACACCGAAATCGGAGTTTAGATGGTTGGAGAAATAGTCCTTTCTCTCCTTGTCTTTGGAGCTATCTTCTCTCCTTGATCTGTCGAAACGAAAAGGAGACGAAATTCCAAGGGATTGAAGAAAAAACAAACAAACAGTAGGATGGATGAGATTGCAGTAGCTGCTTCTTCGTCATCGTCGATCGATGAAAACATCTCAAGTCCTTCTTCTTCATTTTCTTCCATTTTCCGAAATTACCCTCTCCTTTCAGCTATAGCCGCCTTCATCCTCGCTCAATCCCTCAAGCTCCTCACCTCCTGGTACGCCCCTCAATCTCTATAATTCTTTCACTGCGAACACTGAACACACATATCCCCTGTTCAATTAATTGGGAAGGAATATCAACGGACCGGGATCGTCTGCAACATCTGTTTTACGCATAGGGTAGAAATACCCAAGCTCTGTGTGGCCCACCATGTTGTATATCTAAATCTGCTCCGTCCATCAGGTGAGATCTCTTATTTGAACCGTACGTTTAAGATATCTGTCTCATTCAAAACTCCAATGGGCCACACCAATGGGAACAATGTGATATTGGTACTAGAACCTCTAAATTCCCATGGTGTGGGCTCCCCGAGTTTTGGGTCAGTATTATTTTTGTATCTTCACTTCATCCTGGTAATTTATGTCTGATTAACAGGTTTGATGAAAGATATATACCATGGTGGCCCAACACACAAACCTATGGTTGATATCATGTCCCCATTGTTGCTTGTGGTGTGGCCCACCTGAGTTGTGGATCTGGATGATTTGTTCCCCCCAGTACCTAGAATTGACCATATAACCTGATGAGAATGGAGTGGATTTTACATATAAAACATGGTGGGCTCTGCGGAGCTTGGGTGTCTTACACACTACATGCACTGTGTAAAACAGGTGCCAGAGAGTGTTCTGGTCCAATATCAACAAGCCTTTGAAAATACACTTTTGACAGGGGAGTTATTTGATGCTCTGGTTGTGTGTGATGCTTGATACCCAGGCACTACGGTATAGTACACATGGCTTATAATAAACTCAAATTAAACTGATTGCAATGTGGAACCCAGTGTCTCTGAATTACAGTTCAAAACTCGGATCAGTTGAACAATCCTAACCTCTGATTCGTCAATATTGATTTATTGAGATTAGACCATGGGATATTTTTCCCAATTTCATATGCCAGGAGCACAGCTTCTTTTTTGGGTGTGGATTAGATCAAGGCCTTATGACTGCTGTGGACCTGTTCCTTAGATGGAGAACTAATCATAACAATCCGGGGAAGGGGGGGGGCAGGCATTGAGGAGCTGCTGTTGGCTCAAGAAACCAATGACGTTCCACACGCAGGAGCAGTGTGCGGAACTTTGAAGAACCATTCACACAAAGCTCATTAGAGCAAATTCATAGCGAGTGTGAAACCAAACGGCTGCGATGGCTGTCCGTTGATTGCCCCACTGTTGAAACCTGCTATTGTCAACCAATCTGGTAATCATATAATCAATTAAGTGTAATTTTTTGTTCATGGTATGTCTAATCTAAACAGTTACACATACACATAATTTTAAAGGGGCTAATTTGAATTACTTGGGTTAACAGTAGTGGCTATAGGCCTATGGTCCACTTAGTCTTGGGATGTGTGTTGGGAACATAGTTTTTGTATAAGGGGTATATTTGCTTTTATTAACTCAAGGGCACTTGTGTAATTTCATCCATTTATAAAATAATATAAGAGAAAAGTAGGAACGTGAGTCCTAGCTCTTAATTCCCCTTCTCAAGTTTCTTCTCTCATTTTTTTTTCTCTTCTTTTCATCATTTCTTCTACTTCTCTCTTTTCTATACCAACTTGCATGGTATTAGAGCCATCCTAAAACTGGTTTGGACTCTGCAATTCCTCTTGATCTAACCCAAGTTGCTGGATCTTTTTTCTTAAGGGCCTTCCAACACATTGGGGGCTGATCGGACCACAAGGGGGAACGCGTCTCATTGTTCAATTGTGCAACAAACATGTTGTTTTTTGCATTGTTCCTTGAGTAGAAGGAAACACTCATGAAAAGGAGCATACGTGCCTTTTCGAATTATGAAGGTGAGTTATGTGGAAGCAAATTTTTTGATAGAATATTCTCTCCCGTTAAGTCATATGCGATGTGGGTTTGGTATTGATGTCGATTAGGGTGATAATGGGCCTACAATATCCACATTATTTTGTTGTGTTGTTATAGTTGTATGTGGATCTCCTCTTAGGTTAGTGTTTCTCTTTTGGCTTTAAGGCAAGTTGATTTTGGAATATTTATGGAGCCTGAAAGTACAATCATTCATTTCTCATCTCTTAGGGAAATGTATGGACCCTCCTTTAATCCATCAATAACTTCTGTGAAGTTGAATGGAAAGAATTACCTTCGATGGGCCAAATCTATCTAGGTCTTTCTCTTAGCCCGCAAAAAAGATCATTTCTCACAGATCCTAAGCTGGCGGAATATGATCCAAAACACAGGTAATGGATGCGTGAGGATGCTCAGATTTGCTCTTGATTATGGAATAGTATAGAGTCTGTGGTGAGTTCTAATTTGGTTTTCTGAAGTACAACAAATGGTGTTCGCGATATTGTGACACAAGGAAAAGCATAAAACAATAATGAGAAAGATCACCATCTTCCTCAAGTAGACAAAACGTTGAATCCACAAGGTTATTCTTGAATCCACAAGATAAAAATGGAATTTAAAAAAATTATTATTCAATGATCCCCAGACTTCCCGATTACATTACTTATAAAGAAAAAAGCAAAAGCCTAATTGATGAGAACATTACATCACGTACACCCTTACGTACGTATCAGAGGAGGAGGCAGGCCGTGCCGATTTCCCTGTGGCTAGTTAAGTACCCGTGATCATGCTGAAGACCCCATGTACATGTGCGAGCATCTAAAAGACCCCACATTGGGAAGATGCACATGGGCTGCTTTATGGAGTGATCTAAACCGTTGGATCGGAGGGATGCGGCGATTGGGCCATTGGATTGCATAGATCACATGATCAGGCCATTGATCATTGATCGTCCACATTAGTTTTAGACTTTATCATATTTTAGGATTTAGTTTTTGATTATTTTATATTTGGACACATTATGAGTGTTTTACTTGATTTTATTTAGACAAGTGCTATTTTTGTTAAAATTCACAAGACAAAGGGATTTTTGTAAGTTTTGAAACTTCTTGGATCTATAAAAAGAGGGGGGCGTGTGACCTCTCCCCCATTGAATTTTGTGATTAAAAAAAAGAAAGAAAAGCCCTTGCTTTCTTCTCCCATCTTCATGTGATTTAAAGATACTTCCATGCAATTTGGAAGGAAGATTGGTGCGAGGCTAATCTTCATCAACGGAGGTGCGGGATCTCCATCTATTCCCATATCATCTTCTCTTTTCTTCCCCATCCAGGTATTTTCTTCAGATTCTTAATTCTCCTGTCACAAATTTTCATCTTCTCCCAAACCCAACTTTCCTATACCCATCCACAATCCAAACCTTAACCAACCTAAAGCTATCCTCCTATGCCACACGTGTGACCGTACGGCCACACGTGTGAATCCCACTTGCCCCTTTTGGTTTCCCACCATCATTATATTAAAACCTCCTTCTTCCATCCCCGAAACCCTAACCCTAAATCTAAAATTCCTAATTTTCCCACTTTTCCAAAATTACCCAAATCCTAATTTTCATCATAGGTTATATTAGGTTTCTTATTTTGAAATAGACTATACCCTATGCTAATTAAATGTCCCTACATTCATTAGATCCTAGTTTTTTTTTTTTTTTTTTAATTTTTATTTTTATTTATAAATTTAATGATCTTATGTTACGATGTTGGTAGCTTAGGTCAAGATTATGCATGATTTTCTTTGGATTTTAATGATATTTGTAATGAATATAGCGACGTTTGTGTTTTTTGATAAATATCTTAATTCGGTTATTTGATCTCACATGTTACTTAGTTCATGCATGGTCTTGCATCACTAATTAGGAGTCCTAATTTGACTAAACTAGAATTTACCCGAAATAGTAAACTTTACCAAAAATAGAAATTCCTAAATTAATCATGTTGGATGATTCCTAGCATGATTACAAGAAATTCCTAAGAAAACTGCATATACTAAAACTCTAAAATAAAGGAGATACATTAAAATTAAAAATTACTAAAAATAATAAGTTTTTTCCTTAAAATCTCAATTTTGAACTGAATGGAAGCATTTTTCTTGCGAAATGGACTGACATGACCTATTATGGGGGTCAATTGACCTCGGATGACCCGTTACAGTAAAGATTCATAGCTCGTACATCCCGTAATGATACTCGAATCAAAAGTTATGGTTGATTTACAATTCACACTTTGAACGACAATTTCTGAATTTCTTCGAACTGGACACACCTAGGGCCCAGTTACATCATGCCCTACTTAGGACTGGGCTTGGATTTGCTGAACTATGTATGCTTTCGTTCGGGCTTCTCTTAGTCCAGCTATGCCAATTATAGGTCCGTGGCCTACTCTACATCTGTCCCCTCCACTTGAAAAGAACTCGTCCTTGAGTTATCCATCGGACCTGGCTCATGATACTCGTACAGATCTGCCACATTGAATGTCTGCGAAACCTTCAAGTCCTTGAGAAGATCAATGACATAGGCATTATCATTGATTTTCCTAAGTATCGAAACTGGGTCTTCTTATTTCTTAACTTGGTATATGTCCCAATTGGAAACCAGTTTTTGCGTAGGTGAACCAACATGTTATCACACACTTCAAACACCTTCTGGCGCCGATGTTTGTCAACCTCTTCCTTGTACTTGGCATTAGACTCTTGTAATTATTATTATTATTTTTTTTTCTGAACATCATCATGCATAGTCGTGATCCGGTCCGCCATATTTTCCGCAACAACACTCATTCCCGGTAACTTAGGCAATGGGTTGAGTGTATGCTTAGGAATCGACTATAACAACTTCGAATGGGGACTTGCTGGTGGACTAATTTTGCATGTTGTTGAATGTGAACTCTGTCAGCGCCAAAGCAAGATCCCACTGCTTAGGCTTATCAATAGCGATATGACGTACGAGGTTCCTGAGAGTACGATTCACCACTTCTGTTTGCCCATCCATCTGGGGGTGGTAAGCATTGCTAAACAACAACGTATGAGGTTCTTGAGCATACGATTTGCCACTTCTATTTATCCGTCCGTCTGGTGTCAAATCGTCGCCACAAAGTCCACCAGAAGTGAATGAGGAACTTGGTATCGTGATCTAAAGTAATAGTCTTGGGGACGCCATGTAGTTGCACGATCTCTCTGATGAATAGATTGGTAACATAGGTCGCATCGAGAGTCTTCTTGCATGGGATGAAATGAGCTATCTTAGAGAACCTGTCAACAACCACAAATACCGAATCCATGCCTTGCTGGGTCTGCGGAAGACCTAGCATGAAGACCATGGACAAGTCCTCCCAAGGGCCGTCAGGTATAGGTAAAATGGGTGTAAAAGCCCCCTTAGATGTTTGACATATATGGCATCTCTGCACCGCTTTCCCATCATCCCTCTTTAACTGTGGCTGGAAGTATTATTCCTCCAAAAGGGCTATTGTCTTGTCTTGCCCTAAGTGACCACCGAGGCCACTGCCATGTAACTCCTGAATGACGTGCTCTAGCAGTGAACTCCGTGGAATGCATAACTAGTTTCCCTTGAAGAGAAAACCGTCTTAGATATGCAAGTCACTTGCTTGACTCGCTTGACATCTGGCCCACGCGTCCTTGAAGTCGTCATTATCTACATATAATTCTTTGAGGCACTTGAACCCCACGACCTCGTTACTCATGGTAACCGGTAAGCACGCTCGTCTACTGAGCGCATCAACAACCTTATTCTACAGCCCATCTTGGATCATCGACTCTGGGGTGTCCAACCATATCTCTGATAATTGTAGTTTCTTTTCTTCCTTTAATTGTTCTTCATCAAATATGTCGGTTACTTTAGCTGATGGTACATCGTCTAATGTCATTTGTGTTGGTATTGGTTGGCCTAATACATCAGTACTCCCATTGTCTATTCTGCATGCACCCAATTTTCCTTTTAGTTTTTTATCTATAAGTTAACAAAGTCTTTGAACTGTTCCATGTCCTTCTTTCCTTCTTATTATATGTTTCAGGACCTTAAGACGGGCAAGACGATTAGTGGAGGTTGTGAGAGGAATAGTATGCACAATTTGGAGAAAGAAACAGTAGGTGCGGCAATACTTCCTGCAAATTTGGCAATTTAATGGCATCGTTGCTTGAGACATTTTTCTCTTCATAATCTACAGACTCTCATTCCATCTCTTCTTAAGGTGTTCAAGTTGGAGTACGAAGAATGCGAGCCAAGTAAACATTGTAGATTCCACTTCCCTTCAAGAATTGAGTCAAAATGTGATGTTCCTTTTAAATTAGTCATAGTGATGTGTGGGGACCAGCTTGAGTCCCTAGTTTGTTAGGTTTTAGGTGTTTTGTTATCTTTTTTTTATGATTATTCTAGAATGACATGGTTATATAAAATAAAGCATAGGTTTGAAGTCTTTCATGTATTTTTGAAATTTCATAGTGAAATAAAGAATTAGTTTGGTGCAAAATTGTGCATTTTAAGGTCAGATAATTCCTTGGAATTCGTTTCTCGAGATTTTCAAACATACATACAAAGTTAGGGCATTATTCATCAGACTTCTTGTGCTTACACAGCTCAACAAAATGGGGTGACTGAGTGTAAGAATAGACATTTGGTGAAAGTTACTCGAGCCTTATTGTTAGAAATGAATGCTTCGCAGTTTTATTGGGGTGATGTAGTTCCTACTGCGTGCCATTTGATTAATAGAATGCCTTCATCAGTTTTAGATGGCAAAAATCTGTTCTTCTTGTTATTTCCTAATCAACCAATTTTTTCTATTCCTCCCAAAGTGTTTGATTGTACTTGCTTTGTTCATATGTTTGGGTAAGGTTAAGATAAACTTTTGCCTCGTTGCACAAAGTGTATTTTTTCTGAGATATTCTCCTGCTCGAAAGGGTTATCGATGTTATTCCCCCATACTTAAAGAAACATTTTGTGATTGCTAATGTCACCTTCTTTGAAAACGTTCCATTTTACGTTAAAGATGGGTGTACTGTTGAAGTCACATCCATGGAAACTCCCATGACAAACATCTTTCCTTCAGAATTCGATGTTGAGATGCCACTGCCAACTCAGAAGGATTTTGTGTAGACTTACTATAGGAAAAGAAGAAACGTCTAGGCATTACAGACTATTTCTCTTCAGTTCATACAATTGATTACTACGCCTATTGAGGTTCTTGGTTTGTTTGAGTCTCACGAGGTCACCAATGATCTTTCCACCGCTGTCTGAAAAGGTAAACGTTCTTGTGTTACTCATTCAATCTCTAATTTTGTTACATTTTCTCATTTGTCTACAAATTATAGTAAGTTTACCCTTACCTTGTTTATTGTACCCATTCCTATGTTGGTCCATCAAGCATTGTTGGATGGAAATTAGAAAAGAGCTATGGATGAAGAGATGGAAGCCATATATTCCAATGATACTTGGACGTTGACTGATCTTCCATTATATAGGACTCTAGTAAAGTGTAAATGGGTGTACATAGTCAAGTTCTTGCCTGATGGATCAATTGATCGTTATAAAGTCAGATTGGTAGCTAAGAGGCATACACAAATTTATGGAGTAGATCAATGTTTGAAATATTGGTATTGCGTTGTGTATCACACTCTTGGGATATGAATATGTATATGTTATCGCATGGGATATATCGGTTGTATTGTGTAATATATCGTTTTTGTTGGAAACATGGGGAAACATTGGGAAATTGGTCGAATTGTTTAATGAAACTTCAATGATTGTGAAAAAAGACATCAATACACACTTATAAATCAAAACATTACAAAAAACAAGTGCACATAATAGGTTTTCTTTGTATGGGGTCCTAATCTATGCGTTGTCTAGTTGAATTGATGCAAGTATATTCAAAGTCTATTCATATAATTTATAAATGTAAGAAGAAGTGTAGAAACACAAGCAATAAATTCAAAAGCAAAAGAAGAATCACTAGATTAGGTTATATTAGTAGAGGTGAGAAGATTTGAGGGAAAAGAAGAGATAGAGAATGAGAGAGAGATTTGGAGAAAGAGGTGGTTTGTGAGTTAGAGCACCCACACCACACACAACACTTTATTATACAACTAAAGTTACAATAGGGTACTCCATAGGAGCACCAAACACTGAACAAGCACAAACAAGAATTAGACACATAAGGAACATTCTCAACACTTCCCCTCAAGTTGGAGCATAAATATTGATCGTGCCCAACTTGCTAGAGATATAGAGAAAGCATCCCTGCTAAGAGATTTGGTAAGAATATCGACCAACTGGTCCCTCTAACGAACGAAAGGAGTAGAAATTTCCTTTGTAGCAACTTTCTCCCAAATGAAATGATAGTCAATCCTCATGTGTTTCGTGCGCTCATGGAAAACTGGATTGCTAGCAATATGAATGGCAGCCTGGTTGTAACAATGCAAAGAAATAGGAGTCGAAGGAGGATAACTACATTCTTATAAGAGGGTCCGAAGCCAGATAAGTCCACATGTCGCATGGGCCATTGTCCGATACTCAACTTCGGCAGAAGATCTGGCCACGATGGACCGTTTCTGGCTCTTCCAAGTGGCAAGGTTGCCACCAATGAACGTATAGTACCCAGACGTAGAACGTCGATCATGTGAACTTCCAGCACAGTCGACATCAGAATAACTAAACAGATGAGGATGACCATGCGATTGAAAAAGTATACCTTCTCCTGGGGAGGACTAAAGATACCAAAGAATACGATACATTGTAGTTAGATGCGTTGATGTAGGACAATTAACGACATGCTCTAAAAGCTCGAACTGATAGAGCATGGCGAATCAATCCCTTTATCTCATATCCCAGCCCCCACATCCCATAGGTTAGGACCTCGGCTGAACCCCCCTCGTGGGCCCCACTTCACATGGGTTCCGCTTCACACGAGCCACCCGCCTCACACAAGCCACCCGCCTCACTTGGGTCGCCCACCTCGAGTGTGCCCCTGCATCCCACGGGCCACTCCACTCGAGCTTAGTGTGAAAATGCCCCTGCATTATGTGTGGTCCGAGTATAATGCATGAATTGGCTTACAACTCCCACAACATACGAGAGATAATGGCCGAGTAATAATGTGATAGATGAGTCTGCCAACCAACCACCTATACATCCCGGGATAATAGAGGAGCTCACCATCATCAAGACTAATTTTGTAAGTAGGATCCATAGGCGTGGTAGGAGGCTTACATCCTAGCATCCCGGTTTCGGAGAGAAGACCAAGAGCATATTTCCTTTGTGAGAGCATAATCCCAAATTTAGATGGAGCAACTTCTATGCCGAGAAAATACCGAAGAGTGCCTAGGTCTTTTATCTCAAATCGAGTCTTGAGAAAAGATTTAAGTTGCATAATCCCCTCAGTGTCATCATCGGACAACACGATGTCATATACATAAACAATCAACACCATGATCCTAGTAGGCTGACGACAAATGAAGAGGGAGTGATTGGCTTGATAGCGAATAAATCCAAAATCTAGGAGAGTACGACTGAATTTATCGAACTAGGCATTGGGGACTGCTTGAGGCTGTAAATGGACTTTTTCATGTGACACACAAGGCCTTTGTTAGAAGCCATAGAGAAGCCTAGGGTTGATCCATATAAACCTCCTAGGCGAGATCGCCATGCAAGAAGGTATTCTTCACATCGAGTTGAAATAAGGGCCAACATAAATTGACCGCCGAGGAGATAACCACACAAACCGAGTTAAGCTTGGCCACAAGAGAGATGTCTTAAAGTAGTCTATGCCATATTTCTGAGTGTACCCCTTTACAACTATCCGGGTCTTATATCGATTAATAGAACAATCGGGAAGGTACCTGGTAGTATAGACCCACTGACAACCAACTGTCTGTTTGTCGTCAGGTAAGGGAACTAACTCCCAAGTCTTGTTCTTTTCCAATGCTTGCATTTCGTCCATCATAGCCTTAGTCCAATCAGGACTACTCATTGCTTCCTTCAAGTTATGGGGAGTAATAGTGAAGGATATGGAAATTGCAAAGGACTGGAATTAAGGTGAGGGGCGGCTGAGCAGTGGAGGATTTAGTCCATCGATGATACACAAGAATGGGCTTTGAGATGGAGTGGGAGCATCATCAAGACAAGAGACTGGAAGGGGCATGGAGATGGATTGCGCATGCCCCCCTAACTCAGAAAAGGATTATGTAATGATCTCCCTTCATCATAAAAGTATGGAATGTCTTCAAAGGACGTCACATCGGCAGATACATATATCTTACCGGTCCGAGGGTCATAACATTTGTACCCTTTTTGTGATCTAGAGTCACCTAAGAAGAAGCACTTTGAGGCCCTTAGACTCAATTTATCATTAGTTCCATCGAGAATTTGAACAAAGTATGTACATCCAAAAACTTTAGGGGTAAAGGAAAGGATTTATCGTGTAGATGCAAAATTTCAAATGAAGACTAGTAAGACAATATTTGAGATGGGATTTGATTAGTTAGAAATAGAGCAGTAAGTAAAGCATCATTCCAAAAACGTTTAGGCATACTCATACCAAGTAAGAGGACACGGGTAACTTTAAGAAGATGACGATTATTTCACTCAGTTACACGATTTTGTTGAGGAGTCCTAGGACACGAAGTGCGAGACGAAATACCATGGTCTTACAAGAAAGACAGAAATGCATGTGACAAGTACTCGCCCCCATTGTCAAAGTGAAGAACTTTGATAGGACATTGAAATTGGGTAACCATCTCACTGTAAAATATTTTAAACATATCAAACACTTCATGTTTAAACTTAAACGATACACCCATGTCATTCGAGTACAATCATCAATGAATGTGACAAAATACTTATAACCAAAAAGAGAGACAATAGGCACAGGGCCCTAGACATCGGAGTGGACAAGCTCAAAAAGTTCTAAGTTTCCTATCAGATGAACTAGGAGGAAAGATAGTCCGATGATGTTTGGAGAACTCACAAGTCTCACAACATAAGGGCTTAGATACAGAGATTGAAGGAAATATGAGCTTTAGTCTAGACAAGATGGGTGACCTAAGCGGCAATGCCATGTAGACAGATTCCCTATTTAAGGATAAAGCACTAGTTCCTATGATAGGTGCATCATCCAGGAAGTAAATGACGTTACGTTCATGGCCCCCACCAATCATCCACTTCGTCTGAAGGTCCTGAAACACACAATGAGAAGGAAATAATGTTACTGAACAATTCAATGATTTCATAAGAGAACTAGCATATAATAGATTAAGAGGAAAACTAGGAACATGTAGAATCGATGACAAATGCAAGGAAGAAGAAAGCTTAATGGTACCGATCCCAGATATAGGGGTTTGGTTTCCATCCACAACCGTGACAAAATGTGACTGAGTAGAAGGAAGCTACAAATTAAACAAGGGAAGCTTTTTAGTCATGTGAGAGGAAGCTTCGGAGACTCAGAACGAAGGAGAAGATGACACATGGAGAGCAGTACCTGACTAGGCTACAACGGCTCCGGAAACCTCTGGATATTCATGAATATGAAATCACATGAAGGCATCATAAATATCTCGAGAGACAAGAACAGTATCACTTGAAGGAGACTTCCCTTGAGGTTCTCCAAATGGAGGCCGCAAGGTTGGATTAGTATCAGAAGGTGCACTAGTTGCCAACAATACACTCGCCTAGGATGGGCGATCCATAAGTTTCCAACACTGATCAATAGAATGGTTTGTCCCCCCACAATGTGTGCAACTACGAGATGTATCATGGCCACATCCACGTCCACTTCGACCACAATGGCCACCACGATCGATAACACGACCTCGGTCTTGGTTATTGTAACCAACATCACGACCATGCCCAGGTACTTTAGATGCATGATTGAAAGAAGGCCGATCACCGACTGCGTACGCTGAGTTATTAGATGATACCAAGGTTGATGTGGTTGAGGTAGCAACGCGCTGAACCATAGCATAAATCGCAGTCAAAGGAGGAAGAGAGGATCCATCACAATAATCTGCTCACGAACACCTTTAACTTTAGAATTAAGGCCGGAAAGGAATTGCATGCTTCGAGTCTCTTCCTGTTGTTTATGAACAAGATCATAATCTTTATTGCTCTTAGACGGAAGAGGATGATAGAGATCTAACTCATCTCACATACCTAGAGGGATGGAAAAGTACTCCTTTACAGATCGAGAATCCTGTTGGAACCTGCCAATGTCCAAAATCAACTAAAAGACCCTTGGTAAATTCCTTGCTTCTGAATACATGTCATGTAGAGTATCCTATATCTTTTTGGTAGACGATAAAAACATAACAAAATTACTGACGGATAGATCCATACTATTTAAGTAACCAAGCCATGACTTGGTAGTTCTCCTTGGTCCCCATTTTGTACTGTCCATCTGTGGGGTCTGGAGCATCATCCAATATGTAGGTGAGTTTATCTCTTCCTCCCAAAAATAATTTCACGGACTGAGCCCATTGCAAATAATTAGTGCCATCTAACTTGATAGTGGTAATCAACAAGGGGTGCGAATCTAAGAGCCTTGCACTCGATCGGGAAGATATTCATTTTTGTCATCCATATGGTTCATAGAGACTAATCTATAGCAAGAGGACAATAATGATGGAGGATGGTAGAAAATAAGAACAATCACATGCCAACGCAAGGTAGATTGCCACACAACTGATGGTCCAAATAACAGGCCACAAGTCTAGAAAGGAAGGAAAAACTCAAAAAAAAAAAGAAGCAGGAAGCATCACCAAAAGACTTGCACAGACACAATCCATAGCCATAAAGTGAAGGAAGAACATAGCAGGTATATACACACAGACCTGTGGTGTATGTTTAGGGGCCTCAGGCGACCAAAAATGGTGGAGCCACACCTATAAAAGAGTTGGAAAACACAAAAAAATCCTTCCCAATATAAAAAACACTTCCATGGATGTCTGAAGCGGGCAAAACTGACCAACCCTAGAGAGAATCCCAAAAAAAAAACTCTTATCGATTTGGGAGAGATCGTGAAAAATCGATGAATTGGGAGGTTTTCTGCCGAACTTGAAAAATGGCCCAAAAACATATCAAATTAGCCCAAAAAATTCTATAAAAATCACTATAATTCTTCTAAAATCAAGCTTTATCAGATCATGTTCTTCCCGATGCAAAACAGTTTGTATCGTACATACACTTGTTGACATAAGTCGTATGATTGTTGACGTCAGCAAACCCTTGTAGCTTCAATCAACAAGAGGTCCTGGTGCTTTGATACCAAGTAAATGTGAGAAGATTTGAGGGAAAAGAAGAGAGAGAAGGAGAGAGAGATTTAGAGAAAGAGATGGTTTGTGAGTTGTAACACCCACACCACACACAACACTTTATTATACAACTAAAGTTACAATAGGGTACTCCGCATGAGTACTAAACATTGAACAAGCACAAACAATAAATAAACATATAAGGAACGTTCTCTCATTCTTCACATTCTAACTTAGACACATAGGACAGATGGGACAAGACTCTTCAAATTAGTTAAAGATGGGTGCCCAAGCCTGGAATGTCATTGATGAGGAGAGATGTTAGTTTCCAATGTGGCTCCAGCTTTGGTCGTTCCACTATTAAGATAGTAGAGTCCATTAGATTCATGTCTAAAGTCCATTAGAGTCCATATATTGAGATACCGCTAGGCAAGTTTCCTATGTAAATCCTAGCATGAATCAAAATTATGATTATTGAGGCCACAATGAGTGCAGTGATGATTAACACGACTACTACTGCCACCACGACCACGACCACCTCCAAATTTACCGCCTTGACCGCGGCCACCTCGAATTCCCCCCACCACCTTTGCCCAATGTAGGGATAAAAGTCGCACGATCTGATGAGGAGGAATTCTGAGTAAACATGCCAATTGTCCTCTGAACTTTGGCGAACGCTTCTGTCATTGAGGGAATTTCACTACCTCCGAGAATTTGGGACTTTACAAGCTCAAACTTAGGTCGAAGGCCAGAGAGGAATTTGGCAACACGAAATTCCTCCCTTTGCCTAAGCATAATCTCAAAATATGTTAACAACAGTTGGTATACATTCAACTTTTCCCACATGCTGCGGAGGGCAAAATAATATTCTCCCACACATCTATATTCTTGTTGGAATGTGAATATATTATGTAGGAGTTCATAAATACAAATTAAAATTTTCTCACCAGAATACATCTCATTCAAGGTGTCCCAGATATCTTTGGCAGTCTTGAGGAAAATTACATTGGCATTGATAGTTGTTCCATGCTATTCCACAACAATGCCCTAATTTGGGTATCTCTTGCCACCCAATCATCATAGTCTAGCGCAATGATATTAGGTTTAGGCAATGCCAAATATTTAACTTTTCTCATTCCAGATGGAAAAACTAATACAGATGTGGCCCATTGTATAGATAATTCGTGCCATTCAATTTTGTTGATGTTATTTGGAGTGGCACCAAATCTGATAAGGATAAAATACTGCTCTTGGAATCATTTTTAGAATCCATCTGAATAATAACAAATAAATTTTCTTGAACACAAATTCTTCAACAAACTGGCCTACTAAATCAATACCTGCTTCCAAGCTTCAACTTGTCTCAATCAACACAATAAAGGGGCTTCATGAAACTTCTGAATTTTCAGCCTTTAAATCTGATTCCATACTTTAAAACTTAATGTGGATTGCATATGGGATGAAAGATGGCCCACTTTGTCCCATCACGTGGGTAGAATGCAAAAGCAGGCCTTACACAACTTTGTTAAACACAATTTCACCACACATCACGTGGGGGTACAACAACCAGAAGAGATTAGGTTGGGTTAGACCCAAACACTTTAGGGTTTCCCACCAAAAGGAATGAAAAAAAAGGAGTAAGATGAAGAATTGAGAGATCAAGAAGAAAAATGGATCAACATAGCTTTGATACCATGCTGATTTTGGAGAAAAAGAAAGAAAGAAAAAAGAGGAGAAAAGAAGAAGGAGAAAAACATGAGAGAGAGAATGGGATGCTCTAGCAGCCCTACACGTCCCACCACTTGTTTTACTATATTAGGGCTTTCACTTAAAATGTGAAATTACAAGAATACCCTCAATAGTTAAAAACTATTACCAAAGAGCCAAAGACTCATCTACACATGCCCCCAATACATAAAGATCGAACCCAATCAAGATGCTCACACATGTGATCACATCACATGTGTGATCACGTCACATATGTGATCATTCTAACAATAATAAACAGAACACATTACACAATAATAGGTTGAGTTTGTATTGTCAATGCTATTGATGTGTAATTTTAGCTTTCAACAGGCACTACAGAAATGCTCTAACTGTTGTCCCCTAAGTTATCTTTTTAGATCCATTGATTTTGTAAGTGATTTCTCTAATAGTCATAATACTTTAGATTTGCAGGTATAAGGAAAGACGTTGGGATGCTAAGCTACTCATTGCATCAGGCGGGATGCCGTCCTCTCATTCTGCCACAGTCACAGCTCTTGCAATAGCTATTGGATTCCAAGATGGCTTTTCAGGATCATTGTTTGCTACTGCGGTGACCTTGGCATGTGTGGTACATCACTTCACATTTTCTTGTAGAGAAGATATAACTTCCAAGCCACATATCATTTACTCCATGGGTGTCTTGAAAATATATGATTGCCATTGTTTGGTTTAGTTCTTTCCTTGTATTGATACTTATATCGAATAATTGTGGGCCTTTCTTTGCGAATGTAATTGAATTGAAGAAGTTAAATATTTGATGAGTTGCTTTGAGTTACTTTCAACCACGACGCCTTCAAATTTCAATGTTTCTCAACTTTCTTGGATTTAGCTGTGGAAGTTGCTTTTTCTGTTGGTTACATTGCCCTTATGCATACATCTTTGCATATCATGCCCTTCATTCAAATTAGAGTCGAGGATACAATAACTTTTAACCATTTTAGGAGACTGTCAATCTTCCACTGTGTCGTATTCATATCCTCTCCATTTTGGGCATAATCTTCATTTTCAACAGCTAGTTAAGGTGAAAAGCCCAAAAGAGCAAGGTTCAGGATGATGTCAAAGCATCTATTATCCTAACAATTTCAACCCAAGTAACAACACTAATATTGCTGAGTCTGACTATCACTTCATGGCTAGCATTTTCACCCATTGCTCAATATCTCACCATGACTTGGTTATTTCTGGGAAGCCTTGGCAAGTTGACTTGGCCAAGTTGGAATAGAAATTAACTGAATTGGAGAAAGTCAATGAAAATTGTTGACCTAAAAACAGGAAAAAAAAAGTCTGAGATATAGAAGGAGAGGATAACGAGAAAAGATATCTGTGAAGATTAGGAGAAATGGATAGAGATGTTGAGGGGATAAAAAAAATTTCTAGCTAGTTTTCCATTTTGTTAATGATACATGAGTGGATCCAGTGCAATCAATATAATCTAAGATAGTCAGCTTTCAATATCCGTACACATTGTACATGCGTATGAGATTGAGACCCTTCATCTAAAGGGGCCCTACCTATCATGGATGGGCATATTCAGACCCTTCGTCTAAAGGGCCCTACCATGGATGGGCATATGCAAAACACCACACTGATCGGGTGATCCTAGCCAGTTACCTGGCGATTGAAGATCACAAATTAGCAGTTTGGAAGCACTCCAATAATCAGTCAATATTTGATGCACAAAACCTCCAACCCAAGAGTAGCACTGTTTGAACTTAAAAAAAATAAAAATAAAAATAAATAAAAAATGAACGCTATACATATAAAATAGATGAACAATCCACATCTCATATGGAAACTGAGTGCTTGATTACTAATTCCGTTATTAATGTTTAGCATTTGATGCTTTCTCTAGCTAGTTTAAAAGAACAAGTTAAGAGAAAATTGATGATATATCACTCAAAAACCAAGATGATAAGTTATCTGATTAGTCTCATCCAAATGGATGGCTAAAAGATAATGAGCAAAAACAAGGCAATGGCCTAAAGTTAGTTAACACAAGTCTCATCATTGTAAGATCATGATTTTTTACTATGTTGTTGGTCTAAATCATGCAACACATCGTCAAAATTTTACTACATCAATTGGATTTTTCTTTTTAAAGATTTGTCTTTGCAAATTTTTCCAAATATAAATGGATTCATGGTTTAATTATATTTTTGACCTGATCAACTTTCAGGTAAAGTGCAACGTAGCAGAATTTGTAGGAACTTAGGAAGAATTATATTAGTTTCACACCTAAGTCGACTTGGCCAATTTTCTATTTGCCACATCGAGTTTCATGACAATGCTCTATCACCACATTTTCATCCCAAATGTTAAGATGGGATCTTAAAGGCTCTCTCAAGAGAGAGATAAAGAGAGACATCATATTATTAAGCAGCTAATAATTTTTTGTTAAAAAAAAAACTTTAAAAAATTGTGAAAACTATATTATTAATAAAGCTTAAAGAATGAATTTATGGTACGATTTACCTTTTTCTGATTTTCTCTAATTTCTCAAATTGACTTGGAAATGTTTTCATCTAAACATCCTATAAAAAAAAAAAATCCTATAAAATTTTCGAATCACATGATAATAGTAGATAAATTCTAATTGAATATTGTCAGAAATTTCAAAAAAGAAAATTGGTGATAAACAAATATACTAAAGATTTTTTTATTGTTAGTTTATACAATTATTAATGCGTGGAACACTATTTCTCTATAATGGGCATATTATTATGTATTGAGAAATAGTGGGCATATTATTATGTATTGAGTCTCTCACAGCACCATTTCTGCTTTTGAATTTATGAATAAAGATCGAGTAACCATATGGCATACTTAATTAGGACACTTGCCTTTAACCTCTCTTCCCATTCTTAGAAGGTTTAGTAATTTTGAGACATGTCAATTATCGAAGCATTGTACAACTTCACTTTTACCACAAATAAGAAGAGTTTATGGTGAGGACATCACCTCACATACACCTTTACGTACGTATCAGAGGAGGTGGGCCGCACCGATTTCTTTATGGATAGGCAAGTACCCATGATCATGTTGAAGATCCCATGTGCATGTGTGAGCATCTGGAAGACCCCACATTGGGAAGATGCACATGAGTTGCATTAGGGAGTGATTTGGACCGTCGGATTCAAGGGACGTGACGATCGGGCCGTTGGATCGCATGGATCACATGATCGGGCCATTGATCGCGGATCGTTTTCATTATTATTGGACATTAATATTTTTTAGGATTTAATTTATGATTGATTTATGTTTTGGAAACCTTATGAGTGATTTTATTTGATTTTTTATTAGACTAGGGTTATTTTGGTCAAAATTTATGAGACGTTTAAATTGTAATTTTGAAAAGTTCTTGAGGCTAAAGGGGAGAGAGAGAGAGAGAGAGAGAGAGAGAGAGAGAGAGAGAGAGAGAGAGAGAGAGAGAGAGAGAGAGAGGTGTGACCTCTCATTACTTTGGTTTTGAGAAAAAAAGAGAAAGATCATTATTTTCTTCTTCTATATTCATGTGATGTGAGGGTGACTTCCATATGAATTGGAAGGAAGATCGATGCGAAGCTTATCTTCATCAATGGAAGACTTGGAAGTGCGAGGCTTCCTTCTATCCACCACACTCTCATCTCTTCAACAACAGGCAAGGTATTCGTCCACGTTCTTCGGTTTTCATTCTCCTTCATCTTAAGCCATCAACATCCTCCCGATCTTCATCCCTTATACATCTAAACCCTAACCCTAAACCAAGAAATCCCAAATCTTCCTATATCTCCAAATTACCAAATACTAGCTCTTCACAACCTTTAATTGAGCCCAAATCCCTACATTCACTCCATCCAAAATCCTAATTCTCTTATCCTAGTACCTAAACCCCTCAAACCCTTACCCAATTTATCCAATTATCCCTAATTCCAAGTTTTTTTTTTTTCCCAATTCCCCTAAACCCTAATTTCACCCTAGGTAGTTAGACCTTCCCTTTTAGAAATAGGTTTACCCTATTTGGATGTCCCTACATCCATTAGATCCTAGTTTCCCTGATTTAATGGTCTTGTAGGATGATGCTTGGTAACCTAGGCTTGAATTATGCATGATCTGCTTTTGGAATTTTGATATTTGTGATGATGGTAGCAAGTTATGTGATTTTTATTAATTAATTTAATTTTGTTGGTTGATTTCACATAATATTTGGGTTCATGCATCGGTCCTACATCAGTTTACATCCTTTCGTTTTGTTTGCTGTGATGTTTGAGCTCATGTAATCATTTGCGAGAAGAGATTCCATGGCGTATGTTGTTTACATATGACATAGTTTTGATTGACAAGACAAGGGAGAGCATAAACACAAAGCTAGATTTACAGAGAGGAGCTTTAGAATCTATAGGATTTAAAATCAGGCGGACTAAAAACAGTATATGGAGTGCAACTTAGTAACAATAGGAGTGGGAACAAGGAATTAGTAAAGATTGTTGACCAAGAAGTTTCCCAAAATGACTACTTTCAATATCTGAGAGCTTGAGGAGGATGTTGACCATAGAATTCAAGTGGGGTGGAAGAAATGGAGATTTGCCTCTAGAGTTTTACGTGATTGTTGTGTACCACTCTAATTGAAAGGAAATTTTATAGGATAGCTATAAGACCATCCATGCTCTATGAGACAAAATGTTTGGCTGATAAGGAGCAACATGTCCATATGATGAGTGTAGCTGAAATGAGGATGTTGAGATAGATGAGTGGCAAGACAAGGAAGGATGGAATTAGAAATGCATGCATTCGAGGGAGTTTAGGAGTAGCACCAATAGGTAACAAGGTGGGGTCAAGTAGACTTAGATGATTTGGTCACATGCAATGGAGACCAAGAAATGTGCCCACGGGGAGTGAGTTGGTACAAGTTGAAGGCTTTATAAGAGCAAGGGGAAGGCCCAAAAGGAATGGGTGGAGGTATGAAGAAAAGACTTGATGACCTATGGTCTAATTGAAGTAATGGCCCCTACAGAGTGGAATGGTGGAAAAGGATTCATGTACCTAACCCCAATTAACTGAGATAAGGCTTAGATGATGATGATGATGATGATGTTTAGGCTGATGCGCTCACTACCTCGATATTTGGATTTAAAAGTCTCGTCCTTCATTAATGATTATACTCTGGGTTTACCTCTTGAAAAGCACGGAAGTAGTGATGAAAAAAAAATGTTACATAAAATAATTCTCACCCAATATGATACCATATTATTTTCAATATGACAATGCTTGTGAATATCTACACCATGATCTACAAACTATTTCTTAGAACATGGAGTAGAATTTCAGTTCTCTTGCTGCTATACACCACAACAAAAATGGTGTTGCAGATCATAAAACTAGATATCTCTTAGAGGTGACTCAATCTCTATTAATTGGTATTTTTGTACACATCTTATTGGGATAAGGCGATACTTTTAGCCACCTATGTTATCAGTCGTGCTCCAACTGTAGTTGTTTGATGCAATCTTCCTTGAAAGTTTTAAAACCAGATGTACCATTATTTACTCTGTCCCAATGTCTTTGGGTGTATTGGTTTTGTACATATACTTGGACCATCCCAAACAAAATTAGGATCCCAATCTATCAAATGTATATTTCTAGGGTATTCTAATTCTAAGGGGCTACAAATGTTACTCTCT
Organism: Magnolia sinica; assembly: GCF_029962835.1. Lineage (NCBI taxonomy): Eukaryota > Viridiplantae > Streptophyta > Magnoliopsida > Magnoliales > Magnoliaceae > Magnolia > Magnolia sinica. The sequence goes on along the minus strand of NC_080575.1, from coordinate 61,849,131 downwards.
TGTAAATAGGAAACAATGTCTCAAAGGATGTTAAATTTGTTAAAAATATACCACATTTCCATCCACAAGAAAGTACATAATCCCCGTCTCCTTCCTCACAATGAAGTAAAAAACAACATATTTGTCTTCTTCTTCTTCTTCTTCTTCTGCAATGTTAGGGCATGGTTGCCTCTCTTCTTCTGCTGCTGATGTGTTGCGCTTGTTCTCTCTCTCTCTCTCTCTCTCTCTCTCTCCTTCTTCTTCTTCTTTTGCTATTGCTGTTGCTACACTGATCTTCCCTCTCTCTCTTCTTCTTCTTCTCCTTTTTTATTTTATTTTATTTTATTTTATTTTATTTGTGCGTACATGGCTCTTTCTGAGCCAAGTTTTTTAAAAAACTTATTTTTAACTCCAACAGAGTATGGTGATATGCGCTTACACGTTCATGGGTGTTTCCCTGAACTTGGGGCCACCCTGATGCATGTGTTGTATATTCATGCTGTCCATCCGTTTTTCCAACTTAGTTTAGGGCATGGTCCAAAAAATGAGGCAGATCCAAATTTTAGGTGGACCACACCACAGGAAATAGTGGTACTTGAATGTCCACCGTTAAAAACTTCCTATGGCCCACTGTAATGTTTATTTGCCATCCAACCTATTGATAAGGTCACATAGACCTGGATGAACAGAAAACGCAAATAACAGCTTGATAAAAAAAAAAATTTTGGGTCCCAAGAAGTTTTTAATGGTAATAATTCAATCCCTACTGTGCAGTCCACCTGAGATTTGGATCTATCCCATTTTTGGAACCATGTGCTAAAATGAGTTGGCAAAATAGATGGGTGGCATGGATATACAACACATCGACGTGGGCCCATATTCAGGGCCTCACCCGCTAGTGGTCCACTTGATATTTGGATCTACCTCATTTTTTAGACCATGCCCTAAAATGAGTCGGTAAAACGGATAGATGGCATGGATATTTAACACATACATCAAGGTGGGCCCCATGCTCAGGGCCCTAAAAAAATCATACTGAGGCATATATTAACTCAAAACTAACCAATTAAATTATGGGACAATTTTTGCAAGTCATAATCCAAAAATTAAATTGTTTGAATAATTTTTAACTGGTAATTTACAAACACTTGTTTTTTGAAATAGGACCATTTGACCTTTTTCATTCTTCACAGTCCAATAAATGCCCACCTATCCATTAGTGGGATAAGTGTCAATCCATTATATGAATTTGAGGCATTAAGTGGTCGACCACAAATCAGTAACACTATTTACTTGAATTTGATTTCAATTTTTTCTTAATATTTATTGGGGGAAATGATATTAAGTTGTTAGGTATAGGAATACATGATAGGATAATCTTTGGACTTTGTATGTTAAAATAAAATATATGCGAGTTGCAAGGTATGTAATACACCAATGCTATAAATAATAGTAAAATCTACAAATGTGAGGTGTTTTAGCATTACATTCATTCTAATAAATTTATCATTGATATTATATAATTAGAAAATTAAATATAAAAGGTTCACAATCAATTTCATGTTGTCAAGTTCATAAATTTATCAAACAACCCAATATAGCATTCCCACCAAAGACTGGATTGTTACACTATCGTAAACATGTTCAGAATTATAAATGAATGCATATTTGGAATATTTACAAATTTCTGGAATTTTTTGATATTTTTCTTGATTTTTAGAGAAAAAAATCCATCGACTGAGGGGCGTTCGCGTATTGGCCATTATATCGATTCAGCATATTAGTAACGGTGGTCACCGCGTTACCGCTTCGGAACACCTTGCCTCAAGTACTTTCTCAAAATTGAGGTTATAAGTTCAAAGAAAGGGATATTCTTATCTCAATGGATATATGGGGTAGATCTTATCTACGTCAGGAATTCTTAGCGCATGTCCTATTGATACTCTGATTAAGTCAATCATAAACCGCATGATTGATAATCTAAAGAAATTGATAATCCTTGCATGTACAATTTACTAAAGGCTTGTTGGTCCCCTTATCTACCTCACCATTACCCAGCCTAACACCGCCTATGCAATAGAGATTGTTAGTCAATTCGTTCAGTATCCCTGTCATCACCATCTTAAGGCATTTTACAAAATTCTTTGGTACTTGAAGGCTTCTCCTTGAAAAAGCTTTCTTTATTCCAATCATGGTTATTTGAATATCAGTGCCTTTTGCAATGTTGATTGAGTCAGATTCACTTCTGATCAATGGTCAACCACGGGAGATTGTACATTTGTGGGAGGTAATCTCGTTATGTGGAGAAATAAGAAACAATTTGCTGTAGTTCATTCTTCCGTCAAGGTTGAGTATCGAGCAATGGCTAAAGTAGCATACGAGTTATTTTGATCAAGTCAATTCCTTAGGATATGGGCTTGGAAACATCTTATTCTATTCTCTATATTGTAAAACCAAGACACCATACATATTGCTTCAAATCTGGTCTTCCATGATTGGACCAAACATATAGAAGTTGATTGTCACTCTGTAAAAAAGAAGGCTGCAACCAAGATTCTCCATACACCCTTTATTCAGTTGGAAGATTTATGTGCCGAAATTCTCACCAAGGCGTCCTCATCTCTTCGCATAAAGGCTATTGTTGGCAAGGTTGGCATGCATGATTGATCGAACTCAAGGGCTGACAACCCCAAGTATAAGGCTATAATGTAGTAATAACTCGGTAAGACCGAGGTTGATCCACAGGGAATTTGGTGAGAATATATTAAGAACTAATTCTATGAAAACGGTTGGTCTGGATTTTTAATCTAGTGGAATAAAAGAGTTGTAAAAACTATTATAAAAAAGGACTATGGATCCAGGAATCCTCCATCAATAGACTTTGAATTCAATTCGTCCTCTTGAGTTGATTACTCAACTAGAACTGGATTCCAATCCATTCTAATTGGAAGATAACACAATAATATCAATAAAAAACATCCAATATAGATTAGAATCATGATGGGCTTGATCTCTCATGAAGATCTTGGTAATCACATCGTAAGGAATTGAAAGCATCTTATGTACCTAGGGGCAACAATAGTTTACAGATTGATTCCTTCCCCAATTTAGGAATTCAATCACATCCAATCACAATTCAACATAAAAAAACTGTAACTTTCATTGAAGAAACAAATTAACTATCAAATATCCATTAAAAGGTTCATCCCTTAGCCTTAGCTAAGAGATTAGTCAAGCATGACTAACATCTTAAATAAAACATAAAGAAAAACTAGAAAAACAAACTAGAACCGAAGGATTGAGAAGGGAGGATGATTTTGAAGAAGCTCCACAACTCGTAGGTCTCTATCTTAAGCCGTAATTCGTACTTAGGAAGGCTTAGAATACTCATTTAAATTGGAAAAGTTCACACCGATTTGGATCTGACTTCAAATTTTGCAGTTTTATTACGCTTCGGTCACACTGACGATAGCCTTCGATTGCAGCCGAATATACCTTTGGTCGCATTGAACCCTCTTTCGGTTGCAGCCAAATTTCTTCAAAATAGGTCTGAAGTCTTTGTCCCCCTTGGTCGCATGGAACTCTCCTTTGGTGGCACCGAAGCTTGTTTCAGTCGGACCTAAGTGTCGAGCTAAATTAACTCTGAAAATCACTGTTTCTTGTTGGATTGTTCTGTGCATATTCAGTCGGACTGAACCAACCTCAGGTGTGATTGGACAATTTGTTATTTTTGTTATTAAATGGTGTGATTTTTTAGTCATTCATTCATCTTTTGTGCTTGGTTTTCTTGGATATTTGCCATGTGAATTTTTCATTAATGACTTCCAAATCTCCATGTCTTCTCTTGATTAATCTCCTGAGCTTTAATTATCCTTTTCAAATATGATTTTGTCTTTGTTTCCCGGATTACCTCGCATGTATAAAATATATATTAGTTAATCAACTAAGTACTTTGACTCTATGGAAACTAATGCAATTGAGAGGATAAACGTGCAATATTTAGATGTTATGACACCTCCCAACCAGCATTTTGCTAGTCCTGAGCAAAACATGCGAAAAACTCTGCATTCAAAAACGATTTTGAAAAGAAGCCAATCCTGTAATCTCAAATAATTTCAAACTAAACCAATCCAGAGAGAACCAATCAAATATATTATTCACCTAAGTTTCAATACTTTTAATAGATATCCCAATTAAACTCAAAGTGACGATCATATAATTGAATAATTCCTAACATTGAGTTTCATAAATGTATTATGTAGTCCAGACTTACACCACGGATCCAGTTTTTCCACTTTCATGTCTATAATGACAATCGAAGAAATGAACAAATCAACCAAAGCCTAAATCAGAACATGTCTTATAGTTCAACACTTCACTCTTCCAGCTCCTTTTTTTCAACAACTTTCACTCTATTACCCTCTTCTTCTTCTTCTTCTTTTTTTAAAAAATAAAAATAAAAAAATTTTAAATTTTTTTATTTTTATATCAAGCAGTCTTTTCATGGACAATTTCAATTGGTAGCCCTTTTCAACAACTATTTTTTAAAATTGGGTATTACTTTTTTTCATTTTTTTTTTCTTTTCTCAATGAACATGATGGACAAATTCCCCAGGCTTGGTTCCTAGTATTCTTAATAATCATTGCTTCAACAATTTAGTATCCAATTAAGTTCTAATGTGTAAATTAAATATGACATGCTATATTCATGATTCAATTAATGTTCAAAACTTTTCAACTAAATATCATTGAGTTTTTTCCAATTGTATGCCTCACTTTTAACCCACCATCCTTTCTGTGGGTCTTAAACCTTACTTTCCCAAACTATTACCCTACTGTACGGATGCGTTTTTACCAGATGAAAATGCTCCTGCAACAACAAAAACTCAATTTCTGAAAGCTTCTGTCTCCTTCATATGGTTTAACCCTAGCAGTAAAACCCCCATTTTCTGATTTCTTCTATCCACTTTGTGATTGTCCACCCTAACACCAAATTCCTGTTTTCTTTTCTCATCTTGGTACGAGAATACTCTACCACGAAAAACCTATATCCTGAAATCTTTTAATTTCTTTCTATTTCTCTTTTGGTCGAGAATACACTTTCACATACGTCATTTTTGAGTTTTGCCAACTCAAGATAGGACGAAAATGATGTCTCCATCGAAAAAGCTACGAATGACAGGTATATTTCAAAGTTTTGATTTCATTATGTGGAACCCACCGTATTTTATATAATATATCCGCACCGTCCATAGTCCAACTATTTTATTTAAACATTTTATGGCATGAGCCGAAAAACGAGGCAAATTCAATGCTCAAATGGCCCACATTGAGGCTTTTTTATCAAAGAACGAACACCAAAGTGAAATTGAACGAAGACCGAGTGAAATAGACTGAGGACTGACTGAAATTGACCGCGAACTGAGTTAAATTGACCGCAAACTAAGTTAAATTGACTGCAAATTGAGTTAAATTGACCACGAATTGAGTTAAATTGACTACGAACATCGTGAAATTGACCGAGTACTAAGTGAAATTGACATCTTGATCGAGAACTGTGTGAAATTGATCGAGGACTAAGTCAAATTGACCGATAACTACTTGAAATTTACATCGTGTTGATCGAGAACTTGTGGAAATTGACCGATAACTGCTTAAGCGAGTTCTCGGTCAATTTCACTCACTTATCGGTCAATTTCACTCAGTTCGCAATCAATTTCAGTCAGTTATCGGTCAATTTCACTAAGTTCACGGTAAATTTCACTCAGTTATTGGTCAATTTCATTGACTTATGCGAGTTCTCGATCAATTTCACTAAGTTCACGGTCAATTTCACGATGTTCGTGATCAATTTAACTAAGTCCTCGGTCAATTTCACGATGTTCGCGGTCAATTTAACTCAGTTCAAGATGTCAATTTCAAGTAGTTAATGGTCAATTTCACTTAATCCTCAAGATGTCAATTTCAAGTAGTTAATGGTCAATTTCACTTAATCCTCGATCAATTTCACTTAGTCCTCGGTCAATTTCACTTCGTCGTCGGTCAATTTCACTCAGTTCGTGGTCAATTTCACTCAGTTCGGGGTCAATTTCACTCAGTTCACTGTCGATTTCAGTTAATTCGCGGTAAATCTCACTCAATTCGTGGCCAATTTCACTCAGTTCGCGGTTAATTTCACGATGTTCTCGAGCAAATATGCAACATATAACTCGGGAAATTGACCGAGAACTGAGTGAAACAGGCCGCAAACTTGTTGAAATTTACTTATAAATCGGGCATTTTGACTTGGAATTCGCCAAAATTGACTCCCCACTCGGGAAATTGACACTATACTTTATGATTTTTCACCACAAGAAGTCAACTTTCACACTATGCTTCATTAAATATTGAACTTTATTGTTGATATATTTTTCAATCCATCCTTGTAGTTGGCAAGTCTTCGCGTAAGGATTTGATGTTGGAGTCCGAAACCTGTCCTGCAGATGCTCACTAATGTGGTGGTTTGATACTGTGAAGGAGGGATTGCTTATTATATTCCATGCTACGGGAGATACATCTGCGCTGGATGGGAAGGATTGAGCCGCTAGAGAAGAGATTTCCCTACCGAAGCAGATGAATGGATATGATTGCGGCATATTTGTCATGAAATATATTGACATTTTGTGCAGCGGTCGAATTTTGTTGGGAACAGATTTGCAAAAATTCACTCCCTTCTTTGAGAGGAATGAGAGGAATGGGGAAATTTTGTGAAATGTTGTAATTTGTTGTGAATGATGTCTTGTATAAAATTCATGGTGAATGAAGACATGTTTGTGAATTGTTAATTGATTTATTTGTGAATTGTGATTTCATTGTGAATGGTGATTTGTTTGTGAATTGGTATTGGTCAATTTCAATCACTTCACGGTCAATTTCACTCACTTCGCAGAGAACTTCACTCACTTCGCGGTCAATTTCACTCACTTCGCGGTCAATTTCACTCACTTTATGGTCAATTTCACTCAGTTCGCGGTCAATTTCTCTTACTTCGCGGTCAATTTCTCTCACTTCGCAGTCAATTTCATTGACTTCACGATGAACTTCACTCACTTCGCGGTCAATTTCACTCACTTCACGGTCAATTTGCCTACTCGTTCAATTTCACTCACTTTGTGGTCAATTTCAGTCACTTCGCGGTGAACTTCACTCACTTCGCGGTCAATTTCACTCACTTCGCGTCAATTTCAGTCACTTCGCGGTGAACTTCACTCACTTCGTGTTGAACTTTACTCACTTTGCGGTCAATTTCCCTCACTTTGCGGTCAATTTCATTGACTTCGCGGTGAGCTTCACTCGCTTCGTGGTCAATTTGCCTAACTTCTCGTTCTATTTTACTCACTTCGCGGTCAATTTCAGTCACTTCACGGTGAACTTCACTCACTTTGCGGTCAATTTCACTCACTTCGCAGTGAACTTCACTCACTTTGCGGTCAATTTCTCTCACTTCGAGGTCAATTTCACTCACTTCGCGGTTAATTTCTCTCACTCCGCGATCAATTTCACTGACTTCACGGTGAACTTCACTCACTTCGCGGTCAATTTCACTCACTTCGCGGTCAATTTGCCTAACTTCTCGTTCAATTTCAATCACTGGCGGTCAATTTCAGTCACTTCGCGGTGAACTTCACTCACTTCGCGGTCAATTTCAGTCACTTCACGGTGAACTTCACTCACCTCGCGATCAATTTGCCTAACTTCTCGGTCAATTTGCCCAACTTCTTGGTCAATTTCACTTTGTGGTCAACTTCACTCACTTCGCGGTGAACTTCACTCACTTTGCAATCAATTTCACTCCCTTCCATGACCTAGTTATATTTTTGGAAGTTGCTAGTGGAAAAGATGAGGCCGATGGTCTAGTGGTAATATCCATGACCTAGTTATCGGGAACAAGTGGAAGTGTTTCCATTAGGAACTAGTGGATTTCTTAGTATGAAAAGGCAAATGCTGAGTTAAACTTCACTCACTTCGCGGTGAACTTCACTCATTTCGCGGCCGATTTTACTCACTTCGCGGTCAATTTCACACACTTCGCGGTCAATTTCAGTCAGTTCGCTGCCAATTTCACTAAGGTATCGGTCAATTTCACTCAGTTATCGGTGAATTTCACTCAGGTATCAGTTAATTTCCTAACTTCGTGGTCAATTTCACTCACTTTACGGCCAATTTTACTCAGTTCGTGGCCAATTTCACTCAGTTCGCAGTCTGTTTGACTCACTTCGCGGTCAATTTTACTCACTTCGTGGTTAATTTTACTCACTTCGCCGTCAATTTCAGTCAGTTCGCGGCCAATTTCACTCAGTTCGCAGCCAATTTGACTCACTTCGCGATCAATTTCACTCACTTCGCGGTCAATTTGACTCACTTCGCGGTCAATTTCACTAACTTCGTGGCCAATTTCACTAAGGTATCGGTCAATATCCTAACTTCTCGATCAATTTTACTCACTTTGTGGTTAACTTCACTCAGTTTGCGGCCAATTTCACTCAGTTCGCGGTCAATTTGACTCATTTCGCGGTCAATTTCACCCAGTTCGCAGCCAATTTGACTCACTTTGAGATCAATTTCACTCAGTTCGCGGTCAATTTTAGTTAGTTCGTGGCTAATTTCACTCAGGTATCGGTCAATTTCACTCAGTTATCGGTGAATTTCACTCAGGTATCGGTCAATTTCCTAACTTCTCGATCAATTTCACTCACCTCACGGTCAATTTCAGTTCGCAATTAAAACGTGTTTCAGCCCGCAATCAGGCGAGAGCTCACAAATTCAGTGTACGCAACCCGGCGTAGTGGGGTTGGGTCAATAAAGTAGCTCATCCTACCTCAAAATCATATATGGTACGTCCGATAACTCATTTCGGTTTGCGAGATACGTCCGTTTAAAGTTCTGACGGTCCGGATCATCTCCGCTTCCTATCGGGCCTTTTTCTAGTCCACCTCGACCATGGAACAGACAAAAGGGAGTCAGAATTGGAAAGAGGGGGGAGAATGGAATAGGAAAAACCTAACTTCGCCACAAACCGGTATCTCGACGCCCAAACGGGCCACCGCCGTCTCCGATCGGTCACTCAGTTCGCGACCAATTTCACTTACCCAAAATGTACCCGAAATGACTTATTTATTATATCCACACCATTCATCCATTTGTAGAGATCATTTTAGAGCATGAGCAAAAAAATGAATCATATCCAAAGCTCAAATGGAACACACTAGAAATAGCAATGGGGATAATGATTTTCACTGTTAAAACATTTGTAGGTCCCATCATAATGTTTATTTTCTATCCAATCTGTTCATAAGATCAAAAAGACCTGGATGAAGAGGAAAAACAAATATCATATTGATCCAAAACTTCTGTGACCCCAAAAGAGTTTCAATGGTAAGACGTTCAATCCCCCACTGCTTTCTGCAGAGTGGTCCACTTGATCTTTACTTCTGTCTTCTTTTTTTTTTTTTTTTCGCTCGAGCCTTACAAGAAGCTCACCAAATAGATGGATGGTTTGGATATAACATATACCTCATGAAAATGGCTGCACCACCGCCGGACATGGCAGAGGGCGGCGTCACCATTGCTGATCTAGTGGCACTTCCGCCGGAATGTTCCAGGGGGTGGCGGTACTACTACTGGTCTAGCGGCACTACCACCAGACAGGGGTAGTTTCATCCGGTAAAAACGCATTTGTACAGCAGGGTAATAGTTTGGGAAAGTAAGGTTTGAGACACACATAAAGGAAGGTGGGTTAAAAGTGAGGCATACAGTCGGGAAAAACTGAAATATCATTAAAATGAACTCAAGCTTAAAATCCTTTAAGTAACTAGAATTTAGGCTTAAAAATTATTCAATACTAACTCTTGAATTTATCTCCTAAAACTATCTAAAATCACAAAAATCGACTCTCAAAAATTTTAAAAATTCAGAATTTTTGGCTTAAATCCCTATGGAAACCCATACCCCAACCTAAATTCTACATTGTCCTCAATGTATAAAATATATACGATAAGAGCAACATGAGAGCAACAAAAGATGAGTAGGTGGAAAAGTACTTGAAGGATGACACATGGGAGCAAACTTCAAAGATTGGTACTTTAGCAACTAAATATTACAAAACAAAACATCCTATTCTTTTTTTTTGAAAAAAAAAAAAACTATATCCTAGGAAAGCAAGGGAAAGGATCTCCATCAGACTAGGAGATAAATTTTGGTACATAGGATCTTCCAGAGATATGGACACTTCTTCTGGGGTTACTTTTTCCACAAATGGTTTCAGTCTCTAATGACATACGGGAGCAAACTTCAAAGATTGGTGTTTCAACAACTAAAAATTACAAAACAAAACATCCTATTCTATATATATATATAACCCACAAATGGTTTCAGTCTCTGACGACATACGGGAGCAAACTTCAAAGATTGGTGTTTCAACAACTAAAAATTACAAAACAAAACATCCTATTCTACAAAAAAAAAAAAAAAAAAAAAAACCTAAATCGTAAGAAAGCTAGGAAAATGATCTCCATCAGACTAGGAGATAAATCCTGGTACACAGTATCTTCCAGAGATATGGACACTTCTTTTGGGATTACTTTTTCCATGAACAGTTTCAATCTTTGACCATTTACCTTAAACACATTACCGTTTTTAGGATTCACAACTTCCACGGCCCCATAAGGATAAGTAGTCTTTACTATGAATGGGTCGATCCATTCGGATTGCAATTTTCCAGGAAAGAGATGGAGACGAGAATTATAAAGGAGGATTTTCTAATTTAGCTCAAATGGTTTCCTAAAAATGTTCTTACCATGGAACACTTTCATCCTCTCCTTATATATTCTCGCATTATCATACGCGTCTTTCCAAATTTCTTCCAACTCTACAAGTTGGAGTTTACGCAGCGTACTAGCTTTGTTAATGTCGAAATTGAATTTCTTTATGGCCCAATATGCCGTACGTTCCAATTCTATTGATAAGTGACAAGCTTTCTCAAAGACAAGTCTATAGGGAGACATCTAATAAGAGTTTTAAAAGTAGTCCTATAAGCCCACAACACGTCAGTGAGCCTTAAAGACTAATCCTTACATTCTGGATTCACAATTTTCTCTAATATCCATTTAATCTCCCTATTGGAAACTTCAACTTGGTCACTTGTCTGTGGATGATAGGGTGTAGCCACTTTGTGTGTAATACCACATTTCCTCGTTAAGTTCTCAAATGGCCTATTATAGAAGTGCGAACCACCATCACTGATTATAGATCTTAGCGTTCCAAATCTTGACAAGATATTTTCTTTTAAAAAACCATAGAACCACTTTGTGATCATTACTTCTACAAGGAATCGCTTCCACACATTTGGAAGCATAATCCATAACTAAGAGGATTTAAAGATGTCCAAAAGATGGGGAAAAGGTCCCATGAAATTGATACCCCAACAATAAAACATTTTGACAATTAAGATCAGATTTTCAGGCATCATATTTCTGCATGACATTTTTTTTTTCTTCCATTCTTTAACATTGCTCACATGCTTTGCAAATCTCATAGGTATCTTTAAATGCTGTCGGCCAATAGAAACCGCATTAAATAATCTTAGTGGTGGTTTTCTTTGCCAAGAAATGACCTCCACAAGCTTGTGAGTGACAGAAGGAGATGATACTTGAGTGTTCATTATTCATAACACATCTCTAATGATTTGGTCTGGACAATATTTAAATAAATAAGGATCATCCTAGAAAAATACCTCGGCTAAAAATCTTTTCTTAACTTGTGATGTCCAATGGATCGGTAATTTATTTGTCATAAGATAATTTGCTATGTCAGCGTACCAAGGTAATTGGGAGGCAGCAAATAATTGTTCATCTGGTAAAGTGTCTTTGATTGACAAACTCTTAATGGAATTTGAAGGAACCAATCGAGGCAAGTGGTCTGCTACCATATTCTCTACTCCTTATCATGCATCTCTAAGTTGAATTCTTAGACTAGGAGGATCCATCTCAAAAGACGGGGCTTAGCATCCTTCTTTGAGAGAAGATACTTGAGCGCCGCATGGTCAGTGAAAATTATAATTTTTGATCTGATCAAGTAAGATCTGAATTTGTCTAGAGCGAAGACTACAACAAGGAGTTCCTTTTACGTTGTGGAGTAATTTACTTGGGCACCATTCAACATTCTACCTGCGTGGTAGATAACACGGTTTCTTGTCCTTCCTTTTGGCCTAACACAACTCCAATAGCATAGTCACTAGCATCACACATGATTTCAAAAGGAATGTTATAATCGGGTGGCTGCATGATTGGTGCGCTTGTCAACATACCCTTTAGCTTTGTAAAAGCCTCTTGGCATGAATCAGTCCATTCAAATGGGACATACTTTTGAAGGAAGTTACTCAATGGTCTAGAGATTTGGCTAAAGTCCTTAATGAACCTCCTGTAAAATCCCACGTGACCTAGAAAAGAATGAATGTCACGTATGCTTTTGGGAGTCGAAAAATTAGCAATCAAGTCTATTTTGGCCTTGTCCACTTCTATTCCATTGGACGAGATCACGTGTCCAAGGACAATTCCCTTTTAAGCCATGAAGTGACACTTCCCAATTCAAGACAAGGTTCTTCTCTTCACACCTTGTCAAAACCAAATTCAAGCGCTTGAGGCACTCGTCAGACGTACTTCCAAAAATGGAGAAGTCGTCCATGAACACTTTCAGAATGCCCTGGTTGTTTGCAGAGAGTGAACATGTTCACCTCTAATGTCATGTTCCCAAAAGACAACTTCATCACTTCATTTCGGCAATTGATGATTGCATTTGAAGTGGCCGGTAATGGGCGTCCTAGGATGATCGGAATCTGAGTGTCAGCGTTTATAACTGGTTGTGTGTCTAAGACGATAAAGTCTACTGGGTAGTAGAATTTATCAACTTGGACTAACACATCCTCAACTACCCCCCTTAGTATACGAATAGATCGGTCAGCAAGTTGTAGGGTCATCTTGGTGGGTTTTAATTCACCAAGCTCCAATTGAATTCAATATCGGTTACATATTGGCCGATACATAACGGTAACGGCCGACCCCGTTACGCGTTACGGGGTCGTAACGGGCACCCCCCCGATTCCGTAGCCATAATGGCCCCGTAACGGCCGTTACTGCCCCAGTAACGGTCAAGGCGTAACGGTCGTAAAACGGGTAGTTTGTTTTTTCTTTTTAAGCTCCAATTTTTCACTTGTTTTGATACTTCTTTCTTCCAAACTCTTCCTAAATTTTTCTATTGCAATTTTCGACCACTATTGGCTTGAAATTAAGGATAAAAACAACTTATATTAAGGATTTTCTTGATTCGAAGCTCCGTGACCATTTTCCAGATATTCCTCAAAAATAGGTATTTATACTTTTTATTCAATGTGTTGTTGTTTTGATGGTAGAATATGATGTGTTAATCATAATAGAACATATTAATGTCCATTCTACTGATTATTGTTATGATTTTATATTTTTATATATATTTTTTCTATTTACGCACTATTTTCGGCCCTTTTTTAAAAAATTTGAAAAATCAATTTTTATCCAATGTCTTGCTGTTTTAATGGTAGAATATGATGTGTTAATCATAGTAGAACATATTAATGTCCATTTTACAGATTATTGTTGTGATTTTATTTTTTATTTTTTATAATTTTTTTCTATTTACGCACTATTTTCGGCCCTTTTTTTTAAAATTCGAAAAATCAATTTTTATTTAGTGTGTTGCTGTTTTAATGGTAGAATATGATGTGTTAATTATAGTAGAATATATTAATGTCCATTTTACAGATTATTATTGTGATTTTATATTTTTTTGTATTTTTTTCTATTTACGCACTTTTTTCGGCTCTTTTTTTTTTTTTTTTTTTTGAAATTCAAAAAATCAATTTTTATTTAATGTGTTGCTGTTTTAATGGTAGAATATGATGTATTAATCATAGTAGAACATATTAATGTCCATTTTACAGATTACTGCTGTGATTATATATATATATATTTATATTTTTTTCTATTTACGCACTATTTTCGGCCCCTTTTTTTTTTTAAATTCGAAAAATCATTTTTTATTTCATGTGTTGCTGTTTTAATGGTAGAATATGATGTGTTAATCATAGTAGAAGATATTAATGTTCATTTTACAGATTATTGTTGTGATTTTATATTTTTTTATAATTTTTTTCTATTTACGCACTATTTTCGGCCTTTTTAAAAAAAAAAATTTGAAAAATCATTTTTTATTTAATGTGTTGTTGTTTTAATGGTAGAATATGATGTGTTAATCATAGTAGAACATATTAATATCCATTTTACAGATTATTGTTGTGATTCTATATTTTTTTACAAATTTTTTTTTCTATTTACGCACTATTTTTGGCCTTTTAAAAAAAAAAAATTTGAAAAATCATTTTTTACTTAATGTGTTGTTGTTTTAATGGTAGAATACAATGTGTTAATCATAGTAGAACATATTAATGTCCATTTTACAGATTATTGTTGTGATTCTATATTTTTTTACAATTTTTTTCTATTTACGGAGTATTTTCGGCCTTTTTTAAAAAAAAATTTTGAAAAATCATTTTTATTTAATATGTTGCTGTTTTAATGGTAGAATATGATGTATTAATCATAGTAGAACATATTAATGTCCATTTTACACATTATTGTTGTGATTTTATATTTTTTTCTATTTTCAAATTAGTGACTTTATGTTTATATTTTCTTATATTGGATAGGTTTTGGAGGTTCTTAGAGTTTAGAACATAAAATCATCTTTATTGATTAGATTCTGAAAACTGTATATAAATTTAGAATAGCAAGTAGACTCACAATCTCACATAGACATAGGTCATATCTAATCTATTTATAGTATATAGCTAAGGAAATGTCTGGGTCTGGCCAACAAGTAAGGATATTGGATGACAACATTGTTAGAGGGTTGGTGGTAATAGGCACTAAATGAAGTGCAACTATTGTGATAGACTAGTAACTGGTGGAATTACGCGTATCAAACAACATTTGGCACATTGAAAGGGTCAAGTTGCGGGATGTACTAGAGTACCGAAAGAGATGATGATTTTAATGCAAGCCAGTCTAGATGAGTTGAAGGGTAAACGTGCTGCTAGACAAAAGAAGAAAGATGAGATTTTGGATGCGGTTCACAGGAGGTGTTTGGTCCTGAATGTATGAGCGTTCGTGATGAAGATATTATTGATTATGACAAAGATTCAGATAGGGAATTAACTATAGCTAGGAGAGAGCTTGCATCTAGCTCGTGAAGAGGAAAAACGTCGCCTCATGTTTGGCGCGAGTGGGTCAATACGTGATACGAGGGGGAGAGGTAGGTTTGGTGGGTTACGACGTATGTTTGGGAGCCGACGAGAGACATCTTCACATGATGCCCCTATACATTTGGATGAAGAAGTAAATGAGCCTAGGAGACCCTCTATTAATCCAATCCTTTTTAGGAAAGAATCAACTAAACAAAAGAAGATAAAACAAATGTAGGGTAGAACTTCTATTGAGAAGCTAGGTAGGGCAGCAGCAAAGTTATTACATGCCAACATACCTTCTAACGTGGCCAATTCTCCATATTGGTAGGTGGTAATTGATGCAGCAACAGAAGCAAGTGAAGGAATTAAGCTTCCACTGCTAGGGATATTAGGGGGAAATGGACAGATGCAGGGTATGCGGATGTGAAAACATACGTGGCCAGCTTTAAACCTGTATGACGGGCCAGAGGATGCACGATCATGTGTGATGGTTGGACTGGCCCAACCAGACGCAACATGATCAACTTCATGGTGTACTGCCACTTAGGAACTATATACCACTAGTCAATTGATGCCTCAACCATAACGAAAGATTCTAATTATATTACTAGACTAATGGATAAAGTTGTGGATGAGATTGGAGAGGAGAATGTAGTGCAGATTGTGACAGATAATGAAGCATCATATAAGCTTGTAGGACATAAGTTGATGAAAAAGAGACCACATTTTTCGGTCACCATGTGTTGCCCATTGTATTGATCTGATATTGGAAGATATTCGGAAGAAGAAGAACATTAAGGAAATGGTCGAAAGGACAAGAGAAGTGATGACGTTTATTTATAACCATAATCAAGTAGTCACAATAATGAGGAAGTTCACGAAAGGACGAGAGTTGTTGAGGCCTGCGGCGACTCGATTCGCAACAAACTTTATAACATTAGAGAGTTTATACCAGCATAGGGGAGAGTTAAGTGACATGTTCGCTTCTCGAGACTGGCTCAACACAACATGGGCAGAAGACATCAGAGATACTGGTTGAAGTTGCGAACACCATACGAGACAATAGATATTGGAAGAGGGTCAAGTCGATCCTAAAGGTGATGGAGCCACTAATGAGAGTACTCTGTCTTGTTGAAACCGACGAAGCACCTACCATGGGCTTCCTATACGATGCCATGGATAAAGCAAAGTTGGTAATTCAACGTGATTGTAGAAGCTGAGTCTTATTGGAGGATGATTGACAAGAGATGGACAAGACAACTCCATTACGATCTTCATGCAGCAGGTTACTACCTAAATCCTAGGTACAAATATGGCCAATCATTTGTTGCGGATAATGAAGTTCGTGCGAGGCTAAAGAATGTGATGAAGAGATTAGAGCCTGACTTAGATACACAAATAAAGGTATTGAATGAATTAAATACACTTGGAAATCGCCTGGGTAGCTTTGGAGATACTCTTGCATAGCATGCAGTATCTAGGTTGCAACCAGTCGAATGGTAGATGAATTTCGAAGAGAGTACGAAGGCTCTCCAAAAAATTGCAGTAAAAGTTTTGAGCTAGACAACATCTTCTTCTAGTTGCGAAAGGAATTGGAGTTGTTTTGCACTTATTCATTCAAAGAATAAGAATAGATTGTAGACTAGGACGTTGGATAGACTTCTTCATGCACTACAATATGAAGCTAAGAATGCGACGATATCATAAGAGCATTACAGCCGCCGATGACACAGACTACTGTCCAATAAACTTGGAAAATATTTATAATGAGGACGACCCGCTTCTACTTTGGT
This sequence comes from Magnolia sinica, assembly GCF_029962835.1. Lineage (NCBI taxonomy): Eukaryota > Viridiplantae > Streptophyta > Magnoliopsida > Magnoliales > Magnoliaceae > Magnolia > Magnolia sinica. The sequence continues at coordinate 61,832,046 of NC_080575.1, read as the reverse complement.
TGGAAACAAGGGAAAAGCAAATTGAAGAGGATAGTGAAGAATTGGAAATTGATAACCCACTAATATGCACAACGCAACATGAGAGTCGTGCAGCTGTATTGGATCCAGAAAGAGGGGCAACTTTTATGCTAGGTGCGGCTCAAGATCAATAGAAGAGTACAAGCAGTGGTAGCGTGACCGTGTCAGATGATGGTGATGATGACGCCCCTGCCCCTAGTGTTGGCACTTCTGGTGTTGCTCAGCACACCATATAACGTCTACAGATCGCGATGCCGATGAACATCGACAAGGTAGTACACGAGGTCGGACTTATGAGTGTACTGAGTCACAATACAGCTAGCAGGACGGTAGGTCTAGTAGTGCACCGGGTCTGGGAGGTCCGGAACATCAGCAGGCTCATGGTCTTGGTTATTATGATGGATATTCTTATGGCTAATTGGATTATGATTATAGTTATACTGAGCCTGTTCCATCACATTCATGTTGGAGTAGTCCTCCTGATCCATATCCATATGATTATAGATATCTAGTTTCAGATCCAGATCCAATTCCAAGTTACTCATCACAGAAACACTCTCAATCTCTATATTCTCAACAGGTTGAGTACGGGCACTAGTATGGCTATTCGACAGGCATTGGTGGATATCCTTACTCGGAGTCGGAATCGTTGCCTAGTCAAGATTAGTCATCCTCTGGTTTCGTTGATCTAGTATTTCCTTCTGGTACTGAATATTATGGATATGCAGGTGCAGTACCTGAACCTATTGGACAGCCTCAGCCTGACGATAACGATGACAATGATGTGGAGGTCAAACAACCACAAAAAGGCATATTTTCATTTTGGTGGTGAGTGGTGACTTTACGGTATTTGTAAGTATATATTTGTATTAAGGTAAGTATTTGCAGTAGTATTATTGCAAGCACACACTTGACAGTTGACACTACTGAACTTGTATTTAAAATAACTCCCTTGACAACCAATCAAGTAATCCTTAATCAAGTTGCAGGGGAGTATATCAGACGCTACTATTTTTTTTAAAAATATTCTTGACTTGAGGATGACAGGTCATAGCCTCACAGAACAGGAATCACAGTCACAACCACAGGAACAAGATAGGAGGAGAACTCTCTGATATGTTAAAGAATGAAGACTTTAAAATAGAATGAACATTGTAATTTATGCAAGTCTGGAGACTCACTCTAGTATAGAGTCATAGACTCTAGAGTAGAGACCTCCTCCTGAGGTATGTTAACTTAAATTGTTAATAACTTAATATAGAATAAATTATGAAAAATAATTGCAAACACCTACACATGTAAGATATTTTGATATTACATTCATTCTAATATATCTATCATTGATAGTAGATAGTTAGAAAATTAAATATATGAGTTTTGCAGTCAAATCCAGGTTGTCTGGTTCATAAATTCATTAGACAGTCCGATACAACTTCTCACCAAAGAGTGGACCGTTACACCACCATAAACATATTCCAATTTATAAATGAATGCATATTTGGAATACTTAGAATATTCTAGATTTAATCCATATTTTATTGGCAAAAAGTAAAAAATAAAAAAATTGCATAGTTACGGGCCGTTATGCTCCCGTATCCGTATAGGTAACGGTGGGCACCGTTACGCCCACAGATACCGATACTGAATACCTTGGAGTAGAGTATGAGGTTAACACTTGCCCCCAAATCTAGCAAGGCTTGTTTAATTTGGAATTTCCCTATGATACATAAGATCGTAGGACTACTCGGGTCTTTGTATTTTGGGGGAGCATTTTAGTTGATAATCGCGCTCACTTGTTCTGTAAAAAAGGCCTTCTTTTGTACATTTAATTTGCATTTAACCATGCAAAGGTCTTTAAGAAACTTGGCATAAGAGGGAATTTTCTTAATCGCATCTAACAAGGGAATGTTGATTTTTACTTGTTGGAAAATCTCTAAGATGTCCTAATTCTCTGATGGGCATTTTGATGAGACTAGTCGTTGGGGAAATAGAGCCAAGGTCTTGTGTTCATGCACCGACTCTTTGTCATGTGGGGTAGGGCTTGATCCATCATCACTATTAGATTTATCCAAATCCTTAGGCATGTCGGTCTTCGTCAGTATCGTCTTGTCTATTTCCTTACCACTTCTAAGAGTGGTGATGGACTTGGCTTGTTTCGTATGTGGGTTAAGAGGGTTTGAATCACTCACTTTGTATTGTCTTTTTAGGTTAAGCTGAGGTTGGGCCGAAAAGGTCTCTTTCTCCCTAACAGTCAACTATGATTCAATCCTCGAAACTAATATTTTAAGATCACTTATAGCCTGCATGGTGGTTTGATTCAATTGCATCTGCCCTTGCATGAATGCTTGCAGCGTGTCCTCAAGGGCCCTCTTTTGTGGTTGCACTTGTGGTGCACTTTGAGGTGTAGTGGGAGGTCCTTAAGAAGGAGTGCTTGCATTAGTGGTTAGCCCGTTTCTCCAAGGGTTGACAACCCTAAGTATAAGGCTGCGATGTAGTAATAACTCGGTAAGACCGAGGTCGATCCACAGGGAATTTGGTGAGAATATATTAAGAACAAATTTTATGAAAACAGTTGGTTTAGGTTTTTAATCCAGCAGAATGGAAGAGTTGTAAAAACTATTATAAAAAGGACTAAGGATCCAGGAATCCCCCATCAACAGACTTTCAATTCAATTCATCTTCTCGAGTTGATAACTCAATTAGAACTGGATTCCAATTCGTTCTAATCGGAAGATAACATAGTAATATTAATAAAAAAAGCATCTAACATATATTAGTATTCTGATAGGCTTGATCTGTCATGAATATCTAGGTAATCACATCGCAGAGAATTGAAAGTATATAATGTATCCGAAGGCGATAATAGATCAAACAACTTTACAGATTGATTCCTTCCCCAATCAAGTAATTCAATCACATCCAATCACAATTTAGCGTAAAAACCTTAACTTTTATTGAAGAAATGAATTAACTATCAAATATCCATTAAAAAGGTTTATCCCTTAGCCTTAGCCAAAAGATTAGCCAAGCATGACTAACATCTTAAACAAAACATTAAAAAAAAAAACTAGAACCGAAGGATTGAGAAGGGAGGATGATTCTAAAGAAGCTCTGCAACTCGTAGGTCTCTATCCTAAGCCCTAATTCGTACTTAGGAAGGCTTAGAACACCCCCTTAAATAAGAAAAGTTTGCATTGACTTGGAACCGATCTCAATTTTTGCACTTTTATTACATTTCGGTCGCACCGACGATAGCCTTCGGTTGTCGCCGAACATACCTTCGATCGCACCAAATCCTCTTTCGGTTGCAACTGAATTTCTCCAAAATAGGTGTGAAGCCTTTGTCCCCCTTAGGTCCCACCGAGCACTTCTTCGGTGGCACCGAACCGTGCTTCGGTTAGACCTAAGTGTCGAGCCGAATTAACTTTGAAAATCACAGTTTCTTGTCGGACTGTTTTGTGCACATTTGGACGGACCGAACCAACCTCAGGTGGGACTAGGGGTGTACATCGAATCGAGCTGGCCTCAGCTCGACTCAGCTCGACTCGGTCCTTGAGCTTGACTGGCCAGCTTGGCTCGGTTCGGTTAGCAGCTCAGGCTAGCTCAGGCCGAGTTCGAGCCAAGTTCGCCATTGAGGCATTTCCACAAACACCTGGATTGCACCTTCAAAATCCCTCTGTATGTGAAACAGAAGCAATGGTTTTATAGGTATTTTGTCAAACACCTTCTAAGCAACATAAAAACCAAGAAAAACCAAGAAAAAAAAGGGTATTTATTTCATGTACATACCTTCCTTGCCACCAGCCACACTTCATCGAGTCATTTTATCAAACACTTGGTGAGCAACATCAATGGCAAAGTAACCGAGTCACCGAACTGGTTCGATCCGAGTTCGATTCAAGCTGGATTCGATCCGAGTCGAGTCAAGATGGGGCCTGCTCGAACTCGACTCGAACTCATTTTCGAGCTCAAAAAATCAGCTCGACTCGGCTCAAACTTAGCTTCGAACCGAGTCGAATTGAGCTTTTTCGAGTCGAGTCTAGCTAGCTTGGTTTGTGTACACCCCTAGGTGGGATCGAATAATCTTTTATTTTTGTTTTATTGAATTGCGTGATTTGTCAATTCTTCCTTCATCTTTTGGTAGTTGGTTTTCTTGGATCTTTGGCATGTGAATTCTTCATTAATGACTTCCAAATCTCCAAGTCTTCTCTTGATTAATCTCCTTGGCATGTGAATTCTTCATTAATGATTTCCAAATCTCCAAGTCTTCTCTTGATTAATCTCCTGAGCTTTAATCCTCATTTTCAAACATGATTTTGTCTTTGTTTCCCAGATTACCTCGCATGTACAAAATATATGTTAGTTCAAGTAAATACTTTGAATGCATGGAAACTAATGCAATTGAGAGGATAAATGTGTAATGTTTAGATGTTATCAATGACATACGTGTACCGGCTTGAGGGGGGAATGTTAGTGTATATAGTTTATTAGTATATGTATGGAGCACTTCTCTATGCTTCTAGGCATACTTGTGTAGTCTCTTTGTGCACCACCTCCTCTCATTTAAGCTATTAACTATTATTTATGTAGGTTTCTTAGAGGTGGAGGATTATCAAAATCCTATCCTTCTTTCCTCTCTCTCTCTCTCTCTCTCTCTCTCTCAATTTTGTCCATTGGTCTACATTTAGAATTGAAAAAGAATAAGAGAAATACCTATCCAACTCATCTTCTCTTTCAACAAGATTTATTTAATTCTTAATTCACTTTTAGGAGGTTTAGAGTCTTTATATGCAAGAGTAAGTTAAAAGACATTTTCTAACATATTTATAAAGTCTAGGTATGGTAAGGAAAAAAGTCTCATTGGAAAAGCTGACTAAATAATGACGTGTCTCTAATGAAGGGTTAATATTTCTTTTAGATAAGTGGAAGTAGGTAGGGAAAGTAGAGATAGTTAAAGATAGTAAAGGTTGGCAAGTAGGGTAGGTGAAGATAGTGGATGTACCGCCATTTTTCTATGGTATAAATTATTCTTGAAGAGTTATTGCCATTTTTCGGTGATCATAACAGGAGTGTGGCTCAATCAAGGTGTTCCATAACGGTAACGGTGGCCATAATAGCCATCACCGTTACCTTTAAGATACGGGGCATAACGGCTGTTATGGTCCTGTAACGGCTGTTATGATCTCTCTTTTTTATTTTTATTTTTATTTTTTGAAAAACCCTCAAAAAACCTATATCTGCCCCGTAATATTGATTAAAAAGTATGAAAAACTTGTATATGTCCCGTAATAGATCATTATGGGGCTATTATGGCCGTTATAGGGGATGTAACGTGCTGTTAACGGCAATTACAAGTCATTTTTTTCCATAACGGCTGTTACGGCCGTTACAACCCCGTAACGTGTAACGGTTGCCACCGTTACCTTTACGTAATGGCCTTTATAGCCCCGTAACAGCCTTTATGGCACACCATGGGCTCTATGCTTATTAGTGCTTACGTAAAGACCTTTACGTAACAACTTTTACGGCCCTGTAATGGCCTTTATGGTACACCATGCGCTCTATGCTTATTAGTGGTGGCCCTGCATTCCAGATGTTTCAATCTTCAACAACATGTGGATCCAGTTGTGCGACACATGCTGGTCATCCTCATTCACCAAAAAGAAAAAGAAAAAAAAAAAAGAAGAGCATTTTTAAAAACTATAAGTGGGTGATGTGAAGAGTATTAGTCACTACCTTTTTTTAAACAGTCCAGTAGTGTCTCTTGGAAGTCTTCTAGAATGCATCCTGATATATTATAGGAGGATACATCGAACTTCAGCAATTGTATCAATCCTTTTCAATGACCCAAACCGCTTATACGATGGGCTGCACCCTGAATGGGGGATACTAGAAAAACTCTCATATTCAAACATTTCAACCTTTTGGTTATTCAAGGCTAAGACGACCGCCTTCAAAGAAAAATGTCAAATGATCTAAGGGTTGAAATATTGGCAGTTCAGAAGTTCTTAAATTTTAGATATCCAGCATCTAAAATGAGGTCCATCAAATAAAAAGTTTAGATCGTGTAATGATCACCCATATCCAAAGGTTTTAAGTCAAACCTATCCTGTAGCTATATATGTCAGGACATATTCTAGAAAACCTCTCTTGATAAAGGACTGTGTAGGGTTGTTGATGAACATGGACACACGTCTCTGTGGCACAAGGTATGAGGTTGGAACGGTCCTTAACAAAGAGCAGCCTGTTGTCGACAACTCTGTGCTGAGAAATCATGCATGCCCACTCATCAGATCATCCACAATTTATGATCCAATTGACAGATGAGTGTAGCTTGACCACATTCCAGCATCCATTGCTTGTGATCCCTTCCATCTCTTGTTTATGCCATCCTTAAAGCAGGTGCCAGTGTGGATGCACGAATGGGATCTCACATGTCTGTGCTCTCACATAATGTGAGCAGCCATAGACAAGCCATCTCAAATGAGAGTACACTGGCAGGAAATAGGAGTAATTCAAGCAAAAGCCGAACCTGTCTTTTTAATATTTCAACATATTTTGACTGATACTATCTTTATTAATATGCTCCATAACTAAGGCATTAGCTTGCCTAAGGAAAAAATAATTAAATAATTAACTTGGTTCTTCGGCTGCCCCGTATGGAAGCTCATGAGTCTCATTAATCAAATTTGGTGTTATTCTATTGCTCATTAACTGCATCAACTGTTCTTCCCTACATTCGACAGTCAAAGCATTCATTGCATTTACTTACCCCTATGTTGAATGTTAGACATAATCCTGTGTGCGTGACCTTGATAATGCCATGAATATTTCCATGGAAAAGCATTTGTGTTTGTTTGCAGTTGTACCTCAGGACATGCATAACATAATGTAAACATGTCTCACACAATCTGTGCATGCAACCTATTGCTTAAACTCCCCTATCTGAAAGTTTCCAATCCTTAACAAGGTACCGAGTCATCTGACCATATGCCCCAATACGTAGTAATCCCTGGCTACATAAATGCATGCTGGCCATGCAAGACTTGATCACTAGGCCACCACATATCTCAATAGATCGATAAAAGGGGAAAATAGCTTGCAATGGCACACATGTATCCAGCAATTCCACAGTCAGCTTTTTTGTTTTATTTGGAGGTGTGGCACATTCTCTTCTTTCATCCTTATTAACACCACCACCATCATCATTGTAATCATCATCGTTCTTCCAACTATTTGGGGTTGGCTTTCGGGATACTGTTTTTGCAGTCATATTGAAACAAGAATTCCTATGATTACTTGGCAAAAGTTGTATGATTGGATGCTTCCTAACATAAAACCCCTCTACTTGGGCTTGGAACCAGCTGGCGCACCACTTCCAAGTGGAGTTTTTACATTCTCTTCTTTCTTCCCTATTAATGTAATAATATCAGATGTTTAAAGACATCCAACTAATGTTCATGTCAATCGGTTTATCTCTTGAAGTGTGTGAGAGATACATAGCATAGTGGTCCCCAGGTAGACCAATATCTGTGTATCTCTCTCACATGAAGTACCATTGTACTTAGGATTGTTACTTTTTTTCTTTAATGAATTTTGTTTCGGGATGGAGATTTCTAATGTAAGGCATTGGTTAGCAGGTGATGTATGACTCATCTGGCGTTAGATTACATGCTGGACGCCAAGCAGAGGTATGATTTTGCTTCTTAGCAATAAACTTTAGATTGGGTTCCAAGGATTCTTTTCTCGCACTGTATCTCATTGTAACTGTTCAATTTCTCTTGAATCTTCACCATGGATATTTCATTCTTTGGTTGTGTTTTCATAATATTTGAGCAGTTATTGCAATCATCCATGACAATTTGACCTTCGAATTTGAGCCTTTATGTTTTATTCAAACAGTTTCCTGATTTCCTGTAATTTTTTCTTGTTGTTTTTTCTGTAAGAAGAAAATTTGTTGAACATTGTGTAGGCAATGTCTAATTATGTCGTCCTGCAACTCCAATCCACGATGCTCAGGAGAGGCAAACATTTTGAGTCATAGACATTTGCTGTCATGTTGTTCATAAATTCTTCGTACTTTTTTTTTCCCTGGCCTTTCCCTAAGCATTTCAATAAGGAAATGGGCAGATTATAATTTATGTCATGGAAAACTACATTTGTGGCCATCAAAATCAGTTGTGGAACTAGACACTAATTGTTTACAATTGTCTTAATTCTTCATTTTGTTTACTACATTAAAAATTGGTTTTGGCAAATGGTGTCATTTGCCACCAATATGGGGTAGTATTATCCATATCATTCCATATGGGGGTGATACGTAATGCCTTCGCACGATACTCTAAACCTTATTACCACACACCCTTTTACCTTAATTTTTTTGTCATGATTTTTAAACAGAAAATTTCCAGAACATGCTTGCTTTTAACTTTAGTGTCCAAAACATTTTTGGGAGTCAGGTGTTGAACAAAACTTTCTTGCTCTTGATAATTATTTAATAAAACTACTCTTTGCCACTTAAGATTTCCTTTTCTTACCCTTTAGCTGCTGGCAAAAGTTTCAGCTATAAAGATTCATTTTGGCTAATTTAGCTGATGTATTTAAAATTAACCACACTGGTTAACATTATCTGCCAATAAGGATTCCAACTAAGGGGTAAATATGTTCAAACAATGAAGTAAAAAGTAGGTTCCCATCTATATTTTATCTAAGCGACTACGTTTTGGTAATACCCAAGTCTCAAGTTGGTTTTGGGAATGGGGATTAAAGTTGAAAGCAGGTAGGTAGTAGAAATTTCCAAGTATTGGTAATTCTCCTCATTTTGGCTAATTTATCTGTTACATTTAAAATTAACCACACTGGTTAACATTATCTGCCAATAAGGATTCCAACTAAGGGGTAAAAATGTCCAAACAATGAAGTAAAAAGTAGGTTCCCATCTATATTTTATCGACTATGTTTTGGTAATACCCAAGTCTCAAGCTAGTTTTGGGAATGGGGATTAAAGTTGAAAGCAGGTAGGTAGTAGAAATTTCCAAGTATTGGTAATTATCCTCATTTTGGCTAATTTATCTGTTATATTTAAAATTAACCACACTGGTTAACATTATCTGCCAATAAGGATTTCAACCAAGGGGTAAAAATGTCCAAACAATGAAGTAAAAAGTAGGTTCCCATCTATATTTTATCAAAGCGACTACGGCCCTTGATAGAGTGGAATGGCAGAACAGGATTCATGTCGCTGACACCAATTAATTGGGATAAGGCTTAGATGATGATGATATATTCTCTCGTCAATATTCCTTTCTTCCTGCTATTTGTATTTTCTAACAGAAAAATGTAATTGCAGCCACATATATTCGCCAGGATGAGGCAGATGTATCGCCATGAATTGATCCTAATACATCACCTCCTTTTTGCCTTTAAAAAATTTGAAATGTATGGAAGTAACCACTTTTATCAGCTCCACTAGACAGGTGCCTTATGATTGCTACTTGTAGAAACTTGTCTCCTAAGATGCAACATGGTTTAGTTGGCCTTTTTCAAGGCAGTGTCACCCTTCTTGTATTCCTAACAATGCACTATTTTCTGTGTCTATCATTTTCTAGTCCATGAAAGTATGAAATGTGGAATACACATTTCTTGTGGAGGAGTGCCCACCACAATAGCTTGCTATGGGGTCTCCCAAGCATCGCCTTTGTGTTGCACTCCAGCTTGGGCCTAGCCCAACCCTACAACAAACAATTCCAAAAAAAAATTAATGTAGAATACACAATTAAGAACATACAAAATTACTTGTTTTCTAAAATGTTCTAGTGAACCATGCAAATTGAGTCTACGTATTTGACAATCCATATCAGAGCTCTTTAAATTTGAGCTCTTATGTCTGTTTGTTTCTGAAACCTTCTTGTTTTATGGTAATGTGTTGCAGTTTTAAATGGTCCAAAAGTGCCATGCATGGATAATGATAAGGCTAAGCAACAAACATTCACCATGTCTACCTTGCCAGGGCTGTGGGCAAGGTCTATACCTAATCATTAATATTTCAAAAATAAAAAACAAATTAATCTTTAATTCAATAACTACACAACGCATCATGTTGATCTATTTCTTATTAGCAACAAGCCAACAACTGTCCTCCTAGCTTATAAGCTTTGTTTGTTTGCTTTTTTTTTTTTTTTAATAAAAAAAAGAGAAAAACCAAAAATTTGATTGATAGGAAGAATTTACATCAGAGATTTGGGTAGACAAACATACAAAAAGGGGGGAGGGTCCGCCTATCATAAGAAGAAAAGGTAAAAAATCTGAACAAAAATTAGAGTTCCCTCAGGTTGCCCAAACCCACCCTATCGAGGAAAATGAGCCCTTTGGTAATCTGTGGCAAGTCTCTGGCAAAATTGATGAGGGTCCTGGACTGCGATGCACTGCCCCTTCTGGCTAAATCATCATCAACCGCATTGGCTTCTCTGGGAATGTGGGAGATGGAGACGTCCACAACACCTTTGATATCCTTTTGATCCTGGACCACCAGTAGCTCAGAGCCCATGGGGGAGATGAGGTCCTATCAAGGATATCAACAATTGTTTTGGAGTCACTCTCAATTTCTACTTTGGAGTAACCCATCAACACATAGTAGGAGAGACCCTCCCAAATGGCCCCGATCTTGGCTCGAGAGTTGGACCCGAAGCTGAAACTGCAAGTGAAAGCGAACAGAAAATCACCACCGCTGTTCTTGCCCACTCCACCTCCTCCTAAAGGGCCAGGGTTCCCCAAAGATGAGCCATCTACATTGATTTTGATCCATCCCCATTTGGGCCTCGTCCATTTGATCAGCTGGAGCTTCCTCTTAACGCATGGGGCTCCATTGAAGCCTAGGGCCGATAAGGCTAAAAAGGAGGAGCGCTTGAGGATTTTGGGGAAGGGGAGGGTAGGAAAAATTCGGGTGATCCAAAGCTTGATTTTAGAAATCACTCTGGACGGGCAGGATGGGATGTCTTCGAATCTCGCCGCATTCCTAGACATCCAGATTTCCTAAAAAATAAGCGAAGGGATGAGTCCCATAAGAGAGCGCAGTTGGTCGAAAGAAGCAGCAGCCGTCACCATTTTGAGGCTCTACTGATGGCCGAATCTCGGAGGGAAGATTGAATCTTGAATATAGGCTAGAAGAAGGACCAAACTTTTGTGGCGAGGTCGCCCAAGGAGAACAGGTGGTCCATAGATTCTGCTTGGATTGGATGGGGAGCTTGGCATCATGAACATTTTGAGGCCAAATGGGCCCCTTTAGATTGTGTCCTGTCATTGTAATGCCCTGAAAATTGGGGGTCGAGCAGATACTCAGCTCCCGAGTTCCAACGCATCACTTATGCAACACCGATAATGATGATTGAATGTTGTCCGTACTAGTGCTTTAAACATGAATGGGATTATACCAAATCAGCATATCATACTCCAGAGGCAATTAAGCTACGCTAGCGGAAGACTGTGATATGTATATAAACTGTATAAAAGTAATAGCAAGCCCTCAGAGTATGAATGTCACTAGGTTAAATGATTACAAGTTTAGTTCCAAAATGTGCAAAATAAGATAGTGTAATGTTCTCTATCCAAAACCCTGTAGCCCCGTCAGCGCAACACCAGGACTACATAAACCCGCCAGACAGCTGCATATAGGAGAATGCCTCCTCATCGTCCTCGAAGTCCGGTTCTGCCTCGCAGGCATCACCATCACCTGCGGCTATGACAGGGTCTGGTTTGTGTTTAAAACATTGTCCCAGAACGTGGGAGTGAGTGATCAACTCAGTGGAGCCATAAAGCAAAGGTTAACATGCTGTCAATTCAGTCAAGCAGTAATGATAAAGCAATACAATCAAACATCCCTAAGTACTGTGATTAATGCAGGAATGTTATGTAATAATGATGCATGCCCCCGCCTGCACTCCCTCTGCGATCTTCATCTCACGGTCGCGGCATGTTAGTCACTTCCTCAGTGCTCTACCTAACGCCAAACGACACATGCAATGCGGTGCATGAGCGTGATTACCAAGTTCTTATTAGGCCTTTTCATGCAGCAGGATTGGAAAACTAATGTACCTCCCTTATATCATTTCCCAAACAATGATCCATTTTAGGGTCGTCAATTCTAGCTAATCTCATACGATGTTGCGGTTACAGGTCGCTACAAAGGGCTCGTCACCTCGATGCATGCCTGGTTTATACTCTTGTTTACTACAGCAAGGCTCGTCACCTCAGCGCAGTCTTAGAGTATGCTCGAGGTCACTATGAATGGCTCGTCACCTAGTCGTAGGCTGACAGCTCGAATACAGTGTCCCATACCACCGTATTCGGCTCACGAGTCTGGGTTGCTCACTGGTCACTACGGGGAGGCTCGTCACCCCAGCATAGGCTGACAACATGACCACGATGTCCCATACCACCATGCTCGGCTCATGAGTCTTAGCGGATCGAGGTACCAAGGTTAACGGGATTTCCACTGGTGAGTTTGGTATCTTATGTTTAAGCAGTAGTGTCCATACATGGTGAACATACATCGAGTCAATCGGGTTACTTGACGAGCTTGACTAGAACGAGCGCACCTCGAGTTGATCGACATGAAGTGCGTAAGCACTCCGTGTGGCCTAATCACTGTCGACAACCAAAGTACGGCTCGGATTCATCGAACACATCCTGCGTGGCGAAACAACCTCAGCCAACTGGTCAGAACCTGTTACCGATTGCCTGGACTATACCGTAGTCCCAAACACACCCAATTCCAACAAGTACTCATATGACATAGTCAAGCAGTAATGAACAAATCATTCCAATCCTACAATCATTTAAGCATGTTATGAAATACAACATACACATGAATTCACACATATGCATTCCATGAGTAAAACAGACAATACAGTGTAAGTTGCATGGAGGGATTTATACACCCAGTTAAGGTAGTTGAGAATCTCATCTCAACACCCACATAAAGTACAATTCACTAAATATTTACTCATACAGACATTTTTACAAACACTTAGACTACACGTTCCAACATACACGACGTATGTTGGCCGTAATATGTATTAGGGCAAATCCTTTCACCAAGGAGTTGTCGCATATACAACAATCATATATTCACGATAATTAATCATGGCAAGCACAAATCCAGATTCCATACGAATCCAGTCATTTCATCAAACACATGGAATACACTACACTCAACATAGTTCATATATATATATATATCTGAAAAGCGAAACAAACGTCACAAGTGGCATGTGAAATGGCACCCACGTCAATTATAAATCATTAACCGACATTGAAAGCCTTGAAATCCATAACTTAAACGTTTATAGTCTGCACCTTACGCCGGTAAATGTGTAACGAACTCAGTTTAACCACTAAGTCTTTGTCTACGGCACCACAACAACCTATATCAGGGAATAGGTTAACTATTTCATCTATTACACTAGTTGGAAACCCTAAAACAGGTTAGGGTTAGGATTCCTTACCCAAGCACGTTGTCGGAAACGCCGGTATAGCGATACAGATGGGGTGGTTGAGTTCGTGGAGTAGCAGGATCAAATCCAGGAAGAATCGCCAACTCACTCTCTCACTTTCCTTCTCTTTTCTCTCCTCTCTCTCTTAGGGTTTTCCAAATTCGTATGGAATAAGAGAGAGTGAGGGTTTAAGGAGCTTATATAGGCTTAGAACTGATGGGAATGGCCTCAGGGCCATGATATACTTAGGTTATAGCCCAATAGTCAGTTGTTCCTGCTCAACGGAGCACTTCTGGAGGCCCCTTTTCTACGTGCGGTCGGACTTAAGCTCCCTGACATTGGATCTAGGTCAAGCTGAGTTTTCGATCCAATCGGATTTACAGATCGACTGTGGCGGACCAGTTTCAGTTCGACGGTCACCGGTACTCGATCAGGGCCACAAGTGCACTGACATGGGCTGGAAATTTTCCCTGATTCGAGGGTGTAATTGGGTCAGATTCTGACAGTCTGAATCCTTATATTTGATCCTGCAAGTGAACGACTCAGTTTACTTAAGTTTGAGTTTATTTCTTAAAGATATTCGCGTTTCTCATACACTTCGCTCTGAGATCAAGTTGTGCATTTCTGGATAGTATTAGGACTTGATTTCCGGGATGGTTGTTAAGTCCAACAAGGCGGTCATATTCGTATAGCTTCGTAGTTATCGGACTTTCGATGTGCAGTCCAGGTCCGATACGGAGTTTCGATGTGCTCCCGAGAGCAACCAAGTTTAGAGATTGATTCTAGATTTTAGGGTAAAGTAGCGTCAATGATTCTACAAGTTTTGGGTCTTGCAGATCGTATTTAAAGTGATTAGTGCTAATTTCACAGATACTCTAGTTTAGCACTAGCTAATTCTCGCCTAATTTCTAAAGGATTTGGTCCTAAGTGATTTTTGCTCGAGGTGATACTCGGGCTTTTGTACGGATTTTTCTGAGACGTTACAGTCGTCAACTGGGATGGCCTTGAAAATTAATTTCCACGAGAGAAGAGAGATCTTAGGGGGAAGCTTAGATTGCCAAACCCAAGCAGCCCATCTTTTTTTTTACTGCAGGGGATCTAGTAGAAAGCCAGGCTTGGCCTACCTTCAGCTCGCCTGAGGGAGAAGCCACCCAAACTCTTTTGTCTTCCACGTTGGAGGTGCGCAGACCCTCTTCAATCACATGATCAAGCACTATAGGCGGTAGCAGCTGTCTGACTGTAGATATGTCCCTCCATCCCTCGGGCCCTATGAAATCCCTAACTTGAGCTAGGTGCGGCTGAGGATGAGAGAGGGTTGACTGGATCTTCCATTTTGAAAGGGGCCCGAGCCCTGTCCAGTCATCCTTCCAAAAATTACACTAACCGTTTCCGATGAGCCAATGCGAGCCTGCCACGATAGCTGCAAATAATTTCTGAATATGCTTCCATAGGGGCGATGCCCATGGGACCAATCTCAGAGTGTCTTCTGCTAGTAAGTCCTGAGAGTATTTCGCTTTCATAAAGGATGCCTAGCTACTACCTTTTGCCCTGTATAGGATAATCCAAGCCATTTTCATCCTAAAAGCCTACATGATAGAGGGAAGATTGTGAAAGCCCAGCCTGCCATCCGACAACGGGAAGCAGATGAGCTTCCAATTAACCCAGTGGCATCGCTTTCTGTCGTGATTCCAGCCCCAAAAGAAATCTGCTGCTGCCCTTTCCAGCTCGCCCAGAAGAGAGCGGGGAATATCAGTCGCTGCCATCGTGTGAATGGGAATGCTTCTAAGGACATGTTTGATTAGCGTGATCTTGCCAGCCTGGGATAGTATTTTACCTTTCCAGCCAGCCGATTGGAGACGAACCTTTTCTAGCGTAGCTTGAAAGTGCTCTCTCTTTGCTCTGCCCTTGAATATAGGAACACGTAAATATGTGAAAGGGGCCTCTTTGCTGTTGTAGCCGAGAATTTTCTGGACTACTCTTGATCTCGATTCAGATTGAGAGGAGGAAAGGATGAAGAAGCTCTTCAAGGAATTTATCTTCTGGCCCGAGGCATATTGGTATAGAGCTAGGAAATCTTTGATCCGATTGAGGGAAGAGCTGCCCCCATTAGCGAGAAGAAGCGTATCGTTAGCGAAGAGAAGGTGAAAAATAGGTGGGCGCAAAGAGCGGGTTTTGAAGGGCTTCACGGCGCCACTATAAATCAAGTGATTGAATCCTCGACAGAGGACTTTGGCTGCTATGATGAACAGACCCGGCGATATAGGATCCCCCTGGCGGAGTCCTCTAGTTGAACGGAAGAAGCCGCTCGGTTCCCCGTTTACTAGGATGGAGAACTATGAGTTGCTCCAACATTTTCCCACCAACTCTATCCAGTTTCTAGCAAAACCAAACTGACTAAGGACTGCCTTCAAGAATCCCCAGTCTAATCTATCGTAGGCCTTCTCCATATCCAGCTTGATCAGAATGTTCCCTCTAACTTTCCTGTCAATGTCTCTAAAAATTTCCTGGGCTAACGCACAACTTTCTGCGATGCTTCTGCCCTTTACAAAAGCTCCCTGATGGGTCCCGATGATTTTTGGAAGGATTTTGCTCAGCCTATCAGCAATGATTTTTGAAAAAATATTGTATATGCAGTTACACAAGCTTATTGGGCGGAATTCTGCGAACTTATCTGGGGCTTGGGTTTTCGGGATTAGACAAAGAAGGGTTGTCGTGAATGCTCTTGGGAGGGATCCCCCTTTGAAGAGGAAACGGACTGCGTTGAGGATATCGGAGCGGAGAATCTCCCAGCACCCTTGGAAGAATGCTCCCATCAAGCCATCAGGATCGGGAGCTCCATCAGGGGGAATAGCTTTAATGGCCTCGAGGACCTCTTCCATTGTTGGCTCACCCATCAGAGCAATGTTGTCCTCTACAGAAACAGAGGAAGGGATGACTCGTACGAGGCCTGCTGGAACTGACGTGGGAGCCACTGATAAAAGAGAGGAGAAGAAGTCGATTGCTGCAGCTTTAATGGAGTCCTGATCTGTAGCCACTGAGCCGTCTTCCGATTTTATCTACCTGATCTGCGATTTCCTTGCCCGATCAGTAGCAACCTTGTGGAAAACTTCGTGTTTCTGTCCCCCTCTTCCAGCCAATGGTTTCTGGCTTTCTGCTTCCAGAAAATCGCCTCGATCAGTTCGCAATTGGCTAGGCTCTGATTGACGATCATAAGTTCCTGCTGGTTCTTCAGATTATCTGATTCCTGCAGGGCTGTCTCTGCTTTGGCGAGCTCTTTTTCCGCACGTTGGATGTTGAGGAAAATATTTCCGAAAATATCTTTGTTCCATTTTCTTAGAACTCTTTTGACGTGAATTAGCTTGCGTAGGAGAATCTGCAATGGATCACCATCTACATCAATTGCCCAAGCATCTCGGATTAGCTGGTGGAAAGAATCATGGCACATCCACATCTGTTGGAAACGGAAGGGCTTAGGGAAGGATTTCAATGGGTGTGGAAAAGAGAGAAGCAGAGGGGAGTGGTCGGAATTGGTTCTAGGCAGATGATGAATCTGGAACGAAGGGAATGATCTAAGCCAGAGTCTGTTACAGCATGCTCTATCTAATCTAGCCCAGACGCGAGCCTGTCCCTGTCTGTTATTGGACCACGTGAAATTACTCCCTGAGAAACCCGAATCGAATAGACCTGCCCTGTTGAGTGCATCAGAAAGTTCTTCTGAGCTTCGGGTGTCGAAAGAGCCAGCTCCTCTTCTCTCTGAGACAGACAGAACCGCATTGAAGTCCCCCGCCACTAGCCACGGGGAAGAGAGGCCCGCTGCTAGAGCGTCTAGTTGGTCCCAAAGGGCCCTACGCTGATACCGAGAACACTTTGCATAAACTACTGAAATACTGGCTGTGATAGGATTGCCCTGTATTCCCACCACTAGAGATAACATTTGATCAGAAGCAGCAATTACACTAATGGTTAGAAAAGATGCACAGAAAATCCGGATTTTACCTCCCTGAGAAGTGTTGGAGAACGAGGAGTGGAAGCCGAGTTTGAGTCCAATCTTGACACGTTTCTCATCTCGGAGCATCGGTTCCAGAATTGCAATTATACAGGGCTTGTGCCTCTTGATAAGTCTCTTGATGGACCTGATGGTAGGTGAGGTGCCAAACATGGAGGCTTTGTTGGAAACACATGATGGGAATGGATATATTTGCTAGTTGAAGATAATGGCGTGGCCAGTAGCAGGTGCCAAACATGGAGGCTTTGTTTTAGAAAGAAGTGATCAATGAGAACAATGAACCTCTAAAATTAACAATGCAACCTGGAATGTAGAATTCCATATATGTGTACATCAGGACTTCTGTTTATGTGGTGCAATAAGTTAAAGCTTTGTGAGCATTGAAAAATATGGCATCTCCAGATGAAGGAAAGCTGAATGTGGAAATTTTTCCTTTGGAAGTGATTTATGACTTCTCTACATCACTAAAATTCAACAAATGCAAAAGCATTTGTTAGGAAACACCCTTTTGGAAGTTTTCTATTTTTTCTATCAAGGAATTGGTTGCTCTGCAAGTAGTTGGTCTCTTTCCTTGGCATAGCTTTATAACATATTGCTTTACAAACCACATGTAGAGAGACATTTTATTTGTGTATGCATGTGTATACTTTTTGTATATCCATGAGTACTATTCTATGCTTCTTTATTAGTTATAAAGTGAGTGTTGGCCCTCCTTGGCGACTAACATCTAAGACTATTGCCTCAAATCTCCCTCTCCTATCATGTCCTCTTCTTCCCTTCTTTTCTCTTCATTCTTCTTTTTGTCCTTCTTCTTCTACTTGGCATTAGAGCATCCTCACAGTAGAGAGTAGCTTTCTCCCTGGGATCACTGCTAATGTCAGCAAGCTGTATGGCTGATGTCAACATTCGTATGTACAGGATCCCCTTGGTGGAAAAATCTATGGCATTTGATAGAGCATGGCTTAAGGTGATTTATGGTTATTTTTCAAGAAATTTTAAGCAAGTTTTTAGGGTGTTTTTCTAGATTTCAAGGAATGGTCATTGGCTGTCTGTGTATGATTTGTATACTTCAAATCTTCCGGGAGTGGAATCATGATGATTCATAGAGATTTGAAGCTTTGGTGATGATTTTTTTAAGTTTCGACTAGCCGTAAAAAAGGGGTTTTGTGCATTGTGGAGGCTTTTTTTCCGCTTTTTATTGGTATTGGTGATTTGTTGTAGTATGTTGATGAAGTAGTAGGGTGTTGTGATCCTTCTTTAGACCCTATGGCATGGAAGTGTGCCATGCTTAGAGGTATGATGGCTCATATGTTGTTTTCCAAAGCTATCATCTTGTAGATTCTTATTTCAGAGCCGCAAAGTGAAGCTAGGCATGTATTAGGTTCCGTGACAATCATTTGAGAGTAGTTACAAAGTTGTTGTGGTATAGTGGAAGGTACGTCTTCACATTCAAGCGATGTTTCAAGTTCCATAATTATTCTAAGAGGATTTAATGTGCCTAGCATGGGGGATAATCTCAGATGGCTAACTACCACTATTAAATTTGATGGTATGAACCAGTGTTGTTAAATGCAACTGCATATTTGCATATGCAATCGCATATGCTAAATGTGCGAGGACATGCGATCGCATATGCAATGTATGTAATCGCATACATCATATGCGATCACATATCTGCCAGTTGGCACATTTTAAAAAATTTGTAAAAAAAAATCAAACTTTTGCCTATAAAAAGGCATCCAAATCTCCTCCATTTGTGACATTATCACTCCCAAATTCTCTTTTGCTCTTACATTCTTACTTCAAGTGCAATTATTATCTCTCTCTCTCTCTCTCACATCCTACTGCCAACCAGTTCCAACATTCAAGTTCCTAGTTCCTACTTCTCTACACGATGAAAGCAGGGAGATCATTTAAGAAGAGAAGTTTCCCTCTCCCTTGGAAGATCAAGATTCAAGCTTCAAGCAACATTCATTTAAGTTCCTAGTTCCTACTTCTCTACACGATGAAAGCAGGGAGATGATTCAAGAAGAGAAGTTTCCCTCTCTCTTGGAAGATCAAGATTCAAGCTTCAAGCAACATTCATTTATTTAGATTTTAGACTATTAGTATTATTTATTTATTTTGAAACTTGTAAGTTGTAACTCATAACTTGTAAGTAGTGTTAGTATTATAGTGTATAAATAATAAACATTAAGATGTAACTTAAAAATTGTATTTGTACAATAAATAGCTTATTGATGGTTTTGTTTCTTAAGTATATTGTTGAATGTTGAATTTGATGTACGTCCTTCATTTTTTAATTGATTTTATTTCTCACAAACTAATTTTATATATGTAAAATTACTATATTAGTTATCTATTAACTTAGAGAAGTTTCCCCCGAGTTCTTATATCTTTCTACATATTTTTTTTTTTCAAATTTCCCCCTTAATTTTCATTTTTTTTCTAATTTCAAAAAAAAAAAAAAAGAAAAAGAAAAAAGTGACTGCATATGCAATTGTGCAATCACATATGCGCACAGGCATATCTGATTGCACAGAATTGCATATGCGGTTTGACAACATTGGTAAGAACTATTTGGCATGGTCAAAGTCTATATGTTCATCGGTAGTTGATGGAAGTTGGGGTACTTAGATGGGTGAATTAAAGAGCCTCTTAATCAAGGTGTTCCGTATCCGTTATGATATGTCCGTAAAGGCCGATACGTATAGGTAACGGCCATGATCGTTACACGATGCAGGGGTGAAACATGGCACAGTTGGTTATTTTGGACCATATCAGCCGTTACGAGGGTTGTAACGGCCGTTACAAGGCGTAATGACCATTACTCCCGTAATGTTTGAAAAAGGACCACTTTTTTTCCATATAAGTTCATTTTCCCACTTTTCTCATTCCAAAAACTTTCCTACATCATTATACAATAGATTTCAACCACTCGTACCATAGTTTTTAGGATTTAAATAGCAGATCGAAGCGATTTGGGTGAATAGAAGCTTCGAGGACCATTTTCTTTTTTTAAAAAAAAAAGAGTGGTATATATGCATTTTTTCCCGATTTCTATTTCTAATGCTTGATTGTGATGTGTAAATATTAGGACACAACCATGTTCGTAAATTCTCCAAATGACCTAATACAACACTCTCACCAAAGAGTGGACCATTATGCTAACATAAACATTTTCAAAAAAATAAAATAAAAATGTATATAGGTTTGGAATGTTTACATTATTTTAGATTTTCTAGATATTTTTCAAGAATGTTTTGGGCAAATTTTTTTATATATATCATTACGGGGGTCATAATGGTCGTTATGCCCCTGTATCAGTCGTTACGACTGATACCCGTATTGGTCATAGTGGCGACCATTGCCAATGTTTTAAATATCGTTATCGCATGTATTGCACCCTTTGGATATGGATACATATCTGTTATCGCATGGGATATATCGATTGTATCGCATAACGTATCGTTGTTGTTGGGAAACATGGGAACATTGGGAAATTGGTTGATTTTTTCAATGAAACTTTAGGGATTGTTGAAAAAGACATCAATACACACATTACAAAAAAAATAAAATAAAATAAAAACACACATTATATGGGTTTCCTTTGTAAGGGGTCCTAATATATGCGCTTTCCAATTGAACTGATGCAAGTATATTTAAAAGTCTATTCATATAATTTATAAACGCAAGAAGACGTATGGAAACACAAGCGAGACATTCAAAAGCAAAAGAAGAATCACTAGATTAGGTTACATACATGTTTAATTTAGTGTTTGGATACAAAGATTACAATTGAACTGATGCAAGTGTATTCAAAGTCTATTCATATAATTTATAAACGCAAGAAGACATGTATGGAAACACAAGTGATACATTCAAAAGCAAAAGAAGAATCACTAGATTAGGTTACATACATGTTTAATTTAGTGTTTGGATACAAAGATTACAATTAATTTGCAAGAAATTGAGAAGTTTCAATTTTTCTCAATTATCCACAGCATGAACCATCTCCCCCAAATCTTGAAATTGAAGTTCCAAATCCATGAATTTTCATGGAAAACATGAAGAATCATAGATTCGTAACCATTTGACACTGGTTTAATGTGATTTACAATAAAAACATGGATCGAAAATCGAAAATGCTCACAGGATCGAATAGGTGGGATATATCGGCATTACATGTGCATTTCGTATCACACAGGTGGTGATGGGGACATCATGTGCACTCGCACGCCCCCCACCCTACGCATGTACTCAAGGAGGAGAAAGGCCCCACTATCGATCTGGATCGACGATGGCATCTATGGAGGACCTCTTAGTTAGGGGGCTGTGCTATGGAGCATTGGAGTGGACCCGATCATCATGTGGATTCCATCATTGGATCTCATGATCGTGGCCCACTACCCTAGATGATCTAGGATTTTGAGTTTTGATTATTATCATTATTAGACACATCATGAACGGTTTTGATTGCGTAGATTAGTTGTTATTTTTGTTACTTCATCTCTAAGTATTAGTGTGCGCACATGGCGTGGCTTTTGAGGTTTAGGGTTTTTTTATAAATAAGCAACCCCATGTAGGTATTTTTCATTGAAGTTTTATGAATAAAATTCTACCTTTTTTTCTTCTTCTCTATCTCTCTGAGTTGAAGAATCTAATTGGGTGTGAAACCCTCCCTTCCTCAAAGGGCTAACTACCGTGGTGCGAAGCCACAACCATCCCACATCATCTTCACCCCTACACCCCACATTCATCATCTTCTACAACCCTCCCGTCTTCAGATTCACCCCTTTTTGTACCCAGGTTCTCCACAGCAGATTTTCATATTCTGGCTCACCAGAGGGGCTGAAACTTCGGCGGAGCATCACGCATAAACCGGGCAGCGGATCGACACGAGATTTGGTGTGTGAGTGGGCCATCCCTGGCCGATCCCACCCTAGGTGGCCTTTTCCGGTTCCTTAGGCCCCACACACGTGCGGACGGGGATTCACGCACGTGCGCCTGGGCCGGGTTGCTGTCCACACGCGTGGATCATCTCAGGTTCTCTCTTCTATTTCTCTCCTCTCTCGCCTTAAATCCCCAACCCTAACCCTAGATAGTCCCAAATTCCAAGTATTTCCAACTTTTACAAACCCTAGATTTTCCCCTAATTGAAACATGGTGAATCTCTTGAATTGGGGAACAATTTTGTGCAAGAGTGGATGAATCTCTTGAATTGGGGAACAATTTTGTGCAAGAGTGGATGAATCTTACACTCCTTTGGGCATTGTTTGGTTTATAATTTTACTTGATCCATCCCTAAACTTGTGTAGGCTTGGACCCTTGTAGATTCCCCTTGATTGAATGTTTGATTGTATGTGGGGCGTGGAATTTTGTGATTGTTGAAAATTGGTATGCTCTAAAGCTTGAAATCTTGCATGTCATATTTAATTTCATGTCATGCATTAAATTTAGTATCAAAGCCTAGGGTTTTCATAGGGGAATGCATTGCATGTTTAGGGTTTAGTTTATTTATGTCTATTTTGCATCAAGTCTCCTCATATAGGGTTGTTTAGGACCCATCATTCACGATATGGGCCGCTGAATTTTCTGTTAACAAAAAATCCCCAAATTTCATGGCTGAATTTTCTGTGAACAAATTATTTAGGTAGTTATATTGCTGGAATTTTAGTAGCATTGTGTAGTTTCCCTCATATAGAGTCCTATAGGATCATTCAGTCCCATTTAGACACATATAGTTGTATTAGAAGGTCTTTGAGTTGAGTCAATGGTTGTTTGCCCACACGTACTGGTCGTGGTTTTGGTTTGCACCCTACGCTAAACATGGAGCAATTGTAAGAGTTAATGAACAACATAACCTGGCAGTTTGAGTCTTTGAGTAGGCGCTTGGAACAACGTATTGACCAACGCTTGGATCAACTTAATATGCACGTTACGCAACTAGAGACCTTCGCCCGGGCAAACCCCGCCATTGGGAAAGATGTCCAATCTCAGGCAGGTGGTCAGGAGGATAGACAAAGGAATGAGGGTAGCCAAAGAAACAGTCATGGGCGTGCACCCGTGCACCCACCCCGCGAGGGGCATCATGATCATTATGACAACTCCTCAAGGGAGTTAGAGTAGAGGCCCATACGTTTAATGGCCACTTGGACCCTAAAGCTTTTCTAGGTTGGTTGGCGGATATGGACTACTATTTCGAGTGGTACGACTTGTCGGATACTCATTGAGTCCGATTTGCCAAGATAAAGCTTGTGGGCCAAGTAAAGAGGTTTTGGACTATTATGGAGCGAAAGAAAGAAAGGTTGAGGGAGCCCCCAATAGTCCATTGGGGAGAAATGAAAGAAACTTTAAAGGAGAAGTACCTTCCTTTCTCTTATCACTTGAGGTTGGTTGAAGATTGGCAGTCTCTTCGACAAGGTTCCATGTGTGGCTGAATGCATTGAGAAATTCGAAGAGTACTTGACCCGGTGTGAAGTTGAAGAGGACCCCGTACTCACTCTTGCTCGATTTAAGACGGGCCTCCGTTCTGACATTAGGAGAGAGTTGCTTGCTAAGGACATAGACACTCTTGAACAGATGTATCAAGTAGTGTTGGAGGTCGAGCAATACCTCAAAGCATCTGTGGGAAGGCGGTTTGAGTTTCGTGATTCTGGCGCTAAGGCTAACCTTTTTGGGGCTAAGCCTGGCACTGGATATCAATACAAGTCTTCCAGTAGTTCTCAATCTAGGCCCAAGGATGATAAGGGTAAAGGAGTTGTCGGGTCTAGCTCGCGCAAAAGTGATGTAACTAGGTGTTTTAGATGTCAGGGGTTTGGTCACTTTGCCCGGCATGAAAGAGGGCACCAAGGTGTTCCTTATTGATGGGCAAGTAGAAGTAGTGCCCCCAGAAAGTGACTGTGAGGAGAAAGAATATGAGCCAACAGAAACCCCTGGTGATGAGGAAGAGGGAGTGCAAGAGTCTGCGACCCTTGCAGTTGCGCGTTGCGCTTTTGCAAAAGCAAAGAATACCGACGATTGGCGCCACAACACAATCTTCTATATTTACGCAAAATGTGGTGATAAGAGCTACAAGATGATGGTGGATAGTGGTAGTTGTGACAACGTGGCATCAACTGGCACCGTGAGCCATTTGGGCTTGAAGCTTGAAGGCCATCCTCGACCCTATAGAGTGTCTTAGGTTGATGAAACTTCCATTCTAGTCTTGCACTGTTGTCTTGTTCCTATTCAGTTTGGATCATGTAAAGACACACTTTGGTGTGATGTTGTTCCCATGGATGTTGGCCATATCATTTTGGGTAGGCCCTGGCTCTATGACAAGGATGTCACCATATTTGGTTGTTCGAATGTGTGTACATTTTGGTTTGAGGGCAAGAAAGTTAAGCTAAATCCACTTCCACCCAAGAACATGACTGGAAAGGAGTCCATCACAAAGAGTGGTGTGAGTGGCTCAAAAAAATTGAAGGAATCAAAGTCCAAGTCTAAGCCTCTTCATATTCTAAATGCCAAAAACTTTGAGCGAGAGACTGAGTCAGACTCAATGGTGTACGCTTTTGTGGCTAGGGAGAGTGCACCAGAGGCTAGTGTAGAGTTACTCACTGAGGCCATTCTGGTAGTGGATGAGTTTCGTGATATCTTTCCTGATATCTACCGGATGAACTTCCCCCTATGAGGTATATAGAGCACGCCATTGATTTAGTCCATGGGGCGACTCTACCAAACCTCCCTCATTATAGAATGAATCCAAAGGAGCATGCAGAGTTGAAGAGATAGATTGATGAGCTCCTAGAAAAGGGTTTCATTCGAGAGAGCATGAGCCCGTGTGCCGTACCCGCCCTTCTTACACCTAAGAAGGATGGCGTATGGAGGATGTGTGTTGATAGTAGGGCCATCAACAAAATCACAGTCAAGTATTGGTTTCTCATACCGCGTCTTGATAACATGTTGGATATGATGGCCAACGCTACTATCTTCTCAAAAATTGACCTCAAAAGTGGTTATTACCAAATCCGTGTACGCCCTGGTGATGAGTGGAAGACGGCCTTTAAGACGAAGGATGGGCTATACGAGTGGGTAGTCATGCCTTTTGGGCTGACTAATGCCCCAAGTACTTTCATGCGTATGATGACCCTAGTGTTGAGGCCCTTCATGGGGAAGTTCTTGGTCGTCTACTTTGATGATATCCTGATTTATAGCATGATCAAGGAACAACACCTCAACCATTTGAGGCAGGTTTGTGGGATCTTTAGAGCTGAAAAATTGTACGCCAACCTAAAGAAGTGTGCGTTTATGTATAACAGTGTTTATCTTCTTAGGTTTTGTTGCGTTAGCTGAGGGTGTGTCGGCGGATCCCGAGAAGGTCAAGGCCATCATCAATTGGCTTGAACCGTGCAATATTCATGAGGTGCACAACTTTCACTGCTTGGCTACCTTCTATAGATGGTTCATTTGAGGCTTCAGTTCCATTATGGCTCCCATCACGGATTGCATAAAAAGAGAGAGAGAGAGAGAGTTTCAATGGACGAAGGCAGCCTCGAAGGCCTTCAAGAAGATAAAGGTCAAGATGACTGAAGCTCCAGTCACGCGACTTCTGGATTTTTTGAAAGTTTTTGAAGTCGCCTGCAATGTGTCAGGAGTCGACATGGGAGGAGTACTTAGTCAGGAAGGGCACCGTGTTTCCTTCTTTAGTGAGAAACTGAATGAGGCAAAACAAAAATACTCCGCCTATGACAAAGAGTTCTATGCAGTAGTGCAATTGTTGTGCCAATGGCGTCATTATCTATTGCCGCAAGAATTCATCTTGTTCTCAGATCACGAGGCCTTGAGATATCTGAACTCTCGGAAGAAATTAAACCCTAGGCACACCAAGTGGGTTTAGTTCCTTCAAGAGTATACTTCTGTGCTTAAGCACAAGGGCGGTGTAGAGAATAAGCTTGCTAACGCGTTAAGTCGTCGAGTCGCGTTACTCAATTTCATGAGTGTCGAAGTCACAGGGCTAAAGCTTGTCAGAAAGGATCATTCTGAGTGCCCAGATTTTGGAGTTGTGTACGCATCGTTGTTAGAGAGTCCATCAGGGGCTAGCAGTGATTATTTGATATTGGACGGAATTTGTTTAGGAGTGACCGCTTATGCATACCTCGCACCTTTCTCCGCGATTTTTTTGTCTGGGAGTTACATTCAGGAGGGGTTGCGGGTCATGTTGGTCAAGACAAGACCATTGCCCTAGTGGAGGATAGATTTTATTAGCCAAGCCTCAAACGAGACGTTGCCAAAATTATAGGGCAGTGTCGTACTTGTCAATTGGCAAAGCAGAATACGGGGCTATACACACCTTTGCCAGTTCCATTCGCCGCTTGACAGGACATCAGTATGGACTTCTTGCTTGGGCTCCCCAAGACTATTCGGAAACACGATTCCATATTTGTTGTCGTGGACTGTTTTTCTAAAATGGCCCACTTCATTCCTTGTTCGAAGACCTTTGACGCATCTCATGTTGCCAAGTTGTTCTTTAGTGAGGTTGTCAAACTTCATGGGTTACCCAAAACCATAGTGTCTGACCGTGATGTGCGATTCATGAGTTATTTTTGGAAGACACTATGACATATGATAAATACTAGGCTCCAATTTTCTTCTGCCTACCACCCTTAGATCGATGATCAGATTGAGGTGGTCAATAAGAGCCTAGGAAATTTGCTCAGATGCTTAATGGGGGAGCACACCAGGACGTGGGACACTGCACTACCTATCGTCGAGTTTGCTTTTAATAGTTCTGTCAATAGATCCACAGGTTTAAGTCCTTTTAAAGTCGTTACTAGTTATAAACCTAGGAAGTCTATTGATCTTGTCCCTATGTCCCTATCCCATAGGCCATTAGAGTCTGCAGAGTCCTTTGCACATCACATTCATTCATAGCATCAAGAAATCAGGCAAAAGATCAATTCTAGTAATGAACATTACAAATTTCTGTAGGAATTCAATGTAGGGGACTGTGATGGTCTGCACCAGGCCAGATCGGTACCCTCAGGGAGCTGTTCGTAAATTACACGCGCGTAGTGCTGGACCATTCAAAATTATAAAACAAAACGGTCTCAATGCGTATGTGGTAGATCTTCCACCTTCCATGGGAATTAGTTCCACATTCAATGTAGAAGATCTAGTTGCATTTCAGGAGACCACTGATACATGTCCAGCCTTTCACCTAACCATATTAATTTCCCAGACCTTTCCCTTGATCCATGACCCATTCCCGACCCATCTTCCCAGCCTCTACCTCCCATACCTACCCTTCCTACACCCAGAGAGGAGATAGAGGATATTCTGAACCATCAGATAGTATCGACGTTGGATGGCGGATTGCAAAAGTTCTTGGTCAAGTGGAAGTCACGCCCAACTTTAGACAATACGTGGCTCACTGAGAGGAGCTTCAGGGACTTGATCCTGACATCTTAGAGCGGTTTAAGAGTTTTGTTTCTTCACAGCCGGGGAGAGTTGATGGGGACATCATGTGCATGCGTACGCCCCTCACCCTCCGCACATACTCAAGGAGGAGGAAGGCCCCACTATCAATCTGGATCGATGACGACATCTATGGAGGACCTCTTAGTTAGGGGGCTGTGCTATAGAGCATTGGAGTGGACCTGATCATCATATGGATTCCACCATTGGATCTCATGATCGTGACCCACTACTCTAGATGATCTAGAATTTTGAGTTTGGGTTATTATCATTATTAGAAACATCATGAACGGTTTTTATTACGTAAATTAGTTGTTATTTTTGTTACTTCATCTCTAAGTGTTAGTGTGCGCACATGGCGCGGCTTTTAGGGTTTAGGGTTTTCTTATAAATAAGCAACCCCATGTAGGTATTTTTCATTGAAGTTTTATGAATAAAATTGTGTTTTTTTCATCTTCTCTATCTCTCTGAGTTGAAGAATCTAATTGGGTGCAAAACCCTCCCTTCCTCGAAGGGCTAACTACCGTGGTGCGAAATCACAACCATCCCACATCATCTTCACCCCTACACCCCCACATCCATCATCTTCTACAACATTCCCGTCTTCAGATTCACCCCTTTTTGTACCCAGGTTCTCCTCCACAGTAGATTTTCAGATTCTGTCCCACCAAAGCGACTGAAACTTTGGTGGAGCACCACGCACAAATCGGGCAGCGGATCGACACGAGATTTGGTGTGTGAGTTGGCCACCCCTGGCCGATCCCACCCTAGGTGGCCTTTTCTGGTTCTGTGGGCCCCACACGTGCGGATGGGGATTCACGCACGTGCGCCTGGGCCGGGTTGCTGTCTACACGCGTGGATCATCTCAGGTTCTCTCTCTTCTATTTCTCTCCTCTCTCGCCTTAAATCCCCAACCCTAACCCTAGATAGTCCCAAATTCCAAGTATTTCCAACTTTTGCAAACCCTAGATTTTTTCCCTAATTGAAACATGGTGAATCTCTTGAATTGGGGAACAATACTTTGCAAGAATGGATGAATCTTACACTCCTTTGGGCGTAGTTTGGTTTATAATTTTACTTGATCTATCCCTAAACTTGTGTAGGCTTGGACCCCCGTAGATTCCCCTTGATTGAATGTTTGATCGTATGTGGGATGTGGAATTTTGTGATTGTTGAGAATTGGTATGATCTAAAGTTTGAAATCTTGCATGTCATAATTAATTTCATGTCCTGCATCAGGTGGGATACAAGATATATCGTGGGATATATCGGCTGATATCATCGATATTTAAAACACTGACCGTTGCGGCTACCATTACTGATTCGGAATACCTTCCTCTTGACAGTGATCCATCAATGTTGATTGGGTAGCACTTAAGATAATATGACTAAATGTTTTAGCTACTACTTTGCATGAAATTTGAAATCCATGATACCTTCCTTGTATCATGAGACTGCTGAAGAGATGGAATTCTGTGGTAGTTTTGTACTCTAAAAAATGTCGTTAGGATATTTTAGTTGACAAGTGATATCGCTAATTTTAATGAAGGGGAGAATCTTTGAGAGACTATTACTAGGGGTGTACATCGAGTCGAACCGAGTCGAGCTGGCCTCAGCTTGGTCACCAGGCACACCCAGCTTGAACTTGGCTTGGCTTGGTGACCGAGCCAGCATCTCCAGCTCAAGCTCGGCTCGATCAGCAATCGGACCAGTTCAAGTCGAGTTCGAGCTAGTTTCGAGCTTCGAGCTTTCGAGCTGTGTTCGAGTTCATTTTTCGAGCGGAGTTCGAGCCTAGATTGATGGACGCATTCGATGTTGGTCAATAGCTCATCAACTAGACGATCCAGATTGATGGGCACGTTCAATCTTGGTCGATAACCTATCAATCGAACGATCCAGATTGGCCTTACTGTATCATTTTCCTAAGGAGTTGCAGGCGGCTTATTGGCAAGCTGAGTGTGCGAACTGAGCTTGCGGACAAAGAACGGGCGATCTGAGCGTGCCAAACACCGAACAGGGACAGGGCGAGCTAAGCGTACGAGCTGAGAGTGTGCCGGATAGGGAACAGGTGATCTGAGCATCTAGGCAGGGCGAGTTGAAATTTGAGAGTGTGCCGGACAGGGTGAGCCGGAGAGAAGGGAGAGACTAGAGAGAGAGAGGAGTTGCTGGAGAGGAGGGACAGACTAGAGAGAGAGGAGTTTGAGTGGGCAAGGGGCGCCGGGCAGCAAGGGAAATGGGTTAGGGTTTAGGGGCGCCGGTCGTGCGTTTAAGGGAATTGGGTCTTAGAGAATAGAGAGAGTAGGTTTTTTTTTTTTAAAAAAAAATTAAATTAAATTATAAAGGGTATATATACCCCTGCACAGAGTCGAGTCGAGTCGATCCGAGTTCGAGTTGGATTCGATCCGAGTCGAATCGAGCTGGGGCTAGCTCAAACTCGGCTCGAACTCGTTTTCGAGCTCCAAAAATCAGCTCGACTCAATTCGAACTCAGGTTCGAGTCGAGTCAATTCGACCTTTTTCAAGTCGAGTCGAGTGAGCCAACTGAGCTAGCTCGATTCGTGTACACCCCTAACTATTACACTGCACGTAGAGGGATGTGGCTAGAGTTGGGACTTCATAGACTAGTGATGTCATGTTGCACTTTGGAACGTTGTTTTGAGATTAAGGAATAACAAAATTTTGACCTTCTGATGGGGCTTAACCCTGAGTATGGATCGGTTCTTACTCAGATTCTCAATTGAGAACCTCTTCCTCCACTTGGGACAATCTTTGCACTTCTTCAACAAGAAGAAAGTCGATGCAAAGTTATGTTGGAGAGTCGGAGATTGTATCTATTGCTCTAGAGTGCTCTGCTTTGGCAATCTCATATTGTCGTGGACATGGTGTGTTAGGTAGGTGGTGGTGGCCTTACCCAATTCGATCATGGTGATGGATTCAAATATGGCTTATATGGTGTGGATAGTGTTCTGATGTGGGTTGTGTTTGTAATGACTTCAGTTGTGGTCGTGGTAGGGTGTTTAGTGACGAGAAGGATAAGTTGCATTGTACTCATTGTGGGCGCCCTTGCCATACAAGAGCATCATGTTGGGATTTAGTCAGTCGCCTACTAAGGGCCTATACCACTACTATTGAATTCCCTAAGAGGGTGTGGGCGGAGTCTCATGGTCTGGCGTCCCCAAGTGGTACAGTCCCATTAAATCTCCAAGAGGTACAGTACCATCAAATCTCCAAGAGAAGTAATTGTTGACCTACACCCTCACTAACCATTATTAAATGATCATCCTCCTCTCATCAGCTCAGCTTTCACTAACTAATTATATTTGCATCCGCCCACTTAGTGTTTAGATCCTTTACAAATCTAGCCTAGACCATTAGTTCTGGCACCTCAGATCACATGATAGGTACAAACGCTCAGTTTTATACCTATTTCCACATGCCATCATTGAATAATAGAGTTAAAATTGCTGAGGGTTCCTATGCTCGTGTTGACGGATGAGAACCATCCATGTATCCCCATCCATATCTTTGTCCTTTGTTCTTCATGCGCTACAATTGTTTACTAATTTATTGTCAATCAGTCGTCTTACTAAGTCTCTTAATTGTAGTGTAACGTTCTTCCCTTCTCATTTTTTTTTACGAACGGGCAACCTGGCAGACGATTGGCAGTGGCATGAGTCTAATGGCCTTTATCTTCTTCGACTTTCGAATAATGTTACATCAGCTTTCTAAACTTCTTGTAAAGAAGGGTCATGCAAGGATAGGATCATGTATTGGCATTAGGGCTGTACATCAAGCCAAGTCGAGTCGAGGTAGGCCAAGCTCGGCTTGACTCATCTGTGCTCTACTCGAGCTCGAGCTCACCATCGAGCTTAACATTGGAGCTCACCTGACTCAGCGATCAACCCAACCCAACCCAACTCAAGACCCAACCCAACCCGCACTCGACCCAACACCCAACCCAGCCCGACTCAGCGCCCAACTCGACCCAACCTAACCTAGTAGCCAACCCACACCTAACCCAGCCCACAACCCACCCGACTTAACCTACCCACCCCAAATCAAACAAATAATCAAATATTAAAAAAATATATAAATAAATCAAATCATCAATAGATGATAATTGATGGGTTTGGGTGTCACCTTTGTGGGTGCTGAGAGAGCGTGAGAGAGTTGGGTGACTGGCCGAGAGAGAGAGAGAGAGAGAGAGAGAGAGAGAGAGAGAGCTAGCTTGCGCACGCCGAGAGAGAGAGAGAGAGAGAGAGAGAGAGAGAGAGAGAGAGAGGAGTGCTTGCTTGATAGATGAGTCCTCGGGCTAGTAGCGGCAGGTTGGGTAAGGGAAAAAGAGGAAAAGGGAAAGGGAAATGTTTTTATTTTTTAGGTTTTATATGTGTGTGTGTGTGTGTGTGTGTGTGTGTGTGTATTTATTCGAGTCGAGATGCACCATGCTCGAACTCGTCTCGTTTTCAAAATGTGTTGAGACTCGCCCCGAACTGCCCTTCAAGCCTAGTCAATCCAAGCTAAATTGAGTTGAGTCGAGCGAGCTTTTTGAGCTAGCTTGACTCGTGTATAGCCATAATTGGCATCATCATCTTGGACATATGTCAACAAATAGTTTGAGAGTATTGCTTCCTTTTCCATTCAAGACTAAGGGTGATAATGTGTTATTATGTGAAACTTGTCAAATTGCCAAACGTTGTTGATCATCTTCTCCGAATGGTAGTAATGAACAATGTTATATGCATTTTGCTCTCATTCGTTCTGGTGTTTGGGGTACTTCACCAGTTACTTCTACGTTTGGTTGTAAATATTGTTTCAGTTATTGATGATCGGACTTGGAAGTACTTGATTCTATCATATGAAATCCAAAGACAAAGTGTGTTCCTTCTTTGGGATTTTTCATAAGATGGATGCTAATCAGTTCAACACCAAAATCAAAATCTTTCGTTCCGATAATGGTGGAAATGTCTCAAATGACTTTCAAAAATACTTGATGGAAGATGGTGTTGAATCACAAACCAATTGCTCCTATACCCTCAACCAACTGGGATAATTGAAAGTAAAAATGGGCATCTTTTAGAAGTTGCCCGTGCGCTTCTTTTAGAAATGAATGTTTCGAAAGCTCTTTAGGCTTAGCAATTTTAACTGTTGCTTGATCATTTTTCATAAGATGGACGCTAATTAGTTTGACACCAAAGTCAAAATCTTCATTCTGATAATGGTGGAAATGTCTCAAATGGCTTTAAAAATTACATGATGGAAAATGGTATTGAATCATAACCAGTTGCTCCTATACCCCTCACCAACTGGGATAATTGAAAGTAAAAAATAGGCATCTTTTAGAAGTTGCTCGTGCTCTCCTTTTAGAAATGAATGTTCGAAAGGTCTTTAGGCTGAGCTATTTTAACTATTGCTAATGTGATCAATATAATGCCCACTAGGATTTTAGGAGGAAAAGCACCAATCCCGGTTTTACAACCTAATCAACCTCTCTTTGTTATTTTTAGTCTTTTGTTGTGTGTGTTTTGTTCATATTCCCCACGTTTATGGGGACTAGTTAGACGCCATGGCTGTCAAGTGTTTCTTCAGGTTACTCGTGTATCCCAGAGGAATATAAGTGTTACTCTTGTGGCATTCCTGGTAGACGGTTTGTCTATATGGATGTCACCTTTTTCAAAGATACACCATTTTTATTCCCCTCTAGGGAAGTCTCTTATTTCTCCATCTTCGGTGGAATTCTCACCATCTTCATGTTTACCTCTAATGTTAATTTCCCTCCCTCTTCGTCTTCCATGTTAGTTTTTCCTCGGCCGTCGAGAACTTGAAGACATGTTTGACGGAAGCAACATGATGACTCGCTTTCACTTCATGGCACTCCTCAATCAGATGTTCTTGCACAAGGAATGCATTCGCATTTAGATTCAGTTGATCTTCCTATTGCTCTTTTTGCAAAGGAAGTGGTCATGCACAACTCATCCTCTTGCCAATTTTATATCTTATCATTCTCTTTCACCCTCATATTGTGCGTCAAATCCCCCTTCTACTTGCCCCTTTGAATGTCAAACAGGCCCCTTCTAATCCGGCGTGGGCAAGGGCCATGATGCAAGAGATGTGTGCCCTTGAGAAAAACCAGATATGGGACATTGTGCCACTCCCCATAGGAAAAAAGGTAGTTGGATGTAAATGGGTCTTCATAATCAACGCATAGACCCAATGGAGAAGTGGACCGTCATAAGCTTGTCTCATGGCTAACGGATTTACTTACATGAGATCTTTGCTCTAGTTGTGAAGTTGAACTCCATGCATGTGTTGCTTTCCCTGGCTACAAATCTCTCATGACCCCTTCACCAACTTGATGTAAAAAATGCCTTTCTACATGGGGATCTCCAAGAAGAAGTGTATACGGATCAAGGTAATCCGTATCGGTATTGGTTGGCGTAACGGTGCCCACCGTTACCTATACGGATATGGGGGTTTAACGGCGATACGAGGGCGTAACGGCCCATAACGGTGCAATTTTTTTTGCCAAAAAAATATGAAAAAATATAGATTAAATCTGGAATATTCTAAGCATTCCAAATATGCATTCATTTATAAATTGGAACATGTTTATGGTGGTGTAATGGTCCACTCTTTGGTGAGAAGTTGTATCGGACTGTCTTATGAATTTATGAACCAAACAACCTGGATTTGATTACAAAACTCATATATTTAATTTTCTAACTATCTACTATCAATGATAGATATATTAGAATGAATGTAATATGAAAATATCTTGCATGTGTAGGTGTTTGCAATTATTTTGCATAATGTATTCTATATTAAGTTATTAACAATTTAATATACTTGTGGCTGTGACTGTGATTCCTGTCCTGTGACCTGTCATCCTCAAGTCAAGAATATTAATATATATATATATATATATATATATATATATATATATATATATATATATATATATATATATATATATAGAGTAGTGTCTGATATACTCCCCTGCAACTTGATTAAGGATTACTTGATTGGTTGTTAGGGGAGCTATTTCAAATACAAGTTCGACAGTGTCAAGTGTGTGCTTGGCTGCTTGCAATAATACTGTTGTCTGCTGCAAATACTTACCTTAATACAAATATATACTTACAATCACAAGTCACCACCAAAATGAAAATCTGTTTTTTTATGGTTGCTCGACCTCCACATCATCATCATCGTCATCATCAGGCTGAGGCCGTCCAATAAGTAGAGGTGTTGCATATCCATAATATCCAGTGCCAGAAGGAAATACTAGGTTAACGAAACTAGAAGATGACTGATCCTAACTAGGCAACGACTCCGACCCCAAGTAAGGATATCCACTAGTGCCCATCGAATAGCTACACTAGTGCTCGTACTTAGGCTATTGAGAATCTTGAGATTGAGAGTGTGTCTGTGATGAGTAACTTGGATTTGGATCTGGATATCTATAATCATATGGATATGGATCAGGACTACTCCAACATGAATGTGATGGAATAGGCTCAGTATAACTATAATCATAATCCAATTGGCCATAAGAATATTCATCATAATACCCAGGACCATGAGTCTGTTGATGTTCTGGACCTCCTGGACCCAGTACACCTCTTGACCTACCCTCTTCCTGCTGGCTGTATAGTGACTCAGTACTCTCATAAGTTCGACCTCGTGTACTACCTTGTCGATGTTCATCGGCATCGCTATCTGTAGACGGTTGTATGTTGTGCTAAGCAACACCAGAAGTGCCAACACAAGGGGCAGAGGCGTCATCATCACCATCATCTGACACGGTCACGCTAGTACTGATCGTACTCTTTTGTTAATCTTGAGCCGTACCTGGCATAAAAGTTGCCCCTCTCACTGGGTCTAACACATCTGCACGACTCTCTTGTTGCACTGTGCGTATTTGTGGGTCATCAATTTCCAATTCTTTACTATCGTCTTCAATTTGCTTTTCCCTTGTTTCTAACCAAGGTAGAAGCGGGTCATCCTCATCATAAATATTGTCCAAGTTTATTGAACAGTAGTTTGTGTCATTGGCGGCTGTAATGCTCCTATGATGTCGTCGCATTCTTAGCTTCATATTGTAATGCATGAGGATAAGTCTATCCAATGTTCTAGTCTGCAATCTATTCATATTCTTTGAATGAATAAGCACAAAACAACTCCAATTACTTTCGCAACTAGAAGAAGATGTAGTTTGACTCAAAAATTTTACTGCAATTTTTTGAAGAGCCTTCGTACTATCTTCGAAATTCATCCACCATTCGGTTAGTTGCAACCTAGATACTGCATGCTATGTAAGAGCATCTCCAAAGCTACCTAGGCAATTTCCAAATGTATTTAATTCATTCAACGCCTTTATTTGCATATCTAAGTCAGGCTCTAATCTCTTTATCACATTCTTTAGCCTGACACGAACTTCATTATTCGTAACAAATGATTGGGCATATCTATACCTAGGATTTAGGTAGTAACCTGCTACATGAAGATCGTGATGGAGTTGTCTTGTCCATCTCTTGTCGATCATCCTCCAATTAAACTTCCAGCTTCTACAATTACGTTAAATTGCCAACTTTACTTTATCAATGGCATCGTATAGGAAGCCCATGGTAGGTGTTTCGTTGATTTCAACAAGACGGAGTACCCTCATTAGTGGCTCCATCACCTTTAGGATCAACTTGACCCTCTTTCGATATTCATTGTCCCGTATGGTGTTCACAACTTCAACTGGTTCGCTGATGTCTTCTACCCATGTTTTGTATTGAGCCAATCTCGAGGAGCGAACATCTCACTCAACTCTCTCCTATGTTGGTATAAACTCTCTAATGCTATAAACTTTGTTGCGAATCTAGTCGCAGCAGGCCTCAACAACTCTTGTCCTTTCGTGAACTTCCTGATTATTGCGACTACTTGATTATGGTTGTAAATAAACGTCATTACTTCTCTTGCCCTTTCGAGCATTTCCTTAACATTCTTCTTCTTCCTAATATCTTCCAATATAAGATCAATATTGTATGACAGAACATAGTGACCAAAAAAGATGTGGTCTCTTTTTCATTAACTTATGTCTTGCAAACTTATATGATGCTTCATTATCTGTCACAATCTGCACTACGTTCTCCTCCAACTCATGCACAACTTTATCCATTAGTCTAGTAATATAATTAGAATCTTTTGTTACGTCTGAGGCATCAATTGACTTGTGGTATATGATTCTTAAGTGGCAGTACACCATGAAGTTGATCATGCTGCATCTGGTTGGGCCAGTCCAACCATAACACATGATTGTGCATCCTCTGGCTTGCCATACAGGTTTAAAGGTAGCCACGTATGCTTTCACATCTACATACTCTGCATCTGTTCATTTCCCCCTTATATCCCTAGCCATGGGAGCTTTAATTCCTTCACCTGCTTCTGTTGCTGCATCAATTACCACCTGCCAATATGAAGAATTGGTCGCGTTATGAGGTATGTTGGTATGTATAAATAACTTTGATGCTGCCCTACCTAGCTTCTTAATGGAAGTTCTATTCCACATTTGTTTTATCTTCTTTTGTTTAGTTGATTCTTTCCTAAAAAGGATTGGATCCCAAACATACGTCATAACCCACCAAACCTACTCCCCCATCCCCCCCCCCTCGTATCACGTATTGACCCACTCGCGTTAAACATGCGGCGACATTCTTCTTCTTCACGAGCTAGACGCAAGCTCTCTCTCTCCTAGCTATGGTTAGTTCTCGATCTGAATCTTCATCAAAATCAATAATATCTTCATCACGAACGCCCATATATTTAGGACCAAACTCCTTCTGTTGAGCCGCATCCAAAATCTCATCTTTCTTCTTTTGTCCAATAGCACGTTTACCCTTCGACTCATCTAGAGTAGCTTGCATTAAAATCATTATCTCTTTCAGTGCTCTAGTACATCACGCAACTTAACCCTTTCGATGTGCCAAATGTTGTTTAAGACGCGTAATTCCACCAATTACTAGTCTATCACAATCCTTGCACTTCATTTGGTGCCTGGTACCACCAACCCTCTGACAATGTTGCCACCCAATATCCTCACTTAGTTGTTGGCCAGACCAAGGCATTTCAGGTAGATACTAGATATAGATTAGATATGACCTATGTCTATGTGAGATTGTGAGTCTACTCATGATGCGGACACCAGGCCATTCAAAGTATATCAATGCAGGCGGCGTACGTTACCCGTGTCAATGTGGTTAGATGACAGATACAGGTTGGGTCTCTAGAGGTTGAAGACCTTACACATGTGTTCGTGACATGTGTAAGTTGCTTTAGGAGACATTTGGACCGTTAGATCATCACGACCCACCTTCATTACACAACCTTCACGGCGCTATCATCGGGGCCCATCGGGTATTTTTAATTTGCATTTAGTTTATGAACATTTGACTTATTTAAGTTTTGAGACAGTTTGTGCATAATTTTGCGTGAATTTCTTTTTTTTTGAAACTTTTTTTAGTAGGGGTATTTTGATAATTTCATGTAATTATGAATTTATGAGGGTTGCCCTAAACCCATAGCATGTTATGTTATATTTATGAAAGAAAAAAGAGAGTTTTTTGCTTCTGACGATTTCGTCTTCGACTTCCAGTCATTGGAAGAGGGTGTGAGACCCAGGTAAACGATTTCTCATCCTCTACTTCTTTCTTCTTCTCTCTTTTCTCAAGGTACTCTTTTTTTTAACCCCATTCTCTTCCTTTTCTCCTAGAATCTTTAGATATAGAAGCCAAATCTTGTTTCTTTTTTATCTAAATCATTAGATCTCAAAAGATTTTCATCCCCACATAAAACTCATTACCCAAATCTAAATTTGAAGAACCACCAATTCTTTTCTAAATTTTCCAGATTTCCCAATCCGGGAAATTCCTATTTTTCTGGATTAGAAAATCCACTTGGATCGTTAGACGGACCAATTGCAAGACGAAAGTTCTATCTTTCGCCAGATCCAACTAAATTCAGATTTTAAGATTCAATACTTCGTGTTTATGATGGATGGCCCTAATCAATGCTATATTAACCTTATTTCTTTCTTGTGTTTATGATGTATAAGGCAAGCTGATATTTTATTTGTTTTTTAAGATTACATGAATCTGTCCCTTTCAAATACCATACTCATTTAAGGTTGGATTAGGCCGTCCTATATCAATTCGCTATTCTAAATTTATATACAGTTTTCAGAATGTAATCAATAAAGATGATTTTATGTTCTAAATCCTAAGAAGCTCTAAAACCTGTCCAATATAAGAAAACATAAAAAAATATAAAATCACAATAAGAATATGTAAAATGGACATTAGTATCTTCTACTATGATTAACACATCATATTCTACCATTAAAACAACAACACATTGAATAAAAATTGATTTTTGGATTTATTTATTTATTTATTATTATATTTTTTTAAGGGCCGAAAATAGTGCGTAATAGAAAACAATTATAAAAAAAATATAAAATCACAATAAGAATCTGTAAAATGAACATTAATATGTTTTACTATGATTAACACATCATATTCTACTATTAAAACAACAACACATTGAATAAAAATTGATTTTTTGATTTTTTTTTTAAAAAAGGGCGAAAATAGTGTGTAAATAGAAAAAATTTATAAAAAAATATAAAATCACAATAAGAATATGTAAAATGGACATTAATATGTTCTACTACGATTACCACATCATATTCTACCATTAAAACAACAACAAATCAAATAAAAAATGATTTTCGAACTTTTTTTTTTTTTAAAAGGGCTGAAAATAGTGCATAAATAGAAAAAAATTATAAAAAATATAAAATCACAATAAGAATCTGTAAAATGGACATTAATATGTTCTACTATGATTAACACATCATATTCAACCATTAAAACAACAACACATTAAATAAAAAATGATTTTTTGAATTTGAAAAAAAAAGGGCCTAAAATAGTGCGTAAATAGAAAAAAATTATAAAAAAAAAATATAAAATCACAATAAGAATCTGTAAAATGGACATTAATATGTTCTATTATGATTAACACATCATACTCTACCATTAAAACAGCAACACATTACATAAAAAATGATTTTTCGAATTTTTTTTTTTTAAAAGGCCTAAAATAGTGCATAAATAGAAAAAATTATAAAAAAAATGTAAAATCACAATAAGAATCTATAAAATGGACATTAATATGTTTTACTATGATTAACACATCATATTCTACTATTAAAACAACAACACATTAAATAAAAATTGATTTTTCGAATTTAGAAAAAAAAGGGCCGAAAATAGTGCGTAAATAGAAAATAATTATAAAAAAAATATAAAATCATAATAAGAATCTGTAAAATGGACATTAATATGTTCTACTATGATTAAAACATCATATTCTACCATTAAAACAATAACACATTTAATAAAAATTGATTTTTCGAATTTAAAAATAAAAAAAGGCCTAAAATAGTGCGTAAATAGAAAAAAATTATAAAAAATTATAAAATCACAATAAGAATTTGTAAAATGGACATTAATATCTTCTACTATGATTAACACATCATATTCTACCATTAAAACAACAACACATTGAATAAAAATTGATTTTTTGAATTTTAAGAAAAAGGGCCGAAAAGAGTGCGTAAATAGAAAATAATTATAAAAAAATATAAAATCACAACAAAAATCTGTAAAATGGACATTAATATGTTCTATTATGATTAACACATCATATTCTACCATTAAAACAGCAAAACATTAAATAAAAATGATTTTTCGAATTTTATAAAAAAGGACCGAAAATAGTGCGTAAATAGAAAATAATTATAAAAAATATCTATAAAATCACATCCAAAATCTGTAAAATCGACATTAATATGTTCTATTATGATTAACATATCATATTCTACCATTAAAACAACAACATATTAAATAAAAAATGATTTTTCGAATTTATAAAAAAAAAAAAGAAGAAAAAAACTTGCCGTTTTTCGACCATTACGCCCTGACCGTTACGGGGCAGTAACGGCCGTTACGGAGCTGTTACGCATACAGAATGGGGGGTTTGGACTCCGTATCGCGTAACGGCCCAGATCATTACCGTTACATATCGGCCGTATTCTGAATTACTTGATAAGGATCCTCCAAGCTTTCTCCCTACTATTAGGAAGGAGTTTGTTTGTAATCTCCGCTAAGCTATTCATGCATTGAAGCAATCTCCCTGTGCATGGATTTAGTGTTTCAATGATCATCTATTGAAGCTTTGGGGGGGGGGGGGGGGGGGTGCCCGTATCGCGTAACGGCCCAAATCGTTACTGTTACGTACCCCATATCGCGTAACGGCCCAGATCGTTACTGTTACGTATCGACTGATATGGCCGATACGTAACCGATTCTGAATTACTTGATAAGGATCCTCCAAGCTTTCTCTCTACTATTAGGAAGGAGTTTGTTTGTAATCTCCGCTAAGCTATTCATGCGTTGAAGCAATCTCCCTGTGCGTGGATTCAGTGTTTCAATGATCATCTGTTGAAGTTTGGGTACATGCGGAGTAATGTGAATCATACCCTTTTCTTCAAACATATTATTGGCCTTTCCGTTGTTATTGTGTATTTTGATGATATTATTGTCATGGGTGATGATGTTGATACAATCATTCTTTGAAATTGCTTTTAAGCAAGGACTTTGGGCCCCCTTTGCTATTGTTTGTGCATTGAAGTGGTTAGATCTCGACAAGGGAAGTATACTCTTGATCTTCTACAAGACAACAGTCTTCTTGGTGCAAGGCCCATGGATACTCCCATTGAGCCGAATCCTCACCTTCAACTTGATAGTGGTGACCCTTTGCCAAATGTAGGAATGAATTAACGTTTGGTGGGCAAACTTATCTTACCATTGCATGTACTGATATTACATATGTTGTCAGTTTAGTGAGCCAATTTATGCATGCTCCCCGGACATGTCATCTTGATGTTGTGTATCATATGTTTAAATTTATGAAAGGTTCTCTAGATCGAGGTGTTTTTTATTCTCAACATGGTCATCTTCAAATTGAGGCTTATACGACCACTATTGAGCTGGGAATTCTTCTGATCATCAATCTACTTTTGGTTATTGTACCTTAGTGGTGGCAACCTAGTTACCCGGAAAAGCAAGAAGCAATCTGTTGTGGCCCACTCTAGTGCTAAAGCAGAGTATCGGGCCATGGCTCATTTTGTCTACAAGCTTCTATCGTTGAAGAACTTATAGAGTTAGGCTTGCCTTTCTCTTTTGGTTATTTGACAATTTAGTCTCCATTCACATCTCTTCTAACTCAGTCTATCATGAGCATACCGACCATATTGAGGTTGATTGCCACTTCATCCATGAAAAAGTGGTCTCAAAGGAAGTTTCCATGTCACTTCAGAAATCGGATGATCAACTTGCTGATTTTTTTAATTAAGGAAACCGGTCATCATTAATTACATCTCATGCACTCCAAGTTGGGCATGATCAATATTCATGGTCCACCTTGAGGAAAGTGTAGAGACATTTTATTTGTGTAGGCATGTGTGCATGTGTATCCTTCTTTTGTATCCATGAGTACTAGTCTGCGCTCCTTTATTAGTTTTAAATTGTTAACCCCTTCTGGGGACTAACACCTGAGACTATTGCCCTAAATCTCCCTCTCTCCTCTCTCCTCTCTCAGCTCCTTTTTTTCCATCCTCTTCTCTTCTCCTCATGGCGTGCTGTAATGGCCATTATGTAACAATAACAGGGGCAACTGTTACCCTTTACAAGGTCGTAACAGCCATTAAGGAAAAAAATGACCTGTAATTACACTATGCCCTTGTAATGAACGTAAGAGCCTCGTAACGGTACGTCACGGGGCCAATACGGGTTTTCATTACAAAAAGAAAGGAAAAAAAGAGAGGCTGTAATGGCTTTTACATTCTGGATCGTAATGTTAATAGTGGTGGCAAAGTTACTGTTACAGAATACCTTGCTTCTCCTTCCCTTTTTCTTCTTTACTTGTTTCCTTCTTCTACACCCAGTGGCTTATCCAAATAGTTTCCATATGATTGGGATAGGGAGGTATGGATCTGTGGATAGGATTCATGCCTTACTAATGGAGAAACTGCTGAATGTTTTTGTTTTCTTCTTGGGAAATTGCCTTGTTTGCATATGTTTTCATCTCCGTTTTCATCTCCTCTTGAAACATCGTGTTCTGCAGGTTTTGAATCAAATCGTATATGAACTTCCAGCAGAACATCCATTGGCTGAAACAAGACCTCTCCGTGAACTTCTTGGCCATACCCCTCCTCAGGTTTGAATGGAAGACTTTAAGTTTTCTTATATTGTTTCATTTGTATCTTTATTGGTAACAGAATAGATCCTTATACCAATGCTAGGTGTTACTTTCTCGACATCTAATAGTTTTGGTTTAAAAAGCTATAGAAGGGAACTCTTAATTGGAGAGCCGTCACTTCTAAGCAGCAGTTTCATTATAGAAAGGATTTAATTCACATAATCTACATGCTGTTATCTTTAGATGTGCCTGATTAGTAAGCTGTTTAACCTTAGAAAAAAGGAATACCCACTTGATATTTCTGTTTCTTTTGTCCTTTGTATTTATATTTTCTGTATCATCTAAATCTGTATTGCAATCAGTTATTTGCACCAAAAAGATTCACACGACCTGATTGTGATTACACATTTGCTTAAACTTTCAACGGCTTCCTATTTTGCTCTTTAGTCTTTACCAATTACTTGTTTTCCAGTAATTTCTTGCCAATGAATGCGATTACCTCCAAAAATCACCTGAATTCAAATCCAAAAGCAAGGATTACATCTGACATCTGAAATTGAAGTAATTACAAGGAAAAATAGAATTCACATGGAAATATGACATTGTGATCAGTATCACTTGCATGCTACTTTGTTTTCTTTATGGAAAGGATTAAT
This sequence comes from Magnolia sinica, assembly GCF_029962835.1. Lineage (NCBI taxonomy): Eukaryota > Viridiplantae > Streptophyta > Magnoliopsida > Magnoliales > Magnoliaceae > Magnolia > Magnolia sinica. The sequence goes on along the minus strand of NC_080575.1, from coordinate 61,788,113 downwards.
AACTTTCTAGAGAATTGATCATCATGTAATACTTTTTGCAAACCAATTAAGTTCATTATGCTATCATATCCCATGCATCTCCATACTCATTGTGCATTGCCATTTGTGAGTCTGCCATCTCCTACTTCTTAACTGTGAAATTTGTGGATGACTGCTATCTCGGGACTTTCGTTAACTTTTTAGGGCATGTTTGTGTTGCGCAGCACGCCAACAACGCAGTGAACCAAGATCTAATCTCCGGTCTCACCCACAAACGATAAACAAGAAGAAATATAAACTAGAAACAGATCAAAGCAATCAAAATAAACCACAAGACAAGATATACGTGGAAAAACCCCAAAGGCCCAAACTAGGGTAAAAAACCATGGATGCAAACTTCCACTATGAAGAAAAACGAAGATTACAAGGCAATATACTAACCTCTCCCTTGGAAATACAGAGAAAACCCTTTGCCAACACCTTAGAATTATTTCCCGTCCCCTAGAAAAGCCCTAAGGACACCTATTTATAGTTTAGGCAACTTCCCTTTCGCACCCTTGCGAAAACCGACTCAAATTTCCGCAATCCACATCAAATCCAGAAACGAATCTGCATAACCTCGACTGGTCGTGCAGACTGCACGACCGGTTGAGCGGACCCCTAGACCGGTCGAGCATGGGCCACGACTGGTTGAGCACCTTAGAACCCAAAAATTGATGCTCGCTAGACTTTGAGTCAAGCCAGTCCATGACTAGTCATGGAGACTGCACAACCGGTTAAGCAGGGGCCACGACCGGTCGTGCGGCCCCCAGATGTGGTTCCACATTCAACAGTTTGATAAGTGGGAATCCATGGAAAAGGAAAGAAAATCATGGAATCCATGATATAATTATTATACCTTTCGACTTCTACAATTCCCATGCACAACTTTTAAGGTGACCATTTGAGATGAATTGGAGATTTCCACTTGCAAATTAAGCTTGAATCCATTTCTCAATAGTTCCTTGGGAAGTAATGATTATGATTCCTTTGTTTTCCCGTGGGTTCCCACTTATCAAACAAGCCCTAACAGTTCTTCATTGGAGCAAATCTTGAGAAAGATAGGAAGATTTAATTGAACGAATGGTAGGGTTTCAAAATCTATGGGTTGCTCAGATATATTCTTGTTTTAAAGTTGGTTTTATCATTTATAAGGTTTAGGTTAATTATCAATTCTGGAGTTAGGTGCATGATTTCTGCTGAAGGAATTTTATGTTCTTTCTAAGACTTGTTTGGATAACAAGCTAAGAATAAACATGTATTTGAAATATCAACTAAAAATACAAAATTGTGGTACTGGTGGGGGCTTGGTGGCGGTACTCTTTCCCTCATTTTGTCTCTTTGGAATCTTAGTTTGGTCTCGATCGTTTGGGTTCTTGGGAAGGAAGAAAATGATCTTTGATTTATTATTATTATTATTTATATATCATGGAATGGGATAAAAATAAAGGTCCTGGACTTGTGCTTTTTGATCAGTTTTGCCCCTTTCTGATTCATTTCTTTGCAGCCAGAAATTGATACAACTCGGACAAAACTGAGTCATACCATATGTTGGGGGGGGCGGGGTGAGAGAGAGAGAGATTTGAGCTGCTCTCTGCGCCATTCGATATGGGCCGGTAAGGAAATTGGGTACTGACAATCCAGTGACATGCAGATATTCAAATTACAAACTCAATTCACTCAAACTCGCGTATGTAATCATTCAATGCAAAACGTTACATTTTCAGCACCAGAATGGTTGACTCATGTGATTAGTAGGTAACTAGCTCATCATTATCGGCCCATTCATGATGGACAACTTCCAATTTCGAGAGAGAGATTTGGGCTGCTCTCTGCACCATTAGATATGGGCCGGTAAGGAAATTGGGTACCGACAATCCAGTGACATGCAGATATTCAAATTACAAACTCAATTCATTCAAACTCGCATATGTAATCATTCAATGCAAAACGTTACATTTTCAGCACCAGAATGTTTTACTCATGTGATTAGTAGGTAACTAGCTCATCATTATCAGCCCATTCATGATGGACAACTTCCAATTTCGAGTGTGTACTTTGAAATGTTTTAAAAGCTTTATTTACACTTTTTGCAATGGCATATCCAAGAAATACCATCAATCAATCACTCTTCCCGGGGCCCTGCCTTCAGCATTTGAACTTGAAGGATTTATCACAGGTTGTTGCTGGTGGAGTACTGGGATCTGTCATCGCTGCTATTGGCCATTTGGTCAATGAAGTTGTTGCTCGAGCTTGATCTCATGTTCAGAAGATGTCTTTCGATGTTCTCTTTGTTCCTCAATCAGCAAAGCTGGTTCTCAATAACCTGCAGGATGGGGAAGCTACTTGAAGACCTGTGATTCCAATTGGTTATTCATATTTGTTATCCATAACGTTATTATGGACTACGTTGAATGTCCTTTTCAGTTTACTTATGGTATGTGTGATAAGAATCAATGGTCTGTTGTTGTTTCTTTAACTGATTGTAATCCTTTAGGTTAAAAGGCTCATTCTTTTCACAAAACTACTGTAGCAGTGGAGTCATGTGGTGAATCAGCCTTCCACTAGAAAAATTGTCATTCTTTCAATGTAATGAAGCATAGTTTACTTGGAAGTAAGTTACAGCTTTTTGGATCCATATTGGTAGTAGTTTCCAGAATCCTAGAAAGTACAAATAAAAGATCCTCATGCAATCATGAATGGATAGCATTGGGAGCAAGGTTTTAAATCGGTGTATCGGATATCGTATCACTCACCACTAACATGGTCATGTATTGCCCCCGTCTCGGGCTGACATGGATATGTCGTTCATAGGCGATAACAGTGTGGATCAGATGATATATACCGGTTTTAGATGATTCTTTAAACCTTGATTGGGCTTGAGGAGATTAAAGAGTTAGATGTTTTGGAGTTTCAGTTATACCGTTTTCTTTTCTGGAATAAGAAACTGTGAATACAATATATGTAGGACAGGTTACCATGTCCAAGAACAAGGGTTACTTTCATTCTAACACACTGGTTCTTTTATTTCTGTACAGGGGCTTCTTTTTTTTTTTCTTTTTCTTTTTCTCTTTCTTTTTATCATTTAAATAGATGTTCTGCCTAAAGCTGAGATGCTCCATTGACTGACTGAAACCCAAGAAGTCAATTGTCACACCATCAAAAGAGGACATTCTGGAGATATGACAGGTATGCTCTTCATTGACCAAATAGGTTCTCTTGAAAGAAATAAAAAAGTTTATCATTTAAGAAATATATACATGACCAACCTAGTAGTAACAATGAAAATAAACCAAGGACCATGACATCCAGAGTTATAAATCATCTCTGCCATCCATTTGGTGTACATGCCTATTGAACTGGCCAATATCTCTGGACCACTAATTGGGTGGGTCATGGCCTAAAATCACCACAGACCAAGTGATGTTAATGTTCTAATCAATGGAAACACTCTGGAATGTTATCTATGATGTTTGCTGACCTCCCAAAAGCAGGTGATCTGACCTGTGTGAATTTTGGATGAGGAGCCCTTCAGTTGGGCATGCACACCAAATGTACAGTAGATGTGATTTATGCCTGATTTTTCATTTATGCTTTACATTCATGCATAAGATTGTTACTTGTCGAAAAAAAAAAGAAAAAAAAAAAGTTGAAAAACATGTGGATTTACTAGTGACACACCATCTATCCAAGAGACGAGTTTTATTATCAGTAACACAACCAACAACATGGCAGTAACAACCTTATGAAACCTGAAGGCTGCAATATACTGGTAGGCATACATAGATGAGGAAACCATTTAGAGCCTAGAGGGTGCCTTGGGATGATGGATGACGATATGATTATAGGCGTCTAGAGTCAGAAAGTCATCAAGGGTAGGAGCAGTGCATTGCCTGGTGAAAATCCTGCAAGCCTCCTTATACATCCCACGTTTGAACATTTCTGCACCAACCTCTCTCTCAATCCTTGCCATCTCTTCTTCCAGCACCCTCCCAAAGAGCTCCAAACTCACCTTCACTCCAACACCATCACCATCCAAAGCCACTCCGTACTTCAACCATTGCCAATTCTGGACTCTGCTGATCTCGGCAGTGGCAGCATCTTCCATGAGATTGTATAGAGGCACAGACCCAGTCCCCGTGATCCATGCCGCTAGGTACTGAATTCCAACCCTCGTGTTCAGCCGGAGACCCTCCATTGTTCGTACTCCTTTTGGCCTTTGTAGGAGGTCTTCTTCGGTCAGGCTTGCTGCATCTTCTCGCTTCATGGTGTGGATCTGGTTAGGCACATTGCCAGTGTTGTTCATGAAGACTTCCATGATGGTTGGGATCAAGCCAGGATGGGCTGCCCATGTGCCGTCATGGCCAGCACGCACCTCTCGCAGCTTGTCCTTTCTTACCAGTTCCAGTGCGGCCTCGTTGGCCAATTGGTCATCTCTGATCGGAATCTGAGCTGCCTGAACAAGCAGATTAGAAGACCTCTGTCATGCCAATACAATGTGTGTGTGATAAATGCACACATACATCCATAAGGCATGCACCCAGACAAATACATACGTATACACCTGGTCCAACATACATGTACAAGTGCGTGCATATGAATACATATATACATTCATATGCATGCTACATCCATTTGCTACAACATGCTGCATCCAATAGACGTGCACTCATATCATGTCTACAGAGTGTGTGTGATAAATGCACACAGACAAATGTATACATATGCCCTTGGTCCAAGTACATGTACATCCATAATGCGTGCACAGATAAAAACATATACACTTGCTGCAACACATACATCCGTAATGCTTATGTAAACACGCATACAAGTGCGGCATATGCATGTATATGTACATGCAAATACATGCTACATCTGTTTGCTACAACATGCTGCATCCAATATATAAAATATACATGCTACACCCAGTACTCGGTCAAACTGTGTTGCAGCTATGCTACAATATTGCTGACTTTCGAGCATGTTCCATTCATGCCTTGTAGCACTATCATGCATTTATAGCATTGTACTTCATCAAGGTTCTTTGCAAGAGGAAATATAGGGTTCTAATGAATCAAAATGTGAATATTGTCGGCTTCTGAAATGTAGGGCCCATGGTTTGGAGATGACCATTGATCTAAGGAAACCATGATGTATGGTGATGCCTGAAATGTCTCCTATATTAGATGATTCTAACCATTGGATTAGTAGTGGCCTACAAATAAATGATTAATGAAAAAGAACTTAGCAAGGGGCCAAGATAGTAGGTAAAGATTTGATTGGTAGACTGATCCAAGCGCAGCGACCCATACCCTCACATTCAGATGGAGCCCATTAGATCAACAGTCGGAAACATAGAGACATGGGCCTCACTTGTAAAAATTGGATGCATCACGACATTATTCACATTCAAATGCGTCAGGACCTTTATAATTCTCCATTTGTATTTCCACCTTGGTATGTTTACATTGAAATTTAAAGGCATTCATGAGGGTGCCGATACAAGAGTGAGAATGGTCTGTGGTGAGACTAATAAGTTCCAGGTGGCCGTGGTTCAACTCTAAGGGCTAACTTTGGTGTGCTTGTTATAAATGAATTAATCGCTAAAAGTCTATGGAGAAACTTCTTGGTGTATGCTATGTACGGATGATGAGGTGTTGGTCGATGGAGACCAGAAAGAGACAAATGCCAAATGCTAAATTGGAAGTTTGGATGAAAGATATAGTATGGTCTAGGAGCCTTAAAATGTTAGCAGAACCAAGACAGTATCTAGAATGCAACTCTAGTAGGAACAACTGTAGAGTCAAAACTTCAGTTCTATTCTGTGTTCAAGACTCAAGAGATTATTCCAACCAATTAGCTATTTTATGTAGGCTCTATGATTTAGAAGGATTAGTAGATTGATGAGGATGTCTCCAACAGAACTACAACTGGGTGGATGAAGAGGATATGTACTAGTGGACTGTCATGTGACAGACAATTTGCCAAATATTTTCATAAGACAACTGAATAACTGACCATGCTATATGGGGCAGAGTATTGGGCAGCTAGAAGAGCATAGAAATAGAGATTGAGCATTGCAAAGACGAGGATCTTTAGATGGATGTGTGGGAATCCAAATAATAAAATTCGATCATGGGAATGAAAGCTCGAGATAACATCATTGGGGGTGGGGGTGTAAGAGACATTGATTAGGATTGAGAGGCCTGAATGAGGAAAGAAAGACCTCAAAAGACTTGAATGGAGGTGGTTAGAAAGGATAAGGAGGCTTGTTCACTTACTGAGGGTGGGGTCTTAGGATTGATTGGTGAAACAAGACCTGTGAATCCAGGTTGAGATAGTTGGGACAAGGCTAGGATGATGATAGTGGTTGATTACATAGGCTGTGATCCTATACAAATTCTACATACTTATTATGGTGCGGACTGATGTGTGAGGCCCAAGCGGGCCCACCGATGAGAAAGAAAGGCCATTGGGTTGGATGAATCCACCATAACTGTACATGAATTGAAGATAATGATGATTGGATAAACCATATCGATACAATTAAGGACATGCAAAATGGGTGATAGGAACCATCCATTTTGCAGTCTGATTTGAATGGATATGATCATCACATGAGGGTGATTTGGGTTTAAACCTATGATGGAACCCTTCTATCGAAGCTCTACCATGATTATAGGTGGGGCTGTTTGAGCCCCTTGTGTAAATTAGCACCCTGATAATGTCTGAAGAATTGGCAATGAATCGAAGCTCACATTGTATACTGAAGAAAAAGAAGGCAGTAGAACTACATACCATGCCGCCCATGGCGTGCACACCACGCTTGTGGCACGTTCGGATGAGGAGATCAGAGTAGCTCCGCATGAAGTGCTGGGCCATCCCAACCTGGACTCGGTCAGGGAGCAGGCGATCTGGGTGAGCTTGGAATGTCTTGACATAGCTGAAAATGTAGTCCCATCTACCACAGTTCAACCCAACTGAGTGATCCTTAAGCTCATACAGTATTTCATCCATCTGAAACACTGCTGGCAGTGTCTCAATCAGGACAGTAGCCCTGATGCTTCCTCTCTCTATTCCTGCCATCTTCTCTGCCCTTTCAAACACACAGTTCCATATCTTTGCCTCCCTGCCAATCACAAAAGACTCTTTTAAGCGTATTTTTGTTTTCTTTTTTTTTGAGATGGTAGGTAGTTTGGTTGGTTGAAGAACTTTTGGGTCGCATTTGGATACTCAATTCAATCGAAATGCAATAATTTGATGTGATAAAGAGGAAATGAGCAAAGTGGGGCAAGCTTATTTCCTCTACAATGGATCAAATGAATTGCAAATTGAGCATCTGGATCCTCTTGCTCCGGTGGTAGACTCTTAAGAGTTTCAACACCCGGTCAAGGGTTCGAGTATCCATAGGTGGTGAAATTCCAGTATGGCGTGTGCAGGGGTGTGTGTGCGTGTGGAAAAAATAAAAAATAAGTTATCTTAAAGAGCATTTCACTCTCCAGGATGGTTAGTCGATTAGTTGGAAAAATGATGCGTGTGAAATTCAATTGAGCATCCAAACACACCACAGACAATTAATTTTATCTTAAAGAGCATTTCACTCTCCAGGACGGTTAGTCGATTAGTTGGAAAAATGATGCAGTGCACTTATAATCATTTGTGGACTCGGTACTGAGTCGAGTTGAGTTCGGGTCAGGTCTATTTCAAAACCAGGTCAAGTTAGGTCAGCCCTAACTCGGTCTGACTCGACTCGATGCCCAGCTCTACATGAGTGATAGATCTGGGACGTACATCAGGTGAAACCCTCTATGAACCTGCCATGGCATCAAAGTCATGCCAGTCCAGTCATTAGGTAGGCCAGAAGCACATGGTTGATTTCTTTTAACTGTCCGTTTATACCCATGTGGTCCAATTAATAGCAGGTCATCCTGATTCAATCTCCAAGAGATTGGAACAGCAGATCCACCTGATGAGCGGTTTAGATTTTCCTCATTCCCCTCCCCACCCAACCCCACCCCCCAAATAAATAAATAAATAAATCCTTGTTCTTGGGTCTAATATTGTAACAAAAAGAACGGACGGTTTTGGTAATTTTCTGATGTGGTATATGAGATTAGCAGGCTGGGCCTACTATCCCATCCTACCAAATAAAAATGATTATTTTGATCAGGGCCTTCAATCTCGTATGGGCCCTCCAGATTAGTAGAAGTACAGCTCACCTTGAATGTTCCATTTTTGGAAGGTAGAAGAAAGGTCCATAACCTGCACCTTGGGTGGCCCGGAAAGTTGCATGGTTGTGATGAAAATAGAGGCCGAAATCGACGAGACAGCCAATAGCAGGCTCACCGTCTATGAAGATGTGGGCCTCAGGCAAGTGCCATCCTCGAGGGCGAACAAAAAGCTTGGCAATCTGCTCGTTGAGTCTGTACACCCTATTCCTGGCATGATCATGGTAACTGATGGTCCCATCAACTGCATCTTTCAGATTGACTTGTCCTCTCATCAGATTCTCCCATGTTGGTGATAGTGCATCTTCAAAGTCAGCCTACACCACAAACCACCATATTATCATCATCATCATCATCACAAACATAAACACAGGAATAGTCCTTTTTACATAAATGATCCAAACCATCCATTTAAGTGGTCCATAGAGAGCTGAACCTATTGGATGGTCCAGATCAGTGATTGCATGGTCCGTCTGATGAAGCAGCCATTTGAGCATGTACCATGTGATTGTGTGGTAAGGATCATTATTAGGTCCCTCAGTAGGGGTGGGGTTGAGATGTGTAGATGTAAATTGATAGGTAGACCATCTCATTCATCCAATTCATTACATCAATCTGAACCTTCCAATTGATCTAATTGGAAAGTTCCTATTGTCCCATCATCATAAAATGTTTGTAGGCGATCATCACTTTTGTTGATAGGATAAAAGGAGGCCATGGATGGATGGACGGTTAGGATCATTCCATTTGTGGATAGAGATAATCGAGGAGGTGCCCAATTATATGATCAAAAGAGCATGGTTGGTTTATACAAAAAAATTAACATGTATGGTTTACACAAATCTCAAGTCCCATCTCAAGTGCTTAGAATCATCCACCACAGTTTTTGGGCTATGGATAAAACCCACAATGAGATCCATCAATTGGAAAATTAAATAAATAAAATTATTGGGCCATGGATATGGGATCCACCAAATGAATGGTCTAGATTATGTCCCAGACTGCTGAAATGTGTGAATACCATGTAGAGTCTTTCCACATCGGAATGTTAGACCCGACTTACGGTTTGGCTAGTGGTCGGCGCTCTGTGGGCCCCACTATGATGTATCTGTTTTATCCACGCCATCCATTCATTTTTAAAGATCATTTTAGGCTTGATACCAAAAACGAGGCAGATCTAAAACTCATTTGGACCACCCCACTGGAAAACAGTAGTGATTGAACTTCCACCATTAAAAACCTACTAGGGCCCACTGTAATGTTTATTTGACATCCAACCTGTTGATTAGGTCGTACAGACCTGGATGAAGGAAAAAAAGAAACATCAGCTTGATCCAAAACTTTTGTGGCCCACAAGAAGTTTTTAACGGTGGGTGTTCAATCAACACTGTATGGTCTACTTGAAATTTGGATCTACCTCATTGTTAGGCTCTTATCATAAAATGATCTGAAAAAATGGACGGATGGCATTGATGAAACACATACATTCATGGTAGGGCCCACATAGCACCGAGCACTAGCCATTGGCTAGTGACAGGGTAACCAGCTAATCCGTTTCCCAACAGACCGGACCCCATAAGCTTCTGCCACAACAAGCGTCAACCATGTAGGATCCTATAAATCAGTTAGGGGTGGCAATGGATCCGGGTCTGGTCCAATTCATAAAGCAGACCATTTGTTTTTTTTTTTTTTTTAAAAAAATATCGTGGCCACACGTGTTTTAGCCTCAAAAGTCAGGATTGATTGGGCCATATGCATATAAACATATTCTCACCATAAATACTTTGGCTCCTGAGTTTAGTGCATTGATTATCATCTTCCTCTCCACAGGTCCAGTTATCTCAACCTTCCGATCTCCCACTGCTGGTGGGACTGCCGCACAAACCCAGTCTCCTTCTCTCACATACCTCGTCGCTGGATCATAACCCGGCAATATCCCAGCATTATACTTACGTTGTGCCTCCCGACGACATTCCAACGCATAACGGATATGGCCACGGAATTCGCGATGTAAGCCAGCGACGAATTGCAAGGCCTCCTTAGTAAGGATTCTACCAAATTCACCATCGTATCTCCCTCTGATGTCCACACCATCAGGAAGATCATAGCCACCCATTGATACCTTCCTTCTAATGTCTACACCATAAGAAACATCATAGCCGCCCATTCGCATTGTAGCCATTCAACCCTATTTGTCTACTACTCTCCCTTATTACTTAGAATATATATATTAAGGAGAGAGAGGAATGCAATTGGATATGTGTAGGGTGTCACTCATGACCATCTCCTATTTATAGAGAATGCATAGCATCATGTGCGTCAGATGGGTGGGCCTGGATTCCTCTACAACACCTGTTTTAGACACTGCTTAAAACACCCAAGTCCCGTTGGGGGTTTTATATGTAAAATCCACTCCGTCTATCAGGTTCTACACTCGATTTTAAGCCTTAAAGATAAAAAGATCTATAACTCAGTTGGGTCCCACCACATGGAACAATGAGGATGGGATGCTAATCATAGGTTTGTGGTTGGAGCCACCATGGTGTGTATCTTTCATCAAAGCCATTAATCAGGTGTAACTCCCCAGGATAAAGAGAAAATACAAAAAATCAGCCTGATGGAAACGTCAGGCAGGCTACACCGTGTGAACTTGGCGTTTTTGCTAGCAATTTTACATTGTTCCCATCGATGTGGCCCACATAAATTTTCAATCGAGCGTATATTTTCTTATACGGTTCAAATATTGGTTATTACCTGATGGAAAGATTGGATTTTACATATAAAATATGGTGGACCACATAGTTTGTGTGTTCTAAGCGTTGCATAAAATTGGTGGGTGTAGACGATTCCGGCTCAGATTGGTGGGCGATGACGCACTCCTCTCGAGAAAAATAGAGGATGAGGGAGTTGGGTTTTTGTGCCAGCATCGGGATGTGCGTCAGTTACGATATGGTGGGCCTTTGACACGTGGTATATGCTTGTAGCATTGCAGTCATCAAGGTATGGTGAGTGGTGACTCGTATGGAACCTCTGAATCAGATTGCGTACTGAGTAAACTCGGTTCGTTTAAACGTGCTGAGTACAATCTGTGGGCCCCACCGTGATTTATTCCTTTTATCCACGCCGTCCATCCGTTTTACCAGATCATTTTAGAACATGATCCCAAAATTGAAAGTGGACCACACCACTAGAAACAATGTGAATTGAATGCCTACCGTTGAAAAATTTTGGGACACAATTTTTGGATCAAGATTATATTTATGTTTGATCTTCATCCATGTCTGTGTGACATTATGAACAGTTTGGATGGCAAATAAACATCACTGTAGGCCCCAGGAAGGTTTCAACGGTGGACATCATTATTCCCATTGTTTCCTGTGGAGTGGTCCACTTGAGATTTGGATATGTTTTTTAGTGACCTAAAATCATCTGGAAAAATGGATGTACGGAATGGATAAGACAGAAACATCCATGGTGGGCCCCAAAGAATTTACTCAGTACGTAATTCACTCGCCGAACGTCTTTGGGCAGTTTCTTGCTTGGAATGAGAAATGATAAGCGCATTGCTCGAGTGCGCTTTCTAAGTGCACTCGCATAACACGGGTCAATTTTTCGCACGCGTGTAACATCCGGGCCGTTAATCAAGCAATCCAAGATGTTTAGATACTGTTTCTAAGAAATTAGGCTGATATGGTTAATGGATGGGCCTCATTTGTACAAAATAAAATGAACAGTTAAGAGAAGTTTATCAAAGTTCAACATTTGATGTACGTGCGTGGCCCACCTCATGATCAGAACAACGTGATTAGCCAACTGATGAGTGGATCTAATATCAGGAGGCGAGTAGACAACATCTCTTCTCAGAATGGACGGTTGGCAGAGACGAGTCTTCTCTCCAGCTACTCCGAAGCGCGCTATGGTTAAATGATGTAAACTTATGCACTGTAGCGCGACGGATATATTAGTCAATCGAGATCATCCATAACTTGGGTCCCCTACTGTGGATGTATCTGGCCAATAAAATAAAAAATCACACGCCTGGAACGTCCTTTACCACTTAATTTCAGGCGACTTTTCCTTTCTTTCTTTTTAACCGTGCATTAGATGGACCTAGTTGAATGGTTAGGATCATCCAACCTGTATCATCACTTAGAACGAGGATCAGAGTTTTGATGGTCTGGATTGACTTATATGCATGCCATACGTATGCTTGCTAGTACCAATGAAAGATGAGAGAGACCCATATATGGCACGTGTCATCGATTAAAAATTTTAATTAAAAATGTGGTGTACCATATTAACAATCAATCACATTAAAAAATCAATTGGTCCACACCCCAACAAACAGTGTGTGGATAGTGTTCATCCTCATTATCACCATTCGTCGTTTACAGCCAATAGAGTGTATCTAAATATCTGCATATATTCACGGAGTACATTTCTTGATAAGTGTAGTTGCAGCGTATAAGATGAATTCTTGATAAGTGTAGTTGGAGCGTATAAGATGATGCCTTGTATGGCTAAAGCGGTAGACGGAGCAGTCGTGCGCCAACAATTACAAGATAAGTAGCAAGAGAAGTGTTAAGAGAGCAATAGTGGAGAACAGCTGTGAAAACCGTTGGAACATGAAAATGATCCAAATAGTTGGATCAAAAATATAAATAGCATAGCAAAGCAGTAAGGAAGTTCGTCTCATACCAATCCAAACAAATCAAATCTTATCTTTTAATTATCCAGTCAAAATTACATTCCATAGTGTAATCATTTACTTTCCTTATCAAGCAAATTACATTACATAATGTAATCTTTACTTTTCAAGCTCTCCATTTACATTTTGTAGTGTAATCAATAGTGGTAACCAAGTAGCTAGTAGTTTCTAGTTGTAATTTGAGTCTATGCCTGAACGCTGGATTCGATTCATCAATTGGAAAGGTGTCTTGCAGCTGCTCTTCGCGGCCAACTGTAAGAATTCTTTTCTTATTTTCATTTTATCTGTATCAAAAGTCCTTTCATATGGAAGGCAAAGGAGTAACCCATAATTAGATGATGAACCTCACCATCTAAATATCTCCTGATTCGATTTTTCACATTGAGCGAGTGACTGAATAGGCAACCGTTCTCTTTAGCTCCTGGTCATACACTACGTGTCTGCCTATCTTGGCACTTGGGGTTATTATTGTTTGGTTTGAATTGAGGCTACAATTTTAGTTCTACCATACCCGCGCACCCAGTGCAGAAAATAACAACAACAAATTTTTGGCACACCCGGTGGGACCCTATTTCTAACTTACCGGTGTAACATTGTCAATGATGAATAAAAGAAGTGCCCATGTTGCCGGGGTTGATCCCTTTACACCAACCGCACCACCTCCAGTTGAGGATGTGCCGGCTCCTGCAACCCCTGAGGCATTAAACTTGAACAATAGTCTGACACTTGCTGTCGGTGACCAAGTAAGGTCATCAACTTCCCTAACTGTTCTTCCAAATGAAGTAGTTGTCATGATCTAAGATGTTCAGATGAACATTTGGCTTGTGCATGAATACAGGAGAGTCCCAAGGGAATAATTTCATATTTAATTTGAGTACTGATTGATATATGGCTAGCCAGACTGAAGCCATGCATCAATTAATAGTCATGATGGCTAATTGAACACCATCGGCAACATAATATAATGTCGAAAGAAGTTCAATCGGCAATGCAGCTCCGCTGCCACCAATGCTGCTTCGGCAACATAATCCACCACCGGTGCCTATTATGGAAATGAGGAATGCGCCACCCCTTATGGAAGTTAGGCGACCAAAGTGAGAGACTAGAAATTTTATGCCTGAAAATAGGAATCAAGGACCACCAGGAGGATTTAATCCCCAACAGTTCCCTAAATTCCTGGATAATGCAAATCGATTTAGTCTGAATCACCCACCAGCTCTAGAGCCTCAACAGATGGATCGTGACCAAATTATACAAATTGTCTAGCAAGTTGCTAGCCAAGTACTCGGCCACAGCACTATATCTCAATATATCACAAGTCATATATCGAGTGAATAGATCGGCAATATCTATTGCCAAGAAATTATCGACCCGATTTTACCTTATTTTCAGGCGAGCCCGATCAATCGACTGTAAACATGTTAGTCGTTTCACACTGCAGTGTGGCGAATTGTCCAACAATGACTATTATAAATTGCAATTGTTTGGCCATTCATTGACCATAACAGCCTTTACATGGTACTCAAATTTATTGCCAAACTCGGTACACACTTGGCAAGAGATGGAAGAGAAGTTTCATGTTCAATTCTTTTCCAAAAGCAAATATGTTAACATGGCCGATCTTGCACGTTTTCGGCAGTTGCCTGGAGAATCGTGTTTAAGTTATATAACACAGTTTAAACGGGTGAAGAGTTATTATAAAGTTTTCATGACCAAGGCCGAGTTTGTGCAACTTGCACAAGACAAGCTTGAATATAAACTTCGCAAGAAATTATAGGAACAAAGTTCATAGATCTGTATGACCTGACTAAGAAGGTCTCTCACTAAGAAGAACTCTTATAAGAAGGAAATAGGCAAATGAACTCATCATTAAGGACGTACTATAATGACCCTAATTACGAGATCGCAATTGCAAAAGTCGTCGCTAAGAAGCCATTAGTATGTTCCGTACTAGTCAAAGCAGAGTCGACCACTTCGATCGTGTAGAAGGCTTAAAAGGTTTACACCTTTGATATTACCATAGCCGAACAAATATTTGACATTTTGTTGGCCGAGAAATTTATTAAAATTCCTGTGAATCATAAGATACCATCGGCCAATGAAATAAATAATACCGAATACTGCAAGTGGCATGAGGCTCTGTCTCATTCAGCTAATAAATGTATCGTGTTCAAGAACGTCATTCAGGACCACATCAATCACGGGCTATTAAAGTTTCCAGAGAAGGGCGAAGAGGCAATGTTGATCAACACTAATCCGTTCTCGTCCAATATTGAAGTGAACATGCTCACCGCCAACTTGAGAAATCAGTCGCAACTAAATGTTGATCTCAGCCCAGGAAATCAGTGAGAAGTATCATATCGACCTACTCAAAGGCGTCAATGGCCTTCATGTTCGAACAATGATTGGTCAAATTGGTCGGGAGAACCAATAGAGGCTCCCAGCTATGTGACCGATGCACTTGAAGGACCGTTTCTCATTGGGAGGACCCCCCAAGCAAGGATGAAAAGGTCGTTATACGATCACTCGACCAGACAGGAGTCATGACCACCACCAACCATAACGAATAACTCCCAAACCTCTCTCATGATGGGAGCCACCATTACTGAGAATGATCAAACCTCCTACAACACGTGAGGGGATATGGAAAAGGATCACACACCCAAAGTTCTCAGCAGTACCAGAAGCATTGACATGAACTCAAAAACGTGTCATAGCTGATTTCTTAGCCGATCACCCCACTTGTAAATTTCCCCAGGGTATCCTAGATCTATATTGCATGCAATTAATACCATGAAAACTATTCTTTGATGGGTCGAGGACACACGAGGCATCTGTGGCTAATGTGATTTTGACCACTCCTAATGGGAACTGGCAGGAATTTACATTCCAACTAGAGTTCAGTTATACTAATAAATAGGCCGAATATGAAGATATGATAATTGGCCTTGAATTATTATTGGAATTGGGCACAATGATTGTAACCGTTATAGGAATTCACAATTAGTGAAAAATTAGATGGCATGACTATTTAAATATACCAGTACGGCGTTATTACCATATTATGCTCCAGTGACCCAAATGCTTGACCTATTTGAGGAGGTCGAGTTGAAGTATGTTACCAGATAGCACAATGTGGACGCTAATGAAATGGTACAACTTGTGGAGAGGCTCGACGCTTTAAGAGGCTTGGTCAAGTGGATGATTACCAACCAAAGAAGATCACTGCCTTCTGTCTTTGAGAGATGGAATGTCATGTAGGTTTGTCATATAGAAATAGAAGAGGAGGATTGAAAATCTCCTCTAATGGGTTATCTACAAAGTCCATATACCAAAACTGATAGGAACGTGAGGAGATCGGCTTCTAATTAAGTCATGATCGATAGCGAATTGTATCGCAAAGCGGTCGTTGGAGTCTTACTTCGATGCTTGTCAAAGAAAGAAGCTATGTTAGCCATGGGAGAAGTCCACGAAGGAAAATGTGGAGCACACCAGGATGGAAGAAAGATGAGATTCACACTCAGATGCTATGGATACTTTTACCCAACAATGATGGTCGATTGCATTCAGTATACTAAGGGCTGCGAGGCTTGTTAAAGGAATGGGCCAATCCAACATGTACATGTGACCAAGATACATTCCATAATAAAATCGTAGTCATTTCGAGGGTGGGTGATCAACTTAATCAGTCAGATTCACCCACCTTTGACGCGCATGGATTCGTTTATCATTGTGGCGATCGATTACTACACTAAGTGGGTAGAGGCAAATCTCATTAAGGAAGTTGGCCACCGAAAGATCATTGAATTCATCGAAAATAATATTATACACAGATTTGGTATCCCAGAGTCCATTACAATGGATCGGGGTGCGGCATTTTCGGTGAAGGAAATGTGAGCGACAGCCGATAAATATGGAATAAAATTTTTACATTCAACGCCGTACTATGCTTAGGCCGAAGGTAGCAACAAAGTGATTAAAGACATCCTGAGAAAAATAATTGAAGAAAATTCTCGTGAATGTCATACCAAACTGTCAAAAGCTCTTTGAGCTTATAGAAATTCACCTTGCACCAGTACTGAGCTGAGCTCGTTCTTGCTAACTTATAGGCATGATGCGGTGGTACCTCTAGAGGTCACTATGTCATCGCTAAGGACTACTTATCAGGCCGGGTTAACCCCTTTGAAATTCACCGAAGCAATGTTGGCTAAGTTTGAAGGGCTAGATGAAGTCCGAATGAAAGCCTTTGACTTAATCGTCACCCATAAAGCGGTCATGGCATGAGCGTACAATAAAAATGTAAAAAGAAAATCCTTTGGAGTGGGAGACATAGTATGAAAAATGATACTACCGATCACTCAGAAAGACCGATCTCTCAGCAAGAAATTGTTGCCCACATGGGATGGACCATACATCATCGTGCAAGTCCTAAAAGGGGGACCCTATATTTTGAGGGATATAAATGGAAAGGTCGCAAATGCTCCAATAAACTGCCGATTCCTAAAATCCCTCTTCCCCTTACCGTGGGAAGTTGTTAAGAAACAAATTGATCAAAATTAACAAAAAAGTGAGAGAGAATAAATAGTTTATTTAATAAAGGCCCCGGAATAGAGGCCGGTTGATTACACAAAAAAAGATGATATTCCAAGCCAATTAGTCGAGCTACAAGTTATCCGATTTGAGCTCTTCGAATCTCTTGGTGGCCGATGCCTTCGCCTTTATCACCCTTCGACACCTCCATTTCCACTATGGTTGTTAGGTTCTGAGTTGGTTAGAAAGGCGGTTGATTGCCTTGAGACGCTAATCGAAGACCGCGCACTCCAAATCGGCCGATTTCTTTTCAACCATGTGGACTCCATGCGGCCTCCAATAAAGACAGTCAGGTCCTGATAGTCGGGCTAATCACAGTCTGGAAAGAGCCGTTGGGTTCGAGGAGGTTAGTGAAGAGGTTGTCAAGTACAGCCTCCATGGACCATAACATCTCCTTATTGAAGCGATGTTAGGAAATCCAGCACAGCTGATTTTTCCAAGTTACTTCATAGTGGGCCGAGAAAATTGCAAACTCGGCGTGAAGGGCCGATAGTTGCATTAATGAAACAACGCATCAGTCAAGCTCAGAGTCGGCCTTAGAATATGCCTCCCCAAGACACTGGAGTTCCAAGATGAGTTTTAGAACATCCTGTGGGGGCTTATCATTTCAAACGCACCAGCAACGTCCCTAAAGAAGGGGTAGGAATCGTGCATGAAAGATGAGAGGGATAAAGAATCGATCCCCTCTGTAAATATATCCTCCAGGATCTGTTGGGATAGAGAGAAGAGCGAGGAAGGGTTCATGGCTTCCAAGAGGTGTCGCTATTAGGACTTCTCGTTCGTGGATGGCTACAAATTCAATTTTTATGCTTTTATATATTTGAGAATGTGCAGTTAATGTGCACATTGGATAAAGTGTGACGATTGGGAATTCGAAGCTAACAGCTGGGATGGTGATTCGTTTCCAAGATCATATGAGAATGTAGCGAAATAAATGGGATTGTCTCGAAAAATATGCGCAGTTCTTCCTGCTGAGTTAGCACATGATAAGGCATTAAAAAAACGGTCAAGGGTTCGAGTATCCACAGGTGGTAAAATTCCACTAGCGTGAGTGTGTGGGAGTGTCTGTGTGTGTGTAAAAAAAAGCATTAAAAAAACGACTAAGTGTTGGATGACCAACTGATAGTACATAGAAACGCCACCTGATATCTTTGGATATGCTCAACTATGATTAATCATCTAAAACCAATCGCTGAAAAAGTGCACGCCATGCAAAATAAACTTTATTAATTAGAGAAAAATTTATTCAAAGTTTTGCAGGCCATCGGCCGCATTCTAATATAAAGGAAATAAAACAGCTAAAGATAAAGGACTCAGAGCAGTCGAGCTATTCAAATTTTCATCCCCTTAAATTCCTCGAGGAGAGCTTGCATCTCAACTTGATTTTTCTCCTGGGTCAATGCCCAACCCGCACCCCTTCTCGATAATGATCGGCAAGAGGTGAAGCAACTGTTCGACACGGATATTGTTGGAGGAAACCCTATTCTCGGTTGCTCGCTTAGCGCCAAGATTCATCTTCGATCGTAATTGATAAATAGTGATATGTTCATCCAGGAATGAGAGATCATCTAGGATGACTACATCTTTTGCAAAATAAGTGTGTTATCATTCCTTGAGCTCCTTCATTAATTTAGTTCGATAAGCCTGCAACGCCCTTAACATAGTTCGGTTGAACTTATGTGTTTGAGCCCATTGTAGTCAATTGTGTTATGCCATCTCGTGGGTTTCACTCATTTATGTCGAATCCTCCTTGGTTGATGCTTGTTGGCAAAGGTATTCTGAGATTACTTTGGTGTCAAATGTCAGTTCGAGAAATCTATTCCCCATGGCAAACAAACGTTTTAGCTTCTGGAGAAGTTCTTCAAGAGAGGCTTTAGATTCGAGCGTTAATGATGCCTCTATGACAAAGTGATTTGCATTAAACAGTAATGAGGATTGAGAGAATTCTATCAATCATTATTCAAAAATCTTCTTCAAGTAACTTTCAACACCAATAATAAAGGAATAAGGTTGGGAAACCATAAGAGAACAAAGAGTTACAAATGATGTTAGTATGAATCCGAACAAGATCTGAATCAGTTTAAATAGGTAGCTCAGACACCCACAATCTAGAGCAATCATGGCAACAAAATTGCTACATATTTCAAGCAATCAGGGACGTGTAACAATTAAGGTTATACGTGCAGAATGAGCCCACGATGCACTAATGTTCCAAGTCAGCAGTTAGTTACATACACAAGATGAAAAATAAGTCAAGGCATAAAGAGAACAAAACAGGCTCAACGGCCAATCGTATTGATAATTGATTTAGATTACAACTCAAAGGATGTGAAGTGCTGCATCAATCCCATTATGGTATCCAATTGATTTTTCGCAGCCTATAAAGTAGCCTCCTACTTGGCCGTTGATTGAAATAGTCGACTGATGACGGCTATTTGGGACTTCACATATGCAGCCAATTGTTTGACCATCTTCTTGCGATGTATATGTTCAATGTACTTCTTTGCATACTCCTTTAGAGTGAACAACTCTGCCTCTAAAGTTGTAATCCTAACCTCCATATTCCTTAGCTCGATGTCAAAAGCCCTTAATTTAGCGGTCTCAGACGCAAGGTCCTTAGCGATGTCTTTTATAAAGGCCCTTTAGGACTTGGTTGCAGAGTGATCTGCCTTGAGCCGGTCAACAATGATGTGAACATAGTGGTGTGTCTTGATAAGTCCCATAAACTCTTAAAGACCTGATACATTTTCTACCAAGGTAGGATCTGACTAAGAATAGACGTGGTATGACTCAACCAGTCGATCGAGTTTGTCGTCCAGCTCGACATTAAGGCATCCACACAATCCCATTTGCTGAATATCTTAAAGCTCTACCTTGAGATCTTATTGGTTGCCTGTGAGAGAATGAGACTCGGTAGCAACAATATCTCCAGAAAGGGCCCTCTTAAATGAAGAGACGATATCTTCGTAAGAAGGATCCTCACCATTAGAAGTGAAAGCATCATCCGCTTATGTGGGTTTTGAGACAGACAATGGGTGAGAGCTGGGCTCTACGTCCTTGACCATTATCACTTCCTCGGTAGCAACCGCGGCTTCTTCAAGGGTAGGAACCTCTTCAATCACTAGAGGAGTTGGTTCTGCAAGAGAAGGGAGCATCAACTAGCAGGATGGTTTCTCGGTCGATCGATGGAGGGGTACTTCATCCATGCTTTGATTAACCGTAGCAAAAGGACGGGGAGGAATAAGGATCATATATTCAGAGTCAGTGGGGAGAGTGATGACTTCGAGAGGGCTGTGAGAAGGGATACCCTCGGTGCTAACCGTTGTCTCAGAGTCAACTATCTAAACTTCAATGATCATGGGAGCATCGACCACTAGTGGACATGGTTGCATTGGTTGTTCCACGACAATTTGTTTGTCTACGACTATTAGCTCCTAAGTAATTATAAAAAGGAATAAAGGAAATAAGCTTATATGAAAGCAAATTGTTCAAAATAATCATATATATATAGGCAAGCAGTCTCCACCTAAGTTAGATCAAATGGCTTATATGATGGGTCGATTACCAATGGCCTAAGGATTTTTTATTAATGTCGCTAGCGATTGAGTCAAAGTAAGGAATGATGACGAATTACAATGATAATGAGTAAGATATCGCCCATTAAAAGGAAGATCATGGTCATTTAATCTCTCTCTCTCTCTCTCTCTCTCTCTCTCTCTCTCTCCTACAACCATTTATTCTAGCATTTGTCATAATGAGCCTCTTCATGACGTTTCAAGCATTCCTTGATCTCTTTTGAGTAATCAGTAATGGATAAGCCTGGCAAGTACTTGGTTTTGAAGTATTTTTAGTACCTGATGGTCATCAAGGCCCTTGAGACGCAGGCAGCGGTCGAACCTTGATTATTGTTGTTGATGAAGGATGAGCAACGCGCCTAAGGACAAAGACAGGAACTTTTATGGGTGGACCGAGCGGAGCACTCAGGTCCAGGATTCTTTTTCGGGCTGGAGGCTAAGGAGCTGGTGAGGGGTAGAAGCAGCGAAGATCTTTGTCACAACCTCTTGGCTAGCAAGAGCAGCAATAGCGTCGATTGGTGGAGCCTTAGAAGGGGAGGTAATGGTCGATCTCGTCTTTGGCTTGCTTATTTTCTTACTTGGGGTGGTGGCCGATGAGGTCGGTGCTCTCTTTTTCCCTTTATGTTCGAGCTGTGAAGAGAAGTGATTGACATTATCTTGTGGGGATTTCTTCAATAGCTTTTAGTAATGACTCTCCCACCAGTTGAAGAAGTTATCCATTACTTGTTGTCGATTCAGATAACTAGAGAGTTTGAGAGCATTTACGGCCTTTCGGAAGGAAGAATGCAGAGAATGGTAGAGAACTGAGTCAGTCACAATAAGTCAATTGAATGGTTGTTGGTTACAGTATTTGTGAGTAAGAGGGCAGGGGATGCATTGGACGAGGCCGAACTACCGAGCAAGTATCTGCGGGTAGTATTGCTCAACCCCAGCCTTGATATTCTTGCCTTGCTCAACCGATCCCCCATATGGTAGATCTCGACCAATGATATAACTTTCCCAAGCTTGGTGCGATTGGGTTGTTGCCTCATTATCATCTGACAAAAATCGGTTGGTAAGCCAGCTAAGGCCATATTCTCCATTGAAGAAAGGCATGAAGGACCGATTTTTCTTGGTTTTATTCAGAGAAAAGAATAGTGAAGCCGTGTATACTCCACATGCTTGATGCTTTTGGAAAGAATGGAGAACTCGGTCGCCATACGAAGTATAAGCGATATCGGAATGAGTGGGAAGATATACAAGATTGGGGTAGAAATACTCGTAAAGCCATATCTGTAGGAGCCATAACGGTCCTCCTCCAAAATACAAGTTCTTTTGGGTAACTCCATAAATCCCCCTGTATAGGTGGCCGAGCACGTAAGGTGCTAGAGTAAGCCTGAAACCTTAGGCAATGGCTTCGGCCAGAGGAACATACTCTGTGGTGATTTGTTGTGCATTCACACAAAGCAGATGCTTATAGATCTAAAGAAATAAGAAGGCCATATGCTCATCTTTATCGATTGGGCTGTTAACATTATGGTAGGCCTTCATGAAGTGGGAATACACCCTTAGACTCCCACTGGAAAAATCATTGCTTTGCCTAGGCGCAAAGTTTGGATAAATGGCAGTATCGAATGGAAGTAATTACAACTCAGCCGAGATATTTAGGATAGTTAGGCTCATAGGACCACAACCAAAGAAGAAGGTGTTGGTCGACATACTCTACAAAGTTGAAGCAGCAAGAAGAAGGGTTGGATTTGTTGGATATTCATGAACGAAGAGTTTGATGCATTCGTAGATGTTAACTAGTCTCCAAGTCGCTTCATGCTGGGAAGATACAAGAGCAAACCAGGGTTCCCATTCCAGGAGTGATTTCGGCCACACCCTAGGGGTCTTCACGGCATTTGTGGCATCGGGAATGGATTCTAATTGGATCAGCAGCGTCTCCCCAAGGTAGATGGGGAAGAGCGTATCCATTGCTTGAACCTCATACATCTTCGTCGCAGGAGAGAATGTAGGATCCGAGCACAGATAATCGCCCATGGGTGATTGAAACATGGTTTTTTCAACACACTTATCTACAAGCGTGTCCATCACAATCATCAGATCAGTTTGGAGGAAGGCTGGAGTGGAAGAGGAAGAGGCGGTCATTGCTTCAAGGAATAGATCGAGAGTAGGAAGCACAAGAGTTTAGAAGAAAAGGAAGAACAGATAATAGAAAGCATAATAAAGAGAAAAGGTTTGAAATGACGCTTATATCGGCCGAGGGAATAAAGCATTTATTAGGGCATTGTTACAGTTTTGTCAGGAATGAGGTAAGGGCACGTGTCGGCACGAGCTTCATCTCCTGTTTCGATAAAGTGCGGTCGTCACTGACGTGTTACGAAGAGTTGGCCAAAGGCGGTTAATGCCTAGACAACATGTGTACATAATAAATGCTGCATTAATGAAGGGTCGCACATCGCTTTTACTTTTTTCCGAAGGTAAAGCGACGTGGGGGGTAATGTTCATCCTTATCATCACCATACCCCGTTACAACCAATCAGGGGGAGTTACGTGTAATCTGTACAGATATGCGTGGTGCATTTGAAGATATATAGATATGTATGAAGGAGATTTCTCGATAAGTGTTGGAGTGTATCAGATGATGCTTTGTATTGCTCAAGCGTTCGATGAAGGAGCAATCGTGTGCGAACAGTTAGAGGATGGGTGGCAAGAGGAGAAGCGTTAAGAGAGCAATAGTGGAGAGTGTTATGGAAACCGTCAGAATATGAGAAGAATCTAGATGGTTGGATCAAAGATATAAATAGCAAAGCAAAGCAGTAAGGAAGATTGTCTCATTCCAACCCAAACGAACCAAATTTATCTTTAAATTATCCTATCAAAATTACATTTCATAGTGTAATCATTTATTTTCCTTATTAATCAAATTACATTCTATAGTGTAATCTTTACTTTTTAAGCTCGCCATTTATATTTCGTAGTGTAATCTGTAGAGGTAACCAAGTAGCCATAGTTTCTAACTGTAATTTGAGTCTACGCCTGAATGCTAGATTCAGTTCAGTTCATTAGTCGGAAAGGTGTCTTGTAGCTGCTCTTCATGACCAACTATAAAAATTCTTTTCTCATTTTCAATTGATCTGTATCGAAAGTCCTTTCAAGTGGAAGGTAAAAGAGTAACCCATCATAGAAGACTAACCCCACCCTCTGACTATCACCTGATCGGATTTTACATATTGAACGATTGACCGAATAGGTGACCGATCACTTTACTTCTCGATCATACACTATGTGCCTGCATATCTTGATGCTTGAGGTCATTGTTGTTCAGTTTGAATTGAGGCGGCCTGCACCCAGTGAAGAATTCGTTTGAATTGAGGTCGCCCTTGCACCCAGTGCAGAAAACAGCGGCAACAGATTGAACACCTACTTGGGGCCACAGAAGCACGGGATTAGGCTGATATTTTTGCTTTCCCTTCATACCAGTGGGTAATTTACCTTATGAACGGGCTACTGGATGGCATATAAACGTCAAAGTGGACCCCAAGAAGAGTTCGACGGTAGGCAATTCCATTCTTACCGTTTCCTTTGCTGTGGCCCCACTTGAGTTTTGGATCTGCTTCATTTTTTGGATCACGTCCTAGAATAAACTGACAAAACGGGTTGACGGGTGGATATAACAGAGACATCAGGGTGGGCCTCACAGAGCTCAGGCCCACAAGGGATTCTGCAACAGGCGTCAGCATGGCCCAAAAATCAAACTCACCGAATGAATCCAGCCGTTGAATTTTTAGAGTTGAAAATCAAGCAGTCAAATTGGTTAACATCCGCCTGTTATTATTCTGCATCCAATGGGACCCACAGTTTGGACAGTTGAGATTGTACTCTCGTGAACACGGCCCATATCGTGGAGGTTTTTCTAAGCTCCCAGGCACACCATTGCACCTGCTAGAATGGCACAATGCATACAAGGTCCACGCCTTCCATGATTTGGGCCACATTGTTCAGATCATCTGATCCAAAAAAAATAAAAAATCAGGCCCGTTCACTCGTACAAGACAAATAGAGAGCCTAAATGATCTTATCCTAGCTGTCCATTTGTTCTGTATGGACATGGCCAATCATTCAAGTAATCTAGCCATCGTGACCCACATCATAACAAGCTCTGATATTGCACACGTGCGGGCATTTAGATGAGCAGATTTATACACGCCTGCAAGAGCTAAGCAAAAAAGCTCTGGTGGTGAATGGCTTAGGGCCTGTTTGGCCGGGCGGATTAAGAGGGATTAGGAGGGATGGGATGGTAAAATCCCGGGACATGCCAAATGAGCCAAACAGACCTGATGAACTTGACCCGGGATCTAGAAAACCCATGGATCTTAAACCAATCCACTGACATCACCATCATTACCTTGAAATTGATCCCATCCCTCCTAATCCTGTTCAATCGTGCCTGGGGCGTGTTTGGTTGGACAGATTGGAAGGGATTGGAACCAGGATATGCCGGGCGTGCCAAACGGACTCGGTGAACTTGTCCCAGCATATAGCAATCCCATGGATCTTAAACCAATCCATTGACACCACCATCATTACCTTAAAATCCATCCCATCCCTCCTAATCCAATCGGTCCGGCCAAACAGGCCCTTATAGGTAGACTCACAAGAGTTACGACACTAAGGTCATGGTTTCTGTTCGAGTGTGGGTGTGTGCCTACAACACCAACAACAACAACAATTTTTATTTTTTTATTTTTTTAAAAGCCCCACGATTTCCACTATTGAACATACTGCTTTTTTTAATAAATAAAAAAAAAAACCCAGTTACTGTGCAAGGCTTGACCCGTCCACAGTGGGGCCCATAATATCAACTGTTTAGATCAGAACATGAACCATGGGGCCCACATGCCCCCACTTTTGCAAACTAAAAACCAAAGCAGGTCCAGAAAAAAAAATAAAAAATAAAAAATAAAAAAAAATCAATCCATCCAGACAAAATATATACTGGCCACATTTGGACATTTTTGTCCACAATTAGTTTCCATCCATGGCATTGCACACAAGGCAGGTATTAGGGACACATGTTCCATAGGGCCCACTGTGATTACTGTAATATCAAAAAAAAAAAAAAAAAAAAAACGGGGGAGTAGGGGGGCGTTCATTAGATTTAGAAACAGTAGGGTGGGGTGGTTGGTCGTGCAACGTTCAACCCATCTCCTTCTCTCTGCAAGCACACGAACCTACCTGGGTAGCCTCTTTCCACATGCCATGCCATGACATACCACCCAGTTTGGAATAAAGCCCATCACAATAGGCCCAGACCAACAACAAGTTCAAAATATGGTCTGGAGCCAGCCCAGGCCTCACCAATGCTTTTGCCTACTTCCAGTAAGACCTACCTTGAATATATGAACCATTTATTATTATTATTATTAATTTTTAATCTCCCTCTAAAGAAGAAGATTTACATCATATTCTTTAACTCAGCACACAAACATGTACACAACAAGAACCACCCCACCCAATTAACTCTGTCCCAATTAGACAATCCTCACTATCCAAGTAAAAGAACAGATGTTTATACCATGGACAGTGGTCACAATAGCCCTTGCTGTAGCATGCATGATTCTTTCACTGATTATTTTCCAAAAACCAAAGTACAGTGTTGATCAAAGGCCCACAAAAACAGAATATTCAAAACTTATACATTTGATGCTCTCTCATGGACTCCCCCATGTTTAGTGTATGCCTGGAAGTGTCTAAAAAAATAATAATTGAGAATGACAAGCTTACCACCAGGAGAACATTTCTTAGTTTCATGCAAGTACTTGAATGTACAAAATCCATATCTTGGAGGTGGAAATGCAAAACTAACCATAATCCACCTGTGCAGGTTTTCTTTTGGGATCCACTGCAAAACGCTCAGTCAGTATCTCCAAAAAGGATAGATAGATAGGAATGCAACAAACCTTTCCACACATCGGTGAAGGTGCTGATGGACAGGATCCTGACCATGCTAGTCCCACCATCGATGATGCTACAGAAGGCTCCTGATTGAGAGATGCCAACCCTTTGATCTTCATACTACCCTCCTTGGAATGCAGATCATTGACACTGATTGAATGCGTGTGAATCTTCCAATATGGGAGGTTCTGAGGGCATCCCCTGTCCGTGATGGTCCATCAGATCAACAGTTTGGATCACCAAGCCATGGGACCCAAGTGCGAGGAATATTTAGCATAAGCAAACTGTATGTTTGCTGCGCACATGGCCCTAGGATTCCTTTTTCTGATACACCCTTCCCAATATCAGAGAGAAGGCCCTCTCCATCTCAACAAAAGGATCCCCCAAAACATCCATGGCTCTCCAAGCAATGTGCTCGTCAGGCCTAACTAAAATGGCACCTCTATTCGTCATCCGACACATTTCCCACCATGACAACGCTGAAGATGATCTCTTAACTTCCTCGACATCTATATAATTCTCCCATGGAAGTAACGCTGGTTTACTTCCATCTGTTAGTTCATTGGAGGAACCTTGTGGCCATATGATACACACCTTGAGTGACACATTGAATCCCGACGCCACCTTGAAAGCAGCACATCCAAGATCATATGACTCCTTGATTGGTGCTATAATGAGAACGAATTCAAGCTTATGTCCCGATATCAAATCCAAAGTAGACAGCATCACCTACATAATCAGTTTAGACTAATAAGCTAGATAGAAATAGGAACACCAATGGTAATATCGCAGTGAAAGGTCACATACAACACTTGATAGAGGATAAGGCCTTAACCACCAGGAATAAAGCCAAGCTATCACTGGGGGGGGGGGGGGACCTTACATAGTGCACACATGCAATAAAGCTCGGGTACACACCACACATAGGTGCAAGATCCAATCCATCCATCAGTTTGGTCCGACCTTCTACATGTTTTCCCAAAAATAAAAATGATCCACTAAGCATGTTGAGCCCAACATTGAAAACAGGTGGGTGTGTTAGAAAAATTCAGCCAAGTTTACATAGCAGTAAATTTGTTTTGCAAACTATAGCAACATGATTCTTGGGCTAAGGGATTAATATATTGGTGCCTTTCTGATGGATGGATTGAATCTTGGACCTATCATACCATGTTGGCACATGTGGAGCGTGTACATGGGCTTTATTGCACACATCTATGCGCTTAGCAAAGCTCAGTTGCTTTAAAATTTAGAACACTGTATTTCAAAAGGTTGGGAAGAAAAAGAAAAAACATGTTTTCTTGGGTTAACTGAATTAATCTTCTTCTTTTTCTTTTTCTTTTTTTCTAAAAGTCATTCCAAAGAAAAGGAACAAATGCGGTAAATCTTTCAAGGGCTATTTAAAGACAGGAACTAGTCATCATCATCATTGACAGAACTGACAGAGAAGAACAGTTTGTGGAGGAATTACTTGGAGAGGAAAGATTCCAAAGAGAGAACTATATGAGATTGCTATATGACTAACCTATCATCGTCATCGTCATCATCTACACATCATCCCTAATAATTGGGGTCGGCTATATGAATCCTATTCTACCATTTCACTCTATCAAGGGCCATACCTTCAGTTACGCCATGGGTCATCAAGTCTTTTCTTACTACCTACATCCACGTCCTTTTAGGCCTCGTCCTTATAGGGCCTTCAACTTGTACCAACTCACTCCTCACCATCGTAGTTGTTCTCCATTGCACATGATCAAACCATCCTAGTCTACTTTCCCTCATCTTATTACCTATTGGTGATACTCCTAAGTTCCCTTGAATGCGTTAATTTCTAATTCTATCCTTCCTCATCTTGCCACTAATCCATCTCAACATGCTCATTCCAGCTACACTCATCCTATGAACATGTTGTTCCCAAATTGGCCAACATTCTACCCATATAGCATGCTGGTCTTATAGCTATAGTATACAATTTCCCTTTCAGATTGAATGGTACATGACGATCCCATAAAACTTCAGGGGCATGTCTCCATTTCTTCTACCCAGCTTGAATTCTATGGGCAAAATCCTTTTCAATCACTCCACTCTCATAATTATTCACCCAAGGTATTGAAAGTGGTCATTTTGGGAAACTTCTTGGTAAGCAATCTTAATTAATTCCTCATTTTCACTCCCACCATATATTCTGTTTTAGTCCAACAAGTTTTAAATCCTTTAGGGCGTATTTGGTTTTCCAATTACAACGGTAAATGGCTGGAAATGTGTAATGATTACTTACTCCTCTAATTGAGTGGTGACATCACCTACATTTGACTTCAATGATGAGTTTGCTACCATTGTTTGTTTTACCCAGACATCATTGTAAAAGGTAGCTTTATTTTGTAAAAATGTAATGATTACAATTTCTTTTACCTATTTCCTTTACAAGTGCATTTGACTCTTGATTTACGAGTCATAATTCTTGTTTAAACAAAAACCATAAAATGATAATGATAGCTCATTGACTTTGCATTACACAAGAAATTGGAAAACCAAATAGGCCCTCAGATTCTAAAGCACCACTCCCGTAAATCTAGCTTTATGTTATGCCCACCCTCATCTTGTCAATTAAAACTATGTTATCTACAAACAACATATCCCATGGGATCTCTTTCTTTAAATGCCTCATTAACATGTCCATAACCAATTCGAAAAGGTACGGGCTCAATGCCAACCCCGGTGAAACCTTACAGTAATTATAGTACATGGAACTGACTCAGTCACTTGTCTCTCCACTAGTGGTCCTCACATTTGTTATCGCTCCCTCATACATGTCCTTAATTATGTCAATATGTCCGCTTGAAACTCCTTTCTTTCCCAACACCCACCAGATGAACCCATTGGGGACCGTATCGTATGCTTTCTCTAAGTCAATAAAGAATAAAGATCATTTAGAGATCCTTCTTCCTTATACTTCTCCATCAATTGTCAAAGTAGGAAAATAGCTTCCATGGTAGACTTCCCAAGCATGAAACCAATTTGCTTTTTTGATACATTCGCCTCATGCCTTCGTCTTTGCTCAATCATTCTCTCCCAAAGTTTCATATATATGGCCCACAAGTCAAATCCCATGATAGTTAGTTCAACTCTGTATGTCTCCTTTATGCTTATAAATAGGTACCATGGTACTTTCCTCCATTGTTTTGGCATTTTCTTCAATCTTATAATCTTGTCGAATAATTTTGTCAACCAAAATAACCTAGTATTGAATTTTATTAAACAACCCACAAGCAATAGCTAGATGAGGAAAGAAAACAGAGAAACAAAAAAGCGAAAGTAGCCACTAGCTACACAGAAAACGCAACGGCATCACACAGAGATGAAGTTGAGAGGGGTTAACCATTCTGAAACTAGTAATGATATGGAAACCACAATAACTTCAAAAGGAGAGGAGTTGCAAAACCATCTCCAATTCCTCTCACTCCATATGACCCACCATATAGCCAGTAACGTGATTAACCACTTAGACTTGTCTCTCTTACTCCCCACTGCCCCCATGCCACACACAAAGGAGCTCCCTAACCGAACCTGGCATGACCCAATGCACCTTGAAGCATGCTCAAAAATATTCTCAAACTTTGATCGTTAAAGGAAAAAAAAATAAAAAATGAAAAGATGGTCTATGGTTTCCTCTTCTTGCTCGCATAGACAACACATATCAAGGATGATCATTGATCTCTTCTACAAGTTGTCTATAGTGAGATCTCTTTGCCGACCTACCAACCAAACGAAGGCATGACGCCCTTGGGATGCACTTTTCCCATTGCAAAGCATCTTGTCGAAAGACTTCACTGAAAAATGACCCGAGTTGTGCTCCTCCTAAACCATTGAGTTGGCCTCCCCCATAGGAAACACCAATTTCAACCGATCAAGCAAGGCAATGAACTGATCGGCTTCAATACCCGTCAGGTTTCTTCTAAATGGAGGAGCCCAACGGACAATTGAACCAGATAAGGAGAAGCAATCTGCCTAACAGGGCGTTCCCACACCATTTGTATTCCCGAAACCTAATTCTAGAACCATCTCCCATCAAGAAATGAACCCCTCAATCAAAGACCCCTCGAAAGCTAAACACCGATTTCCATATGTAGGATGCTCTATATAAAGAAGACCTTCTAGTCACCCATCCCCTTTCCTCAATGCCATATTTGCTAGCAATAATTTCATGCCAAAAACTCCATACCTCCGTTCTGAACCTCTATAGCCACTTCCCAAGGAGAGGTGAGTTCATACTAGATAAATCCCGCACCACCATGGACAAACAGCCTACACACCTCATTCCAATTAAGAAGGTGGAACTTGTTATCTTTTATTAAACCTCTCCAAAGAAAGTCCCTTCTCATCTTGTCCAATCTCGCACGCACTAATTGAGGGCATTTAAATAAAGACATGAAGTATATAGGCATATTAGAAAAGGTTGCCTTAATTAGAGTGAGCCTGGCTCTCAAGGAAAGGTATTGAGTCTTCCATTTCGACAATTTTCTTTCAATAATTTCCATCACCTTATCCCATAAGTGCTTGGTAGGTTTCCCTCTACAAAGCGGAAGCCCTAGATAAGTGGAGGGGAGGGTACCTGCCTTGCAACCAAATAACAAGGGGAACTTGGAAGTCTCCTCCTTGGATAAATGGAAGTCCAACATTTCGCTCTTTCCAATGTTGATTTTAAGCCCAAAAAACGCTTTAAAACACAAGACTGCTTTCCACAAGTCGTCGATCATATCTTCATCAGCATCACAAAAGATGATCGTATCGTCGGCAAACTGGAGATGGGATATACGATCGCCTACAGCAGCCACCTCAAAACCTTAAAGACCACTCACCTAGCCCCTCGCGAGCATCCGATTGAAAGCTTCCGCAATCACGAGGAATAGATATAGAGAAAGAGGACCGCCTTGCCTTAAACCCCTAGACGCCTTAAAGTAGCCTTTTGTGGAACCATTGACGATGGCGGAAAAAGCTGGAGACCAAACCCACACCTGCATCCACGACCTTCATTTCACCCCACATCCCATCCTGACTAGCATATAGTCCAGAAAATCCCAATCGACATGGTCATGAGCTTTTTCCACATTGAGCTTACAAATGATTCTCGGTTTCTTTTCCTTGACATGAAAGTTCAAACACTCGTGAGATATAAGTGTGGTGAATTTGTCTCCCCTCCATAAGGGCCTCTTGATTGGGGGAGACAACATTACCCAACACCTATTTTAATCTAAAAGCAAGCACTTTAGCCAGAATTTTATAAGGGCTTCCAAGTAGGCTTATAGGTCTAAAATCCTTCAGATCCTCAACTCCTTTAATCTTCGAAATCAGCGCAATAAACGATGCTCTTAGTTCGGTCGAAATTCGGCCCTCGTCGAAGAACTCTTTGATGAAAATAAATAACATCTAGGTTGACTGTACTCCAATACACTTGAAAAAAGGCCAGAGGAAAATTGTCTAGTCTAGGAGCTTTACCTCTCCCCAAACTGTCCATTGCAACCTTGATCTCATCATCGGAAACAGGCATCTCCAAACAACCAGCTGCTTCTTTTGAAAGACAATAAAAAAAACAAATGATCTAGACGTGGTCGCACCCACAAGTCTTTGGACAAGAGCTTGTGATAAAAGTCCACCACTGCTACACTAATGTCCTCTTTCTTCTCCATCCTTACCTCATCTACAAGAAGGGAGCATATTCTGTTATATCTAGCCCCGATTGATGCTATGTTGTGGAAAAAACTAGTGTTCTTGTCACCCTCCTTTAGCCACAGTGCATAGGATTGTTGTCTCCACATGATCTCCTCCTCAAGGAATTTAGAGTAATTGGCCTTAAGAAGAGTTCTCCGCATTATCTCCTCAAAAGATATAACCTCCCCTTCTTCCTTCAGATCAAGCACATCAATCTCGTTGAGCTCCTCAGTCATCACTTTTTCTCTAACCACCTCAACGCTCCAACGTTTGAGTTTTTCTTTCAACAATTTCGGCTTCTTGTGAAGCCTAAAACCAGTTGTTCCCTCAACCTGAAAGGATTGCCACCATCCTTCACAAGATTGGAGGAAAAAAATAACCCAGTATCTCCCATACATATCCAAACGCCTATTGATAAACCATCTTGTCCTTCCTGTTTTCATCTTTCTCAAACCTTCTTTCACTTCAGATATCTTAATCCTATGTAAGTTTCTGTGATCTCCAACATCATTTGAGTTTATGGATCCTTCTATTCCTTTGCTCTCAAAGTGGTCATTATTTAACAAGTTTTGAAAATAACTTCTCTAACTTTCATTGATCTCATTGTCCTTTACTAATACCCTCTAGTTATCACTCTTAAGTGCATCTAACATGATCTAGGTCCCTACCCTTCCTCTCTCATTTTTTGTAAGTTTGAAGACATCTTTCTCACTTTCTCTTGTCCCCAATCTATTGTAAAAATCATCATAAGCTTTAAATTTAACCTCGATATTTTCTTAGCAATCTTTTTGGCATTTCCGTGTTGTTCAAAATTTTCATCATTTCTAGTCCCTTGTCAGGCTTTGAAACATGAACGTTTCTTGTGAATAGTTTTTTGTACATCATCATTCCACCACCAAGTTTCCTTATTTCGCTTTTCCCTCTAGATACTTTTAAAACATTTTTTGCCAATTTTCTAATGCACTCGGCCATCTCATTCTACATGACATTTCTTCTTCGACATTCCACTTTTCTTCTTCCACCAATTTATTTCTGAATAATATTGTTTTCTTTCCTTTTAAATTCCACCACCTAGTTTTTGGACATTTATTAATTTCACTTCCTTTTTTTAGAGAGATAACAAGAGCATTTATTAAGAAACCCGCCTAGAGGCGAGAAAAGAACACACCACAACACTAAAGCACACAAGCAAAAGACGAGATAGCAACCTTAACTACCTTAAGGTAAGGAGCCCAGCCCAAAACAAAGCCCTTGATAATTAATGCCCACCACCCCATCTATTGAGGATTTCTCATTTCTGAAGCACCACCCATTTCGCACTTTCCATATGGCCCAAAAGATAGCCATAATAAGCCTCACAATCACCTCACAAACGATCCTCCACAAACATCGGCATAACCCAAGACGTTTGAGACGCCTTAAGGAAATAACCCCACACTTCTCAAGAAAAAGAGAAGTGAATAAATAAATGATCGATTGATTCCATGTTCTCCATATACATCAAGCAGATGTTCGAAAGAATTAGAGACCTAGGTTGTAGATTATCAATAGTCAACACTCTCTTCCTAGCAACCAACCACACAAAAATGCAACTCGGGGAGGGTGCCATAAAACCAGTGATGAAGCGGATGAGAGGGTATGGGAATGCAAGGGCCCAAGGAAAGAATATTATAAAAAGAGCGAACAAAGAATCTACCAGATTGGTGACCCGACCAAATCATGGAGTCTTCTTCTTGAAGCGAAGGGATTGCATTCTTAAGATCCGGAAGGATAATAAACTCACCAATCTCCTCATCTTTCATATTCCTTTCGGCAGGAAGGGCACTAAATAACCAAATAACCACGAAAAGAATAGCACCACTCAACTGAAACTAAGTGGTCAAGGGGCCAACGCAACAAGCCTAGGAAACAAATCTTGGAGTGGCTCATCACTACACCAAACATCAACATAGAAGCGGATGTGCTTTCCATTCCCAAGATCAAATGCAATAACTCCCAGAAATAGATGTCCAGTCGCCGCTATCGCCTTCGATATACTAGAAGCCCGATACAACAATGAAGACTTGACCTTCCAACCTCCCTCTTGCACTCCATATTTGCTAATAATAATCTCTCCAAAGCCCACCCGAGGTTGTTCCCAGTTTCCAAAGACACTTTCCGAAAGTGCAATATTTGTGAAACCCGAATTTTTTTTATCCCTGCTCCCCCTTCCGAGATCGGCTTGCAAACCTCCTCCCATTTTAGGAAATGGAACTTGTGGCCATCCTTAGCCCCTTTCCAAAAGAAATCTCTCCTCATCTTCTCTAGACCATCCAACAACGATTTGGGACATTAAAAAAAGACGAAGTACACTGGCATGTTAGAAAAAGTTGCTTTAATGAGAGTCAATCGGCCTCCGAAAGAAAGGTAACAACACTTCCTACTAGTAAGCTTTCTCTCAATTCTTTCGATAACCCTAGCCCATAGATGCTTAGCGAGCTTCCCAATACAAAGAGGTAAACCCAAATACGAGGAGGGGAACGACCCTTTCTTATAACCGAAAACATTCGCAAGCCACAACAAATCATTCATTGGATACATGAACTCCTAGCATTTCACTTTTTGCCGCGTTGATCTTTAACCCCGAAATAGCTTCAAAACTAACCAGAATTTTGCACAAATTATCCACAAAGTTCGTGTCCACATCGCAGAATAATAAGGTATCATTTGCATATTGAAATGACTCACTTAAACTCCATTTTTAGCCGCTTTAAACACTCTAATAAGAAGACCATTCTCCTCCCCCTTGTATAGCATCATGTTCAAAACCTCTCCAATGACCACAAAAAGAAAAGGGGAGAGGAGTCCACTTGCCTTAGGCCCTAAGCAGCCTTGAAAAAAACAAATGGCAACCTAATAACCAGGACGGAAAAATGAGCGGATTGCACACAAGTCTTCATCTACAACTTCCACTTTTGACCACAACCCACCCGTTCCAACATGTAGTCTAAGAATTTCTAATCGATGTGATCGTAAGCCTTTTCCAAGTCTAGTTCACTTCCTTTCATCCATCTATTGATGTAAACATCCATAACCATTAACCTATGTTGCGCAATCAGATTCTCTCCTAATATAATCTTGCAATCCCTACATATTGATCATTATATCTTTCTTAGCAAAACGAAATCTATTTGGCTTTACATGGTACACTTTCAAAAGTTATTAAATGTTCATCTCTCTTCAAGTATATGTTTGCTAGAGTTAAATTATATGTCATAGTGAAATCAAGGAAAACATCTCCCATCTCATTTATTCTCTCAAAACCATATCCTCCATGTACACTCTCGTATCCTATACTTTCTTTTCCCACAGGACCATTTAAATGTCCTCCTAGAAATATCCTCTCTTCATTCGGAATTCCTTGCACCAGTCCATCCATATCCTCCCAGAATTGTCTCTTGATTCCATCATATGCACTAACAACATCAATTATCTCCTCTCCTAACACAAGTTTTATTAATAAAATCCTATCACTTACTCTCTTTACATCTACAATTTTATCCTTTAAATCTTTATCTACCAATATCCCTTACCCTATTTCTATTATTGTCCTTTTCTATACCAAAGCTTATATCCATCAATTTCTCTAATTTTAGACCCTTCCATTTGGTCTCCAAAACACAAGCTATTTTAACTCTCCTTCACTTCATTGTACCCACCAACTTCATACTCTTACCTATCAATGTTCCTATATTCTATGTGCCAAGATGAATCCTATTCTCCTGGACTAGTTTCTTTAGCCGTGCACATCCAAAATGGAGCAGGAACGGTTGCCTGCTTCTAATGCAACTAGATCCAGGAAGAAACTAGTTGCAATAAGATTAAATGTAATGGACTGAACGTTCAAATCACAAAAGAGAAAAGATGAAATGACGGTGAGCAGGCTCAACAGTCTACTAGTCTTATGCTAGAGATCACTACTTCTCCCTCTCCAACACACTAGAGTAGAGAAACAAGAGAACTTGCTCAAAATAATAATAATAATAAAATAAAATTTAAAAATAAAAATAAAAAATCATTGAACTGTGTTTTATTCCATAGGGCCTATGCCTTATGTATAATGAATGCTTACAAGATTTCCTCTTTGAGACAATCTCTAACATAATCTAAGGAATCTAAAAATAGGATCCCTTGCTAGCCAAATTCTCCAAAATAAGAAAACTCTTATGCAAAAAAATATCTATAATGTATTTCCTAACATAGATCTATAAAATAGGAAAGCCCTTAAACAAGACAATCTAATAATGCTTATTTCCTAAAAAAGATATCTTTGAAAAAAGAAAGCACTTAAACAAGAAAAATCTAATAATACTTATTTCCTAGAAAGGAGATATTTTCCTAATATAGGAACATGAAAGAAAGGGAATTAGGAACAAGCTAAAAAAAGCAAAATGGGCATTTTTTTGTACGTGTGGAGTATGCACTTGCAGGATGTGGACTGACTGCATCAACTACTTACACCGAGCATTGTAGCAGCATGTTGTTTCCAAGGGACGCCCTAGCCAACCCTTGCCCATTTCTCACTACACCAGGTTTATGATGCAATGCGTTGCTTATAGCGAACACCCTAGCATGAGTTTAGAATGTCACATTTTTCGGATTCATGATGAAAGTTATGGCATAAGTTTGACACCAACTGCTAACCTGATGCAACCCTCTTTTATTTGAGCTGGGGACTGAGTTGACTGACAATGAACACACAAAACTCCCATAGCCACAATTTAATAGACTATTATATAGGTTGATTACAATCAAATGCTAACTAATAGTCTATTACATAGGTTGATTACAATCAACGAGTTTGCTATAAGATTAACTATGTGTGCTTTTTAAGTATCTAGATGAAAATTCAAACTGCTCGTGAATAAAAAATGGGAATTTTATAAAATAGTGCCTCACTAATGTGGTATTTACATCCCAATACCTTTTTAAATTAAATTTTCATTAAGCTACCTCATTAATCAAGTTATTGTCAACCAGGTACCTTCCATTAGTTTTCTCTAATGTCCTTCTGTTTAAAGTATGATTTTTCAAAACTAACGAAAATGCCAACATAGCCTTTAACCTGCATGTGGATTGCATACAGTGCATTGTGGGCCCACTATGACGTATGTGCTTAATCCATGTCATCCATCCAATTTGCCAAATCATTTTAGGGCACGAGCCCCAAAATAAGGCAAATCCAATTCTCGGGTGGACCACACCACATGAAACAGTGGTGATGAACACCCACCATAAAAATCTTCTTATGGGCTACAAAAGTTTTGGATCAAGCTGATATTTGCATTTTTTTTCCTTCATCAAGGTTTGTGTCTTTATCAATAGGTTGGATGGCAAACAAACATTATGATGGGAATTACGGTGGGCCCTAGGAATTTCTTAATGGTGGACGTTCAATTAGCATTGTTTCCTATGGTATGGTTGAGCTGAGATTTGGATCTGCTTAATTTTTTGGTTCGGATAGCCTATAAACATCTTGGTAGGCTCCAGGAAGGATTCAACGGTAGACGTTTGCACATTCCCACTGTTTAATGGGGTGTGGCCCACATGAGTTTTATATCCGCCTGATATTTAGAATCATGTCCTATTTTTGTCTTGCAAAACTGATGGACAGAGTGAATTTGTGACAGGAATCTGTGGGCTCCACATCATTTTCGAGTACATGAGCTTTCTGTGCCAAGGGCACAGGAAATCCGAGTAAAGCAAAGACCCCAAAGTGGTGCCTTTAACATGGATTGCATATGGTGCTTTGTGGGCCCCACCATGATGTATGTGTTTAATCCACACCGACTATCCATTTTTCCATACCATTTTAGGATGAGCCAAAAAATGAGGAGTCTCAGGTGGACCACACTCGCATGAAATAGTGGTGTTGAACCCCCAGCATTAAAAACTTCTTGTGGGCTACGAACGTTTTGGATCAAGCTGATATTTGTTTTTTTTTTTTTTCCTTCATCCAGGTCTATGTGACCTAATCAACATGTTGGATGGAAAATAAACATTAAGGTGGGCATCAAGGTCGGCCCTAGGAAGCTTTTTATGGTGGTCATTCGATCACCATTGTTTCCCATGGCGTGGTGCACCTGAGATTTGGATCCACCTCATTTTTGGGCTCATGCCCTAAAATGATCTGGAAAAATGGATGGCCTGTGTGGATACATCATGGACCAGTAACCACGTCCCTATCATTATGCAATCAGCCTTTTGAGATTTTTTTTTTTTTTTTTCCTTTCTAGATTTTTTTATAATAACACATATTTACCTGTTTAATTCTTATTAAGTAACCTCATTACTTCGTGGGCATTTTCGTCGGTTTAGAAAAAAATCATTCTTTAGACTAACAACCATCAGAGAAACTAACAGAAGGTAGCCGTTTGACAACAACTTGATTGATGAGGTAGCTTAATGAAAACTTAATTTAAAATGGTACCGGGATATAAATATCATATTAATGAGGGGTACTATTTTGTAAAATTCCCTTTATAAAAAAAAATAAAAATAAAAAACCATCTTAATAGAACTTCCTTTTGTGTGTGTGTAGACTGGAGAGAGAGAGAGAGAGAGAGAGAACCACACGTAAAAATCTATGTTTGCACGCATGCATCTGCATGTGTGTGTGCGTGAGTGCAAATATATTTGTGTATATATAGCCTTTTAATGTCAAAACCATATTAAGACAACTTTCGTTCTCCATCTTTTTGGTGTTTCCATCTTTGATGAAATTTTTTACCACCATTTTAAGGACTGAAACTGTACTAAACTTTAACCCTAAGGTTTTATGTGACATGGCTTTTTGCTAACTAATGATGGGGCTTACATTAGGAATAATTGGTGAAACAAGATTTGCATAGCCAATCACATGCAGCTGGGACAAGGCTATGATGATGACATAATGCTCGATCATGAAATGACATTCTCTTTCCCAGCAATTGTACGGGTGGCCCAACCTTTGGGCTACCTAAGCAACTCCCCTCTAGTAGGGCCTCTTTCATGGGTGGGCCATGTCCAATATCTCCTCTACTAGATAATCCTGATTGGAATGGCGGCTTTCAAATGGGCAATGAACGTCAACGGTCCACAGTTAATGGGGACCCAAAAAGATGGTCACAACTGTCTGATTGGGGCAATATTTGGGGTGTCGTGCATCCACAATGCCACCACTATATGAACAATTTGGATTACCAAAAGATGGCCCTCACATGTACAGTCTACTGGGAAAGGCAAATTGCTAGATAGATTATTGCATATAATTTCTTGCAATAATCAAATAGAAATAGAAACAAACCTCACTAGATGGTGCTTTCAATGCCCTCATATTCATATGCGGCAAGCGTGATCCTGGCTCTGAGGAGGGGATGTAGTCCCTCCTCCAACCAATAGGCACTTTTTTGGTATCCCGTGCTTCAGCGCTGATATCAGGAACAATAGCTCCCTCAAGGTACCTAATATCAACACGATAAAAATTAAATCGTACCAAATATTCATCATCTTAACAAGATTGTGGTAGAGAAAATCAAAGGATATAAATAACCAAACATCAACCTGAAACCAAGATCTTCAGCAGGAAACTGGAGTTGAAGGCTCTTCCCTTCATAAAAAATACTCCTTAGTTTAGCCAGCCTTGTAGATCCAAGAGGGTTGTTTTCATTCAGTAGAGGTTGTGAGACCTGTACACGGCCAATGGCGAAAATTCCTTCCAAGAGTGCCTTCTGTAGTCCAGATGGTAGAATGGAACCGAAACCACTATTAATCACTCGATGTACTGCCAAATCACCATGGAAGAGCATGAACCATGGTATCATGGAGAAATTAGAAGTGTCTGAACAGAAATCTCGCTGAAGAACAGTGTTGAAGGATTTGGTAAATGAGAAGATGTCTACATTGTGGAGCTGATTGAAGTTGTAATGGAACTATATGATCCTCGATCTAAGAATATGTAAGGAATTCTAGGTTCATAGTTTTTGCATGTGGGGCTCATTGTTTTGTGATCCAAACCACTGAAGTGATGGGCCCCATAGCAGATGGACCATGCCCCCAAAAACCTCCCCTAGTGAACAATCACAATCCTTTGCAAATAGACAACTAAGAAAAGAAAACACATCAATGGTCCACATTAAACTGAAAAAAGGTAAGATTGGAGAACTAGGATCATCCAATCCGGGAGATTGTGGGATCCCATCCACAGTGCGACCATTAGATTGTTGGTCTGGGTCAAAAGACAAGGACCCCAGTTGTATAAAGTGAGAAACCAAGGATAATATGCCGCCTGTCTTGTCTCATGAGAATTTTACCTGAGTTTGCAATGGTCGGGTTGAGGCCAAGTGCAGCAGGAACTGACATGGCTGCTTTGAAGTTTTGAACACTTAGTTCTGTATTGAAGACGGCAATCTGGAAACACAATGATGGCAGTCCAAGAGCATATGAGGATGGCAGTCAAAAAGTCTTACACATTCTGCACAACAGATATAGAAAGGCTAATATGGGAAAATAAGTTATACCGGTCGACGCTCCATTTCATAAGTTTGCAAAATGGACGGTGAAGCAATACCCTTCAACAGAAAAGCAATCTTCCAAGCTAGATTATGAGCATCCTGGATGCCAGTATTCATTCCTGCAAATGAGCATCGCTTGTAAAGCCAGCATTTGGAATTTGAAAGCAACAAAATATTACACAACTAGGAAGTGATAACAAATATAGGACAAGTTTTGCGATCATCATCATCCAAGCCTACCCCAACTAATTGGGTTGGCTAAACAAATCATGATCCACCAGTTCACTCTATCATTGGTCATATCCTCAGTTAAACCATGTGCCATCCAACCTTTTCTTACTACCTCCACCAACATCCTCTTGGGCCTTTTGCCCTTTTATAGCCTTCAACTTGAACCAACTCACTCATAACCAGCACAATTCTTGATCTCTGATACATGCATGGCCAAACCATCTAAGTCCACTTTCTGTCATCTTTTTTACCTACTTGGCTACTCCTAAGCTCCCTTTAAATACATTCATTTCTAATCTTATCCTTCCTCATCTTTCCACTCATCCATCTCAACTTCCTCATTTCAGCTACACTCTTCTATGAATGTGTTGTTCTGTTTTCTCATGAATCCTAGCAGAACTGGTTTCAAAATTATTGAATCAATTGTAGGGACTTCTGTGTGTCCAGAGTTTATACTTCCTAAAGTACACTTGGGTTTCCAATTAGTACAAGAGGAGCCATTTAGTGATCCAAGCTGTTGATACGATGGACACACCTTTAAGGCTGTCAACAGAACGGGCCCAGGGTTATCTTCAGCATGGACTTCGAACTCGTCGGGCCAAGCCTAGCCAATATTTTAATTTTGTTTGGCTCGGGCCCAACCCATTGATAGGCCTACTAACCTTTAATGCTCCACGCACCAAAAGTACCCTAGATTAGAAGATCCTACATGCTAAATCTTTGGCCACCTTTTGGTTTGAATGTGAAACATTGTCATCTTTTCTTTGTTAACCGCCAATTTGTTGGATACACGTTGAAGAGTCAGCATTTTCACATTTGGGTGACATTTTATGCATTGACCATCCAGAATTGGCCCGGTCATAACCAGTGTTTTAAATATCGACGATATCAGTCAATATATCCCACGATATATCTTGTATCTCACTTATGTGATATGAAACAAATAGGTAGTGCTGATATATCCCATATATTCGATCCAGTGAGCATTTTCAATTTTCGATCCATGTTTTTGTTGTAAATCACGTTAAACCAGTGTCAAATGGTTACAAATATATGTTCTTCATGTTTTCCACGAAAAATTATGGAGTTGGAACTTAAATTTCAAGATTTGGGGGAGATGGGTCAAGTTGCGGAAAATTGAGAAAACAAAATTTCTCAATTTCTCACAAATTGGTTGCAATCTTTGTATCCAAATACAAATTTAAACATATATGTAACCCGATCTAGTGATTCTTCTTTTGCTTTTGAATGTATTTCTTGTGTTTCCATATATGTCCTCTTACATTTATAAATTATAAGAATAGACTTTGAATATACTTCCATTAGTTCGGTTGGAAAGCACATATATTAGGACCCCATACAAAGGAAACCCCTATTATGTGCACTTTTTTTTTTTTTTGTACCGTTTTGATTTCTAAGTGTGTATTGATGTCTTTTCAACAATCCTTGAAGTTTCATTGAAACATTCAACCAATTTCC
Source organism: Magnolia sinica (assembly GCF_029962835.1). Classification (NCBI taxonomy): domain Eukaryota; kingdom Viridiplantae; phylum Streptophyta; class Magnoliopsida; order Magnoliales; family Magnoliaceae; genus Magnolia; species Magnolia sinica. Next base: position 61,745,101 of record NC_080575.1, on the reverse strand, counting down.
CAATGTTCCCATGTTTCCCAACAACAATGATACATTATGCGATACAACCGATATATCCCATGCGATAACCGATATTTATCCATATCCCAAGGGTGCGATACATTACGCGATAACGATATTTAAAACATTGGTCATAACAACAACTTGGATACCTGAACCATGGTGAGTGTACAAATGAAAACCTGAATCTACTATAGAAACTCTCACGCTAAGTATTCCATAACCCCTCTTAGACTTAATTTCCACGTGTTAATGCGACTTCTCTATAGTTACTTACAAGAAGAGGAGAGTAATGAGAATCTTACAGTTCATCTTCATACCCAGTGTAGGCAAACCAGGCAAGGGGGTCAACCAACCACAAATCTTGCTTGCTATCATAAAGTACTCGTCATACAAAATGGATATTTCAAAGATTCTTGATGCATTAGGACCAAAAACATGAATTCAGTCCTATGCAAAAAATACAACATGCACTAACAAGTGGATCAATTTCTATAAAAGCTAAGTAATCAAACAAGGATGGAGGTATCATGTCATGACATGAAACATACAGTTATGTACCTACGTTACCCAAGTATGAGCTCAGGCAGCAAGCATGGCAAGGATTGGGTATGATGGATCCTGGCCATGTTTGGATTGGTAGAATCCTGTTCTTTTTTTCTTTTTCTTTTTTTTTCTTTTTTTTTTTTTGGAAAAGAAATCATTTTCCACAGATGTGATGTTTTCCACCATTCGCAAAAATAAAGCAAGCTATGGAAAATGAATTTCCTTTCCACAATTTTCCTCAAAAAATGGTGATTTCTAATTCCCAACAAAAACTTGATAATCTTCATTTCCACATTTTTTTGAGAGACAACTCTTACTTGACCATTGAGTCATTGACCATTCCACATTTCCATGGAACTCACATTGTGCTAAAACAAACAAGTTTAGTTGGTTTCTTTACCACAGATTTCTATTTCCACAAATTCCCTCAAGTGTGAACTTTTGCTATCCAAATCTACTTTTTGGATTCCACCAATCCAAATAGGACCTACCCCAAATTCACAAAATACAGGTATGACAAGGATTATTTACATAAAACTCATAAGTATAATTGCGTAAAAATAGCTCCCTTATGACATGCACAAGCTGGTCATGCCAATGATGATGATGATGACGACGACATTCACATGTTGGTCTTGTAGCCCAATGGGGAATGTTCTAAGTTCTAGACTACAACCAAGACTTGAGGTTGATCTAAAGTTCGAGTCTCAGTAAAGATCCCTTATCCTTATCTGAATATCCAAGCATCCAACTTCAGTTTTTTATGGATCTGCATGCCATTGATTTTTTACATTATCATGTGCACTTAGAATTTCATCGAAGAAAATTGAAAATATAGAATGGTTATATCGAATATTTGCAAGAAAATGAAGAAAACTAAAACAAAATAAACAGCCTGTGGAGATTGAGCTCATGACTGAATGCAATTGAAATGGAGCATGAATTTACTTCCAGGAAGGCATACTTCAAACACACTTTCCACTGAAGGCATCAGTCTGGGACTGCTTACCAAAACCACCAGCTGGAGGAAAACGATGAGCGGCATCACCTGCAAGTATTACCCGGTTGTCACAGCAAACAAAATTTTCAGCAACTTCTGCATGCATCGCCCATGGTTTTACATCTATAACAGCTATATCCACAAGCTTGTGGCCCACCAAATTGAAGATTAATTCCTCGCATACCTACAGCAGGTGGCACCCATTGGCAATTATGACTGTGAGAGAGCCGCTTGTTCAGAATAGAATAAAAAAAAATTACTGCGCCACATACACACACTCATAATTATATTTGCTGAAGAGAAGCATTAGTGTCAATTATAGGAGAATAGATGGCATGCGCATGTATGTGCATCCAAGTGTTTGGGATTTTATACATATATTAAGCCACATTTATAAGTGTGTGTGTGTGTGTGCTTTGGTGCTTCCTCAAGATAGCATTCTTTTATTTTCATTAGGGTTAATAAAATATCATGAGGGTTTGAGAGGAGAGATTATTCTCTCCACAACCCTTTCTCCAAAGTTCTCCTTTTCTTCTCCTCCCCCTTTTCTTCTACTTTCTTCTCCACCATATGATTAATTACATGGTATAACAGCATTATGATCCCCACCACCTCCCTCCTTGCCCTCCTTTCTTTCCCTTCCTTTCTTTTTTCCTTCCCCTTTCCCTCTACCCCCCATCCCATTCTGTTATACAGGACCTACAAACCAAGAGGAGGATCAGTGGTGGACATGAAGATCAAGGACTGTACTTGTTCAATGCTGGTGACAACTCTAATACGGGCACACTCTACTCTCCTACATAAATGTTGAAGCATGATGATCTGATGGATAAACAGTAAAAATTGTGTGGGGCGATTTAATGAGTGCTCAAAGTACAGTGCAAGACCGTTGCTGTGAGGTTGCAATCAAAACTAACAAGCAATAGAGAAAATTTTTAAGCAGCTAAATAATAAGAATAATTCATTCAATCATAGCCTAGGCAATGCTTAAGTATGGAATTATGTTGATGCCTTCTGTGTCCTAGCTAATGCTGAAGCATGGAGATTATGCCAAATGGACATGAAATGCATTGTTGCCTATGGATTATGGAAAGTTCAATAATTTCATGTGGAATTGTCATCACAACTGTATGTAGATAACAAAAGTATACATTTTGCAAGCTTGGAGAAAGGCATTGAGCAAACACAAGGGATCTGATCTCCTTGTTTTCTGCCCACTTGAAAGGAAGATGACATTTTAGCATGAGAAGTTATTTGATGTGCTGGAAGTGTATAACAGTGCATAGACATGAACACAGCCATTGTACATGCCCAATAGATGTAGTTCAGTACAAACCATCCAAATTGCAGGGACTATTGTGGATCAATCATAACCCAAAAGTCACATAAAACAGATGATCCTTTACTACTGGCACTCTGGCAGCCACTAAAATGGGGAGTTAGAATAAAAACATTGAAAAGTCAATGGTTACATACCACAAACCAATCTCCATTAATTGAATATTAGGGCTATGCAATGAATCTAATTTTGTGGCTGTCAGCAATCTACGATGCGGTTCATGCTTTGGATATTTTGGTTTGACATACATTCATTCCCCATGTAAGTGGCTGTGTGCCTGTGCATAGGTGGGCATACTCTGCCAGAGAATCATTTTTTTAAGTTTTGCTCTGTAGGCTGCTCACACTAGTAGTCAGAATCAGGCACAGTTATAATCCTTCTATATGTAAAATCATCATGATCAATTTCCACTAATGGCATTCAAAACATAAAGACTGCTCAAATTTGACATGCCCAAGGAAATCTGAAATACATAAGCACTCCTTTCTTTCCATCCATAGAGAGAAGTTTGCTGGGGACCTGTTTGGATTCGTGGAATTTTTTATTTTATTTTTTTTTGGAGAAAAATGGTGTTTTTCAGGAAATGCCATTTCTAGAAAACATGACAAATGAAAAGCCATTTCCCTTGACTGTCAACAAGATTTGGGTCCTTACTCATGCCCAGTGGTAGACTCACAACTCACAAGAGTTTCAACACAAGGTCATGGGTTCGAGTACCCAATGTGGTGAAAAACCATTGTGGTGTGAGTATGTGGGTGTGTATGGGGTGTGAGTGCGTGTAAAAAAAATTCTTGAACAATTTTTCTTCATTTCTAAATCTATTGTTTGCAAACAAAAAGGAATTTTTCAGGAAAATTTTACTCAAAAACAGAAGTGATAGATGTGTCCACTGAATGTGGATTATAGCACGTCTCACATTGTCACAAGTGACACATTGGCACATGTGGGGCATTGGCGCGTGTGGAAAGCTTGAAGATGGATGGTGGCCAGTGGAACTGAAATTTGACCAAGTCCTCATGCACCTTGTTCTGCGGGTTGTGCACCATGTTACGCACCACCCTGCCATGTTACGCGCCTATTTTGGAGGAATTGCAGCTTTTAAGTGGAACAGCAGGTCATGTACCCTCTCAAAAAGGGCACGACTTGTCTAGAGTGCTTCAACTGTGGGCAGCTCATGCCCAGTAGGGAGCACGAGGTGTGCTTTAAGAAGCATGTCTTCTCCAGAGAGTGCAATATCCACCAACATTCGAACCGACGGAAAGTTATAATTTGTCCCAACCAGCTTACAACAGGTGGTCAAAACCATAAGTTGAAAAGGGATAACCACCTAACAGCTTCTTAGGCAGAAATAACGAACTTTTGGAGGGAAACTTACTCCCAAAGCCTATAAATATTCTTTTGGGTCCTCATTTGCAACATGCGTACACACCATGGTGTGCTGTAAAGGCCATTACATAAAGGTAACGGTAGCAACCGTTACACGTCACGGGGTCGTAACGGCCGTAACAGCCGTTATGGAAAAAAATGACTTGTAATTGCTGCTAACAGCACATTACATCCCCTATAAAAGCCATAATAGCCCCATAATGGTCTATTATGGAACATATACAGGTTTTGCATACTTTTTAATCAACATTACGGGGCAGATATAGGTTTTTTGGGAGTTTTTTTCAATAAATAAAAAATAAAAAAGAGAGACCGTAACGGCCGTTACGGGGCCGTAACAGCCGTTATACCCAGTATCGTAAAGGTAACGGTGGTGGCCGTTACTACCACCGTTACCCTTACGGAACACCTTAGTACACATGCACTCGACTCTCTCGAGGAATTGTTTCTTGAGGTTCGAGAATTCCTGCTTCCTTCTCCTCACTCAGTGCGATCGAGGCAAGGTAAGCATAAAAAGGGCCAAGGACAATCTTTTTCTCAGTAGACACCTCGTGCACTAGTTTGAATATACTCGAGAGGTCTCAAGCACCTTCTCTAGGGCCCTTCAGGATAGTCCAGTGATCCTAATCAAGTCATCTCCAAAGAGGTCTTGTACCATCCTTGGCTACTTCAAAGAGGACTCGCGCCCCTAAAAGTGCAGTCCATCAGTAGGCTTCACACCTATTCCTTAGGTCAGTCTTGAATTGCCCCAGTGCCAAGGCATTGTGGGTCGCACACCATGGTTCACACCACCCTCTAAGCTAGCCAAGGCCAATCTCTATTAAACCCCATCTGCTAAGGCATTTGGGTTACGCTCCAATTTTCCTAGTCGTGCTCCTACTTAAAGGAGTCGCTCTTCCTGCTTAATATGCAGTTTTAATGCATTCCTTTATCATCTCTGGCATATGAGAATCCTGGCAATAGTAGGATTATTCACACCAGTGTACGCTGCAAGCCTAAATGCTATCTCAAACCGATGCCTCTCAAGATACATCACATGCATCATTTGCAAGTATCCCGACAACCAGCTGCTTATATGAGATGCCTAAATACCAAAGGGTATTGCTAACCTCAGCCTAATCGATGATCTGGATGTTTTGAAGACGAAGGACCATAGATTGGACTTCAATACATCATTTGTATTACGCTACTCTGTACCATGTAACAGATTGGTTCCATCTCTTTTTTACTCTCTAATCAAGGGTTTTTCCCTAGGGAATGCAATCAAGGGCCTGTGCACTGCAAGAACACAACCCGGAATGTATTTTGTTCCCAAATTAACGAAAGCCTCTCGATAGGGCAGATTTGGGTACATATCTTTGCGGTGGAGTTAATAATATCAAACTTATCATATATTAAATGTTTGTAATAAACAAAAATGACGACTCCAATAGGGACTAGAGAAACTTTTGTACAACCCAATGTTGTCAAATGGCATACGCAATCCCGTGCGACCTAGGGGGATTGTGCACGAGGAAAGTGAGGAGCACAGACTGTACAAGTACAATCATGCATTCTGATTTTGAAGTGACCTAAGGACCACTCCATGCACCTTGTTGGTTGTCGCTCTCACCTACAGATTCTCAGGTCCAGAAATTGTGAAGTCCAAGTCGCGTTCCTGAAGGCAGGGCGTGCACTAGTTCTCATTCAAGAGCAAAAAGTGAAAATGAATAAGGGGCTCCAGTATTTATAGACGCAGCTTGGCACCTGAATGGTCGCAGCACTCGTGCTCTGTATTCCGTGTTTTGGAAAATGTCATGTAATAGCCTCCACTCGAACATTGCACACCATGCCAAGGCAGGTCCTACTCTATGCTTCACGTAACACAAATGGTGGGCATCTGCTGGGACAAATTTGACCGAGTCCTTCTCAAGCACTATATTTTGCAGGTCATGCACGATGTTACACACCGCCCTGCCATGTTACGTACTTATTTTACAGGAATTACAGTTTCTAAGTGGAACAACAAATCTGCACCATCTCAAAAAGGAACGCGACCTGTACAGAGTGCTTCAAACCTGAGACTGCTTGCACATCCAACCAATGAGGAGAACAAGGTGCTTTAAGGAGCACATGTGTTTTCAAGAGAGTGCAATATCCACCGACATTCCAACTAAGGGAAATTATGATTTGTCCAACCAAGTTGCAACATGTCAAAACTGTCATTTGAGAGAGAAATAACCGCTCAACCCTTAGACATGAAATAATGAACTTTTTAAGGAAAACCTATCCCCAAAGCCTATAAATACACTTTTAGGTCCTCATTTGTTAACACATACACATTTGACTCTCTCTCTCGCCCAATGTGATCGAGGCAGGGTAAGAATGGAAGTCTGAGGACTCAAATCTTTTCTCAGTAAGTTCCACACAAATGTCTGAATATACGATTACTTGGGAGATCTCACACACCTTCTCCGGGGCCCTTCAGGATAGTCCAGTGCTCCTGACCAGGCCTCCTCCAAAGAGGTCCCATACCATTCCTAGCTACTTCAAAGAGGCTTCAAGCCGCTAAAAGTGCAATTCCAACAGTAGGCTTCACACCTATTCCCTAAGCTAGCTTAAACCAATCTCATATTGCCTCGATGCTAAGGCATTGCAGGTCGTGCATCCCATTGCTCTGGGTCACACACCATGGTTCACACAACCCTCTTAAGATAGCCAAGGCCAGTCTCAGCTACAACCCATTTGCTAAGGCATTGCAGGCCGCACTCCCGCACTCCCTCCTCAATATGCAGTTTTGATGCATTTATTTATAATCTTTGGCATATGAGATTCCTAGCAATAATAGGATAATTCACACTTGTGTATGCAACAAGGCTACATGCTATCTCAAGTTGATGCCTCTTAGGATACATAATACACATCATTTGCTAGTATCCTGATGCCCAGCTGACTATACGAGATTCCTAAATGCCAAAGGCTATTTCTATAACCTCAGCCTAATCGATGATCTGAACACTGAAGGCGAAGGGCCATGGATTAGGACTTTCATGCATCATTTGCATTATGCTACTTTGTATCATATTCTCTGATTTTTTTTTACATTTTAATCAAGGGTTCTTCACCAGGGAATGTAATCAAGGGCTTGTGCTAGACAATAGCCTAGAATGCACTTTGTTCATATTAATGAAAGCCTCTCAGCAAGGCATATTTGGTTGCATAATCTTTGCAGTGGAATTAATAATATCAAACCCTATCATAAATTAGACATTTGATTGCACATGTGGCATGTTGACACGGGTGGCACATTTGGAGCACTTAAAGATGGATGGTGGCACATGTGGGTACTCGAAGATGAGGGTGGCACATGTTGCAATGATGCTTATTGGGGAGTGTGGCACGCTTGACAATGGGTGATTTTACATCTCATGCATGTCACATTGGCACATGTATGGTGCTTTAAGATGGATTGTGGCACATGTAGCACATTGGCACATATTGAGCACTTGAATGGACATTTACACATGGGACATATGAAGGGGGTCAATAGTGAATGTTGCATGTTACGCATTCGCACATGTCGCGCATGTGAAGCACTTAAAGATGAATGACAGCCACGTGGCACATGTGACTCAATCAGTGTTCGAAATATCGGTATCGCACCATGTATCGCACCCTTGGGATACAGATTATCGGTTATCGCACAGGATATATCGTTTGTATTACGTAATTTATCGCACTTTTTGGGAAACATGGGGAAACATTGGGAAAATTTTTGAATTTTTCAATGAAACTTCAAGGATTATTAAAAAAGACCTTAATACACACTTTTAAATCATAAAATCTCAAAAAAGAAGTGTACATAATAGGTTTTCTTTGTAAAGAGTCCTAAGCTATGCGCTGGCTGATTGAACTAATGTAACTATATTCAAATGGAATGCATAACATTAATAAATGTATTAAAACATGTATGAAAACACAATTAATTCATTCAAAAGTAGAAATTGTAAACATAACCATCAATGATGTGACTAGCTGATTTTTGGGGCATGATGGACGTTTAATGCTCACTGTTTCATGTCATGCGGCCCACCTGATCTTAGGATCTGCCTGATTTTTGGTCTCATGCTTTAATATGCTACGGAAAAATGGATGGACATAGTGGATTTCTCACAAATATCATTGTGGGCCCCACCACGAGCCCCAAAGGACCATCCATCTCTAAATAGGTCTTAGCAGGATGTGGATTGCCTACTGATCCGAGGGCCTCACCATAATATATACATTTTATCCACTTTGTCCATCTATTTTTCCAAATAGTTTTATACCATAATCCAGAATATGAGGCAGATTCAAATCTCATGTGGACCACATCGTTGGAAACATGGGCCATATGAAGTTTTTAACAATGCGTCAGTGGAATTTGGATCTGCTTAAATTTTAGGAATTTTTTTTTTTAGTGAGGTACTCAATCACCACTGTTTCTTGTGGTGTGGTCCACCTAAGATTGCAATCTGCTTAATTTTTGGGACCACATCCTAATATAGGCTAATATAGCCTGGAGAAAAGGATAGATATACTACACATCGGTAAGTTGATGTATATGTTTTATCACAGGTTTGTGGGGGCCAGTGTGATGTATATGTTTTATCCATGTCATCCATTCATTTTAACAGATAATTTTAGAGCATGAGCTAAAAAAGTAGGGAGATCTAAGGCTCACGTGGACCACACCATGGGAAGCAGTGAGGATTGAACGGCTATGGTTGAAAATGTCTTGGGGGCCACATAATTTTTGGATCAAGCTAATATTAATGTTTTCTCTTCATCCAAGTTTGTCGGACCTTATGAACAGATTGGATGGCAAATAAACATCATTACGGGACCTAGGAATGTTTCAATGGTGGGCATCATTGTCACCACGGCTTCCCGTGGCGTAGTCCACTTGAGCCTTAGATCTGCCTCCTTTTTAGGCTCATGCCCTAAAATAACTTATCAAAATGGATGGATGGTGTGCATAAAACACATACATCATGGTGGGCCCTACGGAGCGCCCAACAAGACCGTTTATATTTGGCTACCGATTCTGCCTGCGCACGTAGAAAAAGGATGCGGATTAGCACTACAGTTTGTAGAGTTACTCACTACGCTCTTATCGTACTAAGTAAACTCAGTTCGGCCCACCTTGAATGTATGTGGTCTATCCACGCCGTCCATCCATTTTTCCATCTAATTTAAGGGGTTGAGCCCAAAATTGAAGCATATCCAAGGATCAAATGGATCATACCACTGGAAACAGTGGGGATAATGATTTCCACCGTTGAAACCTTTATAGGCCCCTCAATGATGTTTATTTGTCATCCAACCTGTTCATAAGATCATACAGACATGGATTAAGGTGAAAAACAAATATGATATTGATCCAAAATTTCTGTGGCCCCCAATAATGTTTCAACGTTAGACGTTCAATTCAACTCTTTCCTGTGGTGTGGTCCATTTGAACATTGGATATGCCTCATTTTTGGGCTCAATACCTAAATTTATTTGGTAAAATGTATGGACGGAGCAGATAAAGTACATAAATCGTGGTGGCCCTCACAGGGTTTACTCAGTACACTAAGCATAGTGAGTTACTCTACGCAATCCGCTTCCTATAAGTTGAGTAGCAAGACTCGCAACTAAAGTGACATCACCAAGTTCTGTGGGCCCCACCATGATTTATGTATTGTATCTACACCGTCCATCCATTTAGAGAGATCATTTTAGGGCATTATTTTAGGGCATTAGACAATGAATGAGGAAGATCCAGAGCAATAGTGGACCCCACCACAAAAAACAGTGGGGAGAGTGATGCCCACCGTTGAAACTTTCCTAAGGTCCATCATGATGTTAATTTGAGATCTAACCTTTCCAGAAGTTAACAAAGACATGAAATAAGAGAAAAAACAAATATCAGCTTGATCGAAAACTTTTGTAGCCCTCAGAAATCTTTAATGGTGGGCATCACTCTCCCCGCTGTTTTTTTATGGTGGGGTCCACTGGAGCTTTAGATCTGAATCATTCTTTATATCATGCCTTAAAATGATCTCTCCAAATGTATGGACGGTGTGGATACAACCAAGGTGTGCCAAAACGGTTACGTATCGGTCGTATCAGCCGATACGTAACGGTAACGGTGAAGGCCGATACGCGTTTCGGGGTCGTATCAGCCGTTATGGTTTTTTGTGCCCGTATCGGTCGATACGGGCCCGTTACGGGTGTAACGGCCGTTACTACCCCGTAACGGCTAGCCCGTAACGGTCAAAAAACGGTAACTTTTTTTTTGTATTTTAAGCTCTGTTTTTGCTTTTTTTTTTTTAAACTTCTTGCTTCCAAACTGTTTCTCACTCCTTCTACTACTAATTTCAACCAACCTTGGCTGGATATTTGAGGAAAAAACACATTATATTGCAGATTTTGTTGAATCAAAGCTCGGTGGGCCATTTTTCAGAAATTTGTCAAAAATAGGTATTTATACTTTTTTTAATATGTTTTGCTGTTTTAATCATGTCATGTAATGTGTTAATCATAGTAGAACATGTTAATATGTATTTTACAGATTTGGGGTGCCATTTAATATTTTTTTCTAATTATGCATGAATTTTGACCCTTTTTTTAAAATTCGAAAAATCAATTTTTAATGGTTGTTTTGTTGTTTTAATCATGCCATATGATGTGTTAATCATATTAGAACATGTTAATGTGCATTTTACAGATTTGGGGTGCCATTTTATATTTTTTAAATATTTTTTTCTATTTACGCATGAATTTTGCCCCTTTTTTTTTAAAATTCAAAAAATTAATTTTTAATGATTATTTTACTGTTTTAATCATGCCATATGATGTGTTAATCATAGTAGAACATGTTAATGTGCATTTTACAGATTTGGGGTGCCATTTTATATTTTTTAAATATTTTTTTCTATTTACGCATGAATTTTGGCCATTTTTTTTTAAATTCGAAAAATCAATTTTTAATGGTTGTATTGCTGTTTTAATCATGCCATATGATGTGTTAATCATAGTAGAATATGTTAATGTGCAGTTTACAGATTTTGGGTGCCATTTTATATATTTTATATATTTTTTCTATTTACGAATGAATTTTGGCCATTTTTTTAAATTCGAAAAATCAATTTTTAATGGTTGTATTGCTGTTTTAATCATGGCATATGATGTGTTAATCATAGTAGAACATGTTAATGTGCATTTTACAGATTTGGGGTGCCATTTTATATATTTTTTAATATTTTTTTCTATTTACGCATTAATTATGGCCCTTTTTTTTTAAATTCGAAAAATAATTTTTTAACGATTGTTTTACTGTTTTAATCATGCCATGTAATGTGTTAATCATAGTAGAACATGTTAATGTGTATTTTACAGATTTGGGTTGTCATTTTATAATTTTTTTCTATTTTCGAATTAATGACTTTATGTTTTTATTTGCTTATATTGGACAGGTTTTGCCTTGGAGCTTCTTAGGGTTTAGTTAGAATATTACATCATCTTTATTAACATAGGTCATACACTCATACTCATATCTAATTATCTAGTATCTACCTAAACCTAAAGAAATGTCTGGGTCTGGCCAACAACAAGTGATGATATTGGATGGCAACATTGTGAGAGGCTTGGTGGTACTAGGCACCAAATGAAGTGCAAGTATTGTAATAAACTAGTGACTGGTGGAATTACCCGTCTCAAACAACATTTGGCACATCGAAAGGGTCAAGTTGTGCCATGTAGTAGAGTACCGAAAGAGATAATGCTTTTAATGCAAGCTAGTCTGATGAGTCGAAGGGTAAACGTGCTGCTGTACAAAAGAAGAAAGATGATATTTTGGATGCAGCTCGACAGGAAGTGTTTGGTCCTGAATATATGGGCATTCGTGATGAAGATATTATTGATTCTGACGAATATTCAGATCGAGAATTTACTACAGCTAGGAGAGAGAGCTTGCGTCTAGCTTGTGAAGAGGAATAACGTCGCCGCATGTTTGGCACGCATGGGTCAATGCGTGATACAGGGGGGGCAGTGGGAGTGGGAGTGCAACTGGAAGTGCAACTGCTTCTGCAGGGGGGGGTAGGTTTGGTGGGTTACGACGTATGTTTGGGAGCCGACGACAGACATCTTCACGTGATGCCCCTATACGTTTGAATGAAGAAGTAAATGAGCCTGGGAGACTCTCTATTGATCCAATCCTATTTAGGAAAGAATCAACTAAACAAAAGAAGATAAAACAAATGTGGAGTAGAACTTCCGTTGAGAAATTAAGTAAAGCAGCAGCAAAGTTATTTATACATGCCAACATACCTCCTAACACAGCCAATTCTCCATATTGGTAGGTGGTAATTGATGCAGCAGCAGAAGCAGGTGAAGGAATAAAAGCTCCCACGGCTAAGGAGATTAGGGGGAAGTGGACATACAGAGTATGTGGATGTGAAAGCATACGTGGCTACCTTTAAACCTGTATGGCAAGCCAGAGGATGCACAATCATGTGTGATGGTTGGACTGGCCCAACCAGACGCAGCATGATCAACTTCATGGTATACTGCCACTTAGGAACTATATACCACAAGTCAATTGATGCCTCAGAGGCAACAAAAATTCTACTTATATTAATGGATTAATGGATAAAGTTGTGGACGAGATTGGAGAGGAGAATATAGTGCAGATTGTAACAGATAATGAAGCAACATATAAGCTTGCAGGACATATGTTGATGGATAAGAGAAAACATCTTTTTTGGTCACCATGTGTTGCCCATTGTATTGATCTTATATTGGAAGATATTGGGAAGAAGAAGAATGTTAAGGAAATGGTCGAAAGGGCAAGGGAAGTGACGACATTTATTTACAACCATAATCAAGTAGTTGCAATAATGAGAAAGTTCACGAAAGGACGAGAGTTGTTGAGGCCTGCGGCGACTAGATTCGCAACAAATTTTATAACATTAGAGAGTTTATTCCAGCATAGGGAAGAGTTGAGTAGATGATCGCTTCCCGAGAATGGCTCAACACAAAACATGGGAAGAAGACATCAGGGACACCGGTCGAAGTTGCGAATACTATACGGGATAACAAATATTAGAAGAAGGTCAAGGCGATCCTAAAGGTGATGGAGCCACTAATGAGGGTACTCCGTCTTATTGAATCCGATGAAGCACCTATCATGGGCTTCCTATATGATGCCATGGATGAGGCAAAGTTTGCAATTCAACGTGATTGTAGAAGTTGGGAGACTTATTGGAAGATGATCGACAAGAGATGGACAAAACAACTCCATCACGATCTTCATGCAGCAGGTTACTACCTAAATCCTAGGTATAGATATGCCCAATCATTTGTTGCGGATGATGAAGTTCGTGTCGAGCTAAAAAATGTGATAAAGAGATTAGAGCCTGACTTAGACCTGCAAATAAAGGCATTAAATAAATTAGATACATTTGGAAATCGCCTTGGTAGCTTTGGAGATGCTCTTGCACAGCATGCAGTATCTAGATTGCAACCGGCCGAATGGTGGATTAATTTCGGAGAGAGTACGAAGGCTCTCCAAAAAATTGCAGTAAAAGTTTTGAGCCAGACAACATCTTCCTCTAGCTGCGAAAGGAATTGGATTTGTTTTGCGCTCATTCATTCAAAGAATAGGAATAGATTGCAGACTAGAACATTAGATAGACTTGTCTTCATGCACTACAATATAGAACTAAGAATGCGACGACATCATAGGAGCATTACAGCTGCTAATGACGAAGACTACTGTCCAATAAACTTGGACAATATTTATGATGAGGATGACCCACTTCTACCTTGGTTGGAAACAAGGGAAAAGCAAATTGAAGAGGATAGTGAAGAATTGGAAATTGATGATCCAGAAATACGCAGAGCGCAACAAGAGAGTCGTGCAGATGTGTTGGACCCAATAAGAGGGGCACGTTTATGCCACGTACGGATACGGCTCAAAATCAACAAAAGAGTACGAGCAGTGGTAGCGTGACCGTGTCGGATGATGACGATGACCCCCCTGCCCCTGGTGCTGGCACTTCTGGTGTTACTCAGCGCCCTATACAGCCGTCTACAGATCACGATGTCGATGAACATCGACGAGGTGGTACACAAGGTCGGACTTATGAGTGTACCGAGTCACGATACAGCCAGGAGGAGGTGGGTACATCTAATGGTGCACCGGGTCCGGGAGGTCCGGAACATCAGCAGGCTCATGGTCTTGGTTATTATGATGGATATTCTTATGGTCAATTGAATTATGATGGTTATACTGAGCCTGTTCCATCACATTCATGTTGGAGTAGCCCTTTCGATCAATATCCATATGATTATAGATATCCAGATCTAAATCCAAGTTACTCATCACAACAGACGCACTCTCAATCTCAAGATTCTCAACAGCCTGAGTATGGGCACCAGTATGGCTATTCGACGGACACTAGTGGATATCCTTACTCCAGGTCAGAGTCGTTGCCTAGTCAGGATCAGTCATCCTCTAGTTTCGTTGATCTAGTATTTCCTTCTGGCACTGGATATTATGGATATGCAGCACCTACACCTATTGGACAGCCTCAGCCTGATGGTGACGCTGACGATGATGTGGAGGTCGATCAACCACAAAAAAGTAGATTTTCATTTTGGTGGTGACTTGTGATTGTGAGTATATATTTGTGTTAAGGTAAGTATTTGCAGCAGACAGCTCACAACAGTATTATTGCAAGAAGCCATGCACCCACTTGACACTGCCCAACTTGTATTTAAAATAGCTCCCCTGACAACCAATCAAGTAATCCTTAATCAAGTTGCAGGGGAGTATATCAGACACTACTAATTATTATTTTTTAATATTCTTGACTTGAGGATGACAGGTCATAGACAGGAATCATACTATCATAGTCACGTGCACAGGTATGTTCGAGAAATTCCTCAAAAATAATTGCAAACACCTAATGTAAGATATTTTCATTTTACATTCATTCTAATATATCTATCATTGATAGTAGATAGTTAGAAAATTAAATATATGAATTTTGTAGTCAAATTCAGGTTATCTGGTTCATAAATTCATCAGACAGTCCGATACAACTTCTCACCAAAGAGTGGACCGTTACACCACCATAAACATGTTCCAATTTATAAATGAATGCATATTTGGAATGCTTAGAATATTCTGGATTTAATCCATATTTTTTTGGCAAAAAAAAATAATTTTGCACCGTTACGCCCCCGTATCACCGTTACGCCCCCGTATCCGTATCGGTTTTGAAGGACACCATTACGCCAACCGATACCGATACGGGACACCTTGAATACAACACATACATCATGGTGGGGCCCACATAACTTGGTGACGTCACTTCAATAGCGAGTCTCCCTACTCAAACCTGTCAATAGCTAATCCGCGTCCCTAAAAGGTATCCGAGGCCTTTTTTCCCGAAACAAACGAACCCAGAATTCCCTCTTTTCTCTCAAATATACTCCAAATCTCTGATTTTTCACATCATTTGCCAAAATCAAAGGGAATCGATAATTTAAAAAAAAAAAACCTACGAACGGCGCACAGCTTCGATCGATTGGCCCACCAAATGCAACTTTCAATTAGGCAATCTCTTTTACAAGTATCAAACTACACTATTTTGAAACTTTTTTCCTTTTTTTATTATATATTTTTCGATTTTCTAGGGTTGTTCCGATTTTTTCTGATTTTTCGACATTCTCGACCCTTTAATCACGAAGGAAATGTTAAAATCCCCTATAAAAAGCGGTAGAAGTGATAATATCTATTGATATCACATGATATTTTGCGATATCTCACGATATTTTGTAATATACCGCACGATACATAAGATCCTTCGAATTTTTTATATTTCAAGGGCCTTCTAAGGGGTTTCGTATCGCTCGCCATCGATATCGATAATATCGGCCGATAGTATCGATATTACGAACACTGGACTCAATAGAACATGTGGCACATGTGTAGGGCATTTGAAGACAAGGGTGGCATATGTTGCACATGGCACATTGGAGCGTGTGTGTCACGCCCCAAATCCGGAACCCGGGCCCTACTACTTCCAAGTACCGAACTCGGGTCGCAACAGCTTCCTCACCACTAGCCAAACTTGGTGAATGGTTAGCGAACTTCCCGAACGCCAAACCCAGCTCATGGCAGGGGGAGTTTTTTTTTTTTTTTTTTTTTAATAGTTAATCTGATTAAGCGGTTACACATTTTATACATGGTATCAACACATATTCAAGAAACGAACCTGTTCGACATGTACCACATAAGATAGTGCATTAGCTCAACAATAAGGGAGGAGATAACTAAGCCCTCATAGCTACTACACACACCCTGATACTAAACGCATCCTGAAAAAGTGTAAATCACGTACTGAGAGTAAAACACGGCTTATCAGGGCACTCCTGTAAAGACATCCAAAACAACCACAAGCATATTATCAACCAAGCATGTTATCACAGGCGAGTATGTTATCAACCAAGTATGTTATTAAAGTTAGACAATTTATCATGAATCATGTAATCAATTTTAGGTATACTACTCGGACAAACGATCATGAATCATGAGAATAGCCAATCATCATGTACAAGATAATCAAATTCAATATTCCACTATAAAGCATACAATGGAAAATGGATGACAAAGCTGGTATGTGTAGTCGGGATGATAGTATGCGGTATCGCGAGCCGTGGTGTCCATCACAAGGGACTTCTATCCAAATCAGTCGCATGCCTGATTTGGATAGCTAGACTCAATATAGTAAACGCCTGATCTCAGGTTAGTCTAATACCTAACTGAAATCATAGCCATTGCGAATGTGCACATAATGATTTAGTTGCACACCACCAGCCTAAGTGGATAGTGGATGAATGACTGCATGAGTCAAATGTTGAACATCCCTCATCTCTACTAATACATCTCCAAACCACATGATACATTTCCACCAAGAATCATAACATACCATATATGTGCAACCCATGTGTAAACCAGTGAAACGCTGAACATCCCTCATCTCTACTAGTACATCTCCAAACTATATGATACATCTATACCAAGAATCACAACATACCACACATGTGCAACCAATGTGTAAACCAGTGAAATGTTGAACATCCCTCATCTCTACTAATACATCTTCATACCATATGATACATCTCCACCAAGAATCACAACATACCACCCATGTGTAAACGAATGAAATGTTGAACATCCCTCATCTCTACTAATACATCTCCATACCATATGATACATCTCCACCAAGAATCACAACATACCACATGTGCAACCCAATATCTGTGGAGTACACAACTAAAGCATGGTGAAAATGCAATGTCATGTGAAGCCGAGAGGGCAGGATGAAGTGCAAGTGATGCAAATGCAAAGGGATGCTGGCTGTATGCAGGCATGCAAGTCCTACTCAGTAAGTCCACATCTCAATACAGTTCATATCTGGAAACATCACTGAGGTCTAGTACACTCCAACACTGGCTGCCGCCCATGACACACACGACCAAGTGAGTGAAAAAAACCTCACTATCCGCCTTACTAGTGGTATGCCAATGCCCACTCGGCTCGTTGATCACGGACCCATTTACGAGCTAGTCAAACAAAAACCTAGCTTACAGCCCCCTACCCTCGGGCAGATAAGGTCACACTCCTTTTCAACCGACTACGACACAGTGGGAGACGCGGCCTATTGGTATTCGACACCCGGGTACACATGTTATCCACTCGATCTCGACGTTGACGCATCCTGTTGGCCCACATGGTTTAGGGACTTTCACTCAAGGACATCATTAGCGCCCTAATGCTAGAACAAATATTTTCGGTGTCCAATCCAACCATCCACAATATGCTTGTGGAGGCCACAATCCTAATGTCGCTAGGGTATAAAGTGATCATGACATACAAGATGCGGAATGCATGAGTCATACCATCCAAGTCATGCACCAAAATTGCGCATACCGCGCAATCATGTGGGGCGACCCTATCCCATATATAGTCCCCTTAAGTGTCCTAAGCCGAAAGGCATATGCTATGAACAATTATCATCCACAACAGGCACACAAATGATGCATATGAGATATGATAACATACAATCATAAGTATTGTGCATGAGATGTATAACAATGCATTAAGTATAAATTATGGTTAAATCAATATACATCAATGCTAACTTAAATGTAAGAGCAATGCTACCTCTAATATAAAATAAGTGTCGCATCAATATAAAGAAAGTTCCATGTCAACATAAAGAAAATGATATTAGCAAACATTAGTATAACCCTCACACCAATCACTAATGTAACGCTAAAAAATCATCAAGTGTCATACCAACATTTTTCACCGGATTATCCAGGTCATGCAAGCATGTGCATGGAGTACATAGCATACAAGGATTCTCACGCATCATCAATATCATGGCCATCATCCAACACTAGCATCATACATGCCCATGCGTCTATCATGCATGAGGTTATCCTTACATTCACCAACATTATTTATTTATCATCATTCAGGCATAAAATAAAACATGGTTATCTTATGCATGAGATCATCGTGACCATCAATGTGTGCATTATTGTCACTTGGATATCAATATCATCTCCGATGTAACCAATATCAAGCAAAGCATAGTAATTATACACATATTATCGTCGTGAGCATCAACACGTGCATGATTATCAACTAGGATATCAACCTCATCATCCATGTAACAATCATCAAGTAAAGCATGGTGATCAACTAGCACATTTTATCATTATGTATATGTGCATACTATCATCATCATTAGCATGAAAATCACTTTCACTTCATGATTAACATAGGCAATGTCACAACTACTACAAACTACTCATTCATCATTAATGCACATGTCATCAATTCACCATCCATTAAATCATCATCATAATCGATATTAACCCTACCATAATCACCATCAATTAAATCATACATGTCATTTCAACCAACAATAGGTGCGTCCCACCTAAGTGTGACATCCTCATCGACCTTGGACTACATGCAAGGCACACGGTCCTATAGG
The DNA here is from genome assembly GCF_029962835.1 of Magnolia sinica. Classification (NCBI taxonomy): domain Eukaryota; kingdom Viridiplantae; phylum Streptophyta; class Magnoliopsida; order Magnoliales; family Magnoliaceae; genus Magnolia; species Magnolia sinica. The sequence goes on along the minus strand of NC_080575.1, from coordinate 61,725,744 downwards.
TCAAGCGTGAGTCTGTAATGGCCCGACCAGGTACGATATTGTCCGCTTTGGGTCTCACTGGACCCGCACGGTTTTGTTCTCGGGGTTGCCCCCAAAAGGCCTCATCCCAATGAAGGTGCAATATTGTCCGCTTTGGGTCCCGATCAACTGGTAGCTTGCCCAGACCTGGTGCTCCCATGGTCTCGCCCACATCAGCCCAGCCAACCCTCACGGATTTGTTCCTACTCAGCGGAAGCTCAGGGCCACTCACCCACAGGAGGCCTCGTACAAGGAAGGTCTAAACCACACATATAACCACTATTACTTCGGACAGCGCTTCCGATGTGGGACAAGTTCAACCTCCCACTGCATACACAGTAGCTTGCCAACCACTGGTAGCTCGCCCAGGCTCTTAGGCCCCGCCCACATCAGCTTCCGCATATGTGTGCACGCCCATATGTACAACAGTGACAAGGAGGGGACGCTGATGTGGGCGGGGCCTAAGGGCCTGGGCGAGCTACCAATGGTTGGCAGGCTACTGTGTATGCAGTGGGAGGTTGAACTTGTCCCACATCGAAAGCGCTGTCCGAAGTAATGGTGGTTATGTGTGGTTCGGACCTTCCTTGTACGAGGCCTCTTGGGGGCGACCTCGAGAACAAAACCGTGCGAGTCCAGTAGAACCCAGAGCGGACAATATCGTACAGTGCTAGTTGGGCCATTACAAATGGTATCAGAGCCGAGGACGGCTCTGCCCTCGGTGGGGAATATTGTGACGCCTTGTCACTGTTGCACATGTGGGCGGGCACACGTGGGCGGACGCTGATGTGGGCGGGGCTTAAGGGCCTGGGCGAGCTACCAGTGGTTGGCAAGCTACTATGTATGCAGTGGGAGGTTGAACTTGTCCCACATCGGAAGCGTTGTCCGAAGTAATGGTAGTTATATGTGTGGTTCGGACCTTCCTTGTACGAGGCCTTTTGGGGGCGACCCCAAGAACAAAACCGTGCAGGTCCAGTGGGACCCAGAGCGGACAATATCGTACAGTGTTGGTCGGGCCATTACAGAGTCTCACTTGGTGGACCACTAGGCCAACTCTAAGGAGATAAACTTCCAACCATAAGGCCTTCAATGGTGTGGATCCAACTCTACAACTAAGTGGACCCCACTAGCTAAATGTGTAAGTTCAATACTCGATTGTGACCCACATTTTACAACAAGTATAGTTAATGGGTTTTTTCATTGATTAACATTATTGTGGTATGGCCCACTTAGGTTTAGGTTTGGTTTACTAGTGGACAACAGTCCCACACCAAGGGAAGTATACATGGATACATACATCTAAGGTGGATCCCATAACACAACTGGGCCCCACAGCTCCAACATCAACTAGGAGATAAAATTACAAATCCAAACATAAGACCCACATGCCAATATTGCATAGATTTCACATCGTGTTGGGCCCATGAACCTCATTCACAAGTAAAATATGAAGGCTTGTCTATTATAACTTATATAATCCAAATGGGCCCCTTTAAGTATGACTCGGCTGACTAGCGGTAGTGTGCAAGGCATGCTGCCCACTAGGCAATTGGCCAGCCTAACGGGCCTAGGAAGATTTACCATAACGGGCTTTCTACTTCCATGTGTTTCTCTTGGGATTGGGCCCACTGGGCCTTAGTTTTGCTTCATTTGGATTGGCCCAAGGCCGCATATGACCTAGGAAAAACAATTGGGCAACAAGGCTGTCCACCACACGCTCTACAAGGTAAAAGAACAAATTTACACAATATACTAAGTGGGCCTTATTTGGCAAGGGTACGGCTCATAAAAGATACCCACTTGGGCCATCATGTTACTTCATTTGGGTGGGCCCAAGGACACTCATAACCCAAGAGAGATACATGGGCAGCAAGGGTTGTCTACCCCTCAAACCACAAGATTAAATAACACTCCCTTCTAACAAACACGAGGTAGGCCTTACTAGATTGAGATATGACCCACACAAAAAGGCTCATCTAAGATTTGGGCCCACCATCACCTGAGATTTTATTTCCAGGGCCTAGACAGTCCATCAAATGCCTTGGAAATGAGGTGGACCCCATGGATGTGGCCCCACACAAAATTCAGATTAGACAGATTTTCAGCGCAAAATTGGTTTTGGACCATTTTTCTAGTCTGTTTTGTAATCACATGGGGCCCACTCCTATCAAAGAAGAAGGGAGTTTGGTAGCCTTATATATGGGCTTCAAAAGTCACAAGGTAGCCCTCCTTCATGCATGTACAATTTTTGGTGAAGGCCCAAACTTGGGTGCTTGGAAGAGTTGAGCAGAAAACAGTTCGGTAATGGTTTTTGGCCATCTTTGGATGCATCCCACAATCACATGGGGTCACCTTCCAGCGTTCCGTCAGGTGTCCTTGGTAGAACTATGTATGGCCTACAAAAACCATCAGGTACGGCCTATTAAATGCTTATAGACAATTTTTGGCACAAGGAAGAACATGGGTGCTTGGAATTTCTGCACCGAAGTATCCTGCGCAACTCTGCCCAGTCCCATTTTGGGATCTCGTTCCCGGTCAAGTGGGGTCTATCTGGGCCCAAGTAGAACATCATTCCTCTAGACATCGGTATAGGCTTGGAAGTCCGGATGGTAGCACCCACATATCTTGCACGTGGGACCCACCACATGCGCCCAAAGTTGGCCCAAAACTTACAAAATCAGACACGCATAGTTCTGAAATGAAGACTATCCTAACCTAGCAATTGTAATGGACAGCAAGCATAAATGAAAATGAGCACAATACATAGATCAATGTGATTTTTTGTATCATGTGGTTTGGAGATGTATTAGTAGAGATGAGGGATGTTCGACATTTGACTCATACATTCATTCATCCACTATCCACTCGGGCTGGTAGTGCGCAACTAAATCATTATGTGCACCTTCGCAATGGCCATGATTTCGGTTAGGTATTGAACTAACTTGAGATCAGGAGTTTACCACATTGAGTCTAGCTATCCAAATCAAGCATGCGACTGATTTGGATAGAAGTCCCTTGTGATGGACCTCACCGCTCGCGATACAGCGTACTATCATCCCGACTACACACACCAGCTTTGTCATCCTTTTTCCATCGTATGCTCTATAGTAGAATATGGAATTTGATTATCTTGTACATGATGATTGGCTATTCTCATGATTCATGATCGTATGTCCGAGTAGTATACCTAAAATTGATTACATGATTCATGATAAATTATCCAACTTTAATAACATGCTTGGTTGATAACATGCTTGGTTGATAATGTGCTTGTGGTTGTTTTGGATGTCTTTACGGGAGTGCCCTGATAAGCCGTGTTTTACTCCCAGCACACAGTAGATTCACGAGCTGTGGTTTGCTCATACAAATGATTTACACTTTTTCAGGATGCGTTTAGTATCAGGGTGCGTGCAGGAGCTATAGGGGCTTTGTTATCTCCTCCCTTATTGTTAAGCTAATGCACTATCTTATGATTAACATGTCGAACAGGTTCGTTTCTTGGATATGCGTTAATACCATGTATAAAATGTGTAACCGCCTAATTAGATTAACTATTTCAAAAAAAAAAAAAAAAAATCTCCCCCCTGCCATGAGTTGGGTTTGGCGTTCGGGAAGTTCGCTAACCGTTCACCAAGTCTAGCGAGTGGCGAGGAAGCTGTCGCGACCCGAGTTCGGTACTTGGAAGTAGTAGGGCCCAAGTTCCGGATTTGGGGTGTGACAGAAGTTGGTATCAGAGCAATAATCTTAGGGAAACCTGTACATAAATTGCTGGTTGAGAACTTAAAAATGCTTAGTAGTCCCGATTTGTAAAATGTAGGAATCTACAACATAGGACTCCTTTTTTTTGTCTGTTCTTGATAGTTTGCTTCTGTTGTCATGTTTGAGTGAGGTGTTCAAAACGTGGGGTAGAATATTTGTGGTAACCACCCTGTTAGCTAGATTAACTTACCTAGACATTTGGGCAGGCAAAGCTTGTCATTTCAGTTTTGAAAGTGAGTTTTTAGACTCGTGATTTAGACTTTCAAGGGAGTTCTTCCCGCAGGTTGTAGGCCCTCATCCTGGAGCAATCCATGTGGTGGCATAGAGGTTTGATCTACCACCTTTGTCTAGTACCTTTGATGTTTTATTAATGCCGAATAGCTATCTTAGGAGAGGGAAGATGAGACTAGTGAGTGTGACCCCGTTTGTTTAATGGATGATTGATGTGAGAATGGTCGTCGTGCTGTGTTTTGATGTTATATTTGACCTTTTGATATAGATTTGTTGATTTTATAGGACTCTTTGGGATTCTATTGTTCATATGTTTGTTGTGATTCTATGTGATGTCAATCGGAAATTTTAAGGACAATTTTTTAAAGGAGGGTAGGATGCGAGACCCTGGTCCTTTGTAACGTAGCTAAAACACACATGCGTCTGCATCTCGATCAGCCCTTACGCAACACCCTTGAGCAGTTAGCACCAGACCCCAGTGAGTTGTTCCTAATGACCTTGAAACCTCTATCATGTGGATCGCGCCGTCATTGCGGTCGCAATGGCGAAAACCGTGCGTCAATCCAATACTCGAGCGCAAAGATATGCGCATTTGATCAAATCCATAAACAAATTATACATTGGCATGGGGCTCACTTGTTGTGGGGTCCACCTAAGCGGGACACACCCAAAACATTCTCCCAAGCAACCACTTCCCTCTCTTTTGCAATTATTACACCAATTTATTATACTTGGAAAATACACTCCACAATTATTACAATTAAAAATAAAATAAAATAAAATAAAAATAAAACTGAAAGAAAATAATGTAATAATGGCTAGCCATTATGGTAGCCATGCCTTTCCCCTCTTCCCCACGTCACTTTTTCCTCTCCCCCATTTCTCCATTAAATGAGACAAAAAAAAAGAGAGAAAAGAAATAGAAAAGAAAAGGAGAGATGAGAGAGAGATGTCCCACCCCTCCCCTTCTTCTATTCTTCCCTTCTCCTTTCTTCATCCAAACACCCACGCCCCTCCATGTGAACGTGAGATAGAGCTCGAGAAGAGGCAGCCCGCTGGCCATCCACCCATCCGTTGTGCCATGTGACTTTACGCCCATTTCCCTCCTCTTCTTCCCCAATTCCTCCCTTTCTTTTCTCCCTGTTTGAGATCTAGTGGGGCCCACTGCATGGGTCCCTTACACATGGATATTGCTAGACATAGAGGCAGTCATGTGGCCCACCAAAGGATGGTGGCCATTGTGCATTTAGGGAGGTCCGTCTGGACACACCTTTGCTTGAGCGGGCAACCCACTCTATTTTGAACTGATGTGGATCTCAGCTAGATGTGGGACCCACCCATGGTGTGTATGTGCATGTTTGGCTATCCAGCAGTAGATTTAATGGGGCCCACCAACCGTAGACCCCACTTGATGGATGTATTTTACCATTTTCAGGTGCACTCGCATATCCGGCCACACCTTGGTGTTTATGTTTCCTTCAACCTGTTCATGTGGTCACGAAGGTGGGGCCCACTGATCAATAGGCCCCGCTATGAAGTTTACATGCCACCCAACCCATTTTGTTGGCCACAGATCACATGGGGCCCACTGTTTGGGCTGACATGCCGTCCACCCTCATGCACGTTGTCCACATCTTTCTCCCCTTCTCTTTTTATTTCTTTTGTTTTGGTTAGTTTGCACGTGGCACGCTGGCCATGGTGACCGGCAAGGTGGCCCACATGTAGTGGGGCCCATCATGATGTATGTTACACCCACAACACCCATCCTAGGACCGCGGGTGGTCACAGACCACCTTGTTGTTTGTGCATATCCACACCGCCATTCCCTTCGCCGTGGGCCCACCTGATGCGGGGCCCACTCTTGATGTGTGTGTTCTACCAGGCTGTCCATCCAGACCGCCATGAGACCCGCGATGTATGTGAGTTTCTTGCTGCCCAAATGGGGCAGCCGGTGGACTTGCATGGCACAGTCCCTTCTTTATGTTTTGTTGTGTTTTGGACTAAATGCTTTTGTTGGTGTAGCCTAGTTGGATGGGACCCACCTTGATCTGTGGCCAACAAAACGAGTTGGGTGGCATGTAAACATCATAGCGGGGCCTACTGATCAGTGGGCCCTACCTCCGTGACCACATGAACAGGTTGGAGGAAACATAAACATCAAGTTGTGGCCGGACATGCGGGCCCACTTGAAAATGGTAAAACACATCTATCAAGCGGGGTCTACGGTTGGTGGGCCCCATTAAATCTACCAACAGACAGCCAAACATGCACCATACACACCGTGGGTGGGTGCCACATCTACCTAGGACCCACATCAGTTCAAAACAGAGTGGGTTACACGCTTAAGCAAAGGTGTGTCCAGACGGACCTCCCTAGATGCACGATGGCCAACATCCTTTGTTAGGCCACGTGACTGCCTCTATGGCCAGCAATATCCATGTGCAAGGGACCCATACAATGGGCCCCACTAGATCTCAAATAGGGAGAAAAAAAAGGAAGGAATGGGGGAAGAAGAGGAGGGAAAGAGGCATAAACTCGCATGACACAACGGATGGGTGGATGGCCAACGGGCTACCTCCTCCTCTCAAGCTCTCTCTCCTCTCTCACCTCTCTCTCTCACGTTCACATGGAGGAGTGTGGGTGTTTGGATGAAGAAAGGAGAAGGGAAGAATGAAAGAAGGGGAGGGGTGGGACGTCCTCTCTCTCGTCTCTCTTTTTCATTTCTATTTCTTTTCTCTTTCTTTCTTTTTTTCTCTCTTTTTTTTTTTTTTTTTTTTTTTTGTCTCATTTAATGGAGAAATGGGTGAGAGGAAAAGGTAACGTGGAGAAGAGGCAAGGCTGTCATAATGGCTAGCCATTATTACATTCTTTTCTTTTAATTTTTATTTTATTTTTAATTGTAATAAATGTGGAATGTATTTTCCAAGTATAATAAATTGGTGTAATAATTGCAAAAGAGAGGGAATTGTTTGCTTGGGAGAACGTTCTGGGTGTGTCCCGCTTAGGTGGGGCCCACAACAGTGGGGGCCAATGCATAATTTATTTATAGATTTGATTAAATGCGCATATCTTTGCGCTCGGGAATCAGATTGAGGCACGGTTTTCGCCATTGCGACCACAACAACGGCGTTGTCCACATGACAAAGGTTTCAAGGTCATCAGGAACAACTCATTGGGGTCCAGTGCTAAGTGCTCAAGGGTGTTGCGTAAGGGTCGATCGAGACGCAAATGAGTGTGTGCTTTAGCTGTGTTACAAAGGACCAAGGTCTCATAGTGTGGCACATTGAAATGTTGGTCACCAAAAGACGAGCAATGGAACATGTTATACATATGGCACAATGGACATGTGTGGCACTTTAAGATGGATGGTGGAACATGCTACACATGTGGCACATTGGCACATGTGGTGCTTGAAGATAGACGTATGCACATGCGGTGCACTTAAAAGACGAGCATTGACACATGTGACAACCATGCGAGGTACTATATAAAAAGAGGGGTCATTTCCCTCAATTTCTTGGAAATGACATTTCCTAAGTCTAGGAAAAGAAACTAAAAGGGACATTTTTCAGAAAAATGAGAGGGAAATGAAAATAGCATTTACAAGAAATTTACAAAAACAAACAGCGGAAATGCCATTTTCATGAAAATGATGTTTCGACAATTTACATTTCAACGAATCCAAACAGATCCTGAATGGAGAATTACATGTCTAGGAAGACAAACTATTGTATGAAGGTAGTTTCCAGTTTCCACGAGTATTACATGCTTAAGTTTTCATCTATTTCAAAGAACTTCATATATCATCGCTTGAAGGATAGTGCTACTTCAGATGCAACAAATGTCAAAAATCCAATGCATGTTTAATAAGGAATGACTCAAAGTTTCTAAAGTACCTGCGAACTGAAATCCTCTAGCCTTTGCTGTGGAGGGTAGAATGGCATCTGCAGCAAAGAAAAAGAAAACAACTAATTGCAATCTTTAGTTGGGAAAACCATGCATATTAGGTCAGGAGGAATTACATGAATTTCAACCCGATGATGCGAAGTTCAAAATATCATTTGTATGTATCATATGGATATATGAATTTATTGCGATTTGCAATACATTCCAGATACAATACAGAGCGATATTATTCATATTAGAATGTCTTGGATTTCGCTAGAATTACTTTGCAAAGAATGCAATGACTATACATTTGATATTATGCATTCATATCAAAAGGTATCAATGACACAAATTGATACAAATGATACATTCCGATACATTGCTCTATCTTGATGCATGTCACGCAATGAATTTATTGCAATGCATTCCCGATATGGTACAATACAATCTGATATTGAACCTTACTATGATGTAATAGTATTCTAAAGTCAGTCTATATAAGTTGCCTATAGTTAGGTGATCCAGATGGTTGATCTGAAGGGCCCCAAAGTGGACGTGCTATGACCCAGAGTCTCCCTTGATGGTACAACCCTAGCTATTGGATTTGTGAGCTGCAGGGTAAAGAGAAAAGATGGTGAAAAGGTCCACATCCAACAGTAAAATGCCCAAAAGATTGGATGGCTAGTGTCTTCCAGCCTGAGAGAAATTTGAGGAATGGTTTTTCCAAGGTGGGGCACATCAGATTAACAGTCTACATTACTGTAGACAGGCTCCCTGTAGATAAACTTAAAATCCAAGGATAGCGAGCATTTCTCCAGGATCATACAGTTATTCCTCTCAAGACAATGCTTGAAATTCAAAAACTGCATATTAAGTCGATGCACATCAGACATTTCCACATCTTTTCTCAGACACTAAAATATCAAGACAATATGATCAACGACCAGTCCAAGCACCACACTACCTGCAACACGAACTCCCCTTGGTTGAGATCATGCGCAACAAGAACCCCTATAGCTTCTGGATTAAATATAAAGAATAACATTCCAGGCCTCTGATGCAGTAGGTATTGTCCAAGATCTCTGCTTAAGAAATGGACACTGACAAGCTTCTGCAAGTCCCTTTCGCCTTTCATATCTATGCCGACCAGTTTTCTCACATTACTTCCGGCACCATCTGAACCAACAAGGATATGGCAATGGATGTTTCTCTGTAGCTTTTTCCCTTCCTTAAGAAAGGAAGCACCTACCATGACACCATGAGCAGTGCGATCAATTGATATGCATTCATGACCCATCAAAATCTCCCTTTCCCATGTGGAACCTTTGTTTGGGACTTGTGACCCATCACAGGTATAAACATGAAAGTTTAGTTTTTCTAGCTGCTTGAGCAGCAATCTGGTAAGCTTGTACTGTGAGAAGTGTGCAACAGAAACTGGGCTGACTACTCGTTCAAAATCTGCAGAAGAGGAATGCAGCAGGGTGAGTTTCTCAACCATCCATCTTCAACAACCACATTCAGGAAATAGCTTAAATGCCATGAGCTTGCTATGGCCACTCAGTGGAGTAGAAGTCCAACTCTCCCCTCCTCTGGAACAAAAGTCACACCAATCTGGTCATTAGGTGGCACATGTCATGTTGAATGTGGACCTAGTTGATTCTTTTTAAGCGTCCATTGTTAGCAATGTGTGGCCAGACCACTTGATTTTTTTATTTTTATTTTTCACAACAAGTGGGGACCCATTTCATGAACAGCTGAGACTCACCACACATACAGCATTGGCATGTGTGGGTTGAGTAAGATTCGGAATCCTAATCTCATGAGCAACCATCACGTTTCTGTGTCACGCTCAAATAAGCTGAAAGTTACCTTGCGGTTGCATATGATCTACTGTCCCAAGACTGTAACCTGATAGAGAAGTACAGTATACAAACTTCCTCCACAAATCCACTGGTGGTTGCAATGATTGGATCTCCTCCACCAAACCATCCAATTTGCGGAACACCTGCAAGGAACAGAATTAAAATGAGCATAGTATAGGTTCACCTGTGACACTACTTTGCTGTCCCCCCACTGGGGGTCTGTGTGTAATAGTTATGTTAGAGATCAGTACTGTGTGGGATGATGTTAGCATGCAAGTGGTATCAATATGAGCCTCTCCATAGGCGTTTTCGAGATCCCCGGTAAAAGAGGAAGGTTGATATCTTGTAGGCAGCTCACTATAAAACTTCTGCAATCTACCATTTAAAAGCCAACCACAAATAGCTAGGAGGGGCTACGATGACGATGACAATGATGAAAAGTTCACCCATGGTTTTCCTACAAATTTTTTAATATTACGTGAAGCATTGACGGGCTAACCTCTAGGAAAGAACAAACTACAATTTGAACAAAAACTCCATGATTCCGACATCTGTATTCTTAATCTACAACTGCATAGCTTATGATCACGAACAATAGGTATCAGAAGAAATGGAAAATGAGTTTATCTTGCCTTATTTGTTATTTGAACAAACTACAAATATCATCATAGAGAAGAAGAACAATAACCTCCATTGTTCGGTTGTTAATGAAGTGTGCTTGTGGGTGTTGGGAGAAAATCTTAGTTTTCTCTAGAACGGCACATTTGACCCCTACAACATAGCAACATGCACATAAAATCTCTAGCATTACTCCCACCTTGACAAAAAAAGGTGAAAAATGAAAAGAATTAAACACAAGTAAGCATCACAAAAATCTATACAATAATGACAAGTCAATGAGTGCAGCACTTACGTTGAATTCTGCAGTGCTTCTAATAGATGAATTTCAATAATAATCTATGATTGTATCAACCAAGAAATCACAGAAGAATCATATCAACAAGAAAAAGATGTCTACTAAATTCTTATTAATGTAAATGCCTGACCGCTCACATTTAGCAAATGGATTTGCAAATGGAAAATGCACTGAGTGTTCCTTTTCTTATGAAAAGTTTCAAAGATAACATGGCTCTCGTTGGATGGCCCAGATGACCAACAAGGTGGGGTCCACAAGTCCAACCGAGATATGGTTTTAGTGTTTTCTACATAAACATATAGAGAAAAAGCTTTCTAATCCATGCAGTTGGCGTACAGAGTGTTTAGAAAATTTTGGAGTCTACAACTGTTGCTTTAACTCTTTGGTTTAGTTCTCTTAACTTTTTATAGCAGGATTAATCTGGCAACAAATGTCAGCCAATAGGAAGCAAGCATAGGATTTCTTCTCTGTCTTCTTTCTTTTTTTACTTTTTGTTTGTTTGTTGCTGTTGTTTGGAGCCGTCAATAGGCTGGGCCAGTGTATTCTCCAACCCTGCCAGATTTTTAAACAGGCAAGATGTGCGAGCCAGAGCGCGAACTGACAGGCCTCAAGGTAAGCTTAAGCCTATCCAGTGCAAAAAGAAGGTCAAGCTTGAGCCAGGCCCAATTAGGGAACAAGCTTAATTTTCAGGCCCAGGCCTGGCCCTCAAGCTTGATAGAGGAGCACAAGCCCAGCCAAAAGCAAGACAGCCCTACCTAGAAGCAGTGTTCGAAATATTGATATCGCGTTACGTATCACATCCTTGGGATACAAATACGTATCAGTTATCACAAAGGGTATACCGTTTGTATTGGGTAATTTATCGCACTTTTTGGGAAACATATGGAAAATGGTTGAATTTTCAATAAAACTTTAGAAAGAAGTGCACATAATAGGTTTCCTTTGTATAGGGTCTTAAGTTATGCACTGTCTGATTGAACTAATGCAACTATATTCAAATTGAATGCATAACATTTAAAGTGTATGTGATGATCATTTCATTAAACACTCCTAAATGCTTCGAAATTATTCTCAATTGATAGCTAGTTGAAGGAAAATTTCGAAAAAAATATTAATATTTTAATTTTTTTAAAAAAATTATAATTTTTAATTAAAAATGATTTTCATTTTCCGAAAATTGACGATGACTTAACAAATCAATAGATCAGCCCTCATACATGCTTGATTTCATGTTTGGAGTGCAACATTACAAGCAATTTGGGAGAAATTGGGGAAATTTTGAATTTTCCCCAAATTAGACCACCTACACTCAAATTTCGAAATTAGAGTCTGTGTTGATCATTTCATCAAATACTCCTAAATACTTCGAAATTAGTCTCAATTAACAACTGGTTGAAAGAAAATTAAAATTTAAAAAAAAAAATTTAAAAAAAAAAAAAACACGAAGAACACGAAGAACTAATGGATATCAAATCAAAGCTCCAACTCCATGATTTTTCATACAAAATATAAAGAACCCATAGATTTGTAACCATTTGACACTGATTTAGTATAATTTCAACAAAAAAAGGGGATCGAAAATTGGAAATGCTCATCGGATTGAACATGTGGGATACATTGGCACTACCAGTGTATTTCGTATCGCACGGGTGGGATACAAGATATATCATGGGATATATCGGCCGATATCATCGATATTTAAAACATTGCCTAGAAGAGTGATTCTAGTTACTTGTTCTAGTATTTCTTATTAGAAGGTGTACGATGCATTCCTCAATTCTCTTCAATTAATTTAGAGATTCTTTTATCAATTTTGTGACAAACCAACAGTGGGAGGTTCTCTACAATTTGTACTCCTAGATTCCAATTCAATTTTAGATCAATTACTTTCGTGTTGCTAAATCACCATTCAACTAAGATCTCCTACACTGGAAGATCCTAGTTGTCAAATTTGTGGCCTTTTTCTCATTGAACATAGACCATTGTAGCAATCTTTTTCTTAATCATTTATTTGCAAGCCACCCATTCAAGGTTTAGGTATTTTCCATTGCACATATTTTTGGGCAAATCATCTATTGTGGGGACCATCAGATGAACAGCTTGGATTGTTGGAACCCTCGCCTCCACTTGTAAATACTAAGGTCAAAATATATGGGTTAGTGATCATATAAGTCCTCCACAGATTGGATATATGTTAGTTACTATTGCAGTTCCAAGTGTGATGTCCTTCGAGCACTTACAAGGTTTTTACAATTTGTTAAGTCAAAACTTCTACAACTGGTTCAAGATTGCCAATTGATATCGAACAAATTTCCACCATGGCAGGGTGAAAGATAGGAGTGTGGATTCCCATCTCTCAACGGAAGGGAAAAATTAAAGACGCTTGCTACTTCAATGGGGAAAGGATATTTCTGACCCTGTTCGTGGAACAGTTTACAGAAGAATGGTCAGAAATTGATATTTGCATGGTTCTCAGAAGATTTGGCAAGGTGATGTCCGTCATCATCCTATGGCTGAAGCGATCACCGGTAATCAGGGTTTCGCATTTGTTCACTTCAAGACCTCCAAAGCGGAAAAAACTATCCTTGAGATGATATTAGATGTCGCATTGCAACCCCAACAAATTGTAAAGCAAGAAATAGTATGAAAACATTTAAATGTCCCATTTTAACTTGAATGTCTCCAGTGTAACAGAAGGTAGGTTGCAAACTAAAGTGAATTGTGCTCTCTAACCAAGGAACGTGCGAAAGCAAGCTCCATTTCTGTTAAGATCACTTTTTTTCTTTTTTACTTTTTGAAGCTTGCAAAAATATATTGAAGGCCAAAGGCCAAAAACAAGCAACAAAGAGACAGGAAACGGCAAACTAAAAAGAAAGACAACAACAGAGAAAGAAAAAAAAAAAACCAGGGTAGCAACCACCGAGCCAAGGCCCAAACAGAAAAACACGGGAAACAAGCCGAGGCCAGTCAGCAGCCTACACAGGGTATAAGATGGTGCTGGAAGAAGCAGAGAAGGAAGACCATCCAAAATGTCTCTGAAAATCAAGCTGATGACCTGAGCCAAGGGGAAGAAAATATTCTGAAAGCAGCGGCAGTTCCTCTCCCACTAAATTGCCCAGAACACAACCACAATCAATAGATGCCAGATGGATTTCAGGGATCGAATCAAAAGACCACCACCGTGCCAGGCAAAGAGAAGGTCCAGCATTGAACGAGGCATGACCCAGGAAATACCGAAGCTACCAAGGATGACAAACCAAACCTCCGAAGCAAACGAACAATGCACGAACAAATGGTCAATGGACTCAGCCTCCTCGAGACAGACTAAGCACGCATTAGGGAGGATCAAACTGCGCCTCTAAAGATTGTCTACAATAAAGATTCTTCCTCTCGTTAGGAGCCAAACAAAGGCAACAATCTTCGCGGGGCTCCATAAGACCAAAAGAAAGAAGGGAATGCAACACTGACTGAAGGGGGGTTAGCGATGGTGCCAAGAACTTTACAGAATGAGCGAACTAGGAAGACGCCAGAGCTCACTCGGGGCCAAACTAGCAAATCAAGTGGATTAGAAGAGAAGCATATCCCCCGCAGCCAGTGTTCGAACTATCTCCGATATTATCGAAATATCTCCGATATTATCTTTATCTCCAACTCAACAATACCGATAACACTGGTAGCGATACCGGTAACGCTGGTAGTATCAGAAATTTCAGGTATTAGCAATGTATCGCTAAGTATTGCCAACGTATCAATATCGTTAATGTAATCGTCAATATTTTCAACTATATAAATTTTAGGTGTTACTTGTAGTATCAGAAATTTCAGGTATTAGCAATGTATCGCCAAGTATTGCAAACATATCAATATTGCTAATATAATCATCAATATTTTCAACTATGTAAGTTCTAGGTGTCGCTTGTATTGTCAATGCATCAATATCGGCAATGTATCGCCAATATTTTCGACTATGTAAATTCCAGGTAATGCTTGTATCATACGTGCATCGATGATATTTCAATAATATCGCCAATGTATTGATATCATTATAAATTTGTTTGTTAAAAAATTTATTTCAATTTTTTTTTCATGGGCACATGATTGTATGTAGTGTTCAATTTACCATTGATAATATTAATAATATCTCGATATTATCGATATCGCAATATGCGCGATATTGAGACCACAATTTTTTGTTTCCTTTCCAATTGTTGATGATTTCTTGGTGAAATATCATATTTTGTTGATATTTTGCAATATCGATGGATGTTTGGATGGAATGTTGGATGGTTAAATCGGCTAGATGGGATGGTTGAACTGATTTCTTACTACAACATGTGCTTTTAAGGCCCCATTAAATGGAAACTTGTTATGTGTGTATTCTTTTTGCAATTTTTTTTAAATTTTTAAATATGCAAATATGTACATTTTAACATCTCCTAAAGTTTCGCTGAAAATTTCACCGTTTTCCCCATGTTTCCCCTCATTTCCAGTTATCAGCGATATTATCGGCGATATCGATATTGTTTCCGTATCTCTAGCCAGCGAAACTTGTAGCGATACCGATACTTCGAACACTGCCCGCAGCAACTCCAAGAAGTAAAGAAACCCCCCCAACTCTTCCTTTGAAAGGGGTCTCCTACAAGGGGGGCACCAGACCTCGAAGCCAACATTAAAAAAATTAATTAATTAATTAATTAAATTAAATTAAATAAAAATAGGAACCCACGGAATCCGAAAGATTAGAAGCAACAAAGGCCAAAGCTGGGAAAAGAGAGGAGAGGGGTTGGTTGGAGGCCCAGCAATCCGACCAAATCTTGATGCGAGAACCATTACCAAGAGCAAAGGAATTTTCTGCCAGAAACTAGGGTTTAGGGACTACAATGGCTTTCAATATGGATGGAGCCCTAGGGGATGAGGGTTTGGAAAACCAACCCGCACCATCCAATCCATATTTATCAACCACCAAAAGTTTCCACCAGCTCTCGTCCCCAAAAGAAAACCACCACAGCCACTTACCAAGGAGCGTTGAATGAAAAACAGACAGATCACGAATGCCAACACTGCCTTCAGACGAGCACTTACAAACGTCAATCCAATTGAAGAGACCAAACTTATGACCTTCTAAATTTCCTTTTCAAAGGAAATCTCTACATGATTTATCAATTCTTAACAGAATCAATTTAGGGCAACGAAAGAGAGATAGGAAATACATAGGCAAGTTGGAAAGGACAGCTTTGATAAGGGTAAGGTGGCCTCTAAGGGATAAATGGCGACCTTTTGGCCAGGAGGCCAGCTTGTGCTCAATGCACTTAATGATCATATCCCAAAGGTGTTTAGTTGGCTTGCCAATGCACAAGGGGAGGCCTAGATAGGTGGAAGGAAAGGAGGCAATTTTACAACCAAACATGGAGGCAAGGTGAACTAAGTCAAACGAGGGGAGATTAATGCCAAGCATTTCACTTTTTGAAAGGTTAATTCAAAGGCCAAACACTGGTTCAAAACAGCAAAGCAATCTTTGGAGATTAAAATTTGTCAAATCGAAAGCCTTGTAAAGGAGGAAAGTTTCATTGGAAAACTAGATGTGTGAGACAGAAGGACCAGACCGAGACACCTGAAAACCAGTGAACAAAGCTAGCGATTCCCCTTTCTCCAACATCCTACTCAAGCCTTCTGCGATAATAAGGAAGAGAAAGGGGAGAAGGGATCCCCTTGTCTGAGAGCGTGGGAGGAGGAGAAAAAACCTTTAGGGGAACCATTCACCCAAATAGAAAATATGGCCTATGAAATATAGGATTTGATCCAGTTGCACCACCATAATCCAAAGCCAAAGGTGGCCCAATATATAATCCAAATATACCCAGTCAACATGATCAAAAGTCTTCTCGATACCTAGTTTATGAACTCTACTCCTACCCCCTTCCCGGTTCCTAGAATTTATGCATTCATGGACAATTAAGGCATGGTCAACAATCTAACAATTAGCCACAAATGCACCTTAAGAAATAAAAATGACATTGGACAAAACATGCCAAAATCTAGAAGAGAGAACTCCAGCTAATATCTTGTACGGGCCTCTATTAAACTAATTAGATGAAGTCCCTAAGGAGGACAACACCCTCCACCTTGGGGATTAGCGTCATAAAGGAGGCTCCCATAACCCGGGGATCCAACCGGTGAGAAAGAAGTCATAGATGAAGTTGGGAATGTCCAATTTAATGTCATCTTGGAAGCTTGAGAAAGTCTAGGGGAAACCCATCAAGGCCAGGGGCCTTGCCATGGCCAAGAGAAAAGATCGTTGCCCTAACTTCCTCCTCGGAGAAGGGGGATTCAAGGGCAAAGGCCTCCTCATAAGAGATATGGGGAAAGAAGAGAATGTCAAGCTTAGGGCGATTCCACAGTCTTCTAATGAAAGAAGACTACTAAAGAAGGTGATGACGTGATTGCATACCTGATCTCGGTCATCAGCTATAGACCTGTTACAGAAATGGAACTTATTTTATTACACCAACTTTTGGCACTAGCAATTTGATGGAAGAAATGCGTGTTTTTGTCACCTCTTTTGAGCCATGGGACCTTGGATCTTTAATGCCACTTGATCTCTTCCTGATTGATTTTACTCTCATAATCTGACACTAAAGACAATATCAAAGAGAAATCATCAAACGATAACAAATTCCTCCTTCGAATCCAGGAGTTAAATGGCTGAGAGGAGGTTGTTAGGACCACTTGATCTCTTCTTGTTAAGACCACTTTAAGAGAAAAATGGGAAATGATTCCATCAATAAAATTTAAAAAAAAAAAAATGAAACATGGCTTGGCATGAAGAGGGGGGGGGGGGGTGTGGTTGGCCAAGATAATCTTTCACCTTATCAACCAAATACAAATTTCAAGCACTAGGCAGGGAAGAAAAGACTACAACTATGGATGCATAAAAGGAATCCATAGTGGGTTGCCATTTCTCAAAGGAGTTTCAAGAACCCCGTAGCTTGAACCTGAGTTTTAGGGTCCTCCCGAGCTCTGTTGGAGATCTAATGGATGGATGGATCTTGGGACCTTTCAAGGGGCAAAATTCTTTGGAGGATGGATGGGTGGATCTTGGGACCTTTCAAGAGGCAAAATTCTTTGGAGGATGCTCCCTTTAGCAATCATGTATCACACTTGGAAATAAAGAAGCCATAGAATCTTTAACATGAAGTTCTCAAGTATAGCGCTAGTGGTGTAGAGAGTCAAGCTATCCCTGATCAATCGTGGTTGCACTGCCCAATAATTCAATCATCAACAACATCATCATCGTCATTCAAGCCTTGTCCCAAATCATATCCGAAGAAAATGCATTTTATCAAGTTTCTCTTTTGAGCAAACCGACATGAGATTCACGATATGGAGCCCCGGCCCCCACTTCATCAGTTGTTGTTAGAATCCAGAAGGATTTTGGATTTCTTCTATGCACTAAACATCTTGTTATGACAAGATGCACATGCCATCACCCATCCCTCGGCCCCCACTATGGAAAGGTGAAAACCTCCCTCCCACCTGACCCTTTTAACCTAAGAAAAAATACCAAACTGCATGCATTTTATTTTCGAACTAGAAACTCATAGCTCCTATCCACTAAACAGCCACACAGCTGCGACCGCTGCCATTTTATTAACAAAGCCAAATAAAATCTCGAATTATAAAACCAAGCACATGGCAATAGTTGCAACTTTTTATCATTAAAATGAATGTAAAACTTACAGAAACTCTCAGTGTTCAAACTTAAAAGTCAATATTTATAAAATAAATCAATGAAAGACTACTACAAACATGACATGTAAGATGGGAACATTCTGTTGACAAGCGCTATCAATGGGAAGTGCCTTCAATATCATGTGATAACTTTTCAATTTTTGGCAAGTTCCCATTGGACCCATGACCCCAACATACAACGCCACATACATATAACTTATAAACCATCACTAATTTGCAAGTTGATCACCACTCAGTTCAATACTGCAAAGGAATGTGGGGGTGGAGACAATCTTTAATACCACCCACTCACAAATGCTTATTAACAAACAATCTTTAATATCACTTTTCCTGGTAAATATCCACCAACAAACTTTTAATGGTGGAAGACAATAAGTGCACTGACTATAAGTGCTCACAGTGGACATTGGAGTCGTGCTCTATAATGTGTCTGTGCAAGCAATTTGAATTTGTTACAACTTAGCTATAGGAACAGGGCAAAAAAAAAAAAAAAAAAATCGAAAGTAACATCATGCATTGTAATTTTAGAGTAACCCAAATGGAGAAAAGAGAAAAACTTTGATACTCTAGTAGCAGAATGTATGATGGATGATACGCAGAAACTCAAAAGTTAAAAATTGCATGCGTATGCATGCAAGTAACTCACATAAAATAGGCTAAGTTATGGTTCACATCCCAGTTTAGATATATCATAAACAAAATCTCAGGGACATTTGATTATCTGAATATCAGATTGGTGGAGATTTATTGGACAGTTATGAATGAAAAATACCCGATGGTCCTATTCGATGAAGGCATCCAATCTTCTACTTTTTACAGCAACCCAAATAGGAAAAAATCGAAAGGAAGGTACGAAATCGTGTGATTTGAGAGGCACCCATTTGAAGGAAGAGAGAGCAAGTACCTAATCTGGTGAGAAGAATGGAAAGAACAAGGCCCACAGGACCTGCGCCAACGATCAAAACGGGAAGGATTTCATTATCTCCTTTCCAGCCTTGAGCATCTGAAAAGCTCTTCTTTGATGAAAAATCAAAAGGGCAGGTCTTGGATTTGGTTGGGAAGATCCATTTCCACCTCCTGAGAGATTTCATGGCTTCCATGGAACGGAAAATCCTCAGAAAGATGGTGATGGGGGGTGGGAGGCTACGCTAAGCGCGCACGCGGGCCGCAAAGCTCACTGACACGCCACACATGTGCGTGCAAGATCCAACCCTTCCATCATGTTGGTCCAACGTTGTACGTGTTTTCCCGAAAATAATCTGATTAACTCAGTGTTGGGGCTACCCCTCGTGTGGAGGTGGAACCCACATGCTTAGGCCTGAGAGCTTTTTTTTTTTATTCCTCTGGTTTTGTGAGGATGTTCTGGCATTTTCTGGCCTCTCTTTTCAAGCACACTTGGCAGTTTTACTCGTTATGGATTGTTCGGATGCCGGAAAAATAAATTATCAAGTTGTAATTCAAGTATAGGTTATCAGATTATTTACAGCCTGTCATATTTGAGTTTAAATTGCAATTCAATTATAGGTTATCAGATTATCTACAGACTATCATATTCGGCTTTAAGTTATAATCTAATTATTTGTATTTGGATAACTTATAATCTGCTTACAATTATAATTAAATATTCGTATAATCTATTTACAGTTATAATTAAGTATTCACACATGACAATTTTGGAATGATAAATCCTTTAAAAATCATCAAATAATATATAAAATCTTTATTTAAGATATATCATTGGAATAAGCCCAAGGTAATAAATCCTATGGTCGATCCGTAGGGTAAATCAATCATTTAGGGCGTGTTTGATTTTCCAGTGAACTGGTAAATACAGGTAAAAGAGTAATAATTATTTCCCGGTGTATTTACAACATACCTGGTTTGACTACTTACTTATTTTTATACGAAACTGAAAACATTACAAAATATATGTGGGTCCCACTATGATTCATTTCGCTTATCCACACCATTCATCCATTATGCCATTTGAATTTATAGTGTGAGCAAAAAAATGAGGTATATCCAAAACTCAAGTGGACCACACCATACGAAAAAGTGAATCGAATACTTACCGTTAAAAACTTTGTGGGGCCACTATTTCTTTTGGTATAGGCCACCTGAGTGTTGTATCTGATTCATTTTTTGTCTCATGCTTCAAAATATTGTAGTAAAATAGATGGGCGGAACAGATGTACCATATACATTACCGTACGATTCAAAAAATTAAAATTATTTCTTTTGAACTAGTTTCAATGGCACAAATACATATGAATTTTCAAACACGGTAAACCGTAATAAATACCTATTTCCAGTGTATTTACATTGGCTTTGAAAAAACAGACAGGCCCTTAGTGTACTACAGAAGTAGGCCCACTAATTCAAACTCCCTTTTAGATGAGGAGCTACTGACTCATCATCTTCATCATCTAAGCCTTTTTCTCAACTAATTTGGGTTATGTACATGATTCCTTTTCTTCAATTACATTCTATCGATTGTCATAACTTCAGTTAGAGAATTGATGGACTGAATCTCCCAATCGGAGTGAGCGCTTCTCCGTTACATAGCCCATAAGCACTGAGACATGCAATATGAATAGCTTAGATCACGGATCTATCCAAATGGATGATAACCCCAAATGCAAGGTTGCGGTGTAGTTTTGAATCCACATGGACTTATATTTGTGCATTCTCCGAAATACTTTAGAACTAAAACTAACTATATAATTAAATTTTAAGAAGAAATATAATTGAAACTAAGATAATTTTAAATAAAAATTAATAGAGCAAAACACTAGAGCGAAAGGATCCACTTATATCCGTTCTTAATGTCTAATTACTTGATTCGATTAGATAAGTCAACTGAAATCAAAGTCCTATCCTATCCAACCGGATAATAAACCGGTTAAATCATCATGCATAAATTCAAAATCATATCCGAATTTCAATTGGTTTAGTTCCCACATAAGGCACCAAGATATTGATCGCAGAAAATTCAAAGCATCTGTCGTACCCTTAGTCCATAATAGATCAATGAATTTTACATATCAGTCCATTGCAAAATAGATAAGCAATCACTCTTAGCTTTCTTGAGCATCTAATGTACCCAGAGTTGACAATAAATCTAAGTAAACTAAAAATAAGGTTTCTTTCAAACCAATCTCAATGAATTATTTAACATCCAAACCAATAACATAAATTAATAGTAAACTAAGACATTAAAAATCACTACAAGTTTCACCTATTAGCCTTAGCTAAGAGATTTAGTCAACCATAGACATGATTGAATTAACTCAAACAAAAACATGAAAAACCGAAGTAGAACCAAAGGACTAGAGAAGAATGACTCCGTAAAAGCTCTGCAACTCCTTACTGTCTCTCCTCCACAATAATTCGTATATAGACTAGCTTAGAACATCCCTTTAAATAGAAAAAAAAAACTCACACCGGCTTGGAACCGATTTTAATTTTCATGCTTTTGTTACGCTTTAGTCGCACTGACAATCACCTTTGGTTGCAGCCAAACAACCCTTTGGCGCACCGAACCCACTTTTGGTTGCAACCGAATTTCTCCAAAATAATTATTGATGTAGAAATCTGGTTAGCCTTCCCTAGACCTTCGAATACCTGCACAATAAGCGGACAAAGGAGACCTTGTCTAGTACAGGGGACCCTCCGATGCTTAAGTCAGACAGGGAATCTGGGTCTGGTCACATATAGGGTTTTAAGCTAGAGATTGTGCATATTTTTCACCATTAGAGGTGCTCCTATTTATAGGTGAGGAGAGACAGTGGCGTAGAAGAGATCTCCTTATTTGATAGGGACATGTTGTAGTAGGATTTGGATCCCGTATATGTCGCGAGGATCTCCCAAGATTCTCGGTTAAGATCTTAGGCAGATTCATGTTACGACCACTTTCCTAGATCCTCAACTGGAATCTTGGGTAGGTACCATTGGAATCAAGTTGGAACCAACAAAAGATGGGTTATGCCGACCTGGGATTATGCTGACTTGGGATTATGTTGACCTGGCATTATGCTGACCTAGGATTATGACGACCTGACTCCTTTGGCGAGTAGTTAAGCTTCTTTTGGTGTCGGGTAGATCAGTGGGTCTTTCGACCTGCTGATAGAGGTGGGTAAGATATGACCCGACTCGGTCGAACTGGTTGGATCTGACTCAACCCGAACCGAAAGCCAAGGTCCGGTCGGATCGAGTAGACCCACTCGAATCCGACGCCTGACTAAGTCAAGGTCGGGTCATGTAGCAACTCGATCCGATCCAATCCAGAATTTGATCCGGTCGGATCCGATCCGATTCGAACCAGAATTTGGTAGTATAAATTCAGATTTTACCTTTTTTTAACCTTTACCATTCTTCTACTCAGACCCTAACCTTGCCCGAGACGGCGCCCCACTGAACTCGATCGAAATCCAAGCCAGTCAACAGCCCAGCAACCTATCTTCACCGGTCATCCTCGTCCATTCATCAAGTAGGTTCCATTTATATTTTTTCTATGTATTTTCGAGCTCCCACCCTAGCTCGAGATGTCAGGTGCAGTCGTGCAAGCCGCTGGTGGCCCGCCCTGGCTTGGGACATCGGTCATGGCCCGCCCAGGATCGAGACGACGCTGATTAGCTACTGAACACGATGGTGGGTCTCGTCTTGGCTTGCTGGTGGACCGCACTTTATAGTCGGTCCTGCCTTGGCTCGCTAGTGGTCCGACCGAGCTGGGGACCT
Organism: Magnolia sinica; assembly: GCF_029962835.1. Taxonomy (NCBI): domain Eukaryota; kingdom Viridiplantae; phylum Streptophyta; class Magnoliopsida; order Magnoliales; family Magnoliaceae; genus Magnolia; species Magnolia sinica. The sequence continues at coordinate 61,702,587 of NC_080575.1, read as the reverse complement.
CGTTGGCTCGGATGCAACCAACATCCCGCCCTGGCTCGCTGGTGGTCCGGTCGAGCTAACCCTAACCCTAAACCTAAATCCTAATCCAAACCCTAACCTAAATCCTATACCTTAAACCTAACCCTAACCCTAAACCCTAAACCCTATTTCCTAAATTGCAAAAGTTTTTAATTTATTTGAAATTTTGAATTAAATAATTAGTATTTAATTTGTTAGAATTACCATTTACATTGTTTTTCGGTATTACCATTTACATTGCTTATTGCTTATTGCTTATTGCTTACTAGCTAGCTTAATATGTTTATATAGTTGTATTACATTGCTTTTTTACTTTTCTTATTTTTGTGCATTGTATAGTTAGCTTAATATGTATTACATTAATTTTTTTACTTAGCTTATTATTGTGACCTGTGAGTTGTGTTGTGAGTTAGATAATTAGTTGTCATTTGAGGATTTCTATGTGGCCATATATAGATATAGTGTGTTTTTGGTGGCATAGAAATCGCTCAAATTGTCCCATTTTGGATAGTTCAATGTTAGATGGATAGTATGCTTTCATATAACTTATTTAAATGTTTATGCCTGATCTGTTGTCCATCTCCCCATTTCTCTCTAGATATATTTCTTCTTTTTCATTTCTGATGTCAAATATCTTCACATTGCTTAGATATTTGACATCGGAATGTAATAAAAGATCAACCTATCTGGAGAGACATGGGGAGATGTTGGCGGATTTTTAGTGTGGCCGTTTAAATGGGAATATGAAAGTATTACAATCTATCCAAGCTTGGATGAGTAACCAATTTAGCTTATTATTGTGACTTGTGAGTTGTGATTATGAGTTAGATAATTAGTTTCACATTTGAGGATTTCTATGTGGCCATACATAGATATAGTGTGTTTTTGGTGATATAGAAATCGCTCAATTGTCCCATTTTGGACAGTTCAAGGTTAGATGGATAGTATGCTTTTATATAACCTATTAAAATGTTTATACTTGATTTGCGGTTCATCTCCTCATTTCTCTCTGGATTTGTTTCTTCTTTTTCATTTCTAATGTCAAATATCTTCACATTGTCTAGATATTTGACATCGAAATGTAACAGAAGATTAATTTATCTGGAGAGGCATGAGGAGATGTTGGAAGATTTTCGACGTAGGCGTTTAAATGGGAATATAAAAATATTACAATCTATCTAACCTTGGATGGGTAACTAATTTAGAATTTAGTATTTAGTATAACTCTTTTAGTATTAAATTGCTAATGCTAATATGATTTAGTATCTTTCAACTATTAGATGGCTAGTGAGGGTCTTTCTAATACCCTAGGCGGTTTGTTAGTTACATCGCTGATGATCTTGGAAGATGAAAGATCAGGTATAGATGATGAAGAGGTGCCATTGATACTAGTACCTCACAGTCACATATTGTGGGAAAAGCAAAAAAAAAAAAAAAAGATCGATAGTGTGGGGCGATTTGGATTAAGTAACCTTGAAAAAGGGCACCATGAAGATATAATGCAAGTAATTTAAAACTCAATATGCTAAGAAAACAAATGGTTCAACCACGACTCTGAAGAAACACAGTTTAAAACGTCATAAAAAGTGAGAACTCAGACCTCAGGGCAACAGACACTTTCATTTACCCAATCTTTAGTGGGTCCGTCGCAAGGTGCATTGTCCATCTACAAGTATAACAAAGACTAGGTGAATGAGTTGACGGCTAAATTTATTATTGTTAATGAAAGATCATTTCAGATGGTAGAAAGTCTTGCTTTTGTTGAATTAGTCAGATGTCTTAACTCTAGATACGATAAGGTCTCCCATACAATAATAAAGAGAGTGTGCATGAAGATGTATGAAAGTGAGAAGCTTAAGTTGAAAGGACAATTGGAATCGATTTCTTGAATTAAACTGACATCAGATTTGTAAACGACATCCAATCAACGAAAGTGGTGTATGTCACTAACAACTACGTTGACACCAAATGAAGGCTCTGCAAAAGAATCATAAACTTTCGTTATCTTGCACCTCCTCACACTAGATTGATGATTTCATACTGCATGTACAAATGTCTTGTGAAGTGGGGCATTGAGAAGAAAATCTTCTCAATAACTTTATACAATGCTTCTGCAAATGATAGTGTGATAACGAATTTGTAAAATCAGTTTAGGGCCACTGGTGACTTGTATTTGAGTGGAAAGATATTTCATGTTAGGTGTTGTGCCCATCCTAAAATTGATTGAACAAGATGACCTTAAAATAATTGAGTCAGCCATCGAGAACATAAGAGAGAGTGTGAAGTACATATGGGGGTCACCTTCACGATTATATGCATGGAATAAGATCGTGAAGCAGTTGAATTTGTCATCTCAGAGAACGATGAAGCTGGATGTCATGACACGTTAGAATTCAACTTTTGAAATGTTAGATTCAACGATAGCTTTCAGATATGCATTCTCTCACTATATGGAGCATGATAGTGCGTATCTTTGGTTACCTTCTGAAAATGATTTGTTAAGAATTGAATCAGTTTGCAAGTTCCTTTCAGTTTTTTATAACACAACGAATAAATTTTTGGGAGCAAGTATCCAACAATATAAATATATTTCTTTCAGAACTTTGGAAGGTAAAAGATGTCTTGCATAGAAGCTATAGTGGACTAGAATTTTTTTAATTAATCACCATTGGTATGCAGTTAAAGTTTGATAAATATTAGTCTGAGTGTAGTCTGGTAATGGCTATTGTAGTCGTTCTTGATCCTCGATACAAGATGATCATGGTTGTATTCATATGTAATAAGTTGTATGGTACGATGAGTGCCCCTGACGTCTATAAGGTTCATGATGCGATCAATGACTTGTATAATTTCTATGTGTGCACTGCAAAAAACAAAACTCGTCAAGTGGGTTCTAGTTTTACTATTAATGAATTGCCAGAAGAAACGGTAGATGATTTCATTTCTTTCATGGCACAACATGAGACTCAAATACAGACACCCCAATCAGAACTTAAAAACTATCTCAAGGAGCCACTTGTAAAATACAAAGGCGATGAATTTGATGTTTTGGACTAATGGAAGATGAAATCTTGTGATTCACAATACCCTTTGCTCCTGTTAATACCACGAGACATATTATCAATTCTAATTTCAACTATGGTTTCAGAATCTGCTTTTAGTATGGGGAGTAGGGTCGTGAATAAGGATCGAAACTCACTTACACCAAAAATAGTTAAAGTGTTCATTTGTACATAGGATTGACTGCATCCGATCTAGGGGAAAGGGAACTCTATTGATGAGGAGTTCGAGGAAGAGGAGAGTAACAAGCAAGATGAGACAGTACCTGCAGGATAAGACACTGCCTTGTATTTCTCTTGCATTTGCTTAGAAGTTACAACATGATATTTATAATTATTTTTTGATGGCTTAAATTGTAATATTTTATGGGTAGATGGATATTTCTCTCTTTTCATTTGTACTATTCAATTAGTTAATGTTGCTTAAATCTCATATTATATGGTTAACTAATTGCGTTCATTCATTAATATAACTTTTTTTTAATATTGCCTTAACCTAACCAGATATTTTCTTTAAAAATATACACCTATAGATATGTCATTGGAAGATGATGCATCTGCAAATATTTGGGATTATGGAGTCCAAGTCTACTCCTGAGATGGAAAGATAAAGTTACAATGTAAGTTGTGTGGAAAGTAATTTGTAAACAAAATAAATTGGCTGAAATTACATTTGGCTTGTCAGGGAGGAGACACTACACCATGTAGCAAAGCTCCTCAGGAAGTCTGAGATTTATTTCAAGACATTCTCGACTCAAATACAAAGACTTTCTATAACCCTTTATTCGTAACCCCAAGTGTAGGGTCGCGATATAGTAATAATCTTTGCGAGACCGAGGTCAAATCCACAGGGACTAAACTCGTACGTTTCTAAAAGTAACTAGAATTATAGCTAGATGAAGAATTAAAGCAGAAATCTGAATTTAAATGAGTAATTTTGAGTAATGAGTAAAGTATCAATTAAAAGTGGGAACTAAGATACCAAGGATCCACTTGTAGCAATTGAGATGCTACCTTGCTTAATTTAAGAGATCCAACTAGAATCAGAGTCCCATCCTATCTAGTTAGAAGAAGAGACAGTCAAATCTTTGAACTTCTCATTGATTTAGCCTCAATGGAGGAGAATTATGGTGAATTGGAAGGGATTCCATCACCTAACCATGCCCAGGAGACAATGACAAACAACGGGATTTACTAAATCCATAATCTCAAATAGAAAAGAGGATATTTAAAGCTATTACAGATCTATTGTAATTTGAGTCACAACAAACCATTAAAAACTGAAAATATTCCTTAGAATCAACTAGAATTCAATAAAGTTCAAACATAAACATGAATCAAGGCAAAGTAAACATCCCAATCACGCTACAAGCTTCACCTCTTAGCCCTAGCTAAAAGGTTTAGCCAACCATAGACATGATTGAACTAAAGTCGCTTAAACAAAGCATATGACAAACTGAAGAACAAAGAAGAAAGCTCTTAAATGGTGACTCCACCCTTTTGCTCCACTCCTTGAACCCTAGAAGATGCCTATGAACGTCCTAAGGACTCCTATTTATAGTTTTGCATTCCCCTCTTATGAACTGACTTGAAATTTCCGCAAACTGCTTCAAATTAAATAATCCGCATCGACATTTGTTACAACTCTGCGTGATTTCGATAACATCGAAGTTGGTTTCGGTAGCACCGAAGTCATATCTGAAATTTATTGCATCTGAAATTATATATGCAGAGTGCTTAGCTAGCTACCGAAATTGGCTTAGGTAGCACCGAAACTAACTTTGGTGGTACCAAATTAAGCTTAGGTAGCACTGAATTATGCTATTTTCTTGCTGGACTATTTTGTGCACTTTAGGTAGCTACTGAAGTTAGCTTAGGTAGTACCGAACTGTCCTGTTTTTCTGCTGTTTAACTTGTGCTTTTGTCAATCTTTTCTCCACCCTTTGTACTTGGTTTCCTAGGATCTTTGGCATGAGAATTCTTCGTTATTAGTCTCCTAAGATCCCACCTTTGCCTTGGTGATTCTTGAGCATTAAATCCATGCTTTTAGCATTCTTTTCAATCCAAGCTCTCAGATTCATCTTGCAACACAAACATGTATAAAATCTAACATTAAGCATTATCATGTTCATAAAACCAAGATATAAATGGGGGATAATATTTAATATTTGACTCTCAACACCCTCCCCCTACAATTACAACCAATATAACTAGTCACATAATATATAGAAGTAGGCCTATTAAATGAAGAATGGTTAAGCTGAGGAACTGCCTCCAAGCCCTCCACAGTTAATAGAGAAGAAGAACAAGAGAGACTTTTAAGGGAAAAAGAAGAATACGATTATAAAGAGGCCCTAAAAGAAAGCTTGAAAATGACATCCAGGAGTACCAGACAATAACATCCACCCCTTTCAAGACAAGATAATGCTGAAGTAGACACGAGCACGAGTAAATCATCAAAGTTTCTTAAAATTCTCCCAACATTTTATAGGTGGTTGGAAATTCCGTACAAATTGAATCATAAAAAGTGGCTGAAAAAACTTGTTTAATCTATAAATGAGGACGATGGGAAGACATCTCCACCATCCAATTTAGCAGAGGTGAACAACCATCTTTTGGACACCTCCAGCTCAGGGTTGGCCCAAAGTTCGAGTGCAGTTGAAGCCGTAAAAAGAGAACCAAAGGATGATTCTGGCGATGAAGGTGGACGTGGAGGAGGGTGTTACTATTATAGACAATGTTCATCTGGTTACACACCATAAAGGCATTCATCATACCGAGGTTATTGAATATATGAAAGTTTTATTTGTCTGTATGTGCATGTTAGGTTTATTTACTTTTGATTTTGGACAAAGTTTATTTACTTTGTTCGTTTTATGGATGTAGTTTATTTACTTTGAAAGTTGGATCTATGATATTTTCAGTTTTTAACAGTTAAATGACCTAACTAAATGGTCTAATGTATTGGCACAAATGCAATCGCATATGTTGCATATGCGAAAATATGCGATCGCACATGCGATGTATGGACTCTTAATCTCTCTCTCTTATATTTCCACTCCAAGTGGTCTTAATATCTCTCTCTATTATATTTCCTACTTGATAATTCCAATTTCCAAGTGGTCTCTGTCTCTCTCTCTCTCTCTCTCTCTCTCTCTCTCTCTCTCCCCTACATTCCCTCTCTTAGAAGTTGAAAGATCAAGATTCGAGTACTTGTTATTTAATTCATTGTTTAATTGATTTTATTTCTCTCGAATATATTTTAAATATATAAAATTAGTTATTTATTAACTTAGGAAAGTTACCCTTAATTTCCTCTTCTTCTTCGTTTTTTTTGTTTTTACAATTTTTTGAAAATTTTCCATATATTTTTTATTTTTTTAATTTTTCAAAAAAAAAAAAACAAAAGACTCGATCCAATCGTACCCAACTCGATCCGACTCGGTTTCCTTGAACGAGTTGGACTTGGTTCGGGTCAAGCCATTAAGGCATCGATTCGGATCGAGTCAACCCTGCTATACTCGGTCGCGAATCGGATCAAGTTCGGATCAAGTACTTGCAAAAACCAGATCGAGTCGAGTTGGACCTAATCCTGTCTGACTAGACTCGATTCCCACCTTTACTTGCTGATGAGAGACTGAGCTCAACCTCATTTCCTGTTCGGTCTGGGGTCAGAGGTCAAATTTTTAGTTGTATCTGTCATTATCCAATTTAGCGTAGTGCACAAAGTTTCAACATAACTTTTTTTTATTAGTCAGTCCATTTTTTCGATAATAGTAAGCCCCCTTTACTTTTGAGCTTGCGTAGCGGGCTCGAGAAGTAGATCAACCTTTGTCAGGTCGGACTATCTTGTACTTAGGTGTAGGATCTGCTTAGCATTAATGCCGAATAAGGCGACACACGTAGGGATCGGGGCGTATCTGCAATCATAGCACAACGCGCTCAAGGCGCTGCACACTGCTTGAGGTCACATGCGCTAGTGGCACGCCTGCTTGGCTTATGGCTTATAGGGAGTCGACACATGACGTCTTCTGGAGAGACAGGACGGTTTGTGAGTGGGGATGCTCCACTTGTCCGAGAACGAGTGTCGAGGAGTTGTTTAGGCTACGCATTAAATGTCATGTAGTCACACTGTCTATAAAAGGGGGAAAACTCTAATTATGTAAGGGTTATTTGCAATGTTGCTCTGCTCGTCTTCTTGCTCACTTGTACTTAGGCGATTCTTGGTGCGATTTTTGGCGATCTTGTAACTTCCGAGTTCTTCCTTCCTCCCGGTGAGGCTTCATTTCAGACCTCTTTCTCTTCTTCCCCCTTTTGATTTTCTTTTTCTTCTGAATTTTGACCTCTAGTCATTATCTGCAAAAGAGGGATGTCGAGACCATCGGCCCAGCGGGAGGATTCGCCTCAACGTGATGGTGGGCCAGATGTCCTTCACCCCATGTCAAACTCACCATCACCATTAATGATGATGAGTGACAGGGACTTCCATATCAGTATATCTGGACTGCTTTTCCTTGGCTTATTTTATTTTCTCCATTTCTGATTATGGTTGTCCTTGGCAGTTCTACCTTAGTATCCTGCTGAGGTGAGAGGGGAGGTTCATGCTCGGATTGTCGAAGCAAGGTTAGTAGATATCAAGTCGTGGTCTTGGAGGCATTTGATCACGCCTAGCCTACTTCTCAAGTCAGGTCTTGTTCTATCCACAACAGGTATTTTATCAAAAAATAGTCGAAGAATTATTTTGTTCTTGTGCGTTGGTTGATCACCTTTTTTTTTTAATGTAGGAATGCTCGAACAGAGGAGCTCAAAGCACAAGGCTCCTTATATGGCCGAGGTGGTCCAGAAGAAGTAGAGTCTAGCCTCGAAGAAGAAGGGGGTGGTCGGTTCGTCATCTTCTACAGGTTGGGGAGGCGCAGATGACGTGCCGACCATGGTTCCTACAGCTACTGACTCCGAGGCGGTAGGGGTTATTATAGGGGTGACCCTTGTTGCTGAGGCCCGACCTTCTGAGGCTTAGGGGGCTATGAAAATTGAGGTTGAATCCTTCTTACCTTGAGTGGAAGGCCCGGCTGGTGGCCGAGGTGATGAGGGCCAGGGGTCTTTCAGATCGGCATGTGCCTTGGTGGACAGCCTCCTGCCCTAGATAGAACGACTCGTCCCAGATGCTGATTTTACCAGGACGATAGACATGCCTCCAGATGGTGTCATGGGGCAGTTGGCAAAACTTTTCTTCAGGGGTAAATCATCTTATTTACGATGGTTGTCTTTTGTCACATAGTGGTTTTTTATGCCTTCTAATGCCGATTTGCTTTTAGTTCGCCTCTTCTCTTCTTAATGTCTGTCGCGAGATATTGCGTAGCAAGGCGGAGTGTAAGGAGGCAGAGGTGGTGCTATTGTAGAAGGGCATCGAATCCGAGCAACTTCACTCCAAGAACGCCGCTATGAGGGCCCAGGCGGAGGGGGCGAAGACTGAGCTAGAGGCATCCAAGTCTCTTCTTACCGAAGCTCTGGAGAGGGGTGCTCGATGAAAATCCAACAAGGGTGAGCAGAAGCACTCCTTTGACGTCAATATGAAGGAGGCCCAGGCGGTTATTCATGGGCTCAGACAGCTATTATAGAGGAGTTCAAGGCCTCCAAGGAGTTCGAGGAGGACAGAGATGCGCTTTATGGCCTTAGGTATGAAAAGTGCCTAGAGGATAATAAGGAGGCGCGCCCCGAACTTGACCTCTCTGCTTTTGAGGTCGGCCCTTCTGAAGACTCTTCATCACCGAAAGCCGAGAACTTGCCTTTCGAGTAGCCATCCTCAGCAGAGCCCTGAACTCCATTTCTTTCATGTATTTTTGCTTTCGCTATGTACTCTTCTTACCATATTAATGAAAAAGAGCTTTTTGTCGCAATGTTAGTGCAAATCTTCAGTTTGTCGTTAATTGGTAAGTCAACCTCTTAGGTTATGCTAGGGCTTAAGTACGAGCCCTCCTCGTATACCGTGTCAATGATGTTTCTTAGTTAGTGGTTCAACCTCTTCTTTAAGGGTCAGGCGACTGGTGAGGACTATTTCTCCCTTGAATTAAGAGAAGTCCTTAATGGGCCATGTATATTAAGCTATTGTAGATGGTAAGAAAAATATCCCGACCTCGGGATTTTTATTATAGAGTTTGAAGAAAACATGTAGGTTCTAACTTGGTCGATTGCCAATTGTATATTCGAAACAGTAGGAAAGTAGATTTTTCCCCTAAGCCTAGTCAGCTTCTATGTGTAGTAGATCTTAAGGTGCTCAGTGTTCCATGGATGTGCCAGGGGTTGTCCATTCATGTCTTCGAGCCGATATGTCCCCGGTCAGCTCGTGCTTATCACTTTGTAAGGCCCCTCCTAATTCGACCCTAGGGTCCCTGAGCCACACTCCTTGGTGTTCTAGAAGGTTCCACGGAAGACCAAATCTCTGGCTCAGAACCTCCTCGTCTTCACTCTGGAATTGTAGAATTAGACGAACTACTGTTGTCGAGCTGTGACTTTGAGTTAGGCTTGCTCCCTTCTTTCTTCGACCAGGTTGAGGTCCAGTGTCATCTGCTCAGCCTTTTGACGTTTGTCGTACGAGCGAGTTCGAGCAGTCGGGAGTCTAATATCGACAACAGCCTTGGCGCCGAAGGCCAAGGAGAAAGGAGTTTTTCCTATGGCCATTCGGGCAGTGGTCTGGTATGCCAATAGAATGTGGTGAAGCTCTTCTGTCCATGCCCCTTTAGCCTTTTCGAGCTTGGTTCGGAGGTGGTTCTTGATGATTTTGTTGACTGCTTCAACCTATCCGTTAGCCTGGGGGTGCCGGGGTGACAAGTAGACGTTCTGAATTCTGAGGTTATTATACATACCTCGGAATCAGTCATTGTCGAACTGCTTCCTGTTGTCCAAGATGATTATGTGAGGAATCCCATACCAACATATTATGTTCTTCCAGACGAAGTCAGTAATTTTTTGCTCAGTGATCTTAGTTAGGGGTTCATCCTTGGCCCACTTGGTGAAGTAGTTGATTACGACGACCACAAACTTGGTCTATCCCTTTCCAATTGGTAGAGGACCGATGATGTCGATCCCCCATTGGGCAAAGGGCCATTAGCTAGTTAGGATTCAACTGCTCAAGTGGTTGATGAGGTATTGTCACTAATCGTTGACACTTATCATATTTTCGAGTGTACTGCCTGGCGTCTATCTGGATGGTTGGCTAAAAATATCCCTTCTGGATGACTTTGTGAGTGAAAGTGTGACTGTTAGAGTTGTCACGTCCCAAATCCGTGGACAGCCAGCTTCCGTGATGCCCTGAATCCAGCACTCGACTTTCATACACCAAGTTTCGAGTTCGGCGCACCACAAGGAATATTTTTAATTGATTTTTTTAATATGTATATAATAATACCTGAGCATGAAGATTCATGATTAAAATACCAAGCAACACTCTCCATTATAAATCCTGATGGTTACAAGTACAATGTTTTCCAAAAGGTACATAACGTCAACATTGCCAAATCGAAAAATAGATACAATGCATCGAGAAAGCCAAGTCTTTCAAGCTATTCCTGCCCTGAAAAAAATGGAAAATAGGAAGCTTAGGCAAAAAGCCTAGTGAGTACACACGTGTTTACAGTGTGTCCTACATGCAAGTAAGATAAATATGCCACAAAGAAATCATATATGCTGAAAGGCGTGTAGTACATAAGGTATGATGCCAATGCCAATGCAATGCATATGCATCATAGTAATACTCCGAGTCAATGCTAGCAGCATCACCAAGTCATATTTTCATTTCTCCTATACCATAGCCATAACTGTATTACACGCATCTGTAATCACATCATTATCATCATATTGTCATGCCATATCATAACTGTATATCTCGGAAAACACCGTGGTCAATACCCATGCACCAAACACCAACAATCGACCTCGCATACCCACCCTGTGGTGGGCTTCCACCCGACATGCCAATAGCGGACCTCGTTCGCGCTTCTCCTCACCGGCGAGTTAGATCGGTCCCTGTTTGCACCTCAGCCCTTAAATAGGTTGGACCCACCTCTTCTCAACCCGACCTCCTCAGTGGGAGTCAAATGCATGACCCATGTATTCACTCGGCCCGATGGTGAGGTATCCCTAGCTAGCATTGGGGTCTAGGCACTTTCAACCCACAGGGTACATCATCCCCTACTATTTCCACACTTCCGGTATCCCGTTCACTTTCAGGGATTACTCAAGTCATTATCATAGATGTACATTTTGTCATCAAGATCCAACTCATATTATATGGCACGATTGTGGTATTTTGATCATCATGAATGTCATGATTGTGCATGAATTCAAGCAATTATGATAAGGCATACATTCAAGGGCATGTGGTATGCATTTAATGCCATGAGTTTAGGGTCTGCCTAACTTTTAAGCCAAAAATGACATATAATCAATATGTGCCACTATCAACTATATCAATCCATGGTCATATGACTAAACTAAAGACGAGATATCTTACACATGAACAAATGTATTGAAGTACACTTGCACATACCATCATTCCATGGTGCATGAGCATGATTAATATCAACATGGTTAAGTAGATGAATTTAGTATACTAGGAAGTGAAACAACATTAATCAAGATATTAAATCACATACTTCTATTAACCATAATCACTAACATCACTAATATCATATATAGCTATCATAATCATGAGTATTAATTGTATTCAGAATTACACCATATCCTTCGCAAGATAGATATTCCATTAGCGGATTTAGCTTGACATGATTTTCTTCTATTGGAACCACATGTTATACCCTAACTGGGCCTTATGGTTAATGAGTGGTGATGATGCAAAGTACATGCACCAAGTGGTTATGAGATGAAAGGCATAATTATAACATATAGTAAATGAGCCATAGGATGGATGGTGCTGGTGAAACTCATATAATGAAGAGGGCTTAACCTTCAAGTGGGTTGTTTAGAAGGTTAGATTTACAAATAATTATCATAGTAGTTCTATAATGGTTTGGAAGGCATAGGTAAACCTCATAAGATACAGTGAGCCTTAAGTTGAACGACTTGGGTATATAATATACACATAAGAGTTAGTCATGCTTGGATGATGTGGGTTTGTCTCATACAATGTAGTGGGTCCTACTTCCAAGTGGTCCTGCAAGCAGATGGGTCCACACACAAACATTACAGTGGGTCCCAACAAGTAGATAATATAGGTAACTTACATACATTAAGGTAATATAAGGAAGAATAGTTCAAATGCACAAGGCACACGTCAGTGGGGCTTCATGATCGAACTGTTTGGTTGGCAAAACAATTGAATAGTACGGATAAAATACGTACATTGAGTGGGTTCATAGGCGTTCAAAAGTTATACATTCAATTAACACTATTTCATATCATCTGACTTATTTAGGAATTGGATCTAGGTCATTTTGGAATCATGTTTTAGAATTAGTTGGCCTAAATAGCGAAATATGCAATACTTATATCAAGGTAGGGTCCATAATCAATCTGACACACGTCCTAAGTTCACATACCCAAGAGGTTACACCATCAGCATAGTCCATGAGTTTGAGTAATTACACAATTCTCATATAACCACATGGTCTTATGGCCACTCCATTATCAGAAGTCTGTATGGTTGAGTGGCCACGCAAATGTCACTCTACTTACCATAATAAAGGATTTAAGGTCACGTGGTTACTTATTTTTACTACACCATAACTCATACATCTATGGGCAACTACTTTATTAAGCTCCCACATGGTTAGGTTGTCGATGCCATAATTTTACTTGGTTGAGTGGACATACAATTAGTATCATGGTCTAGTGATCGTATCTTAAAGCATCTAAGGCACAATCACAAGCATACCCACCATACCTAGTTACACTATATTACACTAACTCTTAAACTATGATCGCCCTATACTTCATACAAAGAATGACTCAGATTCGGTGTCACATGATCAAGAGGCCAAGAACTAGCTTCTATCACATCATATATAGTTTAGTGGTCCCCACATCTGCCTCACCTATGAGCATAACGTAAGAGTTGTATTTATGTCACATGACACCGAATTGAGGGTCACTCCATTATTAAGTTGTATAATTCAACATATATCATAATTCTCATGACTAAGAAAATCTGCACGTACAACCCGATTGTTCATGGTTTAGGTGATTATGCTATGCCCATAAGCACGTGGTCATGTCATTGGGTGGTCACCAATGCCACCTGATTTCATGTAGTTGGTTGGCCTTGTATGCATTTCACAATCATACAGTTAGACGATTACATATACTCTACAATTGCATATGATTAGGTGGCCATACATACGTCACATGCCCACATGATTAAGGGGCCAAACACGCATATCACATCCTCACACCACTAGAGTCTACATATTTGTTATAATTGAATATGTTTATGGGTTTAAACACATGTCATATGATCCTACTACTTAGGGTCACAATCTAATTAAAGTGCTAAGTGGTGAAGGGCTGTGCACTCGTTATATAATTAGGTAATCTAGGGCAACAACACAATACAATCTATATCACATGCCAAGTGGTAATGGGCTATACACACAACACAATTTTACATGATTTAAAATAGCATACATTCAACACATGGATATCACAAACTCTTGCCGAAGAGGGCCAATGGTTGGCCCAACAAAGGCTACCACTGATGAGCCCACATGGCCTTCACTCAAAATGGGCCTTAACATTCTTGGGCCCACACATCCACGGAATTTACAATGGGTTCTATGCGATGGAGCGCATAAGGCTTTCCCATGAGGTTAAGTTGTGTGTAAGCCACTTAAGGCTTAGGTTTGCTTTGATTTTAATCTAAATCCTAAAATGATATGAGGAAGTGGATGGTCCGCATGGATTAAATAGATATACCATGGTGGTCTTAGGTTGGATTCAATGGTTAGGCATTGATTCTCACAGCCTTATATTGTATGGTCCATTTCAGGTTGAATTGACTAATCTTTGGGACAATGGCCTAAAGGGGACTCAACAGATGGGCTGGATGGGTTGAATATTTAATACATCATTAGGATGGCCCATAACAAATTTTCAGTGATGAGAGTTCAATTTGTATTATTTCAGAACGTACAACTGTCTAATCATTGGATGGGCCTGATTCTTAGTAACATACCATTAAAAGGGTTGATAAAATAGATAAACGGTGAGGATCTTAAATATACATCATGTCATAGCCATGGTGGATTAAGTGGCATAACACCTACATCAAAGTGGGCCATACCACACACAAGTTGAGAGGGTTACCTTCTATTAAATATTCATAATCATTTGTTGGGCCCACAGAGATGTGGTTCATGAATCCATCCCTTCCGTTATGTGTGTCCCACTTGGTTGAGGGGTCAGACCAAGTTTCAGATACATCCAAATTCCAGGTGGACCCCAGCAAGTGCTTTTATATCCTCGAGCTCCGAGTTGTACAAACGGTTCAAGGAGATCAAAGTTACATGGGTCCCAAAGTAATATATTTATTATATCTACACTGTTCATCTATATTTAAAGATCATTTTAGAGAATTATCCAAAAATGAACATATCCAAAGATTATCTGGACCTCACCACAAATAGCAGTGAAGATAATGATTTCACTGTTAAACAATTCACAGGGCCAACCATAATGTTTATTTTCCATCCAATATGTTCATAAGGTCACAAATACTTGAATTAAGAGGAAAAACAAGTTTCATATTGGTTCAAAACTTCTATGACCTAAAAAAGGATTTCAATGGCAGACGTTCAATCCCCCACTGCTTTTGTAGTGTGGACCACTTGATAGTTATATCTGTCTTATTTTTCTTCTCAAGCCTTAAGACGACTCGCCAAATGGATGGATAGTTTAGATATAAGACATTCCTCATGATCAGACCCACAAATCTTGCTGATTTATTCAGCTTCATTTTTTTTATGGTGTGGGCCACCTGAGTTCTGTGTACGACTGATTTTTGGGGTATCCCACTTTTCAAAGGGGACCTCTCAAATGCATAGTGTAGATGTTCGACATACATCATGGTGGGACCAGTGGTGGGGCCCACCGTCCCTGCCTGTTGGGGCGCTGGGACGCTGCTTGCTACAGCGTCTTCTGGACGTTGGCAACAACAACGTCACCCTCCTTGGTTATTTTTTTAAAATTTTTTATTTTCTTATGGTATTTCATAAGTGGGGCCCACATCATGGCGATCCACTCCATCTGTTGGATTTTATAGCCCGGGATGGGTCTAACAAACTCAATATTCAGCATTTTTTGACGTACAGAAACATCACAACAGGTCCTAATAGTTTATCACTATTAAAATAACTTTTTTGATCCTACCGGAGATTTGGATTTGCTTTGTTTTTCAGCTCAACGCCTAAAATGAGCTGGGGAATTGGATGGACGGCGTGGATTAAATATATACATTATGGGTGGGGCCCATTGTGGACCCACACCCCAGTCCCTTTGAACTCAAGCAGCAGGGACGCTGCTTGTTGCAATGTCTTCTGGACGCTGGCAGCAACGTCCACTCCCCCTATATTTTATTTTTTTACTCATTTATTTATTTTTATTATATATATTTTTATGGTGTGGTGTGCACATGTGTGCATGGGTGTGTGTGTGTGTGGCTAGCCCAATGGGCCACACAGAACTGTTTGGATGACATACAAAGGTTCTGGTGGGGCCCATTATCAATGGGTCCCACATAAAGTCTATAATGAATTATTATTTTATTATTTTTTGTATGAATCCTCTTATGCATCCACACCATTAATCACATCATTCTCATCATATCATCACCACTATTAATCATCTCTTTATATGCATTCTCCTATGCATCCACACCATTGATCACATCATTATCATCAAATCATCACCACTATTAATCATCTAAATAACAAAAAAGGAAATAAACCATAAGAGTGGAGGGGGTGACCTTAGGGCCTGTTTGGCAGGGCAACTTGATGGGACTGGAAGGGATTGGAAGATAGATCTCGGGATTGGCCAGGCGTGCCAAACAGACACAGGATCCTGATCCCGGGATATAGCAATCCCATGGATCTTAAGACAATCCACTGACATCACCATCATTACCTTTAAATCCCATCCCATCCACCCTAATCCCTTCAAAATTGCTTGGGACGTGTTTGGTTTAAGGGATTGAAAGGGATTGGAAGGTTTAATACCGAGATTGGCCGGGCGTGCCAAACAGACCGGATATAGCAATCCCGGGATATAACAATCCCATAGATCTTGCACCAATCCACTGATGTAGCTATCATTTCTTTAAAATCCGTGTAATCCACTCTAATACCATCTAATTCCATCTAATCTGCCCGGCCAAACAGGCCCTTAATGGACTAGATGGATGGTTGAGATGGATGGAAGGGATGGGATTGATGGCTCACCAAGATCACTCCTCTCTCTCTCTCTCTTGTTGTAGAAAATGGTGAAAATTCTAAGGGCTGGAAGGGTATTTGTAGAGAAATGGATAAAAATTTGGTTAGGTTAGGCTAATGTGATTAATGTTAGCTTAGGCTAGGATTATGGGAAATTGTGCATGATTAAGAATTAATAGTGGATTAAAGGGACATGGGATGACATGGTGTGATAATGTCATGCATCGGGTATGGTATGGAGAGGAGTTGACCTTGCATGCACATGAGAGAGGGGAGGTATGGGTGTGTGACATCACACACATGGGTAGAGATTCTCTCACCCATGTGTGACATATGCATGTGGGCATGGCATGTGTTGTGCACATGTGTTGAATGGAGTACATGGCGTCATGTGCACATGATACACTAATGATTCTTTGCGGCGTATCTCACTAACGGAGTGTCGTATAGACGCACGGGTTATACCTCTACGATCGCGACAATGGGGCGGTCGATATGAAATAAGTTTCGAAGTCTTGGGGTTTTGGTCAGTTGGATATGCACTATGTACAGCCAATTCAGGTCTGGCTAAGGGCGTCGATCATCATGCACATAGGCATAGAAAATGGTATGGAATGGACAGAGTGTTACAGGAGTGGTTCCTGCAAATGCCTTCGTGAATTTCTCTTAGGATGTACTTAGCTTTGTCAGGTTGGAGGCACCTGAGGTAGGGGAGAGAGAATCCCTTCTTATACAAGGTGTCCCTGATCATGGTGTATCGAGCCGCCCTGGGTCAGAGTCTGTGCACATCCAGTCGATCTTTGGGTAGCTTACCCTCTTAGAGGTAGTCAACTATCAGGTCCATCTAGGTCAGTTTTGAATATATCGGGAGGACTATGCCTGGGTCAGATCCACTGATGCTCGGTTCCATCAGGAACTCAATCGGGATTGGTTTAAGGATGTCATCTTCGGCCACCGTGGCCAGCTTTGCCAACATATCCTCTTTGAAGTTCTCTAACTTGGGGATCAGATTGATATTACACCTCGAGAATATGCCAATTAGTTCTCGGGCTTTTTGTAGGTAGGCCTTCATTCTCTCTTCCTTGGCCCAGTACTCACTGGCTACTTGGTTGACGATGAGTTGTGAGTCATTGTGGACTTCCAGGTGTTGGGTCCCCATTGCTACTGCTAGCCTGAGCCTGGCCAATAGCGCTTCGTATTCTACCGCGTTATTCGATGCTTGGAATCCAAATCTTAAGGCATATTAGGTGTAGGTCTGGTCAGGGGCCTCAAGCATTATCCCGGCCCCTTCACCTTTAGAATTGGATGAACTGTCGACATGCATCGTCCATGTCGATGGATCTGGCTTGGCTGTCCAATCTTCGGGCTGATTGGTTTGGATGTTAGGGCTGGTCTTCAAGTCACTCTCGCACATGAGTTCGACAATGAAGTTGACTGCTTCTTGGCCTTTGATGGTGGTTCGAGGCCAATATTTGATGTCAAAATTATTGAGCTCGACTGCCCATTTCATAAGTCTCCTTGAGGTACCTCAGGTTTTTAGAATACTTGGTGAAGAGGTTGTTTAGTTGGGACTACGATGGTATGGGCTTGGAAGTAAGATCGCAAGCGACGGGATAAGACGACCAGGGCTAGGGTGAGCTTATTGATGTCTAGGTATCTGGTCTCTGACGGGACCAAGGCTTTACTAATATAGTACACCATCTTGCTCCCGGATAAGGGTGAGCTGACTGCGGTTGTTGAAACCGCTAAATATGGCAGAAGCCACTCTCCTTATTTGGGCTTTGAAAGTAGAGGTGGAGATCCTAAGTATTGCTTGCACTTTTGGAAGGCAAGCTCAAATTCTTCTGTCCACTATGTCCTTTGTTTTCCTTTCAATTGTTTAAAAAAGGGGAGACATTTATCAGTGGCTCGGGAGATGAAATGGTTGAGTGCATTTATTCTACCTATGAGGCATTGAATTTCATTCATCGTCGTGGGTGAGCTCATGTTAAACAGAAGTTAGATTTTGTTGGGGTTCCCCACTATCCCTCTTTGGCTGACTAGGAATCCTAGAAAATTTTCCAAATTGATGCCAAAGGCGCATTTGCTCGAATTTAACTTCATTCGATATTTTCACAGAATTGTAAACATTTCCTCGAGGTTGGCGATGTGATTTATAGATCTGATGCTTTTGTTGAGCATATTAACAGCATAGGCTTCCATGGAGCATCCGATCTGCTGAGTGAACATCCTATTGATGAGTCGCTTGTATGTGTCCTTAGCATTTTTCAGCCCAAAGGGCATGACCTTGTAGTAGTAGAGCCCTTTGTCGGTGACAAAGGTTGTCTTTTGCTTGTTATAGGGGTGTATGACAATTTGGTTGTGGCCCGAGTAAACATCCATGAAACTAAGAAGCTTGTGCCCGACCGTACTATCAATGAACTAGTCGATCCTTAGGAGGGGGAAACTATCCTTAGGGCAGGCTTTGTTCAGGCCAGTGTAATCAACATAGACCCGCCACTTCCCATTGAATTTTTTCACCAAGACAATGTTAGTAATCCAATGGGAGTAGTATATCTCTTCGATGAATCCTTCTTCGAAGAGCTTGCCGACCTCCTCTCTGATGACGGCGTAACGCTCTGTTTTGAAGGCTTGTTACCTTTACCTCACTAGTCGGTGGTCGGGATTCACGTTCAGTTTGTGGACTATGACTTTTGGGTCGACGCTGGGCATGTCCTGATGGGACCAGGAAAACACGCCGGCATGTTATTGGAGGAGGTTCATGGGCTCGCTTTACAGATATGGAGCTAGTGACGAGCCGACCCGAACTATCTATGTCGGTTGGAATCGGCGAGAGGTATGGCTATGAGATCCTCGACCAGCGACCCTCTTTTAACCGATTCTTCTTGGGGATTGAGTGAGGTGACTATCATCGTCTGATGTTATGTTCTTAGTGCCATGGAATAGCATAGGCGAGCTTCTTGCTAATCTCCTTTGACCAACCCGACCCCGTGCTTGGTCGGGAATTTCATCACGAGATTGTATGTTGATACCACTGCTCATATAATGTTAAGAGAAGGTCATCCGATGATGATGTTGTAGACAAAGGGGCAATTGACCATAAGGAAGTCTACTATAGTCGTTGTTGGTTTTGTCCTTCTCCTGCCGTGACTGGGAACTGAATAGATCCTTCAGATGTGACCTTATCCCCTGTAAATTCGAGCAAGGGAGTCTTGACAGGTCGGAGTCGGGACCTCCCGACTCCCATTTTGTCGAAGGCTTTGACGAAGAGGATATCAGCCGAACTGTCAGTGTCCACTAATATTTGAAATGCTTCATGGTTGGCTATGGTCATAGTCACCACTAGTGCATCATCATGTGGGTGGTGGACACCTCAAGCGTCCTCTTCAGTGAAGGTTAGCTCACAGGTGTTACTTTTTGTTACTTTGGAGGCCTACTAGTGATGTGGATTTGATGTTCCGAGCTACAGTGACTGATACTTCGGGCATTAACTCTTCATGCCCGATTCGAGTCTCCTCCTCCGGTGGGTCCGTCAAAGATGGTGCAGATTTTTCTAGTGGCTTCATTATTGATGGACTATTCGTTCTTCCGATCTGTTTGCTCTTCCCTCCTGTTGACATATTCTTATAAGTGCTCGTTGCCTATGAGGGTCTCGATCTCCTCTTTTAACTTGAAGTAGTCGTTGGTTAAATGGACGTGGTCATGGCGAAAGTGACAATATTTCCGCTTGTCCCGCTTGTCAACATCAGATTTCATCTTGTTTGGCCATTTGAGGATTCGTTTGTCCTAAACTTTCATGAGAACTTATTCGGGCATTACGTTAAGGGGAGTGTATGAATTGAACCTGCTCTCAGGCTGCCTACTCGAGCGTTGGTTTCTAGTCGGCTCGTCATCCTTTCTTCTTTATTGTTGTTGGTCGAGGTTGGTTCCTCCTTAAGTCACTTTTCCCTGGCCAAGCTCCCCTTATTCCGAGCACCCTTCCATGAGCTAAAAAGCTCTTCAGCGTTAGAATATTTCTGTGCTCGGTTAAGGAGATCGACCAATTTTGTTGGAGGGTTCTTGCCGAGCGAGAAGAGGAATCTCCAGGTGATCTCTTACGAGTGTCCTTTTTCTTGCATTACTTCTAGTTTAAAGCGTTTGATGTAGTCCTTCAGCAGCTCAACCTCTTTCTGGATAATAGTGAGGAGGTGAATAGTCGACTTGAGCCTTTCCTTTCCTTTGATGAAGTTGGTAATGAACGCTTTGCTGAGCTGTGTGAACGAGTTGATTGATTATAGCTTTAATCACTGGAACCACTTCTGAGATGCTCCTGTTAGGGTTAGGGAAAATGCTCCGCACATGACAACGATTAATACACCATGAAGTTCCATCCAAGCACTAAAAGATTCCAGGTGTTCGGCCGAGTCAGTGGTTCCGGAGTACGGGGAGATTTGGGGCATTCGGAACCTAGGTGGAAGCTGAGCATGCATGATGTCGGCGGTAAACGGTGGCTCGGTTTCTTCCAGTATTGCCTCCACTAAGGTTGAAGCATGTGTGCAGTAAGCCTATCGTATGTCATTAATATGGCCTCTCGGTTCATTGAGGTCGGCTTCCCAAGGATCTTCGATTTCAGTCATTGCCTTGACTGCTATTTTAAGAACTTTATCGCCCCTCTTCTTCTCTAACTTAGATACTCTAATCGCATAAGTCAGAGGTAGCCAGTGCGGCATTGCCCGAGACGTGGGAGGGCGTCGGCCTAGATACTTCGATCTACCTGCTCATTCGGGAACCAGTAGGCGCTTCAGATGGCACGGGGATTTCTGTAACTGCTCGAGCTACTACTTCTCTAGACCCTAGGTGGGGGGAGGATTTTATTCCTCTAAATGTCGCTTTATCAAGTTGATATTGTTAGTTTGTTCTTCAACTTGTTGTTTGAGAGAGAAAAGTCATCCTCCCTGATTTTGGGATCACTGCATTGGTCTAACAGGCACAGAGTCAACCTGAAATTGGGAAGAGGAATCTTAGTAGCTGGCAGACTACTCTGGTGGCGTGAGATTGGGTGTAACGGTGAAGGTCTGAGCTTTCCTTTTCCCTTTCGCCATTATTGAACTTTGGTGGATTATGAGAACGGCTTTCGACATCGTTCCCACAGACGGCGCCAAACTGTTGATGTAGAAATCTGGTTAGCCTTCCCTAGACCTTCGAATACCTATACAGTGAGTGGACAAAGGAGACCCTGACTAGTATAGGGGACCCTCCAATGCCTAAGTCATATAGAGAATCTGGGTCTGGTCATAAACAGGGTTTTAGGTTAGAGATTGTGTGTACCTTTCACCATTGGAGGCCCTCCTTTTTATAGGTGAGGAGAGGTGGTGGTGTAGAGGAGATCTCCTTATTTGGTATAGACGTGTTGTGGTAAGATTTGGATCCCATATATGTCGCGAGGATCTTCCTAGATTCTCGGATAGAATCTCAGGCAGGTTCATGTTGCGCATGCTTTCCTAAATCCTCGATTTGAATCTTGGGTAGATACCACTAAGATTAGGTCAAAACCAACAAAAGATGGGTTATGCCGACCTGGGATTATGCCGACTCAGGATTATGACAACCTGGGGTTATGCCGACCTGACTCCTTTGGTGAGTAGTTGAGCTTCTTTTGGTATCAGGCATATCAGTGGGTCTTTCGACCTGCTAACAAGAGATCAAGCTCAACCTCATTTCTTACTCAGTATGGGGTCAATGGTTGGATTTTTAGTTGTATCTGTCATTGTTCGATCTAGCGTAGTGCACAAAGTTCCTACCTGACTTTTTCTTATTGGTTGGTCCATTTTTCTCATAACAATAAGTTTGAACTCTATCTCCCTTAGGTCACATTGAACCTCCCTTTGGTGGCACCGAACATGGCTTCGGTCGGACCTAAGTCTTGAACTGAATTACATCTGAAAATCGTAATTTCTTGCTGGACTGTTCCATGCACATTTAGTCGAACCGAACCAACCTTAGCTGGGACCGAATAGTATGTTATTTTTGTTAATGCACTGCGTGCTTTTTCAACATTTTCTCTCCTTTGTACTTGATTTTTTTGGATCTTTGGTACTTGAATTCTTTAATAATGTCTTCAAAATCACAAATTCTTCAATGATCATTCATTTGAGTTTTAATCTATCATTTTAAGTATGCATTCTTCTTTAGGTCCAAAATCTCTTCACATGAAGAAACATGTCCTAATTAATTTAACACCTAAATACCAGGAAAGCTAATGTAATCGAGATGATAAATATATAATATTTAGGGGTTATTACACCTCCAAACAACATTTTGCTAGTCCCAAGAAAAACATGTGATAGATATTTCGAAACCAAATGAATAAATTTCCTATAAACTCAAACAATTCTAAAAATAATCCAGATTATAGAAATCTAAAGAACATTAATGAAGAGCACAACCTCCACCTAAACTCTAGCACTTGGTAAATATCCTAATTAAGTTCAAAGTATTAATCAAATAATTAGAAAAATTCTAAACATTGAGTTCCATGAGTACATAGTAAAATCGAGACTTAACACAACCAAAGGTTTAGTTATTTACTTTCATGATAACATTGATAATCAAAAGAGTATTTAGGATAACCAAAGCCTAAATCAAAACTTTCCTTACAGTTCAACACTCCACTCTTCCAGATTTTGATTTTTTCATCGACAGCTTTCGCACTTTTTTCAATTTTTTCTTTTCTTTTTTCTTGTCCATTTAAAGATTTATTTATTTTTTCTTTTTATGAAACTTAAATAGGGGCCCTTTTTAACGATAATTGATAACTACTTTTTTTAAATCTGAGTATTACTTTTTTTTTCCATTGAACATGATGGACAAATTCCCCATGTTTGGTTCCTATCATTCTCAATAATCATCAGGCTAACAATTCAGTATCAAATTAAAATTATAATATGAAAGCTAGATGTGACATGTGAATTACATGATTCAATCAATGTTTAAACTTTCAATTAAAAATTAAAAACTTTGAACTTAACTTTGAAATCTATCAAATAATTAGAATTTAGGCTTTACAAATCCTCAACATTAAATATCTTATCATTCTAATATCTGGATTTTTGTCAGTCACCACTTAGACTCCTTGCTTTGGTAAGTAGCCTCCCTCACTCGTGTAAAGGCTCTGCCATGAAGGATGTTGCGCTAAGGTTTTGCATGGCACTCCTGTTAGGCTTGATTTTGGCCTTTAGTTTGGGCTTGGTTTTGGGCTTAGTTAGGTGAGTTAACTAGGTTGTTGGAATGGGTAGGTTGAACAGATGAGTTGAATGGGTGAGTTGACTCATCGAGTTAACTCAATGCTCTATGATTCTTTGTTATTGGGGTTTAGGATTGGGTTGACTAGTTTGAATGGGATGATTGGGTTGAATTTAGGGTTTAGGATTGGGGTTCCTAGGGCTTAGGCCTCTAGGGTTGGGGTTTAGGATTGGGGCTTGGTTGACCATTCATTGGTTCAAACTCAATTAGTTTATCATCTAGGGTGGGGTGCCTACAGGCCCACAAGAAGTTTTTAATGGTCAATAAACATTGTTTCTTATGATGTGGACCACATGAGATGTGGATCTGCTTCATTTTTTGGATGATGTTATCAAATGATCTTTCAAAATGGATGGGCGGTGTGGATGTAAGTCAAATAATCAATGTACGCCCCACAGGGATCCACCCACCTTGATGGATCTGGGGATCCACCGAAGTCACGCCCCTTATTTTTCACGTACACATGGAAGCTTCTTGTGATCGTAAGCTAGGTGGAGCTTATAGTGATTTTTGTGAGAAATCGACCTTGTCCATCCTTTTTGCTAGATCATATTTTGGCATAGGGCCTGTAGATACTTCATCTCAGGTCGATAAGCTTGATGAAGATTGAATAGAAACCCCAATCCATACCCTTAACCCTAAGTCAAACCTTAATCCATACCCTTAACTCTAAGCCAAACCTCAATCCATTCCCCTAACCTTAAGCCAAACTCCAATACGTACCATTTTCGAATCATCCCTTACCAATCCAGAAGCATCCTAAACCCCCTTAGCCATCCACCCTACCAAGGAGAGTGAGGGTGAGGAAGAGAGCCTAGCCTAGGTCAGCCCTAACACTAACCTTTTGAGCCCAACCCAAGTTCATTCCAAGCCACCCGATGGGATCCTTGCGATACTAACGTCCACCCAACTATTTTCAATCAAGCTTCATCTAACCATAGTATTTGCATAACGTAACATTCATCTCATCACTTAACATACTTTACACTAAATTGGCTTTGAGGTATGTTTTGAGGCTTGCCGATTTAATCGAATCTTGCCCAATAGAAAACCTGTCAATTATCTCACATTTTTCCATGAGCATTGCACACATTCATATATGAGAAATGAGTCCTAACCCTCAAGAACAACTAAATCCTGTGAAGTAGAGATTGTACATTTGTACGGGCAGAGTGGGTGCCTAATACCTTCCCTCTTTGTAACTGCGGTCCCTTAGAATCTCTGATTACAAAACCAAATAGTCATCTTTGGGCATGAAATCTTCAGATCCCTATCCTAACGTTTCTATAGGGTCTAGTTGACTATAGAGATGAAGAAATTGGCTAGTAGTGACTCTGGTCAAACATAATCAATCAATCACAGCGCAAAGCCCTCAAAAGAGGCAACCCATGAGAAAGCGGCCTCGAGTCGATTTTAACTCGGGATCTCAACGTCCACAGAATGGTGACTCTGCTAAGGATGTATTAGCCACACTAGTCGTGATCCGACTTGAAAAACATGATATCACTAATTTCTAAGGATTAAGAATTCCCGCACACTTACATCTATATCTGCATCCATTTCAATTCCAAAAAAAAAAAAACAAAGAAAAAAAAAAACAAAACCATTGTGCCTACCCATACTAAACTGTCCCAAATAGCCTTTTACCGTAGCCCAATCAATACCAAATCCTAAATGACCATATCCAACCACGAAGAAGGCTTTTCCCATAGACACATTTAGTGGAACTAGTGCAAATTTCTTGCATTCAGGAGCTAGCTCAAAATAAAAAGATCATGCAAGAAATGCTTCTCTAATTTGTGTAAAATAGAAGTGCATGAAACCTCCACGATGGCCCATCATGACAGCAACAACGATAAGCTTTTGCGCTTCTTCTAGCCTCTAGTTATGTCTAACCACAGCCGTTAGAATTCACATAGGACTTCCAATATCCTCTCAATGAAGACCTTCTAGTATCCACCTTGAGGCATTTCTTCTAGTATCTTCCCATAAGCAGAAGCCATTTTTGATCACATTACGTAATCCTGATTCCTAATCAATTCCAACATCTTTCTCCTATCAGGAATTCCAATCAATTCCAGCATCCTTCTGTGACTTGGGTGTCTCTGCAGGCTCCTTTTCTAGTCCCAATTCAACAACCTTTCTATAATGAGAGCAATTGCTAGGTCCAACCTCCTCCAAGCAAGAGTCGTTGGAGCATCCATAATGCTAATTACTATGAGAGGGGAGCAGTTTAGACTGAGCCAGGGGATAAATTTCTCTCATCTAGTTCATCCGAAATTGAACAAATTTGAGAGAAAATCTAAGAG
Source organism: Magnolia sinica (assembly GCF_029962835.1). NCBI lineage: Eukaryota > Viridiplantae > Streptophyta > Magnoliopsida > Magnoliales > Magnoliaceae > Magnolia > Magnolia sinica. The sequence continues at coordinate 61,676,481 of NC_080575.1, read as the reverse complement.
ATGAACAAGAAACTGTTTAAGTAACAAGGGGTGGATCATCCATCCACCAAGTTCAGGGACCTCTGTCCCTTTCCTAACACAAAGGTACCTTCAGGCTTTGAGGCGCCAAAATTTAAAAGATATGACGGTATGCGTTATCCTATAAACTACTTGAGAGCATTCTGTGGAGAGCTTAATGTCATGGTAGGCAATAACGAAGCATTGATTCATTTGTTTTAGAAGTCCTTGAAAGGTGACGTGTTAGATTGGTATACATTACTGGACTACCATCGAATCAAGACTTGAGAGCAACTTTCTCAAGCATTTGTCGATCATTTCACATACAATCTCAACTCAACACCCATAATGGAGAATCTTGTTGCCTTAAAGCAAGGGGCTGATGGATCATTATCAACTTGCATTGGACGATGGCGGACCATGACCACCAAAATGAAGACACCCATCGACGACGAGGAATAAATCTCCATGATCGTCCACTCAGCAAATCCGAGTATCTTTGGATACATTGTCTCGTATCAGTACACCAACTTTACCCAACTCATACGTGTCGGTGAACAATTCGAAGCTGGAATATGAGCTGTGACGATCTCCCCTTAGTGGCCTCATCAGGCTCCTCGGTATAACTTATAGTGGAAGGCCTAATGGATATGAGAATGATGATGAAAGTGTTCCTACCCCCCATCCAATGGAAGAAGATAATCTTATTGTCTCTACCCAAGGCATGTCATTGCCCCTTAACAGGGACAAAAACAACAACATCAGTTGCAATCGATTTCGATCATGACCTCTGACGCGGCAGTGAACAACACACTCTATAATCCCCTGCTACAACATCAAGTGAGTCCCAACACATTAGGCACCCATATCATCAGGGAAGAAATTTCTCTCAATCCTGTTTAATTTATCTTCCGATTGGATAGGATAAGACTTCGATTCCAATTGAGTTATAAGTATTGAATCAATAAATTAGATATTGTGATTGCTATGAGTGGATTTCTATATCCTTAGTCTTTTATTTATTTATTTTAAAACTCTTTCCTTAATCACTGGATTAAAAATCCAGACCAACTATTAACTTTATATTAGTTCTAAGCCTTGTTCCCCATTCCGTGAGGATTCAACCTCGGTCTTACCAAGTTATTACTGCATCGCAGCCCTACACTTGGGGTTTTTAACCCTTGGGTTCAATCAAGTTTTTGGCGCTGTTGCCGAGGAGTGGCGCAAACATATTTAATTTTAGATTTTCTTATTTGAGTTTGGTTTAGGTTAGGTTTTCCTAATTTTTAAAATTTCTCTAACATAGGGTTTTTAAGTTTTCCATTTTCAAATTTTGTTTAGAGTTTGTGCTATTTCAGATTTTCTAACATCATTAACAACGGTTGCTTGTCTTTGTTTGTAAGATCTTTAAATTTAGTTCTTCCTTATCGGTAACATCCTTCCTCACTCCCTCTGCTTGCTTTCTTAATTGCTGCAAGACTTAGGATAAGGATTAGAATTAGGTTTTGTGTTATTCATGCCTAAGTGGGCAAGGTACCATACATTAAGACTTTTGAGTGAAGGAGGTTTGGTCGATGGACTTGCAATCCACTGACGAGTTGGAAGACACTTAAATACTCCAGAAACATCTTTTGAAAATATGGCCGAAACTGAACAATACTTTGATGAGAATCCTGTGGGCAACACACTATCGATTAGGATGATTTGTGGTGAGAATGAGGTATATCAAATTCCACCGGTTTGGATCTTACATGATTATTTACAATCGGTGAAAATAATAGACCTTCCTGCATGATTTTTCCAACCAATGTAGGAAACAAGACTTTAAACCAAGGATTATCCAATTACTCCATAAATTTCGTGAACTTGATTCAGAGAGTCCATACTTGCACATAAAATAGATGACTCGGGAGTTCTTTAAAATGTTCTTCCTGACTCATAAAACCAACACTCTCAGGTGTGACATTATGAACTTCTCCCAAAAAGGAGATGAAACTTTTTTCTAGTGTTGGGAATGGTTTAAGGACTTACTTCTTAATTTCCTACACCATGACTACATAATTTAGTAGGTGATAGCTTTTTCTATGAGGGCTTAAGCTCAAACATGCACCAATTCGTATAGATGATGTGTAACGGTGAATTTATGAGTAATAATCCAGAAGATGCCTGAGATTACCTTGACATGCTAGCTGAAATGCCCAATTATGGAAAACATCAAACTAAGCTAGTAATCCTAAGGTAATGCCAAAAGAGAGAGGAGTACATGTGCTTAAAGAGGAGGACGGGGTTAATACAAGGTTGGTAGATCTCACAGGGAAGATTAAGGCCTTAGAACTTAAGAAGGAAATAATCCAACCCATTGAGGCCATTGAAATCGTATGTGATATTTGCGAGAGTGATGTTCACCTAACTAAGGATTGTCCTACAATCCTCGCTTTTCAAGAGGTGTTGCACACTAAAGTGAATGTTATGAACGCGTTGCAACGCCCCTTCAGTGCACCAAATTTTGACACGTACACTCCTGATTGACGGAATCATCCAAATTTTGGCTGGAGGAATGGACCAACTGCAAATGCACCCAATAATCCCCGAGGCCCCTCTACTAGACCCCACCGAGGAGAACCCTTAACGATACGTTGAATGCATTTATGCAAGGGTAAATGCAAGCCATCAATGAACTTAAAACTTCCATTGCAAGAATTGAGACACATTTAAGTGTTAGGGAGAAAGGGACCTCCCGACCCAACCTCAGCCTTGAAAGTGCCCTGGTTTGTCAAATTACGTGAGTGTTGAGTCAATTTTACAAGTGAGTCCCGAGCTGAAGATTCCAAGATCAAGAACTTAAGCAAGAGGAAGTTCAAGTGCTCTACACAGGTAAACAACCTCACTTCCCTAAACCAAACCCTTGAGGTATATGACCCCATTTAATTTAGTCTTATCCATAACAATTCTTAAATCATCCTTAGTAAGCTTAAGTTTTGATCACTTAGAGTATTAGAGGAGTAAAACATGAACTATATAGGAAAAATCGATTGCATCGATTTGTAATCGAAGACATTTTCGATTCAATTCGACATGGTTTGATTGCATTAATAAATAGGCTCATTCTGTCCAGCAACAAAATGATCATCTACTGAGAATTTTCGATTATATCGAATAGAGTTCGATGACATCGAAATTTGAATTTCAATAGCATCGAACCCACTTCAATTTAATCAACTAAGGGCACTCCCTCTACATAAAAAATACTCTCTGAGTGTTTCTTGATGTAATCAAGTCACCTTTGATCACATCGAGAGTAAGTTATCTATGACATCGAAGACTATTCGATTACATCGAAATTCAAGAACATTTTGTCCAACAAGTTATCAAGGAATATCCATCTTTTTCGATTACAGCGAAGACCCTTCAATGTCATTGAACTTCAAATTTCGATAGCATCGAAGGATGATCGATTGTATCGAAAATTAGGACAAAATTTTCCAACAACCAAAGGTAATTTTTCTAAAGAAAATTCAATGGGATCGAACCTCCTCTTGATAACATCGAAGTGCACATTAATGGAATCGAAGGGTACTCGATAAGATTTTGCAGAATCTGTTCTACACACAAATGAATATATGAGTGTAGGTAGTCGATACAACTGAAGAAGGCTCGATAACATCGAAGTTCAAATTTTGATGGAATCGAAGACCATTCGATAGCATCGACAATGTCAGATTTCTGCCTATTTTTTTACCATTGGGATTCTTCTTTATATATACCCATGGGTTGCTTCTTAGTAAAATGAGCAAGAGTTGAAGAAACCTTGAGAGAGCTATTTTAATAGATCATACCCTCATCCTCAAGCCTTCCTTCCCATAAGAGTTCATCATTCAATCTATAAGCATTCATTGTCATCTTCTTTACTTTGATTGAATTATGAACTCTGGCATTCATTAAGTTTCCAGTAGCACTTTTTAAAAGTAAATCATTATACTGGAACGCTTGAATGCTTGCTCATGGGAATCTTCTCTGTGTATTTAACTCACAATATTTAATAAAGACAATAAGTCCAAATCCTAAACCTCACAACCCTAGAGCATTGCTTGGGGCATCATAAGTGGTTGCAGTTTAAGGGAGTTGAAGACTCTTCATCAACAAAGAAGATCATCTTTAGATTATGCGAGAAAGGGGCTCACTCACTTATTTGATAGTATACAGAGTCCATCAAGTCTAAAGTTCTTTCCTTGTGTAGGATTGAGATTCAGAGTTTGAGTGCCAAACTCGCTAAGACCTTTTTGTAGGCCTCCGATGGGAGAATATGTTGTACTTGTGTAGGGCATATTATCTTTGTGTAGGACATATTGTCCTTGTGTAGGACGTGTTGCCTTGTGTAGGATCCTAGTTGTGTCCTTGTGTAGGACTTGTCGGCTTGTGTAGGCATTTAAGGTTGCCTTGTGTAGGCTCCTTAGTTAACCTTGTGTAGGTTGTGAAGGTTCATGGTTAACCTGATTTAAAACCATTGAATAGTGAAATCCAGTACACTCTAGTAGAGAGTGCATCAGCAGGGAGTGGAGTAGGCAAGTAGCCGAACTACTATATATGATTGTGTTTGGAATTTCTCTGTGCATTGATCTAATTATGCCTATGTCCATCAAATGATTATTATGATGCATGATTAAGTAAATGTCTAAGCATTGATAGGAATCACATCCCACACACTCTCACATACACTATCTTCATAGGCTAGTTGCTTTACATATAAATCTTGTATAGCCTATGTATTTGGACCCTTTATTGGCTTGGAAGCCATAAAATTACTTTGGCTAACTTATCTTGCTTGAAGTTAGGCATTGTTTGTTGTTATAAGAAAATAATTTTTGAAAAGTCCTATTCACCCCCCTCTATGACACTTGGACAAATTCTTTACTTCTACAATAGCGGTTACATCGCAATTTCAAGCCTAACCCAAGGGACAATTTGAGATAAATGCTCATAATCCTTTAACCTAACATGTGAAATATGTTAAATTCATTACTACCCTGAGAAGTGGTAAAGAGATTGACAAGGAGATTCGTAAGAAAGTTGAGAAACCTGATAAACCTAGAGTTTCAAAGGATGATGGTGAATCTAGTTATGCTCAACATGATTAAGAGCTAGAGCATAAGCCTAAGTTTGTGGCCCCGTTCCCCCAACATCTTACCTCATTGAAACAGCTAAGTGAAAATCGGGACATTTTAGAGTTTTCCTATCAAGTTAAGGTCAACATTCCCTTGTCGGATGTAATTAGATGATTCCCATCTTATGCCAAATTTCTAAAGGATATATGTATGGTAAAGTGTAAGTTGAACATACATAAGAAAGCCTTCTTGACAGAATAGGTGAGTGCAATCATTAATTAAAACACTCCCCCAAAATACAAGGATCCTGAAAGTCCTATGATCTCACGTATAATAAGAAACTTCCAAGTTGATAAAGTGCTTTTACATCTTGGGGCATTGTTAATCTGATACTATACTCAGTATACAAGCAATTAGTCCTTAGTGAGTTGAAATGCACCAAGTCAATGTTACAATTGGTTGATCACTCAACTAGAATACCAAGAGGAGTGGTTGAAGATTTGTTGGTCCAAGTTGATAGGTTTTACTACTCGGTAGACTTTATTGTCTTGGATACACACCCGATTATAAATGTGAGTACTCAAATCCTTGTTATTTTAGGCCGACCATTCCTGGCTACAGTTATAATTAATTGCTAGAATAGGATCATGAAAATATTCTTTGGGAATATGACCCTAAAGCTGAATGTGTTCAATTTGTACAAGCCATAAGATGATGAGGATGTGATCCATGAGGTGAGTTTAATTGATATATTTGAAGATGATGAACCTCTCCCGATCGAAATTTCTAACTCTCTAGAAGTATGCTTGACACACTTTACATATTCAGATAATCATATGATTAGAGACATAGCGAATGCTTTGCGGGACTGTACCCTGGTGCATGACACTGACAAAGAAGAAAAGTATTTTGAAAAGCCCTCTTTCACCAATTCTGAATGTTTACCGTTAAGGGTGGAGGAGCTGGAATTCAAACTGAAGTATAAAATTTTGAATTTTATAGAGATTACGCTAACTAAGAAGTTTATTGAAATTCAACTGTTTATAGTCTCTTATTCACCATGGTCCTCTACTATTGAAGAATTTTCTGTCATAGGTGAATCGTGTATTCTTTGGACACCTCACGATCATAAACAGGAAAATTTTAATGAGATGCACAGATTTCTCTGGACGTATATGCTTTAGGACATCCAAGCCTACTATAAAATAGGCTTTTTGATGATCTTCTTGAGAAACTTGTTGAGAAATTTATTGAGATATTGGCCAGAGGAGGAACCTATCTATCCAAAATGTGTAGTTTTTCCCTTTGCTTTCCTAGAATTAGGAGTTTTATTGCTTTCTTATGATTATTTTACTTTATTAGTTTAGTTTAGTTTATGTGTTGAAACACCAACTGACAGGAAGTTCACACTAGCACTTATCTATCTATTGCCTTTTAGGTACTTTTCATCTACTCCACTTTATTTTCATTACTTTCATGTTTCTCATATTGCATATGTTTATACATTGAAGATAATGTAGAAAATAGGTTGGGGGTAGGGTTTCCTTTAGAACTTCATTTATTCTGAATTTTTTAGCTTTGAATTTTTGAGGTTTTTTTTTTTTTTTTGTGAATTTAAGTGATTTTAAAGATAATTCAAATATTAGAATGATAAGATACTTAATATTGAGGACTTTTAAAGCCTAAAATTTAGTTATTTGATAGATTTAAAAATTGATTTTAAAGTGATTAATTCTTAAATGGAAGTTTTAAACAATGATTGAGCCATGTAATTCACATGTTACATCTAGCTTACACATTAAAATTTAGGTTTGATATTGAATCATTGACTTGATAATTATAAAGACTGAGAGCAACCAAGCTTCAGAAATTTGTCCATCATGTTCAATGAAAATAATTTGAAAAAAAAAAGAGAAAAAAAAAGTAATACCTAGCTAAAAAATGGTTGTCGTCGAAAATAGCTGCCTATTGAAATTCCACGAAAAGAGAAAAAGAAGAGAAGAATATTTGAGTGGAAAGAAAATGTTGAAAATAGTTTGAAAGCCGTCAATAGAAAAATCAAAAGCTAGAAGAGTAGAGTGTTGAACTGTAAGGGAAGTTTTAGTCATCCTCAGTACTCGTATGATTATCAAGGTTATCATAAATGTAGATAACTGAACCTTTAGTTGTGTTAAGTCTAAATTTCACTATGCACCCATTGAACTCAATGTTTAGAATTTTTTGAATTATATGATTAATGCTTTGAACTTGATTAGGATATTTACCAAGTGCTAGAGTTTAGGTGGAAGCATGCTCTAAATTAATATATTTTGAATTTCCATAATTTGAATTGCTTTTATAATTGTTTAAGTTTGTAAGAAATTATTCATTTGGTTTTAAAATATCTTTCACACGTTTTGCTTGAGAATAACAAAATGTTGCTTGGGGTGTGTGATAACGTCTAAATATTGTATATTTATTCCCTCTATTGCACTAGTTTTAGATGCATTTAAGTGCTAAATTGATTAATTAACAAATGTTTTTTACATGCGATGAGATTTTGGACCTAAAGAAGAATACATGCTTAAAGAATGGATTTAGAGCTTGAAAAGAGATAAAGTTGAAGATGATGAAGAATTAGATATTTGGAGGACATTATTGAAGACTTCAAATGCTAAAGATTGGAAAATCAAGCACAAATGATAGAAAAAAAGATTAAAAAATCACACAGTTCATTAATAGAAATAACATAATGTTTGGTCCCGCCTCAGATTGGTTCAGTCTGACCGAAAGTGCCCATAATAGTCCATCAAGAAATTATGATTTTCAAAGTTAATTCGACTTGACATTAGGTGTGACTAAAGCCATGTTTGGTGCCACCGAAGGAAGGTGTGCGACTTAAGGTAAACAGAGACTTCAGAAGAATATTAAAGAAATTCGCCTACAACCAAGAGACAAGTTTGTTGCAATAGAAGTGATGTTCGATACGACCGAAGTATAACAAAACTATGTAAATTTTAAGTTGAAGTTGGATGAGTTCTAAACAAATGAAGACCGGTGATGCAACTGGATCAAAAGCATCAAAGCCACATTCAAGACAAAGGATTGCTTTTACAATCTTAAACCTTGCAAATAGATGATCTCAACCAAAATAGGAAAACCCACCTAGGTCATCTATGCTAAGCCAATCCCAAGTCCATAACTTATATCCTATAGTCTTGGCTTAAGGAAGTCCCAAGTTGGTGAAAGATTTATTGGATAAAATAGGAAAAATAAGAAAATCTGTCCACTGTCAGTAGGACAAAGGTGCCACCAAAAAGCACCTTTAGTACCACCAAAAATACCTTTGGTGTTACTGAAGGGGCTCAAAATAGTCTAGCAAGCTTACAACGATAATTCGGTGTCACCAACTGGATATTTCGGTGACACCGACTGCCACTGATGAACAAAGTTCGGTGCTATCGAAAGAGACTGTTTTCAATCAGCAACTTGGGAATTTAATTCAGTACTACTGATAGATAATTCGGTACTACCGAAGCAAGTTTAGGCTACTGAAAGTCACTTCGGTAGTACCATAAACTAGCCGTTTTATGGTCGTTTTTTATCTGTTGGAAGCTTTTATCTATAAAAATTGCTTGTAGGAACTTGCAAAAAAGTATAGATTAAGGCTGTTAAGAGTCCCTAGTGCAACCCAAGCTTATCCTACCTTACCTAAACTCTATCCATATGAGATTCATGTTCTCTTCATTGTGATTCATCATCTTAAGAGCATTCAAAGCTCGAACTTATGAAGAACATGATCTAAAGCCTTCACTAGAGTATTGAGACCAAACCTATAGGTATATCCCTAATCTAAATGATACTCTAGCGTATCCATCAATTGAATCTCTTAGGAAACCCACTCATAACCTTCGTTAGAGATTCAACCAACTCCCATAACCTTAGTCACCTTTATAGGTATATCATATGCAAGATTTTTCTAGATCATGAAGTTGACTCAACAAGTAAATCTAAGCGACGTGATCGAGGGAGCACCAGGAAGTTGATTCAAGCACGAGAGCGTGAAGATCTAGCAACCTGAGACAAGTTACAAGAGAAAACTCAATTCGATGAGTAAGTGTCATTTTAAAGTTCAAAAGTTTAGTCTCCTTCCTCGTATAGGATTGAAGCTAACAGTTTGGTATCCACAAACTCGATTAGGTTCCTAGTGTGGGACCTTGGTCGGGGGCCTAAAAGTAAGTGCCTTGTGTGGGACCTTGGTCGATGGGCCTAAACTTAGGTGCCTTGTGTGGGACCTTGGTCGGTGGGCTTAAACAGTGGGTGCCTTGTGTGGGACCTTGGCTGGTGGGCCTAAACATGGGTTCTAAGTTTAGGACCTTTGCTCTTGTGGAGTGTATAAATTGGTGTCTATGGTGTAGGACTGTAAAGGTTGTTAGTGAACCTAATTTAAAACCATCAATAGTAAAATTTGGTACACTTTGGGATTGAGTGTGGATACCGGGACTGGAGTAGGGATGTAGCCAAACCACTATAAATGCTTGTATTTGGAATTGTCATTTGTGCATCTGTTTAATCATACTTATATATGCTTGAATGTTTAATTTAGTGTACATGATTGAATGAATGCAATTCATCAATAAGAAGCACATTCCACATACAAGCACACAACACTAGGCTAGTTATTATATCTACATATCTCTAATAGCATTTGTGATTGGATCCTCTAACTGACTTGGAAGCCATTAGAGTTATATTGTCTTACTTGCTTTAAATTGAATAATCGTTTGAGTTAGGCAATCAAGTTTTTAAATAAGAGGAAATATTTGAAAAGTCTTATTCACCCCCCCTCTAGGACTAATAGAACAGTTCGATACTTTGACTAGTGTGGTGCGAACCACAATTTCAATTGGTATCAAAGCGGGTTCCTCTTGAAAGGCTTAACAACCTAGAGGAAGATCCAAACAAGAAGTTAGAAAAAAGAGTAAAGAAGGACCAACTGTCTCTCGAGCTCCTCTCTTTGATGGCTCAGATTACACTTATTGGAAGTCCAGGATGACATATTTTCTACAAGCTTTGGATACTGAAGTTCGGGAAGTTTTTAAGAATGGATATGTACCTCCAACTGAATAAGTGGTACTAGACAACAATACAACTATGTCCAAACCAAAACCAAAAAAGAAATGGACTACATATGATAAAGAAATGAAATTACATGAAGCTAAAGCCATGAACGCTATTTACTGTGGAGTTTCATAAGAAGTGATCAATCAAATCATTATGTGTGGAACTTAAGCATGAGATTTATTAGAAATCACCCATGAAGGAACCAACATAGTAAAAAGATCAAGGCTGCAACTTCTAACCTCCGAATTCGAAAGCTTAAGAATGGAAGACCATGAAACCTTTATGGAATTTTTTATAAAATTGAATATGCAATTTTATGAGAGGACTAGGTGAGAAAGTTCTGGTACCCAAAATATGTAGGAAAATCTTAAGATCCCTACCAGAAAGGTTCAACTCTAAAGTCACTATGATAGAGGAATGTAGGAACATTGGTGAAATAAAGGTTGAAGAACTTGTGGGATCATTACAAACCTTTGAGCTACATTTCAAACCTCCCACAAAATCAAAACACAATGTCCTCAAAACCTCCAAAACCATAGTGGAGGATGAAGAATCCGAAAATGAAGAAGATGATGAGGAAGTGGCTCTCCTGGCTAAAAGGTTCAAAAGATTCTTTAACAAGAAGCACGATAAGACCTTTAATGGGAAACAATTGGACAACAAACGCTAGATAGACAAATCTTTTAGAAAGTCCAAAGATCCCTAATGTTATAACTGTTAAAATTTTGGACACATATCCACTGAATGTCCTACAAAGAAGTCCAAAGGAAAAGTTATGGCAACTACTTGGGATGACACTGACAACTCAAATTCAAATTCAGATGAGTAAGGTAGTGATGGAGACATAAAGTCACTGAAGATTCTCATGGCCTCCACCACTACAGCTGTTCTCAAAAATTTGGATGAGGAAGATGAACTTGATCTTGAGGAAATTAAAAAGGGGAGAGGAATTAGAGTTAGAAGCATAACTTTTAACAATCTGATCAAGAAAATTGAACTTCTAGAATTAAAAGTTGAAAAAGTGAAAAGAAAAAACAAGAAACTAAAAATGGAAGTAAAATATTCTGATCAGACAATTAAACTAACCCGAAAGTTTACACAAAGCAATGAAAAGTTTGAGAAACTTCTAGGTATGGAAAGAAAATCCAAAAATGTGACAGGCCTAGGATGTGAATTGGAATACCCCTCCACCTCATCACTGATGACAAATTCAACTATTCAAAAGGATCCGGTTGATTGCCATCACTGTGGAAAGATAGGACACTACAAACGGGAATGTCCTATGGTCAAGAAATCTGATGCTACTTCCGAGACAAATCACAAAGTCACATCTAAATCATTTGGAAGCCACTTAGCAAAATACTCCTCTAGCTAAAAGAAAATGGTTACCAAATGGGTAACACAAAACAAACATAAGTGCCCTGGAAATGACTCAGGCCCTTGTAACATCTTGTCCATGTAAATCAACAAGTTTCCTTGACCCATCTCTTGATATATTTGTTAATGGGTCAGTTCTTTAAAAAGGGGAGATGTTAATATATATATATATATATATATATATATATATATAGAGAGAGAGAGAGAGAGAGAGAGAGAGAGAGAGAGAGAGAGAGAGAGAGAAAGTACCTTCATGATAAACAAATCCATATATAACAAGTATCATGCATATCTTTTGAAATGTCATGTATAATATGATACTTGCCTTGAACTAGAAAAGGTTGATACACACATTATAATACTCATAACCTATTGATAAACCATTTCTAACAAATGATTATTGGTTCATTTGGACTATATTAATATATCTGAGGATCATGTCCCCTATATATGCATAAGAGACAAACCAAAGGATTAAGCCTGATGCTTGGTGTAATTGTTAAATATGAGGATTCTTAGCCTTTAAATATTTAGATAATTTCATGTTGAATTTTCACTCTCAATCATATCATGGAATCCAATTTTAGAATTGTACATGTAGGAATTTCAGTCCTATAGATCTTTTAAGTTCCAAGAAGACTTTGGTAACACTGAAATTACCTTTGGTGCTACCAAAATCGAGTCGTGTCAAGTCATTTATATCCTTCAGTGCCCAGTTCTACTAGACCATTTCTTATTTTCTCCAAAGTTCGTGTGAAGGGCTATACAATCAAAATCAGCAAAAACCAAAGTAAATCCTATTGCTTTCTCTACGCATCTCTAAACTAGTATCATTTGCCGGGTCATTTGCCATTTTACTTCACTTTGCATAATGGAGTTATCCTCGTCTAAAGAAAAGCCAATCCAAGAAGAAACATGTCATTGAATGATCAAATGGAACTAGGCATAAATCCTAATCCTTTCAGGCCCATTATTGCAAAAATAAAATAAAATTCTTATAAAAAGATTGTTTGTGTGCAAAAATGTTAATGAAAATTTGGCCCGATTAACCTTGTCTCATTACACACCATCTGGGGGTTGTGATGTTGATTGCAAAGGTAAAATAGTCAAATAACTCCATACTGCATATCAACTCATAGAAGGATACCATTGTCTTCCAAAACAACCCACTGAACTACAAATACACAAAATCAAAAGAGGGTGCTTTGAAAAGAACTCCCTATATGATCTATATGTGCGTATTTACTTGTAAGATAAAAACATCATTTTTAGAATAACTATTATTTTACTTGTATTTGTTGTTTTATCCTAAGATTTCAGCATAATATGGTCAAGAACAAAGGAAAGGAAGATGTAAAAGGAGAAACCTCATATAAAAAAATCAGACCCTATACTCCTTATCCGCACTCTAATGACAAGGCAAAAGAATTTTTCTTTGATCAAATTATCAGACCTAGTCTCATAGAGTCATATGGGATAAATATCTATCTAAAATCAATGGGGTAGGATAACGTCCTTTATTTAGGAGGAGAAATACAATATAACCTTGTTTATCAATTTCTGAATTTTTGTCATAATACTGGAGATGATCCTCGGTCAATCAACATCAATTACATGAACTAAATCAAGGAGATCAATCCTTTGATGCTGGGAGAACTCCTGGATCTTCCAGTCACACATATCTCACCAACTAATCGTTGCTTAAATGATCAAAGTGTCTGGAAAGAAGTGATAAGAATACTGTGTGATGAGTCAATGATATCCAGAAACATAAATAACTACTTATATTCATTGCATCTGGACTCTACCACAAAAGTGCTTCATGAAATATTGAGTACCAATGGATATCCTTGTGAAGTTTTTGGAGATATACTCTCACCAGTTGTTTTGAATACCCTATGTGATATCTATCTGAAACCAAAATGTGTTTACCCACTCTAACTATAAGACAGTTAATTCGAGTTGTCAAAGGTATTCACCACACAAGTCTTCCCTTTCCCAGTATCATCTACAAACTCTCCAAGTTTCTTGCACTGCCCCCTACTCATAATACAATATATCCAACAGTATATCTTACCGAGAAAATTTTACTCAAAATCGTCAAAACTCAGCAAGAATGGAGTAACGACGAAGAAGCTCAAGACACTCCCATGGCCGCTAGCCAGGATTCTTGTCGCACCCCAATACCTGGACTAAGTCCATTATTTGTTAGCACTTGGCACCTCCTTCGTCAGAACGATCTAGTTAGTCTACTCCTTGAAGGGCAGTCAAATATAGAAGCTCGCTTCCGACAATGTGAAAATTGACTCTCCAGGATTGAATTGTGTCTTGACGCTCTTCAACATACTGGGGAGCACATCACTGAATTGCTTCTGATTTGCCGTTCTTATATCCCTCCGTATGAGGGAGGATCGTCCCAATGATCTGTACAGTGTTATTACTGAATCATAGTACATTTTTTTTTGGATATTTATGCCCTTAAGGGATCCTTTTTGGTTTTTGGATAATGGGTTAATCTACCCAATCTTGGGGTAATAATTTTGATGAATTTTTGTATTATCTTTTTTTGCTCGTGTTAGATACTCTCTATATTGCTATCTTTTCTATCTAACATATGAGTTGCCTACTTATGAAGATATATTCCTTGCCTGGATGCTAATCTTTACATTTATATTATTATATGTTCTCTTACCCTCTGTTTTAACCATTCTTAAATGTTATTGGAATATTTCTTGATTAACTCTTTTTCAATAACTGGCAAAAAGTGGGAGAAGAAACCTACCCACCAAAATAATATTTGTCACTTGCAGAAATTATTTGTTTCCCTTATTACAGGTTAGTCTTGGTAAACACTAAGGGGGAGTAACATGATTTTGTATTACATGTCAAGTCTGGAGTTGTAAATTTTATTTTTGATATGTAATCTTTATTGTTTTGGTATGTCATTAGTATGGACCATGACATGGTTTTAGGTTAGGTTATTTTTGTCATGTAATTGACAAAGGGGGAGATTGTTAGTGCACTTATTTGTACTTATGTTTGTCAATTTCATGACTAGTTATGTCTTGAAGTTAGATGAGTTCTAAATAAATGAAGACTGGCGACGCAACTAGATCAGAAGCATTAAAGCCACATTGAAGACAAAGGATTGCTTCTACGATCTTAAACCTTGCACATAGATGATCCCAACTAAAATAGGAAAACTCACCTAGGTCATCTATGCTAAGCCAATCCCAAGACCATAATTTATATCCTATAGTCTTGGCTTAAACAAGTCCCAAGTTGGTGAAAGATTTATTGGACAAAATAGGAAAATAAGTAAATCTGTCCACTGTTGATAGGATGAAGGTGCCATCGAAAAGCACCTTCGGTACTACCGAAGATACCTTCGGTGTTACCGAAGGGTATCAAAACAGTTCAGCTAGCTTATAATGATAATTTAGTGTCACCAACTAGATATTTCAGTGACACCGATTGCCACTGACGAATAAAGTTCGGTGCCACCGAAAGAGACTGTTTTCAATCAGTAACTTAATAATTTAATTCGGTACTACTGATGATAATTTGGTACTATCGAAGCAAGTTCAGTGGTATCGAAGGTCACTTCAGTAGCACTGTAAACTAGTCATTTTCTATCCGTTGGAAGCTTTTATCTATAAAAAGGCATGTACGAACTTGCAAAAAGTATGGATTAAGGCTATTAAGAGTCCCTAATGCAACCCAAGCTTATCCTTGCCTACTTAGACTCTATCCATATGAGATTCATGTTCTCTTCATTGTGATTCATCATCTTAAGAGCATTTAAAACTCGAACTTATGAAGAACATGATCTCAAGCCTTCACTAGAGTATTGAGACCAAACCTATAGGTATTTCCTTGATCTCAATCATACTCTAGCGTATCCATCAGTTGAATCTCTTAGGAAACCCACTCATATCCTTCGTTAGAGATCTAACCAACTCCCATAACCTTGGTCACCTTTATAGGTATATCATATGCAAGGTTTTTTTAGATCGTGAAGTTGACCCAATAAGTAAATCTAAGGGACGTGATTGAGGGAGAACTGGGAAGCTGATTCAAGCACGAGAGTGTGAAGATCTAGCAACCTGAGATAAGCTACAAGAGAGAACTCAATCTGACAAATAAGTGTCATTTTAAGAGTTCAAAATTTTAGTCTCCTTCCTCGTGTAGGATTGAGGCTAAGAGTTTTCTATCCACAAACTTGATTAGGTTCTTAGTGTGGGACCTTGGCTAGTGGGCCTAAAATTAGGTTCCTAGTGTGGGACCTTGGCTGGTGGGCCTAAAAGTAAGTGCCTTATGTGGGACTTTGGCTAGTGGGCCTAAACTCAGGTGCCTTATGTGGGACCTTGGCTGGTGGGCCTAAATGTGGGTTCTAAGTGTAGGACCTTTGCTCTTGTGGAGAGCATAAATTAGTGTCCTTAGTGTAGGACTGTAAAGGTTGTTGATGAACCTGATTTAAAACCATCAATAGTGAAATCCGGTGCACTCTGGGATTGAGTGTGGATGCCAGGAGTGGAGTTGGCATGTAGTCGAACCACTATAAATGCTTGTGTTTAGAATTGTCATTTGTGTATCTGTTTAATCATACTTATATATGCTTGAATGTTTAATTTAGTATACATGATTGAATGAATGCGATTCATTAATAGGAAGTACCATTCCACACAACACTAGGCTAGTTATTATATCTGCATATCCCTAATAGCCTTTGTGATTGGATCCTCTAACTGACTTAGAAGCTATTATAGTTATATTGCCTTACTTTAAATTAAATAATCATTTAAGTTAGGCAATTAAGTTTTTAAATAAGAGAAAATATTTGAAAAGTCCTATTCACACCCTCCCCCCCAGGACTAATAGAATAGTTCCATACTTCTACTAGTGTGGTGCAAACCGCAACTTCATCCAAGTTAGTGTGAAATTTTCCTATCTAAAGGGGTATTTTAGGATTTCTAAAGTATGAATTAAGGCTTGAGAGAGAGACATAGGGTGGCGGAGCTTCCACGGAGCCGTCCTTCTTCTTCTATCCTTTGGTTCTAGTTTTTCATTTTAGTTTTTCTTATAAGATGTTAGCCATGCAAGGCTAATCTCTTAGCTAAGGTTGAGGGATGAACCTTATAGTTTAATTATAATAATTAGTTGATTTGATTTAATAATAATCATATCCTTTGACGCCATTTATCCCTGCTCCTTATCAACCTCAAACATTCCTATCAAAATGTCACCCATTAAAGTTTGAGAAATGGGCCCAACAATAGATGATGACATTCTATAAGCATTCCTTTGATGTCATTCTACTTCGGTGTCTCGATCGAAAAGAAGCAAACTTTGCAATGACAGAAACTCATAGATGGTTTTTGTGGTGAACATAAGGAAATGACCGACTATACCATCAAAATCTTCGTTTGTGGTTTGAATGATGATAGTAGATTAAAATAGATTTTGATTTACTTTAAAGTATTTGAGTTGTTTATTTCTGGATTTGTTGTGCACTACAGGTACACTGAATGTTTTGACTTAATAATTGTTTAGCCTGAATTAGAGAAGGATTCAATTGTATAATTGATTAATATATTGTCGCTTAAGGGTGCTTTAGACGCTTTTGATTCCCTATGACTGAGATTCAAATGTTTCAGGAGAGAATCGTTCAATTGAATTCATATTATTATTGGTATTGATGATTAATTTAATAGAATTATCTTCCGACTGGATAGGATAGGACTTCAATTCCAATTGAGTTATAAGAATTGAATTAGTAAATTGGATATTGTGATTGCTATGAGTGAATTTCTTGATCCTTAGTCTTTTATTTATTTATTTTAAAACTTTTTCCTTATTCGCTAGATTAAAAACCCAGACCAACCATTAGCTTTATATTAGTTCTAAGCCATGTTCCCCATTCCTTGAGGATTCGACCTTGGTCTCACCAAATTATTATTGCATCGCAACCCTACACTTGGGGTGGTCAACCCTTGGGTTCGATCATAGATACAATTAAATAGAACTTAAACTTATCCAAGGTAAACATTACGACTAAGAGTTCTTTTTCCATAGTAAAGTAGTTTACTTGGGAAGTGTTTAACATTTTACTTACATAGTAGATCACATAGGATTCTTCTCTTTTCTTTGGCCAAACATCACCCCAATAGGATAATCACTCTTATTACACATGATTTCAAAAGGAATAGACCAATAAAGGGGCTACATGATAGGTACACTAGTCAATGTGCCTTTAAGCTTTGTAAAAGCTTCTTGGCACTCCTTGCCCCTCTTGAATTTTGTTTCCTTTTGAAGGAGACTACATAGAGGACAATAGATATGACTAAAATCCTTTATAAACTTCATGTAAAATCCTGCGCGTCCTAAAAAGGATTGCACATCACGTATACTTTTGGGTGGTGGTAGGTTGGCAACTAGATCAATTTTGGCCTTGTATACTTCAATTCCATTGGATGAGATGATATGTCCAAGGATAATTCCCTTTTAAACCATGAAATGACACTTCTCTTAGTTGAGTACAATGTTCCTTTCTTCATATCGAGTCAAAACTAACTTTAAGTGATTTAAGCACCCATTAAATGTATAACCAAAAATAGAAAAATTGTGCATAAAAACTTTTTTAAAAATGTCCCACTATGTCAGAAAATATATTGAGCATGCATCTTTGGAATGTGACAGGGTCATTATATAGAGCGGATGTCATCCTTTTGTAAGCAAAGGTGCCAAAAGGGCATGTAAAAGTTATCTTCTCTTAATCCTCAAGGGCTATCTCTACTTGGTTGTATTCAGAATAGCCGTTAAGGAAGCAATAGTAGGAATGATCTGCCAACGTCTCTAATATTTGATCAACTAATGGTATAGGGAAGTGGTCTTTCCTTGTCGTAGTGTTTAGCGACATATAATCAATGTACATCCTCCAATCAGTTGTAACTCTAGTTGAGTTAAGTTCATTGTTTTCATTATGGACAATGGTGATACTAGATTTCTTAGGAACCACTTGAGTCAAACTCACCCATTGACTATTGGATATAGGTTAGATGATACCCACTTCCAATAGTTTCAACACCTCAGCTCTAACCATTTCCTTCATATTTGGATTTAAACAATGTTGTGGTTGTCGAGTAGATTTGGCAATCTCCTCATGGTGTACGCGGTGAGTATAAATCAAGGGATCAATTCCCTTAAGATACGTAATCATCCATCCAATTGGTCCTGTGTTTTTTAGTACTTCAACCAATTCAAACTCTTGGTCCTTTTCCAGACATGAAGAAATGACCACAGGAAATGCATCATCTTGACCTAGTAGACATACTTCAACTCAGATAGCAATGGTTTCAGGTTAAGCTTCGGCGCCTTAATGTTAGATGACAGAGGCTTATAATTGGTGATGAGCAACTTTTTTTAACATGGCCTCCACCGATTAGTTTCAAGCACCAACATAGAATCTAATAAGGCATGCACTACATTTAAAATCATTTGATCGTTAGAATCCATGAAGTGAGCCAAGAATGCCTCTAAGGGATTGGAGATTGTAGTCAAGATGAGCTCATCCTCCACGAGTGTATCAATCATGTTTATCTCATGGATCTCATCATCGTCCCCCGGTTGTTTGCGCAAATTAAACACATCCATCTTCAATGACATATTCCTAAAGGATAACTTCATGACTCCATTTCGACAATTAACTAATGTCTTTGAGGTGGATAGGAATGGACATACCAAAATAAGAAGAATTTAAGTGATAGAGTTCATGCCCGGTTATGTGTCCAAGACGATGAAATCTATCGGATAATAAAATTTATCAACTTGGACTAACACGTCCTCTACTACCCCTCTAGGTATTCGAACAAAGCAATTAGCCAAATGTAATGTCATCTTAGTGGGTTTCAATTCACCAAGGCCTAGTTGTTCATATACCAAGTGAGGTATGAGGTTCACACTCACCCCTAAATCTAGTAATGCTTGTTCAATCTGAAAATTCCCAATAATGCTTGAGATGGCAGGGCTACCCAGATTCTAATGTTTAGGGGGAGTGTTTTTTTTTTTTTTACTTAGGATGGTACTCACCTGTTCATTTAAAAAGATTTTCTTATGTATTTTCTATTTGCGCTTGAGCTTACATAAATCTTTTAGGAATTTGGCGTAGGAGGGAATTTGCTTAATTGCATCTAACAGGGGTATGTTAACTTTCACTTGTTTGAAAACCTCCAAGATGTCCTAGTTATCGATTGACTGCTTTAATGAAAGAAGTCATTGGGGAAATGGGGCCAAAGGGTTGTACTCATGATTCGACCCTTTATCATGTACAACAACACGAGGTCCATCATCATTCTTATGTTTTTCTGATTTCTTAGGTGTTACAGCCTTCATTGGAATAGTCTTGTCTATCTCTTTCTCATTTCTAAGAGTGGTGATGGACTTAGCTTGTTCAACATGTGAGTTAGAAGGATTTGAATCACCAACTTTAAATTGCCCTTTTGGGTTAGGTTGAGGTTGGGCCAAAAATATCCCTTTCTCCCTAACACTCAAGTATGATTCAATCTTAGAAACTGATGTTTTTAAATCACTTATGGCCTGCATGGTGGTTTGTTAAATTGCATTTTCCCTTGCATAAATGCTTGCAACGTGTCCTCAAGGTTCCTCCTTGGTAGGGTTACTTGTGCTGTACTTTACAGTGTGGGAGGAGGCCCTTGGGGAGGAGTGTTAGCATTCGCGATTGGTTCATTTTTCCAACTAAAGTTGGGATGGTTCCACCAACTTGGATTGTACGTGTTAGAATTTGGTGCACTGAATGCGCGCTGATAGGCATTCATGGCATTAAGTCGAGATTGTGGGACAATCCTTTGTTAGGTGTGTACTACCTTTGCATATGCCACAAGCATTTTCAATAGCCAAATTGGTTTATTGGACCGCTGTTACCTTCTTCAATTCCATGGCCTCAACCTTTCAAGTGAGACATGTGATCTTTATATTAACATCGTCCTCCTCTTTAAGGATGTATATTGTTGAGTGTGAAATATTGCATATTTTCTCCTAATTATACCTTGGTTTTATAAACATTATAGTGCTTAAATGATCTAATTATGCATGTTTTCATGTGTGAGGTGATTTCGAGAGCTTAAGGTGAAATTGATGCCAAAAGGAAGACTTATGCTCAAAAGATTACTAAATGAATATTTTAAAATTTAGAGATTTGGAAGTCTTTAATGAAGAATTCACATGCCAAAGATTTAAGGAAACCAAGTGAAGAAAGACAAAAGGAATCCTGAAAATTGTCATAAAAAAATATATTCGTGAAAATTATCCTAAAAAACATATTTTAAAACTCTGAGTTTAAAAAATAAAAGTTCTGGAAGTCTATTTTGGAAAACTGTGCAGAGTGCGTAACTTTGAGGCAGTTTCTAGATTTTTTCAACTCGATGTGAAAGTTGGAGTTCCACAACTATAAATAAGAATCCTTATGATGCTCCAAAACATCTTTTAGGGTTTAAAAAGGTCTGAAGGATCATAGCACAAAGGTGGAGCAGCCGCCAAAGAGTTTTTCTTCTTCCCTAGTTTATCTTTCATGCTTTGTTTAAGAGATTTGGTTTCAATCATGTCTATGGTTGGCTAAACCTCTTAGCTAGGGCTAAGAGGTGAAGCTTGTAGTGTGTTTGGATGATTATCTTGCTTTGATTCTTATTTTTATTAAACCTCATTGATTTATAGTTTGACATTAAAGGAATATTTTCAGTTTTCTATGATTTATTATGACTCAAATTACAATAAATGTTGTGATAGCTTTGGATATATTCTTTTCCTGTTTTGAGATTGTGAGATTGGTTAATCCTATTGTTCACCCTTGTCTCTTAGGCATGGTAAGGTGATGGAATCCCTTCTAATCATCACAATTCTCTTCCATTGAGAATTAGGTCAATGAAAAGTTTAGATTTGATTTAAATTGTTTTATCTTCCAATTGGATAGGATAGGACTCCAATTCCAATTGTGTTCCTTGAATCAAGTAAGGTAGCATCTTGATAGCTACAAGTGGATCCTTGACACCCTAGTTCCCACCTTTAAATTCATAAGTTTTAATCAACATTATTCACCATTACTCTCAATTATTCAAATTTCAATTTAGATTTTTTTTTAGTTCTAGTTCTAGTTATTTTTAGAATACGTATAAGTTTAGTCCCTGTGGATTCAACCTTAATCTTACTGAGTTATTACTACATCGTGACCCTACACTTGGGGTTGTGAACATATATTCCCCCTTTCTCTTTAGATGTAGGCTTGTCACTACTTAATTTATTGGTGGTGTCCCATGATTGTGCATTTTTAGCCAACATCTCAAAGCAATCCCATGCCTCATCGAGATCTTTATTCATAAATTCTCTGTTACATATTATCTCTACGAATTGACGCATGTTTGAGCTTAATCCGTCATAGAAAAAGCTAATCATATGCCAAATCTCGTAGCTATGGTGTGGGTAAGCGAGTAAAAGTTCCTTGAACCTCTTCTAACTTTGGAAAAATGTTTCATCTTCTTTCTGGGAGATATTCATGATGGCACGCCTCAATGAATTGGTCTTATGCATTGGGAAGAACTTTTTAAGGAACTCTCGGATCATCTCATCCCACGTGTCTTTTGATATTGGCCTCAAGGAGTGGAGCCATAACTTGTCCCTCTCATTTAGAGAGTAGGGAAATAATTACAATATATTAATATCATGGGAGACATTGTTATAATGCAAAGTTGCGACAATTTTGTTGATCTCTTTAAGGTGTGTATATGGACTTTCAGAATCAAGTCCATAAAACTTAGGAAGAAGTTGGCTCACCTCCAATTTAAAGTCAATGTTACCTATATTAATCGAAAAAACCATGCAAGACAATGTGGATGTTTTTACTAATTGTAGGTAATCACATAAAGTTTTGATTGGGGAAATATAATGTGTCTCGTTCTCATCATGCACCATCCTAGCCGACAATATATCATGTTTAACATTCTCATCAAAGTGGGACTTTGTTTCAGCATGTTTGGCGCATTCGTACCATGGTTTCAAACTGTTCAGGGGTACACAGATATTTTTTAACATGTCGATGGATTGTGAGCCCATTGACTAAACCTCGCTTAAAAGCCTTTGTGTATGATTCTTTACCCACTTGGGTAAAAACCACACACATAAACTAATTCTAGGCCTAAACCTAGAATTTCAAATGTTATAGAAAAATCCTATGCAATTTAATTAACTAAAACAATTAGAAGAAGAGGGGAATGATGTTACCAAATTATAAGATCTAGGGTTAGAATATCTTGCAAAAAAAAAAAAAACATTACTATTCTAGAAAAAATCTAGAAACCCTAGAACTAGAAATTCTAGAATTAAAAACCTTAAAACTAAAACAAACCCTAGGTTAGAACTAAAATTTAGAAATTTAAACCCAAATATAAACCTAATGTATTCTCAGTGTAACAATCCCCAATAGTGGTGTTAAAAACTTGATCGAAACCAAGGGTTGACAACCCCAAGTACAGGACTGTGATGTAATCTTAATTTGATGAGATCGAGATTATTCAACAAGGAATTGGGTTGAGAGCACAATTAGAACAAAACAAGATTTCCAAGTTTTAATCCAACAGAGTAAAAAGAGGGTTTTAAACAATTAATTATAGACAGGTATGGATCCAGGAATTCCCAATTAATAGAATTTGAAATTAATTTGTCTTCTCAAGTTGATAACTCAACTAGAATCATATTCCAATCCGTTCTAATTAGAAGATAACTCAGTAAAATCAATTAACAATCATCCCCTATATGAGAATTTAGATAAGCTGATCTCTCATGAAGATCTAGGTAATCAATCACAGGGAATAAAAAACATCTATTGTACCTAAAGTTCACAATAAATCAATCAATTTTATAAACCGATTCCTTCTCCAATCCAGGAATTTAATCACACATAATCACAATTTAACGTCAAAAATCAATAACTTGAATTAAAAACAAATTAAATATCAAAATCCATTAAGAGGTTCATCCCTTAGCCTTAGCTAAGAGATTATCCTAGCATGGCTAACATCTTAAACATAAAACAAAAGAATAAAGCAGAAAATCAAACTATAATCGAAGATTGGACAAAAGATCAAAAAAGCTTAGTCCCCATAATCGCTCCATTAAAAATCATAGGATGATGCTTAAGGACATATTAGAGACCCCTATTTATAAGATTAACAATCCAACTTTCGCACCGCTTTAAAAATTTCATGAATTTACACAATCACCGCCTCAGTTTATAGGAGCTTTGACAGGATTAAGACTTATCGAGGACCTATCGATGAGATCAAATGATCACTTAATCAAATAACAAATAGAATTTTGTCCAGCAATGAACTTTCAAAATTCATGAGTTTCTCAATGGGATTGAAGGGTGTTCGATGGAATCGAAGGAACTGTCCAACAACCTTTCTGAAAAATTCAGAATTTCTCAATTTGTGGATCGATTTCATCGTGTCCTATAGATGGCCTGTCAATGGGATCAACACTCCTATCGTTGGGATCGATAAGTGTTGATTTTCTTTACTTCTCCTTCGATGCTTTCAACATTCACTTCCTCACTCAGATACATTGTTTCCTTGGATCTTTAGCCCTTCGAACCTTCCTTTTCATGCTTCATACTTCATTTGGGCTTTAAATCACCACTTTGTGCATACATTCAACTTCAGTTCCAAAATCACCTCGCATGTAAAAAAACATCTTTAATTAGATCGATTAAATATTTAAACAGATGAGAAACTAATGCATATGATAGGATAAATATGCAATATTTGAGTATTAACACTACTCGATTAACACAACCATTTTGTGAGCGACTTGCGTCCTGCTCTTCGTAGCCGTGTAGTGGGACATTTCTTAGAGGCGTTCGATCAAGTCATCCATTGAGCGTTAGTTTATGAGGAGGATTAGGCTATGACCCAGAGGATCCATGATCAGAGATCTGGCAAAGACCGGAAGAGGAGGGCACCAGCCGACAGTTCCTGACAGCACCGTCAGCAAAGGCGGAGAGACAGATCTGAGTTCAGGCAACCCTCAGTGCAGTTAGAAGCATCATATCGGCGCAACCAGCCACTCCCTCCAGTTCATTTACCGGTGTATGTTATGATGTGGGTAAATAGGGCATCGAAGGCGTGATTGCCCTCTTCCTTTACAGTAGCAGAGGCCACCGCAGTTGCCTCCTCCCCATCCTCCTCAGCAGCGAGCGCAACATTAGGCTCCCGCTCCTAGGGCTCCTCCTTAGTAACAGAGATAGCCAGTCAGGCCTCCACACCAGCCACAGCAGTAGTAAAGGGTATCGGTACCTCCCCCACAGTCCTTAGGTCGAGTGTATATTGTTGCACACTAGTCACAAAGTCAGGATCCCCAGACTTCAGGCTTATTACCTTTGCCAACTCAGGGCAGATTCTATTGCACGCAGCAGATGCAGGGCCAGGACTAGCAGTCATCTACTGGTGGAGTTTTCGAGGGTATTCTCCTTATTTCTGCTTGTGTGGCTCATATTTTATTTGATTATGGCACTTCTCATTCCTTCGTGGCCGAGGAGTTTTGCCGATCGACTGGTATTTCGTCGGAGTTCGCATCTGAGGCTTGGGCCGTTTCGACTCCCTTGGGGAAGTCCGTTGTTTTGAGTCATCATTGCCCTTCTTGCCCGGTTTTGAATGGCGATATGTTCTTGCCCGCCGATTTATTAGTGTTGCTGATGGCGGAGTTCAATGTTATCCTGGGTATGGACTGACTTATAGAGTATTATGCCATCTTGGACTGTGCTGCGTGGACAGTCACGTTTCATATTCCCGGCTTGCCAATGTTCCAGTTCGTTGCCAAGCCTAGAGGAGAGTCGTTGTCTAGTTTATTCGCTTGTATTGTCGAGGAGTCCATGGCAGGGTGTATTGAGCAGCTACCAGTAGTTTGCAAGTACCCGAATCTATTTTAGGAGATCCCGGGTTTGCCGCTGCATCAGCAAATTGAGTTCTAGATTGATTTGGTGCTCGATACCGCACCTATGTCGAAGGCCCCCTACCAGATGGCACCGATGGAGTTAAGGGAACTACAGGCACATTTGGATGAGCTTTGGGAGTTGGGTTTTATTCATCCCAGCAGTTCATCTTGGGGAGCCCCGGTATTATTCATGAAGAAGAAGGATGGCTCGTTGAGGCTCTGTGTGGATTACCGCGAGTTCAACAGAGTCACTATCAAGAACTGATACCCGCTTCCCCGTATAGATGATTTGTTCGACCAGTTGCAGGGTAAATAGTTCTTTTCTAAGATAGACTTGTGGTCCAGTTACCATCAGATTCAAGTCCGAGAGGAGGACATTTTGAAGATAGCATTCCGGACGCACTACAGTCACTTTGAGTTCTTAGTCATGTCATTCAGACTGACCAATGCGCCCGCCGTATTTATGTAGCTAATGAGCGAGGTCTTTCGGCCCTTCCTCGATCAGTTCATGGTGGTGTTTATTGATGATATTCTTGTGTATTCAAGGACTCAGGAGGACCATATAGAGCACTTGCAGATTGTGCTAAATACCCTCCGTGCCCACCAACTATATGCGAAGCTGGAGAAGTGCGAGTTCTGGTAGGAGGAGGTGAAGTTCCTCGGTCACGTGGTGATGAGAGAGGGTGTCGTGGTGGACCCCTCGAAGGTTGATGCAGTGCATCAATGGGGCTAGCCCACGAATGTGTCCGAGATCCGTAGCTTCCTTGGTTTGGCAGGATATTATTGACGATTTATCAAGGGTTTCTCCCGTATTGCAGTACCACTGACCCGGTTGACATGGAAGGGTGCTAAGTTTGTCTGGAGTGATGACTGTGAGGAGGCATTTATAGAGTTGAAGGACTGCCTCACGTCCGCTCCTGTTCTCACTCTTCCTGATGGGAGTGAGGGTTTTGTTGTATTTAAAGATGCATCCATAGTTGGCTTGGGTGCTGTCCTGATGCAGCACGGAAAGCCAGTGGCTTATGCCTCACGCCAGCTCATGGTCCATGAGCTGAACTACCCCACCCATGATTTGAAGTTAGCAGTAATTGTCTTCGTACTAAAGGTGTGGAGGCATTATCTTTGTGGGGTTAGGTTCGAGCTCTTCTCGGATCATTAGAGTTGAAGTATCTATTTTCGCAGTCTGAGTTGAAAATGTGACAGAAGCAATGGATGGAGCTGTTAAAAGAGTATGACTTCGACCTTCAATACCACTCAGGTAAGGCGAATGTGGTGGCGGACGCGGTCAGCCGTTAACCACGAGGCCTGGTGGCACAGATGATGGTTCGATAGTGGCAGATGCTCGAGGATGTTTTGGAGTTTGACTTTGAGTTTAGTCTGTATTCTTCCATTGTTCAGCTTTCGAGCTTGTCGACTCTTTGATTGCTAGGGTGATCGAGGCTCAGCAGATGGATGAGTCACTTCAGGAGTACCGAGTAGAGGCAACATCCATGGAGCAGTCAGACTGGCAGATTAGTTCCGATGGTAGATTACGCTTCAGAGGCCGATTGTGTGTCCCGGACGTGCTAGAGTTGTGTCGTGATCTGATGACCGAGGCATACCAATCGAGACTTACTATTCACCCGGGCTCTACGAAAATGTACAGAGATATGAGGAGGCAGTACTTTTAGTTGGGGATGAAACACCAGATTACTAGCTTCATGGCCAAGTGTGACACATGCCAGCATGTCAAGGCTGATCACCAGAGACCCCCTGGTCCCTTGTAGCCATTGGGCATTCCAGTGTGGAAGTGGGAGCATGTGTCAACGAATTTCATCATGAGTTTACCGAGGACTCACTGCGGTCATGATACTATCTGGGTTGTTGTCGATCGTCTGACGAAGTTAGCTTATTTCATTCTAATGTGTGCTTCCTAGACTATGGACCAACTTGCAAAGGTATTCATTGAGGAGATAGTGAGACTGCACAAAATTCTAGTTTTGATCATATCTGACTGAGACCCCAGATTTACGTCTCCATTTTGGAGGAGTTTCCAGCAGGTTATGGGGTCTACTTTGCATCTCAGCACCGCTTATCATCCGCAGACAGATGGGTAGATGAAAGGGTCAACCAGATCCTTGAGGATGTGCTCAGAGCTTGTGTGATCAACTTTATGGGCAGTTAGGACAAGCATTTGCGCCTCGCTGAGTTCGCGTACAACAATAACTATCAGGCGACTATCGGCATGGCTCCTTTTGAGGCACTCTATAGTAGATTGTGCAGATCTCCTAGCTATTAGACCGAGGTTGGAGAGCATCCTCTCTTAGGTCCAGAGCTTATGCAGTAGACGTCAGAGATTATTGATGTTATCAGGCAGAAGATGCACATAGCTCAGAGCCGGCAGAAGAGTTTTGCTGATCGTCGGCGTCGACCCCTTGAGTTTGTAGTTGGGGACATGATATATCTCAAGGCCTCGCCTATGAAAGGCATGGTTCGATTTGATGTGAAGGGCAAGCTTGCCCTGAGATTTATTGGACCTTTCATGATTACTGAGCGCGTGGGCGCTGTGGCCTACAGGCTTGCCTTACCTTCTGAGTTGTCCACGATCCATAATGTGTTCTATGTTTCTATATTGCAGAAGTGTGGGTCGGACATCATACCTATGATTAATTGGCAGCCCTTCGAGGTCCGTGAGGATGCTTTTTATATTAAGCAACTGATCTGTATTCTTGATCGGAAAGAGCAGATTCTCAGGACCAAGGTCATTCCCTTGGTGAAGGTGCAGTGGGGTCATCATTCGGAAGTCAAGGCATCTTGGGAATGCGAGACCGAGATTAGAGAGTGTTATCCCCATTTGTTAGATGATTGATTGATATATGATTATATGCATTGCCTTCCCTTTTTATGATTGTTGTATGGTGGTGTTTTGCATTTCATTCTGTCCTGGATCTGGTAAATTTTGAGGATGAAATTTCTTTATTGGTAGGGAGGGTTGTAAGACCAGACCTAAGTGGGTGTGTGTGTGTGTGTGTGTATTTCATTTTTCTTGGTCCTGCGGTCCTATTGATCAAATCCCAGTGACCCGCGACCCTCGGATAGTGTTTGCGGTCATCTTTAAGTCTGGTCATGTTGACCCAACCCGGATTGACCCGGAACCTATGCCATCATGTTTGCATCGTCGCTGCGGTTCCCATGCCGTGTCCTGTGCACCCATCCGATGTATAAATCATAAGTTGTAGGCATTTCATTTCTAGTCCTTTGATCATGATCATGTGGCCCACCTAGTGTGGAGAGCACATTTTCCAATGTGGCACACTCCCTTTGTGTAGTTTCCAACACACACCACCCAAACTTCCATCTTCTACACTACCCACACCACCCACACCACCCATCCCTACCCTATAGCCCCCATATAGCCCTTCTTTTGGTAGCCTATGATGAGCTCTCTAACCCAAGCCTCCCTTCCCTAGAGAGAGAGCATGATGGTTGCTCTTTTCAAGCCTCTTATAATGATGGACTTTCTACAACTCCCCTCTCTCTTCCCTCCCTCTCATTCTCTTTTCTCATTTCATTCTCCCCCTAGCAAGAGACACCTTGGACGTCCCCACCATCCATTCCCATTTCAGCCCTCCTCTCCTCCATTTTCTCTTCATCCATCCATCCCAAACCCATCCTACCCATTGATCTTGCTTCCATGGTGTATTAGCAGCTTGGAGCTTGAGTTTGGTGGAGATCCAAGGTGGGTGTTCCTCTAGATGCACAAACATGATTTTAATAGTCTAGATCTTCTCATTTCTTCATGAGGGAGGTGTAGGGCCCACCAATTAATGGTTAAGATCCTACACAATCCCTTGGATGTGGCTAAATGGCCTATCTTATGCATGCATGTTCCATGCATGGGGTTTCTCTTCTATGAACCCCATCATGGTGGTATCCTTTGATTTCATAGCATGATGGGTCATCTAGACCTTAGAATCATGGTGGGGATGGCATTCCAACCATTCATCTTGATTTTAGATCATACATGTGTTAGGTCCATGATGTAAATTGTACATCAATGTTGATGTGTGGTGTGATTGTTCTTGAGAGGGCTCAATAGTGGCGGAGCCCTTTTCCTATGGCCGGATTGTTCTTCTCTCTTCTTTTTTTCAATTATTTTTACCTGATGAGTGTGTGTGGCCCATTTGGTGGGCCTGGGATGTCCAGAAAATCTAGCTATGGTGGGACGCCCGTACCACCTACACCAAGATTTTGGGTGTCCTACTTGCTGCCTATATGATGCATGCAAAGTGTTTTAACTTGAGTTTATAATATGGACACTAGTGGGGCCCACTAAGGAAGGCCACGACTCCCTTTATTTGGTGTATTTCCAGATATGGGCGGTGTTTCTAGCCATATATGGCTGTCCAGAAATTCTGGACTGTTTTTCTTGGACTGTTGTAATCGAATTTTTTTTTGGCTTGGGATTTGCCCATGTATTTGATCCCATTTCTTCCTGATGTGGGGTGTCCTTTAGAGGAGTGGACCCCACCTTGAAGTGTGATGGACCACACCTCAGATTGTCCATGCAATGGCACCCAAAAGGGGAGGCCCATAGGGGTGGACGGTCCACCTTGCTGGACCATCCAGCCTTAATGAATGAAGGGGAAACACTAATATCAGCTTGATTCTTTGAGCGGTGGGCTACTTTTGTGGACCCCACCTTACTGTATTTTACATAAAAATTATTAACCACTCATCTATTCCCTCTTAGGCAAGTCTGGGCCCACTTTTATGGGTGAACATTGTATGGTCAACATCATATTTTGTGCAGCAATTCCTACCTTGTTGTCCATGTGTTTTCTTCATGTTTTGCTTGGGTTTATGATTCCTTAATTAGCCTGTCTTATAGCCCATCATGTTGGGACTCATCTTGGGGGTGTGGGCCACCATTTTTCCACTCAAATAAAAAGTATTGCTACTGGACTGGCAACCATAACTGGACATCCCAGATGGGCTGTCATCCAACCATGGACTGGCCGTCCACCACATTTTGGCCCACCTTGATGTATGGTTTTATCCATGTCGTCCCTCCATATTGTGGCCCACATGGACCTGGCCCACCTCCCAGTGGGACGTCCACATGTGGGGCCCACTTTGATGCCTTTTAGGGGCAGCCGACCATGGTCCCAAGACCATCCACCCTAGGACACCAGCCATATTGGGCTGCTGCTGGACCTCCAGTCCAGCAGCTGGCCCACTTGATATATGTGTTGTATCCACTCCTTCTATCTGGTCGGACCCACTGTGATGTGTGGGTCACCAGAGAACAAAATATTAATATAAATTAATTATTGCTGGACTCCAGCAGGCCTAGTAAGTGGGTGGGCTGGAATTTCAGCAATAGGCCTAAAGTAGCTACCCATAATTTTTGTTTTGGGGTAGTATGGCCCACCAAATTTAAGGATTTTTTATACATATATCTTGCCATCTTCCTACAGTATTTTTGGGCTTAATTAGTGCACTCTTGACGCCCACCCCAGTTAGATTTAATTGGGTCCATGTATGTAGCTTGTTGTTGGACTCTTTAGGCCTTGTTGGGCTGGAACTTTCTTGATCGGCCCATTGGACCTTTGGGCCTATATTTACTATATCATTATGATGGGTTTATGGGTCTGATTACACAAGTAGTTGGGCCTTTGGATTCCCACCAAATTAACCATATACATGGGCCAAGTTGTAAGGCCCAATTCATTTTATTTAAGCTTAAAGATTGCCCATATAAGTTGAATAATGGGCTGCCCATTAAGCCCACCACAATATGTGGGTTTATGACCCTTATGTTTGGGCCCAAACCTTGTTTATGGGCCCACAATATTGCTTATGAGTTAGGCTTTGTATGATTGGCCACTAGGCCCATGTATTGGTATAGGCCTTGGGCCTTGATTCACATTTGATTTTAGGCGGCCTACCTCTTGGAACCAGTTGAGGTTGGATGTCCTCCTTGGTAATCCTAAGGTAAGCCCATAGGTTCTCTATAGGTGGTTAAAGGTCCACCATAGACCCTTACTAGGACCGTTAATCCTTTTAGGCTTATGTCTTATTCTCCTTAGCTTTGTGGGCTAACCCAAACTATTGGGTCCCCACCAGAGGATGTCTCCTTAGAGGATCTATCTAAGTGGCTAGACTTGATCCCTCCTTGCGAAGGAGGAGTGTATTCCACGTCATTATGGCTGTATGGCGCACCTATTTCACCCTCATGATCCATGTGCATCATTGCGTGGGTGGATTGCATTAGTGTGGGGTCATTAGGTTGGTATGATAGAGGGATGGGGTTTTTCCCTCTTGTGTACATTGAGTGCTTGGAACTGGTGCATGATTGGTATGCGTGATTCATGCATCTGGCATCACATCTCATGGATATTATCACCCTTGCTTCACCAGGGCCTTACCTCCATAGGTATATTCATGGATGGTTGGATGTGGTCACCGGAAATATATTATTTAAGCATTTGGAGTGCATAGGATATCCTTGGGTGAAAGCCCTTAAAGCTTCATGGTACCTAGAAGATGCCACAACGCCATGATTGAGTGGAAATTATGAGCGCCCAAGTGCCTTACACCATTAGGTCGCATCTCCCACTGTCGTGTAGTTGGTTGAGATGGGATGTGGCCTTATCCACCTGAGTGAGTGGGCATTACTATGTTGAGTCTGACTAGCTTGTGAGTGGGTCCGCTACCATCAAGCCTAGCTAGTGATTGGCTGTCCATAGGTGGATAGTGAGGTCTCCTATGCTCTTTTGACTGTGCGGGTCTGTAGAGTGGCAGTCGTCTTGTAGTGTATTTGACCCCGGTAGATTCCTTATGATGGAACTATTCTTGATATGTGGATTGGATATGAGGACTGGCATTACTTCGCATTACATTTGCATCGGCTGTATAAGCCTTATATTGTATCGCCTTGGTATGGCGCCCAGTACTCATGTATTGCATTACATAGCCTTGGTATGGCTTACTGCATTCATAGCTTGGCCTCGGTATGGCTAGTGGTATTGGTATCATTCATGTTTCCTTCTGCATCCTCCCCTATCTTCTTCTGAGCGCCATTGTCACACACCTTACATCTTCTTCTAAGCTTTCTATAAGCTTATGCACGATTGATACGTGTAGGAGATCCTAAGTCAGTGCAGTAGCGGAGGAGCCGTGGATTTGGTTGGCGTGAGCTGAGGACCTGTTACAGATCTTTCCTTCCCTCTTTCTACATTATGTATTTCCTTTAGAGCCACGTACCTGTAAAGTTTAAATTCATAGTGGATTTTGCAGTGTGTTCCTTAGTTTATTTCTGAGATTTACTTGCTATGATCTTGGGTATGCTCGATTTAGTTTGGAATTGTGATATGAAAATCCTCCTTATAGGACCCCAGGATCGGAATCCTACCTCAGGAGCCGAGAATGGGGTACTACGAAGGCTATTGCGGCCAGAACCGACTATCGGGTTCCTTGTGAATCCGATCACCGAGTCTGGGGCATGACAGCCAATCCACCCACAACTCCTCAAGGGCCTCCTGCACCTCAAAGTGTATCTTATGTGCCTCCACTAAAGAAGACCCTTGAGGAAACTTTACATACTTTTATGCAAGGACAAACTCATATTAATCAAACTACTATGTAAACCTTGCAAGAAATTAAAACCTCAGTAGAAATAATTGAATCTTGTCTCAATGTAAGGGAAATGGCACGTTTCCTGCCCAACCTTAATCGAACCCCAAAAGCCAATATGAGGTGGCTAATTCAAATCCCTCCACTTCCCACGTGGAGTAAGCTAAGTCCATCACCACTCTTAGAAGTGGAAAAGTAATTGACAAAGAGATTCCTAAGAAGGTTAAAAAATCTAAGGAATCTAAGAAAGCTAAAGTGGATGGTGAACCTAGCAACGCTTCACAAGCGAAAGAGGTTGAGCCGAGTCATAAAATGGTGGCTCCGTTTCCCCAAAGCCTTCTCTCATCAAAGCGCCCAACTAAAAATTAGGATATTTTGAAAATATTTCAACAAGTTAAGATCAATATTCACTTGTTGGATGCTATTAAACAAATTCCATCTTATGCGAAATTTCTGAAGGACTTATGCATGGTAAAGGGTAAGCTGAAGGTGCAAAAGAAAGCTTTCCTGATAAAACAAGTCAATGACATCATAAAGCAAGATGCTTCCCCAAAATACAAAGATCTAGGCAGCCTTACAATCTAATGCATCATAGGGAATTTTCAGATGGAACAAGCATTGCTAGATTTGGAGGGCGAGTGTTAATCTCATCTCGTATTTGGTATATGACAAATTATGGCTTGGTGAAATAAAACCCACCAAGACAAACCTAGAACTAGTTGAGTGATCTGTGCGCATAATAAGAGGGGTGGTCGAGGACATGTTAGTCCAAGTCAACAAGTTCTACTTTTCAATAGAATTCTTCATTTTGGATCCACAACCAGTCATAAATGCTAACATTCAAATTCTAGTCATCTTGGGACATCTGTTCCTATCCACTTCAAACATAATAATAAATTGCTGAAATGGAGTCATGAAGCTTTCCTTTGGAAACATGATGTTGAAACTGAATGTGTTTAATTTGTGTAAGCAACTAGGAGATGGGGATGAGATCCATGAAGTAAACATGATAGATACACTCGTGGAAGACGAGCTTTTGTTGATTAGCATCTCTGATCCCTTAGAAGTATGTTTAGCTCACTTCATGGACTTTTGATGATCACATGATTCTAGATGTAATGAGCACTTTGTTAGATTATGTGCTAGTGTTTGATACTAACCGATGGAGTCCATTTTTTAAAAAATTACCCCTTACCGATTCCAGGCCTCTATCGTCAAGTATCGAAGCACAAAAGCTTGACCTGAAACCATTAACTGTTGAACTTAAATATTCATATTTGGGTTAAGGAGATACATATCTAGTTGTGATTTCTTCCCACCTAGATGCGGAGTAAGAGAGAAAGTTGATTGCTACTCTTAAGAAGATAAGAGTGCCCTTGGATGGACCACTGCAGACCTCAAGGGAATCAATCC
This sequence comes from Magnolia sinica, assembly GCF_029962835.1. Lineage (NCBI taxonomy): Eukaryota > Viridiplantae > Streptophyta > Magnoliopsida > Magnoliales > Magnoliaceae > Magnolia > Magnolia sinica. The sequence continues at coordinate 61,641,874 of NC_080575.1, read as the reverse complement.
CTTGATTTGCACTCACCGTATACAGCTAGAAGAAAATGCTAAAACATCATGACAACCACCATGCATACTAAATCCAAACACGAAGGATATGATAAAGGTTGAGGTGTTAAAACTATTGGATGTGAGTATCATCTACCCAATATCTGATAGTCAATAGGTGAGTCTAACGCAGGTGATGCCTAAAAAGTCCGGAATAACCATCATAGCCAATGCTAATAATGAACACATGCCAACTAGAGTTACCACTGAGTAAAGAATGTGCATTAACTATAGGAAGTTAAATACCGCCACGAGAAAAGACCACTTTCCATTGCCCTTTGTTGACAAGATTTTGGAAAGATTGGCTTGTCATTCCTATTATTGCTTCCTTGATGTCTACTCGGGCTACAATTAGATTGAGATAGCCCTAGAAGATCAAGAGAAGACCACCTTTACATGCTCCTTTGGCACCTTTGCTTACTGAACGATGTAATTTAGGCTACGTAACGATCATGCAACATTCCAAAGATGCATGCTCAGTATTTTCCCAAATATGGTTGTACATTTTCTAAAAGTTTTCATGGAGAATTTCTCAATATTTGGTGTTAGTGCACTTATTTGCACTCATATTTGTCAATTACGTGACTAGTTGTGTCTTGTAATTGGATGAGTTCTTGGCAAGTGCAGACCAGCGACGCAACTGGATCAGAAGCATCAAAGCCATTGAAGATGAAGAAATGCTTCTACGATCGTGACCTTGCAAATAGATGATACCAAAATAGGAACCCACCCAGGTCATCTATTCTAAGCCAATCCTAAGTTCATATTTTATCCTATAGTATTGACTTTTACATATCCCAAGTTGTTGAATGATTAAAAGGTCAAAAATAGGAAAATCTGTCCACCTTTGGTAAGAAGAAGGTGTCACCGATTGTCACCTTCGGTATCACCGAAGATACCTTTGGTTTTACCGAAGTTGCTCAAAACAGTCTAGCAAGTTTGCAACGTTAATTCAGTATTACCGACTAGATAATTCGGTGACATCGACTGCCACCGACGAACAATGTTCGGTGCCACCGAAATTGACATATTTTGAACAGCAACTTGAGGAATTAATTTGGGATTACCAAATGATATTTTGGTACCACCGAAGTAAGTTCGGTGATACCGAACTTCACTTCGGTAGCATCGTAAACTAGCTGTTTTATATCCATTAGAAGCTTTTGTTTATAAAAGTAGCTTGTAAAAACTTACAAAATAAGTGGAAATAGGCACCATAGAGTCTCTAGTGTATCCCAAGCTTATCCTAGCCCATTTAGACTCTATCTATATGAGTTCATGTTCTCTTCATTGTGATCCTTCACTCTTATGAGCATTCAAAGTTCCTGTTTAATGAAGAACATGAACTTGTGCCTTCTCTAGAGTATAAAGTGTAAGTGCCATAGTTTATAGCCCCTTGTATTATCAAATTTGTGGTGCCAAAGACACTGTTATGAAGCTTGCATCTGTGAAGAACAATGCTCTACTCAAGATCAACTTAGTTTAACAAGCACTGTTCATAAGTCAAGAATCTCAAGAAGCTTTCAAGTTCAACCTCAAGAATCTCCAGAAGCTTTCAAGTTTGAGTTCCATCAAGACTTCAAGCTCCATTACTTTCAAAGGTCACTCGTCTCTAAAGTTTCAATGTCCTTACTTCACTATTGAGGTATGACTGACCTTAGGTTTACCTTTAGAGTAGGCCATTTTGGATACATAATTCATATGTTTTATATAAGTGAGTTTGGTCTGTTCTAAGACTAGTCCTGGACTTTGTTCGACTGTTCTTAGCATTGCTTCGACCTGTCTAAACATTTCCTGGATCAGTCATAGGTTTGTTACAAAAATTGAAAAATTTCTGTTAGGCTTTGACTAGTCCTGGGGACTGTTCGACCAGTCGTAGGAACAGTGTCGACTGCATCTTCGACCAGTCGTAGACCTAGGACTCAAAGAACAACGTTGAAATTTGGCCACCTACGATTAGTCGAAGGAGACCCACGACCAGTCGAAGGAAACCTACGACCAGTCGTGAAACTGCCAAATCTTATCGTGCTCAAATTTTCAAATATCTGTTGGTTCTACGACCAGTCGTAGAGGTCCTTAGACCAGTCGAAGGTATGATTTGCTCACCTATAAATAGAGCATGAATCTTAGAATAAAAAAAGCAATTCAAGTTAATTTAATTCGGTCTTCTGAGAGATAAGTCGGTGCTCCATTTAAGCTAAGTGTGCATATTTAATATTCTCTTTCTTTAGCTTTGTTAATTGATTTTGTTTCTTGCATTCCAATCTAATCTGAAAAGAGGAATTGTTGTTTTCCTTTTTCTGGAATCAAAATCAATTAGAGCTAGCCCTTTTGTTTTAATTTAAAATTTATTAGAAGCTAGAACCATTATAAAGTGAGTATTGGACATTGAACTTTGACATTCAAATCTCTACTCCGACTTGGTTCTTCTGGGTTGCTACAAAGAAGGAGAAAATCAGGTATTTTACAATTTATGTAATTTACATTGTTTGGTTTTATTTGAGGTTAAGTCAGAAAAATTTTAAAGTTGTTGGTTACCTGAGGAGAGTCAGAAAACTCAAAAATGAGGGTTTTTGAATTGTGTAAGCCCTTTGAAAAAGATACAATTGTGAAGGTTTTGGGTGAACCTGTGAAAACCTATTTGATAGTGAACGCTAATATCCCGTGTGAGAATATTAGGAGTGGAGTAGCATTCTGTGTAGCTGTTGTTTAACAGTTGGTGAACACACTGGTGAACCACTATAATTCTTTGTGTTGTGGATGTGTGATTTATATTTCCTATCTTTTATCATTCAGAATTGTGGAATGTACGTATGAATGTGAATGTTGTAATCATTTCATTTCAAGCATAGTGGGGAATGTTGTAATAATTTAGATTTACATTTCAGCATTATATTCTTGCTATCTCTTTATTACGTTTCTCTATTTATTCTAGAAATAAGGTTGTCCTACCATAAACTTTGGTTTTTGGTGTAAGGTTGTCCTTAGAACAATTTTTGTTTCTATTTCTCTATTTTAGGTTGTTTTCCATTCCTATACTGTGATTGGTGTATAGTGCTATCTATTCCTTGTTTCATATTCCGTAGTAATTATTTTTAATTTGGCATAGTCCTATTCAACCCCCCTTTAGGACATATAGCTTGGCCATTTCAAGTGGTATCAAAGCTTAATAGCTCGCTCTTATTGCTTTTTATTTGGATTTAATTCCTGAGCTAACGATCTAAGCTATATAAAAGAAGTCAAATTTTGATAGCCTATCTGTCACTAGGCCTCCACCCTTTGATGGCTCCAATTATGCTTATTGGAAAGCCAGGATGAGGATCTTTGTCAAATCAATGGATGAGAGTGTGTGGCAAGCCACAGTGACTGAATGGAACCCACCTACCACTGAAGTGATTGGTATTGATGGTTCAAAATCAATGAGAGTAACACCATATTTCTCATGGACCACCCTTCAGAAAAATGAGAGTAGTGCCAATGCAAAAGCACTAAATGCAATCACTTGCGCACTATCACCAGATGAGTTCAAAAGAATCATATCCTATGATACTGCAAAACAAGCCTGGGATATATTAGAAATGACACACGAGGGTACTTCAATTGTCAAAAAATCTAAAGTCCAACTCCTCACAACCAAATTTGAAGAAATTCATATGGAGGAAAATGAAATGTTTATGGACTTTTACACTAGATTAAATGACATTGTGAACTCAATGTGGGGTCTTGGCGATAAAATCCCAAAAAGTAAAATGTGTGTAAAGATACTACGCTCACTTCCTGAACGGTTCAACTCTAAGGTAACCGCAATTCAGGAACTTCGTGATATGGATAATATGAGGGTAGAAGAACTAGTTGGTTCTTTACAAACCTATGAGTTAAACTTTAAAGCTCCTAAAATTAAATCTATTGCTCTTAAATCTTCTAAAGGTATTTCTCAAGAAAACTCAGATTTAGAAAATTCTGAAGACGATATGGCTCTTTTAGTGAACAAATTTTACAAGATTTTCAAAAGCAAGAAAAGGGTAGATTTTCAAAAATCAAATGATAAGAAAATATCTAAACCTAGATCTAAAAGTTGGAAGTCTTTGAAAGATAGTCAATGTTACAACTGCCAAGAGTATGGGCACTTAGTAAAAAAATGTCCTAAAAAGGACAAAACAAAAAGAAAGGGTATGTTGGCTACTTGGGATGAATCATCTGATTCTTAAGCTTCTTCTAAATTAGAAGATTCTGAAACTGAGTCGGGCAGTGAAGTTAAAGCCCTTATGACTTTAGCCAAATTTACTTTTTCAGATCATGATGATTTAACTAGCGAAGAAAATTAGAATAGTGATTATGAAAACGAAAATGATCTTCAAGATGCTTATAATGCCCTATACAAGGAAAGTTGTAAAATTGTTGTCAAACTTAAACTTCAAAAAGAAAAGTTTTTTAAACTCAAAGAATGTTTTGAATCACTTGTTTTAGAAAAATCCCAAATTTCAGATTGTTTTGAAAAATCAAAAAGCAATTTAGAATTCAAAACCTCGTTGATTGAAAATCTGAAATTTGAAAATGAGATACTTAAAAATGAAGTATCTTCTCTTCTGAGCTTAAATGATACATAGAGGTATGCCCAAGGAGATCCAAAGTTAGAAAAAACTATTATCCCGATCAAGAAAAAGTGGCGATCGATCCGGATTGGGCTATGATAAGAATATACCTCATAATCAAAAGTATACTCCTCCCAAGTTTGTGAAAGGAGAGTCCTCAAACTCAAAAGGGAGAAGTACTTTCAAGGTTTTTCTAAAAATACAAAAACTTTTCAAAAACCTAAAAGCAGCCATGTCAACTTTAAAAATCAGAACTGAAACCCTCTTGCTGAAAAGATAGTAGATTTACTCAAGGAGCTCTTAAAATCTAACTCAGTAGGTCATTCTTACAACATCAGTCAGAAGAAGACTAACTATACTCCTAAACCCAAAATAGTTTTGAAATGGGTCCCTAAAGTTGCCTGCTTGGTTGCTCACACTGCTTTCAAAGCTACAAGCCATTTGAAGTAATACCTAGACAGTGGATGCTCAAGGCATATGACTGGTGATAAAGGTTTATTCACCAATCTCAAAGACATGACTAATGGTTCAGTCACATTTAGTGATGGCAGCAACTGCAAGATTATGGGCCAAGGTACTGTTCAACTCTATAACCTTCCTTTGTTTAAAAATATTTTATATGTTGAAGGTCTAAAACATAACTTACTTAGCATATCTCAAATATGTGACAATAACCATAGTATACGGTTTTTTAATGAAAGCTGTGAGATTCTAAACAACAAGGGTTCAGTAATACTAACTAGACGTAGAACGTCTGAAAACTGCTATATTGTTAGCGAATCCAGCTCATCTAATCAATCATGTTATATGGTCCAAACAGACGAGACTGATTTGTGGCACAAACATCTTGGACATGTACATTACCGAAATTTACATAGATTGAGTAAATGAGAACTTATAAGAGGTCTACCCAAAGAACAAAAATTAGATAAAATATGTGGTGAATGTCAGATTGGCAAACAAACAAGGAACTCACAAAAAAAGGTGAATTCCAATACCACATCAAGACCACTTGAGCTTCTCCATATGGACCTAGTAGGACCTACCAGGACAGAAAGTCGAGGTGGCAAAAGATATATCTTGGTAATTGTAGATGACTTTACCAGATATACATGGGTAGTCTTCTTAAGGGACAAATCAGAAACCTTTGAAGAAGTGAAAAAGGTTCTTAAAAGGATTCAAATTGAAAAAGGTTCTCAAGTTAATAAGATTCATAGTGATCATGAATCTGAATTTGAGAATAGTAGTTTTGAGAAGTTCTGTAGCAACCAGGGAATATTACATGAATTCTCAGCGCCCAAAACTCCACAACAAAATGGTATAGTTGAAAGGAAAAATAGAGTGCTTTAAGAAATGGCTAATGTTATGTTGAACAGTATGAAGCTCTCTAAGAATCTTTGGGCTGAAGCAGTTCATACGGCTTGCTATATTATTAACCAGGTTTACACTAGTAAAGGTAATAATAAAACGGCTTACGAAATGTGGTTCGATAAAAAGCCTACTGTCAAATACTTTCGAGTTTTTGGCAGCAAGTGCTATATTTTATGAGATCGTGAAAATCTGGAAAAGTTTGATACGAAGAGTGATGAAGGGATCTTTCTAAGATATTCTTTAAACAGTCGAGCTTATAGGGTTCTAAACAAAAGGACCGGTGTGATTCAAGAGTCCATCAATGTGGTCATTGATGATCACTTAAGTACACCTGTCCCAAGTTTAGATAATGATAAAGTTCTTATAATTGATAAACCTGATACTTCATCTAATCAGACTGATTCTGAACTAAGGATTGTTAAAGATCATCCAACCACATAGATTCTTAAAAACCCTCTCACTGGTGTTCGTACCCATAGACAACTTGAGGATATATGTAATTATGTATGTTTTACATCCCAGATAGAACCATCTAATATAAAAGAAGTTCTTGCTGATGAAAACTGGATTGTTGCGATGCAAGAAGAACTTAACTAATTTGTGAGAAATGATGTTTGGTATCTCGTACCTAGACCTAAAGATAAATACATCATTGGAACCAAATGAATTTTCAAAAATAAGTCTGACGAACTTGGTAATATAATTAGAAACAAGGCTAGGCTATTGGTACAAGGTTACACTCAAATTAAAGGTATTGACTATGATGAAACCTTAGCACCAGTAGCACATCTTGAATCAATCAGACTCTTTATATCAATTGCGTGTTTTAGAAAGTTTAAGATTTACCAAATGGACGTGAAAAGTGCATTTTTAAATGACGATCTGCATGAGGAAGTATATGTTGAACAACCAATGGGTTTTGAAGACCCCAAAAATGCTGATCATGTGTATCGTCTTAAAAAGGCACTTTATGATTTAAAACAAGCTCCTAGGGCATGGTACGAGAAACTAACAAAGTTTCTATTAAGCCATAATTTTCAAATGGGATGTGTTGATAAAACTCTGTTTATTAAAAAACATAAGGATCATATTTTATTAGTACAAATCTATGTTGATGATATCATTTATGGATCTACCTGTACTGACATGACTATTGAGTTTGCAGATTTGATGAAATCTCAGTTTGAAATGAGCTTGGTTGAAGAATTGAATTATTTTCTCATGTTGCAAGTAAAACAAAAACCTGATGGAATGTTCGTTTCTCAATCTAAATATGCTATCAACTTGATTAAGAGATTTGGATTTGAGAATAGTAAGAACTTTGATACTCCTATGAGTACAACCTTGAAACTCTTAAAAGATTCTGCAGGAAAAAATGTGGATCCGAAATTATATCAAAGTATGATTAATAGTCTATTGTATTTAACTGGTAGTAGACCAGATATTGCTCTAAGTGTTGGTATTTACACTAGATATTAGTCTGAACCTAAAGAATCGCACTTGACTGTTGTCAAGCGAATTATACGATATGTCGTAAGTACTGTTAATCTCAGTCTCTGGTATCCACAATAAACTAGTGTTCAATTAGCTGGGTACTCGGATGCTGACTAGGCTGGTAATCTTGATGATCGAAAATCAACCAGTGGTGGTTGTTTTTATATCGAAAACTGTTTAGTTTCTTGGTTTAACAAGAAACAAAGTTCTATATCACTTTCAACAGCTGAAGCTGAATATGTCACAGCTGGTAATGCGTGTACTCAACTTGTTTGGATGAAACATATGCTAAGTGATTATGGAATTAAACAGGATTCTATGTTATTATATTGTGATAATTTCAGTGCCATAAATATTTCAAAAAATCCAATTCAGCATTCTCGTACTAAGCACATTGATATTAGATTTCATTATATTCGGGAATTAGTTGAAGAAAAGGTTATATCTTTAGAATATATTCCTACCGAGAATCAACGTGCTGATATTTTCACTAAATCGCTCGACAAAAGCAGGTTTAACAAAATGAAATTTGATCTTGGCATGTGCACTTTAAAATGATTAATTATGCCTATTTGTATCAAAGTATATATATTTGCTAGTTTAGTTTTCAAATCTTGAAAAATATGCAAAAATCAGATTTTTTGGCCTGTACTCGACCAGTCGTGCTACGACCGGTCGTGTATACCCACGACCAGTCGTGAATCGCGTGGATTCACTTAAAATTTGGGGGAAATCACTTTCTTCTTCATTTCAACTTCACTCTCCAATGAACCGACACACGACTAGTCGAACCCATCTTCCAAAATCTTCAAGGTTAGTGCTCCATTTGCATTTTACTTGTAGATTTGTGTCTAGATTGCTTCTATTTCTCTCTTGGAGTTGTCTATTTCGAATTTAGTTGAGATTTGGAGTTTTTCTTTTGAAAAATCTGATTTGAGAAAACCCTTTTCTCAATCCTTTGCAACTCTCTATATTCTTGAAATCTTTGTTGCATATGGCTTCTAAAGGAAGAAAATTAACGTCCCGTGGTCTATCTTCCTCTTCTAGATCAGTCCCTATCACTAAGCGTCATCTTAGGGCTCCTGAGGAAGATCCATCTTATGTTCGGGACATCAGATTGCGTAATGTAATTGTTGAGCATCCAGTAGATATTAATCATGTTGCTCCTTTTGATATTTTTCCTATACTCCAATTTATAGGTTGGAATAACTTATTGCTTTAGTGTGGGCCAGCATACCGGTCCATTGCCCAATCCATGTTTGCATGCATATGTGCTTTCTCACTGGAAAATTTAACTTTTTCTATCCCCACAAGAGAAGGGCCATTTGAAGTTGATCGTCATTTGATTTCAACCCTTATGGATACTCCAGTGAATGATGAGGGTATTCTCATCCATACTTTATCTGATAAACCCTTTGTCGCTGAAAAACGTATGCTGACTAAGGACTTATGCAATTTGGATGTACAATGGACGCATAAAGGGAATACGCTTCCTTCAAAATATCTGTTACCCAAATACAGAGTTCTTCACAAAATCTTTATGTCTAATTTGTATCCTCGGTCGGGTAATAAATCTGAATTGACGTCCTTCATGGTTTGTATTCTTCATTCTGTTGTCAGTAGTGTTAACATTTGTTTACTATCCTTAAATTGTCACTTCATCATTCAGTTTCGACTTCATCCTGATCACAGTGACATTCCATTTAGATATTTGATGACTATGTTGGCTACACATATGTCAGTCGACATGCCGGTTGGAGAAGCCCTTATCCATCATCTGATATTTAACAATTCCAATATCAATAAGATGAAGCTGGATTTCCTTCCTGGTAAAGGTGATGGTGTTGGCAGTGCTGAAGCTGAACATGAGGAAGAAGCTGGTGATCTTCCTCCTGATGATATCAACATGGATAATATATTTGAAGAACTTGAGTTCGATTCTACAAATGATCTAGATTATGAGCCTTCTTTATTTGATACACGTTTGAGTGCATTGGAAGATAAAGTTGAGAATTTAAATGTTAAGATGGAAAACATGTCTGTTGTCCATGATTTACAGTTCAAATATATGCGCAAATATCTTAGGCGCTTGAACAAAGGCATGCATCAACTTGGTCCTTCCATTCCTGCTCCTTCATCTGGGTCAGATTAGTATTTTTAAGATTACTGGTTTGTAATAATTTTATTACTCCTAACTAGTTTTTGAGTTTGTTACTCTCTTTAACTTAGCTCAATCTGTGAGTTATGTGTGTTGCTTATGCTATGTTCTCATATCTTGACTAGTTACTTTTCATATTTCTCATTGATTATTTCTCCTCAGCTATTGATTTTGTGCTCCCTTTGTCCTATTGTGACAAAAAGGGGGAGTATGGATATGTTATGAATATGTATATGGATATGGCTGTTGTCATGAGAGTATGTTACTCAGGGGGAGTATGTGCAGAGGTGTGAGCAGAGGTAGACTGAATATTGATTTACAAGTCTGTAGGATGCCAGTTAATAACAATTGGTGCATGATTCTTTAATAAGATATTGTGTTGTGTAACATATCTTGAAAGTGTGTTTTGTCACTAATTTGACAAAGGGGGAGATTGTAAGTGTCATAGTTTATAGCCCTTTGTATTGTCAAATTTGTGGTGCCAAAGACACTGTTATGAAGCTTGCATCTGTGAAGAACAATGCTCTACTCAAGATCAACTTAGTTTAACAAGCACTGTTCACAAGTCAAGAATCTCAAGAAGCTTTCAAGTTCAACCTCAAGAATCTCTAGAAGCTTTCAAGTTTGAGCTCCATCAAGACTTCAAGCTCCATTACTTTCAAAGGTCAATCGTCTCTAAAGTTTCAATGTCCTTACTTCACTATTGAGGTATGACTGACCTTAGGTTTACCTTTAGAGTAGGCCATTTTGGATACATAATTCATATGTTTTATATAAGTGAGTTTGGTCTGTTCTAAGACTAGTCTTAGACTTTGTTCGACTAGTCCTAGCACTGCTTCAACCTGTCTAAACATTTCCTAGATCAGTCGTAAGTTTGTTACAAAAATTAAAAATTTTCTGTTAGGCTTCGACTAGTCCTGGGGACTGTTCGACCAGTCGTAAGAACAGTGTCGACTGTATCTTCGACCAGTCGAAGGAATCCTATGACCAGTCGAAGGAGACCCACGACCAGTCGAAGGAAACCTACGACCAGTCGTGAAACTGCCAAATCTTATCACGCCCGAATTTTCAAATATCTGTTGGTTCTACGACCGGTCGTAGAGGTCTTTAGACCAGTCGAAGGTGTGATTTGCTCACCTATAAATAAAGCACGAATCTTAGAATAAAAAAAGCAATTCAAGTTAATTTAATTCGGTCTTCTGAGAGATAAGTCGGTGCTCCATTTAAGCTAAGTGTGCATATTTAATATTCTCTTTCTTTAGCTTTGTTAATTGATTTTGTTTCTTGCATTCCAATCTAATCTGAAAAGAGGAATTGTTGTTTTCCTTTTTCTGGAATCAAAATCAATTAGAACTAGCCCTTTTGTTTTAATTTAAAATCTATTAGAAGCTAGAACCATTACAAAGTGAGTATTGGACATTGAACTTTGACATTCAAATCTCTACTCTGACTTGGTTCTTCTGGGCTGCTACGACGAAGGAGAAAATCATGTATTTTACAATTTGTGTAATTTACATTGTTAGGGTTTTTGAATTGTGTAAGCCCTTTGAAAAAGACACAATTGTGAACGTTTTGGGTGAACCTGTGAAAACCTATTTGATAATGAACGCTAATATCCCCTATGTGAGGATATTAGGAGTGGAGTAGCATTCTGTGTGGCTGTTGTTTAACAGTTGGTGAACACACAGGCGAACCACTATAATTCTTTGTGTTGTGGATGTGTGATTTATATTTCCTATATTTTATCATTCAGAATTGTGGAATGTATGTGTGAATGTGAATGTTGTAATCATTTCATTTCAAGCATAGTGGGGAATGTTGTAATAATTTAGATTTACATTTCAGCATTATTTTCTTGCTATCTCTTTATTACGTTTCTCTATTTGTTCTAGAAATAAGGTTGTCCTACCATAAACTTTGGTTTTTGGTGTAAGATTGTCCTTAGAACAATTTTTGTTTCTATTTCTTTATTTTAGGTTGCTTTCCATTCCTATACTGTAATAGGTGTATAGTGCTATCTATTCCGTATTTCATATTCCGCAGTATTTATTTTTAATTTAGCATAGTCCTATTCCCCCCCCCCCCCCCCCTCTAGGACATATAGCTTGGCCATTTCATAAAGACCAAAAAATAGGAATATCCTTAGTTCTTTGATACTCTAGAGCATCCATAGGTTGAATCTCTTAGAAAACTCACTCATAACCTTCGTTAGAGAATCAACCATCTCCTATAACCTTGGTCACCCTAATAAGTACATCAAATGCAAGGTTCTAGATTGTGAAGCCAAACCAATAGGTAAATCTAAGTGATGCGTTCGGAAGAGCATCGGGAAGCTGATTCAAGCACGAAAGCTCGAAGATCAAGCATTCCAAGACAAGCTACAAGAGAGAACTCAATCCGACAAGTAAGTGTCACTTTAAGAGTTAAAAAGTTTAGTTTCTTTCCTCTTGTAGGATTGAGGCCAAGAGTTTGCTATCAACAAACTCGTTTAGGTTCCTTGTGTGGGACCTTGGCCAGTGGGCTTAAAAATAGGTGCCTTGTGTGGGACCTTGGCTGGTGGGCTTAAATGTTAGGTGCCTTGTGTGGGACCTTGGCCGGTGGGCTTAAATGTTAGGTGCCTTGTGTGGGACCTTGGCCAGTGGGCCTAAACAGTAGGTGCCTTATGTGGGACCTTAGCCGATGGGCACAAACATTGGTTTTAGGTGTAGGACCTTTGCTCTTGCAGAGAGAATAAATTGGTGTCCTTAGTGTAGGACTGTAAAGGTTGTTGGTAAACCTGATTTAAAACCATCAATAGTGAAATTCAGTGCACTCTGGGATTGAGTGTGGATGCCGAGAGTGGAGTAGGCATGTAGCCGAACCACTATAAATGCTTGTGTTTGGAATTTTCATTTACACATCTGTTTAATCATACTTATATATGCTTGAATGTTTAATTTAATATACATGATTGAATGAATGTGATTCATCAATAGGAAGCACATTCCACACACAAGCACACAACATTAGGCTAGTTATTATATCTGCATATCTCTAATAGTGTTTGTGATTGGATCATCTAACTGGTTTGGAAGCCATTAGAGTTATATTGCCTTACTTGCTTTAAATTGAATAATCGTTTGAGTTAGGCAATCAAATTTGTAAATAAGAGGAAATATTTGAAAAGTCCTATTCACCCTCCCCCCCCCCCCCCCTCTAGGACTAATAAAACAATTCCATACTTCTACTAGTGCGGTGGAAACCGCAATTTCATTTGGCAGTTCGTTTGATGAGTGCCTTGTGCACTTAAGCATGGTTTTAACAAGATGTAAAGAGAAAAATCTCTTGCTGAATTGAGAAAAATATCATTTCATGGTTAAGAAAGGAATTGTCCTTGGACATGTGATATCATCCAATGGAATTGAGGTGGATAAGGCCAAAATCGACTTAATTACAAATTTGTCGGCCCCCAAAAGCATACGTGACACCCGTTCTTTCCTAAGTCATGCTAGCTTTTATAGGAAGTTCATTAAAGAAGTCTTTAACGAACCTCCTTCAAAAGGACATCCCATTTGAGTAGATTGATGCATGTAATGAGGCTTTTACAAAGCTTAAAGGCATGTTGGCAACCGCACCAATCATACAATCACCCGATTGGAGTGTTCCTTTTGAGATCATGTGCGATGCTAGTGATTATGCGGTTGGGGCTTTGTTGGGCCAAAGAAAAGACAAGAAGCCATAAGTTCTCTATTATGCAAGTAAAACATTGAACGATGTCAGATTAATTACTCCACTACAAAAAAGGAATTCCTTATTGTGGTATTTGCACTGGAAAAATTCAGGTCCTACTTGATCGGATAAAAATCATCATCTTTATCGATCACTCGACGCTTAAGTACCTTCTTTCAAAGAAGGATACTAAGTCCCATTTGCTTAGATGGATCCTCCTACTTCAGGAATTTGACTTTAAAATATGTAATAAAAAAAGAGTAGAGAATATGGTGGCTGACCACTTGTCCCAATTTATTCTATCAGATCCATTGAAATATCATGGATCAAAGATACATTCTCAAATGAACAATTATTTTTTGTTTCCCAACTACCTTGGTATGTTGATATTGCTAACTATCCTGCAACAGGTAAACTTCTTATATATTGGACATTACAAGATAGGAAAAGTTTTTAGGTAAGGTACGTAATTTCTTCTGGGATGATCCATATTTGTTTAAGTATTGCCCAAATCAAATCATTAAGATATGTGTGCCCAATAATGAAAATCCAGTGTCATCTCGTTCTATCACTCACAAGCTTATGGAGGTCACTCTTTAACAAAGAAAATCACTGCTAAAATTCTTCAATGTGGTTTCTATTGGCCAACTATGTTTAAGGATACCCATGAGTTCTATAAAGAGTGTTAGCGATGCTAGAAATTAGGAGGAATTTTCCATTGAGACGTGATGCCCCTAAACCCAATCTTAATTGTTGAAATCTTTTATTGTTGGAGTATTGATTTCATGAGACTCTTTCCTCCATCTTTTAAACATCTTTATATCCTCCTAGATGTGGATTATGTTTTAAAATGGGTAGATGCGATTACGTGTAGGATTAATGATCATAAAACCGCTCTATGATTTCTTAAAGAGAACATTTTGTCAATGTTTGGAATGCCGAGGGCTGTCATCAATGATGGTGGTTCCCACTTTTATAATAGGCCATTAAGAAATTAATGAAGAATTATGGCATAACTCATAAAATGGCTACACCATATCACCCATGGACAAGTGGGCAAGTTGAAAGAGCAAATAGGGAAATAAAAAAGATATTAGAAAAGATGGTAAAACCCGAACGTAAGGATTAGTCCTTGAGATTGACTGATGCGTTATGGGCTTACCGGATTGCATTTAAGAACCCTATTGGAACATCTCCCTATAGAATTGTCTATGAGAAAACTTGCCACTTGCTAATGGAAGTTGAGAATGTATCGACCATTTCATTGTGAAAACTGTTTATCCGCATGGGGCTGTGGAAGTTGAGAATCCAGTGAATGGTAATGTTTTTAAGGTAAATGGACAATGTCTGAAACTATTTGTTGAGAAAATTTTGTAGATGATGTGTCCATACCTTTAGAAGATCCTGTGTACCAGCATTGATCTCCTAGTCTGACGGAGTTCTTTTCCCTTATTTTTTAGGAATTAGTTTTCTTTAGTAAAGTAGGATGCTCTGTTTTGTTTAGTTTTAATAGTTGAAGAACCGACAAGAAGTTTGTCTCTACCCTCTACTTATTACATTTGCTATTGCTTTCATGTTAATTTCATTGCATTTTTTTTTTTTAACATTGAGGGCAATACATCATTTAGGTTGTTGGGTGAGGCTTCCTCAGATAAATTATTCAAAAGTGTTGAATTTTTTTTAAAAAAATTTTGGGCTACAATTTTGATTTTTTTTTTTTAACGATAAATTTTGTAGATCTAAGTGATTTTTGAATTGTTTTGAATATAGATGGAAAAGGCACTTGTTTTGAAGTGTTGAAGCTTAAAATCGAGTGTTTAGTGAATCTCAAAATTGAGTTCTTCTTATTGATTTTCAATTGGAAAATTGTCAACATTGATGAGTCATATCTTTCACAAATCATATCTAGCTTTTACTTTTTAGAGATAAAGTTTGACATGGTGATGTTTTCTTCATGATTATTTAAAGTGTTAGGAGCTAAGCATGATGAACCCTGATTGTTAAAGAGAGAGAGAGAGAGAGAGTCATTTTTGAAAACCAGTTAAAAAATAGGAATATTAGAAAGGGCTACCTATCAAAAATAAAAAGAAGAATTCGTCCAATGAAAAGAATGGAATGAAAAAGAATGAAAAATGTGGACTAAAAAGAAGAATTAGAAAAAATGATAGTGTGAAAGCCGTTGATGAAAAAATTTTAATTAAAAACTAGTAAATTTTATAGGAAGGGGTGATTCATGAGCTTTGGTTTATATATCCACTTTTGGGTGATTATGAGTTTACATTACTATAGAAACTGAATTTTTTAAATGCATTGAGTCAGATTCTATCGTGCACAATGGAACTCAATGTTTGGGATGTTTCAATTGAATGATTAATAATTTGAACTCAATTCAATTATTTCCTAATTGTTAGAATCAAGGTTGGTAAAAACTTACGTGCTTTGGAACTCTATTGTTTGGATTGAATTGAATATTACTGAAATTTATAGAATGAACTCTTCTAAAAGAATTTTGCTTTGATTTTAAAAAGCTTTCACATGTTTTGCTCAATACTAGCAAAATGTTGATTGGGGTGTATGTAATATCCCAGAAAATTTTGTGCAAAGACCCGAGCACTACCTCAATCCTTTAGAAGTTAAAATGTGGGTTAACTAGCGCTAAATTCGATTACCTATGAAATTGGTACCAATCACTTTAAATTCGATCTGTAAGATCCAAAACCTGTAGAATCATTAGCGCTACGTTACCCTGAAATCTTGGATTCAATGCTAAATCCAGTTGCTCTCGGAAGTACTTGGAAACTTTGTATCGGGCCTGGACCACGCGTCGAAAGTCTGATGGCGATGAACTTAGACAATTATGATCACCTTGTTGGGCTTGACAATCACGTCAAAAATCAAGTCCAGATGATGTCCTGAGACGATTTACTTGAGTCCAGGGTAAAGAGTGTGAGAACGGTGAGAAATTAAATATGAATTTAAGAAATCTGAGTCGTGTGACTTGCGCGCCGATTTTAAGCATTCTGACCCAAATTTACCATCGGATCAGGGAAGGATGGCCCACACATGTCAAAGTGCTTGTGGCCCTGATCGAGTTTCGGTGACCGTTGAATTGAAATTGGTCCGTCATAAGCGATCTGGAAACCCGATCGGACTAAAAACTTAACTCGCTTAAGATCCAATATTAGTGAGCTTAAGCCCTACCGCACTTAGAAAAAGGACCTCCAGAAACACTCCATTGGATCGAAATAGACCCGATTTGGTTATAACCTAAGTATACCTTGGTCATATGGCTATTTCCATCAATTTTAGGCCTATATAAAGACCTTAAACCCTCACTCTCAAACCCCATACGAATTTTCTAAACCCTAGTTAGAAGAGAAAGAGAGAAAGAAAGAGAAAGAGAGAGAGAAGTTGGTGAATCATCTTGGCATTCTTTCCTGTTACTTGGCGTACCTAATCCATCGCATCTGAATCGTTATTCCGACAATTCTAATCGCATATTTGGGTAAGTCAACCAAACCCTAACCTATTTTAGAACTTAAGATGGTCTAAGTATTGATGTAGCTAATTGAATTCATGCCTTAGGTTGTCTAGTCGCCGTTGACGAAGACTTATCGTCTAAATCAGATCTGTTGCACACTTTCTGGTGTAAGGTGCAGACTATATTCGTATAGGTTATGGTTTTCAAGGCTCTCAAAGTCGGTTAATGATTTATTATTGTTGTGGGTGAAATTTCACATGTGAAGTGCAATGTTTATATTGCGTTTCTGATATATATGAACTATATTGAGATTTGTGTATTCCATGTATAAGTAGAAAGTATCGTATATGTATGAAATATGAGCATGTATTTGCCATGATTAATTATCATATGTTTGTGCTTGTTGTACGTGTATCAACTCCTTGGCAAAAGGAATTGTCTAAATGTGAGTTCTCACTAACATACGTCATGTATGTTAGAATATGTAATCTAAGTGTTTGTAGAAATGTCTGAATGATCAAGTGTGTAATATATTATCCTGTTTATGGATGTTGAGAAGAGATTCTCAACTATCTTATTGATGTGTATGATTTCCTACTTGCAATTTACATTCGTTGTTTGTTTAAATTCAGGCACTACTTAGGTGTGAATTCATGTTAAGTTGAAATCCATTAAATGCTCACATGCTTGTATGATTCGGATTGTTGTTCTTTTACTATTCTAAATTGCTCGTATGAATATCTGTTATAATTGAAGGTGTTTGAGACTATAAAATAGTCCAGGAAATTGGTAACGAGCTTGAGTTTGTGGCTAAGATTGTTTTCACCACGTAGGACATGTTTGGCGAACCCGAGTCGTATTAGGGTTGTCGGCAGTGGTTTGGCCACACGGAGTGTTTATGCACTTCATGTCGTTCAACTCAACGTGCGCTCATGCTAGTCCAGCTCGTCAGGAAACCCGATTGTCCCGGTGGATGTTCACCATGTATGGACGCTACTGTTTGAATCTAGGGTACCAAACTTGCCAGTGCAATCCCGTTAACCATTGTACCTTGATCCGCTAAGACTCATGAGCAGGGCATGGTGGTATAGGACACCGTGGTCGAGTTGTTAGCCTATGCTGGGGTGACGAGCCTCCTTGTAGTGACCAGTGAGCAAACCAGACTCGTGAGCCGATTACGGTGGTATGGGACACTGTATTCGTGCTGTCGGCCTACATTGATTGGTGATGAGCCCTTTGTAGTGACCTTGAGCATACCTTGATACTGCATTGAGGTGACGAGCCTTACTGTAGCAACTAAGGTATGACTAGGCATGCATTGATTGGTGATGAGCCCTTTACAGCGACCTAGAATCATATGATTGTATGAGATTATCTAGGACTGACGACCCTAGAATGGATCACTGTTTGGCAATTGATATAGGGAAGGTACCTTAGCTTCCCAATCCTGCTGTATGAAAAGGACTAATAACAACTCGGTAATCATATTCATGCACCGCATTGTATGTGCCTTGGCGTCGTGGAGTACTGCGGGAGGTTGTCATGCGTACCGTAAGATGATGACGCTGAGGGAGTGTAGGCGAGGGCATGCTTCATTTTTACATACATCATTGCACTAACAAGAGTAATTAGGACCTGTTTGATTGTATTGCCTTATCATTACTGCTTGATTGAATTGATAACATGTTAACTTTTACTGTATAGATCCACTGAGTTGATCACTCACTCTCACGTTCTGGGACGGTGTTTCGACACCAACCAGACTGTCTTAGATGCAGATGATGATGCGACCCCCTAGGCAGAGCAGGAGTATGAGAATGATGAGGAGGCATTCTCCTCTGTGCAGTTCTCAGGCGGGTTCATGTGAGTCGTGTCCTGATCTATGGAGATTCAGGGTTTATTTTGAAATGGTTTATGTCATTTTGATACTTATATTTTGGGACAAACACTTGTAATTATGACCTGGTAGAGCATACATATCTCAGGGACTTATGCATGTACACATATATTTCTTTAGTCTTCCGCTTGCGTCTTTCACATATCCCTGGATTATTTTTGTAGTTTGGCTTAATCTACTCCATGTTTTATGCACTAATACAGACAACATATATTCATCATTACATATGTTGCATAAGTAATGTTTTGAAACTCGGGAGCTGAGTTGTGCTCGACCCCTGAATTTCAGGGCGTTACAAATTGGTATCAGAGCATGATTTGGATTAAACCGGACCTGGGTTATGATCACACAACGCATGCTGACGCTACTATAGTGTAAGAGGGTGTGAGAAAAATCTAGAAACGGTGTAGGCTTCCCAGTTGCACCACTTGGCGAAAGTTTACTGAAAACGATCGCTGAGATCGAGTCCGTACACATTTCTAATCACACACAGCGACCCCAAATCACTTTTAGACTGTCCATTGATGGGCTTAGACCGTGTATCATCCCTTTCCAGCCGTTATAAATCTGGTAAAAGTAAATCTGTATCATATTCTATTCAAAGTGACCCGAAAAGAGTTTAAACAAACTAGGGGCCCAATCGGGGCATTTATAGGGGGACCCAGGGTGGGACCCACATCATTTTCCGACCCAGGAGGTAGGAGGACCTCGCCTAAATAGCGAGTCCTTGCCAGAATGTCCAGAGACCGATAAGGACCTCACTGGTTCGGCGAGCCCTCGCCTCCCAACGGGCCCAGACGGGCTGGGCCGGTCGGGCCAACGCCATTGGGGCCTAGTGTGGCCCACTCATCTAGGGTTGGTCATATACAACCCCTTCCAAACCCTCTTTCCTTCATAAACTACCCTCCCATGCTTTCCTTTTCTTGAAATTTCTCTCAAAACCTCACAAAAATCCATCTCCAAACCCTCTCTTCTTCCATTTTCATGAACCCCCACTCTACCCATCTCAAAAACCACCTCCATTGCTGATTTGCCTCTCTTTTCTTTCTATTAGAGCCCTCAAATCTCTACTTTGAGCCTCAAATTCGTGGAAGCCCCATCATTTCTTCCATTCCTTCCTTTTCTCTCATTTTCCATGGCCCTATTCGAGCTTATTACGGCCATATTTTCCATTTCCACCATTATCTCTTTCATGGGAAAGAAAAGAGCGTCTGTGGATGAAGCCCGGCCTAACCGCCCAACCCGTTCACGAAGGCTGAGAGGTGTCATCGCGAGCACAACCGCCACTCGTGAGTTTCAAACAAAGCGGGACCTCGATCCTCGAGCTCCCATTGAAAGAACTCTGTTGGCGGAGCTATCTCATGGAGTTTATGAGGGCCGTAGAGTCCTTTTTGAAGCTCATATAGATCCGTAGCTATTTGGAGAATATCTTTTATTTGAGCGCTTAGAAGGGGCCGGTTGGTGTCCGCTATTTGAGGGCGAATATCGCGCCAATGTGGGTACTGTCCGAGCTTTCTATGCCCACATTCAAAAGCCTTCGCTGGAGCCATTGCAGTTCAAGATCCCTTGCGAAAGAGATCGGGAGGCCATAATCAACGTTGATTTGATATCCCGACTTCTGAATGTGCTGCGTGGCGAGGTTCATGCTAGTGAGAAGAATCTGAGTAGTGCGCATGAAAGGGATCGCCGCATGTGGTTCCTTTGTAGTCGTCTGGTTGAATGATAGCTTAACATGAGCCTTTTAGCGACCAACATGATGGATGACTTCCGCTTGCTTCACCACATCTGCACATTCAATGTTTATCCAAGGTGGAGCAACTGCAGTGAGTGCACGCGCCTAATGGTAGAATTCTTATATCAGGTGGGGTAAGGAGAGAAGCTGTGTATGCCGACATACATCTTGTGACAGATAATCCTTATCGCTCGTTCAAATAGAAGGACTGAATCTCTCTCATTTAGTCGACTCATCTGTAAGATTGCACATGAGTTTGGCTACAGACTCGGGGTAGAAAAGCCGGTACCTGTCCGTTACATCAATGAAACGACTCTTAATCAGATGGATATCGGGCCTCGTCGATGACAAGCCTTACTTGAAGAAATGAAGATGAGACTGAGAGCGATGAGGAAGATAGTAATGAAGAAGGTGGAGCTGAAATAAAAGAAGAAGAAGAGCAAGACTAGGAAGAAGTGGAGGCCCAAGACACGAGTGAGATTCTCTTCCTGTGGCACCAGAGCAGGGCACGGATCAGGCCGCTAGGGATGCCCATATAGCTCGACTAGAGGAGGGTCAGGCTATCCTACAACAGGACATTATGGATCTTCGGGGCCTCGTGAAGCATAAGTTCAAGAAGGTGTCTCGCACTCTGAAGTCTATCCTGTGTTGCCTTCAGGATAAGGGTGCCCCTCCTCCGTCACCTGATTCCGACGAGTAGTTGCATATGTAGTCATCCTTTGCCCTGTTTTGTTGTTTGTTATTGTGTGTAGCCTTTATAGGGGTAGTAGTTTGAAAGTTGTTTGTTATTTGAAGCTTAAGTTGTATTAGCTCGCATTCTTTCTCTGTCGCGATCCATGTAATGTTGCACTTCTTGTATTACGACAATTTTGTTAAATGAAATGCATGTTGTTTTCCTTAAGTTGAGACGTGAATGCTGTGTGAGTGGATTATATGGATGTTAAATCTCACAGGTTACACCTCTGTTGAATGTAGGACATGCCTCCTAAGGGTTCGAAGACTTCGGCCCGTCTTTCTTTGGGCGAGTCACTTGATGGGGTTTTCCCCCTAGGCGATAGCCAGACGGATCCACAGTCGGGCCCATCTCAGTTTGGTGCTGGGCTGGATTCTCAACCAGCTACTGGCCTCGCTGCTGGGCCGACTCCTGTGATTCCACCTATGGCTCCTCCAGTCACGCCTTCGGTTCCTGAGCAGAACCGTGCATCTGTGTTGACGCCTTATGCATCTTTGTCTGCTTCACCTCCTGATAAGCTAGAGCAGATGATGTTGTTGATGCAGCAGCAAAAGATCCAGCAGCAGCAACAGTTTTTATCTTCCATGGCTGGTATCTTTGCTCAGTCGATGGGGGCAACTCCACCTGCTTCACCTATGCACCCATCTGGGAACGCTAGTGCTAGTGGCACATTTGAGCGATTCCAACGCTTACGACCTCCTACATTTGCGGGTACTCATAGACCCGAGGAGGCCGAGTACTGGATTGACCGTCTCTAAGATGCTAAGGCCGCTTCACTGTTCTAAGGCAGAGCAGGTCAAGCTTGCCTCCTTCATGTTTGAGAAGGAGGCCAGTTTATGGTAGGACAGTGTTCTCCGCACAGTTGTGGAAGGCTTCGTGTGGACGTGGGAGGCATTTGAGGCTCGCTTCCACGGAAAGTATTTCTCGGTTACTTATTGACACGAGAAGGAGAGTGAGTTCCTTTGCCTCCGTCAGGGAGGAATGTCGATGACTGAGTATGAGAACCGGTTTACTGAGTTGGGTCGATATGCTCCATTGCTTCTAGGTGATCAGCCGATACGGATGCAACATTTTTCTGAGGGGCTGAGGCCTGAGATCCGATCGAAGATGTGCTGTGCTAGCATCTCTTCTTATGCTGAGTTGGTGAGCATGTCCCTGCGAGTTGAGCAGGACGGGGACAGGTTGCCTCGTATGCGAGCACCTATGGTTCCTAGACCACGACCCGACTTTCCGAGTACAACATTTCTCGGTAAGAGGTCGCGGGCAGATTCTCCTCCGAGACGTGCAGCGTCGCCGGCTCAGCTGATGCGTTCAGATTTGCGCTGTACATACTGTGGAAAAATCGGGCATTCGGATCGTAATTGCTTTACGCGAATGCGGGACAGTGGATTTTCACCGCCGCAGAGGATCAGTCGTCCGATGCCTCAGGTCATAGCAACTCCACCCCTTCGTTCAGTACCAGCTCACCCATCCTTCGGACCTTCTGTACCTCGCTTTAGGCCACCTCAACGGCCCATGGTACCACTACCGAATCGCCTACAGCAAGTTCAAGTTCACGGGCTTACAGCTGAAGGGCCTGGGCCTGATTTAGCACCGAGATCTTTTGAGGTTACAGCTCACATCCAAGGTATTCCTGTCTTCTTGTTGATGGATATCGGGTCCACTACCTCTATTATATCGTATGCGGCAGTTAAGCGCCTGAGTTTAGGCACTGTTACTATGAAGGGAGTGACACTCACTACCGCTACAAGGACTTCCTCTGATATTATCAGAGTTTATATGGGTTGTTTGATTGATCTAGGGAGCAGATCGATTCTAGTTGACCTGTTTGTCGCACCTCTATATCATTACGACGTCATTTTAGGCATGAATTAGCTCACGAAGACACGAGCAAAGATTGATTGTGAGGCTAGACGGGTGACAGCCCATGGACCTGAGGGTGAGACATTTACTTTCCCTGTTCAGGTCAGTTATCCTTTCCGATTTGGTTGTTATACTTCTTTGTTGGAGAGTATTGCTGGTTCGGCGCTTGAAAACATGCCAGTAGTTCGGGACTTTGAAGATGTGTTCGAGATGATTCCTGGATTACCCCTACGGCGCGAGATTGATTTTACTATCGATCTCATGCCTGGTGCGACACCTATTTCATTGCCCACCTATCGCATGCCTCCGAGTGAAATGAAGGAATTGAGGAAGCAGATAGATGACTTGTTGAATTTGGGCTTTATTCGACCTAGTGTGTCCCCTTAGGGAGCACCTGTTCTATTCGCCAAGAAGAAGGATGATTCCTTGCGATTATGTATAGATTATCGCAGGTTGAATCAGGTCACAGTGAAGAACAAGTATCCCTTGCCCAGGATCGATGATCTGTTTGATCAGTTGAAGGGGGTACAGTACTTTTCCAAGATTGATCTGCAGTCAGGGTATCATTAGTTGCGCGTCAAGGATGAGGACGTGCAGAAGACCGCTTTCAGAACTAACTTTGGCCATTATGAGTTCCTTGTGATGTCGTTCGGTCTTACGAACGCACCGGCAGTGTTCATGAATCTGATGAACAGGGTATTTTGGCCGTTTTTATTCCGATTCGTCATTGTCTTTATCGATGACATTTTGATAAACTCTACGAGTCGGGAAGAGCACGAGGAGCACTTAAGAGCGGTCTTGGATACTCTCAGGAAGAATCAGCTTTTTACGCAGTACAAGAAATGTGACTTTTGGAAAGAGGAAGTCAAGTTCCTAGGACATATGGTGTCCAAGGAAGGCATCGCAGTCGACCTCGCTATGGTAGCTGCAGTTCAGGACTGGAAGCAACCTGGTTCGGTTACTGAAGTGAGAAGCTTTCTGGGCCTAGCAGGATATTATCGACGCTTCATATGAGATTTCTCGAAGATAGCCAGACCGTTGTCTCAGTTGACACGGAAAGACTTGAAGTTTGCCTGGAATGAGAAGGCCGAAACAGCTTTTCAGGAGCTGAAGGACAAGTTGACGTCCGCCCCTGTGCTAGTATTGCCAGAGCAAGGGGTTAAGTATGCGATATATACTGACGCCTCTCGCATTGATCTGGGTTGTGTCCTTATGCAAAAAGACAGGGTGATTGCATATGCCTCGAGACAGTTGAGGAAACACGAAGGGAATTACCCTACACACGACCTGGAGTTGGCAGCTATCATTTTCGCACTAAAGCTCTGGAGACATTATCTCTACGGAGAGGAGTTCAAGCTCTTTTGCGACCATAAGAGCCTTAAGTACATCTTTACACAGTGTGACTTGAATATGAGGCAATGCCGATGGATGAAAACCTTGAAGGACTTTAAGTTCGATGTTTCCTACCATCTGGCAAGGCAAACCTTATGGCAGACACATTGAGTCACAAGAAGACAATAGAGTTTGCGGCTCCGCTAATGATAGCAGAATGGGACATGATGGAGTTTGTGCGAGACTTTGAGCAGAAACTCACAGTGGAAGAGCCGTATGAGGTTATCGCACACATTCGAGTACAACCCCTCATTGATGATAGGATCATTGTAGCTCAGGCAGATGATGAGCTATTGGTGAAGATGAGAGAGCGGGTTCGTATAGATGAGGACTCCGAGTGGAGTGTTGGTTCGGATGGGGGCCTACGATATCATGGCCGCCTATATGTCCCAGACATTCCTGACTTGAGACGAGAGGTTCTCGAGTCAGCCCATAATTCGAAGCTTGCGATGCATCCAGGTAGCATGAAGATGTATCAAGTCATGAGGAGATCTTACTGGCCCTCCTGAACTGCTTCAGCCCATGCCCATAGCTGAATGGAAGTGGGATTTTATCTCCATGGATTTTATTTCAGGGCTACCGAAAATGAGGAAGGGACATGACTCCATTTGGGTGATCGTTGATCGATTGACAAAATCGGTTCATTTCTTACCGATCAGAGTCACGAACTCTGCAAACGAGTTGGCTATGTTGTACATCAAGGAGCTTGAACGTCTGCACAGAGTTCCCTTGGATATTGTGTCTGACAGAGACACGCGATTCACATCTATCTTCTGGACGTGTATCTAGGAAGTAATGAGTGTGAAATTGAAGTTCAGTACCGCGTTTCATCCACAGACAGACGGGCAGACGGAACGCGTGAATCAAATTTTGGAGGACATGTTGTGAGCTTATGTTTTGGATTTCAAGGACAATTGGGATGACTGTCTCCCTTATGCAGAGTTCGCGTATAACAACAGCTTCTAGGTGAGTATCGACATGGCTTCCTACGAGGCATTGTATGGTCGCCCGTGTAGAGCACCGTATTGCTGGGCAGAAGTTGGCGAGTGTAGTTTGATTGGCCCAGAGTTGGTTCAGGCGACTTCAGAGAAAATCGACATTATTCGACGTCGACTTTTGACAGCCCAGAGCAGGCAAAAGAGTTACGCTGATACGAGGCGATGACTGCTTGAGTTTGAGGTTGGAGATCATGTATTTCTTAAGGTTTTCCCTATAAAAGGTGTCATGTGGTTTGGTAAGAAGGGAAAGCTCACGCCGAGATATATTGGTCCATTTCAGATACTGGATCGAGTGGGGGCAGTAGCCTATCGCCTTGCTTTGCCCACACCACTCACGGGTGTGCATAACGTATTTCATGTATCCATGTTGAAATAGTACGTTCCTAATCCTTCGCATATTATCAGTTGGGAGCAGGTGCAGTTGAGCGAGGATGCCACCTATGTACTGCGATCAACATGTATCCTGGATAGGAAGGAGCAGGTATTGCGTAGTAAGGTCATCCCACTTGTGAAAGTATTGTGGACACATCACAGTGAAGAAGAGGCTACTTGGGAGACTGAAGCTGAGGTCAGAAAGAACTACCCTCAGATCCTCGAGGAGTATGAAAAGGTATGAATTTCGAGGACGAAAGTTTTTTTCTTTAAGGGGGGTAGATTGTAATATCCTGAAAAATTTTGTGCAAAGACCCGAGTACTACCTCAATCCTTTGGAAGTTAAAATGTGGGTTAACTAGCGCTAAATTCGATTACTTGTGAAATTGGTACCAATCACTTTAAATTTGATTTGTAAGACCCAAAACCTGCAGAATCATTAGCGCCACGTTACCCTGAAATCTTGGATTCAATGCTAAATCCAATTGCTCTCAGAAGTACTTGGAAACTTTGTATTGGGCCTGGACTGCGCGTCCAAAGTCCGATGGCGATGAACTTAGACAATTATGATCACCTTGTAGGGCTTGACAATCATCTCAAAAATCAAATCCAGATGATGTCCTGAGACGATTTGCTTGAGTCTGGGGTAAAGAGTGTGAGAACGGTGAGAAATTAAATATGAATTTAAGAAATCTGAGTCGTGTGGCTTGCGCGCCGATTTTAAGCATTCTGACCTAAATTTACCATCGGATCAGGGAAGGATGGCCCACACATGTCAAAGTGCTTGTGGCCCTGATCGAGTTTCGGTGATCATTGAATTGAAATTGGTCCGCCATGAGCGATCTAGAAACCCGATCGGACTGAAAACTTAACTCGCTTAAGATCCAATATTAGTGAGCTTAAGTCCGACTGCACTTAGAAAAAGGACCTCCAGAAACGCTCCATTGGATCGAAATAGACCCAATTTGGTTATAACCTAAGTATACCTTGGTCCTAGGGCTATTTCCATCAATTTTAGGCCTATATAAAGACCTTAAACCCTCACTCTCAAATCCCATACGAATTTTCTAAACCCTAGCTAGAAGAGAAAGAGAGAAAGAGAGAGAAAGAGAGAGAGAAGTTGGTGAATCATCTTGGCATTCTTTCCTGTTACTTGGCGTACCTAATCCATCGCATCTGAATCGTTATTCCGACAATTCTAATCGCATATTTGGGTAAGTTAACCAAACCCTAACCTATTTTAGAACTTAGGATGGTCTAAGTGTTGATATAGCTAATCGAATTCTTGCCTTAGGTTGTCTAGTCGCCGTTAACGAAGACTTATCGTCTAAATCAGATCTGTTACGCACTTTCTGGTGTAAGGTGCAGACTATATTCGTATAGGTTATGGTTTTTAAGGCTTTCAAAGTCGTTTAATGATTTATTATTGTTGTGGGAGAAATTTCACATGTGAAGTGAGAAGTTTATATTGCGTTTCTGATATATATGAACTATATTGAGATTTGTGTATTCCATGTATAGGTAGAAAGTATCGTATATGTATGAAATACAAGCATGTGTTTGCCATGATTAATTGTCGTATGTTTATGCTAGTTGTACGTGTATTAACTCCTTGGCAAAAGGAATTGTCTAAATGTGTGTTATCACCAACATACGTCATGTATGTTGGAATATGTAATCTAAGTGTTTGTAGAAATGTCTGAATGATCAAGTGTGTAATATATTATCCTATTTATGGACGTTGAGAAGAGATTCTCAACTATCTTATTGATGTGTATGATTTCCTACTTGCAATTTACATTCTTTGTTTGTTTAAATTCAGGCACTACTTAGGTGTGAATTCATGTTAAGTTGAAATCCATCAAATGCTCACATGCTTGTATGATTCGGATTGTTGTTCTTTTACTGTTCTAAATTGCTCGTATGAATATCTGTTATAATTGAAGGTGTTTGGGAATATAAAATAGTCCAGGAAATTGGTAACGAGCTTAAGTTCGTGGCTGAGATTGTTTTTGCCATGTAGGACGTGTTTGGCGAACCCGAGTCGTATTAGGGTTGTCGGCAGTGGTTTGGCCATACGGAGTGTTTACGCACTTCATTCGTTCAACTCAACGTGCGCTCGTGCTAGTCGAGCTCGTCAGGAAACCCGATTGTCCCGGTGGATGTTCACCATGTATGGACGCTACTGTTTGAATCTAGGGCACCAAACTTACTAGTACAATCCCGTTAACCATTGTACCTTGATCCACTAAGACTCATGAGCCGGGCATGGTGGTATGGGACACCGTGGTCGAGCTGTCGGCCTACGCTGGGGTGACGAGCCTCCCTGTAGTGACCAGTGAGCAAACCAGACTCGTGAGCCGATTATGGTGGTATGGGACACTATATTCGTGGTGTCGGCCTACATTGATTGGTGACGAGCCCTTTGTAGTGACCTTCACCATACCTTGATACTGCATTGAGGTGACGAGCATGCATTAATTGGTGACGAGCCCTTTGTAGCGACCTAGAATCATATGATCGTATGAGATTATCTACGACTGACGACCCTAGAATGGATCACTGTTTAGGAATTGATATAAGGAAGGTACCTTAGCTTCCCAATCCTACTGTATGAAAAGGACTAATAACAACTTAGTAATCATATTCATGCACCGCATTGTATGTGCCTTGGCGTCGTGGAGCACTGCGGGAGGTTGTCATGCATACCGTAAGATGAAGACGCTGAGGGAGTGCAGGCGAGGGTATGCATCATTTCTACACACATCCTTGCACTAACAAGAGTAATTAGGACCTGTTTGATTGTATTGTCTTATCATTACTGCTTGATTGAATTGATAACATGTTAACTTTTACTGTATAGTTCCACTAAGTTGATCACTCACTCTCACGTTCTGGGACGATGTTTCGACACCAACCAGACTTTGTCTTAGATGCAGATGATGATGCGACCCCCGAGGCAGAGTAGGAGTATGAGGATAATGAGGAGGCGTTCTCCTCTATGTAGTTCTCAGGCGGGTTCATGTGAGCCGTGTCCTGATTTGCGGGAATTCAGGGTTTATTTTGAAATGGTTTATGTCATTTTGATACTTATATTTTGAGACAAACACTTGTAATTATGACCTGGCAGAGCATACATATCTCAGGGACTTATGCATGTACACATATATTTCTTTAGTCTTCCGCTTGCGTCTTTCACATATCCCTGGATTATGTTTGCAGTTTGGCTTAATCTACTCCATGTTTTATGCACTAATACAGACAACATACATTCATCATTACATATATTGCATAAGTGATGTTTTGAAACTCAGGAGCTGAGTTGTGCTCAACCTCCAAATTTCAGGGCGTTACAGTGTATGTTGAGACTTAAATATTGCATATTTAGCCTCAATTGTGTAATACCCCACTCAGCCTATAAGTACGACCGATTGGTTAGTAGATGAGACCCACTTTCTAAAATAAAATCCGGTAATGCCTGCATGTATAATTTGAATACTCGAGAGAATCCCTAATAGTACCTAGGAGGCACACCCCTCGTAATGCGACCATAAATGACTAAAAATGATGCCATGATAACCACCCCAACGAGATGAATCCAACGATAACTTCCACTCATGAGCACGTGACCCCGAACACATGCTATAGCGTGAAGAATCGACACTTTTTATGTGCAAATATCCATGAAATTTTATATAAATGACACCATCATGAAGTAATGATGAGGTCATATTTAAAACTATTCCATTAAGATTAGTTTAAATTAAATATAGACTTAAGTGTAATCTAACTTACTCCATGCCTCATAAAAGTCAATTTAACGAGGTAAGTAACTTTATTAGCTAAAAGTCAAGGCTCTCCCTTAAATCAAGGAGAGCCATGACACCTAGCATGTTTTGATTAAATAAATACTTACTATAATATTACATGGAATCTACTTAGGGAAGATAAAACTAGCTTAATTAGCCATTAATAAAGTGAGGACCGTAAAAGTCAAAAGTTCTCCTTAATTCAAGGAGATCATACCACCTTATCTAGTTCTAGAATTCCCTAACCCCATCTAGAAGGTCATTAAAACCCTCTAATCAAGCCCTAACAGATATATGTGGCTAATAATTGAATTAATAAAGTGCACATGAAGAAAGTCAACAACACAATTCCTTAAATTAAGGAAACGTGTACACATGACTAGGATATTTCTAAAAAAGGTATGGAGGCCATTTATGATGAGATAAAAAGTCTCTAATTAGGGGATCATCATGGGACAATCTTCCATGAATCAAGGAGGGCCATACCCCTCATAGATGATAAGATTAAGCAAAATGATTAAGCTCTTGTATATATATAGTAGGCATGGTTAAAACTTTGGGTACTTAGTGCCCAAACTTCCTACAACCCTTAGCCATTTTCCAGCCCTTTTTAAGCCTTTAAACCACTCTCTAAATAGCCCCAACTAATCCCTTAAGTCTAAGTTAAAACATCCCTTACAATTAAGGCCATCAAAATATCCTAAGAAGATCACTACTCTATCAAGGTGAAGTCCTCTTCCCTTCACTTTCTATTTTTCTCTAATTACTATTAATTTTATTATTCTCTTATTGATATTGGTGTGGGAATCATGATGAAGGCCCCACTTTGATATTCATATGACATCTAATTTGCCTAAGAGAATGGATCGTCGGGCCAAAAAATGAAGTTGATCTAGTTTTCAGGTGGGCCACATCATTTTTTAAAAAAAGAAAAAAATTGTTGTTGGACGCTGCTGCTGCCAGCGTCCCTGCTGCTTATAAACACTAGGAGGTGTGGGACTCACTACAAGCCTCACCATGATGTATGTATTTGATCCACACCGTCCATCAAAATTTTTAGATCATTTTAGGCCTTGGGCTGAAAAATGAAGCCAATCCAAATCTCTGGCGGACAACATCATAGAAAACAGTGGTAAAAATTATATTTACTATTGAAACCCTTTTAAGGCCCACCGTAACGTTTCTATACACCTACACATAATAAACGTTGGGCCCATTAGGTCCACCATGACTTGGGGAATCCAATGGATGGAGTGGATCGTCCTCATGTGCACCCCACTTATGAAATACAAATAAATAAATAAGATGTTGGACGCTGTAGCAAGTAACGTCCTGCTGCTTTGAGGACAATTGGGAGTATGGGACCCAGCTATAGGTCCCACCATAATGTATGTCGAATATCAACACCGTGCATTTGATGGGTCCCCTTTAAAAAAATGAGATATCCCAAAAATCAGCTGTATACGGAACTCAAGTGGCCCATACCATCTAAAATCATGTGGAGACATGGCTACAACATATAAAAGCACTTGGTGGGGCCCACCTAAAATTTGGATGCATCTGAAACTTGGTCTGACCCCTCATCCAAGTGGGACACACATAATGGATGGGCTGGATTTGTGAACCAGTTCTCAATGGACCCAACAAATGATTATGAATGTTTTAATGGAGGGCGACCCCTCTCAATTTTTGTATGTGGTGTGGCTGACACAAGTCACTGATTGACTTGATTTTTAAGCCCTAGGCCCACCATAGAATGGTGCATCTGATTGATGGGGTAGATGTTCAACACGCATCACGGTGGTCCCACGCAGCTCGACCTCATGGGAAGTCCCCATGAGCTTAACCGCATAGAACCTTTTCCCATATATATATATATATATATATATATATATATATATATATATATATATATATATATATATATATATAATACATCTGTGGTGAAACTAAATTTTGGGCCTCTCAATAATTATATGTTCTCCTCATCAAAGCTCAAACCAAAACCCACATAAGTCCACCATGAGTACTTCGATGTGTGTTAGACTTAAGGCCACCCTACACTACTGAAATTTGAGGCCCAACATCATAGATATCTTGATTAATTATACTAGGCACCTAAACCGCTTAATACCATGAAGTGATCAAATCATGCAGAATGCAATTAAATTGTTAGTAGGGCATTCATACATAGGAAGGGAGGTTGGTTGATAAGAATGAGTAATAACTAAAATCACAATCAAGTATCCTAGTTTAGGAATTACAAGGCCTACAAGTTGATTAGCCTTAATCAAGCAAGAAGGGAAAAGTACTTCCTAGTTGAAAGTACCAAGCTACGAGGTCACAAGTTGACAACACCATGTAAGGATTGGTTACCCAAATATGTGATTCTTTAGTAATCTTGCACCCTGCATAGCGGCATACCTTGACTTCTAGTTATTCCTTGAGTTGCTTATCATATAGTATCACCATACATTCCATGGCATGATATATGAGAAGGATTAGTATCTTAACTCTTTACAACACACCCAGATCTATAGCTCAATTGGCAAACTAAGTGGAGATACCTCGTTTCAACACTTGAGGTCTTGGTATCGATCCCTAGTGGGGGTGGCTAACATGGAGTGTGTGAACTGACATGGGTGCTAACAAAAAAAAAACTCTTTACAACACCACGGATTGACCGTATTATATAATCTATCATCAAATTATGACAAGAATGATGATATTGAATCATGGGACACTGGAAATATGAAAATAGTAGGGGATGATGTGCCCCTTGGGTTTTGAAACCCTAAACCCCAATGGTACCTAGGGATGCCTCACCGTTAGGTCGGGTGGACACATAGGCCATGGATTTGACTCACACTGATGAGGCCAGGTTGAGAAGGGGTATGTCCAACCCGCCTTAGGGCTGAGGTGGAAAACGGGGACCGGTTTGACCCGCCGGTGAGGAGAAGTGAGAACGAGGTTCGCTACTAGTGTACACAATGGAGGTTGTAACCCCAGTGGTGGGTAGCGAGGTCAATTACTGGTGTTTGGTGCATGGGCATCAACCCTGGTGGATCCTAAATTCTGAAGTATATTGATCATAATCAAGACGATGATGTTCAAGAGTAGTGCGGTCAAGTTCGTGGTGAGAGGACTATTGGCAGATGTTTCTATGACTAGCATACATTATTTTATGCATCTCACACATGATCACCCTCCATCATTCATTAAGACATCACTTTGCATAGATTATCACTTTTGACAGTTCTTTCATTATATCTTTCATGTTAATTTATCTTGTATACTTATCATGAGGACTTTGCACTTGTCTGTGATGCCCCAACCTCAAAAACTGGGCTCACAAAATTTTCGATCACCGAATTCGGTGCCGGCAGCCTCCATAATACCCCATTCTTGGCTCCCAGCACCCATACGCTAGATTCCGATCCTGAGATCCTACAAGAAGGATTTTCAACATGAATTTGTTTGAAGATAAGCATAACCACAAGTATATCCAAATCACAAAGACAACATCATCATCACATATCCACTAATATCAAAAACCTGAGTACAATATATGTAAGGGAAATGCAAGATAAATGCCAAAAGCTCTGCCACACGCTCCTACCTCAACTCCACTGCATCATAGCATCACCTACACGCATCTATCATGCATAAGCTTATAGAAAGCTTAGAGGGTGGTGTAAGTATGTGCATAAGATAAGTGTCAAGCACACAATATATCAGAGCAAGTGGAAATACTAACAAGTCCATAAAATATCATCAACATTATCCAGGATATGCGATGCAAAGACATAATAAGCTAAATATCAGATACCGAGGATGCAATACAATATGCAATTCTAAAGAGTTACGAATACCATCAGCCTCATCTAAGCCATATAAATGCAGAAACATAGCAACTCAAAATGCCATATGTCGTGGATGTACTTCAATATGCGGTGTGAATGAAATGACCAAGCTGGAGTGTGAAGTTGGGATGATAGTACGTAGTATCGCAGGCTATGGGGTCTAGCACAAGAGACTTTTATCCAAACTAGTCACATACCTAAATTAGGATAGTCAGACTCAATGTAGTAAACTTCTGATCTCAGGTTAGTTGCTCATCCTAACCGAAATCCTAGCCATTATGAAGGTACACATAACAATTAGTTGCGCACCACCAGCCCGAGTAGAGAGTGAATGAATGAATGAATGGTTAAAATGCTGAGTATATAACTCCTGCTCAATAAGTACACATATTAGTACTGTACATCTCTGGGATTATCATTGGGGTCTAGTACACTCCAAGCTGGCTACCACCCCGACCGACCACACAGCCCAGCGAGTGGAAAAGACTTCACTACCTGCTTGCCAGTAGTATACCAGTGCCTACTCAGCTTGTCTATAGCAGACCCATTTGGGAGCTGGTCAAACTCAGCCTAACTTAAAGCCCCCTCACTCGAGAGGATAAGGCCACACCGCCTCTCAACCGACCATGACACAGTGGGAGACGCGACCTATTGGTATTCGGTACTCAGGCGCTCATGTTTTCACTCTGTCTAGACGTTGGAGCGTCTCCTAGCCTTAGAGGTTTAGGGACTTTTTACCCACGGACATCCAAAGTGCCCAGATGTTCGAGCCAAACATTTTTGGTGTTCCATTTGGCTATCTACAACATGCCTGTGAAGGCCACAACCCTGATGTCGCTAGGGGGTATAGTAATCACAATTACACAAACATGTAGATGATGCATATGGGCATGTATCATGATGTTATGCTATCGCATACTGATAATCTGTATCGATAACTAGCACCGATAATCGGCATCAATGATCGACCTCGATAAAGGGCCTAAGAGAAGGTCACAATGTGGACATTTAACCATCATTGCCCATCAATGTGGACATTTAACCAACATTGCTCTTAAGGAGTGGCCCTCATAAGGTCAAACATATAGTGGGCCCATGACCTTACATAAGGGCCTCATACACAACATAGTGGGCCACATATAATCTTAATAAGCCGCATCGCATGGGCCACATATACATCACATAGGTCTAATATACATTAAATTGGGACGCACATATGGGCCTCTCATACATGACATCGAGCCTCATCAAAGGTCACGAACACATCATAGTAGGCCTCCTCACGTGGGCCATATATACATCACAATGGGCCTTACTCATGGTCCTCAAATACATCATATTGGGCCTCATAATTGGGCCACAATTATATCATAGTGGGCCTCGCCAAATGGGTCACAAATATATCACATTAAGCCGCACATATGGGCCTCATATACGTCACAATGGGCCGCTCTCACGAGCCTAATATACATCACAATGGACTGCTCTCACGGGTCTAATACACATCACAATGGACCACAACCCATGGGCCTCATATACATCACAATGGGCCACAACCCATAGGCCTCATATACATCGCAATGGGCCACAACCCATGGACCTCAAATACATCACAATGGGCCTCATATACATTAAGTGGGCCACATCACATAGGCCTCAACAATGGGCCTTATATACATCAAGTGGGTTGTATCGGGCCGCACCAATGGGCCTCATATACATCAAGATGGGCCGCACCATCTACACCATTCATCTATTTTAGAGATCTTTTTAGAGCATTACCCAAAAATGAATCACATCAAAAGATCACATGGACCCATCGCAAATAGCAACAAAGATAGTGATTTTCACTGTTAAAAATTCACAGGGCCACCATAATGTTTATTTTCCATTTAGTCTGTTCATAAGGTCACAAAGACCTGAACCAAGAGGAAAAATAAATATCATATTGGTCCAAAACTTCTGTGACCCAGGAAGGGTTTCAATGGTATACGTTCAATCCCCTACTGCTTTTGTTGTGTGGACCACTTGTTAGTTAGACCTGTCTTATTTTTAATCTCAAGCCTTAGGATGAGCTCACCAAATGGATGGATGGTTTGGATGCAACACATACATCATGGGTGGGGTCCACATACGTGGCCCACTAGAGATTTGAATCAGCTTCATTTTTTTTATCTCAAGCCTTAAGACGAGCTCGTCCAATAGATGAACGGTTGAAGCATACCTCATGTGGGCCCCATAGTCACTGGACGGCATGGCTAAAACACATACATCAAGGTGGCATTCCACCGTCCAGATAGTTGGATGGTATGGATGCAATATACACATCAAATGAGCCCACCCGTCTGGCATATGGACGGTGTAAATGAAACACATACATCAGGGCAGGTCCCTGATCTGGACGGTATGAATGAAACATATACATCAAGGGCCCCACATCTAGATGGATGGTCTGGATTTAAAACATATCAACAGTGGGTCTCACAGAATTTGGTGACATCACTACAGCAGTTATATAGCTGGTGTATGGTAGTCCAGCCAATCCACTTCCATTAAAAGTAGGCCCCATGTGTGGGATGGGTTCCCACCATCTAAGTAATGGACGGTGTGGATATAAAACATATGTATCACATGTGGGCCCCACATGGATGAACGGTTTAGATATAAAACATACCCCGAGATCAGGGCACACAGAACTTTCTGACGTCAATACTCAACTATATGGCTAGTGTGAGGTACACCAGCCAATCATATTCATAGGTGGGTCCCACGTGGGGCCCACCATAATGTTTATTTTCCATTCCATGTGTACATAAGGTCATAAAGACCTAAATAAAGAGGAAAAACAAATTTCATATTGATCCAAAACTTCTGACTCAAAAACGGGTTTCAATGGTAAACGTTCAATCCACTGCCACTTTTGGTGGTGTGGACCACTTGAGCCCCATGTACAGCTAATTTTTGGGATATCCCAATAATTAAAAGGGGCCCATCAAATGGGCGGTGTTGATGTTCAACATGCATCATGGTGGAGCCTGTGGTGGGGCCCACCGTCCCTGCCAATTTAAGCAGCAGGACGCTGCTTACTGCAGCGTCCTCTGGACGCTAGCAGTAGCAGCGTCAACCCTATTTTTTTATGTGTGAGGTTTTTCATAGGTGGGGCCTACATCTGGGCGATCTAGTCCATCGGCTGGGTTCCTGGGCTTGGGACAAGTCCAATAAGTCCAATATTGGATATATTTTGATGCACCGAAACATCACAGTGGGCCCTAACAATTTACCACTATTAAAATAGTCTTTTTGCTGGTGTGGCCTACCAGAGAGTTGGATTGGCTTCATTTTTTGGCTCAAGGCCTAAAATGAGCTAGAAAATTGAATGGACAGCGTGGATTTAATACATACATCAAGATGGGGTCCACTTCCAGTGGACTGGAGGGCGTGCATAAAACACTCACGTCACGGTGGCCCCACATGCATGATACAGTATGATGGGCTCCACCTGGGATTTGCATCCGCCTCATTCCCAGGCCCATGACATAGGAGGCCTGGATGGACGGCGTGGGTAATACATCAAGGTGGGTCTACGTGCACATGGCCCACCTGATTTGAATCAAGCTAAAATTTGTGTTTTGCCTTCATCCAGGGCCTGTCCAGGACGGACGACCAAATGGGTTGGATGGTGGAGATTACACCCATTGATCAGGGTGGGTCACAAAATGGGAAAGAGGGAGATATAGAGAGAGAGAGAGATGATGGTTGTGGCAGGGGCCCCGCCACTATGGGCCCCTCTTGCATTACAATACATGCATGCGATCAAAGTGGGCCATTGGCCACACCTAGGGACCAAGATGGGATCCTCGCCATTGATCGGTGGGTCCCACTTGCCCTATGCAAGAAAATAAAAGGATCCACCTAAAGAACACCAACCGTAGGATCTTCTTGGTCCAATGGAATGCCAAACTCCTTGGCTCTCTCTTTGATGGAGGTTGATGAAGGTTGAAGGGCTAGGATGAGAGATCTTAGGGTAGGAAGTGGGCCACACACAAAGCTCTCTCCCCTTTTCTCTTGCTTGGACGGTCACCTCTCTTGGTGCTTGGGCAAATGAGTAGAAAATGAGAGAGAGAGAGAGGGTGGGTGATGGGTGAGTGATGGGTGTGTAAGAGATGGGATGGAAAGGTTGACTTTTGGGTGACAGAGGGATGGGTAAGTTATGGGTTGTACTTAACTTGATTGATTGATGGATTGACGTAATGTTTGGCAGAGATTCTCTCAGAATTGTAAATGCGCGGCATTTCTTCGAGATAGACACGGACCCACATCTCCTAGCCTGGGTATCGCATCGGCGCGCGAGATGCGGCGTTGGAACCGCGGCGACGGCGCGGTCACAAGGGTACAAGTCTTATGTCAAGTCGACTCAGATATACGGGCTACAACTTAGGGTCATGTGTAAATGCTGATTATAGATCGTGAGTTGCCGGAATTCAACAGGGAGGACCAGGAGAGTCTAAGGAATGGTACGGTTTAGGCTACGGGCCTTACAGTTAAGTTATAAAACTTACTTGTCTTTTAACCACTTAGGTAAAAGATCTAAAGAAGAAAAATAAGTAGCAACCGTAAGATAGGTGTCACGTCAGGGGACTGATTTAACTTTTGAAATTTTGAATTGTATATGATCTATATATGTATCTCACAGACAAATGATATACTTTCAGAATTTTATAGTACCCAGTTTACTTGTATACAGATATTACCTATCTTGTCTCTGATGTTCATCTTTTGTGAAGAATGAATGGTGAGATTTATTCCTTACATTACCTTGTCGGACGCTGGGCTTGGGACTTAGTGTGTGGGCATTGGGTACCATTCCCAGAGTTCAGCTTGTCGTGCGCCAGATTCGGTAGATATAGCGGTCGTATAAGACAAACAGGTCTAGGGTGTGACAAATTGTGTATTGTTTTCCCTTGCATTCAAGTGTTAAACTACTTTACTTAAATATGTTTTCTTCATACGTGATGATTTTAAAACCAAAGTTAAAACTATGCTTACAGGTAGTGATTTGAAGCCTAAAAGAAATCAAGATTAAGAATGAAGAATCGGAGCGGAATGATGGAGATTTGAAGATTCAAAGAGCCAAGGAAATCAAGTATTAGAGAATGCAGGAAGCGACTGAAGAACATGTGCATGCATTTGAGATTTCATAGCAAAGTTCAATTAATTAAAGTGAAGGATCGATTGATCGAGGATTCCTCGAGCAGTGATGAGCGATGGGTTCGATTAATTGCAATTCCTTCAAAAAAACATGAAAACTCATTGGACACCTTTTACCATGTTCAATCCATTGAAGTCCAGGATCAATCAATCAACAATATTCCAAAATTTGAAAATCAGTTGCTAGACATTTTTAGGAACGATCAATTAACAGCTCGATCGATCAATCAATGGTTCGCACCACTGCTAAATCTTAAGTCGGTTTGAACAATTCCTATTTAGAGAGATGTTTTTAGGCTTTTCTATATACGAATTAGGTTATGGAAAGATACTTAAAGAAGGTGAAGCTCTTCCGACACCATTATTCTTC
Organism: Magnolia sinica; assembly: GCF_029962835.1. NCBI lineage: Eukaryota > Viridiplantae > Streptophyta > Magnoliopsida > Magnoliales > Magnoliaceae > Magnolia > Magnolia sinica. Next base: position 61,602,794 of record NC_080575.1, on the reverse strand, counting down.
TTCAATCCTTCCTTCTAAGTTTGTTTTTCTTTTACTTTTGTTTAAGATGTTAGCCATGCTAGGCTAATCTCTTAGCTAAGTCTAAGGGATGAACCTCTTGATGAATTTTGTTATTTAATTCATTGTTAATTTAATTTATGAGTTTTTAAATGTTGAATTGTGATCGTTTTGATTAAATTCCTAGATTTGAGAAGGAATTGATCTATAAAATCAATTGATCTATTGTGAACTCTTGACACAATATATGCCTTTGATTCCCTACGATCAATTACCTAGATCTTCATGAGAGATCAATCTATTTGAATTTATATATCTTGTTAGATGTTTGTGATTGGATTTACAACTTTATCTTCTGATTAGAACAAATTAGAATTAGATTCTAGTTTAGTTATTAATTTGAAGGAGACGAATTGAGTTTTAGAATTTGTTAAGCCGGGATTCTAGATCCTTAGTGTTTTTAATTATTGCTTAAGTCCTCTTTTTCTTTCGTTGGATTAAAAACACAGACCGCTCGATTAGTTCTTATTGTGTTCTCAACCCAATTCCGTATGGAACGATCTCAATCTCACCAAGTTTAGACTACAACGCAGTCCTGCACTTGGGATTGTTACAATAATATGCCATTCTTTTCTTTTCTTTCTTTGTAGCTATTATCTCCTCCAAACCCACCCTAGGTTGAGACACTACGATTTACCTAGTGGTGATTTAAGAGAGTAGTGGCTTGCTAGTTGGTTTTTGACATTGTCAGTTACCAAATAGTCCAATTAGTATAAGGCTTTTTGAAATCTCAAAAATTCTTTAAAAAATCCCAAATCCTATAAAGTAGAGACTGTGTGCGAGCATGGGCAGTTGAGGTTTCCTAACCCCTTCCCTCGCCGTCATTAAGGTCCTTATCTAGAATCTCCAGTCGAAAACCTTATCTAGGAGTCATCTTAAGTTAAAAAGTCTCTAATTATCCAACCCAAGACAATTCTATGGGTCTAGCCAACCGCAAATTTTATTCCTTTCTTGGCTAGTGGCAACTCCAAGTTATTCAAACAATATCATTCTGAGTCCACACCATACCCATACAAAATCACCGCATAGGACAAGACATATCGTGAGCAAGCATACCTTAGTGGGAATGATGTCCACATGTCTCTTGTGGTGGTAACAAGAGGGAAGATGTGTTGCACTTTATACAAGATGTAAGCACAACTATGTAGGGTTGAGGTGACCACAACAAAGAAGGATTCTTCTACCGATATTTGGCACAAGTGGTTGAGTCACATTAGTGAGAAGGGCCTAAAATCCTCATCAAGAAGTTGCTCCTTCCTAAAATAAAAGGTGCACCTTTGAATAGTTACATTCATTTCTTGGTTAGGGTTTTATTTCATAAAAGTTCCCCTCAAAGGAAAATAAATATTTTGGAATTAGTTTATTTTAATGTTTGTTGGTTCTATGAAAGTGAAAACCCCTGGTGGTGCTTCTTACCTTGTTACCTTCATAGATGATACTTCTAAAAAGGTATGGGCATAGTCTTAAAGATTAAAGATCAAGTCTTGGATGTTTTTAAGCATTTCCATGCTATGGTGGAAAGGGAAATGGGTAGATCGTTGAAATGTATTCGCACAAATAATGATGGTGAATATATTGAATCATTTGAGTAATATTATAAAGACAATGAAATTCGACAGGAGCAATCCATTCCGAAGACTCCTCAGCACAATGGTGTAGTAGGAAAGATAAATTGCACTACTGTGGAAAGAATCAAATGTATGCTCTCATAGGCAAAATTACTAAGATCGTTTTGATGGAAGCAATGCACACTACATGCTATTTAATTAGTCTCTCCTTTAAATAGAGTTGTTACAGAATGGGTATGAACGAGGAGTGTTGTTTCTTATGAACACTTGAAAATATTTGGTTACCAAGCATTTGTGCATGTTTCTAAACATAAGCAATCCAAGCTTGATGATAAGGCAAAAAAATGCATTTTCTTCGATCATGTAGATTTTTTTTTTTTTTTTAAAAGGCTATAGGTTATGGGATCAAGTTGACAAAAAGGTTAATAGAAGCAGGAATGTTGTCTTCTTAAAGACCAAACAATTGATGACTTTGAAGAAGTTGAAAAGCTCCAGCCTAGTGTTGAAGATCTCATTGTATGGATATAGTTCCTCCACCCATGGCACACGATGTTCAAAGGGGAGATGTACAAGAAAGTTAGAATGATACAATCGGTGGTGGTGTTCCTACAGATAATACAAATGATGTTGAATAGGAAGAGTAAGGGGAGCAGCCCCCTTAAATGAGCGATAAGTTGACTATCAGTTGGGAAGGTCTAATGGGAGACACCAATCATCAAAGACAAACCCACCTCATGAGTACATTATACTTATGGATAGGGATAAGCTAGAGAGCTACACAGAAGTTCTAGCTAATGATTATAATGATGAGTGGTTGAAAGTTATGCAAGAAGAGATGGATTCGCTTCATAAGAACTATACTTATGATTTGGTGAAATTATCAAAGAAAAAAAAGACACTTAAGAAAAAATGGGTATTCAAGCTGAAGATTAAAGAGAAGAACTCACAATCAAGATATAAGGCAAGATTAGTTGTGAAAGAATTTGGGTAAAAGAAAGACATTTACTTTGATGAGATTTTTCGTATGTGGTGAAGATGTCATCCATTTAGGTCGTATTGGGTTTGGCTATAAGTATGAATCTAAAAATTGAGCAACTAGATGTTAAAATAGCATTCCTTCATGGTGATTTGGATGAAGATATATATATATATATATATATATATATATATATATATATATATTTCAAAGTTAAAGGGAAAGAGCATATAGTTTGCAAGCTAAACAAGAGCTTATATGGCTAAAACAAGCCCTTAGGTAATGGTACAAATAGTTTCTGATAGTGATTTTAGTATTCTTTTGCTCTATGTTGATGAGATGTTGATTGTTGGTTAAAATATTGACAAAATTGATAGTTTGAAAATGGAATTAAGAGAGTCATTTGCCATAAAGGACTTAGGACTAGCATAATAAATTTTAGGCATGAAGATTTCTCATAATAGGAAGGTTGGCAAGCTATGGTTATCATAAGAAATGTACATTGAGAAAGTGCTTAAAAGGTTCCTATGGATAAGGAAAAACCCGCTGGTTTTTCACTTACAGGCCACTTCAACTTAAGTAGTAAGTAAAATCTAAAGTGAAAAAGAAAAAAGAAGAAATGAAGAAAGTTCTACATGCATTAGCAATAGAAAGTTAGATATATATATATATATATATATATATATATATATATATATATAGAGAGAGAGAGAGAGGGGGGGGGGGGGAGAGGCATGCTCATCTGTGCATGTGCACACCTTTGCACACGTGTTATGGGTCCAAAATCCGAACGGTCCATGTGAAGCAGTGCCCCATGAAACCCCCAAGGACGAATATTCACCCTGATCCAAAACTCTGATGGGCCATAACAAAAAGAGATGAAAATCAAGGGAGGAAACTATTTTCTTTTGCCATGGCCCACCAAAGTTTTATATCAGGGTAAAATATTGGGCCATGGGATTTCATGGTGTGCTACATCATGTGGACCATTCAGATTTTGGGCTCACATCACGTGTGATGAGTTCTCAAAAAGTTTTCACAAGAACTCGTGAGAATTAGTGCGCACTTGAGCATTGGGCGGTGTGTGTGTGTGTGACATGGTGTGCACAAGGCCCAACATCGCACATATGGTTGGTGTTGTTAATAGATTTCTTATAAATTCTGACAAAGAGCACTGGTAGTTAAGTGGATTCTTAGGTTTATCAAGGGTCCATTCAAAAGGTGTGTTTATGCTTTGGAGATGATAAGTTTGTGTTAAAAGGCTACATAGATGCATATATGGTAGGAGACATTGGTTCCAGGAAGTCCACATCAGGATTTAAAAACTGAAAATTGGCCTTGACTCAGTGTCTCTAAATGATTGGCATTGATTTCTCACACTTGTGCTACATTGGCTATTTTTCATGTTTCACTCTTATCCATAGTTCAAAAATTGAAAAAATGGCCTTGACTCAATATCTAGCCAAGTCAGGTTAACACGAAGACTTAAATGAGTCTTTAATGACTCATCTCGATATTTAATGATTAAATTTAAACTATGGACGTATGTAAATTTTTTAGAAGCCAATAAATTAATTAAAATACCCAAGTAGTATACAATTGTGCAGCTAGTGCAGTTGTAGCATGTACCATCTTCTCTAAGTCTTATCAAGTTGGTGGAGTTTTCAAGCTGACTCAACAAGTCCTGATGAGATTCAACCCAGTCACACCAGTCAATGAGTTTCTACAGGATGGCTCAAAATCCCGTGGAGTCAAGTTGACTTGGTCAAGCTTTAAACTCTGCTTTTATCCTCTCCTTGCCCGTGGGCATTGCCATGGGATGGATCATCAAACCAATGTTCAACATCTCTCCAATCCTATTAAGAAATTGTCATGCTGGTTCAAATCATTAATCTAATGGGCCTCATCATGGGACATGACATGCCTACTATCTTCCATTATGGGATGATCAAGACCTCCATGAAAGTGGTTATTACTACCAACAATCTCGATTTATAAGTCCTATCACATGGTTCGGGCAATGGTGTTAGGGAGGTTTTTTATATCTCCCTTCAACTGTGTAGGACTAGCCAAAACCTAGCTTTAACTCAATTTGGGTAAAGGATTTTGACAACTCAAAATTCTATCTCAATTCTAGTCACAATTCACTTGATTTAGGATGAATTGGCCTACTTGGCCAAGTTAGGGGTGACTCATTGCCTCAAATCAAATCATGTCCGCGTCGAATCAAATCGCATCTAGTTAAGTCTAACTAGACTTGGATGAGTAGCACATGACTCGTTTCAATCTTAAAACTATTGTCAGATAGGAGAAAACTCATTGTTAAACAATCAAATGGTGGCCTTAATTGGTTTCTCAATAGGGTGAGGCCCAATTATGTTTATGGTGGGCGAAAGATTAAAGGCATGTTTTCGTTGGAAGATAAAGATGCCATTGGTGGACTGATCAACTTTTATCATAATAAAATATCGTAAAGGCTTCAAATTCTTGATCTCAAAATGGTTGGTGAGAAACTTCATAATCAATGAGATATCTTCTTTATTCACAATTACAACGATATCATCAACATAGAATCATGATGCTAGAAGAACAATTCTTGACAAAAGCAAAGTAATTAGAGACACATAGGTGGAAGGTGATATGAAGAACAGTGGAGCTAAAGCACTCAAATCAAGCCTTTAGAGATTGCTTAAGACCATATAATGCTTTCTTGAGATTACACAACACATAAATAGTTTCATGTGAGTCTTAATGAAGAAACGTATTTTTGACATCTAATTGGTGAAGAGGCCAATGTAGGTGAGTAGCAAGGGAGAGAAGCACTCGAACTAAGTTAAGTTTGGCAACATGGAAAGGTACCATAAAGTCAATTTATCATTTCTAGGTAAACTCTTTTATAATAAAGATGGCTATGTATCGAGAAATAAAATAGTTAGGATTGTGCTTTAGAGTGTAGACCCACTTGCACCTAACGGCATGCCTCCCCTCAAGAGTATTAACTAACTACCACGTGTCCTTTATTTAAGGTACTACATTTCATTGAGCATAGCAACCTTTCATTTAGAGTCCTTTATTTTGCAATTGTTGAACATATATAAATAAGTGAAATAATAAAAAGAAATGCATAGATAATTGTAACGCCCTAAAAATCGGGGGTTAAGCAAAGCTCTACTCCTGAGTTCCAACGCATCACTTATGCAACATAGATAATGATGATTGAATATTGTCCATATTAGTGCATTTAAACATGAGTGGGATTATACTAAAATAGCATATCATACTCCAGAGACATTTGAAATTTCGTAAGTGGAAGACTGTGGAAAGTATATGAAGCATATAAGTAATTGTAAGTCTCCTGAGTATGATCATGTTACCAGGTCAATTAATTACATGTAAAATTCTAAAATATACAAAATGTGTAATGTCATCTAGTCAGCATCCTAGTGATCCCCGTCGATCAGAACATGGTCTACATAGACCCACCTGATAGCTGCATATAGGAGAACTCCTCCTCATCATCATAAAAGTCCGGCTCCGCTTTGTAAGCATCGTCATTATTTGTAACTACAACAGAGTCTATTTAAAGCACCGTCCCAGAACGTGGGAATGAGTGATCAACTCAGTGGAGCTATAAAGCAAAGGTTAACATGTTATCAATTCAGTCAAGCAGTAATGATAAAGCAGTACAACACTCATGTCCTAAATACTCTTGTTAATGCAAGGATGATATGTGATAATGATGTATGCCCTCGCCTGCACTCCCTCTACGACTTCATCTCACGATCGCGGCATGCAACACTCCTACTGTGCTCAACTCCAATGCCAAAGGTAATGCAATGCGGTGCATGTGCGTGATTAGCCAATTTCTTAATTAGGCATATTCAAACAGTAGGTTTGAGAAGCTAAGGTACCTCCCTTTATATCATTAACCCAAATATTGATCTATTTAAGGTCGTTAATCCTAGTCAATCACATACGAAGAACAGTTTTAGATCGCTACGAAGCGGCTCGTCACCTCAGCGCAGGACTGGTTTATACTCGAGGTCACTACGAAAAGGATCGTCACCTTAGTGTAGTGCTAGGGTATACTCAGTGTTCGAGTTGTCGGTATCGCTACAAGTTTCGCTGGCCGGAGATAAAGATATAATATCGTTATCGCCGATAATATCGCCGATAACCGGAAATGCAGGGAAAAGGGGAAAATATGGAGAAAATGGTGGAATTTTTCAGTGAAACTTCAGGACATGCCTAAATACACATATTTATATATTCAGGAATGAAAAATTTGCAAAAAGAATGCTTTAAATTAGAAGTTTCCATTTAATGGGGGCCAAAAAAGTATGCGTTGTCGTAAGAAATCACTCAAACAGTAACCAAAATTAGTTTATATAATACAAATGCAAGCATACAACAATTAAGACATACAAAAGTAAATGAATTGAAAAAAATTACACATTTCTGCCCATGTTTCATCCCCACATAGAGTGACGAGGTGGCTCGTAATCATTGTCCGGATCCTGTGGCAGTTGAGAGTAGTACTGCTCCTCAAAATATTGGCAGTACTGTTCTCAGGTCATCCTCTGCTCATACCAATTGAGGAACTCTCTTATGTACCTCTGATAATCATCCTCCCCAAACTGTACGAGTACGCCCAGACGTGAGAATTGCGTGACATACATCGACGGCATTTCCTGAGCAGGGTACTGAGGGAACAGATCAAGTCCAACCCCGACTCCTTGATAGTATTGCTGCCAGTCATACGGGTACCCCGGATATCCTCCTGTCAAAGGGTCATGACTCGAAGAACTATCTTCCGGCTGCCTGTACCCATGGGTAGAAGAGCGTGACTGAATGTCAGAGTTGTCATGGCCATACCCATGATATCCCCCATGAGCATAAGGTGGGACAGAGGTGGAGCTCCCCTGATCTGAACTTATGTCCATAGATGACAAGCTGCGTGTGAGAGCATCAGCCGCGGCGCGTTCGACTTTCTTCTTCGAACGACGTTCGAACTTATATCTGGGCTCTGATGCTCTCGCCCTAGATGGTGGACGAGATCCATGATCCTCGTCCTGAGTGGCATGGTCAAAGCTCTGCTCCTCAGTGAACTGGCCAACGGATCGTTGACTCTGAGCCGTCCTGTACCCCCCACCACTGCCACCCCCATCCCCACTAGTACCACCTATACTAGTGCTGGTGCCTCTGTCCCCTCCCTCATCACCGTCGTCGTCGTCGTCGTCGTCGTCCCCAGGACCAGTGTCACGTGGGGGTTGAGTCTCATCATCATCACTCACTATGACTTGATGATGAGGAGGGGGCCGTGAAGATGCTTCCTCACCCTGATTGGAACGTGCTGAACGCCTCACCAAAGGATCAAATGAGTCTGTATCTGCCTTCTGTTCCTCTACTACCTGATCGACATCGATACCCAGAGCCACTGCTCCCTCGGCTACCTGTGGAGCAGGGCCTCCATCCGCATCATCTAAATCAGCTGATTTGACCCACTCATAAAGTGGGTCCTCATCATCATCACCTATCTGTGCCATGTTACCTATAGACAACAGGTCTAACGGGTCTTGATTTTCCTCCATGTCTCGGTCTACCTGCAACTGCCTCTCTCTTAACTTCATATTGTAATGGCAGTAAACGAGCTTTTGCAGCTTCTCATATGCTAGTCTGTTCCTCTTGCTGGTGTGTATGAGTGACCATGTGCTCCAATTCCTCTCACACGGTGAGGAGGATACAGTTTGTGCGAGAACATGGACTGCCAATAACTGCAATGCGGGCGTGTCGACTCCGTACATCGCCCACCACTCACCTATATATCCATGAGGAGCTTGTTTTAGTTTGAAGCTTAAACTAAAAATGTAATTACTTAATAATGTTAACATACTCACATGGCATCATCGTTTCAGTCGATGCTTTTGCTAGTGCGGATGAGAATGTACCCCTCGCATCCCTAAACCGCAACAACTGTAAACATGGATTCACAGGCGATTATTTTTAAACACCCATATTTCTAGAGGCTAAAAGGAAGAAATTTTATTACATTACCTGGTTACCAAAATCTGCTTGCGCTGTTGATTCTGGGAACAATCGTTCGAACGCCTCGTGGACAGCCAATGTCAAATCTTGATTCTCATGGAGCCGACGTTTATAATGAAATTTGGGATTCAGGTAGTATGCTGAAACCCAAATATTAGTTACTCAATTGTATTAACATGCAAACAGAAGTGATGCTTAAAGTACTTAGTTGTATCAACAAACTTACCAGCTTGGTGGAGTGGATGCTCAAAAGTCCCAATCCATCGACGATCGATGATATTAATCACCCACTGACACGAAGTGGGGATTGCAGTCATTATCCCCTGTCTCATGATTCTCATAAGTTCATACATTAACCCCATCGAAGGCCACATCTCATTATCTACGGCGCGTAGGACCTTGTACATAGGATGCAGGAAGGAAACGACGTGGTGAACTTTATCCCAGAAGGTATCGGAAAGCACTATATTTGAACAGGTCTTTGCACCCTCAGTCTTCCTCTGATTCCACTCCATGTATCTCTCGGATCTGAACAAATTTCTGAGACCCACGCAGTGCCTGTATAAGCTGTCGAGTGCAATGAAGTTCGTGGCAAATCGTGTCGCACCTAGTCTAACGATGTCCCCTCCACAACACTCACGCATTGCAGCTAACAACCATGAGTGATTATATATAAAGTTTGTCACTTTCCTCGCATCCTGGATGGTTTTCCTGACAGAATCCTTCTGGCCTATCTCCTCGAGCATTAAATCAATGCAGTGTGCCGCACACAGGGTCCAATAGAGATTGAACTTTTTCATTAATTTCTTCCCTGCCTTAACGAACGCACTGCCATTGTCCGTCACAACTTGGACAACATTCTGGGACCCAACATCTTTAATTACTCTTTTCAGGAGAGCATATATGTATTCGTGATCTTTTATTCTAGCGGATGCATCAATGGATTTGAGGAAAACCGGTTGTCCTCTACAGTACACCATGAAATTGATAATAGACAATTTCGTGGGTCCTGTCCACCCATCACACATGATTGTTACCCCATACTGCTTCCAGTTAGGCTGGAGTCCACGTACCCAAGCCTGCATCTCTTCGTGCTCCCGATCGAGGTAGACGCCAAGAATCTCCTATGGCGTGGGAGGCTTCACGCCGGGCCCGGCACGCTGTACCTCCTCAATCATATTTTTGAAGTGAGGACTGGCTGCTGCATTTGCTGGTACATGGCTCGAGATGAACCACCTAGATATAGCGCCACCCACTTTCTCCCTGAGCCCCTTACTCCACACACTTTTTAATCTTTTTTGATTAACGCCTGCGATGGGTGCATCTGGGACACGAGCGCTTTGCGTGCGTTGTAGGCCATGCCTACTGCCTCCCTCAAATCGTCTGCTGCTCCCACCAGCCTCATGTTGGGATGCCCCAAATGACGGCCTACTCTCATCAATTCGTCTTCTTTGCTCTCCCTCCCACTCTGAAGCCCGAGACTCACGAATCACTTGTCTAAAATCACTCCTTCTCGAGCCGTAACACAGTCACCGGGGTACACGATCACCTCATCGTCGTCATCATTGTGCTCGTCGATAGCACCTAGGCCCCGTCCAGTGCCTCGTAGCTCCTCCCTCATATCCCTCTCCCAATCCTTTTGCTGCAGCTTGCGTGACTTCGCTTCATTCATCACTCTTCTCATTTCCTCTCTCACTGACCTTGTTACACTTGGACAGTCTTTCACATTCTTGTATCCCCCTGCCAAATGTTCCTTTAGCCTAGACACTCCCTCACTCCGTATCACTTGGCCACAATAGTTGCATATGGCTCCATATTTATTCCCCTCCACTGGCCGTCCATGTTTCCACCCAATGTCCCTTGCTCCTCCTTTTCCCGATCCAGACGACATTTTGCTCCCTAGTAGTATACAAATTTGCAATAATCGACAAAAAAAAGTGCATCGGCTTGTATTTAGTGTAAAAATGATAGGAATATAAATCTCAGGTGGACCACACCACAGGAAAATAATAGTGATTGGATATCCACCATTAAAATAACAGTGGTCCTAAGGACCGTTGTACTGTTTACTTGACATCCAATCTGTTGATTAGGTCAACACTGCTTTTAAACTAACAGTAAATGCACAAATAAAAATAAATAAATAATGTGAGTGCAAGGTGTAATTTGAATGTGCCTGATTTATGGTGCAACTTACTATGACTCTAACATTTGCTTTGATTTTTTTTTATTTTTTTATTATTTATTATTTTTTTATAATTTTTCTATCTTAGTTACGTTGGCAGGAATGCCATATCAGGGAGAATCCCAAAAGAGCTGGGAAACCTTCGGAATCTAATCTCCTTGTAAGATATCAAAGCAAATGTTAGAGTCACACTAAGTTGCACCACTCATTGAAGTGTGTGGGCCACTTCAGGGTGTGATGATCTAAAGTGTGTGATGATCTGAACCACTCATTCGTCTTAAGGCACCATGAATTTACCATAAACGAATAATTACAATGATAGGATGATCCTAACCATGTAAGGATGTGGTGCAGAAATCATTGATTAGATTTTAGTAATTTTTGTGCACCATTGTTTTAAAGGGGAATGCCAGTATGTAGCACGTGGCAAGATCTAAAGTTAAAGTGGATCCACCATAGAAAACCGTTGTAGTAATCACAACCACCGTTGAAATATTTATAGGGTCCACTATGATGTATTTTTGAGATCCAACCTATTCATAAGTTAATATTGAGATAAATGAAGTGAAAATAGAAATATCAGCTTGATCAGAAACTTCAGTGGCCCATAAGAAGTTTTGAACGCTGGACGTCACTGTCCCCACTGTTTTCTATGGTGGGGTCCACTTGAACTTTAGATCTATCTCATTCTTTTTCTCATGTCATAAAAAAATCTCTCCAAATTAATGGGTGGTATAGATACAACACATGCATCATGGTTGGGTCCACATAGGGATCGATACCATGTGTTGAAAGGAATCGGATTGCGTACTGAGTTACTCAGTACGCTCTTATCGTCCTAAGTAAAATCTGTTGGGCCCACTGTGAATGTATGTGGTTCATCCACGCCATCCATCCGTTTTCTTAGCTCATTTAAGCAGTTGAAACCAAATTTGAAGCACATACAAAGCTCAAAGTGGACCATAGAAAAGGAAATAGTGGGAATAATGATTTCCACTGTTGAAACCTTGCTAGGCCCCAGAGTGATGTTTATTTATCATCCAACCTGTTTATAACATTAAAAAAAACATGGATTAAGGGAAAACACAAATATAAGCTTAATCCAAAACTTCAGTGGCCCTCAAGAAATTTACAATGGTAGATATTCAATTCACACTGTTTCGGTGGTGTGGTCCATTTGAGCTTTTGATATGCTTCATTTTTTGGCTTAAATCATAAAATTATATGGTAATATGAATGGAAGGAATGGATAAAATATATAAATCACGGTGGACCTAACAGAGTTTACTCAGTACGGTCAATCCGCCTCCGTGTTGAAACGGGTATCACCACTCAGGCTGCATTTTGAGCTGTGCTTCTGGGCGTCTTTGGCTACAGCTTTTATCTGTAGCCAATCCAGAAATCAGCTTCCCTCCTGATTTCAACAATATGTTCTAAGTTGGGCCCACTTTTCCCTTGCCATGCTCTGTGGGCCCCACCATGAGGTATGTATTTCATCCATGCCATCCATCTATTTTTATAAATTATTTTATGATAAGAAAAAAAAAAGGATGTATATCCCATTCTCAATTGGACCACATTAAAAGAAACAGTGTTGAATGAACTTTGACCATTAAAAACTTTTTGGGGACCATAAAGATTTTGGAACAACCTGATCTTTGTTTTTTCCCTTCATCTGAGTCTTCATGAGCTAATTAACAGATTGGATGTCAACTAAACAATACAGTGGGCCTTAGGAGGATTTAAATGGTGTATATCCAATCACTACTGTTTTCCCGTGGTGTGGTCCACCTGAGACTTAGATCTACCTCATTTTTTGAGGAAAGCTCTAAAATAATATTTAAAAATTAATGAACAGCGTGGATACAACAGATGCATCATGGTGGAGCCTATATAGCACCTGCCTGCACCAAAGTCCAAGCCGTGGTGGGTGGTGAGATTCCAACGGTGAAAGTGAAGCAACCGCTTGCATCGTCAAAGCCCACCTGTGGGTCCACCATGATTTATGTAATTTATCCACTCCGTCCATCTATTTTAACAGATAATTTTAGGTCTTGAAACTAAAAATTAAATTTATCGAAACCTCAAGTGGACCACACCATAGGAAACAGTAAGAATTGAACATTTACCGTTGAAAACATCTTGGGGGCCACAGAAGTTTTGGATCAAACTTCTATTTGTTTTTTCCCTTCATCCATGTCCGTGTGATCTTATGAACAGGTTGGATGAGAAATAAACATCACCGTGGGCCCTAGAAAATTTTTAACGGTGGATGTCATTCTTCAAACTGTTTTCAATGGTGTGGTCCACTTGATCTTTTGGTACCCTTAAGTTTTTGTCTCAACCCCTAAAATAATATAGAAAAATGGATGGACCGCATGGATGGACCAGATGCATTCTCAGTGGGCCCAACTGAGTGTGCTCAGTACGATAAAAGCGTACAGAGTAACCCGGTACGCAATCCTATTCACCCCGCGGCCCTCCCGATCCCCAATTTGGGAAAAAAACCCAAATCCCTCTCCCATTTTGAAAATTTCAAAAATTCCTTCCTTCCCACCGATTTCTCCGAGGTTTTCGACCGCAAATCTCTCTTCCTCATCACAAATTTTTTTTAAAAACCTCTATTTTCGAAGAAATCTCGGCCCGCAAGCGGCTTTCGCAGCTTGCAGAGGATTCTTCGACGGGAAAAAAAGAATTTTTTGGGGTTAAATCTTACCAGAAATGCCGATCTGCACTCGACAGCAGCTGAATCCGCGTCTTCCTCCAAATCCGGGCGAAAAAACAGGTATTTCTTTTTTTTTTGTGATTTTCTCGCCGACAACCCCCCCTTTTATCGATAAAAGTGGGTTGTTGGTTACAGTTCCCACCCGTGGTTAGTGGGAACAGCGATATATCGGACGTATTTTGAAAATACCGATAATATCGACGAGATTTCGGCGAAATCTGGAAACGAAATGAAATTTTGGGGTTTCGGTGTCGCTGCACTGGCGACACCGAAATTATCGGCGATATTTCGATAATATCGGCGACAATTTGTACATTGGGTATACTCATGATCACTATGGGCTTGTCACCTGATCATAGGCCGACAGCTCGAATACAGTCTCCCATACACCACCATATTCAGCTCATGAGGTTGGGTTGCTCATTGGTTACTACGGGGAGGCTCGTCACCCCAGCGTAGGCCGCCAGCTCGACCACGATGTCCCATATACCACCATGTTCGACTTGTGAGTCTTAGCGGATCGAGGTACCAAGCTTAAACAGGCTTTTCACTGGTGAGTTTGGTACCTTAGATTCAAGCAGTAGCGTACATACATGGTGAACATACTTTGGGCCAAACGGGTTACTTGATAAGCTCGACTAGTATGAGCGTACGTTGAATTAATCGACATGGAGTGCGTAAGCATTCCACGTGGCCTAACCACTGTCGTCAAACGACGTAAGACTCGGATTCATCGAACGTATCCGTCGTGGCTAAAACAATTCGGCCACCGGTCGTAAACCATTACCGATTGCCTGGACTACATCGTAGCCCCAAACACACTGCAACCAATAGCATTGACATGTAATAATCCAAGACAGCATGTGATAGCCAAATCCAAACATAAATCTCAGTTGAGCATTTCAACAACCACATAATACATATGTTACCACACATAGGCATTTCATCTGTAAAACACATAGTAGTCAGATAGGTTACACACAGGAAACTATAACTGTGTAAGGGAATTGAGAAACCTATCTCAACACTCTCTTTAAGTACATTATATCAAGCATTTTCTCATTCAGGCATTTTATCAAAAACTTAGACTACACATATCACATATACATGTAATATATTAGTTATAACATATATTGTGACGAGTCCTTTCACAAGGAGTTATCACACATACAACCATCATATATTTACAATTAATAATCATGGCAAACACAAATCCAAATTCCATATTCATTCAGGCATTTCAACAAACACATGGAATACATTTAAAATCAATATAATTTACATATATGCGTAATAAACGAAAAACACCATATCTAAGCATATGTGATAGCATTCAAGTTAGACATAAATCATTGCTGACATTGAAAGCCTTGAAAACCATAACCTAAACGTTTATAGTCCACACCTTTCTCCGGTAGACTCGTAACGAACTCAGTTTGAACGCTAAGTTCTCGCCTAGGCACAACGGCAACCTATAGCATGAAATAGGTTAGCTATTTCACCATTTACTCTATTTGTGTCACGCCCCAAACTCATAAACCAGACTCATAAAATTTTCGATCGCCAAATCCGGCACCGACAGCCTCCATAGTACCCCATTCTCGGCTCTCGGCGCCCATTCGCCAGGTTCCGATCCTGGGATGTTACGAGGAGGATTTTCAACACCAGTTTGATTTGTAATAACTATAACCAAAGGCATAACCCTCAAACAACAACCAAAAACTTCATCACATTTCCATTATGAAAAAATTTTATAAGTACAGTGCGCGTAAAGGCAAATACAATGATGATAGACAAAAGCTCCAAAATGATCTGCTATGTGCTCTAGCCTCAGCGCTGCTGTAATCCAACGTCACCTGCATGCAACGGTCATGCATAAGCTTATGGAAAGCTTAGAAGGTGGTGAAAGTGTGTACGTAAGGTAGTAATACAATTATGCGGTATCAGGGTAATGTGGAATATGCTGATGAATCTATGAATACCATTAGCCGTACCAAGGCTACGCAATGCAAGATATGAATGATATCGGTCATACCAAGGCCATGCAATGCGAGATGCAACTCAAGCATACAAATCCACATCTAAGTCCATATATCAATACAGTTTAAATCTGAAATATCACTGGGGTCTAGTACACTCCAAGTCAGATAGCCGCCCCATCGCGCATAACAAGGTGAGTGGAAGAGACCTCACTATCCGTTTGCTAATATCGGGCCCGACTCGTCGATAGCGGACTCATTCCTCAAGCCGGTCAAACTCAGCCTAACTTTGCCCCCTCCTCTCTGGCGGGTAAGGTCACAACCTCTTCTGACTGACCACGACACAGTGAAAAGCATGGTCATCTGGTAATTGGCACTCGGGGCTCATACACCCACTCGGTCTAGACGTTGGAGCAACCTCCTGGTACCATAAGGGTTTAGGGACTTTCACCCAGGGATATCTATAGTACCCCATGTAGAGCAAGATTTTCGGTATCTAATCCTATCAACCACGATAGGCCTGTAGAGGCTATGACCCTGATGTTGCTAGGGTGTACAGTATACATGTCATACAATGCGAGATGCATGAATCATGCAATCCAGTCATATAGCAATCATGCACGTACCGCGCGCTCATGTGGGCATCTCCCTTCACCAAGGAGTCCTATAACAATCTGCCCAATGACATGTGCTATGATCAGTCACTCATTTCATCACAAGCATACAGATGATACGCATAAGCGTGTATCATGATGTTATGTTGTCACATACTCATAATCGGTATTGATAGCCAACGTCGACCTCGATAATCGGCATCGATAATCAGGGTCGATAATCGACGTCGGCCTCGATAATCGGCACTGATAATCAGCATTGATAATCGACACCGACAATCAGCATATATAAGCAAGGCGGGGGTCCATAGATAATCAGCCGATCAACCATAGTATAAAGATCGGCACTCGGCCGTAGTTATATCAAACCCGGTAACATGGAGTCATCCATCCACGGTGAATGGGGCCCACTTATTTGGGTTAACCCACGAAGGGAATGGGCCTAACAAGGCCTAAGGGAAGGTCACAATGAGGACATCTAACCATCATTGTCCCTCAATGTGGACATCTAACCAACATTGCTCCCAAGGAGTGGCCTACATAAGGAATTCATAAACAATGTAACGGCCACACACATACATTACATTGGGCCTTGTTCATGGGCCTCACACACATCGCATCAGACTTCATATACATCAAATGGGTCGATTCAAATGAACCGAATCAATGGGCCGATGAAATGGGCGGAATCAAATGGGTCGATCAAATGGGCCAAATGCATATCAAATCGGGCCCACCCTTATGTATTTGAGATCCAACCTATTCATAAGTTAGCATAAAGATAGATGAAGTGAAAACCAAATATCAGCTTGGGTGGGAACCACTGTAGCTCGTAAGAAGTTTTAAACAGTGGATGTCACTGTACCCCATTATTATTGCAAATGGTGGGGTGCACTTGAACTTTGGATCTCACTCATTTACCCCATGCCAAAAATGATCTCACCAATGGTTGGATGGTTTGGATACAACACATGTATCATGGTGGGTCCCATAGATAAACAGCATGGATGGAACATGTGAGACCCACGAAACTTGATGCCGTGTACAGCAGCTGGAGGTGAGGTCCACTTGTTACCGTGCACAACAGCAATAGGGCAGTTGCTGCTGCCTAAACGAGGTAGAGGTGGGTCCCATGTAGGGCCCACCGTTCTATATATAACAATATATAATATAATATATACATATATATACTATATAGTAGCTGCTGCTGCGCAGCTTTCATGCATTAAATGCATTAAAGGGGGGCAGAGGTGGGTCCCACGTAGGGCCCACCACAACATGTAATATAATGTTATATTATATTATAATATACTATATAATATATATATATATATATATATTATATCCATATAGTATAATATATTAATATTATATAAAAAAAAAATTGACAACGTCCAAGGCCTGGACGGCCTGGACGGTCACATGCATTTAAGGGAGGCCCCACACGTGGGGTGGGTCCCACCGTCTAGGGATAGTGGAGGTCTCACACGCATCACGGTGTGGCCCATCTAGATGGTGGATGACGTAGGTGGGTCCCACAGACCCCACGTCTGTTCACACTTCACCATTAGCCACTCCAAGTAGGGATTCAACGCCAAGACCTCAATGTTGAAATGAGGTATCTTTCACCCAGTCTACCACTGGAGCTATGGGGCTGGGTCCCACATTGAAACGAGGTATCTCTTACTTAGCCTACCACTTGAGCTATGGATCTGGGTCTGACAGCCAAGACCTCAGCATTGAAACGATGTAACTATCACCCAGTCTACTTCCTGAGCTATGGATGGGTGTGTTAACACATCAAGGAGGGCCCCACCCACACGTATGGGGGGGCCACGTCCTAGATGGATGGATGGGATGATATACAAACATCATGGTGTGTCCCACATTGATGGGGTCCACCGGTAGATGGCATGAATAAAATACACACGTCATAGGTGGGCCATTGATCATAGGAAGAGATAGATAGAAAAAGAGAAAGGAACGTGTAGGGGAGGGACCCTGCCACTATTGGGCCCTCCCTTGAACAATACATACATCAAGTGGGTCCTACAACAAGTGGACCCTTAAATGACATAAAAAAAACAAGGATGTGGGTCCATGATCACCCACCGTCTACTCCTCTTGCTCCCTTGGCTTCCTTTGCTCCTTAGCTTCGATCCTAACGGAAGAGATGGAGTTTTAATGGTTGAGATGGGAGATGAGAGGGTAGGAAGTGGGCCACACTAAAGCTCCTCCATGAGAGCTTGGAAAGCTTGGACGTGTGGTGTTTTTAGTTGCTTAGAAATGAGCTTGAGAAATGAAAGAGAGAGGGTTGTAAAGAGAGAGAGAGAGAGAGATGTGTGATGGATGTGTAAGTGATGGGTGTGTAAGAGATTTGTTGACTTTGGGGTAGATTGTGTAAGAAGGGGTATGGGGTTGTGTAAGAACTTTTGACTTTAGGGGTTGCTTGGGGATGGGTATGAGGTGATGTGTACTTGACCCTTGATGGGATTGATTGATTGATGGATGTGACATTCGGTAGAGATTCTCTTGGGTTTTGCAACGCGCGGTGTTTTCCTTGAACTGAACGCGAGCCCTCATCTCCTGGCTTGGGTATCGCCTCGGCGTGCGAGATGCGGCATCGGAACCGCGGCGACGGTGCCGTCGCTAGGGCACAAGTCTCAGGTCAAGCCAACTCAGGTTGACGACATGCGTCTCAAGGTCACGCACAAACGTCGGATAAAGGTCGAAGGTTGCCAAAATTTGATCGGGAAGACCGTGGAAGCCTACGGAACAGTACGGTCTAGGATAAGGTTCTTACAATTTAAATCCCTAAAACAGATTAAGTTTAGGATTTCTTACCCGAAAATGAAATCGGAATCGCCGGTATAGCGACACAGAAGCGGTGGTTAAGCACATGGAGTGGTGGGATCGAATCCCATAAATGATCCCTCACTTTCTCTCTTTCCTTCTCTTTCTTCTCTCTTCTCTCTCCTAGGGTTTGAAATTCGTATGGAATGAGAGAGGGGTGGGTTAAGGCCCTTATATAGGCCCAGAACTGATGGAAATGGCCCTAGGGTCATGGTATACTTAGGTTATAGCCAAACGATAGCCATTTCAGTCCAACGGAGCACATCTGGAGGCCCCTTTTCTGCATACGGTCCGGGGGAAGTTCCCTAACATTGGATCTAGGTCAGGCTAAATTTTTGGTCCGATCGGATTTATGGATCGACCGCGGAGGACCAGTTTCAGTTCAACGGTCACCGCCACTCGATCAGTGCCACAAGTACACTGACCTGTGTTGGAAAATTTCTTTGATCCAAGGGTATAGTTGGGTCAGATTCTGACGGTCTAGAACCTTAAATTTGGCCTACAAGTGAACAGCCTAATTCACTTAAGTTTGGGTTCATTTTTTAAAAATATTCGCATTTCTCACACACTTAGCTCCGGGCTCAAGTTGTGCGTTTTTGTACACATTCGGATTTGATTTCTGAGATGGTTGTCAAGCCCAGTAAAGCGGTCATAACTGTATAGTTTTGCGTTAATCAGACTTTTGACACGTGGTCTAGGTCCGATACGGAGTTTCAAGATGCTCCCGAGAGCAACTGGGCTTTGAGATTGATCCTAGATTTTCAGGTAATGTAGCGTTAGCGATTCTAATGGTTTTGGGTCTTACAGTTCGTATAGAAAGTGGTTCAAGCTAATTCTACTGGTTGTTCAATTTAGTACTTACATAAATCGTGCCCTAATTACGACAAAATAGGGTCCTAGGGCAGTTCTACGTCCAAGGACGTCCATTGCCAAGTTGGAAAAAATCCGGGATGTTACAACAATAGAAACAAATAATCATAGGAGACCATTAACAATCGGATGAGTCGTGTTGGAATCAATTACGTAACACGTAGGAGCTATAATAGAACATTTTGGTTTATGAACGACAATGAGAAGATGAGATGTATGGATGACTTATATCTCTACAAACAAGGTAGCTAATGTTGTAGCACCAAGAGTTGTACAAAATACTTGCTTGATGTCTGTAATAGTTGTTGTTAATGTCTTGAATATGTAAACAATAGGGTCTGTCTATGCCATTGACAAAGCACTCGATGCCATCGAGCATATGTTGATGCCATTGATAGATGTTCAATGCCATCAGAAAAATCCATGTTTTGTTGCTGGAACGTTTTAGTGTTTTACTCGATGTCATTGAAGGTGTTTAATGATATCGATAGATCGTCGATGCCATTGAAGTCCCTTCCAAGGTGCCATCGAGTGAGCGCGCAGAATTGTGTAAGTACAGGATTTGTTTCCTATTTCAATTGTGATATTATATGAGGCTATATATATCGGGTGTAATCAGAATTTGGGGAGGAGAAGAGGAGTTCTAGGCTTTCTAATTCGTTCCTAATGGTTTCAAGCACATAGCTTGGGGTTGTGAAGTGGATTTGAGGCTTGTTTGAATCGGTAATCTCTATCTCTTATAATTTCTGCTTTCATGGTGCATTACTCGTCACTTTGTGTAGTGGTTTTTTTCCGAAAGAATTTTTCCACATAAAATTTGGATTGTTTGTGTTTAGAGTTGGTTATGCAATTGGTAGTACTTTGCTTGATTCAACTTTGTGTGCTTCTACAGTTCCCCAACAAGTGATGCCTAAAATCAGTAGATGAGCATAGTTAGAAGGTGACTTTAGCTAAAATATAAAACATTCTCAAGAAAACAAAAATCGCTAGAGACATACTTTTGCGTACTAATAGAATAATAACACTTTTATCCATTTTTAGTTCCAAAATATTTTATAAAATATAAAAAATCAAGCGGGGTATGAGTTTATCTCAAGAGAGACCAGTGGTGTGAAAAAACATATATATACAAACACCCCAAGTAGACTAAAACAAGTGAGAATTGGTCTTTAACAATTGGGGAGGATAACTTTTATCCAAAGACTAGGAGAACATTGGATTTATCATATATGTAGCAACTAGGATTGCTTCATCCTAATACAATTCTGGTACCGCCATTCTAGTCATCATGGACTTGGTTACCTCTAACAAATGTTAAAATTTTCATATAGCCATCTTATTTTATTAGGGATACACACGTGATGTTTCAACATCAATGCCTCAATTAATAAAAAAAATTTATATTTATAATTAATAGACCAAAAGCATTTATAACTTTTTTCAACTAGGCTTTCACATATGTAATAAAAGCTTATACCAAAAAATACCTTAGTTATGCCCTTTATGAGATAAAGTAGGTAAACTAAAATAAGAAATAAACAAAAAAATGAAATATCTAAATTTTAAAAAATAATACAAATTACGGGACCACACACATATGAACGAATAACTTAAAATGAAGAATAAATTTAATTTCATTATAATGATAAGGAGTACATATTGTTACTCCCTCGAATCTAGAATTCGATCGCGTATAATATTTGCAAGCGTGTCAAAACTGACTATGCGGTTCGATTCCAACCGAATAACTTTGACCCAAAGGGCAAGATAGGCAAATATGCTAGAATTAACAATATATGATCGAGACTTGAGAAGATTGGTCGCCTATTAAGCCACTCACAAGATGCTACTTAAAACAATTAGGCCATTATTTAAAGATAGTGTTTGTTCTCGAAGAATAGATTGCACCTTGTCTTCCTAACGAAAATACTTTCAAACATAAAAACAAACAAAAAGGAAACACTTACAATCGATTGCAGGGAGTAACTGCAAAATACCTTTTTGAAATAAGTATTGCTTGTATTACAATGAAAATTCGTCCAACATATGAGCGTAAACTTAGATTATAACTACTTATTACAACTATTAGATTACTGCTACTCTTAATGTAAGATTAGGCTACTAGTTACACTAAGAAACATAAATGACAATTTATGCTAAGTAACATAAAGGATAATTGAAAGATTAATTGATTTGATTGGGTTGGGACGAAACATTTTGCTTTCTTAAACTTATTTATTATTTATAAACCTCCTTGTGACCGTCATCCAGATGCTTCGTCCCATGTTTAGTCTATTATAACAATTGTTTCGGCACCAATCTAATCTTCCGTACTCTTTTTGGACACCCACCGCCGTGAGCACTTGATCAGTACTGTTTGTCTCTGAACCGTGTCCTCTTCTCGAGCTTCTCATTCACGCTACATCTATGAATGATGTGTAATATCCTGGTCATGGCCATCTCTAGTTACTTAAACAACTATCCAAATGTCTACACAAATCTTATTCTAAGTGGTTGTTATAGAACCCTAAAAAATAGATACAACAAAAATATGTTTAGAAAACATGTTCTAGAGCTAAACAAAAGTGTTAATCAACAAAGGGCCATCACATGAAATTGTTTGTATACGGATGCCCACCGTTAAAACCATCCAATTGTGTGTGGAGTCCATCCTGCTTTGAATATCCCATCTTATCCAGTTAGAAAATGAAGCCCACCAGGATGAGTGGACACCCAAAAATAAGGCCGATCAATACTTACGTTAGTCACACCATGTGATTTTAAAGGCATTAAAGTGACAATTTACATGGTTGGTGTGGGCCACCTGGGCTAACGACTTCCCTTTTAGGTTCTAAGAGAACACGAGGGGACATACACGATGGACGGATTGGATTTCGTGTACATCACGGTGGTCCCACACACTAGGAACCGGCCTCCCAGATTTTACCCTTTGGATGAGTACGGTACATATTCACACCCAGATCTATAACTCAACTAGCAGACTGAGTGGAGATATCTCGTTTCAGCACTTGAGGTCTTGGTATCGATCCAGTGGGGTGGGGTGGCTAACACGGAGTGTGTGTACTGACATGGGTGTAGGGTACATATTCTACTAAAAAACGTCCATCAATGAAGGGTCTGAATTTTGTAATCAATCTGATTTTGAGTGCATGACCAATCTACATTAATCCCCACTACTTTGGCGGTTGGATTTGAATCAAGTGCCACGTGTACGGTAGTGAGCCTCACCTGTATCTATCTACAACGCAGTTGATTGCTTTTAACTGTGGTCAAAAGTCTCTAGGGATTAACTAACCAACTCAACTGTACCATCCCTTTCTCTCCCTGCCGCCACACGTGATGCCCACAAAAAGCTTCCAGCTGCAACTGTCTGACATCTTTCAGCGGTACATGACGGGAGCGGATTGGATACTGAACGCTTCAGTAGCCAAAACGCTACTGAAGTGATGTGGCAAAACGCCATTGGTTACATGCAAACGGCATGTTCCTTGGTGTAAATGCTACTCCGTTAGATCCGTTAACGGATCTTTTTCCCTTTCCGCCGTGCACCACTCGGCCATAAAATCGGATGGTCATTCGGAGAAAATTCAGTTGGGTCCACTGTGAATTTATGTGATTTATCCACACCTTCCATCTATTTTTCCATTTAATTTTAGCAGTTGAGCCCAAAATTGAAGCTTGTAAAAATCTCAAGTGGACCATACCACAGGAAACAGTGGAAATAATGATTTCCACCGTTGAAACCTTTCCAGCCCCACAGTAATGTTTATTTTTCATCCAAACTGTTCAAAGGATCAAAAAACATGGATGAAGGTTAAAAACAAATATAATCTTGATCCAAAACTTTGTGGCCCCCAAAAAATTTTCAACGGTCTAAATTCAATTCACACTGTTTCCTTTGGTGTGGTCGATTTTAGCTTTTTATATGCTTAGGTTTTGAGTTAAGGCCCTGAAATTATCTTATAAAATGGATAGACAGATTAGATAAAATATATAAATCACGGTGGATCCCACACAGTTTACTTACGCAATCTGCTTCCCTTGGCCACGTACCGTTAAACTCCACATTACATTTTTTTTCCTAGACGCAGATTTCTTCCTGCGATGGGAACCCAGGCTGATGTTTGTGAGAAATATTTCCCTTCCATCCGTTTTTTTAGTTCATTTAAGGACATGATGCAAAAAATGGACCGTATCTAGAAATTCTTAAAGTTAAAATCTACCTGGGTTTGACAGTGATGTTTACAATCCATCCATACCGTTAATAACTTCATTCCTACTGGGATGAACTGAAATAAAAAATATTAGCATGACTCAAAACTTCTGTGGCCGACGAATATTTCAACTGTGAAAGTTCAATCATCACTTTTTTGACCCACTTGAGCTCTAGAAACTGTTCATTTTTGGCTTTAAGTCTGACTTGAACTCAAAAAACAGATGGACGGGTAGGATTTCTCACAAACATCATAGTGGGCCCCACCTGGTTCCCAGCGCCAAAAACTTCTTGGAATGTCTTTTGGCAGGAAATCCACGTCCGTGCTTGGGCGAGTGCGTTCACGGCCTAAACGGGAAAACATCAGCTAACGGATCTCCGTTGGAAGAGTATTTACTGAAAGGAAACAGCCGCTTGGCATCCAGCAATGGCGTTTTGCCACATCACTTCAGTAGCGTTTTGGCTACTGAAGCGTTCAGTATCCAATCCGCTCCCGTACATGACCATGTCTTCCAAAACACATTCGTACACGTGTCTCTTTAGACAGCTAAGACAGTAGCCGTTGGCAACGCCATTTTCAAATAGGAGTTATGCTATCCTCAGGACGCCTGCAAGTAAATAATTTGCCTACTCAACGCCGATTTCCTGCCTTTGTAAAGTTCCTGCAGTGGAAACCTATGTAGGCCCACTGCGATTGTTTGTAGAAATCTGACCCTTCATCCGTTTTGTGAGATCAATTTAGAGCTTTAGACCAAAAATGAAACGGATACAAGACACAAGGAGGCCACGTTAAAGGAAAAGGTAGGTATAGAAATCCCTACCGATTGAAACTTCCCTAGGTTGTGAGTGATGTTTACGTGCCATTCATGTTGCTCGTAACCTCGCTCCTATGAGAGAATGGAAAAAGCAAATATTAGCCATATTCAAAACTTATGTGGTTGTTTAATCTTCACGTTTTAGGTCTACTTGAAGTATTGAATCTAGTTCATTTTTGGCCTCATGTCTTAAAATGATCTAAAAAAAAAGTATGAACGTATAGATTTCTCACAAATACCATAGTGGGCCCAACTTAGCACAGTAACTTCCTGCAAAAGCTTTTGCAGTAAATCCACGTCCCTCATTAACCATAAATTCATTTGAATCAATCCGAACCTTCAAGACAATGGACCTCACTGTAACTTATCTATAACCCAAAAACCAGTTGTGTTAGATGGTCAAGATTTTCTTTTCATACTACAGCAGTTTAACCATATTTACAATCAATTTCGAATAGGACTCATCCACATTGGATGCAACAGTTTTAACGGTTTGGATTGAGGTATATGAGTTTCACGTGTACAATAAAGTGTGCATTTGCATGATGTATGATTGGGATGGAATCTAAGCATAACAGTCAGCCCAGGAAAGGTTTCAACGGTGGGTGTCTCGTAACGCCCACTTGAGTTTTAGATCTCCTTCGTTGTTTTTTTTTTTTTTTAAAAGCTCATTCCTAAAATACTAGGATGAAACCTATGGACGGAGTGGATATAACACAAACATGGTAGTGGCCCCAGAGTAGTTTGGGTTACACGGGAGAGGTGTTACCTCGGTTACTGGGCAGTTGCGTCTGTTCGGTACTTATCTGCGACCTCTTCCCAAGACTGTTTCTGAGGCGCTTTGCAATCTGTTCGCTCTTGCAAAAGCTCCTTTTCCAAGGTACTACTTTTTACATCTTTACCACACCAACTAGTTAGATTTTTTTCCTCCCTCACCTTCAGCTTATTTATTTATTTATATTGGACTCTAATGCAATGGATCTAGATTCTTGGTCTCCTTTTTCATACTGCAAATCTCAGAAATCCATGCTTTTATGCTTTTATTCTCTGTATATAAGCATTTTCTGCAAAACCCATCTGGGATTAGTGCTCTAGTTGACCAACATCCATGCTTCTGTGGTTTTATGGTTTTATTCTTTGCAGATAATCATTCCCTGCAAAGCCCATTTGGTATTAGTTTTTTAATTAGCTATTTAGTGACTAATCTGGTTGTTTATTTATTTTACTATGATTGTTTTTCTTCTCTTTATTATTATTATTTTATGTGTGTAATAGGTATAGAGATTTATTTTAATCATTTGATTTTGTAATATAGGGGAAAAAAATGGTTACTTGGGTCTCATTTGAGTAGGAACTTTATATCTTTCTGAGAGAATTTAGGACAATTGTTAGGACATTCTCCAGTAGTTTAGGTCAGCAAATCCCATCTGGCTTGGGTCCTTTCAGCGAAGAAGAATTTTTCTTTCTTTTGGTACTGAAAGGTTTTTGAGTGCATCTCAGCTCTGCAATGAAGATAAAACTTCTATGCCCCAGTCCATGCAGAAACGTTTGATTAGAGATCCGGTGATGGCCAATCAATTTAGATGTTTTAGGACTGTGATTTGGGTTTTTCTCAATTCTCTTTAGATCTGATCTACAACCGCCGTAGTAGCCATTTATCCTCTGCAACTTTCTCTTCTTATCATTCCATGTTTAGCTAAAACATGGTGTCGTACAAGATTTTGGATTAAGACTTGCCACTCGCTTATCAAATCATATGAGTGAGATACACGTTCCGAAAAGCTTATCAGAAAGTTAGATTTGTTTGAGAATTCTGTAGAGAGCAAGAAATGAGGTCTGTGGAGGACAAGGGATGCTCCAATTACAGACCAATTCAGGACACTTCAAGCATCAATGCTTGTAGTTTTGAGTTTCACAATGGGAACCGCACGAACAAGGGTTCTCATCATCGACAAGTCTTGGGTTCGGTCAGCAAACCGGCTCCTTCGAAGTGGGATGAAGCCCAGAGGTGGGTAGTCGACTTATCTAGTGGCAGTGATTCAAGCCATGAGAAGAATAAGCCCTGGGACACTAATGTGGATGATAGAAGGCTGGTCGGTCCAATTCGCACAAAGGGAAAGGATTCTTGTAGCAGTTTTGACGGTGGGCCAAAAATCATAAATCAAGATGAAGGGGAGATGAAGAAGGTAGACTGTAACGAGGCATTTTGTTGGGTCAATAAACCTTTGGAAGATACATTGTCAGCAATGAGATCAGTTTCTGTGAGAGATATGGGGACAGAGATGACCCCCATTGCTAGTCAAGAGCCTTCCAGAACGGGCACTCCACGCAGAGCCACAACACCAGCCATAAGGAGTCCTATTTCTTCTAGGTCATCCACTCCTGAAAGGTCCCATCAACAAGCTCAGATGCTCGAGAGCTACCAAATGGGTCTTGGGTCATTGGAGAGTAGAAGTGAGGCTATTCCTTTTGGTGGGGTAGGTTCGACTGGATGGTCAACCAGAGAGGAGCTGGATGCTTCTAACATGATTGAGAAGAATGGCTCAGAGCAAGCTAGAAAGCACAATTCTCTGGAGACCCGAGCTATTGCTTGGGATGAAGCCGAGCGTACAAAATACATGGCAAGGTGGTTCACTAGTACTTTGCCTGTCCGTCATTCTCTTCTTTCTAATTGCTTTGGTTCTTGAGTGGCCTTCTCGTTTCATATGCATCTTTAAGTAAGTTTACAAACACGCAGTGCAGCTGATCTAGTATTTGGCAACTCATGTATGCACTCACATTTTTCCAATGCACTGTGGAGGAAATACGCAATTTTCAATTGAGCAATTTGGTTTCTCCAATAAACTGTAAATGTAGGGACTGCCTTCTGGTGATCCAAGCTTTTCACTTGGTGGACACCATCGTGGATTGGAGATATCACAGTAATCTCCCCATCAGATTGTTGTAATCGTCATTTGGGCCTCAAATAAATATGGACTATTGGACTGTAATTGTCCATTTTCCGGCAACCAATCTCAGGGATAGGATCATCTGATCCCGGAGATATTTGGCTGTGGTCCATCCCATGATGTAGTCCAACAGACGAACACCTAAGGGTATCAAATGTGGGCATCAACTGAGCAGCATGTAATACCTCATCATTGTATATAAGTTATTTTCAATTATGAATTAGTTTGGGAGTAACCATGCACGTTCTTCCGTGCATCAATGGCTGTAATTTGTGCTTTTAGATTATTACTAATTGGAGAAACGGATGCGTGAAACGATGCAAGAATCATAGTGTAACGTGTTACTGTCTAATGGTCTTGCAATTTAGATCGTATGCAAGATCTATAGACATGTATTTGTTTCATATTTATATGTCTGTGCTAGGGGTGCAACTCAGGCGGGTTGGATTGGGTTGAGGGTCAACCTGAGCCCAACCTGACCTCAATAGGACCCAACCCGCAACCTGATCTGGCCCAAATTCCAACCCAAGGTGCCCAACCAGAATTTCTCTATACTTGACCTGATCCAACCTGACTGAACCCAGCCAGTATTTGGCTATTTGCTCAACCTGAACTCAACCCAATATCAAACCAGTTGGCGTTTCCAACCTGAACCTAACCCAACCTGACACGAACTCGGGTTGGGTCAATTAGGTTCAGGTTGACCTGAAACCAAGTTGCAGCTGCAGCCTATGCTAGTCGGCTAATTGTAATGTGTCTTATAATACATTTCTAGCTTAACTGATAGAAAATAGTTGTATTTCTTCTTCATCTGTAGAATGCCCTTGCAAGGGAAGATTTGTTATAGCATTGAGCTTCGATGGCCATTCCCCAAACTACATAATATGTTTCTCTTAAATTTCTGCAATGCATATATTCAGATATAAACGTGAAGAGGTGAAGATACAAGCCTGGGAAAATCATGAGGAAAGAAAAGCTGAAATGGAAATGAAGAGGATCGAGGTACTAGTGTAAACCATTTTCATGTTTTCTCCATTCTATTCCTCTCTTAAATACATCATTGTTTCTGCTGTGGGCATGCAACTATTTTCAGCAACTCTTCCCACAATTTTCATTAGATCGTTGCTCCAAATTAGTCATAGATTTCTCTTCCGAAGAAGTTATTGTATGAACAAGTCCCAACTCCTAACCATTCCTATGATCATACGGAGGCAATAGTTGTGGATGGTCACCATGATTCTTGGGGGCAGTTACATGCATTTGATTTAGAAACCCTCCATGGAGAATATAATCCCCAACATAGAGAGGTAAAGCCTCTGTGGAGAATATAATCCCCAACATAGAGAGGTATTTGCACAAAAAGGGTATTTGCTTATTCACCTAGCAAAGGTAAAGTTGCATTTGGATGGAGTGTCGAATTGGATTGCAATTATTAGTCGAAGAACTGGAATAACAAAATTGTGACTAGCAACCGAATTGAATTCTGGGCTTGATATTGAATTTCATTACCTTCAAACTTGAGTTGAATAAATGCAAATGTTGAAATCTAAGTCATTTTCCTTTTCTTTTTTTTTTCTTTTTTTCCTGAGATGTAACAACATTTATTAGAAGACCTGCTGACACGAGAAAAGAATACAAAGGAAAGAAAAGAAAGAAAAAAGAGAATCAGGCACAATAAAAAGAACCTAAACAAGGGGGGCCCATTCCATCAGAAACCAATTGACCCTACAATAACTTCATTCATCGAGCAACACTTATTGGAGAAGCATCTATTCTTTTGTTCCTTCCAAATTGCCCAAAAAATGGCCATGATAAGGAGCCTCCATATCACTTTACCATCTTTGCCCGGTCCTCCCCCATGCCACATCCAAAGGAGATCCTCTATTGACTTCGGCATAACCCAAGACATCCTCATTGCCACGAAGCAGCAGTCCCACACCCCTCAAGCAAAGAAACAATGAATAAACAAGTGGTCGATAGATTCCTCTTCACTCATACACATCAAGCAATTGTTAGGAAGGATGAGGGATCTCCGTTGGAGATTGTCATCATTAGAACTCCCGTCCTTCCCACTAACCAGACAAAGACCACCACTCTAGGAGCCCCATAGGACCCTTTTTTGAAAGGATGAGATATACTGGAACCTCTCGCTGTATTATGAAGAGTGGAGAAAAAAATACCGCATAGAAAAAATCTTGGAAGAGTGGTTTTTCCCATTTAATCTTTGATCAAACTGAATGTTTGCAATTCAATTCACTCGTGCTTCCAAACACAACCAAAATAATGTGTGGGACCTGCTATGTCTAAACACAATAGAACAAAAGGGGTCTTTCGAAAATCCAATTGAATACATTGAGCCAACAATCCTTGTTGTGATAATTCCAAATTTCACACTTAATTAAAACAATATACCTGAATGGAAGCCATTCTTGTTGAAGTCAATGACGATGTTGTACTTTGATCTTCCGCGCCTTCCATCCTTCTAGAAACTTGAGATGGGATGATTGGTTTTCTTGTACGTGTAGTTTAGGGACCTAATACTTGTATTTATAGAAAAGAAATCTGGAGTAGTTCAACCTATCACAACTCCTTCTCAAAAATAGGAGTCCATGTCTTTGCAACATGTTTCACTGAAATACTCTAGAATCCATGTCTACCTGAAGTACTCTGGATACATGGTTGAGTCAAAGCACGCCACCCGTTATGTGTATGAACCGATCACAACTTTACAAGGCCCCCAGTATGCTCAGCCCAAATATCCAACAGTCAATAGGTTTGATCAATGTGAGCCATTGATCATGTAGGCCCACCAAATAAAATTCTCATAGGACCGGCCCTTGACTCTCTAGCTTGCATGACCCCAGTGGTAAGAGTTATTGAGGCATGCCAAGAATTGGCATGTATCCCCCCAAAATGACTACTGAATTACTTTCAATTTACCCATGAAAATGCTATCATTTCTTTGAAGTGTTTATCATTGGCTCCAATGTTTTGATTGCTATTTAAGAGATGCTCTATTAATATGGGATTTTCAATAACAATTGTAGAATGCTATTCCAATACTTTTCTG
Organism: Magnolia sinica; assembly: GCF_029962835.1. Taxonomy (NCBI): domain Eukaryota; kingdom Viridiplantae; phylum Streptophyta; class Magnoliopsida; order Magnoliales; family Magnoliaceae; genus Magnolia; species Magnolia sinica. Next base: position 61,571,855 of record NC_080575.1, on the reverse strand, counting down.
CTTTTGGTTATCTTCCATTTTTGAGGAATCCAAAACAGAGGATTCTGTGAAAGAATAGTAGAAAATCAATGTCCTAATGAATACATTAAACTCAATTTGTGCACCTGAAAAGACATGAAAACTTCAAGGAAAAATAAATAGTTATGAAATTCAACAGCTAGCCATAGAGTTTTCTCTGCAATGAATTGTGGGAAAACACAGAAGAATGCAAGAATTGGCATGTATATCCCCAAAATGACAACTGAATTAGTTTCAATTTTCCCATAAAAATGCTGTCATTTCTTTTTTATGTGTATATCATTGGCTCCAATGTTTTGATTGCTATTTAAGAGAAGCTCTATTAATATGGGATTTTTAACAACCTCAACAACCGTTGTAGAATGCTAGTCCAATACTTTTCTGCTTTTGGTTATCTTCCATTTTGAGGATCCAAAACAGAGGATTCTGTGAAAGAATAGAAGAAAATCAATGTCCTAATGAATACATTAAACTCAATTTGTGCATCCGAAAAGACATGAAAAATTATCAAGGAAAAATAAAAACAGTAATGAAATTCAACAGCCAGCCATAGAGTTTTCTCTGCAATGTATTGTCGGAAAACACGGAAGAATGCAATGAACTCTGTGAGGTAACGATAGGAACCCATGTTGAAAGAAGGCAATGAAGGAAAAGGAAAGAAGAAAGACACTCAACAGGTATTAAATCCTATTCAATAAAATTATCCACAAACCCTCTCTCTTGAATCTCTGTCTCTCTCTTTTCTTGTCTCTCACCTCTCTGTTCTCTGCTACACAAAATCCACACCAGACATCCTACATCTAGCCTCTCTCTCTAGAAGAAAGTGTCTTTCCACTTTCAGCCAGCGCTAGTGAGCTCGAAAGGAAGCAACATTCCTATCTTACCCCATCTCACTATCTAGTCACCTTGAGCTCATTATTTCTCCTCTTTTTTGCATTGTGATCAATGCGAGCGGCACAATGGATATTCATTGAAATGCCTAAGAGATGAGGGAGATGCCGTTAGGCTGGTGATCGCCGATGTGACTGTTTTATCTACAAGCACTAGCAAGAGATTTAAGGACCTTTGGATTCTCAGATATATATTTGACATCACATGACTGCCTCATTTATATCCATCAGGCCCAACTGATGCTCGGATTTTCTGCAACATACATAGAGAAACGGCCATCAAAACTTTGACATTTTTGTTTCTCAATGGGGATATGGATAAGCTCAAGGTTGAGAACGTAACAAGATTTAGAGAAGATTTAGTAGATGCTATATTGGCCATAGACATGTACTACATGTGTGCTAACAGGCCTGGTAATGCAGGGGCATTTTCACACCGGGCTCGAGTGGGGTAGCCTGTGGGATGTAGGGACACACTCGGGGCGGGCGGCCCGTGTGAGGCGGGTGGCTCATGTAAGGGGGGCCCCACTCGTGTGAGGCGGTACCCATGTGATGTGGGGCCCACGAGGGGGGTTCGGCTAAGGTCCTAACCAGTGTTCGAAGTATCGGTATCGCTACAAGTTTCGCTGGCCAGGGATACAGAAACAATATCGATATCGCCGATAATATTGCTGATAACCGGAAATGCAGGGAAACATGGGTAAAACAATGGAATTTTCAGCGAAACTTCAGGAGATGTTAAAATGGACATATTTGCATATTTAGAAATTAAAGAAAACAAAAATGTAAAAAGAATGCATTCATAAAAAGTTTCCATTTAATGGGGCCTTAAAAGCATGTGTTGTTGTAAGAAATCAGTCCAACCATCCCATCTGACCTATTAACCATCCAACCTTCCATCCAAACATCCATCGATATTGCAAAATATCAACAATGCATGATATTTCACCAAGAAATCATTAACAAGTGGAAAGGAAATGATAGATTGTGGTCTCAATATCGTGTAAGCTGCGATATCGATAATCGATATCGATAATATCAAGATATTATCAATGACAAATTGGACACTACATACAACCATGTGCCCATAAAAAATTGAAATAAAAATTTACTATTGAAATATCCAATGTTTTAAATATCGTTATCACGTAATGTATCGCACCCTTGGGATACGGATAAATATCGTTTATCACATGGAATATATAGGTTGTATCATATAATGTATCATTGTTGTTGGGAAACATGGGAACATTGGGAAATTGGTTGAATTTTTCAATGAAACTTCAGGGATTGTTTTCATTGAAAAAGACATCAGTACACATTTAGAAATCAAAACATTACAAAAAAACATGTATGTAATAGGGGTTTCCTTTGTATGGGGTCCTAATATATGTTCTTTCCAACTGATGGAAGTATATTCAAAGTCTATTCATATAATTTATAAATGTAAGAAGACATGTATGGAAACACAAGCAATACATTCAAAAGCAAAAGAAGAATCACTCGATCAGGTTACATATATGTTTAATTTTGTTTTTGGATACAAAGATTGCAATTGATTTGTAAGAAATTAAGAAATTTTATTTTTTCTCAATTTTCCGCAACTTGACCCATCTCCCCCATATCTTGAAATCGAAGTTCCAAATCCATAATTTTTCATGGAAAACATGAAGAATCATAGATTTGTAACCATTTGACACTAGTTTAACTTGATTTACAACAAAAACATGGATCGAAAATTGAAAATGCTCACTGGATCGAATGGGTGGGATATATCGACACTACCTATGTGTTTCGTATCGCACGGGTGGGATACAAGATATATTGTAGGATATATCAGCTGATATCGTCGATATTTAAAACATTGAAAATATCGTTGATACACTCTCGGATATTGTTTTATTAAGATTAACCCTAATACAATAATATGGTGTCCTGAGGGAGCACCTAATAGATAGATACACACATTATCTCTAACTCTTACAAACTGCTATCTCTAACAATCTTTCCTATACAAATAACAAGGCTCTGATATCTACCACATATAGAGTTCTTCAAATCTAGAAGAGAAGGGAAAAATAGTAGAAGAAGAAGAAGAAAAGAAAATGTTTAACAATAAATGATTTTTTTTTTTTTTTTAATTTTTTCTTCTCTACAAACCTGCTATCCTGACTTTTCTTTTTCTTTTTCTTTTTGTTTTTTCCTCATTGCCCCTAATACCCTACACCACATAATCCACACAAAACATATCTGTCCAGATTCTTTTATAAAAAGAGTTCCTTACTAATATGATTCAACCAGCCAGTTCTAACTTATCATCTTTATTTTACCCCCACATCATTATTCCATATCCTAAACTTATCAACTTTCCAAATGCAATGAGTCCTCACTTAGCAATGACTCTCAACCACCTAAAAAGAAATTAGAAGAAAAAAAAAAAAAAACAACAAATAAGAAGTGCCATCAACATTAGATAAATTTCTCTGTGATTCCTAGACAAAGATAGAGATTCAACCGAAGTATGACACATGACGATCCATCGCATAAGTTTTGCATCATGTTCATAATCATGAAATATAATTTGGTTCGACCACGATTCCCTAGATGGTTCAATATTTCAACAATCGAAGGCAATTTGCTCAGATCATACCAATAGAAAACTCGTCATAAAGATGACTATTTCTCAAAGCCACTCTACATTCACCCCTACCGATTTCATGTCATTATTTTAGATGGTGATAATAGAATGCTTTCTTATAAAACAAGCACATTATCATTTGCAGATGAAGGCTGAAAGACTGAAATCTCGTGCACAAGAGAAGCTGGCAAACAAACTAGCAGCAACACGAAGAATAGCAGAAGAGAGGCGGGCAAATGCTGCATCCAAACTAAATGAGCAGGCCATGAGGACTTCCGAAAGAGCAGACTATATTCGGAGGACTGGACATTTGCAGTCTTCCTTCTACTTCAAGATGCCATCACTCTGCTGGTAAGAACAATGCAATGTAGTTCCCGTAATTTCAGTTGATTTTCGTGGCCGCATTTATTTCCAGTGTTTACTTTTGCTCCACCACTTAAATAGTAAATCAATAGTTTTCTTCAGTGACAAGATGCAAGATGCATTTATGTGTTGGTGCATTTTCTCATTACATTCCCTCAGCAAATGCTCCATCAACTTCTTGGCAAGAGCCCTAAAAAATGTTTTTCTTTTAGTTCCGGCACGCCTCTACTTGTGAAAATGCCTCCGTATGTATGATTTTGGGAATAATCAAGACAAACCAATAAATATCTAATGAAAATGGAAGTAAACGAATAAAATAAATTTAGGGGTCTATTTCTACTAAGATTGAAGAAATGGAATCATATTGATATTTGGATTTGATTGTTAGTATTCATTTTATATTTGTTCAAGAGGTAAAGGAGGAGAAATGAATACATAGTGGCAGATACATTGGTTATTTGTAGTTCTCCAAAAGCCATAGAATATGCCAAACGAATCAAATTGATACCTTAAAGTTTACTTTTGCATTGAAAAATGAGATATCAAGGGTTAAAATAATTGAAGTTTGAAATGGTGAAAGTAAAAGGGAGAATAGAGAAAGGGTAAGTGCCTGTTTGGATGCTTGAAATACCACAGTCATGTGGTGTAAAACTCACATCATTACTTATTGTGGCTGATTAGATAAAACTAGTTGTCAAATCCTTGTAATCCTTAGGAATTACCACTGACTTGGATGGGTGAAGTGCATTGACTTGGCATAGTTTCATGGGCCCCACCATGATGTATGTGTATACACACTGTCTATCCATCTTGTGAGATCAGTTTATGGAAAGAGACAAAAAATGAGGAACATCCAAAGTGGAAATTGACCACGCCACAAAAAGCAGTGGGCATGGAACGCCTACCATTAAAAACTTCCTGTGGTCCACAGAAGTGTTGGATGAAGCTGATCTTTGTGTTTTAATCATCTAGGTCTGTGTGACCTCATGAACTGGTTGGATGGAAAATAAACATCATGGTAGGCCATAAGAAGGTTTCAACAGTGGGCTTCATTGTACCACTGCTTTCTGTGGTGTGGTCCGCCCGAGCTTTGGATCTTTCTCATTTTTGGAGTCATGACCTAAAGTGATATTGCAAAATGGATGGACAGTATGGATATAACAGATATTGGACAAGTTATATCCACATGTATCTAATCACGGTGAGTACTTTACATGCATATCTAAGTCGAAATTTAAAGCTGCCAGAGTGGTATTATGTACGGCTTTACTTCCGACTATCATGGTAGTGATAATCATTACCCATTTACAGAACACTACTGATGCAGGACGTGAAATTCAAATATGATGTGCAAGATTTTCAGGCTTTAGATCACGTTAGTTTAGAAATAATTACACAAAATTCTATATCCCACGCAAAAGTTCAAGCATTCAATCAAGGAGAATCTATGCAGACCAAGGCCTACACAAGATAGGGCTGGATCAATCAAAGTTATAGACCGAACAATAATCAGAAAAGGGAAATTCATCCACACATGCACAAAAATAATTCCCTAATCTAAGGGGTTCACAGATTTCAATTCGGGGAACCCTAAGGTTGAAGAAATAACATAAAATTAGGGATTTGAGTAATTTAGGGTTAGGGTTAGGGATTTGGAGTGAAAGAAGGGTGAAAGAGAGGAGAGACGAACCAGAGAAACGTCACACGCATGGACAACGGTGAAGGCCTAGACGCACGTACGTTGGAGGTGTCCCACACGTGTGTGGGGCCTACAAATCAGAAAGCGGCCAGCTTAGCCCTGGTCGGCCAGGGGTGGGCCACAAAACCTCCAAATTTCAGCTTGATTCGATGCACGGTTTGTGCGTGGTGCTTCGTAGAAATTCCAGCCCTCCTTCAGGGCCAGATTCTGTAAATCTGCTATAGAGAGAAAAACAGCTGCAATAGAGGATGGATTTGAAGCGTGGATGATTGTAGGAGAAGATAAATATGAATGATAGAAGGTGGAAGCGAATCGGGATAGGTGTGGCTTTGCACCACGGTAGTCAGCCCTTCGAGGAAGGAAGGGTTTCACACCCAATTGAATCTCCACACCTCAAAAATTTAGAGGAGTAGAAAAAAGCAGAAATTTTATTAATCTTCCATAATTTAAAAAAAAAGACTACAAGGGGTGCCTATTTATAATAAAACCCTATACCCTAAAACTCGTGCTATATGTGCAACCTATTACTTGGAGATGAAGTAATAAAAAATAACAACTAATTAAAACAATCTAAACCATTTATGATATTCTTAATAACAATAATAAGCAAAATTCAAAGTACTAGATTAATTAGAATAGTGGACCACGATCATGAGAACCCATGGCGGGATTCTCATGACTATTGGGTCCACTCCAACGAACCAAAACGCAACACTCTAACTAGGATGCCCTTCCTGAACATCATCATTGATCCAAATCAATGGTGGGGCCCTCCTTGCGTACGTGCGTAGGGGGGGCGTGCATATGCACGTGATGTCCCCATCAACTCTCTCCGGCTGCGAAGATTTCACCACTGGCGAAACAAAACTCCTGAACTGCTCCAAAATGTCAAGATCAAGTCTCCAAAGCTCCTCCTTAGTGAGTCACGTACTGTCTGAAGCTGGGCGTGACTTCCACTTAACCAAGTACTTCTAAAACCCGCTTTCCGACGTTGATACTATCTGATGCTCCAGAATATCCTCTATTTCCTTTCTATGTGTGGGAAGGTTAGGTATGGGAGGTAGAGGCTAGGAAGAGGCCATGAATCAAGGGACATATCTGGGGAATCAGGATGGTTGGGCAAAGGCGGACAAAGTATCAGTAGTCCCCTGAAAAGTAACTAGATCCTCCACATTAAATGTGGAACTAATTCTCATAGAAAGTGGAAGATCTACCACATAAGCATTGAGACCGTTTCATTTTATAATTTTGAAGGGTTCAGCACTACGCGCGTGTAATTTACGAGCACCCCCCTGAGGATACCGTTTGGGCCTAATGCGGACCATTACAGAGTCCCCTACATTGAATTCCTTTAAACGTTTATGCTAGTCTGTAGAAAATTTGTAATGTTCATTACTAGTAATGATCTTTCGCCTGATTTCGTGATGCAATGAATGAATGTGATGCGCCAAGGACTCTGCAGACTTTGATGGCCTATGAGATAGTGACATAGGGACAAGATCAATAGGCTTCCTAGGCTTATAACTAATAACAACTTCAACAGGACTTAGACCTGTGGACCTATTGACAAAACTATTGAACGTAAACTCGGCTATAGGTAATACGGTGCAGACTCTGATGGCTTATGGGACAGTGACATAGGGATAAGATCAATAGGCTTCCTAGGCTTATAACCAGTAATGACTTCAAAAGGACTTAGACTTGTGGACCTATTAATAGAACTATTGAACGCAAACTTGGCTATAGGTAATACAGTGTCCCATGTACCGGTGTGCTCCCCTACTAAACATCTGTGCAAACTCCCTAGGCTCCTATTAACCACCTCAGTCTAACCATTGGTTTGAGGGTGGTAGGCAGAAGAAAATTGGAGCCTAGTATTCATCATGTGTCATAGTGTCTTCCAAAAGTAACTCATGAATCGCACGTCACGATCAGACACTATGGTTTTTGGTAACCCATGTAGTTTGACGACCTCACCAAAGAACAGCTTGTCCACAAGAGATGCTTCGGAGGTCTTAAAACAAGGAATGAAGTGGGCCATTTTAGAAAAAGATCCACGACAACAAATATGGAATTGTGTTTTCGAATAGTCTTGGGGAGTCCAAGCATGAAGTCCATACTGATGTCCTGCCGAGGGATGAATGGAACTGGCAAAAGTGTGTATAATCCTGTATTTTACTTTTTCTGCTTTGCCAATTGACAAGTATGACATTGCCCTATAATTTTGGTCACATCATACTTAAGGCTTGGCCAATGAAACCTATCCTCCACTAGGGCAATGGTCTTGTCTCGACCGAAATAACTCGCGACCACTGCTGAATGTAACTCTCAAACAAGAAAATCACGGAGAGAGGTACGAGGTATGCATAAACGGTCACTCTTAAAGAAATATCTGTCTAAAATCAAATACTCACTGCTAGCCCCTAATGGACTCTCTAACAACGATGCGTATACAACTCCAAAACCTGGACACTCAGAATAATCTTCTTTGATGCGCTCGAGGCCCGTGACTTCGACACTCATAGAATTGAGTAATGCGACTCGACGACTCAACGCGTCGACAGGCTTATTCTCTACATCGGCCTTGTACTTAAGCACAAAAGTGTACTCTTGAAGGAACTGAACCCGCTTGGCATACCTAGGGTTTAATTTCTTCTAAAAGTTCAAATATCTCAAGGCCTCGTGATCTGAGAATAAGACGAATTTTTGCGAGAATAGGTAATGACGTCAATGGCGCAGTGATTGCACTACCGCATAGAACTCTGTCATTGGTGGAATATTTTTGTTTTGCCGCATTTAGTTTCTCACTAAAAAAAGAGACATAGTGTCCTTCCTAACTAAGTACTCCTATGCCGATTCCTGATGCGTCACATGCGAGTTCAAAAACTTTTGAAAAATTCAGAAATCGCATGACTAGAGCTTCGGTCATCTTGACCTTTATCTCCTTGAAAGCCTTTAAGGCTGCCTTTGTCCATTGAAACTCTCCTTCTTTTTTTTTTTTGCAATCCGTGATGGGAACCATAATAGAACTGAAGCCTCGAATGAACCGTCTATAGAAAATGGCTAAGCCGTGAAAGCTGTGTACCTCATGAATATTACGAGGTTCAGGCCAATTGACGATGGCCTTGACCTTCTCGGGATTTGCTGATAGGCCCTCAGCTGACACAATAAAATCTGAGAAGATAACACTACTATACAAAAACGCACACTTCTTTAGGTTGGCGTACAATTTCTCGACTCTAAGGATCCCACAAACCTGCCTCAAATGGTTGAGGTGTTGTTCCTTGGTCATGCTATAAATCAAGATATCATCAAAGTGTACGACCAGGAACTTCCCGATGAAGGGCCTCAACACTTAGGTCATCACACGCATGAAAGCGCTTGGGGTGTTAGTTAACCCAAAAGGCATAACTAGTCACTCATATAGCCCATCCTTCATCTTGAAGGCCATCTTCCACTCATCACCAGGGCGTACACGGATTTGGTGATAACCACTTTTGAGGTCAATTTTCGAAAAGATAGTAGCATTGGCCATCATATCCAACATGTAATCAAGACATGGTATGGGAAACCGATACTTGATTGTGATTTCGTTGATGGCCCTACTATCAATACACATCCTCCATGTACCATCCTTCTTAGATGTAAGAAGGGCAGGTACGGCACACGGGCTTATGTTCTCTTGAATGAAACCCTTTTCTAGGAGCTCATCAATCTGTCTCTTCAACTCTATATGCTCCTTTGGGTTCATTCTGTAATGAGGGAGGTTTGGTAGAGTCACCCCAGGAACTAAATCAATGGCATGCTGTATATCCCTCATAGGGGGAAGCTCATTCAGTAGATCATTAGGAAAGACATCACAAAACTCATGCACTACCTGAATGGCCTCAGTGGGTAACTCTACACTAGCCTCTGGTATACTTTCCCTTATCACAAGGGCGTATATCATTAAGTCCGCTTCAGTTTCTCGCTCAAAGTCTTTGGCATTTAGAATATGGGGAGACTTGAACTTGGACTTTGACTCCTTCAATTCTTTTGAACCGCTCACACCACTCTGCGTGGTGGACTCCTTTCCAATAGTGTTCTTAGGTGGAAGTGGATTTAACTTGACTTTTTTGCCCTCAAACCAGAATGTACACATATTCGAATGGCCAAATATGGTGACATCTCTATCATAGAGCCAAGGTCTACCTAGAATGATATGACCCACATCCATGGGAACAACATCACATCAAAGTGTCTTTATAAGATCCAAACTGAATAGGAACAAGACAACGGTGCGAGACTGAAATGGAAGTTTTATCAACCTAGGACACTTTATAGGGTTGAGGATGGGCTTCAAGCTTCAAGCCCAAACGGTTTACAGTGCTAGTTGATGGCACGTTGGCACAACTACCACTATCCATGATCATCTTACAATTCTTTTTCCCCATATTTTACATAACTATAGAAGATCGTGTTGCGACACCAATCGTTAGTGTTCTTGGCTTGAGCAAGGGCACAACGCACAACTGCGAGGGTCGCAGACTCTTGTGCTTCCTCTTCCTCATCACTAGGGCTTTCTATTGGCTCATATTCTTCCTCTTCGTCATCACTCTTTGGGAGCACTACTTCTATTTGCCCATCAATAAGGAGCACTTTGGTGCCCTCTTTCGTGCCGCACTGGTGGGCAAAGTGACCAAACCCTTGACGCCTAAAATACCTAGTTGCTCCACTCTTACGTGAGGTAGACCCGATAACTTCCTTACCCTTATCATCCTTGGGTCTGGGCTGAAAATTACTGGAAGGTTTGCTTTGGTGTCCAGTGTTAGGCTTAGCCCCAGAAGGGCTGGCGTTAGCACCAGAATCACGAAACTCAAATTGCCTTCCCACAGATGCTTTGAGGTATTGCTCAACCTCCAACACTACTTGATACAACTGTTCAATAGTGTCTATGTCTTTGGCGAGCAATTCTCTCCTAATGTTAGAATGAAGGCCCATTTTAAATCGAGCAAGGTGAGTACGGGATCCTCATCAACTTCACACTTAGTCAAGTACTCTTCGAACTTCTCAATGTATTCCGCCACACTCATGGAACTTTGTTGAAGAGACTGCCATTTCTCAATCAACCGTAAATGACAAGAGAAAGGGAGGTACTTCTCCTTAAGTGTTTCTTTCATTTCTCCCCAATGAACCATTAGGAGCTTCCTCGCTCTTTCTTTCTTTCACTATACAGTAGCCCAAAATCTCTTTGCTTGGCCCACAAGCTTCATCTTGGTGAATTGGACTCAACGAGCATCCGACATGTCAAACCACTCAAAATAGTGGTCCATATTTGCCAGCCAGTGTAAAAAGGCTTTAGGGTCCAAGTGGCTATTAAACGTAGGGGCATCTACTCTAACTCTCTTGAGGAGTTGTGCATCTGGGTCATATTAATCATGATGTCCCTCGCGGGGTGGGTGCACGGGTGCACGCCCATGACTAATGCCATGGCCACCTCCATTCCTTGGTCTATCCTCCTAACCACCTGCCTGCGATTGGGCATCTTCCCCAATGGTTAGGTTTGCCTCGGCAGAGGTCTCTAGTTGGGTAACACACACATTAAACTGCTTAAAGTGTTGGTTCATACATTGTTCAAAGCGCTTACCCAAAGACTCAAACTCTTGGGTTAGCTTGTTCATTGACTTTTGCAATTGCTCCATGTTAGTGTAGGGTGCAAGCTAAAACCACGACCCATACGTGTGGGCATACAACTACTAACTCAACTTAAGGACATTCTAATACGACTATATGCGCCTAGATGGGACTAAATGCTCCTATAGGACTATATGGGGGAAACGACACGATACTACTCAATCTCCAGTAACTTATCTGCCCAAAGAATCTGTCAACAGAAAATCCATCAAAGAGATATGGGGATTTCCTGATAGCAGAAAATTCAGCAGCTTATATCAAGAATTATGGACCTCTAAACAGCTCTATATGATGATATTTGATGCATAATGGACATAGATAAACTAAACCCTAAACATGCAATGCATTACCCTATAAAAACTTTGTGCTTTGATACCAAATTTGATGCAGGACATGAAATTCAAATATGATGTGCAAAATTTTCAAGCTTTATATCACGTTAGTTCAGAAACAATTACACAAAATCTCATATCCCACACAAAAGTTCAAACATTCAATCAAGGGGAATCTATGCAGGCCCAGGCCTATACAAGCTAGGGTTGGATCAATCAAAATTATAGACTAAACAATAATCAGCGAAGGGTAAATTCGTCCACACATGCACAAAAATAATTCCCCAATCCAAAGGGTTCACAGATTTCAATTTGGGGAACCCTAAGGTTGAAAAAATGACATAAATTTGGGGATTTGAGTAATTTAGGGTTAGGGTTAAGGATTTGGAGTGAAAGAGGGGTGAAAGAGAGGAAAGAGACGAACCAGAGAAGCGTCACACGCGAAGACAGCGGTGAAGGCTCAGACGCACGTGCGCTGGAGGTGTCCCGCACGTGTGTGGAGCCCACAAATCAGAAACGGCTAGCTTGACCCTAGTCGGCCAGGGGTGGGCCACAAAACCTCTAAATTTCAGCCTGATCCGATGCACGGTTTATGCGTGGTGCTCCGCTGAAGTTTTAGCCCTCTTGCTGGGCCAGATTTTGGAAATCTGCTGTAGAGGGAAAAACGGCTGCAATAGAGAATGGATTTGAAGCGTAGATGATTGTAGAAGAAGAGAAATATGGATGGTAGAAGGTGAGGATGAATCGGGATAGGTGTGGCTTCGCACCACGGTAGTCGGCCCTTCGAGGAAGGGAGGGTTTCACACCCAATTGAATCTCCACAACTCAAAAATTTGGAGGAGCAGAAAAACGTAGAAATTTTATTAATCTTCCATCAGAAAAAAGACTACAAGGGGTGCCTATTTATAATAAAATCATATATCCTAAAACTCGCGCCATATACGCAACCTATTACTTGAAGGCGAAGTTAAAAAAAAGAAAAAAAACTAATCAAAGCAATCTAAACTGCCTATGATATTCTTAATAAAAATAATAAGTAAAACTCAAAGTACTAGATTAATTAGAATAGTGGGCCACGATCATGAGAACCCACGGCGGGATTCTCATGACTATCGGGTCCACTCCAACGAACCAAAATGTAGCACTCTAATTAGGAGGCCTTCCTTGGACGTCGTCATCGATCCAGATTGATGGTGGGACCCTCATCCTCCTTGCGTACATGCGTAGGAGGGGCGTACGTGTGCGCGTGATGTCCCCATCAACTATAACATGTTACTGCTGTAATCTCTAAAATAAGCAGACTCTAATGAATTTATGGTGAATGACTTAAGGCATGTTTGGGTGACAACCATTTATCATTCAAAATGAAATATTGCTATGCCATTGTCACTGTCTGAAAAATAGAATGCACCTATTTTTCTGGGAAATGAGTTTGGGAGGCAGGATTTGACCTCAATCCACACAAGTGCTAATGCATTGCATGTGGGTGGGTTCCTAACTGTCCACCATATGGACCGTACCGTCTCTTGAAACTTTGCATGTCCTAAAATAAATGGATATCCATTCTTCATGTGGGCCATCACGGTTGGAGAAATTTGAACTATGCATAGTCTTTTCCAACAGGCATTGATATCTGTGGTAGCCTCTCTAGGGCATAAAAGACAAAAAAGTGGTTTTTGGCTGTTGCCCAAACAGGTCCTTGCGCTTTGTACTTTTAGTAAGTAATTTCTTTCGTATTAAGCAAATGATACTATCAGAAGCCTCTTGTGGAACTTTGTATTTTTGCTGGTAATTTAATTGTTGATTGGAACATGATGTGGACTGTTCCTCAATTTATAGCCCAAAATCACCTACCTCAATGATCTTAATAACCCAAATAGTTGTCTAGGTCGATTGGTCGTGAAAAAATAAATGGACCCACTATCCAAGACTTCTAGCAGATGTCCTCTCTAATCCGCTGGTTGGGACTGTACAATAGAAAACATTTTTCACTCTTGGCCCATCGAAGAAACATATTTGAATTGTATAAATTTATTTGTACATCTAACAAGGTGCTTCTCCTTACTCAAAATATTGCATGCAGTTCCTATCATTGGACTCTATGGTAGAATCAGCCGAGGAGAACTGAGAGGTGGTGGTTTACCTTGTGGCGGATGTCAGCAGTTCGCGTTTGCTCATCTCCAGCTCGTTCTCTTAGCTGATGTGTAGCGCCCAATTTTTCTTATTCTGCAGTTCCATCTATGATTTATCATTCATGGACATTGATAATATTGTGTACTTAGATTGTGGATTTTGCTGCCATTTTTGCATCTTTGGAGCTCCAAATGCTTCTTATGGACATTCCTCACCTTCCTCATTCAGGGCACTCTTAAGATGGGCTAAAAGAGCAAAATGCATGAGTCGCTCGAGGACCGCAACTTGTATTTATAGAGGTCTGCTAATAAGACCCAATTATCAAGATTCCTCAGCATGTAAGCCTCCACAATTTTTGGAAGTCCAAAGGCCTACTAGGATTCCACCACATGATCAGGTGGATGGTGTGCCAACTCAATCATTGTAAGTTTGATCACATCGCTAGTGGGCCCGACCAGCATATGCTCATCATCTAAGATCCAACGGCTAAGTTTGCTCTGGTTTAGTCAAGACTGTTGATCAATGATGGCCCACTAAATGGAAAAGTCTGACATAGAATGCATGAGAACCTTGCCTACATCAGTTATATCTGAGAAAATCATGCAACTACATTGAACACCATAGTGTGTGCTAAACATCTAATCCATCCAACATGGTAGCTGCACCATGAATTACAACACCCTAAAAATCAAGTTGATCCAACCATCAGGTGAGCCCCAAATGAATTTGGAGGTTTTTGAGTGTTTTTCCATCATTTTTTTTTCTTCGTTTTCAAAGTGTGTCCCACCTTGACGTGTGTGTGTTTTATCCACGCTATCCATCCCTTTTGAAAGATCATTTTAGAGCATGATCGAAAAAGGAGGCCATTGAAAACCTCACAGAGCCCTTGGGAGCGGCATAAGTTTTGGATTAAGCCTGACATTTATGTTTTACCTTTATCCAGGTCTGCCTGATCTTATGAAGAGATTGAATGGCAATTGACCCTAAGAAGGTTTCAACAGTGGGTGTCATTGTCATGAATGTTTCATGTGGTGTGGTCCACTCAAGACTGTCCCTCTCTTAGCTAGGTACTGGTGGGATAGCAGGAAATCCCCGCCCATAAGAAATTAGACGCCAATTGCCTGCGACTAACATTTGGTAAGTTTATTCCCATTACAACGACTGTCATTTTTCCTCAGGTAATTAAGATGCATAGGGCGGTTTTTAGGCAACTTCGTGGCTCCAAATTAACGATTACAAGAATACTAGTTTTGGGCCACTTGTGCGTGAGAGAAATGGACTGTCAGAAAGAAGATGACCAACAAGCCATTTTCAGGTCAGACGTGTCTTACCTTATGAGTGGACCAGATTGGTTTTGGGCATAGGCTTGTCTAGGGTGGACCAACCTAATGGGTGGCCCGGATCTTTCATAAAGGACTAAATGTTTCACGTTGGCAGGGTCTGCAAAAGATGGTCCAAGCAATGAAGATTGCCTGTCGAGAAAATCAGGTTGTTTCCTCATTAGGTGGGCCAGACCTGTCCATTGAGTAAGACCATCCATTCCTTGATTTTAAGGATGTGGCCTGGCCAACAAGTTGACCAGCCTGATTTTTTTCTCAATTGGGGCGCAACCTTTTGCAAAATGGGCAAAAAAAAAAGAAGAATGAATCCTACACGAGCAGCCTAGGGTGGCAAATGGACTAGGATAGCGCAGTCCATCAAGAGTCCCACCTGACTGAACGTTGTTTGGACCAAGGCCTGAGTATTACCCCCAATAATTCATTGAACCCATGACAGACCAGATAATCCAATATTGATAGCACACAGGCTGGGCAAAGGCCAGAACGCAGGTTTTTTAGCTCAAGGGCTGGACTTAATGGCCGGGTTACTCAATGGCTATGGATATCCGACTATGATGGTTTTGGTGTCTATTAGTTCGAAGTCCGTTAACACTTTTTAATGGGTTTTGATTAGCCCACTCACTGAGCATTATTCGTTATCTAATGGTGCAAAAGTTTTGTGCAAGATGCCTTGGGTTCTGCCAATCTGCTACTGCAGGGAAGTTCTGTTTCGGTTCAACTGAAGTCTCTTTCAGTTTGACCAAAAATTGGGTGGATTATCAGTTTGCAGGCTGTGAAGATTTCCACTTTTTGGTTCAATTGAAAAGTGTTAGTCGGTTTGGTTCGGTCCAACCGAATGCGTTGCGCATATTAGCACAAATCGAGATATTTAAGTCCAATTGTGATTAGAGCTTAATAAGAATGAGTGTTCTCTCTAAGGACAACAATTTTATGATGTGAGAGGGTTCTAAAATACTAAAACACTTGTAAGGGCTTGGGAATATATTTTCTCAAGGGGCTAGAGTTTTTCCTAGGCGCGCGTTGCAGTGAGAGATCTGGTTTTGCATGTAATTGAAGAATGTGAGTGATGCAAACTCTATAGCCTTTGATTATAGTGGATTTCTATTGCTTTGTGCTATAGTTTTTTCCCTCAATTATTTTTCATGTTAAATATCTTATGTTTTGTGTGATTAATTATTTTGGTTGGATATTATTTATTCGATTGTTTTATCTTCATTGAATATGCTTTCGTAAAGTGCATGGATTGATGTTGGTGTTAGATCCGAATTTCTAATACGATTTGGGTTTGTTGTGGCTTGGGGTTACATTGTAGTGGTGTGAGATAATAGCCGGAACTTCAAGAAAGTGGTATCAAAGCATTAGGTTTAAGGACGTCCTGGAATTCAATGAAGATGTTAGGGTCGAAGTTCAATATACAAAAATTTGATCGGAAGAACAATTTTAATTTGTGACAGTAAAATATGAAAAATATTCTAGTATCAAAAGGGTTAAGCAAGGCATTGTTAGAGACTAAACTGAACAAGATGTCAGATGATGACTGGAGAAAACTCGGGGAGAAGGTTATGAGCACCATCCGTATTTGTCTATCAGATAAAGTCATGTACAACGTTCTGGATGATGAATATCTCCTAAAGATGTGGAAGAAACTAGAAGATTTATACATTGTGAAGTCCCTCACTAACAAGTTATTTATCAAGAAACAACTCTTCGGGCTACGGATGAAGGAATGATCTGATCCCCTAGAGCACATGAACTTATTTACAAAGGAATGTGGTGAGTTGTTAAGGCTGAAAGTCACGCTTGAGGAAAAATACAAAGCAGGGCTACTTCTAGCATCGCTTCCCACATCATACGATATTCTCATTACTACTCTGTTTTATGGGAAGAATACAGTGAAACTGAAGGAAATCACCACGTCTCTCATTTCTACAAGATGACGAAGAAATAAAGTGATAATGACTCTTAAGCTGAAGGGTTGGTTACGAAAGGGGGTCAAGGACGTGGGAGATCCATGGCGCAATCACGGTCTTATAGGAAGAAAAAGTCTATATCGAAATCGAACGCAAATGAAAAATATTTTTATTATGGCATAAAGGGGCACTTCAAGAGAGGTTATTAGAAGCAAAATGATAAACTGGTAAGCAAGGATAAAAGTAACACAGGTGAATTGACTAGTGTAGTGGAAGAGATCACAGAAGGAGGCCTCCTCTCGATCTCTTTTAGTGCAAGTCATCTCTCAAATATATGGATACTTGATTAAAGATGTTTGTATCATGTGCCCGGATATGATTTAATTCAATTTATACAAGTCTTATAGTGGTGGAAGTGTTCTAATGGGGAATAACACAACATTCAAGGCCATCAAAATAAGAACCATCAAGGTAAGAATACTTAATGGAATAAGAACTATCAGGTGCATGTTCACTGCATCTAGCGATGAAATAAAGGTCACCAAAGGTGTAGTGGTGTTAATGAAGGGACATAAGATGAAAAATCTATATAAATTGATTAGGAGCATGATTATAGGTAAGGCTGCTACCACCTCACTCATATAATTTAGCACAGATGACACTAATCATTAGCATATGTGACTAGGGCATATAAGTGAGAGGGCCATGATGGAACTCCACAAACGGAAACTGTTGAAGGGAGTTAAGGCATACAATGAGAATTTCTGTAAGCATTGCATCTATGGGAAGTAGTGCGGGGTAAGGTTCAAGACTGCTACACATACTAGCAGCGGGGTGCTCGAATATATTCCTTTCGATGTTTGGGGGTTAGTGACAGTACCGTCTAAGGGAGGAGCACGATACTCCATGAGCTTCATAGATGAGGAAGGTTTGAGTCTACTTCATAAGGTATAAGTCTGAGGTGTTCGTCAAGTTCAAGGAATGAAATACAAAAGTAGGGAAGCAAAACCGGAGGCAGGTTAAGTGTCTCAGGTCAAATAACGATACGTAGTACAAAGAGGCAGTATTCATGGAATTATGCAAAGAATAGGGCATCATAAGGCACTTCTTAACTCTAAAGACCACACAATAGAACAGGGTGGCAGAGAGTGTGAACAGAACTTTATTAGTGAGGGCAAGAAGGATGCGGTTAAATAACATGGCATGCTTTATTGTAAATCGATCACCATCTACAACATTAGACTCCAAGGTTGTAGAGGAAGTCTGGATAAGCAAGGATACTGATTACTCACGGATGAGGATTTTCGGGGGTCCAACGTATGTCCATGTGTAGAGTGGACAAAGGACGAAGTTGGATCCTGAATCTAAGAAGTGCATCTTTATCGGGTATGAAAAAGGTATTAAGGGCTACAATTTTTGATATTTAGTTTTACAGAAGGTGTCATTAACAAAGATGTTATCTTTGATGATGCATCGATGTTGAAGGCCAACAAGAATGCTATAGAGAAGTCGAAAAAATATGATGACATCGAGAGATTGTTGGTGTAAGTTGAGCTAGTTGAGCTGGTTACTGAATATGAAATTCAGCATAAGTAAGAAACTGACTAAAACAATCAGCAATATACCCAGGAGAGTATAGACAAGAATAGGGAGAAAAGAACCATTAGAGCATTGGTTTGAGGACAAATTTCTTTTGCATTGTTCACAAGGAGTGGAGATCCCTTCACCTTTTAATTTGGAAAGGATGGTGACAAGTGGATGTTGGTCATGGCGGAGGAGATGAAATCTCTATACAAGAATCATACATGAGAGTTGGTGGAACTTCCAAAAGGTCAAGAGGGCTATAGGGTCCAAGTGGGCTGCAAAAGACAAAAAGGAGATATTCTTTCTTAAGTCTCTATTAAGAAAGGAGTTTAACATGAAGAATCTAGGCGCTGCGAAAAAAATCCTAAGCATGGAGATTCACAGAGACAGAGAGTCTGGGAAGCTTTAGTTGTATCAAAAGGGACGTGTGCAGAAGGTGTTGGAGAGGTTTCACATGGAAGGTGCTAAGCCAGTTAGCACGCCTTTAGCATGTCACTTTAAGTTGTTAGTCAGGTCGTGTCCAAATACAAAAGAGAAAATTTTAGATATGTTACAAGTGTCATATGCAAGTGCAATGGAGAGTCTCATGTATGTAATGGTTTGTGTTGATATTGTTTTCTGGTTGTCCCAGCCGCACCTTCGAGAGCCTACACAAGTAGAAAACCAACAAAGACCTTGTTTAAGTCAAGGGACCCCTCTGATGCCAAAGTCAGACAGGGAATATGGGTCTATGTGTATTAGGGTTAGACTGGACCTCTATTTAAGGCCATGGGATGCCCTCCTTAAACGGAAAGCTCCTCTACTTGGCGAGTAGCTGTCTTCCGAGATCCTCAACGCGGATCTCTGAACAACTTTAACAATGAGATCAACAGGTCGGAACCTTGCGAGAGGGTTGCACTAGATGGCCGATATCGACCAGAAAATGCCGACCTTGAGGTTGAAGGTTCAAGGCTGTCCCGAGGTGGACGTCGGGTCATAATTAAGGTCGGTCTTGATGCGTACTGACCAATGCAGTAGTTCATCGGTTGGTCCGAGCTCGTCAAGAGGTCGGATCTCTTCAAATGATAATCAGAGTGTCAGGTCGTGCCTAGGGCTCAGGTCTAGCTATCAGAACTGAACTGTCCCTCTAAGGGCACTGTAGTTTCTCTCCGCAGGTCATCCTTGGTCGGTCCCTTCTTATCCATAATAGTAGCCCCCTACTTCCAAACTTGTCCCACAAATTCAGGAAGTAAGTCGATGGGGACTGACCTGCAGTGTTTATCGCCTAGGAGGTCACGTCGATTAGTTATCATTGCAAGAGAGAAGATGGGATAGCGGACATGGAAGTCGAAGGAGGCCCGTAATTATTGAGGTAGCGCACTCAAGGGGGTATGCACTGGCACAACGCCACTTCATCTTTCAACCAATAACGCACAAGCACGTGGCTTGGCCTAGGAGATCGAGTCAAAGCTGTGAATGAGAGGTCACCATGTGGAAAGTAACGTGTGTTGTAGCGTCCTCTCGGCTGCTACATTAAACGCGAGCAATAACTGCCCAGGGCCGAGGATCCCTATAAAAAGTGGGGAAACCCTAGCAGCCCAACCATTTGCTCCCATTCTCTGCTAGCGCTTCTTCAAACTTCCCGAACTAGGCGATTTTCGATGAGTCTGAATTCTCCATCTCCGGCGAACTTCTACTCTTCCCCTCCATTTCTTATCTTTTTCCTTCACTTTTTGACCCGATATGTCCGATACCTCGGACGAATGGCTTGAATCTAGAGCCTTCCAGGGAGATTCCGATCTAGAAAGCATAGATTCCTGACTTGGGGCACCCTCAGATCCTCCATCTCTGGTATCAATAAGCCACAGCCGGACGATGGAGTCTGCCTTAGTAGAAAGAGTGGTAGCTTAGCCCTCGACCGAGTAGCCCATTGACGTTGGTCCTGCTGGGTTGAGGTTGAGGGGGGCTGACTTGGCCAGAATCATATTTGAGTACCGAATTTCGGACTCGGTGGGACTCCAAGCTCCCAAGCTGGGTGAAGTCTCTGGTGATCCTCGTGAGGGCGAGGTGGCCATCTACTTGGTCACCTTGCAATGTGGCCTCCCCCTTCACCGAATTATGCGAGAGGTCACTTCTCGCTTGAGGCTGGCCGAGGGCCAGATCATTTTGAATGCATGGAGAGCTCTGCTAGGGACCTACATCCTCTGGTTCCAGCTCGAGAACGAAGAGTTGACAGCCGAGGAGTTCATGCACCTATACGAGCCAAAGGCTAACCCGAATCATTTGAGCTGGTATGATTTCTTGGCATGGACAAACAAGGGCCAGGCCCTTATCACTGATAATCCGACCTCCAAAAAAATTGGAAGGATAAATAGTTATGGGCGTCCGGAGAATGGGAGGCTCCAACTATTGAATTGGCCCAGCTACGGGTTTGGGTCCCCACCAAATTCGCCACTCCAGGTTGGATATCGCTGTTGAGGGTCAAATATTGCATATTATCCCCCATTTATATCTTGGTTTTATGAACATGATAATGTTTAATATTCTAATTTACTCATGTTTGTGTTACAAGGTGAATTTAAGAGCTTGGATTGAAAAGGGTGCTAAAAGCATGGATTTGATGCTCAAGAATCACCAAGGCAAGAGATAGATCTTAGGAGACTAAGATTGAAGAATTCACATGCCAAAGATCCACGAAAACCAAGTGAGGAATGAAGAGAATCAAAGATTTGAAGTGAAGAAAAGGAATCCTGAAATCGTCTTGAAAAGGCATATTCTGAAATTCTGGATCATTTTGTGAAATTATGCAGAGTGAAGTTTATTTTGAAAAACTGTGCAGAATGAAGTCTATTTTAGCAAACTATATATATTTGAGGCGGTTTCTAGAGTTTTTCAATTAGGTGTGAAAGTTGGAGTTCCACGACTATAAATAGGACTCCCTAGGATATTCCTAGGCATCTTGTAGGGCTTAAAGAGTGGAGCAAAATGGTGGAGAAGTCGTCACCAAGAATTTTTCTTTTTTCCTTAGTTGTTTTCATGCTTTCTTATAGAGTTTTAGATCCAATCATGTCTATGGTTGGCTAAATCTCTTAGCTAGGGCTAGGAGGTGAAGCTTGTAGCATGATGGGATATTTCTATTGCTTTAATTCATGTTTATGTTAAACTCCATGGATTGTAATTTGATATTTAAGGAATACTTTCAATTTTTAATGGTTTATTATGACTCAAATTACAGTAGATCTGCAATAACTTTAAGTATCTTCTTTTCCTGATTTGAGATTGTGAAATCAGTAAGTCCCGTTGTTCACCATCGTCCCTTGGGCATGGTAGGGTGATGGAATTCTTCCTAATCTTCACAATTCTCCTGCTTTGAGATTATGGGATTGGTAAATTCTGTTGTCTGCCATTGTCTCTTGGGCATGGTTTAGTGATGGAATCCCTATTAATTATCATAGTTCTCCTTTATTGAGAATTAGGTCAATGAAAGTTCAGATTTGGTTTTATTGATATATTTTCTAATTGGATAGGATAGGACTCCAATTCTAATTATGTTACTTGCATCAAGCAAGAGGGCTCATTGATCACTACAAGTGGATCCTTGGCACCCTAGTTCCCACCTTTAAATTCTTAGTTTTAATTACTCTATTCACAATTACTCTCTTAAATATTTCAGAATTAGTTTCACATCTTCTTCTAGTTCTACTTTTAGTTAATTTTAGAAACGTACAAGTTTCAGTCCCTGTGGATTCGACCTCAGTCTTACCGAGATTATTACTACATCGCGACCCTACACTTGGGGTTGTGAATAATCGCCAAGCCATCGGACTTGAGAATTTTTCTTATATTTTTGTAGTTACATTCGCTCACCAAGGAATTTTTCCGAACTGATGCCGAAGGAACATTTGTTCGGGTTTAATTTCGTATGATATTTCCTTGATATAGAAAACATCTCCTCGAGGTTGGTTGTATGGTCAGTGGCCTTGATGCTTTTGACCAACATGTCGTCAACATAGACCTCTATGGAGTGTTCGATCTATCGAGCAAACATCTTATTCATGAGTCATTGATATGTGGCTCCGGCATTCGTTAATCCAAAGGGCATGACCTTATAGCAATAGAGTCCCTTGTCGGTGACAATGGACGTCTTTTGTTTTTCGTGCTGGTGCATTGCAATCTGATTGTAGCTTAAGTAAGCGTCCATGAAGCTCAGTAGCTCGTACCCGGTCGTGCTATGGGCTAGCTAGTTGATCCTTAAGAGGGGAAAACTATCATTGGAACATGTTTTATTCAAGTTTGTGTAGGCGACCATTTTCTGTTGGACTTCTTCATCAGTACGACGTTGGCAATCCAATTGGGACAGTAGATTTCTTCAATGAATCCGGCCTCGAGGAGCTTCTCGATCTCCTTTCCGATGATGGCATATCATTTTGGCTGGAACACTCATCGCTTCTGCCTTACAGGTCAGTGATCGGGGTCCACATTTAATCTGTGGACCATGACTTCTAGCCTACTGCTGGGCATATCCCGGTGGGACCATGCAAAGACATTGGCTGCCATTTCAATAGGTCGATAATTTCATCCCGTGGGCCCAGGGCCAGCAACGAACTGACCTGCACAGTTCGGGACAGATCGTCATCGCAGAGAGGTACGACCATTAGTTCCTGCTTAAGGGACCCTCTTTCGAAGGACTCATCTCGGGGATCCAAGGTTGTGACGACCGTTATATGTTGTTGTGCTCCTGTCCTTAATGCCATAGAATAGCACTGACGAGCCTCGTATTGATTGCCTCTAACTCGCCCAACGCCTTGCTCAATGGGGAAATTCATCACGAGGTGGTAGGGCTGAAAGTTAGGCGGGTTGGGTCGGGTTGGTGCTTAACCCTAACCCAACCCAACCTAACCTCAGGTTGGGAATTCTCAACCCAATCCCAACCCAAGTGGGCTTGGTCGAGTTGATCAAGTTGGTTGGGTGTATATGTGCTAATATTTTCGTTATTACATTAATTTATTATATTTCAATATAGGACTTATTTTTTGTATCTATGATTTTATTAATTATATACGTGATTATTCATCGCACAGACCTTCATTTTTTCTTTTAAAAAACAAGCTAAAATATAGGACACCTACTCCTTTAAAAGTCATGTAGCATAGCACGCAATCTATTTGGGAGAGATAAATCTGGCATATCTTGTTAGCTTGAGTAATTGGAAATGACGTGGACAAATGAGACCCAACATCACTAGTGTGCCTTCGACACAAACGATCCACACTCAATTATAATTTATAGGTAACTTATATATTGATCGAGTTCGGGTTGAGGTCTGCAACCTGAGACCTTAACCCAAACCCAACCTAAGTTTTATCGGGTTGGTGTTTGTACAGCCCAAGCTTGAGATTGGAACCGATACATCCTACCCAAGCCCAACCCAATCGGGTCGGTCTGGTTGAACCCGCCCAACTTTCAGCCCTACGAGGTGGTAGGTCGAGACTACTGCCCTCATGCCATTGAGGGATGGTCGACCGAGGATGACGTTGTAAACAGAGGAGCAATCTACTACCAGGAAGCGACCACTGTCATCGTTTGGCTTTGTCCTCCTCATGCGGTAACTAGGAGTAGTATGCTCCATTTTGAGATGACCTTATCTCCTACGAATCCGAGTAAGGGAGTTCGGACAAGTCGGAGTCGGCATCTCCCAATTCCTATTTTATCAAAGGTGACGGTGAAGAGGATATTTATCGAGCTGCCCATGTCTACCTGAATGTTGTGCACTTTGTGATTGGCTATTGTCATAGCCACTACTAAGGCATCATCGTGCGGATGGTGGACTCCTCGGGCATCCTCTTTGTCGAATGTTAAGTCACAAGGGATCATTCTCTGTTTCTTCAGGGGCCTGCTGATGAGGTTAATATGATGTTATGAGTTGTTGTCGCTTATGCTTCTAGCATGAGCTCAACGTGCTCTGTTAGAGTCCCCTCCTCCAGCAGGCTCGCTGAATATGGTGTGGATCTCTCATGTCACTTCATTATCATTCCAATGACTTTGTTGTTTGTCCCATTGATCCTGTCGCTCTTCCCTCCTCCTATAGACATAGTCTTGCAGATGTCTATCATGGATGAGAGCTTTGATTTATTCCTTGAGGTCGAAACAGTCACCGGTGGCGTGGCCATAGTCGCGATGTAAGTTACAGTACTTCCTCTTGTCTCACTTGTCGACATCGATTTTCATATTGTTCGGCCACCTCAAGATCCTCTTGTCACGAACTTCTATAAGGACCTGCTTAGGGTAAAGTTTAAGGGAGTGTATGAGTAGAATCTACTTTTGGGTCTTCGGTTCAGGTGCTGACCCTTACTTGAGTCCTCGTCCCTTATTCTTTTGTTGTTGATAGCTTGCAGTTGCACCTCCTCTCTACATTTCTTATCCTTGGCTGAATTCCCGCACTTCGAGTGGCTTTTCACAAACTGAAAAGTTCATCGACATTGGAGTACTTTTGCGCTTTGTTAAGGAGGTCGGCCAAGGTTGTTGGAGGGTTTTTACCGATTGAGAAGAGAAATCTCCCTTCTTTACGACCAACCATCATAGCAGCCAAGGCTGCTGGTTCGAATAGCCTTCCACTTGCATTGCTTCCTGGTTGAACCATGCGATGTAGTCCTTCAATAGCTTGTCCTCTTTTTGGGTGATAGCGAGGAGATGGGTTGTCGGCTTTCACCTATCCTTCCCTCTAATGAACTGTGTGATGAAGGTTTTATTGAGTTGTGTGAACGAGCTAATAGACTTCAGTTTCAATTGTCAATACACTTTCACGCTGCTCCTGATAGGGTCAGAGAGAAGGCTCGACACAGAATTGAGCTTGAAGCTCCATGGAGCTCCATCCAGGCCCTAAATGATTCCAAGTGCTTGACAAGATCACCATACCTAGAGTAGGAAGCGATCTGTGGCATTTGAAATGAAATTTGGGCAGGAGTTGGGCTCCCATGATATCGTTATTGAACATTGGCTTGGTCTCCTCCATCATGGCTTTCAGGGAAGTCGGAATTTGTGCGCGGTAGGCTTGGCGGATGTCACATCGTAGTTCCTTCAGCTCGGCTTCCTAGAGGACTTCGTTCTCCCCTATCTCAAGAAGTACTTTAGGGATTTTCCTCGTCTCCGATTTTCCAGCGTATGACGAAAATCAAAGTCGTCGAGCTTAGTAGTCTTTACAGTCCAAGCTGACGCTTGACTAGGTTGCCTTGGATGTATTTCGGGTTCGTTGAGATTCTAGGGAATCTGCGATGGACGGGACAACTTGGTGGCAGCGTCGACCTCTGCCCCATGGCCGGGAGGTGGATCTTGCCTCTCCAGAATCCACATCAGTCGGTTCATGTTGCCATTCAAGGCCTAGACCTGGTTCTCTAGAGAGACGAGTTGACCACTCCAACTATGGGACCTCGGAGTAGGCATTGAGGGGGCAGATCTCGCCTGATGTTGAGAGGGTGCATTTCAAATGTCGATAGAAAGATCGACTGAGGCTAGTGCAGGCGTTGCAATGGCGGCCAATGTCTTCTTCCTTCCTTTTATCATCGTTGAACCTAGGTGAGATGGAAACAACTTTGATGTTGTTCCCACAGACGGAGCTAACTGTTGATGTTGTTTTCTAGTTGTCCCTGCCGTGCCTTTAAGAGCCTGCATAAGTAGAAAACCAATGAAGACCTTGGCTAAGACAGGGGACCCTCCGATGCCAAAGTTAGGTAGGGAATCTAGGTCTATGTGTACTAAGGTTTCAGTGCATACCTTTTCCTGTAGACTGGACCTCTATTTAAGGCCATAGGATGCCCTCCTTAGACGAAAAGCTCCTCTACCTGGCAAGTAGTTGTCTTTCGAGATCCTCGGCACAGATCTTTGAACAACTCCAAAGATGAGATCAACAAGTCGGAACCCTAGGGGAGGGTAATGCCAACCTTGAGGTTAAAGGTCCGAGGCTATCCTGAGGTGGATGTCGAGTGATAATTGAGGTGAGCCTTGATGCCTACTGACCAATGTAGTAGTTCATTGGTTGGTCCGAGCTCGTCAGGAGGTTGGATCTCTTCAAGTGATAATCAGTGTCAAGTCGTGCCTAGGGCTCAAGTCTGGCTGTCAGAACTGAACTGTCCCTTTAATTGCACTGTAGTTTCTCTCATGCAGGTCATCCTTGGTTGGTCCCTTCTTACCCATAACAGTTTGCACAAGGCCGAATATCTCACAGTCAGTTACTGTAATTAGCAGATGTACGGTGAATTTAGGAAAGAAGTATTGGAATTTTGTTAAGTGGATTCTCAAGTATCTTAGGGGTATACTCGACATTGGAATCATGTTCGGGGAATATGGAGCTTCGGATGAGTTGTAGGCCATGTGAATTCAAATTATACAGGTAATTTGGACAACAAGAAATCCACAATAGGAAATGTTTTCACATTAGAAGGCAGACTAGTATGTTGGAGATTTACGCTAAGGTGTATGATAGCGTTGTCTACAACCTACGCATAATATATGGCTGCGATAGAGGTGTCAATAGAAGCATTCTGGTTGAAAGGTCTGATAGGAGAATTCAAGGTGAAACAGAAGGCGATTCGGTTACATTACGATAGTCAGAGCATTATCCATCTAATGATAAATCAGGTGTATCATGCGAGAACCAAGCACATTGATATAAGGTTCCATAAGATACGGGAACTCATTGCCGCAGGAGAGATTCAGTTTCAAAGGATTCACACAACCGAGAATGCTGCGGACATGTTGATGAAACCGATGACCACAAAGAATTTCAAGCATTGCTTGGGCTTGATCAATCTCACCAGCCATTGGTGGGATTGGACACCCTTGCACAAGGGTGCAGATGGAGCTGTGTTCCAGGTGGTGAACGTAGTGAGCAGTCTATGCTCAATATGGAGGTTGTACGGGAGATCTTCAGGGTGACTTGACAGAATGCAAATCAAGGTGGAGATTGTTATGCGGGATGCCTTGGATTTTGCTAATCTACTAGTGCAGAGAAGTCTTGTCTCGGTTCGACCATAGTCTTTTTCGATTAAACCGAAAATTGGATGGATTCTCAGTTTGCACGCTGTGAAGATTTGCACGTTTTCATTTTAACCAAAAAGTATGAGTTAGTTTGGTTCGGTTCAACCGAAAGTTCTATTCTGTCCAACTAAACAGATTATGTAGATTAGCACAAATGGGGTATTTAAGTCCAATCATGATTAGGACTTAATACAAACGAGTGTTTTCTCTCGAAGGGCAAGGGTTTTGTGAGGTGAGAGGGTTCTAAAACACTTGTAAGGGCTTGAGAAGGGATTTACTCAAGTGTTTAGGGTTTTCTTAAGTGTGCATCGTAAGGAGAGATCCGGTTTAATCTGTAATTAAAGAAGGTGAGTTGTGCAAACTCTAAGGCTTTTGATTATAGTGGATTTCTGTCGCTTTGCGCTGTGATTTTTTCCTATGAGGGTTTTTCACATTAAATATTGTGTTTTGTGTGATTGTTTTGGTTGGTTATTGTTTATTTGATTGTTTTATATTCGTTGAACGTGCTTCCATAAAGTGCATGGATTAACGTTGGTTTTAGATCCAAATTTCTAATACCAAGGGTTGATCTAGGTATGTTGTGGATTGGGGTTTCATCGTAATGGTGTGAGATAAGAGCCGGAACTCCAAGAAGAGTACCAATGAGCCTAGTAGCCTGCCCAATCCTGCTTTAGGTCGGGCTTGGATATGCTTGGTTGGCCCATGAACTAAGCTGGGGCCTTGAATGTATGGCTGCTAATTTTCGGGCCAGACTTGAGCTCAAGTCATTTTCGCACGGCCCAAGTTTATATGTGGATATGTTATATCATTCTAATTCCGTCTAGGCAACCCTTCATCTTGTATGTAGACTGCCGGTTTCATTCCTCTAAAATGTCATGCATGTGTGGCCCACTTGATCAATGGATTAGGAACATTTAAGAGGGAAATAGGGATGCGGCAATCTAATTTTTAGGCTCAAACTTGGACCTGCTATGCTTGGCCCATGCCAAGCTTGGGCTTCGGGCCTTAAGTGATAGGTTGAGCTCAAGCCTAGCATGTCTCAGCCTATTACCTCCCCTATATGCAGTTTACTATTACTACAAACGTTGTATGAATCTGGAATCAGAATTACCCAAATAGTGGGACCTACTAAAGATGGATTATAGCCCAAATGTTACGATGAAAGGTGATAATAACTAGCTAATTAGTGGACCACTAACAGTAGTATATGATTATGTTTCCAAGCATACACTTGACCTAGTCCCATTACACAAGTTACAGGGTATGAATGTTGTTGTAGAAAATATGATAAACTAAACTGTAATAGTGTATGCCAAAAGTCTAGAAAATATTAGAGGAGTCTAATGTCAAGTACAAGAATGTGACTGATAAACTTCGCATCAGAAAGCATTTGAAGTGGGTGATGCAAACCATCCAAATTACTGACCTAGTGGTGGATGGGCATCACCAAAAACCATATTGAGTAGGTGATAGTAATCGTGTGATTTTTTCAGGTGGATTTGAACCACTTACTACGTTTAACTATCCATGTAATAGCCACCAATCCTACGGCTAGGATCAGTCAACCAATGCGATTATTGAACTATGTTCCATCAATGATGTGCCCCGTAATTTGTATCATCTGGGGAACTGTGCATGTGTTCCACAGAAAAAGAGAAGGTTTTTATTAGAATAAACTTTTGGAGCTTCTAGGGGTAGAAATGTAAGAACGAGTTCTAAGAAAAAGCAATTACTGTTCATTAATTGGAGCAGATACAGTGCATTTAAGGCAAGATGCATGTCATGCATGGATGATCACAACCATTAATCTCATGGGAGCCATTTTGAGTTGCATATTAATCACATTAGAAGGATGACCCTAACCATTGATAAGTAGACACTACCAAAATAGGACAACACTGATGGCTAAAAACCTCAGTAATCCTTCTCCGACGGCTTTTAGCCGTCGGAAGGGCCGTCGGTAATTCCGATGGCTTTAAACTATCGCCGAGCAACGCCGACACCCCCTTTCCCAACGCCCCATCTGATTAACACCAACATTTAAAAGCCGTCGGCGTTTCTCATTAAAAATAAAAATAAAAATTTATAGAGCCTCAATCAATCTCCAATTACAATCATTTAGTTATCCGAGGTTTCCCTATGGTATATGTGAGAATTTATTAGACATCACCAAAGGAACCTGCTCAAGAGGCAGTGCCCAATCAATAGGCATTGAAGACTATTAACCCTTTTTATCCAAACAGCTACGTCATTTAAGTTCCCTGCAAACATGAGTGAATGATAGCAGCAATCTCTTTCATCCCCCTGGTGTCCTTCATCCATAGAAAAGTATCAGGATAAGCCACCAAAGATTTGTCTGATGAAATTTGTAGAAATGCCTTCAATGATAGAAAAATGTTAGCAATGATGGTCCCAAATCATCTAGCGTTTAGCAGGCCAATAAAACTTAGGCTATTAACCATATGGCACATTGAAAAATGGAACATTATTTTGGTTGAAGACAGGAAAAGATTGATGAAAATGATAACACATTAATTTTAGCCTCTTTGAGTTCACAGGCTATGCTGCATTATTTGTTGTCAGGCAAACAACTGCCAACTCAAACAAAAGGACTAATTGGGAAACAAAGGAAATTCAATCTCAAGCTAAAATTAGGAGAGAAGGAAATGTCTCCAAGGAATGATTTTTTTTTTTAGGAATTTTTTTTTTTTCAAAAAAAAAAAGAAAAGGAAAAGTAAGAATGAACATATTGAAAAAACATGCAATAAACTTGGAAAGTTTAATAAGCACAATCAATTTAGGGTTTGAATGCACCTGTTGTTGGAAATAGAATTGATGTGATAGTCATGAGCATGTGCATACATTCTTCCACATCTAGCAACAAAGGTTTGTCTCATGGCTGGATATCGAAATATATAAAACCATGCATGTTGCAGTGTTAGTACAACTGATCAAATGCAATTATAGAAGTTATAGTAATGTACTATTGTTGCACAAAAAATGCATCAAATCCCAACGTTAGAGAGAATCCACCAATGCAAGAAATGATGACAATAAACGTAGACAAATCATGCAATTTCTGCTACATGATTTAGAATGTCCCACAACTGGAAGAGTGAGTCGATGCAGACAATATATTGGGAAGTCATACTAAACCCACTGTTATGATCCATTCACACCCATAATGAATCACATGCACTTTACCAGAACAGATAGGACAATCGTATTAAAAATAGGGTGTAGATAACCCTTCCAGTTTATGTTAAAATAGCACAGTTCTGCATATATAAAATCAGTAGTCCAGGTAATTACCACAGGTAAATGTAACAATGAAATTCCCCCTCGCGGGAATATGAAGTCGTTGCTCAGATAACTGTCAAGCCGTCCTGAACATCCACCATTTGGGAGATGCGTATGTGTTAGAGATAGTTGATATACTTGAGCTTGCAATGCTACCATTTCCTAAGACTCGTGATGGGTCCACGTTCATCTCAGACACTTTCTTCTCCTTCTCTTGAACCTATCAAATGCTTAAAAAGAAGCAACATAAATAAGCAAAGCTTAGAAAATCTGCTTCTCATGCAAATTATGAGAATATTAGAATAGAAAGAACTAGCAAAAGGTACCCAAGAATCACACGGCTGCCAATACATTTAAATAAGTTCTCGAAGCTTATTGTTTACTAGTTGGGAATATGGTCGTTTACTGACTGGGAACATACAGTTTCTAAAACTTTTAACTCCAAACCCAAATATGTTGTAGCCCTAAAAGGATTACACGATGCATGCATGTTCCAATATTTAACTTAGATGATGAAGAAGACCACAAAATCAAACAAAAAATGAAGGATGCCCCCTTGACAGAAAAACATGGAAAAGTAATTCCAAAGAGAGGCAACATGCAAATCAGCAACAAAAGTGAAACAAATGCTTTCACAAAGAACCATCATAAGTGATATATTGTTCCATATATAAATAAATCACCAATTTCCACATGAACACTTGTCATAGTCTTGAATTCGAGCCACGGTCTATAGGGGATTCGACTTGTGAGGTGATGACTTTTCCCATTGAGCTTTCCACTTTCATATTAGCTTAAGTGATAGTTTCTATTTTAATTTCAATTGATAATTGATATTTCTATTTCATGATTACTTGTGCTAGATATTGAAATTGATATTTAAATTATACGCTCAACATATATCTTGTATAAACACTTACATGTTGCATTTGAATATCTTCTTATACTTGTGAATTGTTCGTGGAACTTGAATTGCTACATCTATTAGTAGAAAACTCCACTTATATATGTATATCCAAACTTAAGATGTAATTATTGATTGGTTGTGATTATAATGGATCCTTGACCTAATGGTCATTTTGCCTAATGGATTAAACGAAATTTTGTTGTGGACTTACTACCATGGATCGTTGTACCCTTTGTGGCTTTGTTTGATATTTGCCTTATGTGGCTTCGATTTGATATTTTCCTCATGCGACTTCGATTGGATATTTGCCCTAAGTGGCTTGATGAATTATTTTTAAAGAACCTTGCGATGGTAAGTTCCACTTGTTGAACTATGATTGGCCACTAGTTGATGAGGTTACCATTAAACATCCTAATTTGGAGTCTTATGAGCCGGGGATGATAGTATGGGACACTGTGCCTGAACTGTCAGCCTATGTTAGGTAACGAACCTTGAGCTTTCCTAAATTGACTATTTGCAATTGGAATAATAACAGTTGGATTAATCATGCATTCATAGCATATGGGTGATGACAGGTGGTTAATTTTAGATGTTGTAGCACGTGCCCTTTATCGTGATATCGTTTTGTTAGCTCCCAGACCATCAACAATCGACCCACTTTGATGAGCGGGTCACTACGCATATATTAGATGTACTTTCGCTACTGGTGGCCATATACGTGGGTTTTGGAAACCGTCTGTTCATACCATATACCTAAGGACTTAAAATACTCATGAAAGTCACCGATGTATTCACCACCATTGTCAGTGCAAATGCACTTTAATGATCTACTTGTCTCTCTCTTGACCATAATATGAAATAATTTAAACACACCAAAGACCTCGTCCTTGGATTTCAAAGCATAAACCCAAACCCTCCTAGATGCATCATATATAAAAGTGAAAAAATACTTCCTCATAGGACTATAAACATTAGAATAAACCAAATCTAATGCATGTACTTTATTAACATGAGAAGCAGATTTAACAAATAAAACTCGATGTTGTTTCCCTGATAAACAATCAATACAAGTTTTGAGAGGTATACCTGTCACGTCTGGAAGGAGCCGCTTCTTTGCTAGCAGTTGAAGCCTTTTTTCACTCATGTGGCCTAGACGCCTGTCCCACATGTCAATAGCTGAATCTTCCACTGCGTTCAACCCACCCTTGTATACACTAACACTTGTCTTGTACAAGGTGCAATACTTCTTCCCTCTGGCTGCGATCAACGAACCCTTAAAAGCTTCCAGCGCCTACCAACAAATCGGCTTTTATAACAATCATTATCCAACCCTCCCGTCGACATCAAGTTGAAGCGAAGGTCTGGGATATGCCTCACATCCCTGGGAACCAATGTGCAACCTACATCGGTCTTCACACAAATATCACCGACCCTTACGATCTTCGATATGCCAGAATTTCTCATCTTCACGGTCCTAAAATCACCTAACTTGTAGCTTGTGAAGAAGTCCCTGCGTAAAGTCGCATGAAACGAGGCTCTCAAGTCTATCACCCAATCGGTGTCCTGATTCGTATCCGTAAAATAAACATCATGATCTACTGAAAGAATAACTATAATGTCGCTATCTGAAGCGACCGCAGTTGAGTCTGATTCATCTTCCTTTTCCTTTCTTGTCGTTCTTCTTATTACGACATTCATGCTTGTAGTGGCCTTTCTTGCTACAATTCTAGCATTCAACATCTTTTCTGGTACTTGACTTGCCTGTTGATTTATCTCGGGCCTTCCTGCCCTTTCTGTTCTTTCCTCTTCCCTATTCTTATGTCACAAGGGCCTCTTGTTGAGTAAACCCCTGAGACTTCCTCCTTGTCTCCTCATTGAAGAGACAACTAGTTACCTATTCCATGGACACCTTTCCGTCTGGCGCTGAGTTACTTAGAAACACCACCAATGTCTCCCAACTATCAGGCAATGAGTTAAGCAATAGCAAAGCCTGTAATTCATCATCCAGAACTATCTTCATAATGGAGAGCTAGTTCAATATATTGCTGACTTCATTCATGTGCTCAGCCATAGAACCACCATCTTTGAACTTGAGATTCACAAGTCATTTTATCAGAAAAATCTTATTGTCGGCTGTCTTCCTCTCATACAACCCTTACAATTTCAGCCAAAGGCTAGTGGCTGAGGTCTCCATAGACATATGGTGGAATACAGAATCGTCCAACCATTGTCTAATAAACCATACCGCCTTCCGATCCAACTTCTTCCAATCATCATCTGACATATCCTTTGACTTTGCTGATATGCCTTGAATTGGAGAATACAAATCCTTGTAATAGAGCAAGTCCTTCATCCTTCCATATGGTCCAATTAGAACCATTGAGGCTGATCATCCTTGATGAGCCACCTTCCATAATTCATAATTGATCCCACTTCGTTCAACCAACCTGGACGCTTTGATACCACTTTGTTGGGGGCCGTTGCACAAAACCTTATGATTTAGCCTCCCAAAACACTAGAATTATGAGATAATAAAGCAATGAAATAAATCAAAGCATAAACTACACGACACAAGAGATTTTTACGTGGAAAACCTTCAAAGAAGTAAAAAATCACGGGACCTCGTCCAGATCAACAATTTACTATGAAGTAGAATGTTACAACTGATCACAAGCACACACCTCTTGGATTAAACCTCCTTCACTCATGTAGGAGTGGATAAACAATAAAAGAATAAAGAAAAAATGGAGAGATCTCACCGATTACGAGGACATAGAAGCGCTGAGATGTTGAGTGCATAGTAGATCACTTCTATGAGTAGAACCTCCCTTCCACAAGCCTCCTCTCTCTCTCTCTCTCTCTCTCTCTCTCTCTCTCTCTCACACACACACACACACACACACACACACCTTTGATAGCCCTAAACCCTTTAGCAAACCCTTGCAAGGATTTAGGAAACTCTCTTGCATTCCCTAAAAAAGCCCTACGAACCCTTATTTATAGTTTAGGTAACCCCCTTTCACACCTCTTGCGAAACCGCCTCAAATTTACACAGTCCGCACAAAATCCGGATATGAATCTGCGTAACCTCGACTGGTCAAGAAGGGTCCTTGATTGGTCGAGCACCTCCCTCGACTGGTCGAGCACCGCGGAGTCCCAAACCAATTTGCTCATTAGACTTTGAGTCGAGCACCACTCGACCGGTCGAGTAGCCTCCTCAACCAGTTGAGCAGCCCACTTGACTGATCGAGTGAGCGCCATCAATGGAAATATTAAATGTTGCATTCTCATGCCATATTAATACATGTGGCTATGTGTGAATGAGCAGATCTCTACGCACATATGAAGCTTATCTAATCTCAGAGTCCGCAATTGGAGTGAGCGGATTAGATGCACCAGGCCGCATCGGTACATCCCTGACGGTAGGGCCGACTTGATGAATGTAATCTCGAAGTCCGCTATTGCATGGAGAGGACACCCAACACGCTACATCGGTGACCGTAGGGCCCACCTTAATGTATGTATTTTAAATCTAAGCTAGCCATCCATTTTTAAGATAATTTTACCGTATGATCCCAAAATGAAGAAATCCAAATCTTAGGTATAGCGTAGTGTAGGAAACAATGCTAATTGAATGTCCACCATTAAAAACTTCCTACGGCCCACTCTAATGCCCATGGTAATTTTTATTTTCCACCCAAACTACTGATAAGGTCACCTAGATGAAGGGAAAAAAATATCAGCTTCATCCGAAGCTTTTGTGGTCCACAAAGTTTTTAATGGTCAATTACCACTGTTTTCTACCGTGTAGTCTTCATAATATCTGAATTGCTTCATTTTTGAACTTATGCCATAAAATGATTTAGAAAAACAGATGTCGGTGTGGATGTATAATAAATACATCAACGTGGGCCACACAGTCAGGGATGCACCGTGTTAGGTGAGACCGGGGCCGCCCCTATCGGGCTCCTGCTAATGACAAGCGGATTGCCTAGTGTAACACAGACCACCGACCTGGCTGGTGCGTTGACGTCACCAAGTTCTGTGAGTCCGATCATGAGGTATGAGTTATATCCAAACTGTCTGTCCACTTGAAGAGCTTATTTTAAGGTTTGAACCTAAAAATAATACAGATCTAAAAATCAAGTGGACCACAGTGTAAAAAGCAGTGGGGAATTGAATGTCTACCATTGAAACACTTTTGGGGTTACAAAAATTTTGGATTAATATGTTATTTGTTTTTCCTCTTCATCCACGTCTGTGTAAGCTTATTAACAGATTGGATGGAAAATAAACATTATGGTGCACCTTACAAATGTTTTAAGGGTGAGAATAATTTTCCTATTACTATTTGTTGTGTAGTCGACTTGAGCTTTGGATATAATTCATTTTTGGGGGTAAAGATCTAAAATGATCTCACAAAATGGATGAACGGTGTGGATATGATAAATACATCACTGTTGGCCTATGTAAGTATATTCTCCTTTAAACTGTTAGTAGAACTTGGAGCTCCAGGACTTGGCTTAAGATCACGCGCAAACATCAGATACAGGTCAAGGGTTGCCGAAATTCGACCGGAAGGACCGCGGAAGCCTACGGAACGGTACAGTCTATGATACGGGCCTTACACCCAAGACGAAGGCAGATGTGGAAGAGATGTAGAAGATACCCTACCCGTTAGCTGTAGGAAGTTTGATGTATGTTATGGTGTGTACACGCCCAAACATAGCATATGCGGTTAGTGTTGTCAACCGGTATCTTACCAATCCTGGCAAAGAACATTGGAAAGCGGTAAAGTGGATACTGCGGTATCTAAGAGGCTCATCCAGGTTGAGCCTATACTATGGTGACGGTAAACCTATGTTAGAGGGCTACAAAGATGCAGATATGACAGACGACATAGACTCCAGGAAGTTTACATCGAGGTTCATGTTCACGTTTGCAGGGGGAGCAGTTTCTTGGCAGAGCAAGTTACAGAAGGTCGTAGCATTGTCGACGACAGAGGCCGAGTACATTGCAGTCACAGAGGCATGTAAAGAAATGCTTTGGATGAAGAGATTCCTACAGGAACTTAGCCTGAAGCAGGAGCAACACATAATTTATTGCAATAGTCAAAGTGTTATACACTCGAGCAAGAATCCAAGTCAGCACTCTAATTCGAAGCACATAGAGATTCGGTATCTCTGGATCAGGGATACTTTGGAACAGAAGGTGTTACAGCTTGAGAAGGTTCACACGGACGATAATGGGTCAGACATGGTGACCAAGGCTTTACTCAAGGGCAAGTTTGAGGTTTGTAGAAACCTGGCTGGCTTGAAGAATGTGAATTCCTCTTGAGTCGGAAAGGGAGAGATTTGATGGGGTTTTCCTCCTCAAGTCAGAGGAGATGAGGTGCGGTTCGGATGTCACAAACAGTGGAATCACCTCGCTGATCGACCGGTCGAGTGAACAGTGCTCGACCAGTCAAGGGTCACTCGACTCAAAGTCCAGTGAGCTCAGTGAACAGTGCTCGATCAGTCGAGGGCCAGCTCGACTAGTCGAGTGAACAATGCTCGACCAGTCCTGCAGCCTGTTCGACCAGTCCTGGTTACGCAGTTTTGAGTCCGATTTTGTGCGGAATGTGGAATTTTGAAGCGGTTTTTGCAAGAGTGCAACAGAGAGTTTCCTAAACTATAAATAGGAGGTCCCTAGGGTTTTCTAGGGCATGCAAGAGGTAATACAAGAGGGTTTCTTAAAGCTTTGTAAGGGTTTGCCAAAGGGTTTAGGGCTATCAAAGGTGTATGTGTGTGTGAGAGAGAGAGAGAGAAAGAGAGAGAGAGGAAGCTTGTGGAAGAGAGGTTATACTGGTAGAAGTGATCTATTATATCTCAGCGCTTTCACGTCCTCGTAATCGATGAGATCTCTCCGTTTTCTTTATTTCTTTTAATGTTTATCCACTCATGCGTGAGTGAAGAAGGTTGTAACGTTCTACTTCATAGTGGATTGTTGATCTGGACAAGGTCCCGTGGTTTTTACCTCTTTTAGGGTTTTCCACATAAAAATCTCTTGTGTCGTGTTGTTTGTTACTTTGATTTATTTCATTACTTTATTATCTCATAATTCCGGTTTGTTCTGGGAGGCTAGATCCTAAGGTTTTGTGCAAGGCCCCCAACAGCTTGATCCAAAGCTCTTGTGGCCCACAAAGTTTTTAATGGTCAATCACCACTGTTTCCTATTGTGTAGTTCCTGTAAGATCTGAATTGCTTCATTTTGGACTTATGCCATAGGATGATCTAGATGGACGATGTGGATATATAATAAATACATCAATGTGGGCCACACCGTCAAGGATGCACCGTGTTGGTTGTGGCCAGGGCCGTGCCTCTATTGGGCTCCTGGAAATCAGACTGCATTGGAAAAACAGGATGACCATCGGTGTAAGTGACAATCCAAAACTATGAGCAGCTCCATTCTTACATGGAGGTGACCCACCACCATACACTTGATATAAGTTCAAGAAAATCCAGACCATCTAAATCATGGGATCTACTGCAGATTACTTAATTAGTCCAAGAAAAGAAAGCCCCAACCATTGAAACATCATCACCATCAAATCGGTCAATTTGTTCATCCCTATCAGGCAATCCAACCATGGAAACCACCATCCGACCGTTAGATGAGGGTGAATTGAAGGGTAAATCTCACCAGTACTGGAAGGGTTCCAGCTTAGGCCTAAATATAGGGACAAGACAAGAAGTCACCACCATTTAAGCTAGGATTGAGTTGTGGACTGAGATAGTCGAGTTGAGCATGGTCCAGCGCGGACTCAGCTTGTTTTTTTTGAGCTCCCAAAAATCAGCTTTAAAAAACCCGAACTAAGTTTCAAGCCGAGTTGAGCCGAGTTTTTCTAAGCTGAGCAGAAAGAATTAATCACGATAACCCGGTTGGTGTACAACTCTATGAACAACAATAGATAAAACAAGTAGAAAGTTAAAATATCTTTCTCCCAACCATTTATTCATTAATACCCTGATCCATGGCTCAAGTGGTAGATTGAGTGAAAGATACCTTGTTTCAACACTGAGGTCTTGGTATCGATCCCTAGTGGGGGTGGCTAACAGTGAAGTGTCAACTGGCAATGGGGTGTGCTAACAAGCTAACAAAAAAAAAAAAAAACCCATTTATTCATTATACAAAACATGGCTTACCTGATGAGTAAAATGACCTTAAATTTTAGGAATAATATCTTACCCATTCTATAGTACACATGGAAATATTAAATGTTGCATTCCCATAACATAATAATACATGTGGCTGCGTGTGAATGAGCAGATCTCTACGCACATATGAAGCTTAGCCAGTCTCAAGAGTCCGCAATTGCAGCGAGCGGATTAGGTGCGCCTGGCCGCACCGGTACATCCCTGACGGTAGGGCCCACCTTGATGAATGCAATCTCGAAGTCCGCTATTGCATGGAGAGGACACCCAACACGCTACATCGGTGACCGTAGGGCCCAACTTAATGTATGTATTATAAATCTAAGCTGGCCATCCGTTTTTTAAGATAATTTTATTGCATGATCCCAAAATAAAGAAGATCGAAATCTTAGGTACAGCGTAGCATAGGAAACAATGATAAATGAATGCCCACCATTAAAAACATCCTAGGGCCCACTCTAATGCCCACGGTAATTTTTATTTTCAACCCAAACTACTGATAAGGTCACCTAGATGAAGGGAAAAAAATATCAGCTTGATCCAAAGCTTTTGTGGTCCACAAAGTTTTTAATGGTCAATTACCACTGTTTTCTATTGTGTAGTCTTCGTAAGATCTGAATTGCTTCATTTTTGAATTTATGCCATAAAATGATTTAGAAAAACGGATGTACGGTGTAGATATATAATAAATACATCAATGTGGGCCACACAGTCAGGGATGCACCATGTCAGGTGAGACCGGGGCGCCCCCATCGGGCTCCCGCTAATCACGAGCGGATTGGCTGGTGTAACACAGACCACCGACCTGGCTAGTGCGTTGACGTCACCAAGTTCTGTGAGTCCCATCACGAGGTATGAGTTATATCCAAACCGTCCGTCCTTTTGGAGAGCTCATTTTAAGGTTTGAAGCGAAAAATAATACAGATCTAAAAATCAAGTGGACCACAGTGTAAAAAGCAGTGGGGAATTGAATGTCTACCATTGAAACCCTTTCGGGGTTACAAAATTTTGGATTAATATGTTATTTGTTTTTCCTCTTCATCCACGTCTATGTAAGCTTATTAACAGATTTGATGGAAATTAAACGTTATGTTGCTCCCTACAAATGTTTTAAGGGTGAGAATAGTTATCCCATTACTATTTGTTGTGTAGTCCATTGGAGCTTTGGATATGACTCATTTTTGGAGTAAAGATTTAAAATGATCTCACAAAATGGATGAACGGTGTCGATATGATAAATACATCACTGTTGGCCCATGTAAGTTTG
The DNA here is from genome assembly GCF_029962835.1 of Magnolia sinica. Taxonomy (NCBI): domain Eukaryota; kingdom Viridiplantae; phylum Streptophyta; class Magnoliopsida; order Magnoliales; family Magnoliaceae; genus Magnolia; species Magnolia sinica. The sequence continues at coordinate 61,531,593 of NC_080575.1, read as the reverse complement.
ATCTCCTTTAAACCGTTAGTAGAACTCACCTGTCACCCACACCAGTTACGGATAGGGACCATCTAGAGAAATTTACCACTGTACGACCCATTTATGACCCATTTACCCGTTGAAGCTCAGCTCATTTTACCTTACCAGAATAAGCCCCAGCTGTACGGACGACCTGCCAAAGGTCGAAACGCCCCCTGCTTTTTCCTTCAAGCGGATCGGCTGGTGCTCGAAGACAAGCGCTGACGCTCATCGATCGCGGAGTTGTACGAACGGTTCAAAAGATATCAAAGTTACATGGCCCACAGTTATGTGTTTATTATATCCACAACCTTCATCCATATTTCGAGATCATTTCGGAGCATTATCAAAAAAAAGAAAAATCATATCAGAGAAATTATCAAAAAAAAGAAAAATCATATCAGAGAGATCAACTGGACCACACCACAAAGAGCAATGGAAAATTGATTTTCACCATTAAAACTTTTGTAGGGCCCACCATAACATTTATTTTCCATCCAATTTATTCATAATGTCACAAAGACCTGGATGAAGATTAAAAACAAATTTTATAATGATCCAAAACTCATATGACCCTTAAAGGGTTTCAACGGTAGACGTTCAAAGCAGAATGGTAATATTGTAAGCTACGGTTGTTGAGGGTCAAATATTGCATATCAGACTCTGTTATTGCCTGGATTTTCAAACATGATACTATTTAAACAGCCCGATTTAAATCGTGTTTGTGTTACAGGGCGTATTTACGAGCCTGGACTGGAAAAAGGTACTAAGAGCATGGATTTAACAGTCTGAAGTCACCAAGGCAAGCGACGGACCCCAGGAGACCAAGAGTGACGGATGTGCACGCCAGGGATGCAAGAAAATCAAGAAACTGAAGATCAAGTGGCCCGAAAGACAGCCAAAATGCAAGATTACAAGGTTTCTACCATCCGTTCGGCTCGAAAATTCATACATGGACTGAGGACCATAAATTAACAGTACACATCGAAATTCAGCCATTGGATCCTTGTGGAAACGTCCCAACGGTCAAATCAACCCACAAAACATCGATCTGGGACCCACCTGATATCTGGACATGCTTTAATTCTGGTCTCAACCGTTTAAATTAGATGGCATAACAGATGGTCGGAGCGGATATTTCATATACCTCAAGGTGGGACCCACCTTAAGTGGTGTGTGTGCACAGCATACGTGCGGTGGATGAGCACCAAATCAAAGGAATAGAAGGATTTGAATCCTTCTCTCTCGCCGCTGCGGACGCTCATAATAGAGCTTGCGGCTCTTTCTTGTGGGCCACCACCATGATTCGACGGACCAATTCGGACCGTCCATAAGACTTGCACGGCCCCTCTCACTCAGGCCTAGGTGGATAAATTTCAAAAGACACCGGAGATCAGTTTTCGATCGTTAAAACGAACGACGGACGGTGGAACAAAGATCACGGGGGTCACACCGAAACAGACTCAAAATTAGCCATTCCAGACCGAAATTGCGAGGGGAATGAAATGAACGGAGTGGATTGTCCGTAGAAACCAGATAATGGGCCCCACCGAGAGTCCAGCGCCGGCTGTTTCGGGCTCTGTTTACGCAGTCCGCGCGCGCCCGGCCAATCTGAGCCATTCTGCGGTCATAGAAATGGACGGTCCGTCCATCTGGACCATCCAAAATGTTCTTAACGTGGGACCGTCCATATCAAAGGCGACTGAACGCCTCAGATCTCGTATGTTCGGCTGTGATGTTCAGTCCAAAACGCAAGTCGGTGCTGCGATTCCATTGTTGCGCACGCTACTGCGTAAGAACTCCACCAACAGCAGCAACATGAAGATCCTTCCAGCCGACTTCTCGAGGGTTGGATAGCTATAAGAAAGAGGGAGATGGAAAAGCTTTGGGGAGGCGAATGGAGAGCTGCATGTGAGCAACGGTTCGGCTGGAGAAGAAGACAGGGAGAGCTTGAGTTTGTTTCTTTTTCTTTTCCTGATCTTCTTTGTTTTTTTTCTCTTTCTTTCTTTTATGAATCTTAAGGTCATTAGCCTAATCATGGTTGGCTAAACCTCTTAGCTAGGGCTAAGAGGTGAAGCCTGTAGCGAGATGGGAGATACTATTTCATGCTTTTCATTTAAATTCATGAACTGAATTTGATTTGTGTTGATTATTACAGGAATGTTTTTTCTTAGTCTTTAATGGTCTGTTGTGACTGAAATTACAATGGGTCTGCAATGGCTTTGAATATTTCTTTTTCCCTTTTTTTTGATGTTTATGACGTCAGGAAGCCCTGTTGTTCACCATCGTCTCCTGGGCATGGTTGGATGATGGTACCCTTCCTAACTTTCATACACTGTTAATTGGTTGGTAATTAGTTTAATCTTGTTGTTTACTTTGTCTCCTAGGCATGGTTAGATGATGGAATCCATTCTAATTCATATACCTTTCATCTCTTGAAAACCAGATCAAGTAAGTTCAGTTTAAATTCAATAATTCTTGATGCAGGCATAAGATCTCCCTGATCCATACAAGTGGATCCTCTGAATCCCTAGTTTCCTTCCTTTGAATTCCTTAAGTTATTAGATAATTATTCCTTAAATTCTATTTGGTTTAGATCACATCTTAGTCTAGTTCTAGTTCTACTTGGTTTTAGATAACATACAGGTATCAGTCCGTTGGGATTCGACCTCGGTCTCACCGAGTTTATTACTACATCACAACCCTATACTTGGGGAGTGAACAACGGTCAAACTTATGGCTATGGATTATAACCGTAGCCATAGATACCATAATCCGTAGTTACAGAGGACTGTCCGGCGTGGACTCGCCAAACTAGCGGCCCTCACACCAGTTGCTGGCCTGTCCGGTGGGGCCACGCCAATCTAGCATGGCCACGCCCATCTGGCAGTCCCTATGGCTACGGATTATAACCGTATCCATAGACGGACTACCTTGAAAATAGTCTGTGTATTTTATTTTTTTGTACATGGAGAACTTTATTCTACCTACAATTTTCTCTAACACATTTATATAAATGCACATACTATTTTATAAATTTTCTCTACAAATTTTATATAAGCATATTAAAAAAAAATTCTCTTTTTTTCATTTCTTTCTTTATTCATTTAACAAGAATATCTTCTAAATAGTTACTTGATGTACCCTATATGATTTTAGGGTAGGAGAAGCTACTTTAGCCAACCAACCTGGTTATTTTCCAAGATTCCATCAGGTCGATGGTCGAAAATCCATTTCATTCACTTCGCGGTCTATTTCAATCAGTTTGCGGACAATTTCATTCATTTCATTTACTTCGTGATCAATTCCATGCATTTCACGGTCAATCCCGACGATTCCCCTTCATTTCACGGCCAATTGCATGCATTTCATGGTCAATTCCCTTCACTTCACCGTCAATTCCATGCATTTCACGGTCAATTCCCTTCATTTCCCTTCATTCATGGAAATGACCGTGAATCAACACGGAATCATTGGGGAATGACCGTGAAGTGAAGCGAAATGACCGTGAAATGCGTGGAAATGACCGTGAAGTGAAGGGAATTGATCGTCAAATGCGTGGAAATGACCGTGAATCAACACAGAATTGCCGGGAATGACTGTGAAATGCATGAAAATGATCATGAAGTGAAGCGAATTGACCATGAAATGTGTGGAAATTACCGTGAAGAGAAGGGAATTGACCGTGAAATGTGTGGAAATGACCGTGAATCAACACGGAATCGCCGGGAATGGCCGTGAAGTGAAGCGAATTGACCATGAAATGCGTGGAAATGACCGTGAAGTGAAGGGAATTGACCGTGAAATGCGTGGAAATGATCGTGAATCAAAATGGAATCGCCGGGAATGACCATGAAATGCATGGAAATGACCGTGAAGTGAAGCGAATTGACCGTGAAATGCGTGGAAATGACCGTGAAGCGAAGGGAATTGACCACGAAATGCATGAAAATGACCGTGAATCAACACGGAATCGCTGAGAATGACTGTGAAATGCTTGGAAATGACCTTGAAGTGAAGCGAATTGATCGTGAAATGCATGGAAATGACTGTGAAGTGAAGCGAATTGATCGTGAAATGCATGGAAATGACTGTGAATTAACACGGAATCGCCGGGAATGACCGTGAAATGCATGGAAATGACTGTGAAGTGAAGCGAATTGGCCGTAAAATGCGTGGATTGACCATGAAGTGAAGGAGGATGAGGATGCGTTGGACGTTGTTATATGCGAGAAATCACTGCATTCAATTCCAATATATAAGAGGAGACCTAAGAGGGTGCTGAAGCCGTCTGTCTACAAGTATTCTCCATTCACTTCCATCTTTGCCGTGCAAACCACTCCAATCAACGCCGCCAACGATGAGAAACAGAGAGAATTTCCTACTTCTCTGATACCCTTTGAGGCTAAGATCAATCCACTTAGGGTAATATCGGAGGACGAACTCCATGAATTGGAAAGCTGGGCCAACGCAAACAAAGAATCACCCGAATTTCATTGGTTCAAGACCATTTGAGAGAAGAATGCATGGGTTGATAGTGTGGTAAGTAAATCACACACATACATATATGGTTTTATTCAGAACACTTATATTAGAGTAGAGCTTAATTTTTTATCTTTATTGATTAGGCTATCGACAAGTACGTCGATTTCTTGGAGAGAAGGCACCGATCATTTCCTCCATTATATACAAAGGACTGCAAGTTCTGTCTCACATTTTTTCTGGTAACTGTATGATTTGGATCATAATTATTATGTTATTTCATTATATGATATATGTTCTAATTTTGTATAATGTTTGTAATAGCCATGTATCGGCATGCAAATGTCGACATTCCGAATGTATTGGGATGTTGGCAGTGATGAAGCGCGTTTATTATTTTACGCCATAGGAGATAGGTCTGCGTTGGAAGGAAATGCTTGGACGGTCAGAGAAGATACCTCTATACTAAAGCAGACGAACGAATATGACTGTAGCATTTTTGTCATGAAATATATCGATATTTTGTGCAGCGAACAAATTTTGTCAGGGAGAGACTTGCAGCAATTCACTTCCAGCTTTACGGAGTCAATAGCCTATGATTGTCTGAATGACCTCAAAATATGATATATTTGTCTTAGGTATGAGAGAAATCGAAAATTTTTATGAAATGTTGTAAACTGTTGTAAATGATGTACTGTAAAACATTCATGGTAAAATGATGTAAATGATGTATTGTATATTTTGTCATAATTTTGTAGCAAATAATGTATTCGTAATAGTGATTCATTATGAATGGTGAAGACATCATTTTGCAGTAAATGATATCTTCTCTTCACAGTCATTTCCAAGCATTTCATGGTCAATTCGCTTTACGTCACGGTCATTTCCATGCATTTCACAATCAATGCCGGTGAATCCGTTTCATTTCACGGTCATTTCCATGCACTTGACGGTCAATTCGCTTCACTTCACGGTCATTTCCATGCATTTCACGGTCAATCCCGCGCGATTCCGTTTAGATTCACGGTCATTTCCATGCATTTCACGGTTAATTCCCTTCACTTCACAGTCATTTCCATGCATTTCACAACCAATTCACTTTACTTCACGGTCATTTCCATGCATTTCACGGTCATTCCTGGTGATTTTGTGTTGATTCACGGTCATTTCCACGCATTTCACGGTCAATTCCCTTCACTTCACGGTCACTTTCACGCATTTCACGGTCAATTCGCTTCACTTCACGGTCATTTCCATGCATTTCACAGTCATTCACGATGATTCCGTGTTGAATCACGGTCATTTCCACGCATTTCACGGTCAATTCTCTTCACTTCACGGTCATTTCCATGCATTTCACAGTCAATTTGCTTCACTTCATGGTCATTTCCATGCATTTCACGGTCATTCCCCGTAATTCCGTGTTGATTCACGGTCATTTCCATGAATGAAGGTAAATAAAGGGAATTGACCGTAAAATGCATGGAATTGGCTGTGAAGTGAAGGGGAATCACCGAGATTGACCGTGAAATGCATGGAATTGATCACGAAGTAAATGAAATGAATGAAATTGTCTGCGAACTGATTGAAATTGACGGCGAAGTGAATGAAATGGATTTTCGACCATTGACCTGATAGAATTTTGAAAAATAACCAGGTTGGTTGGCTAAAGTAGCTTCTCCTACCCCAAAATCATATAGGGTACATCAAGTAACTAATTTTGGTTTAGAAGATATTCTTGTTAAATGAATAAAGAAAGAAATGAAAAAAAGGGAGATTTTTTTTTTTTTTTTTTTTATATGCTTATATATACATATTTATATAAATATGTGTTAGAGAAAATTGTAGGTAGAATAAAGTTCTCCACGTAAAAAAATTTAAAAAATGCACAAACTATTGTCACGGTAGTTCGTCTATGGCTACGGTTATAATCTGTAACCATAGGGATTGCTAGATAGGCGTGGCCACGCCAGATCAGTGTGGCCCCGCCGGATAGGCCAGCAACTGGCGTGGGGCCGCTAGCCTTTGTGGCTACGGATTATGGCATCTATGGCTACGGTTATAATTCGTAGCCATAGGTCCGACGGTAGCATACAACATTACCCCTCTGCTTTGAACGTCCACCGTTGAAACCCTTTTAGAGGTCACGGAAGTTTCGGATCATTGTGAAATTTGTTTTTCACCTTCATCCAGGTCTTTGTGACCTTATGAATAGATTGGATGGAAAATAAATGTTATGGTGGGCCCTACAAAAGTTTGAACTGTGAAAATCAATTTTCCATTGCTCTTTGTGGTGTGGTCCAGTTGATCTCTGGATATGATTTTTCTTTTTTGATAATGCTCCGAAATGATCTCGAAATATGGATGAAGCTGTGGATATAATAAATACGGGCCATGTAACTTTGATATCTTTTGAACCGTTCGTACAATTCGGAGATCGATGAGCGTCAGCGCTCGTCTTCGAGCACCAGCCGATCCGCTTGAAGGAAAATGCAGGGGCGTTTTCAACCTTTGGTAAGTCGTCCGCACAGCTGGGGCTTATTCTGGTAAGGTAAAATGAGGTGGGCTTCAACGGGTCAATGGGCCATGATTGGGTCGTACATTGGTAAATTTCTCGACCACCTATATAGCTGCCGTAGGTACGTATGATGCGAATACGAGCACCGACGCTCCGAGATGCAGTTCAAAGGAGATCAAATTACATGGCCCTGCAGTGATGTATTTATTATATCTATACCGTTCATCTATTTTTAGAGATCATTTTAGAGCATTATTCAAAAAATAAATCATATGTAAAGATCATCTGGACCACACCACAAATAACAGAGATAATGATTTTCACCATTAAATAATTCGTAGGGCTCATCATAACGTTTATTTTCCATCCAATTCGTTAATAAGGTCACGAAGACCTAAACTAAAAGTAAAAACAAATTTTATATTGAACTAAAACTTCTGTGCCCCCAAAATGGGTTTCAATGGTAGACATTCAATCTCCCACAGCTTTTTAAAGGGCGGTCTACTTGATATTTATATCTATCTTATTTTTAATCTCAAGCCTTAAAACGAGCTCACAAAATGATGGACGGTTGGGATATAATACATACCTCATGGTCGGACCCACGAAACTTGCTTACGTCAATCAAGCAGCTATATAACTGGTGTGAGGCACACGAGCCAATCAGCTTTCCGCCAATTAATCGCAAAAATCGGACGGCCAGCCGTATAAATGACAAATCAAAACTATGTGCGGTTTAACTCATTTTTAGAGGTGACCTACCACCGTACACTTGATATAAATTCGGGAAAATCCAGACCATCTAAATAATAGGATCTACTGTAGATAACTTAGTCCAAGAAAAGAAAGCCGCAACCGTTAAAATATCATAACCATCAAATCGGTTAGTTCGTTCATCCCTATCAGGCAATCCAACCATATAAACCGCCATTCAGCCGTTTGATGAGGGTGAATTGAAGCGTAAATCTCATCAATACAGGAAGGGTCCCAACAGGACAAGAAGTCACCACCATTTAAGAAATGTCGGAAAACGCACACATTGGTGTTTGACACCATATAAATTCCAAGGAAAATCAAATTCAAAAGCAGAAAAACGTTCTCGGAAAACCACTGGCGCCCGCCCTTTTCTCCATATATTCTCTTCGGTTCTTTCAGAAGAAAAGAAAAGAAAAAAATAAAAATGGGGAGGAGCACCGGAAAACAAGCTCCTACGAAATTAATTGTCCTGGCGTCGTGCGTAGGATTCCTCGCAGCTGTCCTCATCTTCGATTTCCTCTGGACTTCTTCTTCTTCATCTCCTTCTTCTACGTATCTGTCCGTCACTTCGAACTGGGCCGTCCAAAGGTCCCGCCCTCTGTTCATGTTCCAGTCCCATATGGAGGTGAGGCGGATTCCATCTCCTTAGTGTTATTTATTTGAGTAGGATAAGAAGCAACCTCTGCATTTTATTATTATTATTATTTCATGCGGTTTCCATATAACTCGGACTGAAATTCGATGGTTTTGATACAATGTATGAATCTGATAATGTTTTTATCCAAATATGTCATTTTGATGCAATGCAATTTATTCTTGTTTCCTGAAAATTCATGATTGGGTTATTTCTGTGATTTGAATATGGATGGATGAACCTGATTAAGCTCAACGAGTTGATTCAGACTCAGTAGCACCTGATGGGTGGGCCCACAGGATCTAATGGCATCTACACGATTTTTTGGGGACCTTCGCAAAGCATAAGATAGATGGTCCTCATCCAGCGATATGCCTAACTACTATGGGAGCGGAAATGAGCTAATCACCCCTCTTGATTCATGGTTAGGATGGCTACCGGATATGATCAAAGGTTTAGATGGTAGCGAGGGAGTCTAATGGACAATCGGGTATTTGTTTTATATTCCTCCCTGTTTTTCTCTCAGGTATATTTCAGATGCATGCCTTTAACCAAGGTGTTGATCGGGAGCTAGTTATAATAGGCCTGTTCCCATTGCATCCAACCTCATCTCTATCCCCTCTCGATTAAATCCAATTTGAAAGATACACATGCACCTGGACCAAAGGATATTCACCCAGAGATTATCTGAGGGGAAACCTTGTGGGACCCAACCACTACTGTTTGTGTACAAGTGGGCCTCATAGGCCCATATCCAACATATACCACAAGCCATCCCCCAGTCACCCCCAATTGGGGTGAGTCGAGCCGATTCAGCCTCAACTAGACTCAGGATCCAGTGAGTTGTCTGAGTCACTGAGTCTTTTAACCATGGGCACCGGTCGATTATGATCCTTTCTCCTTGTTGGAGGTGAAACATGTAAGAGAGATAATTAGGAGCAAAAGTAGGGGGGGAATATGAAAAAAAGTAGGGCTAAGATTTCGAGATTCTTATGATGGTCTACAGTCCACGGGGATGGGGGACACGGCTTTGTATTATGTATTTTAGGGGTTCTCTAACACCCTCCATGTTTGCGGGCGTTCATGTACACCGTACACAATCACTGCATGTTCTTGCTGACCTGGACCGTCTAGTAGACATGACACCATGTGGATTGGCTATATCCTAGAAATCTCGTAAAGTAGATTATTCTAACCATTAGGTGTATTGCCTACCTTTGGTTATCATTAGCAGTCTATAAATTTCTTAAGATCATCAGATTGATGTTGTTTATGGAACGCACCTATCCTCGTTGTAAGGCATCGGTTGAATGGTGCAGACCAATATGCGCATGGAAAGTTGTGGGATAGAAATGGGGGAAACACCCTACAGATTGTGCATGATGCTATTATTGCTGAAAGGGTATGCATAGATATGTAGGTTTGAGTATAGATGTATATACTTATACTGTACATTAAAAGAATTGGTAGGGGCAAAGAGTTACATGCAAATAGTTATTCAAAACTATTAAACCATGTAAAATGAAAGAACATGTGAAAGGTTTTCAAGAAATGGAAAAGGGTAAAGGGCGTTTAGATAATTTAGGATGGAGCTTGTGTCATTGTCCTCCCTCCACCTAAAGGGACATACTTTACAACACCTCCCCTCTCTCTACTTAAAGATCAGAGGGCGTGATGGATGTAGGCCACTGTGGGGCCGGCATGGTACAAGCGTCACTCTCTACAAGAGAGTCCTTTTTGGGAAATATCTCTTTGATTTTCTGTCCTTATATATATGAAATTTCCTTTTGAGGAAAGATTCCCAAGCATATCATAACTATCTCTCTTCGTCTTATATAATATGATGTCTCTTTAACTTGATCCTACACATAGTGGGCCTCACTTTGGGCATGCTAAAAAATATATTGAATGGAAAATTGTCCAAAAATTCAAATACTATTATTATTGTAAACATTAATACCGACATCTATCCATGGACAATTGATGTGATGGCTTTCGGTGCTGCACATCAAATGCTCTGCTACAAATGTTCTGCACGCAAAATCGATAGGAAGTGGATCATGATTTGTGCAGTTAAAATGACGATGAGAATCGCACAAAAAAGTAAAGCCGACATGGAGAAGTAATGTGGTGATCTGCACGCTCCACGGTTCCATCTTACCACTGCATAAGCGATCTGATTGTAGTTGAGGTTCCCATACTTCAATTGGACCACTGATTTAGCCTGGTTCTAACATCAAACCATGGATGGTTGGATTGTAAAGATATTCAACTTGGATGTTTGGATTTTCAAAAGCAGACCTTTGGGTGGGCTTGATATGTGATCATCCAGTTTGTGTGTGTCATCTGGGACTCATCCAATTGATTTGTGGCCCAGATGCATCAACCCACGTAGTGAATGTTAGAGAAATTCAATATTTAATTACTGAAATGTTTGCAAAATATTATATCAAAATTTATATCAATTTTAATATTTTAATTATGTATTAAATGTTTTCTATGGCTGGCTAGATTCCTATGTTGGTTTAGCATGTTTAAAAAATGTTGGTGACTCACTCATCCTCCTAACATGCATTGCTAATGTACAACTATCAATAATATAATTGTGGGCCCAATTGTTGATGAATCTCTAAAATCATACTGATCAAGCAATCCTAAACATCCAACCGATATCTGTCAAATGGATGGTTAAAAGTAAAATAGTGAGTGGTCCAAATTTGAAGAGAAAAATAAATGGTTAATATTATCTTTTCAGTGCAAATCTTCATATACATTTGTGCCAGCAATTTGGACAGTCTGGATCGCCGTACAACTATGCCATGTGTACATTTGAAGAGTCACCACCATTTAAGACTAACATAGGAGTAGCCTGGTTATCCATATTCAATGCGGATCCCATGCCGATACCTGTGTAATATAATATCTGACGTGTGTACTGCCAGGGATTTGATCATTTGAGGGATCCTTGTAACATCGTAAGGTCAAGTAACAGTCCTGAGATACCGTCTGGTTAGCTTTTTCTGTTTGGTACCATTATTTATCTGTTTTACTTCTGTTCCACTTTGATTTTGCTAGCGTTCAAACATTTCTAGCATCCTTGCAAAGTCTGAATAGAATACTAGTTGCCATTCATAGTTGCTGAAGCTTCATGCATTATAATTCTCATGATTATTCATATACTTTATATGATTATCCATTTGATGTGAATTAGTCACATGGATTGTGGAGGAGATTAGAAGAAGTATTTCGCTGTTCCTTTGGAGCTGGCTGACTTGGCGAAAGCACTTTGCATGCCTCCATAGGTAGACTAGATCATTGATGACCGATTTTCTGTCTTATGTAGAAAGGAGCTGTTAAAGATAATGAAATGCCAATACCCAATGCAACTTTTACTGATTTACCTGCACCAGAGTTACAGTGGGAGGAGATGGCAGAGGCACCTGTACCTCGTCTAGATGGGGCTGCTATACAGATTAAGAATCTTCTATATGTGTTTGCTGGATATGGTACCATTAATCATGTGAGAACCTTTCATCATCTTAGAAATTATTTGCACTTCAATAAACGAGTCCAAAAGATAGTTTACTGCAAGGTTGGCGCATGGCCTTGTTTTAGCCTAAGATCAAGTTATTCCATTCTTATATTTTTCTTTTTGTTTCGTGGGCTGCACTTTGGTAGAATACCTTGCTTTCATTTCATTGTGGACTCTAACAAATTAATTATTTTTGCAGTAAGAAGTACAACAATTTATTTATTTATTTTTTGTAGGGATGACTTTCCTGGTGTTGCTTTTACATGTCTCGGTCAATCTCACTCATCAATTACCATATTTGACCTTCTAACTTTATAGTAATATTTTTTGGTTTCTATGCCAAGTTCAACTTTATTTCTTCATGATCTTCTGTTGTGGCCAGTGAGGGCCCAAGTGGAAATTGAAGGTTGATGACCAGTGGGCCACCAATTGTAAAACTGTTGCCAATCACCATGTCAAATCTGATCTCAAATTGCGAGGCTAAGATGCAAGGTATTCAATAATGGTAATGGTGGCTGTAACAGCCATCATCGTTAGCTTCAGTTGCTGTTATGGCCATTTTTAAAAAAATTGTATCAGCCTTGTAACAGACCGTTATGGGGCTGTTACAGGCGATTTTTTCTGTAAGTGCGTAATGGTTCCCACTGTTACCATTACAGTTGTTAGGTAACTGTTTTTAAATACTTAGCCAAGATGATGATGGTGGTGGTGGTGGTGGTGGTGATAGTGTTGGAACTCAGAAGCAACTGATAGTTTAGTCAACATTTATAAGTAATTGAATGAGATGATTTTAGGTTTTATTGTATCTAATGGTAAGAGACAACTTTAACTGATTTGAAGGAAGAGGGAAATCATAACTTGACCCTGCTAGTCAAAATGTATGACTTTGCCCATTAATGTCCAAAATTCTTAAATACCTTCGACTTGTATGCAACTGTTGGCTTAATGATATTAAGGCTGCCATAGCATTCCACTTCTGTCTATATTCCCTACAATATGTGGTCTCATTTACATTCCGTTGCAATGCTTTTCTGGTTAACAATTCTTTTGTTGAATGAAGGGAGCTTTTGATTGAGCTTTTCTTAGAGACTTTTCTATATTAATCTGTTAAACTATTTTAAGAAATATTAAACATGGAAAGTTAATAGATGAAGCATTAGGCAGGGAAAGGTAGGGATATTTATTCGTTTGGTTAGTTGAAAATTGTGCTTGAATTCCCTCCATTATCTCCTAATGAACAATTTTATATGTTTCACAAACTTCATTTTCATACTTTGGAGATAAATATCTGATCTCTAAAAATACAGTGTTCTTATGGGTTTTCTTCCATGTTTTTTGTTTTGTTTTTATGCTATAGGTACATTCTCATGTTGATATTTATAATTTTATGGATAATACATGGGGTGGAAGGTTTGACATGCCTAAAGGAATGGCACATTCACATTTAGGAATGGCAACAGATGGAAGATACATTTATGCAGTCACGGGACAGTATGGTCCGCAATGCAGAGGGCCTACAGCTCACACCTTTGCGTTAGATACAGAGACAAAACAATGGTGGGACTTGCCTCCATTACCTTTCCCTAGGTATATTCCATAACCGTGAGATGTACAAAACTTATGGTTACTTTCCTCTTTTAATGCATTTGCTTTTTAACCTTCTTGAGTGCATAACTTATCATTAAGAATTAAATGTGAGGCATTCCATTTTATCATCCACTAAGATGCTGCCAATTCCTTGTTTCTTTTCCACCAACAACTGGTTGATCATTACTATAATAGTTAATACCAAGAGGATGAGGTCTAATGGACACCCCACTGTTTATCAATCATACAGTCTATGAAGGGTACAAACCTAGGATATTCACTGGAACTTTGCCTCTATTATGGATGTCGTAAAAGGGATCATCTTAGAAGCACCCAGGCAAGCTATTTTGTTGCCATGTAGTGAACCTTCTTCGGATGGATATCTAAATGTTTGGTAAGATGTCCTTGCAGGATGTTTAAACTCAATTTTGATGGAAATTGCAGCAACAACTCAGGGTGAAAAGGCTAGGGGAGTAGAGGGTTGTAGATGGGGTTGGGGGATTGTTCCAGAGACAAGGGCAAGGCATCTTAGCTTACACTGTGCTGGCTGGTATAATGGTGGTGACTGGGTTAGAGGTCCTCACATTGCAAGCCAGAGTTAAGCTCAAGCCCCGCTTGCCTTAGTTTATAATTTGAGTTGAAGACATTCCTCGAATTCAATGAGATGGTTAAAGGGGGAGGTTTTGCCCCCCTTTTCAAACATGTTCTTTTTAACTTCCCCTAATGTTCTCTTTTCTATGCAATGGTAATTTGACATGTTTTCTTTCTCCTTTTAAAATGCAGAATCTTTTATAGATTGTACAGCTTTGTTATACTTATTTCCTAACAAGTCCATTGTTGGATCTTAGATGACCCTTTGATTATTGTTGATGTGATAATTCCCAGATATGCCCCGGCAACCCAACTTTGGAGAGGCCGGCTGCATGTGATGGGCGGCAGCAAGGAGGATCGCCATGAGCCTGGCTTAGAGCATTGGAGTCTTGCAGTAAAGGATGGCAAAGCATTAGAGATGGAGTGGCGATATGAAATACCCATTCCTCGTGGTGGGCCTCACAGGTTTGTGGGTGCATTCTTCATTATGAACAGTTTGACTTAATTTTCTAATTTTCTCCACTTCAAATGCAGAATTTAACTCTACTCGTGTTTGGCGATCTGAAGATATTACATTTAGAGATAATATGAATTTTACATAACCTTGGTCCAGTCCATCTGGTTTGTTTGTTGTGAAGTGATTATATCTCCTACCATAGTTCTTCTGGAAGCTGGGCCTTTCTATTGCACTTTTGTTTGTCTGTTTCTCTGCCAACTTAGGGGGAAGGGCTGCCACGCACAACATGCATCATCATCATCATCATAGCATTTTCCCTGATACTTGGGGTTGTCTGTCATTCATTGTATATAGATACATGTACAAATATGGATAAGTAGCACCATGCAGTTGCAACAGCCAGTCCCCAGCCTAGGTAAAGGAGGGTTGGTGTCAGGTGGGTAGCTGGTTGTAGAAATTTCAAGCAATCATGACAAAAATAATCCCAAATAACTGGGAAAAGGCTATGATGATGATGATGATATTAGGGATAGGCTGTTGCAGGATATATTGTATGAGTATGCTTTTTTCATGAAAATCATCTCCTGTGAACGTATATCTTTTACAATATCAAACTTGTTATTCAAACATGATCTTTGATGGATAACAATGAAAATTTTATAAGTATAAGAAGACATAATTGTGAAAAACTGAAGCAAAGAAAATTGTTAAGCAATGTTGAAGGATTCCCTAGAATGTAGTCTCAAAATACTTAGGTAGTCAATCTGCTACCACTATTGGTCTCTGTGCGCGTGCTAAATAAAATGTTTAAATAAGAGGAGAGTTCTTGGAGTTCATCATGGATATATGGTATTGGTAGCTTCTAAGGTGTAGATGATCCTCTAGAAGCCTAGCCTATAATGAATTTTCATTCCCTTTGACAATGAACTTTTTGGGTAATGAGTAGGAGAGGATTCTAGGATCCTCTCTAAGTGCCTTAGCATTTGTTGCGTTAGAGTCTCCCCACTTGACCAAACATGACTCTCTCTCTCTCTCTCTCTCTCTCTCTCTCTCTCTCTCTCTCTCAAGCTTACATTCCCAATTAATTTAGTCGACTATAGAGCACCAATGAGTGATACTTCATTAGCCTTTAAACATGTACTCATGGACTGCTCAGGATACAATAGATTCATAAATGTAGATCTGATTGTTTGAGCAGCCTGTGAAAAAGCTAGCTAAAAAAGAAGTGAATCTGCATCCTTTGATACGTAATCCTTTTTTGTATGCAGTTCTATTATATCCTTCTATTATCGCATTGTAATTAAATAAAATAGAATAATGGATTAGTTTGTCAAGTTCGTAGTGTAGGTATGCCCGATCATGATGATGTGACACTCAGAAATCAGCCCAATCCAACCATCAGGTTGGCCCCTCCACTATATACATTGGCATTTTTACATTGTTTTTATGGCGTGCAGCCCATAAAGGTTGTGTATGTCATCCAACTGGTGAATTAGGTGTGATCAACACAATCCAATTGTCAGGTGGGCCCACCACTTGAATTTGTAGGTTTTATTTTGGGTAACTTCATTGTTTCCTATGGTGTGGCCCACCTGATGGTTGGATCATCATAATTTTTGGGGTGTCCCATTTTCACGGTGGGGCACACTTATTGGATAGGTCGGATTTCATACACACCCCACCTAGGGTAGGTCCCATGTGATCCGATCCATCCATAGGGTGCGCCCAAAACTTGTGACTTGTGATTACCTGGACTCACCTCCATTACAAATGGAGTCGAGCAAAAGTGGGGCCACGCGTTGTGATATGCCATTCAACCCATCCATAAGGTGACCATGTGATCCATATAAGCTATCCAATCCATCAATAAGGTGCACCCAAAACTTGTGACTTGTGAGGGAGCCTAAATCGATCCACACCATAGGCAACAATTGGAAAATACCTAGATTCGTGTTTGGGGCCCTCCTCGGTGTGTATCGCATCTAACCCATGCACAAGGTGCTCCCTACCATGATGATTGGCCTCCTTGAAAGTCAGGTCCATCCAACCATCATTTGGGTCCCACTTGATTTTTCTTTTTTTGGGGGGTTTTAGGTAGTTTCCACTGTTTTATATCGTGTGGTCCTCTCGATAATTTTTGAACCAACTAATTATTGGGTTCCCCCACAACTTCTAGGCGGGCACCTGATGGATTGGTTGAGTGGCATTATGGTTGTCAACGGGTTGGGGCTAGGGTAAGTCTCGGCCCGGATTTTGAACTGTTTCGGGCCTGGCAATCGGGTTGACCCTATTCAAAATTCTGAATTTCAGGCCCGAGCCCGGCCCATTGACACCCCTAAATGGCACATCACAACGCATGGCCACACTTTTGCTCGACTCCACTTACAATGGAGTTGACTCCAGGTAATCATTCACATACATGTATGTATGTACGTGCGTGTTTGGGAAAAGTTCTCTTAGGGTTTACTGTATTGTACAATCGAGTTGCTATGGGCCCACCTTGATGTCTGAGTCCCATCGAACCATGCATTAGATGTGGGCCATAATGAAAATGGGCCACACTAAAAATCAGCCGGATCACCATAGTGAATAGTGTGAATTATTCGTAAAACCTTTGAAATTGTGTTGCCCATAGAGTTTTGGAATGACCTCTTTTTTAGGGCATATAAACATCATGGTGGGCCCCACACAACAACCAATAGTGTGAGCCACTTTGCTCAACCCACACCCACTCAAGAAAGTTTTAATGGGTCTCAATGTGAACATTTCTATTTGTATGTAGATGTGTATGCATGTATGTGTCTATGCATGCATATATATAGAGAGGTTTGACCACTTGTTGTCAACACTACCATAACTAACAATAGTGTCAAGCAAAATGGGGTCCACTGTGATGAATGCATGACAACCACCCTGATGTTAGAGTCACCCTCACATGTTTGGTTGAGGACCCAAAAATCAGACCAATTTAATACTCAGGTGGGCTACACTACATGGAACAGTTGGGAGGGGACACCTCATCAAAACTTTTTTATTGTGCATGGGGCCCACTGTGGTGTGTATATGCCATCAAATCCATTCATCAAAGAAATCCCACTAGGAAGAAGGGACATTCCAAAATCTAGACCTTTTCAAAATTCAGGTGGGCCACGTGAATTGAAATGTTTTAGGCACGGTTGTACATTTTCCTTTCCTTTAGTTTGACCTACTTGGCTTTTAGTTTGACCTACTTAGCTTTTGGATTGGCCTGATTTTTGAGCTGTGTGTGTGTGTGTGTGTGTGATGAGTTGGGGCAATTCATACAGGTTTCAGTCCCCATGTGAGTCCCATTCTGAAACCGCCATTTCAATTAATGAATAGCTAAAGGCGTAAACTGTCTTCATTTAGGTATTGGGCATTATGTGGTCTTACCTTAGTTTTGTATTCTTCTTTCAATTAAAAGAAAATTTTGTTTAAGTAGTTTTTCTTCTGCATACTGGTTTTGCAGTTTCTGCGGCAGCACTAAGAAACTCCAGTTGGGTGCATCTTTGCTTGACAGTTTTGTAGTTGGAAATGATCCATAAAATAGTTGAGATGCTGGTATTGACCTTTATTTCTGCATATAATGCATGGGTAGTGTTAGCATTTGTTTGTTGTATTTCTTCATTGAACTGCTGACCCCAAAGATCTGGACAAGGCTCTGATGGTGATGATGATTATATGTTCATGCAAGTATTATGCATATGCATAGCTCTGAAACATACAGTATGAAAAGAACCTAGAGAAGTTGAAGAAAAAAATTATACCTTTCTGTTTGCACATTCATGAGGGGACTAATAACCTCCCCTTTGTTGTCTAATGTAGAGAACATGATGGTGTTATCATCCTAATTTTGAAGTTCACTATCAGGTCTTGCATTGTGATCGATGATCGTCTCCTTGTTATTGGTGGTCAAGAAGGTGATTTCATGGCCAAACCCGGATCACCTATTTTCAAGTGTTCTCGGAGGCATGAGGTATATATTCTCATCCTTTGTTTTTATTACATAGTGGTGCCTTTGATATCTAAAAATGCTGGAATTGGAGTATAACTATAACATGGACCACCCCCCAAACCCCCCCCCCCCCCCCCAAAAGTGGGAGACAAGTAAGGGAGAGTAGGCTTTTGCCATACCTTTTTTGTGTTTTCCTCCCAACAATATATCCCCCACTATATTGATACAATGCCCCGGGAAAGGTTTATTTTTAAACACATGAAATAGGCGGCCTGCTATCTTTCTGGTTAACAATAGTTGGCTTCTGCCGAATTTGTCAGCATTTTAAATTGCCTTGTTATATGTTGCTTGCTAATTACTCACACGAAACCCAACATGCCTTTGCAATTTCTTCTTGATGGCCTCTCTTTCCTGCAAATCAAGTTTTGATCAAAAGCCTACAAATAGTAGTCTACATGAAAAAAAAATAAAAATGTAAGTTTACAAAACAAAACTGATTGAACATTTCTCTATTGCTCAACTTCTTTTTTGGGTTGGAAATTGGAATCCCAGAAGATTTATGTGGAATATGGCCCAATGTACAATAAGATGAGACACTAGATTGTTTCTGGTGCTCCTTTGACTTTGGTTAGTAATTCTAATCCTGTTGTAGAGAGTGCACAATGCCTGGTTGCTGATAGTGCAAGGCTTTGAAGCGCCTCTGATTGCATCTTTGGGGTTACATTGGGCCATGGAACATGAGAGCATTTGTGGAAAGAGCTTGAGCAAAAGTATTCTTGATTTTTGGCTTTCACCTGGATTATGTGTATGCCTTGTTATTATATAGACTTTGAAAATGTTGTTGTCACCACATGCATAGTGACAAATCTAGTTCTTGGCAATTTCTCAGCCTGGAAATTTCTTGGAAGATTTCAAATTTTGAGGATTTTCTGAGGATATTATTGCAAGATTTTCAAAATCTTGGCTATATTTGTCATACTGGTCACATTTTAATGATGGATGAAAAATACACTACTTGTGTTTCTAGTTTAGATTGCTACATATTTTTCTTCTCTCCTTGAGCTCCTTTGTATGGCATATCTTTAATATTTCAATTGTTGCAGGTACAATACAGTGATGTTTACATGCTGGAAGATGGGAAGAAGTGGAAGCAATTGCCTTCTATGCCTAAGCCTAATTCCCATATTGAGTTTGCATGGGTTGTTGTCAACAATTCCATTATTATCGTGGGCGGCACAACTTTAAAGCACCCTGTGACCAAAAAGATGATACTTGTTGGAGAAGTGTTCCGGTTTCGTTTGGATACGTTGGTACTCATCTTTCCCTATCCTTCACATGCTTCAATGATGGATCATGCACATTTTCTGAAACTTATTTTCTTCTGATAGAAATACTCTACTGTCATCATTTCTGCCATATTTTTGATATTCATATTCCTCATTCTTTCCCTGTGCTTTCTGGATTTTGAATCCTACCCTCCACACATGTTCTAATGTGCACACGAGATGGATGCGGATTGCCTGTGATGGCCAAGTGCAGGAAGTTCCTGTGGTCAGAAGCTAGGTGGGGACCACCGTGATGTTTGTGAGAAATCCACCCCATCCATCTGTTTTGCTAGCTCATATTTCTGATATTCATATTCCCCATTCTTTCCCTGTGCTTTCTGGATTGTGAATCCTACCCTCCACTCCACACATGTTCTAATGTGCGCACGAGATGGACGCAATTGCCTACGATGGCCAAGCACAGGAAGTTCTTGTGGTCAGAAGCTAGGTGCGGCCTTCCGTGATGTTTGCAAGAAATCCACCCCGACCATCTGTTTTTCTAGCTCATATTAGGACATGAGATAAAAAAACAAGGCTGATCCAAAACTGAAGTGGGCCACACAACAGGAAACAGTGGGGAGAAAAATGCCTAACGTTGAAACCTTCCCGGGATCCACCTTAATGCAAAAAAATAAATAAATAAATAAATTAGCATGATACAGAACTTTTGTGGCTTAACGAATGTTTCAACAGTGGGCATTCAATCCCCTCTGTTTACTGTCATGTGGACCACTTGAGTTTTGGATCAGCCTCATTTTTGGTCCCATGTCCTAATATGAGCTGGCAAAATGGATGGATGGTGGATTTCTCATAAACATCACGGTGGGCCCTAACTTGCTTCTGACTGCAGGAACTTCCTGTGCTTGGCTGTCGCATGCAATCCATGTCTGCGCGAGATCCAGACCATCAGGCAGACTATGCATCTATATGAAGAAAATGGATCACATTTGATGCTCACATGTTGTCCACTTGATTTCTAGACCAGCCTGATTTCCGAGCCATGGGTCATAACACATGGTGGGTCCCACCTGATGAATGGCCTGGATCCTCACCTCGCAAAGGTCAACTTCATGCTTTATGGCTCCTTGAACCATTCCGTATGGTTTGCCTTCGTAGCCCCTAATGCATAACAGCTGCAGTGGCACCATGGGATTGTCTATTATCTTTCTTTATAATTCATTGGAACTGAGACAAACTGATGAAATCTGGAAATGGAGTCTCCACAAGAGTAGTCTACATCCAGATAGGATGGAAGCTGAAAGTCTGAATAGTGTTGGTTCTTTGGTTACAAGCAAGCTATGCATGTAATGCTCTTTGGTTGATGCAAGTTCCTCTTGTCATTTAAAGCTTGTGAAGTCTCTAGGGCTGTCACTGGGACAGGCCTATTCAAAACTTTCCATTTGCTAGGTCCAAGCACAACTCATTGACAGCCCTAGTTGTATCTGCGATGGTCACAGCTTCTAGAGTTCTATTGTCTGCTCTGGTTTGAGCATGTGCCGCATGCCATGTGTTTGTGTAGATTGAAACTTCTGTTCTTGAAGTTAGGTTTGTAAAAGATCTTTCAATCAATTGTTCACAGCCATATATATATATGCCACCATGATTAACATTTCTAGCCACTTGAAGTTCATCTTAACACATAATTGAAAAGTCCAAAAACTTCATTTGACTCAATTCCGCCAGTTCAAGTTGACTTGAAGACTCAACTGGACTTGATGAATATTTAAAATAATTGGAACGTAAATAGATACTTAAAATAGCTAAATTTATTATAACTAATAGTAATAAGTAATATAAAGTGTTGCTTCCTTCACCCTGACCCTGGAGGTGACTCATTTTGAATCACACCCAGTCGACCGAGCCATCAAGTTGACTCGGCCAAGTTTTCCAGTCGAATATGTTATTTCTGGTCTAGACTATGGCGTGTTTTACTTCCTCCATGTGACCAGCATGTGCAACATCTGAGCCTATCAATCATCAGCTAGGATTTATCTTGGATGGCCCACACTCCAAGAATCACATCGCTTTGACAATCCTAGCCATACAGATTAGAGAACTTCCTCTCAAAGAAAATAAATGGTTATAAAAATAATTCAACCAAAGTTCTTTGACAAGGTTTTGCAAGTCCAAGGGCATGGATTCTCCATATGAACTTTGGGATCTGACCCATCTAACTTAGTGGATGATAGGTTTAGATCTCGAACATGTTTGCCACGTGTACAGAAGGTAGTTGCTAATAAGTGAAAGAAAGTCACAAGCATTTACGTTTTCTCATAATCTCCGCATGTTATGATCATTATAACATTATGACTATGATTAATCTCATTAGAGGAGGTATGTTCATTGTATTAACAGGAATGGTCAGTTATTGGGAAGATGCCATGCCGCGTCAAAACTACTCTAGTTGGGTTCTGGGATGGGTGGCTGTATTTCACGTCTGGACAGCGCGACCGTGGACCCGACGATCCGGCACCACGCAAAGTCATTGGAACTATGTGGAGAACTAAGTTAAGATTATGACTTTTTATCAATTTATCATTTTTGGTCATTCAAATGTAAACTGAAATATGCAGGCAATAGCTCTGGAAATTTTTGTTTTTGTTTTTTTATTTATTATTATTTATTTATTTTTCCTTCAGGTCTTGCAATTTATCATCTTTCTGTTTCTGTTCTAGAAAATCTGTTTCTCTTGTATGTTTTTAGTAAAAGAAATTGAAGAGACATGCTCTCCTTGAGAGAATCAAATGCCCTCACACTAGTTAAACTGTTAAGTCTGCCTCCAAGATAATACATGCCTAGTCCTCAGAGTATTGCATGAGAGAGAGAGAGAGAGAGAGAGAGAGAGAGAGAGAGAGAGAGAGAGAGAGAGAGAGAAACTCGCAATGTAAATGTGATAACGATGATCTTAGTCATAGATCATGATGGCATAGTGTCTAGGTGGAAAAAATTAAATTATTGTGCCTTAGATAATATTTGATGTTACCTTAAACATACATTAATATGGGTAAGTGGAGTACTTTGAATGTCCTTGAAAACTTGCAATTGGACACAACCTTGTTGACCAAGGGAGACTTGTGGTACATGATCTCAATACTCTATATACCATGACTATCATAAGTTTTAGGATGTACTTGTGGTCATTCCATATTAGGGGGTTGACTTGAGTTAGGATGGACAATAGTCGCAGTCGGGGCTGATAGTATCAGTAATATCTTCACCCTACCTTTTATGGGAGTGTGAGTGTGCCATGTGTGCAAGATCTTGTAGACCTAGTGGGCACTTTCAATTGTCGATGAAGATTAGGCCCCTATAATAGGCGCCCATTTGCCTCGATTGGATTAGATTTGATGGCACATTAGAACTTGATTAAATTTTAAACCAAAGGATGTGTGAGGGTGTTGTATGTACCTTGGCTCTCTTTATGAGGCTATCGCATGGAAAAACAAGTATGTAATATCCCAAGTTTTCCCAATGGTTGGCAGCATGTTCGAACGCTTGTCTTAGCTACATGCATTTAAGTAATCTTCGTCTGTTGTAGTACATAAGTACCCCATATCTCTTCCATGCATGAGCGCGCATCGTCTGAAGCCTCAGAGAGGGACTCAAACTGTTCGTGCGTAGTACGCACTTGGGTGTTCCAAACTTGAGACCTTGTAACTCCCGTCATATTGACCGGCATGTTGCACAAATCATGGAGGTACCATCCGTTTGTTCGTGCGACACTTCTTTTGTAAGATACACCACGAAGAACCCAAATGTTTGTGCATAGTACGCACCTAGGTGACCCAAACCTCAAGATCTTGAAACTTCTGCCATATCAACTGCCATGTTGCCCTGATGGCAAAAGTACCATCTGTTCGTCCGTGCGGCACTCCGTTTGTAACATACGTTGCAAAGAACTTGAAAACACAAGTGTGCGAAGACCTCTGCATATACACGCTTCATATGGGCTTGGGCCTATAGTCCATGGACGATCCTAGAAAGCACATTTCATGCCTTAGTGGAGAATGTCAACACTCTCCACTCTCCTAATCCACACCTCACCATGATGTCATGATTTACTCACCACACATGGACCACATGCACATGACACCTCACCCCACTTATACCACATGCACATTCTCCATGTGACATCTCACTTTACTTACACCACGTGCAAATTCTCCTTGTGATACATCATCCTCCCATGTATGAGCCATGGCCATGCGATGTCATCATACCCTACTAACTAGCTAACCTAAATAAACTAACATTGCTCCTAACCTATGGTTAATCTCTACACAAAAGAGGGCTAACCAAGGTGGGAAGACATTTCTAGCAAGAAAAAATTTAGAGAGAGAGAGAGAGAGAGAGAGAGAGGTGGGCCACCATAGGAGGGGGATCCAAGCCATCCAAACATAAGGTGGTTGGATCTAACCCTTGTTTTTCTTTCATTTATTCTTTATGTATATTAAAGTGGGCCCCAACATGAGATTATGGTGGTTTTTGGGTGGCCCTAAACCACATCCAAGTGGGCTAGCCCATTGAGGATTTATGGGAATGAAATTCCTTTGGGGAAGCATGTGAATGAAAGATATTGAATCCTATGGAGGCTCACTTATGTGTATGTGTTTCTACATGATTTTCTTTTTTATACTTTGATTGTGTTTGTGGGGCCCAAATTCTGTGTGATGATCACATACTTGATAAAGAATCTATGTATCAAATATGGGGTCAATCAGCTTGGTTTAACCCCTTCGTTTGATTTATGCAATTTAGACTATGTTTACTATCTAGTGCAATGGTCAACACTGACACCCTTTAAAATGGACCAGATTACTTGGGCCCACGGATATCTGATAGATCCCAAATTTTGTGGGATGAGTAGACTTAATGGACCATCTATGTACCAAATTTGGGATCAATTCGATTGGCCTAACCCCTGTATTTGATTAATGCATTTTAGAACAGATTTGTTGTCTAGTATAGTGGTTTCCAAAATAGACCAGATTGTCGCGTCCACATATATCTAATAAATCCCAAATTTTGTGTGATGATAATATACTTGATGGACGATGTATGTGCCAAAATTTGGGTCAATCTAATCAATCTACACCTTGCATCTAATCCACATAATTCAGACCTAGTTTTTTTGTCCTAGTCAGCACTAACACCCCTCAAACTAGATCAGATTGTGAGGCCCACAGATATATAATAGATCCTAAATTTTGGGTGATGATGTTAGACTTAATGGACCATTATGTACCAAATTTGGGCTTAATTTGATATTTTTAATCCCTTCATCCGATTAATGTAATTCACACTAGGTTTGTTGTCCAGTGTAGTGGTCAACAATAACACCTTTTTGAACGACCCGGATTTATAGAGTTTACAGATATCCAATTAGTCCCAAATTTTGTGATATGATAATAGACTTGATAGAGAATGTATGTACTAAATTTTGGGTCAATCCCATTGGTCTAACCCATTCATTTGATTATGCAATTCAGACCAAATTTGTTATCCAATGTAGTGGTCATCATTGACACCCTTCAAAACGGACAAGATTTTGGGGTCCACAGATATATGATAGATCCCACATTTTCTGTGATGATACTAGACTTGATGAATGATGTATGTTCCAAATTTTGGGTCAATCTGATCAGTCTAACCACTCCATCTGATTTATGTAATTCCAACCTACTTTGTTATCTAATGCAGTAGTTAGTACTGACACCCCTCAAAACATATTAGATTGTGGGGCCCATAGATATTTGATTGGTCCTAAATTTTGTGTAATGATAGTAGACTTGATGGACAATGTATGTACCAAATTTAGGGTCAATCCAATCTGTCTAACCCATTCGTTCGATTAATGTAATTCAGACCAGGTTTGCTGTCCACCGCAGTGGTCAACATTTATACCCTTCTGAAAGTTCAGGATTTGTGAGATCCACAAATATCTAATTAATCTCGAGAGTGGATTAGGTGAGATCCCAGATCCACTGGGGTGGGTGGGACCCCTGGATGTGGGGTCATAGCGATGTACATGCCTTAAATTCACACTGTCCAACCATTTTGAAAGCTCTTTTAGGGCACGATCCCAAAAATGGAACCGACTCAAATCTTAGGTGGACCATACCACAAGAAACAGCCGTGATTGAATCCCCACCATTAAAAACTTCATGGATTCCACCAGAATATTTATTTGGCATCCAATCTGTTGATAAGGTCACAAACACCAAGATGAAGAGACCACACAAATATCATCTTGATCCAAAGCTTTTGTGGCCTACAAGAAGTTTTTAATGGTTAATCACTGTTGTTTCCTATACTATGGTCCATTTGGGATTTGGAACTACATTTTTTTTTTTATCATACCCTAAAATGAGCTTTTAATATGGATGGATGGCGTGGATGTAGTCACATACATCATAGAGGGCCTACAATTAAGGGTCTCATCCACCTCGGTGGACTCAAGGTCTCACCTAATATGCTCCCATTAATCTCAAATTTTGTATGATGGATGTAGACTTGATAGACAATGTATGTACCAAATTTGAGGCTAATTTGATTTGTATAACTCCTGAGCGGGCCCCTCCATGATCCTAGTTTGCGATTCAACTTGTTCAAATGGTTACATATATCCGGATGAAAGGACCACACAAATATCTGCTTGTCTTAGAACTTCTTGTGGGACTCACTGATCCTGGGCTCCACTGTGATGTTTATATGCCATTCGAACATTCATAAGGTTATTTCTTATAAGTTGGACTGAAAACACAAATATTAGTTTGATCCAAAACTTGGTGGGTACACCGTGAAACCCACTTGATACACACATCGAATTATTATGGTGGTTGGTCCAACCATGGGCCCCACCTTGATTATTATACTAAGACAATGAGGACAGCCTCCGTAGTACCCCATTCTCGGCTCCCAGCGTATATATGCCAGATTTCCAATCCTGGGATCTTACAAGGAGGATTTCCAATGTACATTTATCTCGTAATGAGCATAACCACAAGATTACCCAAATCACAAAGGCAACATCATCATCACATATCCACTAATATAATCGCTTGAGTACAATACTGAGAGGGAAGTACATAAATAAAATAAATCAAAGCTCTAAAAAAAATCGCTGCACGCTCCGGCTCAATGCTGCTGCAACCTAACATTACCCGCACACATCTATCGTGCATATAGGCTTAGTGGGTGGTGAAAGTGTGTGCATAAGGTAAGTGCCAAGTAAGCAAATCAAGTAATCGAGTAAGCGGAAATCGATAAACGCAAATCAGGGGGGTTTTAAAATTTTTTTCCCAAAATATGACCGTACAAAGGAAAAATCAAGGGCTCATTTGGTTTTAAAGGGGGGCCCCATGGGACCAATTTAAAGGGGGCCCCAGTTTTTCGGGGTGGGGAATAATAAACCCCCTTCCCTTTAACAAAAATTTAAGGGGAAACCCCCAAATGGGCCCCGGGGAAAATTTCCCAAATGGGGATAATTTTCAAATTTAAATTGGGAAAAAACAAAAGGGTCACCATACGGGGTGGGGGTCCCCTTTTTGGTTAAAAAAGGAGGGATTTAATATAAATAGAAATGGGCCCCAAATCCCAAAAAATTAAAAAAAGGGCCCCCCCCCCCTGGGGGGTAAAGGTAAATACACCCGGGGGGAAAATTTAAACCGGTGGGTTTTTCCCCCCGGGGTGACAGGTTGGGGCCCCCAAAAAGGCCAATTCATATTTGGTTTCCCCTTTCCCCTTTGGGTTTTTAAGGCCGGGGGGATTTGGGGGGGCCCTGGGTGGGCCCGGTGGGGTCCCCTTTTCCAACCAAAATTCCCAAAAATGGTAAAAAAGGGGGGGGGGGGGGAAAACCCTTTGGGGGGAAAACCCCTTTTATTTCAAATCGGGGTCAATTGGGGGCTCCCTAAAAATAAGGTAGGGCCCCAAATTTTAAAGGGGCCCCTTTTTCCCCTTTCCCCTAAGAAGGCCCCGGGGAAGTTTACGGGGGGGTAAATTTAAAGGGAGGGAAGGTAAACCACAAGGTTCCCCTTGGAAAAAACCCTTATTTTTTTTTTTCCCCCTTTTTAGGAGGCTGGTTCCTATGCAATGTTATAGGTGGGCGGACAATCCGAATAGAATGGTTATACTGTCCACGTGATCCTGTAGCAGTGTATATACTCATTTGGTTTGGGGGGGGTTGGGCTTAAATTGTGTTGTGGGAAAAAAATGGGGATGTTTTTTTGGGAAAGGTTTGGGGGCCCAAAATGGGGGTTGGAGGGGGAAAGGGCCCCCCCAAAATTCCCTCAAAGGGGGTTTTGGGGGCTTGGGAAAAAAAGGGGGAAAATTAAGATTTTTTGGGGAAAATGGGAATTAATTAGGACTTTAAGGGGATTTGTGGGGATGGGAACTGCCCAAGGGAAAGGGGATTGGAGAGGGTGGATATTGAAAGATGGGTAAAATTGTGGTGGTCCAAAGGCCCATTGGGAAAAACGTGTGAATACTACCGAGGTGGCATGCTTAGTGCAATATAATTGGGCCACCCTATAACAGGGGATTGATATATCAGGTGGTCACCTTGACAGATTGTTGGTCGAACCGCGTTCACCATGAAAGATGGCAGTGATCACGCTGCAGATATGCGTGGCATGGACGCTGCCCATGGGCCTTGGTTTTACACAATGTAGATGACCATCATTACGAGACTATACATGCAGCTGTAGGTGTGGCCCTGATAGCGATCGAAACTATAACCATGTCGTCTAGACGGTTAATGAATGTGTACTTGTGTGCCACATTTGGCCACTTATATTTCATTATTGCCATCTGCTTTTGATATAGTATGGCACTGAGCAAATTATAATGTCCTTGATTGGACTATGGAAATCCATTATTTGTTGGCCCATCGTGACTACTCATATTAGCCAATGATTGGACGTGATATAGGCTTACGACCATCTGTCTGGTATGAATTGCAATGTCAATTGCTCAAGTGGCCCTCTAATTTGACATTATTTTAATATTCTTTTAGATGGATACTAGGCCTTGGGTGCAACTGTATATAGTGTGGCTATTCTTTGCATACAGTATATAAGTGGCAGATAATGATCAATAAACCAAATGGCTCAAATGGATATAGATTAGCCATACATGTCACATACGGGAAGATGATAATCTAGCCCTTGGTAAAGGTGGCAAAGTCAATAGTGGATATTTGATTATCCTTGTTTGGGCTAAAGTCTGAAATAGATTGGTAATCGGTCATGTCAATCGGATTAATCGATAATCGGGAATCGGCAAATCGATCACGAAAATCACTCAATCGATAATCGACAATCGGTCACGTCAATCGAAATCCACAATCGGTCATGACAATCGAATCAATCAATAATCGAATCAGAATCGGTTATGTCTCGACGATCGGCAATCGGTCATGACAATCAGAATCGATAATCGAAATCGGCAAATCGGTCACGTAATCGGAATTGGTCTGGATAATGGAAATCGATCGATAATCGAATCGCAAATCTCGTAATCGGCAATCGGCCAGATAATCGAAATCGTCGATAATCAAAATCGAGCAAATCGGTGTACGACACGGGATTGATCGATAATCATCGTTCGGTCACGCATGGGATCGATCGATAATCATAGTCGGTAAATCGGTCACGAATCGGGATCGATCGATAATCGAAAAATCGGTCACGAAATCGGGATCGATCGATAATCAGTCGGTAAATCGTTACATAATCGGCCTATGCATTCGTAATCTAAGATGCACAGCCTGGAAGATATAGTGACTCAACCATCATTTCCCATCAATGGACATTTAACCAACATTAATCCCAAGGAGTGGCCCACATAAACATCATTACATACATCATGGTGAAATCACATATCTCAACGGGCCTTAAATATACAACCGGTGGGCCCTGCACCTAGGTCTCAAATACATCACATTGGTCCCTCATCACACGAGCCTCAAATACACAAGAGTTGGGCCCTGCACCTAGGCATCATACACATCACGTTGGCCCCTCATCACACGGGCTTCAAATTCATAACAGGTGAGCCCTGCACCCGGGCCTCATATACATCAAATGGGTCGAAATGCATGGGCCCCGAATACATCAAATCGGGCCGCATCATGTGTGCCTCAATCAAATTGGCCGCATCATATGGGCCGCACCAACGGGTCGCACCAATGGGCCTCATAAACGACAAGTGGGCGCTGCATCAATGGGCGGCATAGATATACAATACTTGCATCACGGTGAGGATAAGATGGATACACCATGGTGCATTCCATGGACAGATAGCAGGGATAAGACATACGTCATGATGGTCCCTACCACTGTCAAAGGCATGGATGGTGTGAATATACATATGCCATCAAGGTGGGCCTTACTCAGCACCGTCCAAATGAACGGTGGGGATACAAGACACATCAGTGTGGGCCCCACCCGTCCAGGACGGACGAACTGTTGAATAAAACACATATATAATGGTGGGTCCCACAACACGTCTATGTACGAACACTGAGGATATAAAATAAATACATCAAGGTGGGTCCCTCCCCCACACGTGCCACATGTGTGGGTGGGCCCTACACCATGAAAATGGATGGACAGAGTATAAAATACATAGATCATGGCAGATCTCTCTGCACTGTCCAGACATGGACGGTGTGGATATTAGAACACAAGCAAGGTGGGTCCCATGATTTAGACGGTGTGGATCAAAACCACACATCACCTGAGGGTGGGCCACGTGGATGGGATCCACGGACGGCGTGTATGTAACACATACACGAAAGGTGGGTCCCACGCAATCAAGATGAACAGCATAGATAAAACATTAATGGGTCCCCACCGTCCAGGGCTAGACGGTGGGTGAAATGGATGAAATACGTACATCTGGTGGGTCCACACGTGTGGCCCACTAGCTTGTACCAAGCTGATATCTGTGTTTTCATTTTATCCAGGCCAGTGGACGGTCGGCCTGGATGATACATGGCTGTCAGGTGGGTCCCACAGCTGATGTAGCACGTCAAGATGGTGGACCCCATATTGGATCAAGCTACCATTTGTGTTTTCTCTTCACACGGGCTGGACGGTCCGGATGACCATCATTAAGGCGGGCCCATGATTTGGACGGTGGTGTGCTCCACCTGATATCTGAACCTACCTCATTCCTTCGACTGGACAGACGGTGAAGGAATACAATCCATCAAGGTGGGTCCACGTCAGTGTGGCCCACCCGTTTTTGAACCAAACTGATATTTTATTTTATATTATTCTATTTTATTTTTGTACCAGCGTCCAGGAGGGATGCAACACATTTATCAGTGGTGGGCTCACCGTTCAGTGATATGGACGGTAGGGATAAAACACATATATTACGTGGGCCCCATGGACGGCGTGGATCCCACTCACTCATCAAGGAAGCCCCACGTCCAAGCAATGGACGGTGGGGATAAGGCTCACATCAAGTTCCATCCCACCGTCCAGGGACTGGACGGTGGTGGCATGGATAAAATCCATACTATAGGTGTCCACACGTGTGGCCCAACAACAGCTCTAATAGGGCTGATATTTGTGATTTCCCTCCCATCCAGGTCTGTTTGAGGACGGACAGCGGGGATAGGTGGGGTCCACGTGGGTGGGCATCCGGTTTGGTCCACTTGGTTGGACGGCATGGATCATACATCAAGGTGGGCCATCATACACAAAGTAAAAGAGAGAGGGAAGGAGAGAGAGAGATCGGTGGAGGGGAGGGACCCCGCCACTATGGGCCCTCCCTATATAATGCATACATCAAGATGGGTCACACCCTATGTGGGCCCTCAAATAACAAAATCAACGGTTAGATCACCCACCTCAAGATCTCCTCTTCTTCCGCCTATAGCGTCTAGAGCTCCGAGGGAACGTTTTCAACGGTTGAGATGGACTTTAGATGGTGGGATTGGGTGGTAGGAAGGTGGGCCACACCAAGCTCTCTCATGGAGATTGGAGGAGCTTGGACGTTGGGTTGCTTGGGAGATAGGTTTGAGAAATGAGAGAGAGAGAATTGTAAGAGAGAGAGAGATGTGTGAGTGATGGGTGAGGGATGGGTGAAAGGTGATGGAGTGATAGGTGTACTTGACATGTAAGGTTGCTTTGACTTTGGGGTTGCTTGGGGATGAGTGTTGTACTTGACATGTGAGGTGATTGATGGGATTGATTGATGGGATGGGATGTGATTGATTTGAAAGATTGTCTTGGGTTTACAAATGCGCGGCGTTTTCCTCGAATCGAACACGGGCCCACATCTCTGGCCGAGGTATCGGTGCGCGCGTCGCGGCGTTGGAACCACGCGATGGCGCGGTCGTAATGATACAAGTCTCGGATTGAACCGACTCAGATATATGGGACACTCAGGATCGTGCGCAAACGCTAGTTATAGATCGCGGGTCGCCAATACCTGGAGGACCGCGAAAGCCTATGAAACAGTACGTACAAGTCTTACAACTCTCCCCTCCACATAAAAATTTCGTCCTCGAAATTTAAATCACAAACCAATATAGAGTTCACCAAGGGAGGAAAATCCTATCGTAACACAACATGCCAACATAATCAATCACTTAAGAGATGGGGACAAGGCCTACGAATCTCAACCTCTTGCTCCCAAAATGCCTCATTAGCACTAGATGACCCCACCGATCCTCGGATCCCGGTCAGAAATGATCGAAACAGCTTGAATACTATGCAGCCTCCAATCTCAACGGTAGGGAGCTATATCGAAAAATCTCTAAGTTATTCGAACTAGGGGATCTAATCATTCTAAGTTCTCAACAATCGTAGAGTGTAAGGTAGCTATCGTAGATATGTGATGTTATCCTGTATTCCCAAGTTATGCTCGATACCAACTTCTGCCCCAACTTGGAAACCGGGCTCACAAAATTCCTCATCAGCTGACCGTAGTACCCCATTCTCGGCTCTCAGCGTATATATGTTATTCCGATCTGGGATCTTACAAGGAGGATTTCAATGTACATTTATCTCGTAATGAGCATAACCACAAGATTACCCAAATCACAAAGGCAACATCATCATCACATATCCACTAATATAATCGCTTGAGTACAATACTGAGAGGGAAGTACATAAATAAAATAAATCAAAGCTCTAAAAAATCGCTGCACGCTCCAGGCTCAATGCTGCTGCAACCTAACATTACCTGCATCATGCATAAGCTAATAGAAAGCTTAGTGGGTGGTGAAAGTGTGTGCATAAGGTAAGTGCCAAGTAAGCAATATCAGAGTAATCAGAGTAAGCGGAAATACTGATAAACGCATAATCATACAATATCAAAACACTAACAAGATCATGAATCATACGAAATCAGAGTGATACGAAAACATACTGATAGGCCCATGAATACCATGACATTATGCGATACAAAATTATAATAAAAACGAATATCATATCGATGGAGCAATGTAGATCAACTATGCAATGCCGAGACAACAAGCAAAATATCATGCCTCCGATGCAATGCAATATACAAATCTGATGAGTCCATGAATACCGATCTATCTAGGCCGTATAATGCATAAACATAGCAACTTAAAATGCTAAGTATCAGATGCAATGTGGTATGCGGTGCGAATGAAATGACCATCTCGGAGTGTGAAGTCGGGATGATAGTACGTAGTATCCCAAGTTATGCCCACCACCAAGGACTTCTATCCAAACCAGTCCCATACCTAAATTTGGATAGTCGGACTCAATGTGGTAAACTCCCGATCTCAGGGTAGTCGCCCGCCCCACCGAAACCCCTGCCATCACGCAGGTACACAACAAGTAGTTGCGTACCACTAACCTGAGTGGATAGTGAATGAATGAATTAATCAAATGCTGAGTACACAACTGCTACTCAGTAAGTCCACATATAAGTATTGTACATCTCTGGGATCATCACTGGGGTCTAGTACACTCCAAGCTAGCTACCGCCCCTGCCGATAGCGCAGCCTAGCGAGTGAAAAAGACCTCATTACCTGCTTGCCAATATTAACCCGGCTCGTTGATAGCGAACCCATTTATGAGCCGGTCAAACTTAGCCTAGCTTACAGCTCCCTCACTTAGGCGAATAAGGCCACACCCTCTCTCAACCGACCATGACACAGAGGGAAGTGCGGCCTCCTAGTAGTCAACACTCGGCGCTCATGTCTTCCACTCGGTCTAGACGTTGGAGCATCACCTAGCCATGGGAGTTTAAGGACTTTCACCCACGGACATCCAAAGTGCCCATATGCTCAAACTAACCATCCGGCCATCCACGAAATACTAGGCTACGACCCTGATGTCGCTAGGGCATAAAAGAATAATCACAACACATAATGCAAGATGCATGAGTCGTACAATCCAGTCATGCATCAATCCTGCGCATACCGTGTACTCATGTGAGACAAATCTCTGCCTATCAGGGAGTCTCATAACAACATGCCCAATGTCATATGCAATGGTCAACCACATTTCATAACAAACATGCAGATGATGCGTATGACATGTATCGTAATGTTATGCGGTCACATACTCATAATCGGTATTAATATCGACATCGATAATCGACCTCGACAATGTGGACATTTAACCAACATTGCCCCCAAGGAATGACCCACATAGAGTCTAACGTATAGTGGACCCATGACCTCATACAAGGGCCAAATATACAACACCATGGGCATCACTCAAGAGCTTAATATACATCACGATGAGCCTCTCACATGGACCTAACATACATCACAATGGGCTCCATCGCTTGGCCCTCAAATGCATCACAATGGGCCTCACCACATAGGCCTCATATACATCACATTGGGCCTTAAATACGGGTTGAATACATATCACAACGACCTCAAATAAGGGTCGTATATACATCAAATTGGGCCTCAAACATGGGCCAAATGCACATCACAATGGGCCTCAAATACGGGTCGCATATGCATCTCATTGGGCCTCGACAATCGGAATCGGCCTCTACAATCGGAATCGACGATCGATCGATAATCAGAATCGGCAAATCGGTCATGTCAATCAGAATTAGCAATCGATCATGACAATCGAAATCGATCGATAATCAGAATCGGCAAATCAGTCATGTCAATCGTTAATCGGCCACGATAATCGAAATCGACCGATAATTAAAATCAGCAAATCGGTCACGACAATCGGGATTAATCGATAATCAGAATCGGCAAATCGGTCACGACAATCGGGATCGATCGATAATCATAGTCGGTAAATCGGTCACGACAATCGGGATCGATCAATAATCAGAGTCGGAAAATCGGTCACGACAATCGGATCGGTAATCGGTCATAATAATCGGAATCGATCGATAATCAAAATCGGTAAATCGGTCATGTCAATCGGATTAATCGATAATCAGAATCGGCAAATCAGTCACGACAATCGGAATCAATCGATAATCAGAATCAGCAAATCGGTCACGTCAATCGGTATCAACAATCGGTCATGACAATCGGAATCAATCAATAATCAGAATCAGCAAATCGGTTATGTCAATCGGTATCGGCAATCGGTCATGACAATCGGAATCAATCGATAATCAGAATCGGCAAATCGGTCACGTCAATCTGAATTGGCAATCGGTCGCGACAATGGAAATCGATCGATAATCAGAATCGGCAAATCAGTCATGTCAATCGGCAATCGGCCACGATAATCGAAATCGATCGATAATCAAAATCAGCAAATCGGTCACGACAATCGGGATTGATCGATAATCAGAATCGGTAAATCGGTCACGACAATCGGGATCGATCGATAATCATAGTCGGTAAATCGGTCACGACAATCGGGATCGATCGATAATCAGAGTCAGAAAATCGGTCACGACAATCGGGATCGATCGATAATCAGAGTCGGTAAATCGTTACGATAATCGGCCTCGATCGCTATTCGGTCAATCAGCAAGAATGGACCTAACAAGGCCTAATGGAAGATCATAATGTGGACATTCAACCATCATTTCCCATCAATGTGGACATTTAACCAACATTAATCCCAAGGAGTGGCCCACATAAACATCATTACATACATCATGGTGAAATCACATATCTCAACGGGCCTTAAATATACAACCGGTGGGCCCTGCACCTAGGTCTCAAATACATCACATTGGTCCCTCATCACACGAGCCTCAAATACACAAGAGTTGGGCCCTGCACCTAGGCATCATACACATCACGTTGGCCCCTCATCACACGGGCTTCAAATTCATAACAGGTGAGCCCTGCACCCGGGCCTCATATACATCAAATGGGTCGAAATGCATGGGCCCCGAATACATCAAATCGGGCCGCATCATGTGTGCCTCAATCAAATTGGCCGCATCATATGGGCCGCACCAACGGGTCGCACCAATGGGCCTCATAAACGACAAGTGGGCGCTGCATCAATGGGCGGCATAGATATACAATACTTGCATCACGGTGAGGATAAGACGGATACACCATGGTGCATTCCATGGACAGATAGCAGGGATAAGACATACGTCATGATGGTCCCTACCACTGTCAAAGGCATGGATGGTGTGAATATACATATGCCATCAAGGTGGGCCTTACTCAGCACCGTCCAAATGAACGGTGGGGATACAAGACACATCAGTGTGGGCCCCACCCGTCCAGGACGGACGAACTGTTGAATAAAACACATATATAATGGTGGGTCCCACAACACGTCTATGTACGAACACTGAGGATATAAAATAAATACATCAAGGTGGGTCCCTCCCCCACACGTGCCACATGTGTGGGTGGGCCCTACACCATGAAAATGGATGGACAGAGTATAAAATACATAGATCATGGCAGATCTCTCTGCACTGTCCAGACATGGACGGTGTGGATATTAGAACACAAGCAAGGTGGGTCCCATGATTTAGACGGTGTGGATCAAAACCACACATCACCTGAGGGTGGGCCACGTGGATGGGATCCACGGACGGCGTGTATGTAACACATACACGAAAGGTGGGTCCCACGCAATCAAGATGAACAGCATAGATAAAACATTAATGGGTCCCCACCGTCCAGGGCTAGACGGTGGGTGAAATGGATGAAATACGTACATCTGGTGGGTCCACACGTGTGGCCCACTAGCTTGTACCAAGCTGATATCTGTGTTTTCATTTTATCCAGGCCAGTGGACGGTCGGCCTGGATGATACATGGCTGTCAGGTGGGTCCCACAGCTGATGTAGCACGTCAAGATGGTGGACCCCATATTGGATCAAGCTACCATTTGTGTTTTCTCTTCACACGGGCTGGACGGTCCGGATGACCATCATTAAGGCGGGCCCATGATTTGGACGGTGGTGTGCTCCACCTGATATCTGAACCTACCTCATTCCTTCGACTGGACAGACGGTGAAGGAATACAATCCATCAAGGTGGGTCCACGTCAGTGTGGCCCACCCGTTTTTGAACCAAACTGATATTTTATTTTATATTATTCTATTTTATTTTTGTACCAGCGTCCAGGAGGGATGCAACACATTTATCAGTGGTGGGCTCACCGTTCAGTGATATGGACGGTAGGGATAAAACACATATATTACGTGGGCCCCATGGACGGCGTGGATCCCACTCACTCATCAAGGAAGCCCCACGTCCAAGCAATGGACGGTGGGGATAAGGCTCACATCAAGTTCCATCCCACCGTCCAGGGACTGGACGGTGGTGGCATGGATAAAATCCATACTATAGGTGTCCACACGTGTGGCCCAACAACAGCTCTAATAGGGCTGATATTTGTGATTTCCCTCCCATCCAGGTCTGTTTGAGGACGGACAGCGGGGATAGGTGGGGTCCACGTGGGTGGGCATCCGGTTTGGTCCACTTGGTTGGACGGCATGGATCATACATCAAGGTGGGCCATCATACACAAAGTAAAAGAGAGAGGGAAGGAGAGAGAGAGATCGGTGGAGGGGAGGGACCCCGCCACTATGGGCCCTCCCTATATAATGCATACATCAAGATGGGTCACACCCTATGTGGGCCCTCAAATAACAAAATCAACGGTTAGATCACCCACCTCAAGATCTCCTCTTCTTCCGCCTATAGCGTCTAGAGCTCCGAGGGAACGTTTTCAACGGTTGAGATGGACTTTAGATGGTGGGATTGGGTGGTAGGAAGGTGGGCCACACCAAGCTCTCTCATGGAGATTGGAGGAGCTTGGACGTTGGGTTGCTTGGGAGATAGGTTTGAGAAATGAGAGAGAGAGAATTGTAAGAGAGAGAGAGATGTGTGAGTGATGGGTGAGGGATGGGTGAAAGGTGATGGAGTGATAGGTGTACTTGACATGTAAGGTTGCTTTGACTTTGGGGTTGCTTGGGGATGAGTGTTGTACTTGACATGTGAGGTGATTGATGGGATTGATTGATGGGATGGGATGTGATTGATTTGAAAGATTGTCTTGGGTTTACAAATGCGCGGCGTTTTCCTCGAACTGAACACGGGCCCACATCTCCTGGCCTGGGTATCACCTCACCGCGTAATACGCGGCGTTGGAACCGCGGCGATGGCGCGGTCGTAATGATACAAGTCTCGGATTGAACCGACTCTGGAATATGAGATACGACTCAGGATCGCGCGCAAACGCTAGTTATAGATCGCGGGTCGCCGGAATTCGACCGTGAGGACCGCGAAAGCCTATGGAACGGTACGGTCAAGGATACGGGACTTACAGCTCTCCCCACCTAATAAAAATTTCGTCCTCGAAATTTAAATCACAACCCGACCAATACAGAGCTCACCAAGGGAGAAAGAAATCCTATCAGAACACGACATGCCAACATAATCAAACACCTAAGAGATGGGGACAACGCCCACGAATCTCAACCTCTTGTTCCCAAAATGCCTCATTAGCACTACGATGACCCCATTGATCCTCGGATCCTGGATCAAAAATGGTCGAAACTGGAATAATATGCAGCCTCACAATCTCAACGGTAAGGAGCTAAATCAGAAAATCTTCAAAGTTATTCAAACTCGGGGATCTAATCATTCTAAGTTCTCAACAATCATAGAGTGTAAGGTAGCTAACAACAGATATGTGATGTTATCCTCAGGTATTCCCAAGTTATGCTCTGATACCAACTTCTGTCACGCCCTAAATTCAGAAATGAGGCTCACAAAATTTTCGATCGCCAAATCGGGGCACCCGTAGTACCCCATTCTCGGCTCCCACGCTAATACGCGATTACGATCTCGGGATCTTACAAGGAGGATTTCCAATGTACATTTATCTCGTAATGAGCATAACCACAAGATTACCCAAATCACAAAGGCAACATCATCATCACATATCCACTAATATAATCGCTTGAGTACAATACTGAGAGGGAAGTACATAAATAAAATAAATCAAAGCTCTAAAAAAATCGCTGCACGCTCCAGGCTCAATGCTGCTGCAACCTAACATTACCTGCACACATCTATCGTGCATAAGCTTATAGAAAGCTTAGTGGGTGGTGAAAGTGTGTGCATAAGGTAAGTGCCAAGTAAGCAATATCAGAGTAATCAGAGTAAGCGGAAATACTGATAAACGCATAATCATACAATATCAGAAACACTAACAAGATCATGAATCATACGAAATCAGAGTGATACGAAAACATACTGATAGGCCCATGAATACCATCAGTCTTATCCAGGCTATGCGATGCAGAAATATAATAAAAGCGATATCATATACTGATGGAGCAATGTAGATCAACTATGCAATGCCGAGACAACAAGCAAAATATCATCGCCGATGCAATGCAATATACAAATCTCGATGAGTCCATGAATACCGTCGTATCTAGGCCGTATAATGCATAAACATAGCAACTTAAAATGCTATATGTGCAATGCAATATGCAGTGCGAATAGAATGACCATGCTGGAGTGTGAAATCGGAATGATAGTACGTAGTATCGCAAGCTATGGGGTCCACCACAAGGACTTCTATCCAAACCAGTCCCATACCTAAATTTGGATAGTCAGACTCAATGTGGTAAACTCCTGATCTCAGGTTAGTCGCGCGCCCAACCGAAATCTTCGCCATGCGAAGGTACATGTAGCAAATAGTTACGCACCACCGGCCCGAGTGGGTAGTGAATGAATGAATATGCAATTCCTGCTTAATAAGTCCACATATCAGTACGGTTACTCTCTGGGAAATCACCGGGGTCTATTACACTCCAAACCAGATTGCCGCCCCATCGCGCGCAACAAGGTGAGTGGAAGAGACCTCACTATCCGCCTGCCAATATCGGGCCCGGCTCGTCGATAGCGGACCCATTCCTCGAGCTGGTCAGACTCAGCCTAGCATTGCCCCCTCCTCTCGGGCAGGTAAGGCCGCACCCCCTTCCAACCGACCACGACACAGCGGGAGACGCGGCCTAACGGTATACGGCCCTCATGCGCTCATGCATCCACTCGGTCTAGACGTTGGAGCAACCTCTGGAACCAAGAGGGTTTAGGGACTTTCACCCAGGGATATCTATAGCACCCCATGTAGAACAGATTTCCGGTGTCCCATCTGGCCATCCACGAAATACCTGTGGAGGCTACGACCCTGATGTCGCTAGGGCATACAGTAATCACAACACATAATGCAAGATGCATGAGTCATACAATCCAGTCATGCATCAATCCTGCGCATACCGTGTACTCATGTGAGACAAATCTCTGCCTATCAGGGAGTCTCATAACAACATGCCCAATGTCATATGCAATGGTCAACCACATTTCATAACAAACATGCAGATGATGCGTATGACATGTATCGTAATGTTATGCGGTCACATACTCATAATCGGTATTAATATCGACATCGATAATCGACCTCGACAATGTGGACATTTAACCAACATTGCCCCCAAGGAATGACCCACATAGAGTCTAACGTATAGTGGACCCATGACCTCATACAAGGGCCAAATATACAACACCATGGGCATCACTCAAGAGCTTAATATACATCACGATGAGCCTCTCACATGGACCTAACATACATCACAATGGGCTCCATCGCTTGGCCCTCAAATGCATCACAATGGGCCTCACCACATAGGCCTCATATACATCACATTGGGCCTTAAATACGGGTTGAATACATATCACAACGACCTCAAATAAGGGTCGTATATACATCAAATTGGGCCTCAAACATGGGCCAAATGCACATCACAATGGGCCTCAAATACGGTCGCGTATGCATCTCATTGGGCCTCGACAATCGGAATCGGCCTCTATAATCGGAATCGGCCTCTACAATCGGAATCGACGATCGATCGATAATCAGAATCGGCAAATCGGTCATGTCAATCAGAATTAGCAATCGATCATGACAATCGAAATCGATCGATAATCAGAATCGGCAAATCAGTCATATCAATCGTTAATCGGCCACGATAATCGAAATCGACCGATAATTAAAATCAGCAAATCGGTCACGACAATCGGGATTAATCGATAATCAGAATCGGCAAATCGGTCACGACAATCGGGATCGATCGATAATCATAGTCGGTAAATCGGTCACGACAATCGGGATCGATCAATAATCAGAGTCGGAAAATCGGTCACGACAATCGGATCGGTAATCGGTCATAATAATCGGAATCGATCGATAATCAAAATCGGTAAATCGGTCATGTCAATCGGATTAATCGATAATCAGAATCGGCAAATCAATCACGACAATCGGAATCAATCGATAATCAGAATCAGCAAATCGGTCACGTCAATCGGTATCAACAATCGGTCATGACAATCGGAATCAATCAATAATCAGAATCAGCAAATCGGTTATGTCAATCGGTATCGGCAATCGGTCATGACAATCGGAATCAATCGATAATCAGAATCGACAAATCGGTCACGTCAATCTGAATTGGCAATCGGTCGCGACAATGGAAATCGATCGATAATCAGAATCGACAAATCAGTCATGTCAATCGGCAATCGGCCACGATAATCGAAATCGATCGATAATCAAAATCAGCAAATCGGTCACGACAATCGGGATTGATCGATAATCAGAATCGGTAAATCGGTCACGACAATCGGGATCGATCGATAATCATAGTCGGTAAATCGGTCACGACAATCGGGATCGATCGATAATCAGAGTCAGAAAATCGGTCACGACAATCGGGATCGATCGATAATCAGAGTCGGTAAATCGTTACGATAATCGGCCTCGATCGCTATTCGGTCAATCAGCAAGAATGGACCTAACAAGGCCTAATGGAAGATCATAATGTGGACATTCAACCATCATTTCCCATCAATGTGGACATTTAACCAACATTAATCCCAAGGAGTGGCCCACATAAACATCATTACATACATCATGGTGAAATCACATATCTCAACGGGCCTTAAATATACAACCGGTGGGCCCTGCACCTAGGTCTCAAATACATCACATTGGTCCCTCATCACACGAGCCTCAAATACACAAGAGTTGGGCCCTGCACCTAGGCATCATACACATCACGTTGGCCCCTCATCACACGGGCTTCAAATTCATAACAGGTGAGCCCTGCACCCGGGCCTCATATACATCAAATGGGTCGAAATGCATGGGCCCCGAATACATCAAATCGGGCCGCATCATGTGTGCCTCAATCAAATTGGCCGCATCATATGGGCCGCACCAACGGGTCGCACCAATGGGCCTCATAAACGACAAGTGGGCGCTGCATCAATGGGCGGCATAGATATACAATACTTGCATCACGGTGAGGATAAGACGGATACACCATGGTGCATTCCATGGACAGATAGCAGGGATAAGACATACGTCATGATGGTCCCTACCACTGTCAAAGGCATGGATGGTGTGAATATACATATGCCATCAAGGTGGGCCTTACTCAGCACCGTCCAAATGAACGGTGGGGATACAAGACACATCAGTGTGGGCCCCACCCGTCCAGGACGGACGAACTGTTGAATAAAACACATATATAATGGTGGGTCCCACAACACGTCTATGTACGAACACTGAGGATATAAAATAAATACATCAAGGTGGGTCCCTCCCCCACACGTGCCACATGTGTGGGTGGGCCCTACACCATGAAAATGGATGGACAGAGTATAAAATACATAGATCATGGCAGATCTCTCTGCACTGTCCAGACATGGACGGTGTGGATATTAGAACACAAGCAAGGTGGGTCCCATGATTTAGACGGTGTGGATCAAAACCACACATCACCTGAGGGTGGGCCACGTGGATGGGATCCACGGACGGCGTGTATGTAACACATACACGAAAGGTGGGTCCCACGCAATCAAGATGAACAGCATAGATAAAACATTAATGGGTCCCCACCGTCCAGGGCTAGACGGTGGGTGAAATGGATGAAATACGTACATCTGGTGGGTCCACACGTGTGGCCCACTAGCTTGTACCAAGCTGATATCTGTGTTTTCATTTTATCCAGGCCAGTGGACG
The DNA here is from genome assembly GCF_029962835.1 of Magnolia sinica. Taxonomy (NCBI): domain Eukaryota; kingdom Viridiplantae; phylum Streptophyta; class Magnoliopsida; order Magnoliales; family Magnoliaceae; genus Magnolia; species Magnolia sinica. Next base: position 61,488,220 of record NC_080575.1, on the reverse strand, counting down.
GTCGGCCTGGATGATACATGGCTGTCAGGTGGGTCCCACAGCTGATGTAGCACGTCAAGATGGTGGACCCCATATTGGATCAAGCTACCATTTGTGTTTTCTCTTCACACGGGCTGGACGGTCCGGATGACCATCATTAAGGCGGGCCCATGATTTGGACGGTGGTGTGCTCCACCTGATATCTGAACCTACCTCATTCCTTCGACTGGACAGACGGTGAAGGAATACAATCCATCAAGGTGGGTCCACGTCAGTGTGGCCCACCCGTTTTTGAACCAAACTGATATTTTATTTTATATTATTCTATTTTATTTTTGTACCAGCGTCCAGGAGGGATGCAACACATTTATCAGTGGTGGGCTCACCGTTCAGTGATATGGACGGTAGGGATAAAACACATATATTACGTGGGCCCCATGGACGGCGTGGATCCCACTCACTCATCAAGGAAGCCCCACGTCCAAGCAATGGACGGTGGGGATAAGGCTCACATCAAGTTCCATCCCACCGTCCAGGGACTGGACGGTGGTGGCATGGATAAAATCCATACTATAGGTGTCCACACGTGTGGCCCAACAACAGCTCTAATAGGGCTGATATTTGTGATTTCCCTCCCATCCAGGTCTGTTTGAGGACGGACAGCGGGGATAGGTGGGGTCCACGTGGGTGGGCATCCGGTTTGGTCCACTTGGTTGGACGGCATGGATCATACATCAAGGTGGGCCATCATACACAAAGTAAAAGAGAGAGGGAAGGAGAGAGAGAGATCGGTGGAGGGGAGGGACCCCGCCACTATGGGCCCTCCCTATATAATGCATACATCAAGATGGGTCACACCCTATGTGGGCCCTCAAATAACAAAATCAACGGTTAGATCACCCACCTCAAGATCTCCTCTTCTTCCGCCTATAGCGTCTAGAGCTCCGAGGGAACGTTTTCAACGGTTGAGATGGACTTTAGATGGTGGGATTGGGTGGTAGGAAGGTGGGCCACACCAAGCTCTCTCATGGAGATTGGAGGAGCTTGGACGTTGGGTTGCTTGGGAGATAGGTTTGAGAAATGAGAGAGAGAGAATTGTAAGAGAGAGAGAGATGTGTGAGTGATGGGTGAGGGATGGGTGAAAGGTGATGGAGTGATAGGTGTACTTGACATGTAAGGTTGCTTTGACTTTGGGGTTGCTTGGGGATGAGTGTTGTACTTGACATGTGAGGTGATTGATGGGATTGATTGATGGGATGGGATGTGATTGATTTGAAAGATTGTCTTGGGTTTACAAATGCGCGGCGTTTTCCTCGAACTGAACACGGGCCCACATCTCCTGGCCTGGGTATCACCTCACCGCGTAATACGTGGCGTTGGAACCGCGGCGATGGCGCGGTCGTAATGATATAAGTCTCGGATTGAACCGACTCTGGAATACAGGATGCAACTCAGGATCGTGCGCAAACGCTAGTTATAGATCGCGGGTCGCTGGAATTCGACTACACCGTGAAACCCACTTGATACACACATCGAATTATTATGGTGGTTGGTCCAACCATGGGCCCCACCTTGATTATTATACTAAGACAATGAGGCCCACATTCATGTATGTGATCATACTTATGTGGCCCATAACTGCAGGCCCCCTTTTGATAAGAGTGTTGGGCCTTTGAACAGGCTGATTCTGACATACATAATAAAACCATTGATGTGGACCCTATCACAAAATGTGTGTCAACCATTGAATTGACCCATTCACGTAGGCATGTAGATGCCAAGTTTTGGACCACACTTGACTTTTGGGCCGGCCACATAGTTAGCCACTTGATGCGAAAATAATAATGTTTGGTTATGATTATGTGTGGTTATGATGATGATCACATTTGAGATTTTATAGTTTATTTGGCCCATTCGGCGTGTTGTAATATAATAATTATGTATATAGTTAATTATCAATTGTTTATTGGGCTTTGGGAGAGCCCACCTTGTTCATGGGCCTTGGGAATGCCCACTTGTTTATAGGTCTTGTGAAAGCCCACTAAAAGAATTGGACCTTGCCATGAGCTTACTATAGATGGCTCATAACCAATTGAAAGAATGATATATAATAACTTACTAATGATAGGATAGTATGTGCTTTTTGCATACATTTGGTATTAGTTTAGCATATCCATGCATACATCTCGGGAAGAGGAAGACCAGATTTTAGCCCTTATGTTAGTTAAAGGAAATATTAGGCCCTCATGTTGGCCAAGTGAAATATGTGATGTGATATTATGCCTTTGTGTTGGCTAAGTGAAATATATGATGAATTGTTATTAGGCTCTCGTGCTATCTAAGTGAAATATGTGATATGATATTAGGTCATCGTGTTGGCCAAGTGAGATATTTGATATGATATTGGGCCCTCGTGTTGGCTAAGTAAAATATGTGATATAATATCAGACCCTTGTGTTGACCAAGTGGATTATACATTAAATTATATGATTGCTGAGCGGTCCATCTGTATGGTGACAAGGCCCGATAGAGTGTTCTGCCCAGGATTTATTCCTAAAAGGCCAGACGGCCCATCTGTATGATGAGGTGATAAGGCTCGAGGGGGTGGTCTACCCCGGATCGATTCCTAAAAGGTCGGGCGGCCCACTATACACGGTGCAGTGACCGGACCCGATGATTATATTGTATTGATGGGCAATCCTTCGTATTCCCTCGATGTGGTGACGGAACTCGAGGAGTTGTATGGATACTTGGTGACGACCCCCGTGTTGGTCTAATTAAATTTGTGGATGGTTCGATTTAGACATGGAACCATATGGACGCCTCGAGGGACGTAGGAGTAACTTTCTTCTGTGTGAAGAAGCTCCACTTCCATCTTAGGGAGGTAATTTGATCCATAAGGTACGATACCTGTCAGTTTCCCTAATTGCCCATTGGGAATCCCATTGACTTCATGTGCATGTGCTGAGAGCAAGGGAGAGAGTATGACGAACCTACCATAGGGGAAATGTGAATTACGTCCATTCCCCGATTTTAATAGGAGGGATGTGAGGTTGTCCTTGATGTTATTATTTGAAGTATCTGGAGAGATGGTGCACCGTATGCATTTGCATGCATGTTACATTCCATCCATATCCATTCATACATTACTCACCCGAGTTGGATGCACAACTAGACTATCAAGTGCGTATTCATAGCGGCTAAGATTTTGGTTAGGTATGGGACAAACCTAAGATTAAGGTTTACCACCTTGAAACTCATTATCCAAATTAGGCATGAGAATAACTTTGATAGAAGTTCTTTGTGCTGGACCCCATAGCTCATGAAACTGCACAGTAGTATCCTGACCACATCATGTGTTGGTTATGTCTTGTACTTGTTATAACATGATGATAACATGCTTAGTTATTCACCTCCTGTATGTGATTATTTGTGCGTTACTATGTATGGAACACCTGGTTTGAGGGTCCCCAGCTCCTCCTTGATAGGGTCTTGGAGTAGACTCCCTTGAGTGGCCTCTTTCAATTTTTCTTTGGGTATGGGAACTTAGGATTGTTGACTTACCTGGTGGAGCGGTGGTGAGCCAAGAAACATATTTTTCAGCTCCATTATGGTGAATGGGCATCACCACATTGGATGTGTATATCCACACCAGCCAGCAATATGAGGGCCACCCTCTTCCTTTCGAGGAGGAACTTTCAATCTCCACCACTGAAAAACAGGAGTCTCTTCTTGGTGCTACTCCACCCTCCTTTAAAATCCAAAGTGGATGCTTCAAGATCCACTAACTCTCTAATGAATTTGCCCATACGATTCCTCAGACAAAGGAGGCTACGATCCATAAAGCTCGAGCCCTCATCTTTTTTGCTCTTGGGGTGTTGATCTTCAGTTATGACAATGAGCGCATGTGCATGCGGTTGCTCCACTTGGTGAGGGACATTACTTTCCTGGAACCTTACAATTGGAATGAACCCTCCTTGCTCACCTGTATGAGGACCTGGATAAGGTTAGTTGGTGCATAAGAAAACCCTTCACTAGCTTTTTCCTTCTTTTGGAGGTACACCCGCTTCACTTCTATATTCCCCTCATTTTCTTGCCCAAAGTTTTGAATAAAGATTTCCTTTTGTAGGCTTGCGTTTTTTACTACTTCAATCATCCGACATCTCTATTGAAAGATTGATCCCCTCTTGCTAGTAGGATGATATTGTGGGCAAGTGGGAATTGATGTTGTACGTCCCATTGTTTAGAATCGACTTGACGTTGAACATCGACAACCTAGTACACTCAGATGTAAACATGATTCCCTTACATGTTTTCTTATGTTTTGACTTTCTAAACCGAGCCTCACCTTTATATTGTCTTTGTAGTTTAATATGAAATTGAGGTTTTATCGCTACAAGTGAAGCTTGGATATAGGACTAATGTCTTTGGGGGGGGGGGGGGACGGATAGATTAAACAACAATTGCTCACTTTTAATTGTTCATACAAACCAATAAAAATAAGGAGTAGATATATCAAATGCACAATCGGGAAACATCATGTAGGCATTCTGTCAAACATGTTTGTTGCAGTTTAAGATAGTCATTCATATCATTCAGCAAAATAGAACAATTATAAATAGAAATCATTCAACCCATTGTACAAGATGTATAGTGGTTTGGCTATGTGCCTACTTCACTCACGACTGTCTCACTCTCTCATAGAGTGTATCGGATTTCACTTTGCAGATGGTTTTAAATTAGGTTTACCATAAACCTTTACAACATGCACAAGGTATACACATTTTACATCCGTCGATGGCCTACACAAGGTCTTAGTGAGTTTGAATCTCAAACTCAATCAAGATGCCCTACACAAGGACGAAAAGGACGTATGCTCCCGTCGGAGGCCTACACAAGGACTTGGCAAGTTTGGCTGATTAAACTTTGAAACCCAATCCTACACAAGGATCAGTTTCCAGAAAAGTGAACTCAAAAAAAATTTCTTACCTAAAGTGGATGAGCCCCCTTGAAGCACCTTTGTTGAAAATCTTCCTTAATCATGAAAGCATCTTCAGCTTCCTTGAGCCGCAACCTTGATATGAATGTGCCTTTGCTAGTGTTGAGGTAGGGTAAAAGGTAGGTGAATCCTAACTCAAGATGATGGGTCTTTAAGGATAGGGTTAGGATTCCCAAAGATAAGCATTCATGCCCTTCAGTACAAGGGATTTGCTATTAAAGATAAGTACTAGGGCATTAATGAATATCAGAGTTCATATTTCAATCCGATCTTTGAATGCTTAATAGATGTGCTTTATCACAAGGATTGAATAATGAATTCCATGAGGGAAAGAGCTGGGGAGAAGGGTTTTTGGCTATGGAATTACACACTCACAATACTCTCTCTATTTCTCACCACTTATTTTGAAACCCAACTATCAGATTTATAGAATTAATGAAACATGTGAAAAATGGTATAAAAAAATGGCTAGTTGTCGGTGGCATTGAAATAAGTTTGAAAATCAACTCTGGCCGCTGGACAGTTTTTGGCACCTTCGATGGCATCAAAAGTGCCTTTTGGTTGGAACAAATTAGAGTTCGGTTGTAGCCGAATTTGAAGTTGTGCATGCTGTCCTGATTTTGCAAAGTTCGATTTCACCGAGTGTCACCTTCGGTGGCACTGAATTTAGCATTTGGTTGTAGCCAAATTTGGCAATTTGATTGTTGTCTCATTGAGGCTTAGTTTGGTGTCACTGAGTGTTGCCTTTGGTGGCACCAAAGGTCCCCTCTGTGGGACCGAATTCATCATTTGATTACAGTCGAATTCTGCATTCTTCTTGTTGTCTCATTTAAGCATACCTTGGGTAACTAGCAAGCAACTTATCAAGCTCGCATGTAGGAATGATCTTCCTACTTCCAACTTCGAAGCAGTCGTTATAGGTTTAGACACTAAGCAATTCATTAATTGGCGACATAAGTACTTCACTTGTTATCATGAGTTTAGGCAGGGCTGCATCTTGGAATCTCATTACACTCTGGGTGAGGGCATGCAATATGTCGGCATGGATATTCAAGTGCCCCAAGTTAAGAGTGGCGAGAAAAGGGTGAAGAGGATGATCCTTTTGGCCCAGATGGCTGATTACATTGTATTTTTCTTCTTGATGCTTGTAATCTCTTTATGAAATAAATTTACTCTTTTATTGCTAATGATCGTGTCCAATTTTTTTTTACCTCATACAACTTTTATTTGAGTCATGTTTCCTATATTTCGATTGCCAATCTACCATGTTTTGACTTGATGGGCTCTTCAAAAGAACCCTAAGAGACTTTAATCCTGTGATGAGCTTTAAGGAAAGATTCTAAGGGTCTGGAGAGCGTTGTGTCCAAATTTCAGTGTGATTGGATTCCCGGGCAGCTCCTCATGAGCCACCTACCACGTAGGCTTTGCCAGTCCACCTACCACGCCCTATTGGAGCCAACTGGAGAGAAGGGAAACTTTTTCCAAGAGCGAGCGTGTAATGTCCCGGTTTCCACTACCCAAGTATAATGTCCTTACGGCAGAGACCCAAGTGTTACAACTATGCGGTGACTGCATGTGGGCAATTTCCCATGTGCCTGCAAGCCATGTTACCAGTTAACAATCAGAGTCGCATGCATTAGCGCAATGGGTATTCAAAGATAAGTAAAGATAAGTGTAGTGTGGCATACTATGGTAAATCATCCATATGTGTGTGTGTGTGTGTGTGTGTGTGTGTGTGTGTGTGTGTGTGTGTGTGTGTGTGTATAGATAAAAAAAAGTACCATCCCTCATCATTCATGGGGCGTCATACAAACCATTAAACCACCAAATGTATTGATGTAGCTAACAGAAGGAAACATGTTATTGGGTTCTTTATCACCCAGCTCCATGCTAGGTTCGATAGGAGCTCTCTCCTATGGTCCCTCATCCAAAGCTATTGTCAGCGTATTTGCGTATGTCAAATAGGAGGCATTAATCACCAACCTAGTGAAGAAATACCCTCAAGATTATATTCTCAGCCTTTGATTTACATATAAGATTATCACAATATCCATTTCTAAAGATATTATTCCTAGGCATATTACCTCTAACATATAGCTTCTAAGCATGTGATCTCTAGCATATGACTTCTAAGCATGTGATCTTCTAGCATATATGAATTTTGAACATATTATCTCTAGTCTACAATCTTAAGCATATTATTTCTAGGCATGTCAGCACTAAGCATATTACCCCTAAGCATAGAAGTCCACACAATTTATCTTGTTTATATGCATGGATGCATGAAATACATTCAGTCTGGGGATGCACATCCAACTGAAAAGGATGCCCATAGTGAACTAGCTAGCTGGTAAAATACACTAAGGTACGCTCGCATTGACTAGTTGTCTAGTAAAATTCATGCAGAAAGGACACCCATAGTAAGCTAATCACTCGATAAAATACACTCAGGTATGCCTATAGTGATCAACCACTCGATAAAGTCCATACAGAAAGGACACCGATAATGGAACGGCATCACGTGCTGATAACTTTAAGTCACCTGATAAAATACACTGAGGTACACCCATAGTGGCTCTAGAAACCTCGCAGTTCTTTCTTTCCACTACTCTGTTTTGTTGTAGTGTTTTTGGGGCTTAGAATTCATGTTGGATTCCATTTTGATTACAAATTTTTTGGAATCGCTCATTCTCAAATTCCCCACCATGATCACTCCTTATTCTTTTGGTACAATATCCCCTTTTAATTTTGGAGTCGTTTAGTTATTTTCAGGAATTCATTAAATGCATCGGATTTGTCCCGAAAAAAAGTGAACCAAGTAAATCTAGAGTAATCATCTACCACTACCAGGAAGTATCTCTTTTTGCCATGACTCTCAACTTTGGTGGGACCCACTAGATCCATGTGTAGCAAGTCAAGTGCTTTGGAAGTTGCTATGGTGGTTGTCTTTTTATGTCAACTTTAATTTGTTTTCCCTTGAGACAATCACCACATACAATCTTTTCTTTCTTTCCAATCATAAGAAGTCCTCTCACCAAATTTTTTAAGTATAGCTTGGCCAAGTTACTGTAATGTACATATCCAAGTCTTTGATGCCATAGCTTGGACTCAGTATCTAAGGCCATGTGGCATCTCATGGATGGGGTACTATCTCCTTTGCTATCTATCACATAGCAATTATCACTAGTGCGAAGACTTTTCATAATTAGTTTTCCTCTGAGATTTAAGATCTTGCGCATATCTTTAGAGAATGAGACAGAGTGTTCTTTGTCGCAATTTTGGGAAATACTTAGAAGGTTGTCCTTTAATCCTTTTAAGCAAAAAAAAAAAAAAAAACCATTTTCAATTTTGGGCAACGCTGGTCTGACTATTGTTCCCCGTCCAATTATCTTAACGGAGCTCTTATCACCAAATGTGACCGAACCACCATCAAATTCTGAATAATCATAAAACTGGGTCTGGTCACCAGTTATATGTCTGGAGCAACCGCTATCAAGATACCATTTTTAGCTATTGCCTGCTTTTAGTGCAGTATGAATTACAAGGCAATTGTTCTTATTTTTTTATTACTCACTTGTTTATCATCTTCTTTGGAAAGGATGATTTCTTTTGTTTTTCTCCTAGAGGTTGATAAACAAAGGATTCTTTGAATCGTTTGGGCTGAACTAGATTTCCTTGTTTCATCAATTCTTCAGTCTTCTGATTCAGTTGAGCTACCTATTTTAGTAACTCCTCCATTCGTTCAGCCATTTTGGGTGGAGTGGGATATTGTTTATCTTCCTTGATGTCCTCTTTGAAGATCTTTTTGACTTTTGTACCAGTTTTCCGGTTGTTTTGAAATTTTCTGTATATTTCAACTAGGAAGTGATGTGGGACTTACTAAGAGTTAAACCTTCATTTCTGTAATGTCCCAAATCTCCATATGTATTGCAAGTAGGAGTGTTTCTTGTATTACTACTTAACGCAACACATCCAGTCACAGGTGATGCAAGAGGAGCTTGATTTGTATGATTCATATCATAGACCTCTCTTATCTTTAATGTTTCTTCCCATCCCTAAAAGTCTTTTTAGTCTTTCAGTGCTATGAGAAAACTTGTGACTAAGTTCAACTGAATGTTTGGATTTCTCTACATCTATTTTTAGTTAGAGATTTTCAGAGTTTAGATGTGAGATTTCTGATTTCAGTTTGTCTTTTTCAAATTCTAAAAGATTTACTTGTTTATTCAATTTTTTAATTTCTGAAACTTGACATGATGTTATCCTCTTAAGCTTGTCATTGTTGGCATGATATTGTTGAAGATCATTGATCAAGTGTGTATTTATGTCCAATGTTTTATCAAGATCTTTTTGCAAATGTTTGTTTTTGTTTTCAGCAATACCAAGATTTTTAAGGACATTGATGCTATGAGTATAGAGCTGATCATAGGCATCTTGTATATTTTCCCCTTCTTCTACATCCGAGATAAGTGTTTCTTGTTCACTTGTCTCCTCAGTGTTAGTTAACACTTTTCCCTCTCTATTTGTCATAATTCTGACTTCAGTTTAAGGATCTCCCTCTAGGTTGTTAAACCCTTCAATTAAAACCTCGCTCTGATACCAATTGAAATTACAGTAGAACCGCTAGTACTGAAGTATGAAGTATGACTAAATGTCCTAGAGGGGGGTGAATGGGACTTTTTAAGGATTCTTTTCCAGTAAGTATAATCAATGCCTAACTTTTAAACAGAAGGCTAAGGTAAAGTAACTCTAAGGCTTCCAAGCCAATAGATGGTCCAATTCACATAAGCTTTCACAGGATTTACAAATAAGGGACAAGCATATATGGATAGTGTATATGATGGTGTGTGGGATGTGATTTCTATCAACACTTATACATTAATTAAATCATTTATTATAATAATCATATGATAAACATAAGCATAACTAGATAAATGTACTCAAAGCAATCCCAAAACAGTCATATATAGTGGTTTGGTTACTTGCCTACTCCACTCCTAGCGGACGCACTCTCTCCTTGGGTGTACCGGATTTCTCTATCTAATGGTTTTAAATCAGGTTAACCATGAACCTTTACAACCCACACAAGGTTAACTAGGAAACCTACACAAAGTTCCCCTAGGTGCCTACACAAGGCAACGAGTCCTATACAATGACACACTTAGGAGCCTACAAAGGCAACCTACGCCAACACACGATGACACATCCTACGTAAGGACACAACTAGGAGCCTACTTAAGGCAACAAACCCATGCCTACATAAGGCAACATGTATTCTCTCGTCAGAGGCCTATAACTAGGACTTGGCGAGTTTGACACTCAAACTCTGAATCCCAACCCTACACAAGGAAAGGGCTTCAGACACATTAGACTCTAAGTACTTACTAGTAAGTGAAGGAGTCTCGTTCTCACACAATGTGAAGATCTTCAATGATGATGAAGAGTCTTCAGCTCCCTTGAACCGCAACCTGCTTTTGATGCTTTGATGAATGCTTCGAGATTGTGAGGTTTAGGGTTTTGATATTCTCTATTTAAATGATATGATTTAAATACATAGAGAAGGATCCCATGAGCTATACATTCAAGAGTTCCAATAACATGATTGACCTACATAGAGGTTTGTTGGAATCTCACTGAATGCTAGAGTTAATAATTCAATCTTAAGCACTTAAGATGGTGAGTTAATGCATATGTTAAGATTGAATGATAAACTCTAATGGAAAAGAGAGAGTGAGGAAGAAGGTATATGCATCTTGAAAGAACAGGCTCAAACTCTCTTGGATTCTAGCTCATTTTACGAAGAGACAACCTATGGTATTTATAGAAGAAGAATCCCAATGGTAAAAAAATGGACAGAAATCTATCATTGTCAATACTATCGAATAGTGTTCGATATCATCGAAATTTGAATTTCGATGGTATCGAGTCTAATTCGATTGTATCGACTCTCTACACATATATATTCATTTTTGTGTAGAATAGATTCTGCTCGATTTTATTGAGTACCCTTTGATTTTATCGATGTGCACTTCAATGTCATCGAAAGGTAGTTTGATCCGATCGGATTTTCTTCAGAAAATTACCTTTGGTTGCCAAAAGATTTTGTCCAGATATTCGATCATCATTCGATGCTATCAAAATTTGAAGTTCGATTACATCGAATGGTATTCGATGTGATCGAAGAGTTTGTATTTTCTTTGATAGTTTGCTAGACAAAATGTTCCTTATCTTCGATGTAAGAGAATACACTTTGATGCAATCGAGAACTTACTCTTGATGTAATTGAAGGTGACTTGATTATATTGATGAACACATTTTAGAATGTAATCTATGTAGAGGGAGTGCCTTAAGTCCATGTCATCGAATAGGGTTCGATTCTATCAAAGTTTGAATTTTGATATCATCGAACATCATTCGATATAATCGATAATTCTCAGCATTTGGTCTTTTTATTGCTGGACAGAATGAGCCTAATCTGTAATGCAATCGAACCATGTTCGATAGAATCGAAACTGACTTCGATTGTAAGTCGATGTAATCAAATATATCTGTGTAGTTCATGTTTTACTCCTCTAACATTCTAAGTGTTCTACCCTTAAGCTTACCAAAGGTGTTTTTAAATGAATTTGAGGTAGGTTTAAGTTGGATGGGGGTTGTATACCTTAGTGTTTGGTTTAGGGAAAAGAGGCTTCATTTACTTGTTTTGAGCACTCGGGCTTCTCTCTTATTGAGGTCTTCATCTTGAAATCCTTATCTTGGGACTCATTTAAAGACAGACTCAACATTCACGTAATTTGACAAACTAGGGCACTTTCAACCTCCGAGGTTAATGTTATTTTTTGGCTCTCAAGCAATTTATAGTCTTCGAGTCTGTACATCTAATAAGTCCATTTTTACCCATAACAGTAAGCCCCTACTTCTGAGCATTCTTCAGGAGCTCAGGAAGTTAGCGTGGACTGACACTATGTGATGCCTTGCGCCGAAGAGGTCGGACAGAGTAGAGCTAGTGGGCCGAGCAATCATAAGATCGATAAGTCAATTGTTCAGTGGTAAATCGCACATGGTAGAATTAATAGGAGAGACTTTTCTTCCCTTCAATTGAGGGAAGTCCCAGTCGTTCACATAGTAGTAAGCCGAGCACTCGGTAGAAGGACTTTCTTCCCTTATACTAAAAGAAGTTCTCATAGTCGATCGTAAGGTCGGATAGCAAGGAATTGAAAGAAATTCTCCTCCCCTGACCCTAGGAGGTTCTTTCATAATGGAGAACTTTCTTTGTTAATTAGTGGTCCGACCTCTTCTCCAAGGGTCGGACGACTGGTTGAGGACTATTTTTTCCATGTACTAAAGAAAGTCCTCAGTAGTTCATGTAGCTTAGATTGTAGAAATTTGAAAAAAATTCTCTTCCCTTGACCGGGGGAACTTCTTTTATTTTAGAAATCGTCGAACAGTAGAAAGCACGACGATAATGTCGCGAGCACCTTTTTCCCTTTTATAAAGGGAGGTCACCCTTGTCGAGTAGGTCGGTCAGTCGACGCGTCCTTGGTTGGAGGACTTCTTGAGTCCTTAGGAGTAGTAGATCTTTTGTGGTCAGCATTCCATGGGTGACGTAAGAGCCCCCCATGTCTTCTAGTCGATACATCCCTTAGTATTTGATGTCGAGGTCGAACTTGGCCGATGAGCTTTATTATCGAGCTTAGTTAATTGGTTCAGCTCGGATTCTTTCAGTACCTATTCCAGCTCGGTGTTGAAGGGAGTATACCAATGGAAGCGACTTTTTGGATGTCAATTGGTATATTGGTAGGGCTGGGCACCCTGCTTGGTTGATGATTCAGGAGGAACTGGGATGGCTGCAGTAATGACAGTTAAAGCTTTCTTCTTTCTTTTCACCATTGTAGTTTTCTGGTAAAGTAGGAACAACTTTGATGTTGTTCCCACAGACGGTGCTAAACTATTGATGCAAAAATCTAGTCCACTCCTTTTGGACCTTCGAGTACTTGCACACGAAGAAGATAAAGGAGACCCTAACTAGAGCAGAGGTTTTAGGCTAAAGATTGTGTGTACCTTTACTCATGTCAGTGGATGTATTTATAACCTTTTGAGGGTAGTGGCATATATAACGAGGCCTCTTGGATGGTGATTGCGTATTACAGAAGATGTCTTCCTCCGTATGTGTCGTGATTGATTTCCTGAAATACTCGGCAAATATCTCAAAGGATAAGATAATATACTGTAAGTTTATTTGAATTCGTAATACAAATACATCCAAAGTTGGTAACCGAGGATGACCTCCGAGGTCGAGGTCTTTAGTGACCTCTAAGGCCGAGGTTATTTTTCGACTCTCAAGCAATATTCCATAGTCTTCGAGTCTGTACATCTAATCAGTCCATTTTTACCCATAACGGTAATTATAATCGTAAACGTAGTCATCATAAACTCCAACGTCATTTCCTCACAATGACCCACACCTAGGATTAAGATGACGCCCACACAAACGGTGTAGATGACACATTTTTTTTAATGAGACAATCTTTGGGCTCAACACATGTAATGCCTCAACCCTTCAATACTCGGGTATTTGATATCCTCATGTGTCAATAGGAAATTTTTTGATTTGTCACATGATCGCACGCATGAACACACGTGTCTCCAAATTGGAAACTTAGAATTGTGAGAGGAAACTCTAATTTTAGAAACCGTTAACGCAAGTCAACCCTGTATATTGTTAAGCTCAAATAACTCAAAAACTTTTCAGCAAACCTTCACTCCAGAACCCCAAAACTTAGTAGACTCTGCACTTGAGATACCACATCGTATTAACTGTCAGTGGGACCCAGGTCATCGGATCCCCAATCCTTTAGGCATTGTTGCATGATTAAATGAAATCCGTGCCTAGGTGTGCTAAGAGAAAGGTTTGAAATTGAATGAATAAGTCACTACATAACATACGTTGGAACCCTAGGGCTTTAGATCGGCAAGAAGCCTAATTTTCAAGTGAAACCATGCTTTATCGGTTTGACCTACAACCCTATCGGTCTGACCAACCTGTTTAGCCTAAAAACCTGAGAAAACTATATTCTGTTGGTTAGACCGATAGAATTATGGATTCGAATCGGTTCAACTGACAGCCCCTGCCAGTTCAACCGATGGTCCTCGAATTTTAATAGACTTGCAACCACCGACTTTTTCAATTGGGGCTATATAAATCCCTTCTAGTTTTTTTTTTTTTTTTCATTTTAGATTGAGAGAGGGGGATTGAGGGAGAGGGAGATCGAGATTGAGAGAGAGATTAGAATACCGCGTATGTGCACCGCACGCTCCAACTCTCACATTCCTGAGCTATTTTTAGAGTTAGATTTGCCTATAGCAGCTACCTAGATGCATGGTTGAGCTTCATGGTAGCATAACGGAGTTGGATTGTCCTTGTAGACCTGAATTCAGGGCAATGTTGTCGAATCGAGTCAACCCAAGTGATTAGGTGAGTAGAAACCCTTAATGAGCTTCTAATTTAAGGTTATTTTTAATTAATTTGGATTTTAACCTCATATTGTTGTGTTATAATGGATTTTTCTAAAATTTTCCCTAACTTTCAACCTTGGATCCTCCGCGATCGGAGCATGTCCTTGTTGGAGTGCTTAGAATGTAGGAGCCATGATTTCAAGAGGTGAAGATATATCCTTCAAGCTTTTCTTGACATTCTAGTTTAGTAATTGCTTAGTATATGCACCATATGACTGCCTTGAAATTCGTTTGTAGTTCTCTAACTCATGCTTACATGAGAACTTCGTGAATAATCCCCTGGAATGTGAATATTAGTGCGTTTTGCTTTAGGTAGCTTGTTCTAGGTTGTAAATATGCTTAGAATCTTGTTTGGATTACTTTCTCTCTTTTTGAATCATTTATATAATATGAATTACCACTTTCATGAATTGTGCATGTAGGGTTTAATTATTACCTTTTACGAAATTTATATGTGGTTATATTTGTCACTTTTAAAATTGTTTGTGGTTTGTGATTTGCCATTTATATGAATTATTTTTGGATTTGAATCGCCATTTTTTCGAATTGCACGGGACATTAGGATTGCCCTTTTCTACTGTTTTGATGGAAATGCACCTCAGATTAGTGGCCTAACCGGCTGGATGAATTCCATCTAGGTTTCGGGATGAACCCTCTTTGTGACTTTTTATTGGACTTTTATGCCCCAAGTGGCTTTTCGTGGGTTGAACCCTTTGCATGCCTATAATCACACTTTTGATGGAAAAGATCTTTTAACAAAATTTGTTATTATCAATTTGGAAGGGCCATTAATTGGTGGGACTTAATATAGATTAGGTTGCTCATAGATTAGGTTGCTCGTAGATTAGGTTGCTTGTAGATTGGACTGTTGGTAGACTCGATTGCTTGTAGATTGGAATGTTTATAAATTGGACTGCTTGTAAACTAGATTAATAATGGTTGGGTTGTATATACGCATTTGAAGCATGAAAATTTTACTCTGTGCCTAACTAGTATGGACGTACTTTTCTCTATATTTTACCGGCTGGTTAGCCGCTATGGGCATCACGTGCTGCTACAACCGTGCTATTATATACCCAAGTTTAGGTAGTGAAGTAATAAAGTACTTAGTAGGTTCGAGGTCGATCTACAGGGGCTAGGATAAAAACACTAATAGAACTAGAAGAAATATGAGTTTTTCCCATTATGATGAATCGAAGTTGTGTAGAAATAATCAATAAAAGAAAACTAAGGTTCCAGCGATCCCCTTTTAATCAATCATCAATGTTAATTTACTTATTCAACCTTGTAACTCAATTGGAATCGAATAAGGATTCATTCCAAATGGAAGATAAAGTAATTAAACCAATTTATAATTCCAAACAAAGATATGAATATCAACGATCGATCTAAATATGAAGAACTAAGTAATTGATCACAAGTAATTCTAAGCATCTATTATACCTGGAGTTAATAATAGATCAAGGGATTTTATAGATTAATACTTTCACCAAACTAGAAATTCAATTAAAATTCATTAATCAAAGCTTTAATATTGAATCAAATGAATTAAACATTAAGAATTCATAAAAAAGTTCACTCCTTAGCCTTAGCTAAGAGATTAGCTAACCATAGTGCTAAGAATAGTTAATCTCAAAGGAAAAAAATCAAAAAACTTAAACTATAAAAGAACTTGAAGAGGAAGAGGAAGAAGAAATCGACGAAGAAGAAGCTCCACCTTTGCATTCTCTCTCCCTTTATCTCTCCATTCGTCTCTAACATGCCCTAATCGCACTTGGAACAATCTTTAAATTGAGTTCAGTAACCGACATAAAAAGAAATTGAATGAGATACTATCTCATGGTCAAGAAAGAAATAGACATCCACAACCCTTACATCTATAGAGGCTAAGTACATTGCATGTTGTGTTGTTGTTCAAGAATGTGTATAGGTCTAGATATTCTTACAAGGTTTGGGTATTGTGATAGGTGTTTGTGAGCTTGGATCATTAAAAATAGATAATACTTTTGCCATTGACTCGACAAAAAACCCTAAATACAATCAGAAGTCCAAGCACATTATGATAAAGTATTATTATGTTCGTGATCAAGTGAGAGATAAAAATATTATTCTTAGCTACATTCCCATCAAAGAGATGCTGGTGAATCCCATGATGAAACTTATAGCTAGAAATCTATTCAAGGTTTACATCAAGCAGATGGGATTGAGAAGAGCTTAAGTAACGAAAAATGTATACATGAATAATATACTTTTATCTCTCATCAATGAATAAATATTTTTTCTTTAATATCGAACACTTTTGATTACTAATTGCATAAATCATTAACATTTATCTTAAGGTCTTGAAATTTTTTTACCTTTGTTGGTAGGCCAATCACCCAATTGCATGAGTAGACCAACCCCTAAACGTACAAGAGAGGTATAATTGAGATGATATTCATACATTGAGGTGTAACTACCATTTATTATGAAGAATAGAGGATGAAAATATGACTAATGAGATGTTGTATCCACCTTTGATCTTAAGGGACGGAGGATGGGACTAATCAAAGTCGAAATAGCATAATTGATCAATTACTCTTCTACGCAATTAATGTTATAGCTTGATTAAAAGGCAGGTCATAAGGATATATGATGATTCATTCCCATGCGTAATGACCTGCATATCATAGATCTGACATATGCTTAGTATAATTTATTGCATGGATTGTAGCCATGTGTAGTGACCAATTACCTACATATTATTTTTATTTGTTCTAATCATACAACATATGAGTAGCCAGCCTCATAGGCAACTCTTTGCGTCCTCAATTACCTCCTCCTATGTACATGGGGATGAGACACTACTTTACTGTAAAAATGATGGTCCTTTGATTGGATGGACATGGTTGGGCTAGGAGAATGACTTAATCAATTCCAAATTACATATCTATGTGTAGAAGATCCTGTGATAGCTACGCAACGTACTATTAGTATGCACTAGAAAAGATATTTGTTGGCATTATTGAGTAATAGTTTTCCTACAAACAATGTTCTTTCAAAAAGTACATGCTTTATATCATTACTTTTAAATGAACTTAAATCGATGTTTATGAAAAAATTGAGTTTTCTAAATAAAATTTGATGAGTAGGATAAGTATGTATGTTTGTAAGACAACTTTATCCACTGTGGTCATGTGAACTAGAATAGTCATAATAAGTATTTAAACACCTATGAGAGACAATGGTGATCCAACTAGTCCCACACATTTGATTCTCATAATTATGATTTTTTGTTTTGGTTGTTATGAGATGAGTTAGATGGACATTTTATATTATTCTCACCTCATAACATGATTAAGTATGAGATGTTGGACATTGGCTTGTGTAGATATATAACTTGTAGACAACCACTAATGAGTGGGTCTCATGAATTTCTCTTTAGTATATCCCTCTTTTTACTTTATCTATCAAAATTATTGAATTCAAATCAAATGATTTGATTAGGAAAAGGGTGAGATTTAATGAGATTGGATAACCCTTGTCTCATTGAATCGCCTCCTTATCTCTCAATCATCCACTTATAAAATGGGAAGGGATTCCCTTATATAATTCAAAAAATGAAAGAGTAGGAAGGAGAGAAAATATTTGTCCACCCTTGACCCACCTCGAATTATCTAAAACGTTGATTGTAATATGTGAGCCATCATAACCATAGGATTAAATGGACAATAAAATCCTCTTTGCTCTCATAATGATTAGACGGACTACAACAAACCATCCATCTTCAAATCCTACGTGCCCACCCATCCAGGCCATCTTTCAATGCCTGCATGGCAAATATCACAACTTCGCTTGAGCATCAAATATCTACCCATAAAGCAATTTGATACGTATGGTAGAATACCATGGTTCAAAATAATGATTATTGCCCAAGTCACAACTTAGGATCCTCACCATGCCTCACGTGCTGAGATGGTCGCATGATTTAAATTGTCTACTTTCTCAATACTGCCTTACATATGCTATATGATCCAATGTTCACGATTTACTCAAGATCCTGGTCTTTGATTTTGAGAGTTGAATGTAAGCCGTGGAAAAGTTTCTTTCCTCATCTGCAGATTTCATGGAATCCTTTCATCTAAGCTACTCCTATTATCAGACAAATATATGTATATTTATTTATTTAATGCTCAGGGATGTTGATAGTATGCACTCCCTGAGAACGGCTTAGGATCTCTCACACGCGCGAGATTGAAGCGGTGAGAAGGGAGGAAATTGGCAAAACGCATTATGGAAAAATAAAAATAAAAATAGGGTCGTGGTTATTCAAAAGGAAAAGGCTTACCAGTCGAGATTTAGCACTAAAAGTGAAGAAAACGGATGTCCAAAGTTGTCTGATACATAAGATTTTGAAATATTGGCCGTCCATGATGGGTCCCATTACATATACGGTCCCGATTGATGCACCTGCCAAAGTTGCTTTGCAGAGATGACTCTACCATATTCCTGTCCAATCCCCCAATCAGCTTAAACTTCATACACCCCAGTTGTACGGCTCATGTGAATGCTAATGGAGAAGCTTTTGATAATTTTGGTAGCCAAACAGATGATGGGCCCCACTTTAAACGGATTATATATGAACGAACAACTTCACACAAATGATGTCCTAGTTGGAAGACTGGGATTGAGGAGACATCCATTGGACGGTTTAAATGAAAAATATTCAAAACAAACAAATGATCATTAACTAGATGCAGGCATCGTTCAATCAATCTGATTTTAGATTTGTAAACCATCTGCAACAGGTCTTGCTACCCGACGGTTCAGTATAGAATTAGGATGTTAAGGTAGATGAGTACCAAAACAAGAAAAGATAAAATTAAAAATCAATGCAGTCAAGGTAATTCAAGAGTAGCACAATAAGTAATAAGACAAGGAAAAGTAAAATATGGTATTGTCATGTGCAACAATGACCTAGAACTTTCCATGTTACAGTGATTTGTTACAAGATAAAGACTATAAAGGCCTGTTTGGATACTACCAAATAAATAGCTTTTCTAAATTACGTTACTTAATAAGTTGCTTTTCTTAAATAAGTTAGTTTCATTATTAAACTTAAATAAGTAGTTTTTAGAAAAATCAACTTATTTTTATCAGTTATTATTTTTATTTTTTTATTGCTTTTCAACTTCCAAAATAACTTATTTCCTTCATTTTTGTTAGTGACACGGCAACTTAAAAAATTATTTAAGATAATATGCTCTCTATGGTCATGAACCCCTTCTAAGTTATAAGGTTGGAAAATCATTCAATGAATGGGTAGATGATCTAGTGGGCCCCACATGATGGATGATCCACATCAAAGGTCTGCCTCTAATGATGAATGACCCACATCCAAGGCGAGCCCCGTATAATGGGCAACCCACATTGAAGGTGGGGCCCACATGATGAGCAATCCACATCAAAGGTGGGCTCCAAATGATGGGCAATTAATAATGGTGGGCCCCACATAATGGATGATCTACGTCAAGGTGGGTTCCAGATGATGGACAGTCCACATCAAAGGTCGGCCTAATGATGAGTGGCTCATATCCAAGGTGGGTCCACATGATGGGTAGTAGATATTGAAGATGTGTCCCACATGATGGACAATAACATTGATGAACTGTGCACATTAAAGTTCGTCCCCTAATGATGAATGGCCTACAACCAAGGTGGGCCCTGCATGATAGACGACCTACATCAAAGGGGGGGCTTGCATGATGGATGGCCCACATCAAGGGTGGGGCCACACAATGAACGATCCACATCAAAGGTTGGCCCCACATGATGGAGGGTTGATGTGAGGGGAACCAAACAAACTTTCGGAATAATTACTCATGGTGTTGGAAACCAAATATGCTTTTCTACTTCTTGGATGATAAATATGTTGTTTGCCAAACATACTTATCAACTCATTTTGTAGAAAGCAAGATAAGCTACCTGGGCTAATAACTTAGGATCCAAATGCCCCCTAAGGGTATGTCTGGATACCACTAAACAAGTTAATTTTTAAGTTAACTAATTAAGTTACTTTTTTTTTTTTTTACTTAAGTTAGTTTGGTATGCAACAATGTAAAAGTAACTTACGCTCCAAAAGCTACTTATCTTAATAAATGTTTTTTAAAAAAAGCTTTTTGACTTTTGACTTTTCTACTTCTCTCTCATTGTACATGTCAAAGGAGGCTCTATCACATTGTCCATGTTAAAGGAGGCTCCACGTGGTGGACTATCCACATTGAAGGTGGGGCTCACATGGTGGACAATCCACATAAAAAGTGGGCCCCACATGATGGATGATCTCATATTAATGTGGGCTCACATATGGATGATCCACATCAAAGGTGGGCTCCATATGATAGGCAATGGGCATTGAAGTTGGGCCCCACATGATGGATGGCCCATATTGAGGTGGCCTCACATGATGGACGGTCCACATGAAAGGTTGGCCCCTAATGATGAATGACCCACATCCAAGGCGAGGCCTGCATGATGGGCAACTCACATTTAAGGTGGGGCCCATATGATGGATGGCTCACATCAGAAGTAGGGCCCACATGATGCACAGTCAACATTAAAGGTGGGCTCTAAATGATGGGTGGTAGATATTGAAGGTGGGCCCCACATTATGGACAATAACATTGATGGTGGGCCTCACTTGATGGATAACCAACATCAAAGGTGGGCCCTACATAATGAATGGTGCACATTAAAGGTCGAGCCATAATAATGAATGACTCACATCCAAGGTGGGCCATGTATGATGGATGGCCCACATCAAAGTTGGGGCCCATACAATGAATGGTTCACATCAAAGGTTAGCCCCATATGATGGATGGCGGATGTGAGGGGGACCAAATAAACTTGAGGGATAATTGCTTATGTGTTGGAAACTAAACATGCTTTTTGACTTTTTGATTGATAAGTATGTATGTTACCAAACATACTTATCAATTGAATAAGTAAAAACCAATATAAGCTACTCATGGTATAAGTAGTTTATCCAAAATAACTTATGATCCAAATGCCCCCTTAGAACCCATTTGGATACTACCAAATAAGTAGCTTTAAAAAAAAAAAAAAAAAAAAAAAAAAACTTAATAAGCTACTTTCCTTAAATAAGTTAGTTTGGTTATTAAACTTAGATAAAAGTAACTTATTTCCTTCATTTTCATTGATGATACAATAACTTAGGAAATTATTTAAGGGAATATGCTCTATGTGGCTAAAGACCACTTTTAAGTTCATGAGATTGGAAAAAACAACTCTTAAAAGGGCAAAGGAAAGCTCAAAATGTAACGTCCCAGATATTCGCTATTTTGGATTTCCAAAAATCCTTGAAAATTTTTCACTATAATTAGCTTACGTCGTCACTGAGTAACCCTTAATGCTCGAGGTGAGCCTATACACGAGTGGTACCGGTAAGGAACCGCATAAATCCTATTAATCAACCGTAGAAAGCCAACGAATCTGCCCGGTTACTTAAACATCAAGTTTAATTACATGAATTATTCACAAAGAGTTGAAATCTAATTGACATATCACTGACTAATCAAGACAACTATAACTAAATAAAGATCTACCTAAAGCCGAGACGATTAGGGGTTAAATCTTAATTAATAAAGCAAGTTGACTTAGTTACTCATCTGGCTAGCATAAGAACCGATGGTTTGGGGAGATTATGAATGAATCATCATTTTCGCTAATTACAAATAGACCACACTATGAACTTAGCTAATTTAAATCTTAATCATTGCGCACAAGAAATCTTGATACCTAATTCATTCCAGAAATGCCTTAATTATCCAAACAAGTTCTAAACCACTTGTTAATGGGCCACTAGTCCCAAAATAATAGAATAATGTCTGTCTCACTAGGCTCGACGCCCATCGAGAGTGGCGAACTGAGAAAGTACCCAAAACTGCTCAACTTGGGCCAAATGCCGAGTGCTTAAAATATGCGAATGCCCTAAGCTGAAACTTGAAACATAAGTGAAATAAACCTTCCACTCTTTTGCAAAGTTATGGCTTTGTGACCATTAGATCACGGCCAAACTCGAGGTGCGAGTTAAAGATATTTCCTTGCTCATGTTCATATAGTCATGACCCCGATTGATTACTAACGACCGTCAATCATTAGTGGGGCCCCTACGACTGATCGAAGTGTCCGATCATTGTCGGGTTGTAACAAAACATAGATCCTGTAGCAGGGCACCTATTCCATGGTGTAGATAGGTCAGTGGGCCCAAGAACAACCTCCCTTAGGGTAGTTTTATTAAGGAAGGGGGCATCGGGGCTATTTATTCATATTCTGGCACTATAAATAGCCCCCCATTTCCACCCTCTCACTCCCATACAAATTTTTCATTTGCAAAGAGGAGAAGAGGAGGAAATGTGGGAGAGGGTTAGTTAGAGGATTCGCCTCGTCCCTGCTAGTCGGCAACATAGCCGCGATCGCATCGCATCGCCGAATCCACCTCGACGACCAGTGAAGGTAATTAACGAATTCCCTTTTGAGGTTTGAGTCTTGAAGCTTGAATGCATGGATCCTTACAAGCAAATTGTGATGGTATAGGGCATCGGTGAACCATCCCGCGGAGTCCTAACCCTAGGAGCAAGTCCGAATTCGACGAATCAACCCAAGGTGTAGACCATTATCTTTAAGTTATCTTTTAATGACCCCTGAGGGTCTCAGTCAATGATTAGATACTTGTATATAAATTTGTACATATTAATATGCTAACATTTTAAATTTTGTATAATATATGCTATTAGTTGGATATTGATGTTCACGTATTTGATGAAATGCCTAAGTGGTGGAATGTGTTGCTTTGTCGATGCTCATATGCTTGATTTAATGCTTAAGTGATTGTATTATTTTGTACATACTCACATGTTTGATTTAATACCTTAGTGAATGTAGTACCTATAGATGCTTACATATTCGATGAAATGCTTAGGTGGTTGTGTTGCTAAATTTAGGTTTCATATGAAATCTTATTGTGATTACTTAATGAATTGTTAGTCTTTAGCGAGTTTATAAATTCTTACGATGTTGGGTCAGTCAGTAAATCGCCCAAACCAAAGGGTGACCCGACTTAGGTCAGCCACCCTAGGCTTGTTCGATCGACCCAGGCCGAACACGAACGACCGATAGTAGCTGGACTACACGGGATGCTTGCATCCAATGCCGATTGCATTAGAGTTCTCCCAAGTCAATCAAATTAGTCCACTAGTTGGCTGATCATGTATGTTCATAATGTATGATACAACTAAATTGAATCTAAGATACTCCATTCCCAATGAATGAGTCCATTCATAACCGTTAGTGCGATACGATCCTATAAAAACTCATAAGCCGAGCATGGTGGTGTGGGACACCGCGTCTCAGCTATCGGCCTATGCATGGGTGACGAGTCTCCCCGTAGTGACCAGTGAGCATTGATGGAGGTGAAAGATTGTTGTTCGAAAGACCCCGGTCAAATTACTCGGCTGATATTTTCATATCAGAGTACCGTTCGAACGACCCAGGCGTGAATGGAATTAGGTGATGAGACCTTCCCTTGTAGCAATTTGGTTTTATGTGATAAGCCCACACCTCAAAACTGAGTGATCATACTTAGTGTTTGGGTAATGACCTATATTGAGTTGATCCTCATACATTTGGGTATCATGTCGTACCTTTGGAATATTTGATTTGTGAGATAAATGGGTGATATCAAAATTTGGATCAAGGGACACTAGTGAGGAGTTGCTACGTGTTGCAAAAAGTCACGTGATCCGGATAAGGACTCGTAATATAATGTCAATACCGTAGCTTCGCCAATCTACTGTATGAATTGGAATTAATAATCACTTGATTAATCATGCATACCCAAGGATAGGTTGCGATTTAGCGTTGGAGTCGCTTGTGAGGGAGTATTGACATTTGCGAAATAAGCGTTAAAGTCGCTTGTGAGGGAGTATTAGATTGTAAGGTGTATGCTTCATTCTATAATCTCATTCGTGCATTTAACGAGAGTATTTAAGAAATGCTTGATTTGTTATTTATCATTAACCGCGCTGATTGAGTTGATAACATGTATAACTTAGAACTAATTAACCACTGAGTTAGTGACGCAGGGATGAACGTGATGAGGATAACTACTCCGAATCCACGAAGCTTCTCTGGACTCCTCACAGAGACTTCTCGAATCCACGAGGAAAGAAAGCAGAAAATAGAAATCAATTCTAAGAAATTCGAAATTGATTAATTGATGAATAAAAATGAGTTCAAAACCCTTTAAATAGGGGTACCAAGCAATGGAAAAGAAATTAGAATCAAACTACAACTCAAACTCCTAGAATCCGCGACTTACAATAAATAGTAAACTTACTATTTATAGACGGTCGTGATGTCTACTAGTGCGCAAGGTTTTCGGCCAAAAATAGTAAGTGTCCTATTTGGCTTCACCAAACCGTTCTCCTAATTATTCTAAGCTCTTTTCATGTGGGGCGCAACTCCTAAAGCCCGACGGATGAAGAGTTATAATCAAACTAAAACTTACTATTTATAGTAAAAATGAAATTAAAACAAGGAAACGACCGTCGATCCAGGGGTTTTTCGCAATTCCGGGCTGCGCAACCCGACGTAGTGGGTTGGTTGGCTTTAGTAGCTCGTTCTACCCCAAAATCATATATTTTGCGTCAGATAACTCATTCCGGATTGCAAGATACTCCGATTTAAGGTTCGATGGTCTGGATCACTTCTGTCGTCGACCGGGCCTTTTCTGATCTATCTTGGCCATGTAACTGTCCGTGACCCGCTCTACATCAGTTAGCTACTCACCCCACCTAGGACGATATTTTAAAACACCAACCATGCAATATGATTGATGCAGGTACTAGCGAAACCTCAGACAGGTAGGCATATATCGACTTATGCCACCGTTGTTATGCTTTGAAGGATATGGCAAAAACTGAAAAATTTACTCTTTAATCGTCTTGGGCATGTATATCGTGGCTTGTATAATTCCCATTTTGGGCGATCATCACTATTGGAATTGTATTTTTTACTCTTAGCCTATATTTATGATTTTTGTTATCTCTACTTCGCTTTGGTTCCGCTAAGTTAAATTGCGCTACTATGATCATTCGTGTATGTTCACAACCCCAAGTATAGGGTTGCGATGTAGTAATATTCTCGATAAGACCGAAGTCGAATCCACAGGGACTGAACCTTGTACGTATTCTAAAAGTAACCAAAACTAGAACTAGAAGAAAATGTAATCTAAATTAGGAGAATGTAGGAGAATGATGGTGAATTATTAAACTAAAACTTGTAAAATTCAAAGGTGTGAAACTAGGGTTTCTAAGGATCCACTTGTAGAGATCAGGGAGATCTATGCTTGATTCAAAAACACAGCTGGAATTAGAGTCCCATCTTCATCCAATTGGAAGATATGCATTAAAATTCATTTATGAACTTCCTTTGATATGGTTTTCAATGAATGATAGGTATGAGAACTAGAAGTGATTCCATCACAAGACCAAGCCCATGAGACAAAGCAAACAACAGAATTTAACCAATCCTCAACCAATCTAAGAGCATTATGAAAGTTAGGAAGGATTCCATCATCCAACCATGTCCATGAGACAATGGTGAACAACAAGGTTCCCAAGTTCATAATCTCTAAAATGACAAGAACATACTCAAAGCTATCGCAAATCTATTGTAATTTAAGTCGCAACAAACCATTAAAAACTATGAATATTACTTATAATTAAACCAAAATCAAAGAGAGTTCAATTTAACATGAATCAAAGCCATAGAAACGATCCCGTCACGCTACAAGCTTCGCCTCTTAGCCTTAGCTAGGAGGTTTAGTCAATCATAGACATAATTAAGCTAAAAATCTCTTCGAAAAAAAACATAAACAAAAATTAAGAAAAGGGAAGAAGAAAAACTCCTTTAACCGGCCGCACTCCACGTGATTTCTCTCTCTCTTCCTTCTTTGATCACTTCCGTTTCTTTTTCTTCACGTCCATTCTCCTCCTCTTTATATAGAATCGCTTTTTGTAAATTGATTGGAGTCGAAGAACCGACTCTCTTTACGCATTCCAGTTTGCAGCGGAACCAAATCGCGGACCTCTGTTTCTATGCAAGAAAACGCAGAAACTGGTTGCGTTTGAAATGAATATATGACGAAGGATCGTCCAGTCCAGTCAATCCGACCACCTAGGAAGGGTCGAAATCCCCTATTCTGAAGCTTGGACGGTCTGGATCATCATCTTGGTCTTGATCTTGATTGCACAATAGCTTGGATCGTCTGGCTTTCTCGGACGCACACCCCGCGCAAGAACCTACGTCGTGATGATCGGTGGACCCCTGATAAGCTCTGGCAAGAAAATCCACTCCATCGAATGGATTCACGTCGAATAACCAGTCAAAAATGGACGGTTTTGGATCGGATTCGGTGTGGCCCACGGAGTTTCTATTTTGTCATCCGTCCTACGTTTAAGACTTCATGTACATGCAACGTTTAAGAAAATCAGGCCGCATATTAGGGCACGATCGGTTTGGCCCCCTGAATTCAATGAACGATGTGGATCATCGAATTGTATGATGATAGTGGCCCACCCGAATCCATCCGCAAGTCACTGTTGGCTTTCGCAGGCGGGATCAGATTTTTGAATCCGAGAGGGTCAGGTCAGCAATCTTTGACCGATTTGGATGATTCAGTGCACAGTGAGTGCATAGTTTTTATATACTTCCAGAGGGAGAGAAAAGTGAGTGTTATGTGTGGCCCACTTCCCATCTTTAGATCTATCATCCTAGCCCTTCATCTCTCATCACCTTCCGTCAAAGAGGGACACAAGGAGGTCGGTGTTTCATCGGACTAAGGAGATCGAACGGTGGGATAGGTTAGATTTTCATGTTTTAATGATGGGCCAAGTGAGGCCTATTGATTGATGGTATGGATCTTACTTTGGACCCTAGGTATGGCCGATGGCCCACTTTGATTCTCATGATCATTCTATGATGGGCCCATTCTCCATGGACCCCATCATGATGTTTATTTTTCTTGCATAAATAGGGTCATCTAGACCTTCCATTTTAATGGAGGAGGAATCTCTACCGTTGATCTTTGATTCAGTGGGCCCACATGTAATAGGACCCACTTGATTTATGTTGTGATGTATGGAAGGGAGGGCCCATAATGGCGGGGTCCCTCCATCGCACGTGTCCCTTGCTCTCTCTCTCTCTCTCCCTCTCTTTTTCAATTTTTTTGTGTGATGATGTAGTCGTGTGGCCCACCCGGATAGACCCCACTTTGATGTATGCCTTGCCCACACCATCCAACCATTTGGTGGCCCACCTGGTAGTACATCAGTAGGTAGGGCCCACCTTAAAATATATGTGTTATAACCCAAAACATCTAGCGTCACACTAAACGTGGCCATCATGAAGTGTGAATTTAAAAGAAAAAAAATAGCTTTGGTTCAAAGCTTTACGGTGGACCACTCATGTAGGCTCCACTTTGATGTATCAATTCAATCCACGCTGTCCACCCTATTCCCCAGCTCATTTTACGCATTGAGCCGAAAAATGAAGCCAATCCGATGATCTGGTGGGCCATAGCATGGAAAATAGTGGTTTTTACCGTTAAAATCCACTATGATCTTTCTACACACCGATACATGCTGAATATTGGGCTTGTTTGGACCGTCTTGAGTCTTAGAATCCAATGGGTGGAGCATATTCAACTGATGTAGGCCTCACTTAGGAAAAACCACGGAAAAACTCCCTTTTCAAAAATAAAAAATAAAAAAAATCTATAGGCAGTGCTTGCTGCTGCTGACGCTGCTGCATCTGGGCCAGGGACCATGGGTCCCAACCGTGGGCCCCACCATGAGGTGGTAGAACATCCACACCGTGCATGTGGTAGGCCCCTTAGGGCAGTGGGCCCCATCCAAAAATCAGCCGCGTGTGGGACTCAGGTGGCCCACATGGCAGGAAACAGTGCGATTGAACGGCTGCCATTGAAGCCTTTTTTTTGGGGTTTACAGAAGTTTTGGATCTTTATGAAATTTGTTTTTCCTTTTCATTCAGGTCCGTGTGACCTTAGCAACATGTTGGATGGAAGATAAATGTTATGGTGGGCCCCACGTGGGACCCACTGATGTATGCATTATATACCACACCTCTCCACGCATGGGGAGGTGGGACGGTTGGTGTACCTCACTGCATAGCTGCTGTAGTGGTGTCACCAAGTCTGTGGGTCCCACCTGCTTTATCTATACCGTCCATCCCTATGGGACCCACCATGATGCATGTATTGCATCCAAACCGTCCAACCATTTTAAAAGCTCATTTTAAGGCTTGAGATAAAAAAATAAGACAGATCTAGTACCACGTGGACCACACTATAGAAATAGTGGGATTGAACATCTACAATTGAAACCCTTGGATTCCAGAAGTCTTGGACCAATAGGAAAATTGTCTTCCTTTTAATTCAGGCTTGTGTGACCTTATGATCAGATTAGATAGAAAATAAACGTTATGGTGGGCCCTATGATTATTTAACAGTGCGAATTTATTATCTCCACTGCTATTTGTGGTATGGTCCAAATGATCCTTCCATATGACTCATTTTTGGGAATTTATAAGGCCCGTTGTTAAGGCCCACCTTGATGTGTATAAGGCTTGTTGTTGAGGCCCATCTTGATATATACATGAGGCCCATGTGATTACGCCCATCTTGATATATACATGAGGCCCATGTGATTAGGCCTATCTTGATGTATTTGTGGCCTTCCGTTGAGGCCCACCTTAATATATAAGAGGCCCATGTGATGCGGCCCATTTGATGTATTTGAGGCCCATGGGTTGAGGCCCATTGTGATGTATTAGGGCCCGTGGGTTGAGGCCCATTGTAATAAATTTGGGGCCCATGGGTAGAGGCCCATTGTGACATATTTGAGGCCCATGGGACGTGGCCTATTATGATATATTTTTGACCCATTTGGCAGGTTATTGTGCTGGCAGGCTACTGTGCACACAGTGAAGGCAGAACTTTGTCCCACATCGGTTGCATCGTTCGATGTTGTGGTGGCTATAAGTTGGATTCTTTCCTTAACTATCGTAACGCGTTTTAAATCAGTGAGCTTATCTTGATATTTGGACTAGATCCGCCATTTTTCTGTTGACCCCCATCATTCGTATGCATGTTATGATGGATGATTGATTAAAGTAGATGTCATTAGGCTGAGATATTTATAGGACTCCTTGTGAGACGGAGTTATCCCTACATGATCGCGTGATACGCGCAGGTTTGATGTATGGCTTAGATGAGGTTGATGGTATTCGTGGTTCGTCAGGATCTACATATTGCATTGCATCTACAGTATATAATTTTAGCTCATTATGATCTGCATTGCGTACTCTGATATTATATGACTTATGAACTTACCAGTATATATATATTTCCGCTTACTCTGATATCGTATGATTCATGATCTTGTCAGTATTTCTGCTTACTCTAATATCATATGATTCATGGATCTTGTCAATATTTTCGCTTACTCTAATTACTCTGATATTACTTACTTGACATTTACCTTGTGCACACACTTTCACCACCCTCTAAGCTTTCTATAAGCTTATGCACAATAGATGCATGCAGGTGGCGTTAGGTCGTAGCAGCATTGAACTTGGAGCGTGCAGTGAACTTCTAGAGCTTTGATTTCGATATATGTATTTCACTTTCAGTATTGTATTCAAATGATTATATTAGTGGATATATAATTTGGATAAACTTGTGGCTATGCTTATTACGAGACAAAAGTACATTGGAAAATCCTCCTTGTAGGATCCCAGGATCAGAATCTGGTGTATGGACGCTGGGAGCTGAGAATGGGGTACTACGGAGGCTGTCGGCACCGAATTCGGCGATTGGGAATTTTGTGAGCCCGGTTTCTGAGTTTGGGGCGTGACACAATCCCCAACTAGCATTTTACTAGTCCCGAGCAAAGTATGCGAAAAATATTTTGAGAATTACAGGACAATTTCTATAAACTCAAGTGGTTTTTGAAAAACAATCCAGATACTAGAATTCTAAGATGCATTAATGTTGAGTATTACCTTCTCCTAAACTCAAGTGCACGATAAACTTCATGGTCAAGTTCAAAGTATTATTCCATTAATTAGAATAATTCTAAACATTGAGTTCCATGGGTGCGTAGTGCAACCTCTACTTATCACAATTCAAGGACCAATCGTCAATTTTCATGATAACATTGATAACCAAAAAAAGCATTCCGAATAACCCAACTCAAACCGAAACTTGCCTTACAGTTCAGCCTTTTTATTCTTCCAGCTTTCAATTTTTTTCATCGATGGCTTTATGCTATGTCAACCTTTTTAAAGATCTTTAATAGGTAGCCATTTTCGATGACACTGTTTTATTTTTTAGCTGGGTATTCTTTTTTTTTTTTTTTTTACTCATGAACATGATGGAGAAATTCCTCAGGTTGGTTCCTTCCATGCTTAATGATCACCAAGTTAATAATTCAATATCGAACTGAACCTTGATGTGCAAGCTAGATGTGACATGTGAAATCATAACTCAATCAATGTTTAAAACTTTTGATCATGGATTAATAATTCGAACTTAACTGTGAAATTCAACAAGTAACTGAATTCAAGAGTCATAAATCACCAACATTAAGTATCTTATACTTCTAAATCATGGATGACCTTCCTTCAAAATCACTCGAATTCACAAAATTTTCAGAAATTTTTATAAAATTTTATAAATTTTGCTCAAAACTGAGAAAACACTGATTAGGTAACCTAATCTCCTATCCCCAATCTAAAATTTACATTGTCCTCAATGTAAAAGATATAAGCATGTAATGCACATGAGACAACGAAAGTAAAGGAGAAGTGATGGAAAGGCAGTGCCTGAGGAAAGAATCAAGAGGCTTTTCCAAAAGGATCTCAGCGTGAAAGTGGGTCAGCACAAGAGTTAAACCAACATAAAGCAAACTATCCTAACAGCATAAAGCCGACTATCCTAGAATGGCATAAAGCAAACTACCCTAGTCGTATGAACGCAGTAAAGCTACCTATACCTCCATCAGACTAGGAGATCAATCCTGGTACACAGGATCAGTCAGAGGTATAAACATGTCCTCTGAATCAAATTTCTTAACAAATGACTTTAATCGATGTCCATTTACTTTAAACCCATTGCCATTGTTTGGATTTCGAATCTTGACAGCCCCATGAGAATAAACATTGATAACAGTGAAAGGGCCGGACCAATGAGATCGTAGTTTACCCAAAAAGAGATGTAACTGAGAATTATACAAAAGGACCTTTGATCTAGCGTGAATGATTTTCAAAGAACGTGTTGGTCATGAAACGCCTTCATCATATCTTTGTAAATTCTCGAGTTCTCGTACGCATCATTCCGAATTTCTTCGAGTTCATTCAACTGAAGTTTGCGTAGTGAGCCACTGTTGTCCAAATTGAAATTCAGATTTTTGATCGCCTAGTAGGCTCTATGTTTCAACTCCACAGGCAAGTGGCAAGCTTTCCCATAGACAAGTCTGAAGAGAGACATTCCAATAGGGGTCTTAAATGCGGTACGGTAAGCCCATAAGGCATCAGTCAATCGGATTGACCAATCCTTACACTCAAGGTTAACTATCTTTTCCAAGATGTCTTTAATTTTCCTACTGAAAATCTCAACTTGCCCACTTGTTTGTGGGTTGTATAGAGTGCTCACCTTATGAGAGATGTCATATTTCTTCATTAAATTTGTGAATGGCCTTATTACAAAAATGTGAACCTCCATCACTAATGATGGCTCGAGGCGTTCCAAACCGGGAAAGGATGTTCTCTTTTAAAAACTTAATGACCGTTCGATGGTCATTGTTCCGACACGGAATCGCTTCGACCCATTTAGTGACATAGTTTACAGCGAGCAAAATATATAAATTTTCAAAGGATTGGGGGAATGGTCCCATGAAATTGATGCCCCAACAATCAAATGCTTCTATGATAAGGATGGGGTTCAAGGGCATCATATTTCGACTGGACAATGCTCCCAATTTCTGACAACGCTAACAAGCTTTGCAAAACTCATGAGTATCCCTAAATATAGTGGGCCAGTAAAAGCCACACTACAGAATCTTGGTCATAGTCTTTTTAGCAGAAAAGTGACCACCACAGGCAAGTGAGTGACAGAAGGAGATGACACTTCGGTGTTCATTGTCTGGCACACATCTCCTTAAGATTTGGTCTGGGTAATATTTAAACAAATAAAGATCATCCCAGAAGAATTTGCACACCTCAGTAAAGAATTTTTTCTTATCTTGCGCAGTCCTATGTGTCGGCGTGAAACCTGTGGCAAGATAATTAGCAATATCAGCAAACCAAGGTGAATGTGAGACTTTGAACAGTTGTTCGTCAGGGAACATGTCATTGATATGTGTCGTCTCAAAGGAATTAGGGAGATCAAGGTGGGAAAGATGGTCAGCCACTACGTTCTCTACTCCCTTTTTATCTTTTATTTCCAAATCAAATTCTTGAAGTAGGAGGATCCATCTAATCAGGCGGGGCTTAGCATCATTCTTAGATAGAAGATACTTGAGTTCCGCATGATCTGTGTAAATGACGATCTTAGAGTCGATCAAGTAGGACCTCAATTTGTCCAAAGCGAACACTATGGCTAAGAGTTCCTTTTCTGTAGTCGAATAGTTCACTTGGGAAGGATTTAGAGTTCTACTTGCGTAATGAATAACGTAGGGCTTCTTTTCTTTTTCTCTGGCTTAAAACCACCCCAAGAGCATAGTCAGACGTGTCGCACAAAAGTTCAAAAGGAAGTCTCCAGTCAGGTGGCTGCATGATAGGTGAAGTGGTTAACATGCCCTTGAGCTTGGTAAAAGCTTTTAAGCATTGCTCAGTCCACTTGTATGGTGCATCCTTTTGAAGTAGATTACATAAAGGACGAAAAAGGAGACTAAAGTCCTTTATGAATCTTCTGTAAAAACTGGTGTGTCCTAAGAAGGATCGCACGTCTCGTATGTTCTTGGGTGGAGGTAGGTTAGAGATAAGATCAATTTTTGCCTTATCTACCTTGATTCCTTTGGATGAGATGATATGTCCAAGGACAATTCTCTTATAAACCATGAAATAACACTTCTTCCAATTGAGTACCAAATTCTTTTCTTCACATCTTTTCAGCACATGTTTAAGATTCTTTAAACATTCGTTGAAAGATGGACTAAAGACAGAGAAATCGTCCATGAAGACCTCTAGATATTGCCCCACCATGTCAGAAAAAATATTCATCATGCATCGTTGAAAAGTGGCAGAGGCATTACATAGTCTGAATGGCATCCTTCGGTAAGAAAAAGTGTCATAAGGATATGTAAATGTGGTCTTTTCCTGATCTTTAGGGGCTATCTCTATCTGGTTGTAGTCCGAATACCCGTCAAGGAAACAATAATAAGAATGACCAGCTAGCCTTTCCAAAATTTGATCGATGAAGGGCAAAGGAAAGTGGTCCTTCCTTGTGACGGTATTCAATTTCCTGCAGTCGATGAACATTCTCCAACCTATAGTAACTCTAGTTGGCATTGTCTACGATGGTGATTCTGGACTTCTTAGGAACCACTTGAGTTGGACTCACCCATTGGCTATCGGATATAGGGTATATGATACCCACATCCAACAGCTTAAGAACCTCGGCTTTAACCACTTCTTTCATGTTTGGGTTTAGTCTATGTTGTGATTGCCGAAAGGTCTTCGCATTATCCTTAAGATAAATGTGGTGAGTACAAACCGAAGGGTCAATTCCTTTGAGGTCCGCAATCAACCATCCAAGGGCTCCCTTATGCTCAATGAGAGTAGAGATGAGCATACTCTCTTGTTCTTACTCAAGGTGAGATGAAATCACCACCGGGTATGTCTTATCTTGACCTAAACAGACATATTTCAAATCAGAGGGCAAAGGTTTTAGGTCAAGCTTCGGCGCCTTGAGGCTAGACGGTAGATGCACTATATCAGTTTAGGGCAATTCTTCAAATTGTGGTCTCCACCGGTTAACTTTAAGTACCGACGCGGTATCAAGTATGACACCTGTCTCCCTAATTATATCATCATTTAAATCATGGGAGTGGGCCAGGCACGTCTCTAGAGGGTCAGAGGATAAGGTCATCAAAGTTCTATCTTTCACGAAAGAGTCAATCATGTTAATGTCATGAAAATTGTCATCATCCTCTAACCATCTGCCTATGTTAAAAAAGATATTCAACTCCAATGTCATATTCCTGAAAGACATACTCTTGACTCCATTCCTGCAATTAATGATTGCATTTGAAGTAGCAAGGAATGGGCGACCAAAAATGACTGAAATTTGAGTGCTCATGTTACTGATGGGTTCCATATCCAAGACAATAAAATCTACCGGGTAGTAGAATTTGTCAACCTGGACCAACACATCCTCAATTATCCCTCTCAGTACATGAACTAAGCGATCAGCAAGTTGTAATGTGGTTAGGGTGGGTTTTAATTCACCTAAACTTAACTGTTTGTAGACCGAGTAGGGAATCAAATTTACGTTTGCTCCTAAGTCAAGAAGTGCATGTTCAATTCGGTAGTTCCCAATTACACAAGTGATGGTTGGGCTACCGGGATCTTTGAATTTCTGTGACACATCTTGCTTTAGGATGACACTCACTTTTTCAGTTAAAAAGATTTTCTTTTAAATATTTTGTCCTTTTTTTACCGTACACAAGTCTTTTAGAAATTTGGCATATGAAGGTATTTATTTAACCACATCCAGTAGAGGAATATTGACCTTCACTTGTTTCAACACTTCTAGAATGTCTTGAGAGTTACGGAGAGGTTTTGGTGCAACCAACCGTTGGGGGAATGGAGCAACCGACTTGCCTTGGAGTTCCGGTTCTAATTCTTATGGAGCAGTGCTAGTTCTATCATCGTTATCCTCTTCCGGGTCCTTAGGCTTTTCAGCCCTAACACGAATAGTTTTGTCAATGGTCTTCCCACTCCTAAGAGTGGTGATAGATTTAGCTTGCTCCATCTGATTTGAAGAGCTTGGATCACTTATCTCGTATTGCGGTTTACGATTGGGGAGAGGTTGAGCAGGAAGCATCCCCCTTTTTATAACTGTAACACGTGAGTCCATATTTTGCATATGTTTCATAAGTTCTCGTATTGCTTGAGTAAGCTCTTAAGTTTGTATGAAATTTTGAACTAGTTCTTCTTGAGGTTTCACATGATTTGGAATTTGATTAAAGAAACCCTGAGGAGTAGCAATTTGTCCATTCCTCCAACTGAAGTTTGGATGATTTCTCCAACTAAGATTGTATGTATTGGAGGTAGGTCCATTGAAAAGTCTTTGATAATTGTTCACGGCATTGGATTGCTCATTCAACACCTCTTGAAAGGCAGGTATTGTTGGACAATTTTCAGTTGTGTGAACGTTACAAGCATAAATACCGCAAACAGCTTCCTTAACCTTATCCTTCTTTAGTTCCATGGCATCAAATTTTCTTATGAGATTATAAACTTTAACATTGATATCATCAACCTCTTTCAAAAGGTATAATCCACCCCTCCTTTGATTGAGTGGGCCTAGAAGTGGTGATTGTTTTTGGTTAAGTGTCCCATGATTGTACGTTTTCAGCAAGTCTATCCAAGTAGTCTCACGCATCATCGACATTTTTATTCATGAATTCCCCATTGCACATTGTCTCAACCAATTGGTGCATGAAAGATATCGGACCATCATAGAAAAAGTGTGTAATGCGCCACGTTTCAAAACCGTGTTGTGGGCATGAACTGACAAGATCCTTGAACCTTTCCCAACATTGGAATAATGTTTCATCCTCCTTTTGGGCAAAGTTCATGATTGACTTTTTAAGGGTGTTCATTTTATGATGTGGAAAAAATTTCTTTATGAACTCTCTTATCATGTCATTCCATGTGCCAATAGATCTGGGACGTAGTGAATGCAATCACGTCTTAGCTTTCTCTTTCAAAGAAAAGGGAAAGAGTTTCAGTTTGACCGTGTCCTCAGATACGTTTGGAAAATATAAAGTGGCTATGATCTCATCAAACTCTTTCAAGTGCAAATATGGACTTTCAGATTCAAGTCCACAGAATTTTAGAAGGAGTTGGATCACCCCTGGCTTAATATTCATGTGTTCCGTATTTTCTGAAAAAACCATGCATGAGGGCATGCTCACCCTCGCCGGTTGTAAATAATCTCGTAAAGGACGAGGTGAGGGTGCTTGATGCACCTCATTCTCATCCTAAACTTTTCCAACCCCAGGTTGAGGTTGTCTTCCCGGTTGATTAACCAGTTGATTTGTAGCCATCACTTCAATTAACTCTGAGGATCTCGAGTGGTGTCTAATCCTGTGATGGATAGATAACCCCTCAACCAATCATCCTTTACTCAAAAGACGTCGAGTGTTATCATGGACCCACTTGGGCATGAAACACTCTTAGCCCTCAATTTTAGATTCTAACCTAAACCTAAAAGAAAAAAAGGAAATAAAAATCTAGAAATAGAAAGAAAGAAGAGTTGAAAAGAAGTTACCAAATTAGAAGTTCCTAAGTTAGGATCCTGCAAAACAAAACAAAACAAGTCTGTTTCTAAAAATAGAAATTCTACAATTAGAAAGTTCCTAAAAAATAGAAAGTAGACTAAGTTCTAAAAAAGAAAAATTCTAAATTCTAAAAATAGAAAGTTTCTAAAATTAAATTAGGAAAGTTCTAAACCTAAAATTAGAAAGTAATTTTTAGAAACAGAAAATAAACTCTAATCCTAAAAATAGAAAAATTAGAAAGAGATTACTAATTTAGAAAGTCTATATCGGGATCCTACAAAACTGGAAAGTTAGGTTAGCTTCTAAAAAAAAAAACTCTACTCTTGACTTAATTTTAAAACTAGTTAATCTTAGAAAAACGCAACCGTCAATCCACGGCAACAGTGCCAAAAACTTGTTCACAACCCCAAGTATAGGGTCGCGATGTAGTAATATTCTCGATAAGACCGAGGTTGAATCCACAAGGATTGAACCTTGTACATATTCTGAAAGTAACCAGAACTAGAACTAGAAGAAGATGTAATCTAAATTAGGAGAATGTAGAAGAATAATGGTGAATTATTAAACTAAAACTTGTAAAATTCAAAGGTGGGAAACTAGGGTTTCCAAGGATCCACTTGTAGAGATCAGGGAGATCTATGCTTGATTCAAAAACACAATTGGAATCAGAGTCCCACCTTCATCCAATTGGACGATATGCATTAGAATTCAATTATGAACTTCTTTGATCTAGTTTTCAATGAATGATAGGTATGAGAACTAAAAGTGATTCCATCACAAAACCATGCTCATGAGACAAAGCAAACAACAGAATTTAACCAATCCTCAACCAATCTAAGAGAATTATGAATGTTAGGAAGGATTCCATCATCCAACCATGTCCATGAGATGATGGTGAACAATAGGGTTCCTAAGTTTATAATCTTTAAAATGAAAAGAGCATACTCAAACCTATCGTAGATCTATTGTAATTTAAGTCACAACAAAACATTAAAAACTATGAATATTACTTATAATCAAACCAAAATCAAAGAGAGATCAATTTAACATGAATCAAAGCGATAAAAATGATCCCGTCGATAAAAATGATCCCGTCATGCTACAAGCTTCATCTCTTACCCCTAGCTAAGAGGTTTAGTCACTTATAGACATGATTAAGCTAAAAATCTCTTAGAAAAAAAAAACATAAATAGAAATTAAGAAAAGGGAAGAAGAAAAACTCCTTTAACCGGCCGCACTCCACGTGATTTCTCTCTCTCTCTCTTCCTTTGCTCACTTCCGTTTCCTTTTCTTCACGTCCATTCTCCTCCTCTTTATATAGAATTTTTATTTGTAGATTGACAGGAGTCGGAGAACTGACTCTCTTTACGCATTTCAGTTCGCAGCGGAACTAAATCGCGGACCTCTGTTTCTGCGCAAGAAAACACAGAAACTGGTTGCGTTTGAAATGAATCTGAGACGAAGGATCATCCGGTCTGGTCAATCCAACCACTAGGAAGGGTCGAAATCCTTGATTCTGAAGCTAGGACGGTTTGGATCATCATCTTGGTCCCGATCTTGATCGGACAACAGCTCCGATCGTCCGGCTTTCTCGGACACACACCATGCACAAGAACCTGCACTGTGATGATCGGTGGGCCCCTGATCAGCTCTGGTAAGGAAATTCACTCCATCCAATGGATTCACGTTGAAGAACCAATCGGAGGTGGACGGTTTTGGATTGGATTCAGTGTGGCCCACGAAGTTTCTATTATGTCGTACGTCCTGCATTTGAGACTTCATGTACATGCAACATTCGAGAAAATCGGGCCGCAGATCAGGGTACGGTCAGTTTGGCCCCCTGAATTCAATGAACGGTGTGGATCATTGAATTGTATGATAATAGTGGCCCACCCGAATCCGTCCGCAAGTCACTATTGGCTTTCGCAGGCGGAATCGGATTTTTGAATCCGAGAGGGTCGGGTCAGCGGTCCTTGACCGGTCTGGATGATTCAGTGCACAGCTTCTGTGTACTCCAACCACATAAAGTGGGTCCCACCTTGATGTTTTGGAGCAATCTGCTCCATCCATTCTTTTTAACAGCCCCTGTTAGGGGTCTACACACCGGCCTCAGTGATTCTTGAGCGTTAAATCCATGCATTTAACATCTTTTTCAATCCAAGCTTCTTGAATTCACCGTACGACACAAACATGATTAAAATAGAACATTAAACATTATCATGTTCATAAAACCAAGCAATAAGTGGGGTCCAATATGTAATATTTGACTCTCAACAGTGTATGGAATGAATGTGAATCTGAATGAGGACACATGTGCATTTTATTAAGTTAACACCCGAAAACTCAGGATTAAAGTATATGTACTCAGGTGCCAATTTTCAGGGCTTTACGCAAAAGGACATGAATTAAGGTACTAAGAAAAGACTAGGTAACCTATGGTCTAACTGAAAGTATAGCCCTTGATAGTGGAATGGCATAATAGAATTATATAACCGACCCTAATTAGTTAGTATAAGGCCTAGATGATGATGATGCTTCTTAACAAAGTATATGGACTACAATTCTAGTAACAATAGGAGCCAAATTGAAAAATTAGTTAAGATTGTTAACTAAAAAGTTTTCCAAAATGATAATTTTCAATATCCTGGCTCAAGAATTCATGAGCAGAGAAATTGAGAGAGATGCTTTTTGTAGAATTGAAGTGGAATAGAGATGTGCCTAAGGAGTTTAAAGTGATCTCTGTGTATTAATCAAACTGTAAGACCCGAGGCCCCGAAATCTGGTTCGTACACTGGATAGCCGTTGGCTGTAAGTCCATTGGCCCCGAGAATGTTTTGACTGATCATAATGTTGTTCTGTTATCAATCTGCAAGCCATATTTCAACCCGATGTCTGAATTTTAAGATATGAACTTAAAATTAAACAATCTGAGAAATGATAATTATGTCCTTATTTTATCTGGTGGAGCCCCACCATCGAGTTTTCAAAATCCGTTAGGTCCGAGAGCCTAGCCGTTGTGGCCGTAGTCAAGTTATGGAGTTACTGGCGAAAACGGCATATCAATAGGACACCCGGATTGTAAGTTATATATAGATATGCATATGTATATTTTGAGAAAATATACTCAAATGACCTCAACGTTTTTAAACTCCCTGGAATACGTTAGTTCAAATTACTTAAATAATATTGTTATATTGTTACCATAAGCCTACACTTCTCAAAAACATCACAAAATACCTCTCAAACATAAATATATACATAAAAACACTCTTTCAATATCCCATTTCCAGCACTCTAATTGAGAAGAAGAAGAAGAAGAAAAGGAAATAGAAGTTGAGGTTGAGAACCAATCCTCTAATAGTTATAGGTGAGTGCAAAGATTAGGAGCACGCATATGTGTACATTGGGGTTTTCTTGAAAATCCTATTGCTGAATTTTCTAATTTCGGGATAGGTTATTGCTGAATTTTCTGTTTTAGGGTTAGGTTATTACTGGATTTTCATTTAGGGTTAGGTGATTGCTGGATTTTCTGTTTTAGGGTTAGGTTATTGCTGGATTTTCTATTTTAAGGTTAGTTATTGATGAATTTTCATTTAGGGTTAGGTGATTGTTGGATTTTCTGTTTTAGGGTTAGGTTATTGCTGGATTTTCTGTTTTAGGGCTAGGCTATCGCTGGATTTTCATTTAGGGTTAGGTGATTGCTGGATTTTCTGCTTAAATGTTAGGTTATTTCTTGATTTTCTGATTTAGAGTTAAGTGATTGTTGAATTTACTAATCTAGGGTTAGGTTATTGCCGGATTGTCTGAAGGTTCTTGTTGGATTTTCTGATTTAGTTAGTGAGATTATTAATGAAAGGTTGGATAATAGAGATGATTTAGTTTTATTTAAATTCATATGTATTGCCATCGGTTTCTCTCTGTCCCTTACAAAGTCTGCCCGCTACCTGTTTGACAAAATGTTTAAAAGAATTATTCTTCCTCCTTTTGATGTAGTTATTTCTTGAGAAAAAGCATGCTTGTAGTATGAAGTCTTATAGCGAAATGAATCCCAGATTGAAGTTAGATTGGCTAAGTCATGTGCATATCATATGCATGGTTTATAAGTGTTGTATCATTATATGATTTAGAGTGAATGATTCATATCATGGTATGGTGATCATAGTGGGTTGTGTTGCGATAGACGATGTGTCTATGATTAGTATGTGAACTGTCTAGATATATGATGCATTACATGAGACCCCAATGAGACACTTAAACTTCATAAGGAAACCACATGAGGAAGGTCATCCTTTGCTTGTCTTTAAAAATATATATATTGTTATTGTATATGGACTCATGCATATGGTGATTGTAAATGCGATGAAACATACTTTGTTATGACTTGAGTTGGACACCACACCGAAAATATAAAATTCAACTGGACATGATTAGAGGGTTCGTGGATGAAAGTCCCTAAACCCCAATTGGTACCATTAGGAGCAACCAATGCCTAGACCGGGTGCAAGAACAGAGCGTTGAAATGCCGAAATACCAAAGTAGGCAGCGACTCCCACCGACGCGTGTTGATTGGTTGAAAGGTTTGACCTGACCTGCTTATGAGCAAGCAAAGATAGGTTATGTGTGACGAGCTCGTAAATTGTTCGCTATCGTTTTTCCAAGCGACTTATGAGTTCTCGCTGTTAGGCAGATACTGAGGTTCAACACAAGTGGGTTAGATTAGTTCGGCCCATGAACTATGTAGTCCCACCTCTGTAGTTGACCACGGCAGAAAAGTCTATACAAGTGGGTAGCAATCATATGCGAGTCCCACCTTTGTTTCAGACTTTGGTGATCCAATTGGGAAATATGGAAAGTTGTGAAAACGTTGAAAGAGTATGTATGTTATAAGTGGGTAAAAGTCTCACCTCTGTATATAAAAATGATTTGGAACATAAAAAGTTGCATAATGCATTGTATCTTTATTTTATTGTT
Source organism: Magnolia sinica (assembly GCF_029962835.1). Taxonomy (NCBI): domain Eukaryota; kingdom Viridiplantae; phylum Streptophyta; class Magnoliopsida; order Magnoliales; family Magnoliaceae; genus Magnolia; species Magnolia sinica. Next base: position 61,446,109 of record NC_080575.1, on the reverse strand, counting down.
ATCGATCCAGAAAGCCTGTGCATTATGTGAGCATGACATGAAACATACATTTTCATTGCACACACGCACTCACTGGGCTTAGTAGCTCAAGCTTTCATTTTTTATTTTTTTTTACAAGTGAGAGTAGGGAGCTGCAGGAGTAAAGGCTACAGACTTCAGTTGTCCTTTTTGTTTTGTACATATCAGTGTGTGTGTGTGTGTGTGTGTGTGTGTGTGTATTTGTAATACCCTGAATATGTACATCAGGTATAATAAATATGACATGGTTTATGTTTTGGTTTTGCCTTGATGTGCTCAGTTGTACACAATAATATATGTTGAATATGAAGAAATTTTGAGAAATGATACGTATTTGTCGTCTTTATTTCAGAAATCCTCCTTGAGGGGCCCCGCTTGTGAGACTTAATATGTGATAGTTGGAAGTCCCAAAATCGGAGTTCTATGGAGGCTATCAACCAAAATTTAGTGTATAGTAATCATGGATTACCAACACTAGATTTAGGGTCGTGACACAAACTAAAGTGGAAATTTTATATGATGGTCGGAAGACCATCCATACTATATGGGGCAGAATGTTAGGTAATTAAGGATCAACATGTTCATAAGACAAGTGTAGGCGAAATGAGAATGTTGAGATGGATGAATAATAAGACCATGATAGAATTAGAAAAACATGCATTTGATGGAGCTTAGGATTACACCGATAGGAAATAAGACGAGGTAACGTAGACTTAAATGGTTTGGTAACGTACAATAGAGACCAAGAACTACACCAGTTAGGAGTGAATTGATACAAGCCAAAAGGACATGAACGGAGGTAGTAAGAAAGGACTCCATGACCCATAAAACCCTTCATAAGGTAAAAATGCATTATAAGATTCATGTACCTAACCCCAAATCATTGTGGTAAGGCTTAGATGACAACAACAATGATGATAAATAATTTGGGCATAAACCATCAGTGTCCATGTAAAAATGACTCCTGCTACCAAACATGTTCATATGGTTATACATAACATAGGCCCTCAGTTCGTACAAGTGGGATTCATGGTACCGTTGGTCTGGGGTCCCATTGAGTATGGATCGTAGTGTCCTGAAAGAACCTCAAGATTGGAAGTTTACAATATCACCCTCAATGGACGGTTATTGTATTGTTTACTTAAATGTAAATTTGCAGGTCAACAGACCGAAGGTTAAGATTACTACAACTATCCACCCTCAACATGGTAGATCCCATAAACATAATGCCCGAGATCGTCAAAACATGAGCCCCATTAACATAAAGACAACACATGTCAACTAGGACTTCTAATGGATAAGATTTCTGTGGTATCAACGACATATGGCATGGCTTACCAGAGGAGACACGGATCACAAAAAGTAGCTCCATCCGTAGAGTTGATGGGCCAAAGCAAACACAGCCTCCGATTCTATCAAGCATTTACCTATCTTAGAAAGAAGTTAGAACTTAAGGTTGGGGCAACGGAAGATTGTCCACATCCATTTCAATAGACCACATGGTTTTAGTCCACAGGAGTGCTGCAACCAAACGTGCCGTGCATATGACATATGAGCCGCTGAAAAGGATGGCCTCAATTAAAGATCATTGAGCAAAACTATCAAGCTGACCTATTCATCAGGTCGACCTACTGTAGGAAACTGCAGAACGAAATGGACATGAAGTACAAATGTGGCCAGCATAATGAGCGAATCAATCTGATTTTTGCAACCAATGACTCGAGAGATGGTAACTTTGGAATTGAGATAGATTTGAACATCCCTCAGGCGTAGAGAACCGCGAGCTCTTTTATAACGGGACTTAAACAGAGGATATGCACACTAGCTTTTTTTTTTTATCACTTCGTACAAGTGGGGACATTTTGGTACAAAAATCACTGCAATTTAGATGGTTAGGATGGTCCCATCAAAGCAAATTTTCATTACTAGGCAATTAACGGTGGAGCCCACATGATACAAGGTTAGGATTGTGAGATTATATTAGATGTCTTTAGTTGTACATTTGCAATATATAGTATTAGCTTTATTCGCCATATCTATAATTTGTCAGAAATACTTTAATTAAGATTGGTTCTAATTAGATTTCATTATAAGATTTCTTTGTATACACATGTAAGTTTTTATTTAAACCTGATTTGGGGTGAAGAATAATATAGAAAAAACAATTGAAATTTCTCCGATTCCAGATATTATCATGGTATCAGAGCTACTCATTATACCAACAAGAAAAAAGCCTCTGAAATCATCCTATTCAAGTTCTCTATTTTGTCGATACTACAAACAAAAATGACATGACATAGCAAACTGCCCAATTTGACCTCCTTTACCCCCTCAGTACCAGCGACGTGGACGTGCGTTTGTGGCATCTCCTTCTGAGAAGACTGATTCTTCCTCTTTCGTATCACTCTCATTGGTGCAGCCAAATCTACTCTCTCCAGAACAAATTCAACAGATTCTTCGGGCTATGGATTCCTCAAATTCTGTAAGTAACATTAACTATACCAAAACCTGGTATATTGATTCAGGGGCTTCCAATCACATGACTGGTAAGGGTGTACATCAAGTTGAACCGAGTTGAGCTGGCCTTAGCTCGACTCGGCTCGGCCACTGGCTGACTTCAGCTCGAACTCAGCTCGGCTTGGTCTTCAAGCCTGACTGGCCAGCTCGGGCCAAGTTCGAGCCAAGATCGAACCGAGTTCGCCATTGAGGCATTTCCACAAACACCTTGACTGCACCTTCAAAATTCCTCTGTATGTGAAATGTTTAGGAAGAACAAAGATTAGCTCATCAATCATCTCCATAAATTGGATGAAAACTCTTCAAATCCCCTCATATTATAGGTTTGCTAGCCCTATGCACCTCTCCACATGCAACGCCCATGCCAATGCGGCAAGCTTCTTGTGTGTTCAAGCATCATGTAAGTTGGTTCTGCACACTTTCTAGGTTGGCAAGCATAAAGGTGCAAGTTGAGGTAGCAGCTATTCGGAATATCAACCACAGGAAAAACAGCTCGCCCAAACTAGCAAGCTTCTAACATCCGAGTCAAACTAGTTCGATCCGAGCTCGATTCGAGATGGATTCGAGTTGGGGCCTGCTCGAACTCGGCTCGAACTCATTTTCGAGCTCAAAAAATCAGCTCGACTTGGCTTGAACTCAGCTTCGAACCGAGTCAAATCGAGCTTTTTCGAGTCGAGTCGAGCGAGCTAACTGAGCTAGCTTGGTTCGTGTACAGCCCTAATGACTGGTGACATTTCTTGTTTAACTAACTATGTTCCATATAAAGGCGTGGGTTCCATCTCTACTACAGATGGTAACCAGTTATCTATATCACATATTGATTCCTTGAAAGTTTCACCTTCATCATTTTGTAATTTCTTCATTCAAAAAGTATTTTATGTTCCCAAGTTGTCTGCTAACTTGGTTTCTGTTGCCCAACTCGTTGAGAATAACTGTTTGGTATGGTTTTCTCAATTTGGTTATTTCATACAGGATCTGGAAATAGGGAGGCTGATTGAGAAGAGCCATAAGAGGCGGCGGTTGTTCCTCCTGGAGTTTGGTCCTATTGTTCTCCCATCCTTTTTTCTTCTTTTTTTTTTTACCATCTTCTAGTGACATTTCTTTTGCTAATAAGTGTTGGAAATTATGGCATAGTCGTTTAGGCCATCCTAATTCCAAAAATTTATTATCCTTGTTTAAGTCTGGTATGTTGAATGATGATATAAATATTAGTCCTAATTCTATTGATATGACTTATGTTAGTTGTAGACTTTGTAAATCTATGGCATTACTGTTTCCATTAAGCAACTCTCAAGCTACCACCCTATTTGATCTTGTTCATACTGATGTCTTGGGTCCATCTCCTATTATTACTTCTAGTGGTTCTGTGTATTATATTATCTTTATGGATGACTTTTCAAGGTACACGTGGATATATTTCATGAAATACAAGTCAGAAGCCTTTTCTTGCTATAGAAAATTTTAAGCATATGTAAAGACCCAATTTTTAAAGAAAATTAAAATTCTACGATCAGATTGTGGTGGTGAATATATTTCTTTAGAATTTCAGAACTTTCTTAGTTCCAATGGTACTATAGATCAACGGTCTTGCTCTCACATACCAGAGAAAAACGGCGTAACAGAACGCAAAAATAAGCACATAACTAAAATGGCTATCATAATGTTGAACTATGCAATTGTTCCTAAATTTTTATGGGCTAAAGTAAAATCAACAGCGGTATATTTGATCAATCGATTACCATCAAGTGTCTTGATAAATAGAAAGTCACTAACATTCCTCCTTTATGATAAAGATCCTGATTGAGAATGCCTATCGTTGATTACTATCTCTTCTTCCAAAGGTTGGCAACTAAATCAGCTTGATGTTAAGAATGCCTTCCTCCATGGGGATCTTAAAGAGAATGTCTATATAAAACAACCACTTGACTATAAATCAAAGGATCCTAAACTGGCTTGCAAATTATCTAAGGTTTTGTATGGGCTCAAACAAGCACCATGGGCATGGTTTGAAAAGTTCTATGGAGTGTTAACCCAGGTTGGCTGTTCCCAAAGTCAATATGACTCATCGTTGTTTATTCTCAAGACTAGTTCAGGTCTTGTTGCTTTATTGGCCTATGTTGATGATATTATCATAACCGGCAGTGACGTGCAAGGCATTGCCAATCTCAAATTATTACTCCACGCCTCATTTCATATGAAGGATCTGGAGCCATTAACATATTTTTTTGGGACTCGAAATATCTCATACATCTCAGGGATATCTCCTTAGTCAACGAAAATATACTAATGATTTGATCAAGCAAGCATACCTTAAAGATTTCAAGTCCTATGAAACTCCTCTAGAATTATATGTGAAGTATGGGAAAGATGATGGAGATTCTCTCTCAAATGTTATAACCTATAGGCAGTTGGTGGGAAGCTTGGTATATCTCACTATGACTCGTCTTGATATCGCACATGCAGTTCACGTTGTTAGTCAGTTTGTTACATCACCTTGTACATTGCAAATGACAACAGTTCATCACATTATTCGATATCTTCGAGGTACCCTCAATGAGACACTTCTATTTCTATCCTCAAATGATCTACAGTTATTTGCTTATTCTGATGCAGACTAGGCAAGATGTCTCATTTCATGACAATCTACTATTGACTATTGTGTTTTCTTGGGGCAATCATTAGTTAGCTGAAAACGTAAGAAGCAAACCACAATATCTCGATCCAACACAGAAGCCAAATACCGTATGATGGCAAAAGCTTGTAGTGAAATTACTTGGATCAGAGGATTGTTAACAGATCTTGGGATTCATTTGCTTTCACCAACTCCATTATATGCTGATAACCTGAGTGCTATTCAGTTGGCTTCTAACCCAGTATTTCACGAGCGCACTAAGCACATTGAAGTTGACTACCACTTTGTGCGAGAAAAATACACAACTGAAATTATCTCTCCCTCATATGATATCAGAACAACTTGTTGATTTATTTACAAAATCCATATCATTATCCCGACATAAGTTTCTCAGTAGAAAACTAATTTTGGTTCGCTCTCCCACATCAGTTTAAGTGAGGGTGTGAGATTATATTAGATGTCATTGGTTGTACATTTGTCATGTATCGTATTAGCTTTATTCACCATATTTATAATTAGTCTTGTATAGAAATACTTTAATTAGGATTGGTTGTAATTAGATTTCATTGTAAGATTTCTGTATATACACATGTAACTTTTTTATTTAAACCCGATTTAGGGTGAAAAATAATACAGAAAAAGCAATTGGAATTTCTCCGATTCCGAACATTATCAAGGATCATCCACATGCCACGTGTATTAGTGATGTGAAGAAAATCATTTTCTTGTCAAAGAAGCAACTAGGTAGGCTTTTGGCTATAGATACACAACAACATTTTACACAATCGATTGGCCTCTTCATAATTTAACACCAATCATTTTATTTCCCTTCGAGATGCCTTTTATTCGCTATTAATACAAGGGATAGGCAATAAAGATCAAGCAGTACCCTTGCCCACAAAATTCATCAGCTCCGAGGTAGCAGCTTCCATAACCACTGCAAAGTCCGTCTGTGAATACCGTCCCCTGTCAACAAGCATTATCACAAGTAGCTTACTAGCTTTCTCAAATGGTAAGGAAAATGCAACTATCCCAATCAACTACTGTTAACAGAGTGTGGAGTTTAGGCCGTCTCTCATTGCTTGTTGTGACTTGGCAGTCTAGTGGAACTAACACTGCTGCATCCTAAGCCGCATTCAATTGGGTTAGTTCACAACAAAGTGTTGGCTGAGGTTCAGTGATCCAGATCATTGGTCTGGAAGATCCTAGCCATCCAAATCCTTTTTCCCATCAGTAGACCATGTTGTTTTTCCCCCGTCTAGTTGTAGGCCACCAAACAAATGGCTGAGATCTTATAATCTGGGATTTTTTGGGGAGTCATGGTCCATCAATGTTGCTCGTTGGATAAATGGTATGGATGGCCAAGTCATGGACCTCTCATTTAAAGCATTGAGAGCTTTAGTAAACTGTGAGTTTGTTTATAATTGACATGCAGCACTAATAGATTGCAATTGTTGCCAATAAATAAATGGACCCACATTCACTTGCATGAAAAGAGAGAATGAAAAGAGACCAGAAATGGCTTTTGGACCAAGTTGCCGAAGGAAAAGCTGGGCTGGAAACGCCATGCATTATCCTAGCAACTGCTCTGGGGGTGAACTTGGCGTGTGCATTACTCTGTAGAAACACCTATTGCACACACACACACAAAAATAGTGCATAAATCTCTTGAAATCGAGGTTTGAAGTACCAGGCAATATGTGCCGATTTTGGTCCCTAGCAATCCGGTACACCCCATCTGTACACAATGTAGGTGGTGACTTGGTCGGAATCGCCCCTGATTCATCAGTATCAGGTCAATTCGAATGAATCAAAGCAGTTCATACCAAGTCAACCCCTAAGTAGGTGGTTCATGTTAGTTGTGCAAGGCCAAGGCCTACAATTGTTTTATTTGAAATCCACACCCAATTTTTTCATTGTTTCCCAAATATTTTGGGGTGTCCAATCTTCATCGTGGGCCTCAACTTATTCAGGGTTTGGATTCCACAAAAGCACCATGTTGTGTCCACAATCAGCATGACGTCAGCATTACCCTATGTTCCAGTGTCGAAATCCCCCCGGTGGAGATGGGCCACATGTATGTATCAGTTGATACACATCGATTTCAGCGGTCACCAATATGGTAAACCAATTTTTCACCCTCGTTTGAAATCCAAACAAAATCCATAAACACTGAAGTAATAGCGCACCTTTATATCTGCCCGAAGAAACAGGCTGCAAATGCAAATGGTCATTGTGTCAGTACAATAAAAGAAAACATCGGTTGTGGATAGCATTCGAAGACTCCAAATAATAAGGCAACTAGTTTAATTCTATTTTTCCTTTCTAATGCATCTACTCATAAATTAAGGGTAAAAGAATAGCCCCAACCTGCTTACTCCCATCTTATTTGATAAGTCATTGTGGCCGACATCATGATCTCTACTAAAATAATCAAAAATCTTTCTATGCAAACACGATGTATGCATAGTATCTGAACATCCATCAACTTTACTGCAGACTTTTGCAGCAAACATTGCAGCTTTAAACATTGCATCCAATTTCCATACCTATTCAGAAAAGGAAAAAACAATGTAATTTGAAAAGATTAGTTGGACATTTTTCAAAGATTAAAATAAACTCAAAAAGTGTTGGTACTATTGGCAACTAATCAACACTGATAGAATACCATTCAAATAACATTGTTTGTGCTGTGCTTACATAGGCAATGTAAGATGCATACGGCGATTTGGGTACAATGAGAAGACCAAAAAGGACTGCTAAGCCCATGCTCGTGCAGGCCATCTACATGTCAGAAAGTGTGTGGCATGCCTATGCGAGATCCAAGTTTTCCATCAAGTGGGTATTGCCGCATGATGCCCTTGCCCAAAATCAGGGTGGACTGATCAGGTGGGTTACAATATGAAACAAATGGATAGCTGACAAAACTTCAACGAGTTCTCCTAAGTATCCATTTATTTCTAGGTCCATGCAAAAGTGGACCAGCCTGACTTTTAGCCAACCTGATGGATGGATTGGATCTTGTACATCTTTGCCATGTTGGAACATGTGGTAGCAAACAGACCACCTTATATGGATGTATGGGATTAGCAAACCCTGACAAACCAATAGCAGTGCTTAAATAAACACCACAAAGCATATCACAACTTTGGATATAACCTTTTTCTACATTTGGTAAATTATACTTTTCGCTGACAGAAAAATAATAACATCAAAATTTTCCACCTTACAACTTTCAACCTCAGATAACCATCTCGTGAGTTGTGTTGCAAGAGAACATAGATCTTCTGGATTCTTCATGATCATATAACAAAAGGCTGGGTCCTTCATATCATAAGTTATTTCTCCCATGGACTTCACAAAAGGAAAAGTGAAAATATTTGTCAGTTCATATACATTAATAAAAAAAAACACAATGTAGCATGACACATCATTTTTCAAATACATTGTAAGATATGATATATTCCGTGGAGCAATATAGCATGCTATATGTATCATATGGTCAATTTATCCAATTTCTCCCATTAGGACACTCATAAAGGTACATGAATGCACATAATGGCATGAAACATTTGGCTCAAGAGAACTTGAATATCTTCCTCTCATATATGAGATGGGCAACAATAAGAAGAGGCACAATACTAGTTCCAAATATGATACTGGTGAAAGTAAGGATGCATTTTCATGCATTATCGATTTGAATGTTACCACAGTAAAGTGAAGATGACCAAAGTGTAGTTCCCTTAGCATTCATATTGCAGGTCTGAGCTCCAAATTGCAAGTACATTACTTTCAAGATGTTGAAAGAAATGTAATTGATACTCAACCTACTTCTTCACCACGCACACTAGGAAATATCATTTACTTATTTCTTAGTAAACTGAAAATGTTAAATTCACAGGTTCATCCAAATTCAACCAGAATAACGTAATAGTGTCCATTTCCAAAGTCCATTCCAAATGTCCTGCTGTAGTGGGGGCCACTTGAACTCCAAATCCACCTCACGAGTGGGCCCTGTGTCCACATCCAGTGGACCTGATCAACGGCTGGATGTCAAATAGACACCATGGTGGGTCCCAGGAAATTTTCAATGGGAAGGTGTTTAATCGCCACTTTTTTCAGCATTTGGGACCATGTTTCTTGTAGTGTGGTCCACTTGAAACCTCATTGGTGCACCACTGTTTGGGACTCTGCATATAAGGCAGCATGCAAATAAACCTCACTGGTAGACCACTGTTTCTTGTAGTGTGGTTCACTTGAAACTTGTATCTGCTTCATTTTTGGGACCATGTCTTAAAATAATCTGTAAAAACAAATGGACGGCGTAGATATGCAATACATACATGCCGTAAGAGAAAACACAAATGTCAGCTTGATCCAAAACATCGGTGGCCCTTAAGAATTTTTCAACGGTAGCCGTTCAATTCACACTGTTTCCTATGGTGTGGTCCACTTGAGCTTTGGATATGCTTCATTTTTTGGGCCACCTTCCAACCATTTTCAAAGCTAATTTTAGGGCATGATCCCACAAATGAAGCATGCCCAAATCTTAGGTGGACCACACAAATATCATCTTGATCCAAAGCTTTTGTGGCCCACAAGAAGTTTTTAATGGTCAATTACTACTGTTTCGTGTACTATGTTCCATCTGAGATTTGGATCTGCTTCATTTTTTGGATCATGCCATAAAATGAGTTTTCAATACAGACGGACAGCGTGGATGCAGTCACATACATCAAGGTGGGCACCATGGGTCTCATGCACCTCGGTGGATCCAGGGTCTCACATAATCAGCTCCCACTTCTGACGGAGTTGGGAAGTACCCAATCTACACCTATGACACATAAGACCAGAGATGCAAGTGGGACCTTGATTGTGGGCCCCACCATGAAGTATGTGTTATATCCACACCATCCATCCATTTGGAGGCATCTTTTTAGGGCATGAGCCAAAGAATGAGACTGATCCAAAGCTCAAGTGGACCCCACCACAGAAAACAGGGGGACAATGATGCCCACTGTTAAAACCTTCCTAGGGCCCACCATGATGTTTATTTGAGATCCAACATGTTCATAAGCTCACACGGATATGGACGAAAGGAAAACACAAATATCAGCTTGATTGAAAATTCTGTGGCCCCCAAGAAAATTTTAATGGTAGGCATTCAATCCCCGCTGTTTTATGTGGTGGGGTTCACTTGAACTTTGGATCTGCCTCATTCTTTGGCTCATGCATGTTGTTTGATGAATCAAATGTCTTCTTTTGTTTTGGATGGGAAAACACCCTTCTCATTATTGTTTCTTGATAATCCAATCTTTTTTTTATCACTATGAAGGTCTTCGATTGTACCTGTTTTGTTCACCTATTTAGACCTGAGGAAGATAGACTTGCTCCACATTCTGTTAAACACAATTTTGGAGGGTATTCCTATACATAGAAAGGACATAAATGCTATTGTTCTTCACTTAAAAGACATTTTATGACAGATGTTATAACTTTATTTGAGAATGTCCCATTTTATGTTAAAACCGAGCATGCTGCAAAAGTCACATCTCTGGAAGTTACGTTACCTATTGTATTCCCAACAGATTTTGTTACTGAGGCGACACCACCTTAGAAAGATTTCATACAGACCTATTACAGGAAAAGGAGAAAAGACCACGTATTGAAGATTGTTTCTTCTCACACTACACCTTGTCTCATGCTCCAATTGAGGTTCCAGCATCTCGTGTCTACTGAGGCTGTTGATGATCTGCCTATTGTTGTCCGTAAAGGTAAACGCTCCTATACTTTCTATTTCAATTTTTGTTTCCTCCAACTACCAACAGTTTGTCCTTACCTTATCTTCTATCTCTATTCATAAGTCAGTTAAGGATGCATTATTGGATTAAAACTAGAAAGGGGCTATGGATGAGGAGATGAATGCATGTATTCCAATAATACATGAGAGTTAAATGATCGTCCATCCAGTAAGACACTGGTTTAGTGTAGGTGAGTTTATAAGTTAAATTCTTGCTTAATGGTTCCATTGAGCATTAGAAAGCCAAATTAGTAGCCAAGGGATACACCCAAGTCTATGGAGTTGATTATCTGGATACTTTTTCCCCAGTGGCTAAACTTAATTTTGTTTGACTTGTTATTTCTGTAGCCGCCAATTGTGATTAGCCATTCTTTCGTCTTGACGTGAAGAACGCATTTCTTCATGAGAATTTGCAAAAAGAGGTGTATATGGAGCGACCTATTGGATATGTTGCTTAGTGGGAGTCCTCTAAAGTATGTAGATTAAACAAATTTATCTATAGGCTAAAACAGTTGTCCAGAACCTGGTTTGAGAAATTTAGCAATGTGGTAATATCGTATGGTTTGAAAATCAGTAGATCACTCAGTTTTCTCTCGCCATACCACATCGAGTCATGTTATGCTTGTTGTATAAGTGGATGACATTGTAATTACAGGTGATGACTTGGTGGGATTGATCAACTAAAGTCATACCTTCACTTCCAATTCCAAATTAAAGACCTTAGCTTACTCTCTTTTTTTTTTTAATATATAAGTGGTGACATATAAAGTTGGGATAAATGTGTCAGAGGAAATATGTTTGTGATTTGTTAAAAGAGACGGGTATATTGCGTGCCAAATCCACAAATGCACCTATGGATCCTCATCTCAACAACCATTAGCCGGACCCCTACTCTCCCCAAAACACCCCTAATACCCATTCCTTCACATCCCAAAAGTCAAAACAACCCATCCCTTCCATCCCCTCACCCATCTCTCTTCATACCCTCTCCCATGCTACCCCTCCCTCTCCCTTCTCTCTTTTCCCCTCCCCATTCTAGCCCTCACTCTTTCCTCCCTTCCCTCTTTATCCCACCTCATGCTACAAGACCCATAAGCCCCATACGTATGAAGCCATCCCAATTGCTAGCTAAGTTAGAGAAGGAAATGAGAGAGAGAGAGAGAGAGAGAGAGAGAGAGAGAGAGAGAGAGAGAGAGGAAAATTAGGAGAAAAAGAGAGATTGATAGAGAGAGGGAGTGTTTGAGAGAAAAGAAGAGAGATTGAGAGAGAGTTTGTGAGGCTTGGAAGTGGGATAGAGGCGATCCGGACTGTTGATTGAGGCCCCTAGGATGTCAAAAGCTCCGGTAAGTGCAACAGATCAATCAACCCATCTTTTTGTCTTCTTGTTTGATAGTGGGCCCACTGGTGTGGGACCCATCTTGATGTATGTGCAATATTCATGTTGTCCCTCCATTTCATCTTGTTTGATAGTGGACCCACCAGCATGTGGCCCACCTTGATGTATGTGATGTAATGTACATGGGCCCCATAGTGGCGGGGGCCCACTTGCGACATCTCCCCCCTTCTCATTTCTCTCTCTTTCCCCCTCTATCTCTCTAATTTCCATGGGGTCCACCCAAGGTGGACCACGCTGTTGAGACAGCATGCACAAGCATGTTGTCAAGACAGTGTTGAAATGTTGTGTGGCCCCACCGCGATGTTTATTTTCCAAGCAACCTGTTGATTAGATCACGTAGGACCTGGATGAGGGGTTTACATATATATTAGCTTGATCCAAAACTTCTGTGGGCCCCACCTTTGGAAATAGTGGGGAATGCCCATTGTTAAAACCTTCCTGGACCCAGGTAGGTCCAAGCCTAGGTCCAGCGTGATGTATCTATTTTATCCACATTGTCCCTGTTTTTCCAACTTATTTAGGGTGTGGGCCCACTGATTGGTGGGGCCCACAAGACGTGTGTATGACATCCATCCCGACCATCTATCTTGCCAGCCCATTTAGTGGGCTAGATTCAAATCTTAGTTCGATAGCACTTCAGGAGCCAATGGGGATGTAACGTCCACGATTGAAAACTTTGTGGGCCCACCATGAATTTTATTTACCACCCAACCTAGGCAAGTGGGGCCAATGTGGAGTCCCACCATGATGTACGTGTTTTATACCAATGGCCCACTAGATCTAGCTATAGGAACGGGCCAGGAGCCCTGGCGTGCCTACAAAAAATGAGGCAGATCCAAGGTTCAAGCGGATTCCACTAGGGGGCTGGGCCCATGACTTTTTTTGTTCGCAACCCTAGGCGAGGTGGGGCCCATTGTGGACCCCCACCATGTGGTAAATGAGCCTCCCAAAGCCGTCCATCCATTTGATGATGGGAGTGGGCTACGAGCCTTGTGGGCCTACCAAAAATGCAACAGAATCAAATCTCAAGTGGATTACACTACTGGACAACGTTGTTGTCCAGCATGTTATCCCATGCTATGGGGCCCCTCTATGAGTCTTGCCTTGATCTATGCCTTGTATCCACACTATCCAACCATTTTGATTGATCATTTTAGGGACTGGGGCCCAATCTCAAGTGGACCACGCTAAGGGAAATAGTGATGATTGAACGCCTACCATTCAAAACTTCCTAAGGCCACTAAAATGTTTATTTTCTATCCAAACTATTCGTGGGCCCATTGTGGACCCCACCATGTTGTATATGTTCCATCCAGGCCATCCCTAGTGAGTCCTTGGATTATTCACAAGCGGGAAGGCCCCCCCTTCTTTATTATAAGGCTATGGAGTCACTTTCACTTTAGTTAGGGCTATGGAGTCAGGGGCCTGGGCCCTAAAGGGGGCCTTTGAAAAGCGCAACGGCTTTGAAGCTAGCCGTTGCTTGCTCGTGACGGGGACTCTATCATGATCTAACGAATCTACAACTCTCTTTACTGAGCGAGACTCTATCCAGATCTACAATAGATTCAGATAGGCGGGATTCACAGATCGCCCGCGCTGATAGAGCGCAGAAGCCAGAGCCAATGTTAAGTTGTTGCCAGTCGTCGATTGAACCGGAAAGAAGACCGGAATCGCACACTCATTCCTAAGTTAGAAGAAAGGGAAGAGACTAAGGAACTGGCTTCTTTTATTCACTTGGTCCAATAATCAGGAGGATCCGGTGATGTCTAGGATTGATCGCTTTTTGGTTGACACGAGGTGGTGTGAGTTGTATCCGAACGTCCATCAGTTTTCGGTGCCTAGACCAGTGTCGGATCATTGTCCTATTTTTCTTGACTCTCAGATAGACTCGTGGGGCCCTTCTCCTTTTAGATTCGAGTTAATGTGGCTAGAGGAAAAGGGGTTTGTGGAATTGGTTTCTGAAGTCGTAATTATGTATGACTCGAATTGGTAAAGTGAAGGCATAGCTCGGGCATTGCCCAAACTGTCTAGCGTGCGAGCCCCTTTAGGGCATCAGTTGGGGCCCGCTAAGGTCCCCCCCTTGATGTGTGTGTTACATCTTCACCATGCACCCGTTTTGCTAGATCTTTTTAGTGCACGAGCCCAATTATGGGGCAAATTCAAGTCTTAAATGGTCCATGCCACATGTGTTAATAGGATAGACAACATACTTACCATAAATAAATTGTACAGTTATTTAAGAAACAGATCTATAAATATCTTTCCTGAATTAGGGGATATAGATGCGTTGTAATTAGGGGATATGGATGCTGTAATTAGGTGATATTATGCTGTAATTAGGGGATATAGATGTTGCTGTAATTGGGGGATATAGATGTTGTAATTAGGTGATATTATGCTGTAATTAGGGGATATAGATGCTGTAATTAGGAGATATAGATGCTATAATTAGGAGATATAGATGCTGCTGCAATTAGGAGATATTATGCTGTAATTAGGGGATACTGTAATTAAAGGATATATTGTAATTAGGGAAAATGATTTCTATATAAGAAAAGGACCACTCGATTGAGGGTCATTGAGGCCTTCCCTTAGGGCCCATAGGATTCCTTGTTTGAGCCCACATTTGGGCCATGATTTGTGTAGCCATGGGTGGCCGCATTTGGCCTAGCCTTTGGAGCATTTGTAGGGCCTACATTGAAGCCCCATATAGTGCCAACTGTGATTGATCGTGGAACCCACTAAATGCCCCATTTATTTTCACTAAAAACATCATTAGGCCACTCAATTAGGGGCTATGGTAGAAGATCTCGAGTGTGGACACCATATGAGTATGGAAACCAAAAATTGGTTACTTTTACTAGATGTTAAAGATGTCCTTAGATGAAAATCTCTAAACCCCTATGGTACCAGTAGAATGCTCCAATGCTAGACCGAGAGGATCAATAAGCACCCATGTGCCGAATACTAGTACGTCGTGTCTCCCACTATGTCGTGGTCGGTTGGAATAGAGTATGGCCACATCTGCTCGAAGTGTGTGGTGGCGATTGAGACTAAGTCTGACTAGCTTGGAAATGGGTCCGCTACTAGCAAGTCGGGTGGGCATTGGCATACCACTAACGAGGCGAGTAGTGAGGTCTCTTATGCTTGCATGATCGCGCGTTGCGGATCGGTGCCGGTGTACGAGACCCTGGTGATGTTCCAGTTGGGAACCATTTTGATATGTGGATTAGATGAGGATTGGAATGTTCACGTTGCATTTGACACATATGACACTTGGCCCTATAGGCCTTTGCATTGCATAGCCTTGGTATGGTTGATAACATTCATGGATTCGGCAGTATAGCCCTCCCTTATTTTCGCTTACTCTGATAATTGCGCATGCACACACGCACTCTACTTGGCTTCGTTTCAAAGCTCATGGATATTAGCTTATGTTTCACGAGGCGGTAGAGCGCAACAGTGGTGAGGCTGGAGTGTGTGCCTAATCTTTTGATTTTTGTCATACCATGTATTTCCTTTCCAACAGTGTACTCAAAAGTTTTATATAGTGGATATGTGCTGCCAATATTTTGATGTACTTGTGGTTATGCTCGTTCAAAAAAAAAAATCATCTTAAAAATCTTCCTTGTGGGATCCCACTTTCGGAACTTGACATGTGGGTGCTAGGTGCCGGAATCGGGGTACTATAGAGGTTGTCGACGCCGAATTCAAACTAAAAAAGGGGGTGGTGATTGTGGTGGCAACATGGTTCAGCGGAGGTCATGGGCCTACGAAGTTTCCTCACCATGGGCTTACAAATTACAATGTTGATAAATGTTAGGACATCGATGAGAAGTTAGAAGAGGCAAATCAAGTATCTTATTCTAAAAGAACAAGGGGTCCCATTTAGTTGGCTCCACTCATACACCTCAACATCCATGTACATTTAGAGATAAGGTCATGCTTACCAAGGATGATTGCTCAAGTTGTTTAAGGATCAGCCCATCTTCGGTGATACTTCCACTTTCATGGCTACATACGTGAACTCAGGTACAACTTGTTTACTTTCCAAGTACTTCGCTCTGTGGGTCATTGTTTCCAAGACATCTTACCATATGACAAATGAGCTAAGTGTCTTTTTCTCTATTGTTACATTGGTGTCAAGTTCATTGGTTACTTTAGCAGGTGATATCCAGTCCAAAGTATGCGGAATGAGTATTGTTCCACCCAAGCCCTCATTTTCATTGCCATTTATTCTCTACATACCTAAATTTCCTTTTATCCTTATGTCAGTTAGTAAAGTCACAAAATCCCTTAATTGTTTTATGACCTTCTATCCTTCCTATTGTGTCTTTCAGGATCTAAGGATGAAAAAGAATAGTGAAGGAGAGATGAACACAATGCACTTTCTTATCTTGAGCTTGAATCAATTGAAGCAACAACGCAGAAGGCAGAACAATACCTTACCAATGGCATTGTCATCTTGGTCACCCATCCCTAAAGATTCTAAAATGTATCATTCCTTCATTGTTGTTGGTGTCAATGTTAAATAGTGAAGTGCGAGAATTGAGTAAGCACCGTAGAGTCTCTTTCCATCAAAAGTGGAAAAGCATTGTCTAGTTAAATTTACTTTAGACCATTCAAATGTTTGGGGACCTATTGAGCCCCTACTGTGTTAAGATACAAGTATTTTATTACTTTGTTGATGATCTTTCAAGAATGACTTAGGTTTATTAATGAAAGATTGGTCTGAATTGTTATCTATTTTTAATTATTTCATATGGAATTGCATAAACAGTTTAACTCCATATTATTTGCGGTTCATTTGAATAATGCTAAGGAGCATATATTTCATTCTTTTAGCATGTATTTATTTGAAAATGATACTTTGCATTTTTAAAAATGCTCGCTCACACTACACAACAAATGACATCGTCAAACAGAAATTGTCATCTATTTAAGGTGACACATGCATTGTTGATTCAAATGTCTAAAAAAGTTTTTGTAGTGATGCAATTCTAACAGCATGTTACCTGGTCGATAGAATGCCTTCTATTATCTTAGCAGGCTCCTAGTGTTCCACTGTTCTCACTCTACAATTTTCTGGTGTGTGCGCCTATTGGTTAGAGTTTGATAATTACATCCTAGAGCAGTTAAATGCATGTTTCTTGGGTATTCCAAAACCCAAATGGGTTACAGACATCATAATCCTTATCTTCAAAGACTGTTTGTGTTGATGTTACCTTCTTTAAACTCCATTCTTCTAAATGAAGGTAAGTCTATTGAAATGGAAGTTTCATCGTCTCATCATATTTCCTAGTACCTATACATGTTGAAGTAGACACTACACAGTCATCTTCTTCCAGTGGTCAACCCATTCCTGCAGCTGAGCCTACTCATGATGAAAAAGGAGAGAGTGTAGCCAGCCGTGACATGCCATTCACCACAACTTATGAATCTAAAGATCCAATTCCTTCCCATGTACCTCGTGATTCTTCTGATCTTCCAATCGCTCTTAGGAAAGATAGACATACATGTATAAGAATTGAACATCCCAAATTTTTGCCTTTCATTGTCTTTCCTCCTGTTTTCGTAAATTTTCCTCATCTCATTTTGTTCTCAATTCATATAAGAAGCCTTGTCTTGTAAGAGGTGGAAGCAGGCTATGGAGAAAGAGATGGTTGCACACCAACGTAACAGCATCTAGTAGCTAACCAATCTTCTAGCCTGCAAGCATGCAGTGGAATGCTAGCGAGTATGCAACATTAAATTTCAGCATGGCCATACTGTGAAAAGATTGAAAGCTCGCTTAGTTGCAAAGGGATATACAACTTTTAGCATCAACTATACAACCAGTTACCAAGCTTAACTCCATTCACATAATTATTTCCATTGTAGTTAATCATGGTTGACAAATGTTCCAGCTTGATGTTAAAAACGCCTTTCTTTGTGGAGATTTGACAAAGGTCTAAAGGGAGCAGCCACTAGGTTTGTTACTAGAGGGGAGTTAGATAAGGTGTGTAGACTAAGAAAGGCGATTTATGGGTTGAAGCAGTTACCGCGTACATGGTTTGACAAATTCAATAAGGTCATATTGACCTACAGGTTCTTACAGAGTCATGTTGATCATTCAATCCTCATAAAGAGAGGTGCCTTTGGTTTGATTGTGTTAGTTGTATATGGGGATGATAATGTGGTTACAAGAAGTGATAGTAGAGGGATTGAAGATCTTAAGCAATATCTTCAACACTGCTTTTTTATGAAGATTTGGGTCATCTTTGGTATGTTGTTAAAATAGAAGTTGCAAGATCAAAGGAAGGCAATTAATCCATCTCAAAGGAAATGCCTTTCATTTGCTTACTAGTCAGCTGATACACCAATGGATTCAAATAATAAATTGGTTAGTGATTAAGAGGGTGTAGTTGAAAACTGATTGGGAAACTCGTTTACCTCAACATTACCAGGTCAGATATATCATTGTTGTGAGGCTTATTAGTAAGTTTATGGCTTCTCCTAGGATCCCTCATATAAATGCAGCAATTTGGATTCCATGATATCTTAAAGGAGCACCGTGCCCAAGAATCTTATATAAAAAGCATAATCGTCTTCGTGTTGAGTATTCTGATAAGGATTGGGCAGGTTAACTGATTGATATGATGTTCATAACCAGATATTGGATATTTGTGGGAGGAAATTTCATTACATGAAAAATAAGAAATAGAGTATTGTAGGCTGATCAAGTGCTGAAACAAAGTAGAGAGTTGTCACTCATAAAAGGTATTCTGTAACGGTTACAGTGGTCGTAGCTGTTACCATTAGGATACAGGTCGCAATGGCTGTTACGGCTTTTTCTTCAAATAAAAACCTATTTCAAACCCGTAACGAACCGTTATGGAGCTGTTACGGAGCAATTTTTTAACAGTTACCACCATTACCATAACATAATAGCCATTAAAAACATTACGTAATTGTTTTGGAATACCTTGGCCTCACACCACATGCAAGCTTGTGAAGTTAATGAAGTGGTTAAAGGAGATGGATTTTATAGTAAACCTGCAAATGCAATTATTTTGTGATAATCAAGCAACCTCTCATATTGCAAATAATCTAATTTATAATGAGAAAACCAAGCATATTGAAGTTGACTTTCACTTCACACACGAGAAGGTTTTTGGTGGGGAAATTTTTTCACTATGAATGATGGGCATTTTTCCAACCACATGAATGAAGGAACCATCAGCTAAGAGTTTTTATGCAATTGTTGAATATAGAAAAGGACTCATTGGGCTTTTGCTTAGAGTTAAACTGGGGTTGAGATCAAGGTGTTCCAAAACGGCGCCACAACCGTTACCGTAATGATACGGGCTGTAAGGGCCGTTATGGCCCCCGTATCGGCCATTATGGCCGTTTTTTATTTTCTGAAAAAACTGTTACAGGACTGTTACGGCCTGTTTTTCTGTAACGGCCGTTACGGCCGTTTCGACCATGTAACGCGTGACGGTTATGACTGTAACCGTTACGTAACGGCCGTTTCGACCATGTAACGCGTGACGGTTATGACTGTAACCGTTACGTAACGGCCGTTACATAACCAATTTTAAATACCTTGGTTGAGATCTAATAGAAATGAAGTGCTACAATTTAGTCTATGGCTTTTCTTTATGTAGGGCCACACCCTTGTTGAAAAGAAATAAAGCTAAGGTGGGTGGTTTGAATCTCATATGGAAAACTCGACCGATCAAAATTTGGATATGCAACCATACTCAAAAGTCACGAACACTAATGTAGATCAAAACAATTTAATTCAAGTCAATTTACTTCAATGGAAGTGTTATACAAGTCAAACTAGTGAGAAACTATGTCACAATTTGAAGTTTACATGATGTATTTTTATGTCATCATTTTAACAAAAAGAGGACTTCAAAGACAATTCTGAAACAAGACTTCTCTTAGAAAATGAAGGCTTTCTTAAAATCAATTTCACAATAGATTGAGTTGAAAAAATTGGCATTTACAGATCCTACAAAGAGGAATTTTATCACGAATGAAGAAAACTCAGTGTGCATTCAACATTAAGAGGGCCCAAAATAGAGTTAAAAGAACCATTGTCATCATCGTCTAAGCCTTATCCCGATTAATTGGGTCAGCAACTAAAAGAACCATAAACCTCCAAAAGTTCTCTTGTTTCAATTTCATTTGAACCCTACAGTTTGTGGAACCAAAATAAGCTATAAGACCTTGTGATGCAAGACCGATGCATGAACCAAATATTATGTGATATCAAGTAGCAAAATTAAGGTAATTAACAAAAGAACATAAAACTTACCATTATCATCACTGATACCAAGTAAACCATAACAACATCATGCATAATCCTAGCCTAGGTTACCAACATCATAGCACAAGATCATTAAATAAATGAAACTAGGATCTAATAGATGTAGGGACATCCAATTAGAATTGGGTAAAGCCTCTTTTTTTATGTAGAAGACCCAATACACCCTGGGGTGAAATTAGGGTTAAAAGGGATTGAGAAATCTAGGAATAAATTGGGTGAATTGGTTAAGGGGATTGATGGATTTATGTATTTGTAAAAGGGAATTAAGGTTTTGGATGAAGGTAAGTTAGGGATTTTGGGGAAAAGATAAGAGGGTTTTAATTTAAGGGTGATGGGAAACCAAAAGGGTCAAGGTGTGGCAGTACAGTCACACATCTGGCTATGTTGGATGGGTTTAGGTCTTTTAGGGTTTGGATTGCTAATGGGTATGGGAAGGTGAGGTTTAGAAGAAGATGAAGATATGAGATGGGAGAATTGAAGAACTTTGAAGAAAATAATACATTGATGGATAATGAAAGGGTGATGTTGTGGGGATAGATGGAGACCCCGCACCTCCGTTGATTAAGATTAGCCTTACACCAATCTCCCTTCCAAATCACATGGAAGTATCTTCAAATCTCATGAAGATGGAAGAAGAAGAAGAAAAGAGCAAAAGCCTCTTTCTTCTTCTTCTTTTTTCACAAAACCTAATGACGGAAAGAGTCACATGCCCACCCTCTTTTTATAGCTCCAACAAGTTTCACTAATTACAAAAAACACCGTCTTATGAAATTTTAATAAAAATGGCCCTAGTGTAAAGAGAATCTACTAAATCACTCATAAAGGTGTCTAAACATAAAATAATCAAAACTAAATCCTAAAAGATGATAAAATCTAAAAAACTGATGTGATCAATCGACGATCAATGGCCCGATCATGTGATCTATGCGATCCAACGGCCCCATCATCACGTCCCTCTAATCCAACAGTCTAGATCACTCCATATAGCAAACCATGTGCATCTTCCCAGCGTGGGGTCTTCCAGATTGCTCGCGCATGCACATGGGGTCTTCAACACGATCGCGGGTAGTAGCCTTGCCACAGGGAAATTGGTGTGGCCCACCTCCTCTATACGTACGCAAAGGTGTACGTGAAGTGATGTCCTCATCACCTTGTCTTTCTCATTCCTGACTAACATTCCTCTACTGGCATGACCAGAATGGTCAACCAATTTCCCATGAAAATTAAGTTGTGCTCCATTCAAGAGTTCCTTTCATTTCTCTAACACTCTTGCTTTAAGATTTCCACCTTGAAGAACCCTCCAATTGCAATTCAAATCCTTCGTATCAGTGCCCCACAACTCTCTAATTAAAAGCCCAATGCATTGCATAAGTTTCGAAAGAAAGGCATTCATCTCTAAAGACCTTATCTCCCTTCCAATACCACACAAATTGGCGAAAGGAAGCATTTTCCATAGCACATCCCATCTACTTCAAAGGGTTCAATCAACCAACAAACCTTCCCATAAATCTGCAACCTTTGGAAAACCCAACTTGTGCCAACAACTTTAAAAAATGGAGCCCCTTACCTTTTGTGTCGTGATAGTAGTTTACTCATTAGAGATCAATCCATCACTTAAAAAGGACCTTTAAAATGTGTGAGGAGTCCTTAAAAGTTTCTGAATGAGAATTTTTGGGCTAAGGTGTAAAGGAACATACCTCATAAACCCACCTGCATTCAGAAACACTTTTGAAAGGTCTCAAAACTAGGGCAAAGGTTTCGTGTTAGTGCAATCTCTCATGTTCCACCGCATATAGTCCAATTCATTTGTCTACACCTATAACTGGGACAAGGCTATGATGATGATGATGATGGCAACAAAGACAACAATGATGATGACATTTGTATACACATCAAATGATTGATGGCTATTCTATTATAGAAAACATCCATACTCCACTCATGTGGTTCTTCCTCGAAGCATGTTCTTCAAACTGGATAGGTATTCCTAAGGCTCTAAATATTGGTTGCAGAGGGCGCACTAGCAAGGCTCAAAATCGATATGAGGTGTGTATTCATTTAATCAAACAGTCATTTAAAAAAATAAAAAAGCGAAAACATTAAAGGTAGAATTTTTTATTTTTTTGCAGAAGTCATGGGATTGATCTCATACATGCACAAATCTAGGTTCAAAATAGTTAAAACACCCATTTCCCCAAAGAAATTTTAAAAAAGAAAAAAAGAAAAAGGGAAGAATGAAATTAATAGTAAAGGTTAGTATTCATCTCAAAACTGGCTAGGCTCAAAATGGTTAAAACACCCATTTATCCAAAGAAATTTTAAGAAATAAAGGGGAAAAAGAATTAGATGGATGGTAATCAGGTCATTGTTCAACTTAAAAATGGCCGAAAAATGCAAAAAGAAGCCTAGAACAACTAATGTTTTGGTTCAACTTGTAGATCTAGACAACAAACAACTTATTCATGCATCATTCATTTTTTTCTGTTTAAAAGTGTTATTTGAAAAAATAAATAAATAATCAGTCAAATCAGGAAAAGATGGTTAAAACATGAAAAATTGGGATAATCAACCAAATATGACTTAATGGAACACAAATCGAGCATGATGTAGTGGCATAGGGCCTATTGTGCTGAAATACAACAAAGGGAAGAAGAAAAAGGGGGTGGGGTGGACGGTTGGCCATCGAATCTCTCAAATCTTATGTTTTGATCTCCAAAATAGGCCTAGATCTAGTGGAAAATGGGTTTTTATTTTTAGGTTCCCTCTACACTTGGAAAGAAGAGAATGCATAAAATGAGAAAATGTGACAAAAAAAAAACAAATCTGAAAGGGGAAGCTTTTCTGTCCCAGCCTGCAACCAATACAGGCCAGGTGTGTTGATATTGATACAGCCTATATTAGCTGATATGTTCACTAAGCCCGTTTCACCCCTTATCGAGCATTGGAACCGATCAATATGGACGGTATTGTCCAATGTGATACTGATTTTTTGAACCTTGGATATTCCATTGTCAGTTGTCAGTATTTCTACGTCAAGGTTCAATTCTCCACAACGTTCTGTATTACCTTCCAACAAACTGAATCTCATAATGTGACTGAATAAAAGAAGTTCACTTTTGTTGGAAACAGTAACATGACATGAGATGATGATCTTATGTGATATCAAGTGAAAATATGTGTGCTCCTTGTGTTGACGAATTGCCATAGAAGAAGAAAGAAAGAAAGAAAGAAAGAAAGACTCCACAACTTTGCATAATGGTAGCAATAAAAAAGTTCCTACAGAGTATTTAAGATCATAGATAATACTAAGAGAAACTTTGCAAAACTTTGAAGGAATCACCAAGAACCATGAAAAAAGATACAAAGATGGGTTGCAACGCAGATGGCAAGCAACAACTGAGGATTCTAAAAATTCATGTTTCTGATTACATATACATGACATAGACCTTGACTGCTTGAAATAAACATTTATGACTGAAGTATATCTAGAGGAGGCTGGATTGGGCCTTTTCATCCATCATACTGTAAGATTAATTTTTTCCTGGTTCTACAAGAGTCACAAAAAGCTATTTGATAAGATGAGAAGAATCAAGAACTTGATTGCAGAGTGCGACTTCAAACTAAGATTAGCATGTGAACCATCCATTCTGCAAAATGCTACTGATAAGCATTACGAACATGACAACAGAAATTAACTTCTAATGATTGCACTAATAATATTAGTGTGTTAACTATCCACTCAGGTTTTGCGATTGATTTAGTTCAATTGTCAAAAGATTAGCATGTGAACCACCATATCCTTAGGCAGGCTTAATTTTGTCATTTTGGACCAAATACAAAAATGCCATTTATACCAAGCAAGAACTTGCAGCAGCTACTAACTTCTAACTATGGCTGTCATAAGATTACCATTTGAACTATCCATACCTTCAGTTTGTGCAACTGATTTAATAATTCTGTTGTTGTGATCCCAACACCATTTGCTATAGTGGGAATGTCAAAAACACAATGACCTTGCTTAGTTTCGGACCTGAACATTGTAACCAAAATGTAAGATATCAACTGTTCCGTAACCCAAAATATTTGAATGATTAGCAAATAAAAAGTACTTTTTCAAAATGGTTGCCACCACAATATCCTTGCTAGATAGCAATTCCGGAGACGTCTGCAATGATGAAAATTTGAAGAATCTTAGTACATTGAAAAGAGTGAATTTATATCCAATTGCCCATTATAAAACTTGCAGTGATTATTATTCTGTAACAATTTCCAAATGATTGGAAATTTAATGCATCGGTACACTTTGGAGCCCCAAGCCAGAAAAATCCGGATCACTACTTGTCCCAATATTAGCATGATTGGCACCCCATTGTTTGATTGCATTGAGATCTATGGCTATGTCCTCACGTGGCAAATGGCAACGAGATCAACATCACATGATTCCCAAAGCTCAGATAGATGATCTGGTTAAGCCCCAGAACCTACCGACACATGTTAATGGAATTCATGAATAGTTATAAATATGACAAACATCAAGATATATTTATCTTCCCACCTTGTGAAAATTCAAAGAGCAAGTCACATTTAGTTGTGGAAGTAGCCGTAGGTATTGCACTTCACCCAATTCCATGTATGTTAGAATTGTGAGCATGACCTAGTTCCAGCAATATACCATCTCAATTAAATGTACAAGTAATCTCACAATGAGTGACAAGAATAACGCAGAAAAACGTGAAATATGTGAAATAAGTTTCATTTTCATCAAAAATGTGAAATATGTTCTCGCTAAACAATTTAACTTGAACAATAACGCAGTATAATTATATAAATTTTGCACCTATAAGGTGATGATGATTATTGCAAGAAGCATGTAAGCGAAGTTCTACAGCTTGAATGAGAACTTTTCAGTTATTTAGAGGGAGACTCAAAAGCACGATTCCCCATGGTCTCCAAGTTACTGAAGTTCTCTAAACATACAGATTCATAAATCAACATGAATCAATCTATAAGATCATCATTTGGCACTATTATGAGTTGATTCTATTCCCAAGCTACCTTCTACCAGCAGATTATCAAGTTACACGTCGCTGTAATCCAATCTTCTTAACATTTTCTCTGGTAATCAGACACGCCAACTACTGATAGCTAATTGAGAAGACACCACAAAATGTCAACTGGCTGTACTTAATCATTTAATCATGTTAAGCATTTGAAAGCAGCTTCATGGAGACAGTGCATTTTAAATGTACTGGGATATTTGCAAGTAGGTGTCCTTCTCAAGTACAACAGAAATAACTTCAATGGGTTATTTTTTTCCGAAAATTTTGAATTTACAAAGGAGATGCACAAACTTGCACCAACAATCAAGGGATCGAACTTGTGAACCTCTAGCTGAGAGTGGTGGAATAAGGACTATAACATGAAATGCAGACACCAAAAAATTAGTTTTCACCTCAAAGCTCATGCTAGGTAGATCAATAAATGAAGCAATTTTCTACTGAAACAACGGATGCAAAAGTATAGAGAGGAGATGAAGAATCAACACATGGCATTTATAGATCTAGAGAAAGCAGTATGACATTAAAAAATTAAAAAACTAAAGAGAGAGAGAGAGAGAGAGAGAGAGAGAGAGAGAGAATCTAGGGAGGTTATGTGGTGGGCGATGACGAGGAATGGAGTAAGGGGACCGGAGAGAATATAGTGACATATTTAAAGACATGTATGAGGGTGCCATTACAAGAATGAGAATGCTTGTGGTAAGACTGATTAATGGCCAGTAGCAGAGACTCTTCACTAAGGGTCCGTATTCATACTTTACCCTTCTATAGTTGTTATATATAAATTAACTGCTACGTTCTAGGATGAGGTTTCTTGGTGTAGGTTGCTTGTGGATGGCATGATGTCAATCGACGGGACTAGGGAGGAGGCAAACACTGAGGTGCCATTTGATAAACTGAAAAATAAGGTCTGAAAATTAATTTAGAGATTTTCCCATATAACCGCCTACCGTTTAGGCTATTCCCGAATAAACGCAGGCTTTCAAAATATTTAAAGTAAACCGCTTAAGGTTTGCACCGTTAGACATCCAGCCTCTTGCCGTCATATACCATTACAGTTATATACGGTTTAGGAACTGCATTTTTAAAATGACAAAGTTACCTTCTTTCTCTCTCATTCGATTAAACCATCTCCTCGTTCCCTCTCATTAGGTTAAAACATCAACAAGCCGATGAATCTTCCCCTCTCCTGTTCTGCATCTCTTTCCTCTCTTGTTCCCTCTATTCCTTCCAAACCCGTTTTAGCCTACCACGGCTAAAACCCTAATGGCTCATGCAATGGCCGAATCAAATGAAAGTGAGGATATTGACACCCATCAGTGAAAACTTCCTACGGCCCACCCTGATGTTCATCAGGGCCATCCGGCCTGTTGATAAGGCCAGAGAGACCTGGACAAAGGGAAGACACAATATAAACTTGACCCGAACTTCTATGCCCCAGCATGTTTTTGGACAGGGATTGACAGTCGTTACTGAATGTTGCTCTATGTGCCCTGGCATGATGTATGTGTTTAATCTATGTCGTCCATACATTTTTCCAGCTTATTTTAGGACATGAGCCCAAAAATGAGATGGATAAAAAATCTCTGGTGGACCACACCATAGGAAACTATGATCATTGAATGCCCACCATTAAAATATTCTTGGGGGCCACAAAAGTTTTGGATCAAGCTGATATTTGTGTTTTCACTTCATCCAGGTCTTTGTTACCTAATCAAGGGGTTGAATGGCAAATAAAAATTACAGTGGGCCTAGGAAGTTTTTAATGGTAGGAGTTTATTCACCATTGATTTCCTGTGGTGTGGTCCGCTAGAGACTTTGATCTCCCTCATTTTTGGGCTCATGCCCTAAAACAATCTTGAAAAATGGTTGGACGGCGTGGATAAAAATATACACCATGGAGGGGCACACAGAGCACCGTCCAGTAGCTACGTCACTACTGGCAGTGTCAGTAGGGACGTGGATTTCTTGGAAAGCCTTTTGGCAAGAAGTTCATCCATTGGGAAGCTAGGTGAGGCCCACCTTGATGTTTGTGAGAAATCCACCCTCTCCATCCATTTTTTAAGACCATTTTAGGACATGCCACTAAAAATGAGGCGGATCCAAAACTCAAGTGGGCCACACGAAAGAAAACAATAGGGATTGAGTGACCACCGTTGAAACATTAGTATGGCCACAAGTTTTGTATCAAGCTAAGGTTTTTGGTGTTTTCAGCTCATCCCAGTGGGAGTGGCCTTATATATGGTTGGGATGTCATATAAACATCAAGGTGAAGCCTAAGGAGATTTCAATAGTAGGCATTTATTTCCCCAGTATTTCCTCTCGTGTTGCCCACTTGAGTTTTGGATCCACCTCACTTTTGGTCCCATGTCCTAGAATGATATGGAAAAAACGGATGGACGAGGTGGATTTCTCAAAAAAAATTTAAAAAATCAAGGTGGGCTGCAAAAGGCTTTAGTGGGAAATCTGTGTCTGTCAGTAGGCAATCTTGGGTGCCATCGGTGGATCCTTGGGCCATTGTGCTGCATGTTCCTTATATCCACACCGTCCATCCATTTTGAAAGCTCGTTTTAGGGCATGAAACCAAAGATGAAGCATATCAAAATCTTATGCGGATCACACCACAAGAAACAATCGTTATTGAATCCCCGCCATTAAAAACTCCATAGGGCCACCAGAATGTTTATTTTTCATCCAACCTGTGAATAAGGCCACAAAGACCTAGATGAAGAGACCAAACAAATATCAGCTTGATCCAAAACTTGTGGCCCGCAAGAAGTTTTTAATGGTTGATTACCACTTTTCCCTATACTATGGTCCACCTGAGATTTGGATCTGCTTCATTTTTTGGGATCATGCTGAGTTTTTAAAATGGCTAAATGACATGGATATTAAGCACATACATCAAGGTGTGCCACACAATCAAGGATTCCACCCAACTCGGTGCATCCCCACATCCACCATAGCCACGCCCGGCAATCCGCATTCCATGCTTTTACACCTACCAGTGCACAATCTACCTCTCATGTTTTTACACCCATCGTCGAGAAATTCCTAGGGCCCACCCTGATGTTTATTAGGGCCATCCAACCTGTTGATAAGGCCACACGGACATAAACATAGGAAAATCGCAGAATCAGCTTGAACCGAACTTCCATGGCCCCAACATGTTTTTAATGGCAGGAATTCCATCACAAGCATTTATGTGGTGGGTCCACCTGCACTTCAAATCTAGCCAATTTTTGGGCTCATGGCTTGAAATGAGATTGCAAAATGGATGAACGGAGTCGATCACACACATATAGATAAAGGTGGGCCCCGTAGAATCATACGCACGTCTACCCCTTGCAATGGGCTATAACCATTTAAAAATAATAATAATAAAGGGCGCAGGGCTAAATCCGTCATTTAGACAAGCTAACATCACATTGCTTTCTCTTAGCGTTAGTCCAGGTCAAGGAGGTGGCTTTTTCTCCGTATTTGCAAAACTTAGGCGTTTTGCTTTAAATATTTTGAAAGCATGCGTTTATCCAGGAATAGCCTAAAAGTTAGGCAGTTATATGGGAAATCCCATTAATTTAAGTGTTGAATTTTAGTACTTATAAGTACTAAAAAATCTGTTTGGTAATTTATTTGAAAAGAAAAAGTCCTTATATCTGAAAATAAGAACTTTTTTCACCCAAAAAAAAAAAAAAAAAGAGTTTGGTTAACATAAGCTACAAATGTCTGAAAATTGAAAATTTGTCATATTTGCCCCTACTATCCCAATTTCTATCTTGGTAGAGCATGAGACAAAACATGTTATTGTCATGCCTCCAAATTTGCACACCTTTGCGCAATCTAATAAAATTTCAATACTTTCCTCACCAAATAAAGCCAAGTAGATGAATGGTCTAGATCTTCTATATTTGCCACATGGATTAATATGAATTAATTGTGCAAGGAGGCAAGTAGATGATACTCGTCCCAAGGATATACATTGTATGTTCAGATTTTCCGTTTTTATACATGTGGCCTTTAGTTCTATGTGGTCAAATCACATTGGTAAGACGGGCCACACCATTGATAGACTCCATTTTAAATGGAGAAATAATTCAAAGATCATACTGATTGGATGATTTTAATCCATCCGATTAACACATCGATATTATATTCTAACCAATTTAGTTTTAACCATCCATTTGACAATCATCGAATTGGTAGATCTCTAGATGACCTTGATTTTGAGACTATGATCTATTTACAACGGGACCCACAGCTTGGACTGTTTGGACAGGAATACATCTACACAATGCAACGTGCATGATAGATGAGTCACCACCATTTTAAACATTGTGACAAACTATAAAAATAGTCTTCCATGAACTAGTTCCAGGCTTCCAGCAGGTGGTTGCGACCATGACTATGGGACCCACCTTGATGTTTGTGTTGTATATCCACATCATCCATCCGTTTTTCTAGCTCATTTTAGGGCATGGGCCTAAAAGTAAAGCAGATCCAAATCTCAAGTGGACCACACCACAATGGCACCCACCGTTGAAACCTTCCTAAGGCCCACCATGATGTTTATTTGCCATCCAACCTATTCATGAGGTCACAAAGACTTGGATGAAGGGAAAACACAAGTATCAGCTTGATTCAAAACTGTTATGGCCCTAGGGAGTTTTCGATGGCGAGTGTTGGATCCCCCACTGTTTTGTGGTGTGGTCCACTTGAGCTTTGGATTTGCTTCATTTTTTGGGCCATGCCCTAAAATTATCTGAAAAAAATGGATGGACAACATGAATACAACACATATCATGGTGGGGCCCACAAAACTTTGTCACATCAACATGGTTTCAAAACATTGTGTTCTACGCGGACTCAAATTCGATAGTGATCCCATCGGTACTCACCTGGTACTTCTCGGTACAGGAAAAGCTGTATGGACCCCACCATGATGTATGTGTTTATCCACTACATCCATCTATTTTGTGAGCTAATATTAGGGCATGAGCAAAAAAATGAGGCAGATCAAAATCTCCGGTAAACCCCACCACAGGAAATAGTGGTGATTGAACACCCACCATTAAAAAATTCTTAGGGCCCTCTGGAATGTTTATTTGCCATCCAACCTATTGATTAGGTCACAAAGACCTGGGTGAAGGGAAAACACAAATATCAGCTTGATCCAAAACTTTTATAGCCCTCAAGAATTTTTTAATGGTGGGCATTCAATCACCACTATTTCTTATGGTATGGTCCACCTGAGATTTGGATCTGCTTCATTTTTGGGACCATGCCCTAGGATGATCTGGAAAAACTGATGGACGACTTAGATATATTGCACGTACATCAAGGTGAGCCCCACAGGGAAACACCCACAACGTGATATCTGGTAATAGCTCATCCAGACTGTTTTTACTCAGATCGTGTGTCGTACAACATGGCACCTAGGTAGGTATCGTGTTGACATGGCAAAGTCCTTGAAGCCCCACCACGATGTACGTGTTATACCCACACCATCCATCCATCCATTTTGTCAGGTCATTTTAGGGCATGAAATTGAAAATGAGACAAATTCAAAGCTCAAGTGGACCACACCACATAAAATAGTGGAGATTGAAGGCCTACCACTTCTTGGGGGCCACAGAAGTTTTGATCAAGCCAATATTTGTGTTTTCCCTTCACCAGGTCTGTGCGACCTTATAAATAGATTTAATGACAAATAAACATCACAATGGGCCCTAGGAAGGTTTCAACAGTGGGCATCATTATCTCCACAACTTTCTATGGTGTGGTCCACTTGAGCTTTAGGTCTGCCTCATTTTTTGGCTCATGCCCTATAATGATCTCGCAAAATGGATGGATGGTATGGATATAACACATATATTATATGGGGCCCAAAAGCTTTGCCACCTAAAAATGGCCTTTACCCTATAAAAGCTTGCACGAAAGTTAGAAAAACGACAAACTCATCATTTTCAAAAAAATAAAAATAAAATAAAAAATCCAAAAACACTTACCACATTCCATGTTAAGTGTTAAGTCAGATGAGGGAATCTTTAAAAAAAGAAAAAAGAAAAAAAGGTTCTATTTTTTCAATGAAATCTTAATAAGCACTTAACTTTTTGGATTTACCGAATAATCTGAATCGGGAAAGTCATTGAAAATAGCCCATTTCAATGATAAGAGGTGAAAATAAGTTTTACCAAACAGGCCCTCAATTGGAGGTTTGGAGGAAGGCTATAAAGCATGATTTCAAATATTAGTATCCAAGGATGTAGGATGTACAAACCCAAAATCGATATGATATGGACCTATATCAGCATGAATTTTCTTACCAAAAAACGCAAAAAGAATTTAAAAGATAAAAATAAAAATTTGGGAAACATGAATTTGTCATTCATTTCTGTTTTTACATGTATTCAATGGTGCATCCTACTATTCTTTGGTAAAACCCACACCTATTAGTGTAACCTGCTAAAATTAAGTTTTTAAGCTGTTTTTGTTTCTTTCAACCTCTAATTTTGGTGTTAAAACATTTATTAATGGCAAAGTGTTAATTCTTAATGATTCTTATTAATTGATGCAATATGATGGTTTTGACTATCATTTTCATGTATGGACCACAATATCACTACACTAAGCAAAGATGCTGGCAAGTTGTCAATGAAAAATTGCATCAGTAATACCAAACTGCAATTGCATATGCTTCAAAATAGAACCTCATCATGTTGAGATGCCAGCAAATTGTGCATCAAAGGATATCTGTAGAGAACTTTTCTAAACAGATAAATAACCTCAGATATTTTACATGAATCATCTTTACCGACAACAGATATCATATATGATACGAGCCAAACTTTTATGTTTCAAAACACTCAGTCAAGAACAAAAGCTTGGGCAGTGCAGAACTAGCCCGAGAGCCTAGATTGTGAATCAAAAGAAAAGGACCAGAGAAATAAGAAACATTGACGTCGTAACACAAGTATAAAGAAAGTACCTCTTCTTTCATATCAAATTTTTGAGATGCAGATTCTTTAACTAAGGAGCAAACATTCCCAGATAACACCATGTCATTCTTGAAAACTTGAAAAAGGAATTTATTTACTGCATATTCATCCACACCATCACTGCAAACATATTTTTTGTGTAAATTCCTTATCTCAGAGCACCCATACAATATACATATACATATACATATACATACATACATATATATATGTATATATGTATGTATGTATGTATGTATGTATGGGGGGGGGGGGGGGGGGTGGGATTGTCACCTGTGCAAAAGGCTGCGAAGCTTGAAATAAGTGATATCATCAAGAAGGAGATGACAATAAGACAACCTGCCATCCCTTCCAGCACGCCCAGTCTCCTACAAAAACATATAATCCATCATCTGAATTTAAACTAGTTGAGTAAAACCAACAGAAATTTCTGCAACTTCTAGAAGTTGACAACTATAACCACCTGAACATATTCTTCTAAGCTTTCAGGCAAGCTATAATGAATCACCTGAAAAGGAAAGACACCTTCAGGAAGCACGAAAATTATAATCACTACATATGATGAAAAGTACATGGATACTGCACTATGGGAAATTACATGATGATGAAAAGCACATTATGGGAAAGTTTTAACCGTGGAGACAACAGACTAATACAAGATTATTGTAGAAAGAGAATAAAAACAATTTTATGTTAAAAGATACAGAAAAATTAATGGACAATGAGTATTATTCATCCATACAGCTCCAATATCGCTCTTATCGAGACCCATGCCAAATGCCACAGTTGCCACTACCTTCATCACAAAAGAAAACAGAGTAAATGCTTCTGGAAAGCAAATGGCACAGTCTATTTATATCTAAGAAGATGCCAAGCAATAAAAAGCACATATACAATATAAGGCATACAAAAACCTGTCAGGCTGACAACCAGAATCATAGCATTACCACTCTTATCTTGTTGGAACAAAATAGTTCCTGTATGCGACTCCGTTCCTTTGCTGGAATACCACTGTGGTAACTCTACAAAGCAAGCAGTAATCACCTCAATTTACAATGTTCCAGTTTATTAGAAAAACTACCATGGTTTTCAAAAGAAACATGCACCCATTTTAAAGTAGAAACTTGAAAATGAGATACTGACCTTTGCAGAGATATTTTTGTCACGAAGATACTTGCTAACTAAATCTGTTTCAGACTGCAAAAAGAGTACACTATAAGTCCTGCCTGACATTGGAGAAAAGTAAATTATAATGTGGTTCAAATGAGAGGATGAAATCTCCTAAGAGTTGCTAGCATAAAGAAAGTTCCTTTACTAGACAGGCAAAAAAGTTCTAACCACAAAGAAGCGACACTTTTGTCATTGCCTAAAATAGTGGGTTGAATGTGGCACCCGGAGATCAGGGCAAGATCTTCTAATTCAGTAGTGCAGGATTCAGTTTAAGAATGTTATAGCTAACTTTGAGTGGTCCCATCATATAGTGTATTTTACAACTGGTTTAAGCAAATATGGTTGGTAATAAATTCTTCTTTCCTTCATAAAAAATATGGTTATTATTATACTCAGCTTTGATAAAATATAGCCACTACTACCCCCATTAAAATATAGATTACGGTTGTAGCAGTTCATCATAGGAGACTAATTATCCATGTTCCTTATGAAAATGGACTTTGCATATGTTTAGGCAAAGCGCACCAATGAAATTGTTCTATTTTTTTAGGGTCCATTTGGCATTGCTTTTAGGAAGCAAAAATCAGATTCAACATAAACATTGACTGAAATTGTTCATTGAGAATCGCTTGTGCAAAAAGAAAATAGAGTAGAAGATGATTTGATGATTATGGTGTGGAGAAAAGAGGAGAAGTGTGGGAGAGAAGACGAGGAAAGAAGAGAGTTTGGGGAAATGTTGTTTGTTAGCCAACATGCCCTAACACAACATTTTATTAGAATAGAGCATATAGTACACTACATGAGAAGAGGAAAGAGTGCACATGCACTTACATTTAAAGAGCCACTAACCACACACACTATAAACTAACACTCTCTAAACTCCCCCTCAAGTTAGAGCATAAATGTCGATCATGCCCAACTTGTCACGAACACAATGAAGAGCATCTTGACTCAAAGACTTTGTAAGAACATCAGCAAGTTGATCCTCGGATCGAATAGAAGGGGTGATGATTTCCTTAGAGGTATCTTTCTCCCGGATAAAGTGACAATTGACCTCAATATGCTTGGTTCGCTCGTAGAAAACCGGGTTATAAGCAATATAGATGGCCACTTGGTTGTCACAATGAAGAGGAATGGGAGTCGGAGGATAGCCAAGTTCTGCAAGAAGGGTGCGAAGCCAAATGAGCTCACACGTCGCATGAGCCATAGCACGATATTCTGCTTCAACCAAGGACCGAGCAACAACCAGTTATAAGTATAGAAGCCGGATGTAGAGCGGCGATCATAAGTACCACCTACACAATCGGCATCGGAATAGCCAGAAAGATGAAGATGACCATGCGAATGAAAGCGGAGGCCAAGACCTAGGGCTGATTTTAGATGCCAAAGTATGCAGTATACAGCTGTGAGATGTGAAGAACGAGGAGCTTGCATGAATTGGCTAACAACGCCCACCGCAAAGGAGAGATTTGGGCAAGTGATAGTCAAGTAAATGAGCCAGCCTACAAGACGTCGATACATCCCGGGATTAGAAAGGAAAGCACCATCATCTGGCCAAAACTTCTGCAAAGTATCAATGGGGATGGTAGCAAGTTTGCATCCTAACATGCCAGTCTCCATGAGAATATCAAGCGCATATTTTCATTGTGACAAGACTACCTCGGATGAGTAGTGACCAACTTCAATTCCTAGGAAGTAACGAAGAGGACCAAGATCATTGATCTCAAACTTCGTCTTTAGAAATTCTGACATCTCACATTCCAACCGAATAACTACCGGATAGAACAATATCATCCACATACACAATGAGAACCATGATGCCTGTTGATCGATGATATATAAAAAGGGAAAGATCAGCATGACTACGAACGAAGCTAAACTCCATGAGAGCCTGACTAAATTTTTCGAACCATGCACGCAGGGATTGTTTGAGTCCATAAAGAGCTTTCTTCAATCGACATACAAGCTCGAGGTTGATGCATGTAGACTTCCTCTACAAGATCCCCATGGAGAAACGCATTCTTTTTTTTCTTTTCTTTTTTTCTTTTTTTGAAGACACGGGGTGTCCCCACCTCTTTTTTGAAGTGAGACTAATCCTTGCAGATACACGCAATCATCCATGATTCTGCGTGTAGCCCCTAGCAACAAACCAAGATTTATAGTGATTAATGGAGCCATCTGGAAGGAACTTGATCGTGCAAACCCATCGACGTCCAACAAATTTATGCCCTGAAGGAAGAGGCACAAGCTCCCAAGTATGATTCTTCTCAAGAGCATATATTTCTTCTATCATCGCCTTCTGGTCAGGACTTTGAAGAGCATGTGAGAGAGACTGAGGAATAGTCTGTGATGAATGGGAAGCTAGAAACGACTAAAAGAACAGTGAAAGATGATAATATGAAACGAAATTACTAATAGAGTGTTAAGTACAAGATCGTGACCCTTTGTGCAAGGAAATGGGGAGATCCAGACTCAGGGTAGAAGAGTCACATGAGCCAACATCCTAAGTGAGTGGAAGGGTGGATGGTTGAGCATGTGAAGATTTATCCCGACGATGATATACCCACAGAAGCTTAAGGTCACTCAAATCACCAATAGGATGCTGAACGGAGGGCAGAGGAGTTTCCTCATGATCACTAGTGGAAATAGGAAGAGTATAAGAGTCATGCTCCCTCTGACTTGCAAGAGGATCACAGAGAGATCGGAGAAAAGAAACATCCTCAAAGAAGATTACATCGACAGAGACATATTTCTTACAAGTCGAGGGGTCATAACATTTATACCCTTTCTGACTCCGAGTGTACCCTAAGAAGACACATTTAATTGCCCTGGGGCTAAGTTTATCATTACTTCCATCCACAATTTGAACAAAGCATGTGCAACCAAAAACTTTAAGTGATAGAGGAAAGGGACTGTCATGAGGATACAATATAGTAAATGAAAATTTGTAAGATAGGATACGTGAGGGTATACGATTAATAAGAAAGGTAGCAGTTAGAAAAGCATCACCCCAAAAATGTTTAGGTAGGTGCATAACAAGGAGAAGTGCGTGAGCAACTTCAAGATGATAATGATTCTTTCATTTTGCAATACCATTTTGTTGAGGTGTGAGAGCACGGGACGTTCGAGACAAAATACCATGCTCCTGTAAGGACACAAGCAGTGGACATGTATCCCCCCCCCCCCTCAATTATTAGGTTTTGATGGAACATTGAAAATGAGTGCACACTTCATAATAAAACACATCAAACACTTCACTTTTAGATTTAAAAAGATAAACCCAAGTCATGCGCAAATAATCATCAATAAAGGTTACAAGATATCTAAATCCAAAAGTAAAGATAACTGGAGCTAGTCCCCGAAAATCCGAGTGAACCAAAACAAAAGGTTGAGGTTTCCTCCAATAAGAGCTAGGAGGGAACGTAGCACGATGATGTTTAGACAATTCACAAATATCCAGCATAACGATTTAGTGACAAATAAGGAGGGAAACAAAAGTCTCGATCTAGCTAATGATGGGTGGCCTAAGCAGCGGTGCCACTGTGTCATGGACTCTCGATCCATAGAAAGGGTGCTAGAAGCACAACGGGTGTATCATTAAGAGGATAAACGCCTCCTCGCTCATGACCCCCCACCAATCACTCTCTTCATCTGTAAGTCTTGGAAGAAACAATGAGAAGGGAAGAAGGTAATTGAACAATTCAATGATTTAGTAAGAGAGCTAACAGACGATAAGTTTAATGGAAAACGAGGCACATGCAAGAGATGGGAGTTTGAGTTCCATCTGCGACTGTGACATAACTGAGTGTAGGGAGAATGAGAATAAGAGGAAAAGAGTTGTGACTTACCTGTCATATGGGAGGATGCTCCAGAGTCTATGACCCAGGAGGTAGGAGAGGATGACTCAAGAAGAGCAGTACCTAACTAGGCCAAAACTGCGTGAGAAGGTTCACGAATATCACGAACATGAACCCGCATCAAGGCATCATATGTAGCCCGAGAAATGATGAGAGACTCCCCTGAAGAAGACTGCTCAATTGTTGGGATGGAAGATTGTCCCTCAGGGGCAACTGTGGAAGCAACGCAAGCAGCAACACACGTAGGATGGCCATGGAGCTACTGGCAATAATTAACAGCATGATTGATTCCACCGCAATGTGAACAAATGCATTAACCATCATGCCTCGTCCACGTCCACCACGACTATGAAGATTACGACTGCCATGACTGCAATCTCCCTCGCAGCCTCTACCTCGACCACCATAACAAAAAATGTGCCTTAAACTCAAGAATGGTGCCTGAAGGCCAAGAAGAATAGAAGACTGATCGCTAGCAAGATGTGTCAAACGCTCTAGTGACATAAATGAATGGGAAGAGCGGTGACAGTAGCACGCTGGCACATGACGTAAACTGTCGTCAATGGGGGAAGAGGATCCTACACAACAACCTGATTCGGAATATTAAGATAATCAGAGTTCAACTTGGCTAAGAACTGCATGATACGAGTATCATCCCGTTACTTATAGGCATGTTCATGATCATCTTTACATTTGGAAGGAAGAGATTGACACAGGTCTAGCTCATCCCACATGCCCCAAACTGTCAAATAGTAATCTTTTAATGATCTTGAGTTTTGTTAGAACCGACCAATTTCTTGAATAAGCTGGAATACCTGTGAAAAATTTTGAGACTTCGAGAGCATATCATGAAGCGTATCCCAAATGTCTTTAGCCGAGGATAAAAACATCATTGAGTGGCTAACCGAAGAATCCACACGATTCAACAATCATGCAATAACTTGATAATTCTCCTTTGTCCAAAACTTGTAGGTAGCATCTGTAGAGCTTGGAAGATCATCCAAAATATACGACAGCTTCTCACGGGCTCCCAAGAACACTTTTGCAGATTATGCTTATTGAAGATAGTTGTCACCATTCAACTTAATAGAGGTAATCTGCAAGGAGTTGGATTCAAGAGAGTCCATGCCAAGAGATGAAGACCCTTTGTCATCAATGGGAGACTCCAATTAGGGATTGATTCAAACAACTCTTTCTCACTCAAGCCTTCAAAGGGAATGAGAGATAAACCCCAAATAAATGAGAAATCGGTGAAATTGACCGAGAACTCAATGAAATTGACCGAGAACTCCCCAAAATTGACTGAGAACTTGGGCAAATTGACCAAGAAGGCACTGAAATTTACCGAGAACTCGCCAAAATTGACCGAGAAGTCAGTGAAATTGACCAAGAACTCAGGCAAATTGACTGAGAACGCGCTGAAATTGACCGAGAACTCATTGAAATAGACTGAGAAGTCGACAAAATTGCCGAGAAGTCGGTGAAATTGATTGAGAACTTGATGAAATTGACCGAGAAGTTGGTAAAATTGACCGAGAACTCACTGAAATTGACCTAGAAGTCAGTAAAATTGATCGAGAACTCCCTGAAATTGATCAAGAAGTCGGTGAAATTGACCGAGAATTCGACGAAATTGACCAAGAACTCGGTGAAATTGACCGAGAACTCGCTAAAATTGACCAAGAAGTCGGTGAAATTGACCGAGAACTCGGTGTAATTGACCGAGAACTCGCCGTAATTGACCGAGAACTCGGGCAAATTGACCGAGAACGCGCTGGAAGTCATTGACCGAGAACTCGTGCAAATTGACCGAGAACGCGCTGGAAGTCGATGAAATTAACCGAGAACTCGATGAAATTAACCGAGAACTCGATGAAATTGACCAAGAAGTCGGTGAAATTTACCGAGAACTCGGGCAAATCGACCGAGAAGTCAGTGAAATTGACTGAGAACTCGCAAAAATTGACCGAGAACTCGATAAAATTGACCGAGAAGTCACCGAAATTGACCAACTCGCCGAAATTTACCGAGAAGTTAGTGTAATTGATCAAGAAATCGAGCAAATTGACCGAGAACGCACTGAAATTGACTGAGAACTCGGGCAAATTAACCGAGAACACCCTG
The DNA here is from genome assembly GCF_029962835.1 of Magnolia sinica. Classification (NCBI taxonomy): domain Eukaryota; kingdom Viridiplantae; phylum Streptophyta; class Magnoliopsida; order Magnoliales; family Magnoliaceae; genus Magnolia; species Magnolia sinica. The sequence continues at coordinate 61,406,223 of NC_080575.1, read as the reverse complement.
AAATTGACCAAGAACTCGATGAAATTTGCCCGAGTTCTCGGTCAATTTCAGCGAGTTCTCGATCAATTTGCCCGAGTTCTCGGTGAATTTCACCAACTTCTCGGTCAATTTTAGCGAGTTCTCGGCGAATTTGACCTACTTCTCGATCAATTTCAATGACTTCTCGATCAATTTCACCGATTTCTCGGTCAATTTCAACGAGTTATCGGTGAATTTACACGAGTTCTCGACCAATTTTGCATGAGTTCTCACTCAATTTCAGCGAGTTTTCAGTCAATTTTCAGCAAGTTCTCGATCAATTTCAGCAAGTTCTTGATCAATTTCAGCGAGTTCTTGGTTCTCGTTCAATTTGCCCGAGTTCTCGGTCAATTTCAACGACTTCGCCGTCAATTCCAGCGAGTTCTTGGTCAATTTGCCCAAGTTTACGATCTATTTCAAGGAGTTCTCGATCAATTTCAGTGAGTTCGCGGTCAATTTTGTCTGAGTTTCTTAGTGAATTTCAGCTAGTTCTCGGTCAATTTGCCCGAGTTTCTTACTGAAATTCACTGAGAACTCACTGAAATTCACCGAGAAACTTTGGCAAATTGACCAAGAACTCGTGCAAAATTGACGGAGAACTCGGTGAAGTTGACCGAGAACTCGTGCGAGTGCAAATTTTTAGGGTTTAGGGTTTAAAGAGTGATGCAAATTGACCAAGTACTTGTAATTATAGGGTGACGGGTTAAGGGTTTAGGGTTTACAAGAATTTCTTCAAATATACATGCAATGCGTGGCTTCTTGGATGAAACCACCATTTTCTTCATTTTCTATCTCTCAAATACCTGTTCAACGTAACAGGTTTGAGGTGGAGATTGACAAAAGAAAAGGAAGAAAAAGAAGTAAAAATTTGTTGTATTATTATAGCAAGAAGAAAATGTTTAGAAATGGTAGAGAGGAGATTTCAGGAAGAACTAGGAAGAGATGAGAAGATTTCAGGAAGATGGGTTTCTGGTATCAAAGGTATTCTCGTCCAAAAAAAGCTCTAAACTTTAGAAATGGAAAGGAGACAATTTCAGGAAGAAATATGAAGAGATGAGAAGATTTCAGGAAGATGGATTTTTTATAGCAAGGTTGTTCTCGTAAGAAGAGAAGATTTCAAGAAATGGGTTTGTAGTAGCAAGGGTATTCTCATCCGAAAAAAACCCTAATTTAGAAAGGATGTTGGGTTAAAGGTGAAGTTTACAGTGAGAAAAAACTTACTATTTGAGTCTTCCATCTATCTGCCTCTAATGGATTGGGCAGGCCCTTGAACCGCAGGGGTCTCAGAGCCAGGAACTCATGTAGTAAGGTAGTATGCTCGATCACGGTGGATGCCTCAGCAGACTTCCGCTCCCAACGCTCCATCAAGGAGGCCATAGACCTCAGTATCTCCTAAATAGTCACTGAATCTCCTAAGGCATTTGGTGCTTGGGGTCGAGGCTCCTCAGACACGTGCTTTGTTGCAACTCTAGCCCTCATTTTCCTTTTGAGCGCTATAGTCTACAACAAGAAATGGTCACCGACTATTAGCTACTTGATTGAACTCGCTTACTAGGCTATCAAACATAAAATTAAGTTCTTAAGATTATCGGATCCTAATGTGTTTGTCTAAGTTCTTAACCTAGGAATCTCTGAATATTGAATTTTATGTTCTTGTGGGGATTCCTATGTACTCTCAAGTTCTTATACTGGGGTCCTATCTCCAATTTCCTATAGCTTATTGGCTTGCCTTGCCTCCACAGCTGACAAATGTGCATGATGCGTTCCATGTATCCATGCTGCGGAAGTGTGAACCTGATACCGAGCTTATCATCGACTAGCAACCAATCGAAGTTCATAAGAACGTGTCATATGTAGAGCATCCACTCCACATCTTGGATCCTCCGAACCAACACCATCCTGCTCATGAAGGTGCAGTGGGGCGCCATAGTTATTTATATTATATAATATAAATAACTAAGAAACGTTTAACTTTTGTAATAAAAAACTTTTGAGTTATCTTCCTCTTTTAGATTGTGTTGCTCCTTGGCCAAGAGTGGAAATTTCAATGACAAATTTTTTAGGAGGGTAAACTTGTAACACCCATACCCCTCCTCGACTAGGTCGTGACTCAAACTACGCTTCAACAGTTACCTAATGTACCCGGGAAAAACCCTAACGTGCTCACCCGAGAAAAAAAATATCAGAAAGGCTTGAAACCTATATCAGGATGACCACCTCATCAGTATGTATTTGACGGTACTTTCCGTGCGCGGGTATGCACTCCCGATCTCGAGGAATAGCATGAAGAACAATTCAACTCTCATGTGCGCAGATATCTGCTTAAAACCTCTATATTGCATCACCATGATGGCATCAAGATGACGTCACAACAACACCACAGGGATTATTATTCTCTTAAGGGTAAATAAACCCTAACAACACCTCTTAATCATGTCCCATCTCTTAAAAAGTGCCTTTATAAATGAACTAATAAAGCAATCCAACTTTATTAGCAAAAGTCAAAAGTTTTCGTTAAAATGAGGAGAGGTGGGACACCTAGACCAACATTATACTAAATTAATTGAAATTCCTGAACCATGAACCATGTTTAACCATTATAAAGTATACTTAAGTTAGCTTAATAAAGTGATGGACATAAAAGTCAAAAATATCCCATGAATCAAGGAGGTTTGGACACCTCATCTAATTCTAAAAAACCATTAATATGCTTAAACATACTTTAACTAGGTTCTAGCTCCCAATTAAGCCTAATTAATTAAGTGTTAAGACCCCATAATAAAGGTGACTAGCACCTTTTCCCTAAAGTCAAAACCATGCTCCATAATTTAAGGAAAAGGTGGACACCTAGCATCACTGTTTCTAGAAAAGTAGAAAATCACTAATAAAGGGTCATTCCATTCCCTTGAGCATGTAATTGGAGGGACAAATCCCCCATGAATCGAGGTGGGCCATCCACCTCACCAAAAGTCTAGAAAAATTAAGACTAATCAACCCTCATCTATATAAAGGCTAGCATAGCTTAATTTTTGGGCACTATAGTGCCTAAATTCTAAGCCCAGAACACTTGAATTCCAGCCCCTTCTCTCAATTCCACCCCCCTTACATGGTTTAAACAACCCATTAGAATCCTACGCCTTTAAGTCACAACAACACAAAAGAAGGAAGAGGAGAAGAAGAGGGATTGGAGGGAGGAAGAGACTATCTACGGACGCCCAGATTCCAACTCCACCGTCCAAATTTGTGGGCCACTCGAGCGCCCAAATCACCCTCCAACATCCATCCGATCAACCACCTCCTTGTTTTCGAGAGGCAAGTAGTTCCTCTTATCATACACCTCTTACTATCCCGATGGGACGTCAGTTCTCGAGGCCCACCGGATGTGGTATCTTGATCTCAAGTTCAAGGATGGCCTACATGAAGATCAAGGGCCAAGATGGAAGGACGATCAGCCACGCAAACTGCAGGACACCCCATTTGTTGTATAATAATCCTTCTTTCTTTCCCCTTGATGTGTTACTTAATGAGGGACCTAAATGAACCCCACCTTAATGTATTCTATTGGACCCTTTTGAGTGGACCCCACTGTGTGAGGCCCACACATTGTGCTCCAACGTGTAGCCCACCAAAGGCTGAAGGTGAAATCCCCCCCCCCCCCCCCCCCCCTTTCTCTCCTCACTTTATTCCCTTTCTCCCCTGGATTCCAAGCCCTAGTCACCCATCATGAAATATGTGTTATCAATGTTCGAAGTGTCGGTATCACTACAAGTTTTGTTGGCCGAGGATATGGAAATAATATTATTGATAATGCTGTTAACCGGATATATGGGGAAACATGGGGGGAAATAGTGGAAGTTTTTAGTGAAACTTCAGGAGATGTTAAAATATACATATTTGCATATTTAAGTTTTAAAAAAATGCAAAAAGAATGCATACATGATAAGTTTCCATTTAATAGAGGCCTAAAAGCATGTGATGCCTTAAGAAATCAGTCCAACCATCCCATCTATCCATCCAACCTCCAACCTTCCATCCAAACATCCATTAATATTTCAAAATATCAGCAACACAATATTTTCCAATAAATCATCGACAACTGGAAAGGAAACAAAAAATTGTAGTCTCAATACCGCCCATGTTACGATAATAATAATATCGTGATATTATTGTCAACAAATTGAACATTGCATACAACCATGTGCCCATATAAAAAATATGAAATGGGAATTTTATAATAAACTGATTTTTAGCGACATCTATACATTGGCGATATTATCGAAATATTGCTGATACACTGTCAATACAAGCAACACATGGAATTTACGCAGTCAAAAATATTGGCAATACATTAGCAATATTGATACATGGGCAATACAAACGGTACCTAGAATTTACACAGTTGAAAATATTGGTGATACTTTGACGATATCAATGCATTGGCAATACTTATCGATACATTGGCCTAAGTTTCTCGCCTTTGCCTTCAACTACACCGTCAAATTAACCAACGTGATTCTTTTGGGCCTTACCCAAAATCACATCTTAGGGCCCAAACGCCTAAGCCCAGACAAAGCTAATGGGCCTCTCGTGAACCCGACTAGAGTGGGCTCGGACCTTCACTTGGGCCACTATGTACATCTTAAATCAACCACTTACTAATGGAATTAAAGGTGTGATGATAAATACAAAGGGTGAAACCACAATTAAAGCTAACTTAAGAACTAATTGGGACTAAATAATGAAACAATCAAAGGCAAGGTAATTCTTTGCCGCCCTAGTCATGAAAAAGATTACTAGTAAACTAATAAGGCAATCAATGTAGTCATGATCTTAGTGCCTATAAACGGTAGTAATGATAGTATTTTGTATTAATATAGTGATGGATAGTAGCCGGCCTAATGATCATGATTGAGGGAGCGGTTTGGTAAATGTGTATGGGCTAATTAAGGCACGTGATAGCATATTTGCATATAGATTCGGTTCATGCATCATGAGTATGATGAACTCATGAATGCTTGATACATTCATAAAGTGCTTGGTAGTGTTACCTCATATCCTTGATTATGCATTAAGTGGTTCCTAGTTTAATTGTATGAGCTCCCTTTCAAGAAAACTGATTAAGTCATCCATGTGCACATGAGTACCACTTGCTTTGGATGAATGTCATATGGCATGAATACTTGATTTCATGCATGACACCAATTATACTTAAGTCCACCATAGTCATACCGTATGATATAGACAATACTTGGTAAATTGATGTTGGTGATGATATGATATGATTTGTTTATCCTTGTAAGGGCGGGACACCGGAAATGCAAAATAGTAGGGGTAAAAAAGGCCCCTTGGTTGAAGGTCCCTAAACCCCGAGGGTACCTAGGGATGCCTTTCTATCGGGATAGGTGGACACATGGGTCATGGATTTGACTCCCACTGCCGAGGCCAAGATGAGATGGGGTAAGTCCAACCTGCTTTAGGGCTGAGGTGCGAACATGGACCGGCTTGACCCCACCAGCGAGGAGAAGCGCGAAAGAGGGTCCATCACTAGCGCGCCTAGTGGTGGTATACAACCCCACTAGCGGGTAGCGAGATCGACAACTAGTGTCTGAAGCATGGGTGTCAACCCCAATGGTTCTTAAGTGATTCAGCGACTGTATGGACTATGTAGTACGATTATGACTGTGGCGGCCCACTGAATTACAATTTGAGTTTGGCATTCACTCCGTGGATTTGTTAGTTATAATCATGCATCATGTGCATTCTTGCATTTTGGCTAAGTATTAAACTCATCTCCTGACATTGAGGCATTTTGCATTAGAGTAAGCATAATGCATCCCGCACATACCTTACAAGCCCTTAAACTTATGGATATACTTGTAAATTCCACGCATCGAGATGAAGGAAGAGTACAAGGCTGAATCTAGCAAATAAAGAGAAAAAGGATCACGTACCTGAAATAGTGTTCTATTTTTATTTTATTTTTTTGAATTTTGGAAATTTGTAAATAGATGTTTGTATTCAAACTCTTTGTACATAGATGTTGTATACATAGTGAAGGTTATTTTGTATACAGTAATTACTTATCTCGGATTTTGATACCATTACACAAAGGAACAAAGAAAAAATCCAAATTTTATAGTCGGGAGCCAAGATTGGGAGTATGGGCATCGGGTACCAAGCTCGGGGTTCGACAATGTCACGCACTAGGTCCAGGTGTTGTGAACTGGTTGTACGAAATACTGGGTTTGGGGCACGAGAGGGCCATAACAACTATTACAAGGGTGTAATGACCATTATGATCCACAGTGTAACGGCCATAAGGCTGGCCTTCATGGCTGACATTACCGTTATTGAAATACTATATCAAAATGGTGTTTCAACCAATTATGAAGTAAGAAATCATAAGAAAATGTAAAACGATTTAACATCGAAGAGAATATCTATCATGTAATCTCTTGTAGCAAAGATAATAAAATAATTGACCTCTTCCAAACTATTCTTAAAGCCCCCACAAATATAAAAACATAAAATGAAAGGCATGTAAAACTTAAATAGAGAATAACAAGCATAATTTGAATAGTAAATTGTACTATCCAAATCATAGAAACGTATGACTCATCTAAAAAGGGATTCAAGGTGGGATTCAAATCATTTTGCTTAAGATTTAACTCAAATCATAAATCATAGGATTTTGACAACGTTGCTACCATAGTACCATTAGACTTCTCGTATGAAAATCTAATCACGTTGAAGTCACCCCGCACACAACACAGCCTCTTCCATTTAACCTGGACAGAATTCAGCTCCTTCATAAGAGATGCATCTGTTCCAGCTAACAAGGGTCATACACTGAGGTAAACAACCACTGAAATCCCAACTCCACATCCCTTAGAACCATTGATTAAGAGAAAGTGTCACACCACCAGTCATCCCTAGACCAAACCTCCTCGTTCCAAGCCACAATAATACACCTATTGAGCCAACCGCATCCCAAGGCCACCCAGTCCTTGTGCTTAATTCTCCAAATTGAGTCCATCAGCTTAGCACCCACAAATTGGAGTTTAGACTCCCACAAGGAAATGAACTAAACCTTTCCCCTTCGGCATATGTCCTTCACCTTAAGCCTTCTATCCTTGCTTCCCAAGCCCCTAACATTCTGACTTGCTAGCTTCATTGGGAAACCAATCTCGCCCCCTCTACCCTTCTTCAAACTGCTCCACTTAGATCCTGACTCACGACTAATTGTCGATTCCAGGCTTACAAGTTCCCTCCAACTTTTTGGTGTCCTCAGTTTCCTCTTTATGGACTTCTTGAAGCATTTAGTTCCCTTTCTCCTTGACCAATTGGATTAGGCTATAACGTCATCATATTATACAGCTTAAAGATGATTGGATGATATGTAAACGGAGTTAACAAGTCATGAAATTTAAATGGACGCACACATGTCTGATATTTGGACGGATATGTGAAATAGGCCGTATATCAATTATTTAGCAACTTACTCCAAATGCCACAATTATTTCTCAAATAAAGAAATAATCCATAGTCCTTTCAACCATTCAGGTGATTCAACGACAACTTTTGGCAATAAATGGAATTGAAGAATGATAGAAAAAGAAATTATATGCAATCTTATCATAGATTCTCTTCAAAGCTCCTTCAATTCTAAGTTCCTATATTGAGTTCAAGTTCGGAGTTCCTACAATAATGGGCCAAATGTTCAAAGTTAAGTTGATGGAACATAGAAAGCAATTAAACAAAAAAAAATGGTTAGACGATTGCACAAACATTAATACATTACCTGTAAGGCCCATATCCTAACCCGTACCATTCCTTAGACTTCCGCGATCCTCCCCGTCGAATTCCAGCAACCCGCGACCTATAATCGACGTTTGTGTGCGGCCCTAAGTCGCTTCCCATATATCTGAGTCGACTCGACCCGAGACTTGTACCCTAGCGACCACACCGTCGCTGCGGTTCCAACGCTGCGACTTGCGCACCGATACAATACCCAGGCCAGGAGTTGTGGGCCCGCGCATATTTCGAGGAAAACGCCTCGCGTTGCGAATCTCGAGAGAATCTCTACCCAAACATCACATCAATCAATCTAGTACAGTCAAGTACACATCCCATCACACCCATCCCTCTCCCACCCAAAAGTCAACACAATCCATGCCTCTCATGTCACTCTCTTACACAACCCATACCACCCATCACTCCATCCCATCTCCCTTACAACAACCTGTCCTCTCTCTCATCTTCTCTACCCATCCCAAGCAACCCAAAGGGAGGAATCGTCCAAGCATTCCAAGGGAGAAGGAGAGCCAAGTGTGGCCCACTTCCTATCCCAAGATCTCATCATCCAACCCTTTAACCTTCATCATCCTCCATCAAAGAGGAAGCTTAGGAGCTTGGGAGATCAAGGAGCCAAGAAGAAGTGAAATCGGTGGGTGTTCATAGCATTAGATCTTGATTTTTGATTTAGGGCCCACATGATTTGGGACCCATCTTGATGTGTACATTGTATGATAGAGAGGAGCTCATAGTGGCAGAGCTCCTTTCCACCACACGTCTCTCTCTCTCTCTCTCTCTCTCTCTCTCTCTCTCTCTCTTTCCTGTTTTGCTGGCCCACCTAGGGGCAATCCGGACTGTCCAGCAAGTGGGACGGCCTTGCTATCCACCCTGTTGGACTGACCGTCCAGATGGACAGTTTGGATGATGGGAAAACACCAATATCAGCTTTGATCTAAAGGCCGGTGGGCCACATGTACGTGGACCCCACTTCGATGTGGAATGCATCCAAGTCGTCCATCTTATTGTCCAAACGGTCAACTGGACCGTCCATGGGACGCTGCTGGACACCGTCCAGCAGCTGTAGGGTCGCCCACCCTGATATTTGGGTTTTATTCACACCATCCATCTATTGCATCCACGTCGTTCATCTGACGGGCCACACCGTGATATATGTATTTCATTCATGCTGCATAGCAACATGTGTGGCCCACTGGACGTGGGGCCCACCTTGAAGATATGTGCATCCAGCACGTGGACCCCACCTTGAGGACGTTTTGTGTCTAGGCCGTCCAGTAGGCTTGGACGCTGGAGCAGTTATAAAAATAATAATAATAAATAATATATATTATTATTATATACGGTGGGACCCACCTGCCTGGAAGCAAATTGGCTGGTGCAGCTATATAGCTGTTGTACGGACGCCAGCCAGTGCAGTGGGTCTGATCATGAGGTATGTGTTATATCCCAACTGTCCGTCCATTTGCTGGACAATGGGACCCACTCAGCACGTGTGGGACCTCCACCGTCCAGCTGGGACGTGGACGCCCACATTGATGTATGTATTTTATATCTGCACCATCCAAAGTGTTGGACAATGCTGTTGTGTGGGGCCGACCGTGATGTATGGGTCTCCTCCACGTCGTCCATTTGCTGGACGGGTGGGGCCCACCTTGATGTATTGTTTCATCCAGCCGTCCATCTGTGGGACCCCCTGACATATATATTTTATCCAACCATCCATCTGTGGGACCCACATGATGGGTCTATTTTATCCACACTGTCCATAGGCTGGGATGGGTGGGGCCCACCTCAGCGCATGTATCAAACAGCTACCCGTCCATTTTTAGGACGTGGGATCCACCCCACGTGTGTGAGGGTGGGGCCCACCAGATATATGTATTATATATTTAAGTCGTCCGTCTAGCAGAGCTAGGATGGTGGGTCCCATTCCATTTGACGTCAACAAGCTCTGTGGGTCCCACCAGATATATAGCTGATGTATTAACGTCAGCAAGTTCTGTGCATCCGATCATGAGGTACGTGTTATATCCCAACCGTCCATCTGTATGGACGTCAGCAAGTTCTGTGGCCTGAACGTGAGGTATGTGTTATGTCCAAGCCGTCCATCTCTGTAGCCCACGTGACCTATGGGTTTTATCTACACTACCCAAACTTGTGGACCCCACCTTATATGTGTGTTTCATCTCCACCGCCCAACATGGGACGGTGGGGCAAACCCGTTGTATGTATTGAATCCAAGCCGTCCATCAAATGGGCCACCCCGCAGGCCCATGTGATGCGGCCATTATGATGTGTATTAGGCCCATGTGATGCGGCCCATCGTAAGGTGTATTAGGTCCATGTGATGCGGCCCATTGTGATGTGTATTAGGCCCATGTGATGCGGCCCATTTTGATGTATTTGAGGCCCAAGTATGAGGCCCAATGGCATCTATATGAGGCCCATGAGTGAGGCCCAATGCGATGTATATAAAGCCCTTGCGTGAGGCCCAAGGTGATGTATATGAGGCCCATTGTGATGTGTGATTCCACCAGGATGTATGTAATGATGTTTATGATGCCCATCTAGGTTCCTAGATGATATTAAATGGGCCATGCCTTAGGAGCAATGATGATTTAATGTCCACGTTGTAAGAGCAATGATGGTTAAATGTCCACATTGTAACTTTCCCTAGGGCCCGTTGTTAAGCCCATTCTCATCTCCCCTTAATGGGCTAACCCAAACCGTTGAGCCACCATTGATGATTATATTACCCATCTTTCCCTTGATTAGGCTATCCCAATCTGTTTGGCCCCCATTTGATAATGATGCTTTCCACCATACCATGTAGGACCACCCAAGCCTTGGAGCTCATCTTGTGTTCGTACCGAGCCTTCCATAGGGAATGTGGCCCACCTAGATTGATGTGTTTGTCCAAGCTTAGTAACCCAAACCCGAGGCCCACTTAGATGATGAGCAGGACCGTTTGTAGGGTTACGTAGTCCTGGATGTGTGGATCCTACCAAAGGCCGCCTTGTATTCGTATCAGGCCCTCATTGGAAAGCCCAGTTGTCATGATAAAAGGAGTGAGGAAGCCCACTTGTTGTATACCCACTTGACTCGCCCCATGAGACATCTTATCCTTGTATCCAGTTGCTAGGACCTCAGTGTCACGTATATATCGTCCACACCGTCCATTTACTTCTTTGGGACAAGTGTGAGGCCTATCCTTGACGATAGTACACCATCACCTCTTACTGTATATGGGAGAATATGTGTTATCCGATTTAGTATATCCACTGTGTAGAGCCTATCTCGATAAATGGGTTAGACCCACTGTCCTTCCAGTGGACCCCGTCTTGGGATATATGATATATTAGTACTTTGGGAGGCTAATCTAACATAGGACATACCACATGGACTCCTATAGTTATAAAAGGGGCATGTCGTTTAGCTCCTACTCTTTGTATGTGATATGTCGATGATGGTCGATTGTGGATTATTGGTGTTTGCCCTATCAGATAATCATGTCTTTGTACTTTATTACATCATGATACATGCCCATACGCATCATATGTATGCATGTTATGAGGAGTGATTGATCATAGCATATGCTATTGGGTTGGTTTACCATGAGACTCCTTGTGAAACGGAGTTGCCCCGACATGAGCGCGCGGTACGCGCAGGTTTGATGCATGACTGCATGGTATGACTCATCTCGCATTTTGTGATATGACCATCGTATGCCCTAGCGACATCAAAGTTGAAGCCTCCACAGGCATATTGTGGATGGCCAGATGGGACACCGGAAATCTTTTTCTACATGGGGTGCTATAGATATCCTGAGTGAAATTCCCTAAACCTTCTTGATACCAGAGGACGCTCAAATGTCTAGACCGAGTGAAAATACATAATCGCATGAGGGTCATATACCAGTAGGACGCGTCTCCCACTGCATTGTGGTCGGTTGGAATGGGGTGTGGCCTTACTCGCCCGAGGGAGTAGGCAATGTTAGGCTAAGTCTGACCAGCTCATAAATGGGTCCGCTATCGACGAGCCGGGCCGATATTGGCAGGCGGATAGTGAGGTCTCTTCCACTTACCCAGTCGTGCGCTTGATGGGGCAGTAGGTGGCGTAGAGTGTACTAGACCCTGATGATGATTCTAGAGAAGTAAGGTACTGATATGTGGACTTACTAAGCAGGAGTTGCATACTCAACATTTTACTCATTCATTCATTCATTCACTAACCACTCGGGCTAGTGGTGCGCAACTAATTTGTTATGTGTACCCTCGCAATGGCCATGATTTCAGTTGGGTACGCGACTAACCTGAGATCAGGAGTTTACCACATTGTGTCCGGCTATCCAAATCAGGTATGGGCCATTTTGGATAGAAGTCCCTTGTAATGGATCCCACAGCTTGTGATACTACGTACTATCATCCCAACTTCACGCTCTAGCTTGGTCATTTCATTCGCACCGCATATTGCATTGCATCCTCAACACATAGCATTTAGTTTACTATGCTTCTGTATTACATATCCTGAATAAGGTTGATGGTATTATGGACTCGCCAGGAATTGTATATTGCATTGCATCCTCAGCATCTGATATTTGGCTCTCTATGACTTCGCATTTGCATAGTCGATCTACATTGCATACTCTGATATTGTATAACTTATGGATTTACCAGTATTTCCGCTTACTCTGACATTTGTGTGCTTGGCACTTATCTTATGCACACACTTACAGCACCCTCTAAGCTTTCTATAAGCTGATGCACGACCATTGCATGCAGGTGACACTAGGTCGCAGCAGCATTGAGGCAGGAGCTTTTGGCAGATCACTTTGGAGATTTTGTTATTTATGTATTTCCCTTTCGGCATTGTACTCGAATGTTTCTATTAGTAGATATGCGGTGTTGATGTTGTCGTTTGTGACTTGGTTATGCTTGTGATTATGCTCCTTTACAAAAAAAAAAAAATAATAATTAATTAATTTTTTTTTTTAATCACACTAAAAACCTCCTTATAGGAGCCCAGGATCGGAATCTGGGCGTATGGGCACTGGAAGCCGAGAATGGGGTACTACGGAGGCTAACGGCGCCAGATTCGGCGATCGAGAATTCTGTGAGCCCGGTTTCCGAGTTCGGGGCGTGACATTACCACCATTTGTCAACAGGCCAATAATTCCTCGTGCCAACACAAGTTGGCATGCCTGCACATCTTTATTACATAATACACAAATTAAAAACTCAAGTCAACTTGAATATCACCCGAGTTTACTCCACACGATTGGATTTAGAGTTGGCTCTATGAGAAACGCATTTTCACAAGTTCCCATTGAGTTGTTGTCAAGTTATTTTCAAGTCAATAGATTCTTTCCTAGATTCTACATTTTCTAGATTTTTCTATTATTCTTTATATTTTATTAATTCACATATTGACATATATATATATATATATATATATATATGTAAGTATGTATGTATGTATGTATGTCTGTATGTATGTGTGTATGTGTGTGTGTATCATCATCTAAGACTTTTCCCACTTAATTGGGGTCAGCTACATGAATCTTGCTCCATCGGATTCATAATGGAAGTTATGGCATAAGTTTGACGCCAGCTACTAAAGTGACCCAACCCTCTTTTATTTGAGCTTGGGACCAATAATGAAAGCACAAAACTCCCACAGGCGCAATATAATACGCTGTTGGATAGGATGATTACAATCAACCGCTATCTAATAGTCTATTACAGTGTGCTTATGTTTGTTCAAAGACAAAAGCTTCTTCACCTACCTTCGTTATTAGACAAGTTCAGTAGGAACTACTGCTAATGTATACATGCTTACCAAAGTTAATGAATGATGTGGGTCTCCCTGGTTCATCCATTTTAATTTTGGCCGTTGATCCTCTAATAATTTTAAGTGCAAACACTGAATTTTGCAAGATGGACTAAATCGATTAGTATGTAGTGTAGTGGAACCTGCAGGCAGTTTGGAAGAGATTAACAATTTTTTTTTTTTCATTTGTCTTTATATTCCTTGCACTTTGTCTATAAAGAGAAAATGAGATATGGACTCTTTGGAGAAAGATGGAGACCCTAGACAATCGAACAATGGGAATCACTAGTATCTTTATCCTTCTTGTAGCTTCTTTCAGAGGACCTCTCTTGTACCATATGTAAGACAATGAATATTCTGTCCTCTTAAAGTAAATTTCATCATTGTGGGGGGGTTTAAAAAGCCTACTAAAGCAAGACATACCTGAAATTTACAGTAAACAATGATGCTTTTAGCTTCAACTAAGGGAGATGACTGCATCAGCACTATTAAATCCTTCATTCTACAAAATGTAAGTTATATTTCAAACAAAGGGCATACAAGATACATATCATGGACAGGCATAAGAAAAATTAAGAAGCATAGTACAGTAAATTTGCAAAATGAGATATACTTACCTATTTCCACTTAATGTGACATTCAGCTGTAAATTCTCCCTTATTTGAGAAGTTTGAATAATATTGGTAGAGGGAATCTCTAAAGCGCACACAATGGCATGCATGGTTTTGGTTGTTGCTGTAGCAGTCATTGCAAGAAAACATTCAACATTGAGCTTGGTTCTAAGTAGTGATGCCCTAAGCCTCAAATACGAAGGCCGAAAGTTATGGGACCTGTCAAGCAAAAACATGAATATAGACATTGACAGCAAAAAAGAGCGAGTTCTGCTATTTTAAAAAAATACATCTAATTTATAAATGTGCAAAAGTTATAGTATAGAAGACTAGGATTTGCGAGTGATAATGACTGGGAAATATAAATGCAACATGCGTCTGGTCAAAAGTAAATTTTCAAGTACCAATCTTTACTATCTAAAATCATGATGCACCCCTTAATGATTCCAAAACCAAGACGAGTAAATGTCGTACAAGATAAAACTTACCATTCAGAAAGGCAATGGGCTTCATCAACAACTACAAGTGATAGTGGAATGGCTCCTAATTTTGATAAGAATTCTGAATTCAAAAACCTCTCTGGTGAAACAAAAAGCACCTGATGCATAAAACATGCTGCCTCAGATATGACAACAATCATTCAATTCATCCATTATTAGACGATATGACTAGACCCAAATAAGACGAGGAATTGCAGAAACATGATGTGTAACAGGTGTATAACTAACGGTATACATTGACACTTGAGGGGTGAACCCCTTGTCTTTCAGAACATTTTTATGTAGCAGAGTTCAAATAAACTTGACCCAGAAGTCCATTGAGTTGGATAGACTTGAAGAGTTGGTGAAAAACTTAGAAAAACTGGAAAATGAAAACTAGAGTGATTTATAATGATTTTAAAATGTATACATTATAGTTATAATTCATTGATTGTAATCAACCTATGTAATAGACTATTACATAGCGGTTGATTGTAATCGTCCTATGTAATAGTCAATCGCATTGCACCTGTGGGAGTTCTATGCTTTAATTGATTGTGATAGACGATTAGAGCAGTGTTCTATATACCAGCGGTACGACAGATAAATGTCGGTGGATATTACCAATATCCAACCAACCAATGCAAAAAAAAACAAAAAATAAAAATAAAAAAAATGGTATAATAAAGAATGCAAAATATCACCAATAATATCGATATCATCGGACAATAAATTCCGATATCTCGGAATATCGAAAATATCGAGAGTAATCAGCGTTTTTCCTTTTAGTATATATACAATGCATGTAGCAACGATAACAATGTAATACCTGCAAAATTCAGAAATATATATATATATATATATATATATATATATATATATATATATAATCCATGAATACTTCTCTTTTTGCCAAAAAATTTCGGAAAATCTGTTCCTAGGTGTGTTGTAACAACTCCACTGGAGTTGTTTCACATCGAAACATGAATTGGGTGGGGAAAACCGCAATCCAAGAGCAGATTCAAGCTGGAACCCTGGTAGGGAATTACCGCAACGTGTAGGACCCCTCTACTATTTCAAAGTAGGGGAGTGCACAAATGAAGAACCTATTGTGTTTGAGTATAGCACAAACAAGCAAGAACCACACGGGAGGGAAATTAGGGAGGAGTTTGATGCAGGACACATGATTTAATGCTAGCATGCAACGTGGAGATTATAAAAGAGTCCATAAAGTAATTTAATTAACAAAAGATGTTAACCCACCAAGTAATTAAGAGTAAACAATAGGAAATAAAACCTGACTTAACCTAAATCACATGCCCGCATGCTAAGAAATCACATAAATCAATTAAAATTAGGCCCGATGGAAGGATAGAACTTCCAATTTAGCATAGGCACGTTCCACACTCAAGGGACTGACTTGTTCGTTTTATGACGGGGTTAGGAAGGGGGAAATCTGAAATTTGGAATATTATGGTTCATGGGAATTTGGGATTTTAGAATTAGGATTTTTAGAAATTGAGGAAAATAGGAAATTGGAGATCTAGGATTTAGGATAGGGTTATGGATGGGGAATCAAGAGATTTTGATAGGGAAGCGAGGGGAAATCAAAGGATTGAGCGGTTGTCCATACGATCAGCCTAGGAGCTCGCACATGTGAGTCGTTGGCTAGGGTTTTTGGGTCCTCAATGGTTTATTTTGGTTGGGGTTGAGGTTGGATGATGAAAAGTTGAAGAAAGAATTTGGATGGTTTTGGATAAGAAGGGAAAAAGAGAAATTAAGTTTATTTTTAGAAAATACCTCTTTTGGATAGAATTGAAGAGAGAAAGAAGAAGACAGATGGAAGCCCCGCACCTCCATTGAATGGGGAATGGAATCACACCACACCCAAGCTCCAAATCACATGGAGTATTCTTCAAATCACATGAAGAAGAGAAAACACAAAGCTTTTTTTTTTTTTCTTCAAAATAATAGCATTAGGGCTTCACACTCCCATCTTTCTCTTTTATAGTCTCAGAAAAGACCTTTTACAAAAAGATGCTCTCAGATAAGATTCTCAACACAAAGACGCTTAACAAATTAAAAGTTGTTTCTAACTCCCTAATCTCAACACAAATATAAGGTATACCAAAAATAACAAGCATGTAAACAATCTAAACAACTAAACTATTTCGTGGCCCATGGGAGTCTACGATCAAGATGTCCGATGATGATGCTCCAATGGTCCGATCATTGTGTCCACCCAATCCAATGGTCTGATGTGTCCATCAAGCTCCTATATGCAGCCCACGTGCATCTTCCTAGTGTTGGGTTTTCAAAGATACATGAACATGCACATGGGGTCTTCAACGTGGCTACGAATGTGAATTGGGCCAAGTGAGCCCATGTAATGGTTGTCTAGCCATAAGGAGACTAGCTCAACCCTCGTCCTCTGGTATGGTGCTCGGATGTCCTCATCAGAGTTGTTAGGCCTACTCAAGAGTATAGGTACCAATGTAGACAACATTATAGCTATAGATCCAGAATGTGGATGTGAGTATCGAGGTATCCGGCCACAATAAGTGCAAATGCGAGTGTAGGTAATAGTTACGATGCAAAATCAATATCCAATGATGGGCATATTGGTACATTTCGATGAGAATGAGTACCAAAGATGTTTGAGAGTACATGGCTTATTATCGTTAACTCATGAGCAAACACACAGTATTGCTTATATATGGAGCAATAAGACTATAGCCACCCCAGTGGAGATAGGGATGACAATTTGAGTTGCCTCGTTACTCCATGTGGGTCTAAGGCCAAGGTAGAGTTTTGGTTCATTTTAGTGTCCAGTTTTATTGTTTGTGTTTTATTACTTGTATTGCATGACATTTTAATGATATTGAACCCATTTTGGATATAATTGCATCATTTATGGTCAACAACACATGGTTTTGTCCCTAAGCGATGGAAACTACTATAGATATTTATTTTTAATCTCAAGTCATGGGTGTGTATCTTTAACTTTTTGATGCAAGACACTTAATCACTTGCTTTAAAAGCTCGAACTTTTAGTGTAACAGCCCGAGATTTCACGGCCAGAGTTTATACTTCTGCCGAGAAAAGCGGGTGTTAATAATGTACAAACTAGATGCTCTGAAATCGCACCCTATTTTTTTCGTTTGGTTTACATCCAGATACATTCATGAAGGTAACATTCACAAGAATAAAATCAACTGTATTGATTATATTTCATCAGAGTAAAAGAATAATCAACGGCCTTCCCAATGGAAGCTTATTACATTTATCGAGTTCACAGCGGAAGTATAAAACTAAATCATAAATCTATCTTCTCATTCTTTCATATAATCTTCTATAGGGAAGTAGTTCTCTAAGTCTTTAATCTGTACGTCACCTAAATCAACTGTATGGTTGGGAGAGGGTCAACGCCCTACTCATAGTGAAGGTTATCCTTTAAGATTAACAGTAATTCAAGAGATTCATAAAGCACTGTAAAGGTTCTGATACGTCAAGTACTCCATACTACAAGAGATATCAATGCGCAATCAATCTATATGAGATGCATGCCTAGCAAAGTATATGCGGTGTATCACACTTAGCGATGGTTACAATGTGGAATATGATTAAAGTTATCTGACTCGCCCCGCATCCCATACTACAAAGATTCGCTGGCATGTCCCACGCTTAACATGGTTTTACACAGTTATCCTAAGACGGCCATAACACATGACCAGGTGAATACGCAACCAGAGATTGGAGCGACTATTTGCAACAACCAACCCCCCCAAAGAAAGGAATTGATGTACTGCGTATACAAAATGGTTCACGTACACCAACCAGTGCAACATCACCTGAGAACCTTGGAATTACATGGCGCCTCAGGGCCGCTACCGAAAACGCATTATGTCCACAATATTTAATCGATTACTAAAAGACGGATTCCCAACATAGTACTTGCACCAAGAGAGAATTCTTTTATCAATGGAAGGTTAAGAATATCAAGACACCTGCCGAGCCCTTATGGAAAAAGGGGCGAGTGACAATAACCAACTCGAATAAGAGGCGAGTGACGAAGGTCAACTCGATCACGAGGAGAGAGGTTAAAGCCAGCTCAATAAATAGAAGAGCGGCAACGGCCGATTCTTTAATAAGGGTGGCAACGACCAACTCTGTAATTAGAAGAGCGACCACCGTCAATTCTTGGTAACGGAGAGTGGCAGAGCTAGATTAATGGTAAGGCAAGAGTAAGGCTTGTATCCAGTCTCCCGTGAATCCAAGAAAGTCTCTTATAATGGATATCATGTAAAAATCTCAAACGGGCCAATAATTGATGGTGAACATATAATAGAATGGAAGATTCAAAGTGATATGTAAAAGGCCAGATAAAATACATGCAAAGGCAAGATCAAATTCATGAAGGCATAAAAAGGCAGGATAAAATTTTCAACTTAAATTAGCGTAAGCCTAAAGGATAAAACCCTCACCAGTGTTTCTAGCACCGTAGGACCCAAAAATTGACTCGATCCCGACCCTGACTTGGTCCAAAACTCGATGAGTCAACTCAATGCACACTCTCTTTCTTTTCTTTTCTTTTCTTTTCTTTCTCCTTCCCTTTCTCTTTCTTTTCCTTTCATTTCCTTCCTTTCTTTCTTCCTTTCTTCCTCTCTTTCTTTCTTTCTTTTCTTTCTGCTGCTACTGCTGCTCGGCTGGGATCTCACCCTGCTACTGCTACTCGACTGAGATCTCACGTCCCTTTCTCTCCCATTTCTCTCCCTACTTGGCCGGTCTCTCTCTCTCTCTCTCTCTCTCTCTCTCTCTCTCTCTCTCTCTCCCCTTCACTATGTTCTCCCAACAGTGAGATAGGGAGGTTTTTATACCGGCAAGGGTTCTCTAGAACCTTCTTGCGTATGTTGCGTAAGGGACGCCTGTTTGGTTGCGGAAACTGGTGCATATTGGGCTGCATTCACGCAGCCCTGTTTTCTTTACGCAGCACGATCGGAGGTGGTGTGAAGATCCCAGCTTTCGTTTCTATCCATGCTACCGACGTGGAAGGGATCGGGTTTGCATGGCCCACCATCTGAAAGACTCGGATCTCTGAGATGGGTGGTCACAGTGGGCCACGGCGTGCTCCAAACGGACGTGTTGCAGAAGAATCTGGGTCCGACTCTCCATTGGAGTCGATGGGGCCCACTTGTGGTGATCTTTTAATAGATCCGGGTCGCTCCATGGTTTCTCAATATCAATCTAGGCCACGAGTCGAGATTCGAATTGGATCCAAGTTCTGGGTGGGCCACACCAATAATCAACGTAGCATCGCCTTCATCTGACATTGTGACCTCATGCGTGTGCATGGGGGCTCATGGACGGTATGGGTTTGGTAGGTTTTACCTCCCGGACAAGGTATCCCGTATCGGTATCGGTTGGCGTAACGATGCCCTCCGATACCAATACGGATACCAGGGCGTAACGGCGATACGGGGACGTAATGGCCCGTAACAGTGGTTAAAAAAATAAAAAATAAAAAAAAAGCCAAAAAAATATGAATTAAATCCAGAATATTCTAAGCATTCCAAATATGCATTCAATTATAAATTGGAACATGTTTATGGTGGTGTAACGGTCCACTCTTTGGTGAGAAGTTGTATCAAACTGTCTGATGAATTTATGAACCAAACAACCTGGATTTGACTGTAAAACTCATATATTTAATTTTCTAACTATCCACTATCAATGATAGATATATTAGAATGAATGTAATATGAGAATATCTTACATGTGTAGGTGTTTGCAATTATTTTTCTTAATTCATAAAAAAATATAAAATGACAATAACAATCTGTAAAATGAACATTAATATGTTCTACTATGATTAACACATCATATTCTACCATTAAAACATCAAAACATTCAATAAAAAATAATTTTTCGAATTTAAAAAAAAAAAGGCCGAAAATAGTGCGTAAATAGAAAAAAATTTATAAAAAAATATAAAATGATAACAACAATCTGTAAAATGGACATTAATATCTTCTATTATGATTAACACATCATATTCTACCATTAAAACAGCAAAACATTGAATAAAAAGTATAAATACCTATTTTTGAGGAATTTCTAGAAAATGGCCCACAGAGCTTAGAATCAAGAAAATCCTTAATATAAGTTGTTTTTATTTGTAATATCAAGCTAAGAGTGGTCGAAAATAGCAATAGAATGATTTAGGAAGAGTTTAGAAGAAAGAAGTTCCAAAAAAAGTGAAAAAACATACCTTAAAAAGCAAAAAAAGGCCATTTTTTTACTGTAACGGCCGTTACAGCTACAGAATCGGCAGGTGACCGTTACGGCCACGGCCGTTACCGATACGTATCGGCCGATACGCCCGTATCGTAACGGACACGGTACCCTGCTCCCGGATGCAATGGACAGTTCCAATTATGCTATTGGACGACTGTGGCGGTCCACAACTGATCCTAGCGGACGAACGACGAAGAGAGGAGAGAGACTCCCTCTCGTATCCGAATTCGACCAGTTCAAATACGTTTGAACCGCCTCTAGCGTCCGGTGCACTGCCGGAGTGCATGTGTTGCGTGCGTACACAACTCAAGTTGGGGTCCACAGCGATGTTTTTGAGAGATCTACACCGTCCATTTGTTTCTCCACCTAATTTAAGGGGTTGAGTCCAAAATTGAAGCATATCCAAAATCAGGTGGCCCCAAATTTTACTATTAATGTTCGATCTGTCCACTGGGTCCGTTTTACGATGATCTAAGTGCTATAATTTTACACGTACGATTATTTTATGATATAAAGGTATGGTATAGAATTTCGCATTAAACGGATAGTGGGAACCGAACCTTGTGGTCTGGAATCCAGTGGCCCTTACTAATGGCGTTCTCGTAATTATTGTTGATATGGGGGTTTTGTGAAATTTAATAGCTCCATATGGTTATAGGCACGTTTCTAAGTAATTCTTATAAAAGAACTTACATCTAAATCGTCATGGAAAAGGAGTTATTCGTCTATTCATTTAAAAGAAGGTACGTACGTCAAATTACATGATGGATGGTCTTGTCACAAAATCAACGGTCAGATGGCTTGATCTATGAATGGAGATCATTCCCAACGGTTAGATTAGTGACAGGGCAAGGATGTAAGGCTAGAATAGTTGGATTGGTAACATACCCACGTATATGTTACGGTAACGCTCGAGGACTTTCGATGGTCGAGTATCGAAAAGTTCAGGGCGTTACAGTTAGAGTATGGCAAATTAATCCCTTTATCTCATAGCCCATGCCCCACGTCTCATGGGTTAGGACCTCGGCCAAAACCCACTCGTGGGCCCCAAATCACATAGGCCGCCCACCCCGAGTGTGTCCCCGCATCTCACGGGCTACCCCACTTGAGCCCAGTGTGAAATGCACATTAATCACCCCCAGTGAGGAGTCTCGAACACGAGACCTCCCCCATGGGCCCCAAAACACATGGGTCACCCACCTCGAGTGTGTTTCCGCATCCCACTAGCTACCCCACTCGAGCCCGATGTGAAAATGCCCCTGCATTATTCACCCCCGGTGAGGAGTCTCGAACATGAGACCTTCCGCTTTGATACCAATTTGATGCAAGACAATTAACCACTTGCTCTAAAAGCTCGAACTGTTAGAGTATGGCGAATTAATCCCTTTATCTCATAGCCCAGGCCCCACATCTCATGGGTTAGGACCTCGGCCGAAACCCCCTCGTGGGCTCGTGGGCCCCAAATCACATGGGTCGCCCACCCCGAGTGTGTCCCCGCATCCCACGGGCTACCCCACTCGAGCCCGGTGTGAAATGTGCATTAATCACCCTTGGTGAGGAGTCTCGAACACGAGACCTTTCCCGTGGGCCCCAAATCACATGGGTCACCCACGCCGAGTGTGTCCTCGCATCCCATGGGCTACCCCACTCAAGCCTGGTGTAAGCCCCTAAATTACTTTTCCTAAATTTCAATGAAAACTTCACCATTTCCTAATTTTTCCCTCACGCAGCAATACATATCCCGATATACGCAATATTATTGACAAAATTAATACAAGTTTCGATACGCCAAGGTGCGATACAAATAATGATAAAGATACCTAAAACATTGTTAAAGGGTTTGTGTGTGCGCTCCCATCAAATGGTTTATTCCCCAACCAACATTTGTTGAGTTACAACAGAAGATGACAAAGAACTTTTTAAAGAAAACAACGAGGATTAAGATTTTTTACCATGGGAAAGACAAAACGACCCAAAAATGATGGGATGAATGGCTACAACTACAACTGGGCAAGGCCAAAGCTTGTCCTTGCCTCATGAGCTCAAGGAACTAAAACAAAGCCTAGCCTGCCCATTAGTTGATGTCCTATATATTATTCAAAGAGTACAACTCAGTACCAATGAAGGTAAGATAAGTGTTATTTAACGTATCTGTTTCAAAACCTGATTTCACCTAACCAACCACAATACTCTCCCCAGCGAACTTCCCAATTGTCAACCACCTTTAAGTTGACCTCTCTAAGTTTCTTTCACTCTAGGAGCCACCGTCTTACCATACCCTATACATAGCAAGTCAGCAGAGCCCACTTGTGGAAGGGTAACCAAATTCAACAAAAAGGACAGACACCTCTTAGCTGATGAAGTATAAGATTGAATCGAAGCTCTTGTCCATTCAATCTTTTGTGGCAAGTTTGTGATGTTGATAGTAACCCTTCACTCAAAGTCAAGGTGTTCTATATCGATAATGGCAGCTACAACGGTCACCATCATTACCAATACGGAGTATCGGTGTAACAGCTGATACAGGGGGAGTTACAGCCCATATGCCCTCATATCGATTGTTGTTTTTTCTCAAAAAAAATCTTTTTTAAAAAATACCCAAAAAAATCCAAAAAAAAAAATGAAAATATTCCAAATATGCATTCATTTTTTATTTTAAACATTTTTATGGTAGTGTAACGGTCCATTCTTTGGTGAGAATGTTGTATCGAACTATCTGATGAATTTATGAACCTGGCAACCTAGGATTGACTGTAATCCTTTTATATTTAATTTTCTAACCATATAATATCAATTATAAATTTATTAGAATGAATGCAATACCAAAACATCTTACAATTGTCGGTTTTAGTATTATTTATAGTATTGGTGTATTACATACCTCACGACTCACGTACATTTCATTTTAACATGAATAAAGTAGGTATTCATACTAAAGAGCTTGGGCGGTGAACCTTTCAAAATCTACAAAAATAACATAAGAAAGACTTGATTTTTTTAGGGTCGTAAGAAGGCATTAAACATGCACACACTAAACGGATTGGATGTCTTCCACCCATCACAATGGGCCCCAAATGCAATATAGAAGTTTTTAATGGTGGACGTCTCATCCTTCCCTCATGCGGTCCATTTGATAATGGACAAGCTGTTTTTTAGGGCCACAAGAGAGCATCAAGGGAAGTACATGATGGATAGATTAGATGTACCATACACCTTATGGCAGGCCTCAGATATCATGAGTGAATATTAACCATTGTGTTCTAATATGTATAATGCCTTTTTAGCTATAAAGACTTTACCTGTAATATAAAACATGGTTGTTTACCAGGTTTCAGATTGCAGCTAAAAGTTGTAATCTATTTACAACCTGTAAAGCCTTTACAGGCATCCAAATAGCCCCTGTAATCCCTTTACAACTTAAGGACTTTACAGGCATCCAAACGACTCCTTAGATTATCAATAATTTCAGAAATTATATTTTAACCCCTGGAATTAAAAATCTTCAAACAATTCCCCCTTGAGATTCCAACTTACAAGCACATCTACACTAATTTCTTGTAATATTCGATAGATGGATTTGAAAATTGAATAAAAATATACAAGCATTAATCCTAGCATTATAGTGAAGGAAAACACAAGAATTCATGACTAATCCACATTATAAATGAAATAGAAGGAAAACGACGCAATGTATATATACAATTTGATTGCGTTGTATGAATAAATAAAAAATAAAATAAAAACTAATACACGGAGAAAGTAGAGAATTCCCTCACCTGAAGATGGCTAAAAGAAAAAGAAAAAGAAAAAAAAAAGGTTTTCCTTCTGTTCTTCTTTTCATCTCTTTCTTCTTCTTGTTCTTCTCTCTCTCTTTACCACGTCTAGTAGGAGTGTTGGACGTTGGTCCCGCATTTAGGACAACACCACCTGTTGCGTGCTTGCACCCTTTTTTTATTACTATTTTAATACTTGTTTTGGCTCATGTGTAAATGATGACCATACATGTGGCAATCGTACTAATGGTCCTACTTATGGGCTCTTCGAATTTTCAAACGAGGGTTCTAAGAGGGTGATTTTAAACGGATGGTCCCTGTGGTTTTGGCTCATGGGTGGGCGGTTAGAGGACTGATCTACACTATATATGGGTGGCTACAGGTTGTAGCAAATGGATGGCTTTGATTGAAGAAAGGTCAGCCCAAAATGTAAGATTGAAGGGATGGTTAAAGGGTTCACAACCTACTTATGTTCTCTCTTCCCCAAATTTAGGAACATGAGATGTTTCCTCTTTTACTTCTTCACTAGAAAAACGCCTACACCCTAACATGGATCTTACGTGATGTATGAGCCGTTTCTCTCGAAACTAAACCGGTAAACTCTAAGATAAAGACTCATACTACCCAATGGACTATTAAAATCATGTTTAGATGAGCCATTTGGTAATTATGGTGGGTATGATGAATATGCTCAATGAATGGTTGGATGAGCTTGAAAATCAAAAGTGAGTGGTCAACATGATGGTTTGTTGGGTAGATATGAAAGTATGCAATCGGTTTTGAGGATGGTTTATCACATTGGAAGATCTTGCATGACGAACGTAGGGTGAGCGTTCGGATGAATGCACGTGTCGGTTTAGGATAAAAATGGAGGGATTGGTCCACCATCTTGAATGGATTGATTCGAATAGTTTAAATCTATTATCACATGGTTCACTGGGCTGATCTATCTTATGGGTTCAATAATCATTAGATCCATGGTAGTGATCATGGGTCAAACAAAGGCAGATAGATCTCGAAATTTATGGGTTGGCTATGGATCATTATAGCTTAGATTGTACGGTTTAGAAGAGACTGATTTGATGTCCAAGTAGGAAATCTAACTAAGCCAGATTTTGGTGTTAATGAGGGTCATGATCAAGTGTATTTGATACAAGGGCTGTGGGTCATGATCGGGTAGGTTTAGGGAAAGTTCAATGGTTAGATTTAGGCTAGATTAAGGATGAACAGGTGGTCTTGTGCACATGAGTGGTGAGAGTGAGCGTGTACATTCTCATACATATACACGAAATCATACTAATTATATATAAATCAACGATTAATACTAAACAGATCAATCACACATATCAATGGTCAGACCTTGCATAAATTAATGGATGCATTGTCAGTCATGTGTAAATGATGAATGGGTAGATCTACGCGTGTATGATTGAACAAAAGTAAGTGTGCATGTATGTTTGCATACAAAGGCTTACAGAATCCCCAGCCATTACATCTAACCCTCTCTAATACCTTGTTCAACAAACTAAACAAGTAAAAATACAAAGATTTATATTAAAAGAAGGGTTGGAGCCTTCTTACTAGATTAGAGCTCCTAGGTGGATAATGTTCTGCGTTGCTTACGCTCTCCACTCATGAGTCTAGATGACTTGAGCTCCTTTATATAGATAAGAATTACAACCCACTCCCCACATGTATCTGATGTGAGACTAAACTTACAAGACTAAATATAAAACAAGACATGGAGCTTGTACTCTCAACATGTAATAATAGGGATATGAATGGCAAATGACCCATAACCCATCTCATGAGATTCAGAAAGGAAAATGTAAGGGCATTGATGATCTAGGTAATATTGGTCTCGAGCTTTCCATAAGGCAGGAGGAATTGGCATGTCAATTGTTGATCACTTAAGTAAGGATTTCTACTAATTCTATGGAGTTGATATGTGCAACAATCACCTGGTGATGATTGACTCACATCATATATAGGGCTTGATTCTAGTTGACTAATAGAGTTTTTAGCCCTCTATCCAAGGTATATGTTACTTTCGGTATTGAAAAGTCTTCTTATGTGTGGTGTCTTTTTTCTTTTTTCTTTTTTTCTTTTTTTTTGGGGGAGGACATACGCCTCCCTAACAGACATTGTGACGCAGTACAAGGTCAAATCAATGCCCCCCTAAAAATGGAAACTACAATGTATAGGGCATAACACCCGTTACGGTCCCTGTAACAGTTGCTACGCATGGTAACATTAAAGAAATTGAGGGGAAAAGAGAAAGGAAAAAAAAAACAAAAAACAAATGAAAAGAAAAATACCTGTATCTTCTTCTTCTTCCTCCCCTTTAGAAAAATGAATGGATGGCATGGCTGTTTCACAACCACGCATTTAAATTTTTTTAAATACTCAGCGGTGTATGTTGCTGGTGCACTTGCATTTTTTCATGTCGTCCATCAGTTTTTCCAGTTCATTTTAGGGCATGGTCCTTAAAATGAAGTAAATCCAAATCTCAAGTGGACCACACAGTAGCGATTGAATGCCCGTTGTTAAAAATTTCCTAGTGCCCATTATAATGTTTATTTGCCATCGAACCTTCCGATAAGGTCACATAGACCTGGATGAAGGGAGAACACAAATAGCTGCTTGATTTAAAACTTTTTTTGTTCCTAAGAAGTTTTTGATGGAGGGAATTCAATCCCTATTGTGTGGTCCACCTGAGATTTGGATCTGCCTCATGTTTGGGACCATGCCCTAAGGTGAGTTGGGAAAAAGGATGAACAGCATGGTTATACAAGAAATACATCAAGGTGGGCCCCACATTCAAGGCATTACTCACTAGTGGTCCACCTGAGATTTGGATCCACCTCATTTTTGGGACCATGCCCTAAAATGAGTTGGGAAAAAGGATGGACGGCATGGATATACAACAAATACATTGAGGTGGGCCACACACTCAAGGCATCACTCATTAGTGGTCCACTTGAGATTTGGATTTGCTTCATTTTCGGGACCACGCCTTAAAATGAGTTGGCAAAATAGATTGACCACATGGATATGCAATTACATCGAGGTGGGCCCCATGTTCAAGACCTCACCAACTAGTGGTCCACCTGAGATTTGGATTTGCCTCATTTTGGACCATGCCCTTAAATGAGTTCGCGAAATGGATGGCATGGATATACAATACATACATCAAGGTGCGCCCCATGTACAGGGCCTTAAAAAAATTGTACATGAAGCATGTATCAACTCAAAATTAACCAATTAACTTATGGGACTAATGTTGCTAAGTCACAATCTCAAAGTCAAATTGTTTGAATGATTCTAACCATTAATTTGTAGACACTTATTTTTTTAAATAGGACCATTTGATATTTTTCATTTTTCACTGTCCAATAAATGTCCACTGATCCATTAATGGGATAGGTGCCAATAGATTGCATGAATTGTATTTTAATTAAATTGATCAGTGGTTGAAGCTAAATTCTAAGTTTCATGAAGTGATTCACCCGAAATTACACCCAACAACGCTGTATACCCAAAATTTCTACACCATTGCGCAAATATCAAATTTTGAGGGACTTTTATGTAAATTCACTATAATTTCAACGAGCTTTATTTTTAAAATTATTATTGAAGTTTATGAATTTTGTGATTATCGCATCCATGTAAAGTATGTAGCATGTGTACACATTGTTTTGATAGAGCATGTTCATTATAAAATATTATGGGTGCTCTGCCCTAGATTATTCCTAAAAGATTATGGGTGTTCCGCCCTAGGTTATCCCTAAAAGATTATGGGTGCTCTACCCTGGCTTATTCCCAAAATATCAAAATTCATTAGAAGTGGTTATAAAAAATGTATTATGGAAAGTATACTTTGAAAAGTTTATATCAAGAAAGATTCCATATTGTTGGACATATGTATCAAGAGGAATTCATGCACTAAGTATCCCAAAACACTTGCAAATAGTGGGGCAAATTGATCTTTTATGAGTCGAAAATCCTTTAAAGCAAAATACGTGGGGCTCTGCGACCCTTAGGTTGAAAGACCTTAAACCTTAATTAATACCTCTTGGTTCACCTTAGTCTGCGTGGAGTGAAGCATGTTAGGATTATGACACTCCCACTGGAATATGGGTGTTTTAGCTCAACCACACTAAATTGGTCCCTCACCTTAGTCCGGGTGGAGTTACACATGTCAAGATTGTGAACTAATACTAGAGGACGAGTGTTGTATTGGGAGGGTTTTGGCCTACCATAAAAGGCCTAGGTGTTCTGATGGCTGGTGTATTGGGAATGAAAGCATTCAGTACACATGCATTCATGTTGCATCCATATTTAAAAGCATCTCTTATTGAAATTAAAACTTGATCCTTATCTTGCGATTGTTCTCAATTGCAAATGTTACGTATCATTAAATTTTTGGTAATTTAGCTATTTTTGGAAAAATTGTTATATTTGGAAAACTACAATATTTGGACAAATTGCTAAATTTGAAAATTTGTTATTCTAAATACAGTGTCATCTTTGGAAAGTGAGTTATTGTGAAAAGAAAGTTATTTTTTAAAAGTGAGCTCATGAAGGAAAGTATTGTTTATATAAAGTTTTACTTTAGAAAGTTCTACTTTTAGATAAAAAATTTTAAAAAAAAGTAACCATTGTTTTGGACCTAGCAAGTTTCTCTCATTGGGCTTCACAGCACTCTTGTTGGAATTTTAAAATTTTAGGATTAGGATTAAGTCAGAGCATGAGTGGAGGCGTAGTTGTCTTTACCATGGTGTGTCGTAAAGGCCGTTACATAAAGGTAACAGTGGCAACCATTACACGTTACGGGGTCGTAACGGCCATAACAGCGTTATGGAAAAAAATGACTCGTAATTGCCGTTAACGGCATGTTACGTCCCGTATAAAGGCCATAACAGCCCCGTAATTGTCTGTTATGGGGAATATATAGGTTTTCCATACTTTTTAATCAACATTACGGGACAGATACAGGTTTTTCAGGATTTTCTTTCAATAAAAAAAGAGACTGTAACGGCCGTTATAGGGGCGGTAACAACCATTACGACCCATATCATAAAGGTAATGGTGGTGGCCGTTACAGAACACCTTGGTCTTTACTGGTGTTAAAGTTAGTTCCTTTTAGAGTTTAGATGTTGTAAAGAGCCTGGAATAAGAAGTTTTTGTACGACTTTGTTTAATGGTGGTGATGATTTTAGTTGATGTATATTTCATAAGATTCTGTTCATGGCTTTTGGGGAAAAAAATATCTTCATATAATCGATTGTGTTGTGGAATTTGGTTTGTGAATGCTTATATTTTGAATCATGTCTTGGGATATGGGATCAGGGTTTGGCCAACCCGGATGCCAAATTTCGAGACATGACATCAGATCCATTAATTTTATTTTTTCAATGTCTTCTTCTTCTCCCTCCTCATCCAACCTATCAATTTGCATGGCCACAAGAAATATCATCATGATTGGCCACTCCTCAGCATCTACATTTTTGCTTTTGCACCTTCCATTCTCATTATAAAAGTTTAGACAGAAAAAGAAGAAGAAAAGAAAGAGAGAAAAAGAAGAGAAGATTTGGGAGAAGAGAGGGACCCAAAATTAGGGTTGATGCCCCCACTCTCCCTATTTATATAATGAAAAGTGCCCTTAATAATAAAAGCAAGAATCCCCATCACGTCCTAAACTATTATAAGCAAAGAGCAAAAAATCTAAGTGAGCCTAAGTGGGCCATATAGTGGTATGGCCCACATCCACATCCTACCCCTCAAGTTGGAGCATAGATGTTGTTGATGCCAAGCTTGGAGTATATGCTTGTAACCTGATTGTGATGAAAAGCCTTCATGAATACATCAACAAGTTGATCCTGAGATCCAACATGTGGTGCAGAGATTTCTCCACTAGAGACCTCACCTATGAAGGAAAAGTCGACTTATATGTAGCTTTTCCATGATAGACCGGATTTGTTAGCAATATGGGATGCCGCTTAATTATCACAAAATAATTGCATAAGTAGATTCATTGTAAACCCCATTTCCTACAACAGTTTCTTTATCGACATTAATCACAAGCAGTATTTTAAATAGCAGCAGTGGCCAGTGTGTTGCATAGCGTTTAGCCCTCCATAGCATGTAACGTAAGTAGCATAACTACATAATACTTCTATTTTATGGTAAATAGTAAGGAAAAAATATAAAAATGCCTAAAAGATTATTCATTTTTTCAAGTATAAGCATGCTCAAACAAGTTACTAATTATCATTTATCAAAAGCCAATCCACATATATACGCCAAATCAAATCATTATCACGCCAACAACTTTCTAAGCAAACCACTTTAATTAATAATATATTATTGAAACCACAATTCACAAGGGTACCAAAAGTGAGGGAAGGGCTTTCTTTATTATTTCCCTCCATTTTGAGATGAAATTGTGAAAATACATATTCATTCTCTCCACTTGTTTCTTCATTATTGACCGTCCAACTTTTCTCAAATGAATGATGTAAATTAATTTTTTATTTTTTCTCCACCTTTTTTTCCACATCATCTGTCAAATCAAGTGTCAATGTGTCATTAACATTAAATGATGAAAAAAAAATATTCGTTCTCACTCTACCTTTTTTCCAATAGGTAGATGTAAACTAATTGTTTAGTCTTTCTCCACCTTTTTCAATGTCATCCATCAAATCAGGTGTCAATATGTCATCAAATAACCCCATCTTTCTCCTCTCCCATCTCTTATCATATAAAGCTAGTTCCCACCATCCAATGTCACATGTGCTAGAGATTCTGGCCACGTGTTAGGGAACCAGGCCATTTATCAGGTAGGGTGCATTGTGAACACGCCATATACCAAAAGTCATGGTAGTGTACACATCCAGCGAGACACATCTACATTGAATCAGGATGAGTTGGCCAATACTGTCTGTATCAGGTCAACTCATCCTGATTTGGACTGACACATCCCAAATCAGAACGAGTGACCGAGTCAAGACCAAGTCGCTTGTTTCCATCGTACAGGCCAGTCAACTCATCTCGGTTCCCACCAAGACCGATACAACTCAGACAGTGCTGAGTTGTATTGGATGATTTTTTAAACCATGGGTGGATGAGACAACACAAAATAATGGCAGTGAACTATCACCATATTCCAGTCCCAAAAATAATACCAGATTCACACAAAAATGAACAACAACCAATTCTTTAGTATACCCAAATCTTAGAAAACTAAACAAAACCGACCGATTCACCAATTCTGAGCATGAATCAACTGATTATAGGTTTGCACTAATTCAGAGAGGAATTGATTCAATGCCCAAATTTGGTGTGGCCTATTGCACATCTGCATTGCATCGGCACATCATAAACCATGTCAAGCATGACTAGGACTGCTGCCAATGCATTACATATAGATGCAGCTAGACCACACATAAGTTGTAGGTGGTTGTCAAGATGGACCCCACATATGATGAATCCTGTACTAAATGAAAGCCAATCGGACTGTGGTCCCACAAAGTCAATTGCAGTATTTATATGGTCTATATACAACCATAGACCTCTTTTAAGGTGTTTGGAGCAGCTGTACAGCACAGTCAGCACCACTAGTCTCTTCAGTTGTGTATAGGATGGTAACCATACAACCATACAGTAAAATGCAGCTATACAATTGCATGCAAGCTACATACAGTTGATATATGCGTGTGTGGCATTCTAGTTGATTTTGGAGTCCCTATTAGCATTAAATTTTCCTAGATGGATTAAGTGATCACACACATACATATGTATGTATATAGGAGTTACACAGATATATATGTATGTATATAGGAGTAACACAGATATGTGTGTGCGTGTGGGTGGGTGGGTGGGTGTGTGTGTGTAGGAGATTTAATCAATTGTGGAGTCTATATACAAAATGTGAGGTTAAAAGAGGGTACAAGAGCCTAATCATCTTACACACGCATGCACATGCACCCACACAACATACATATACATATACACATGCATGTATACGTATATAGGAGTTTTAATCAAGTGCGGAGTCTATATACAAAATGTGAGGTCAAAAGAGAGCTTTGTACCAAATTGTAAAGCCCAAGATACTTACACTACTGTATATAGAAGACATGTGCATGGTATTTTGAGAGTTATAACAGATTTAGACTCTTTTGTTTGGCATCTTTAGTTCTTTCTTTAGAGATAGTTTAGGAAAGGGCTTATGTGAGCAATAGGAATTTTCCTTGGCTTTCTAGCATTAAATATTCAACTTTTGTAAAGGCTATATATAAGAGAGAACCATGCATATGAACAATAGGGATGGATTGTTGATGGAGTTCTTTTGAGATTTTACAGCATGGGCTGCTCGAGCTCTAGTTCTAGCATTGGCTGCTCTATTTCACTTCAGCATGTGTTTCTCTAGTCCATTATTCGTGCCTATCCATATCTTTGGAGGTTTGATCATCTAAAGGTATGTAATTCAAAATTAATTCCTTCAACTTGGTTGCATCACATATATTGGATATTTATCAAACCTTCTACATTAACGTCCATCACAGATTATGTCAGCCTTAAAAGACAAGTAATATTATACTCCAATGAAGACAATAACGACCTCGAAGCAACATAACTTGCAATGCAATGAAATAGAGAACACCAGCTAAGCTCATTATCCATCCAATTTATGTTCAAAAGCAACACATAATAGGATATCACCAAATTATTGCATTTAGATACAGTACTATGAGTGCGTCAGATATGGAACCAAGTAATCATCCAAGCATAACAGGATTTTTTGTAGCTAACTCTAGTTAGTTGGGATAGGGCTCAGATGATGATGATGATGATGATGATGAGATGTGGAAACAAGTTGCGAGCTATTTATGGCATTCTCACAACAGTTAAATAGAAGGGTGAATAAACGTTATTACCTTTATTTTTCTATCTCGAACGTGTTCTAGTGTCTCTGAAGCTTCTTCACTTGTCTGAAACCACGAAAAAAGATCAAATCCAGTAAGCCAATCCTACAATCTAGAGAGAGAGATAAAGAGAGAGAGAGTCTTCAATCACCTGACTGCTACAAAGAAGACCGCCATGAAGCATAGGAGGTAGTTTCCTTAGCTGGTCAACCATCAAAGCAACTAGAGGACTTACTACCAAAGTTACCCCATGTAAAATCAGTGCTGGCAACTGAAAAAAGGAAGCATACTTCTCAATATCAGCAAATGGTCCTTCCAAAAAGAAAAAATCCATTGGATAGAATCACAAGAAAACAGACCGAAATTACCTGGTAACAAAGAGATTTCCCAGCGCCTGTCGGCAGCACCAGCATCGTCGATTGCCCTGCAACCACCTGCTTAATTGCCTCCAGCTGCCCCTCCCGGAAAGAATCATACCCATGAGTCAACTTCAGCAGATTCTTCAAATTGTGATCTGAAGGCTCCTCCCGAGCAGCAATCACAGCCTTTTCAATCAACTCAAAATTGAACTCCGAGCTTCCATTCTGCTGCAAAGGCTTGGAAACCAAACCATCCTCGTCAAAAAGAACCGCTTCAGTCTCACTTCCTGATTTGGATTTCTCTTTGCTTCTCCACTGAGATTTCCTACCACGTGACAATGACGGCAATGGATATTTTCTTCTACCACCCTTTTTTCGAAACTTGTGCCCATAGCCGTTGATGTTCAGCCTGACAAAGTTCCCTTCGCTGACACATTTCGGCCGTTTCACTGGCAGTGGGCATATAGTAGCACAGATCGAATTAGGGTGGTTTTTTACAAGTCTGACACGGTCAACAGCACGATTGGGTTGAGCACCGGTCACAGGAGGTTCTGCATCGGGTTGGGATAGAGATGCAACAGGGTGATTGCAATTCACATCCTTTTCAATCTCGATTGGATCTAAAGGCAGATGCGGGGTCTTAAGGCAGGATGAGAAGGATGTGGATTTGGAAACATGGCCCGGGCGAGAGGATTGAGTACCGGTTGCAGGAGGGACTGCATCAGGTAGGGAAGGAGATGCAGTGGGGTGATCGCAATCCGCATCCTTTTCGATCTCAATTGGCTCAAAAGACGGACATCGGGTCTTAAAGCGGGATGAGAAGGATGCAGATTTAGAGAAATAGCCGGCAGGGAGCTGATCGACCGAATTGAGGGCGGAAACAGCAGAGTTCCGATCAGAGGGGCGGTGAATCCTGAGGGAAAAGCCGGAGATA
Organism: Magnolia sinica; assembly: GCF_029962835.1. Lineage (NCBI taxonomy): Eukaryota > Viridiplantae > Streptophyta > Magnoliopsida > Magnoliales > Magnoliaceae > Magnolia > Magnolia sinica. Next base: position 61,371,184 of record NC_080575.1, on the reverse strand, counting down.
TCAGAGAGATCAGCGGTAAAGGCAGGAGAAGGATCGGAGGATTCGGGTCCTACGGAGGATTGGGATTGGGATTGGGTTTTGAGGTGGGGTTTTTTCCTCTTCGAGGGAAGGGATTTGGGATTTGAAGAGAGGGAGGAAACCCTGACCTTAGATTTCTTATGAGAAGAAGAGAGGAGAATCGTCTGAGGAGGCGTAGATTTTCTTGGAGGAGTTGCGGAGATGTGAGAAGAACCGGAGTCGGTATCGGATTCCATGGAAGAGAAGGGGAAAAAACGAGGGAAACTGAGGAGAGGAGAGGAGATTTTCTTTCTTTCTTTTGAGTGCTGGGATTTTCCCGCCAAATGTCGATGGCAAGGTCGTAAATATCTCATTATCGGCCAGACCGGAATGAAGGGGTAACCGGTTTATTTTCGGAGGGTTTCGGAGAACCGTACCGGCGAGTAATCGGACCACTGGGCCGGTATTTTGTAATAGGACGCCCGTCCGGATTTCGGGCCTTTAGTTGGAAGCGGATCGCGTAGTGAGTAACTCACTGGGCTTAGCGTACTGAGTAAACTCTGTGAGGTCCATCCTGATTCGTTTATTTTATCCGTTCCGTCTATACATTTTATAAGATAATTTTAAGGCTTGAGCTAAAAAATGAAGCATATACAATATTCAACTGGACCACACCATAGGAAACAGTTGAAATGAACATCTACTGTTGAAAAATTCTTGGGGGCCACAGAAGTTTTGGATCAAGCTTATATTTGTGTTTTCCCTTCATCCATGTCTTTATAGAAAAGGTTGGATGACAAATAAAAATCACCGTGGGAACTAGCAAGGTTTCAACGGTGGAAATCATTATCCCCACTGTTTCCTGTGGTATGATCCACTTGATCTTTGGATATGCTTCAATTTTAGGCTCAACCCCTTAAATTAGATGGAAAAATGGATGGACAGCATGGATATACCACATACATTCAAGGTGGGCCCAACTAAGTTTACTCAGTACGATAAGAGCATACCGAGAAAAACAGTACGCTATCCGATTTCGTCTTAGTGTACGCTGATTTATTAATCACGTGTTGTTGTTAGTCGCTTGGTTTGTTTTATGTGGTGCGGGCATGCCATAATCGATGCAACATCCCGATTCAAAGCAATCAAACCAAAATAAATGGATGCAGCAGCTTGATTTAAACTGATCAAGTTAAAATTGGTAGATACATCCGTATTGAATGTATACGACCAAATTCAAAAAACTAGTCAGTTACTTGCCACCTTCAGAATTTGATATGATTAGGCATTAATTAGAGGATTGGGTTTTTTCGAAGATAGATTACTTTATGCCCCACTTCGATGAAGTCACCTTCACACACATGATGTGCTCAAAGAATCAATTGACTAATGCTCTTACCACCCTTGCATCTATGCTGGAGATCCCTAGAGTAGCATAGTGGGAACTCATAGTTAAGCTTCAAAAAGACCTGGAATTTTGCTTGTGCATCGAGGAAGTAGAAGTGATGTTCGATGACCATCCTTGGTACGCTGACATCAAGTAATATCTAGAGAGTCAGACGTACCCAAAAGTCGCAACACCAATAGACCGTCGCGCCATTCAATGTTTAACAGCCCAAATTCACTATTAGCGGTGAAATCTTTTGCAAGTGGTCTTCAGTCAAATCCTCTTATGGTGCATGGATAAATTATAAGCTTCCAAAATCATGTTAGAAGTCCACGATGAAGTGTGCAGCTTGCACATGAATGGTCACATGATGACTAAAAAGATCTTAAGGATGAGTTACATTTAATTGATGATGGAGACAGATTATTCAACTATTTTAATAAGGGGAGACATTTATCTGTAGCTCGAGACACGAAGCGATTGAGAGCGGCGATCCTCCCTGTAAGTCGTTAAACGTCTTTGGTTGTCTTTGGTGAATCCATATCAAGGAGAGCTTTGATTTTCTTGGGGTTTTCTTCGATTCCTCGTTAGCTGACAAAGAAATCGAGAAATTCTTCTGAGCTAACTCCGAAGGCACATTTGTTCTGATTTAACTTCATCCGGTATTTATGAAGGATGAGGAACATTTTCTCGAAATTAGTAATATGATCCGTAGCTTTGATGCTTTTGACAAGCATATCGTCAACGTAGACCTCCATCGTTTGCCCTATTTGATAGGCGAACATTTTGTTGACCCGTCACTGGTAAGTGGCACCTGCATTTTTTAGTCCAAAAGGCATGAGTAGATAATAATAGAGACCTTTGTCGGTGACAATGGCAATTTTTGTTTTATCATGTGGATGCATTACAATTTGATTATAGCCAAAATAAGCATCCATAAAATTGAGTAGCTCATGCCCAGCAATGCTGTTAACAAGTTGATCAATTCAGGGAAGAGTAAAATTGTATCTGGGACAGGCCTTGTTCAGGTCCATGTAGTCAACACAGACCCACCATTGTTGCTAATACATCAAAAAGTGTTTCAAATGTCAGGATCATAGGCCAATCGGATTTGTCACGCCCCAAACTCGGAAACTAGGCTCATAAAATTCTCAATTGCCGAATCCAGCGCCAACAACCTCCGTAGAACCCTATTCTCGGCTCCCAGTGCCCATATACCGGATTCCAATCCAGAGATTCTACAAGGAGGATTTTGAAAATAAAATTTCATGAGGAGGAGCATAACCACAAGCATAACCCACATCAATAACAAGAAACATCACCACATATCCACTATAATAAAAAACTTCGAGTACAAGAGATGAAGGGAAATACACTATAGAAATATTAAAAGCTCCAGAAGCTCAGTCGCATGCTCCTGCCTCAACTCGACTACGTCATAATGTCACCTGCACACATCTATCGTGCATAAGCTTATAGAAAGCTTAGAGGGTGGTATTAGTTTGTGCGCAATATAAGTGTGCTCAGAATACAAATATCAGAGTAATGCGGAAACATGCTGGCAAGTCCATAAATACCAATAGCCTTATTCAGGTTATACAATGTAAAAACATAATAAGCTGATGACATGTCTAGGCCATGTAATGCAGAATTATAGTAACTCAAATGTCATATACCGAGGATGCAATGCAATATGTAATGCAAATGAATGACAAAGCCGGAGTGTGCAGTCGGGATGATAGTACGTGGTATCGTAAGCTATGGGGTTCATCATAAGGGACTTCTATCTAAACCAGTGTCATACCTAAATTTGAATAGCTAGACTCAATATAATAAACTCCTGATCTCAGGTTGGTCGTGTGCCCCAACCGAAATCCTGGCCATTGTGAAGGTACACATAATGATTTGGTTGCGCACCATCAACCCGAGTGGATAGTGGATGAATAAATGAATGAGTCAAATGCTAAGTATGCAACCCATGCACGGTAGCCTGCCAACCACTGGTAGCTCACCCAAGCCCTTAGGCCTTGCCCACATCAGCGTTCGCCCACGTGTGCCTACCCACGTGTGCAACAGTGATGAGGTGTCATCATATCAATACCGTACATCTCTGGGATCATCACCGCGGTCTAGTACAATGCTGTCAACCATACCAAGGTTATGCGTTGCAAGGCCTACGTGGCCAATTTCATATGTAAGATGCAATCATGTATCATGCAAGTCCTCATCTGAATCCACATATTAGTACAGTTCCTCTCTAGACAATCACCAGGGTCTAGTATGCTCCAAATGATACTGCCCCTCCCCTAGGCGCGCAGTCCAAGTGAGCGTAAGAGACCTAATTATCTGCCTGGGCAATAGCCTGTCAATACCTATCTGGCATGTCGATAGTGGACCCATTTACGAGTTAATCAGACTTAGCCTAACATTGTCCCCTACCCTCGGGCGGGTAAGGCCACACCCCCTTCCGACCGACCACGACACAGTGGGAGACACGACCTAATTGTATTCGGTACTCGTGCACTCATATATTGAAAAGGCCAAGCTATATGTCCTAGGAGGGGGGGGGGGGGTGAATAGGACTATGCCAAATTTAGACGATAACAGCGGAAAAATGATAACCAAATAAAATAAATCAATTTACAATACTTAAAATGAAAAGCAGCCTCAATAATCAAGTATTGAGAGATTGAAACAAATGCAGTTCTAAGGACAATCTTATATCATAAAAACCAAGGGTTTATGGCAAGACAACCTTATTTCTAGAACGTTCTTTGTATCAAAAACTCAAACTAAAGAGGAATAAATAAATAACAAAGAATTGAAAATTTGCAAGAATTTAAATCTAAATTATTACAACATTTCCCACTATGCTTGAAATGTAAATATTACAATATTCACATCCACACATATATTCTACAACTTGAATGATAAAAGATAGGAAATTAAGCAAACATTCAAACTATAATACACAAGGAGTTATAGTGGTTCGCCTGTGTGTTCACCAACTGTTAAACAACAGCCACACAGAATGCTCTCCACTCCAATATCCTCACACAGGGGATATTAGCGTTCACTATCAAAATAAGTTTCACAGGTTCACCTAAAACCTTCACAGTTGTGTCTTTTTAACTTGAGCTTATACAATTTAAAAACCCACACTTTCTGAGTTTTCTGGCTCTCCTTAGATAACCAAACACAATGAGATTTTTTTGGCTTAATCTCCAAAGAAACAAAAAACAGAATGTAAATTACAATAATGTAAAATACCTGAATTTCTCCTTTGTAGCAGCCCGAAAGAACCAAGTTGGAGTAGAGGTTCGAATGTCAAAGTTCAATGTCCAATACTCACTTTATAATGGTTCTAGGTTCTAATAGATTTTAAATTAAACCAAAATGGGCTAGCTTTAATTGATTTTGATTCCAGAAAAAGGAAAATAACACTTCCTCTTTTCAGATTAGATCGGAATACAAGAAACAAAATCAATTTAAAAAGCTAAAGAAAGAGAATATTAAATATGTACACTTAGCTTAAAATGGAGCACAAACTTTTCTCTTAGAAGGCCGGATTACAATTACTTCAGATCTCCTCAATATTCAGAGATTCGTGCTCTATTTATAGGTGAGCAAATCGCATCTTCGACTGGTCAAGAGATTGCTACGACTGGTCTTAGAACCAACGGATATTTAAAATTTTGAGCGCGATAAGATAAGGCAGTTTCACGACTGGTCGTAAGTAGTCTACGACTGGTCGAAGGACACCTTCGACTAGTCTTAGGTTGATCACGACTAGTCAAAGCCAAGAAAAATACATCGCTATAGTTTGAGTCGTAGGTTCACGACTAGTCGAAGGAACAGTCGACACTGTTCATACGACTGGTCGAACAGACCCTAGGACTGGTTGAAGCTTAACAAAAAATTTCAAATTTTTGCAACAAACTTACGACTGGTATAGGAAAATCTTAGACAGGTCGAAGCAGTGCTAGGACTAGTTGAGAAAGATCCAGGACTAGTCTTAGAGCAGACCAGATTCCCAAATATAAAACATTTTCATTATGTATCCGAAATGACATACTCTAAAGGTCAACCTAAGGTTAAACATACCTTAATAGTGAAGTAAGGACATTGAACCCTTCAGATATGTAACCTTTAAAGAAAGTGAAGCTTGAAATCTTGATGTGGCTTTTCCTTAAAAACTTCAATTACGCAATCTTGAATCTTGACTTGTAACTTGTAAATTTAGTTGAACATTCTCGAGTCTTGACTTGTAAACATGTCTTGTCTTTCGAAGTCGATCTTGCGAGACAATGTCGTGGCTTGACATATCTTAGGTTGAGCATTGTGCTTCACTAATGTAATCAACATCCATACACTGAGACTCGCTTCATCCATACATGCTTCATCCATACTATGTCTCAAACATTTGCATTTATATAATTTCACAACGTACAAGCACTGTTTTTGGCACCACAAATTTGACAACATAAAGGGGCTTTCAACCATAGCACTTCCATACATCCACTCGGTCTTAACGTTGAAGCATCTTTTTGGTACCATAAGGGTTTATGAACTTTCACCCATGGACATCTATGGCGCCCCATGTAGAACCAAAACATTTTCGGTATCCAATCCTGCCATCCACGATATGCTTGTGGAGGCCTCAGCCCTAATGTCGCTAGGGTGAACAAAAATCATATCACACAAATGCAAGATGCATGAGTCATACAATCTAGTTGTGGATCAATCATGTGCATACCGCGCACTCATGTGGGACAAATCCGTCTCCCAGGGAGTCCCGAAAGCAACTAGCCCAATGGCATATGTTATAGTCATTCACTCCTCATAACAAGCATACAAGTGATGTGTATAACATGTGTCATGATGCATGTTATGCATGATTATCAACCATAACAATGATCGGCCTCACACAATCACAATGGGTCTCACACATCGTAATGGGCCTCATACAATCACAATGGGCCTCATACCATCACAATGGGCCTCATACAATTACAATGAGCCTCATACAATCACAATGGGCCTCATACAATCGTAATGGGCCTCGCACAATAGGCTTTATACAATCACAATGGGCCTCATACCATCACAATGGGCCTCATACAATTACAATGGGCCTCATATCATCACAATGGGCCTCATACAATCACAATGGGCCTCATATAATCATAATGTGTCTCATGCCATCACAATGGGTCTCATCATGGCCACAAGATGGGTTCCAAGATTTGAGTAGTACTACAGGGTATGGTGGAAAGCATTATTCTCAATGAAGGGAAAATGGAAATGAGCTTCTAAGGAGTTGGCAACGTGGACATTTAACCATCATTGCTCTTAAAGTACGGCCCACCTTAGACTTTAACTTATAATGGGGAATGGGCTAGCTATGGGCCCTAAGGAGTTTGCAATGTGGACTTTTAACCACCATTGTCTCCTAGAATACGGCCCGCTATAGAGACTATCTCACAATGGGACCCATGGCCCTTAAGCTAGCTAGAAAAATGGATGGGCATCATAAACATTATCATATACATCATGGTGGAATCAACATGACAGTTGGGCCTCACACCAGGGTCTCATATATATCATAATGGACCTCACCACATAGGCCTCAAATACATCGCAATGGGCCTCACCACATAGGCCTCACATATATATTACAATGGCCTCATCATATGAACCCCACATACATCACATTGGGCCACATCCCATGGTACTCACATACACCTCATTAGGCCACATCCCATGGGCTTCATATACATCACATTGGGCCTCATACAAGGGTCTCATGTACATCACCATGGGCCTCATGTAAGGGTCTCATAAAACAACCCATGGCCCATACAATAGCTAGAAAATAAATGAGCATCATCCACAATATTCCACACATCATGTTGGGCCTCAAGCAATGGTCCAAAGCCTAAATAAATCAAAATGGGCTACACTAGGGGGCAGCTCATGGCCCAAAAACATCATGGCCAAAGAGAATATCCTACTCATGCATTATGTTGGGCCTCATGGGCAACCCATATGCCTCAATTAAATGGCCAAGGTATAACCAACGCCCACCAATGTGGGCTTTACAAATCAGCCCAAAACTAGACAAGTTGGATGGGCGACAAAGATTCAATCACATACATCATATTGGGCTTACAATCAGCCCACAAGGCCGAGCACAATGGAGGGCAGTACTAGCATGTGGAGAGACACTAAGGCTAGACGTCCAGCCCATCTAGGCCTGCCTGGACGTCCAAAAATCTGGACAGTAAGGTCTTCATACAATGAGATGGTTAGTGGGCCGCACAAGGCATAAATGGGGCCCACAATCACACAGAAACACAGCCATAAAGAGTACTCAAAACACCCTCAATCTGGTGGGCCACACTACTTCAAAACAATTAACTAGATGTAGAATTATTTGGGCCTTTGCTGGACATCCAGCCCACCCAACTTCCTGGGCCTACTGGGGTCTAGCAATTACATTATTTAGGCAAAACAATTAATTCATGGTGGCCCGTAAATATCATAGTGGGCCCCGCCAAATGGAAACATGGATAGAACTCATAAAAACAAGGTGGGCCTACTGATGGACTGCAGGTCCAGCAACACCCCAATCAATTTGGGCGCCCATAGGGCCTGGACGACTAGCCCATAACAAGCACATGGTGGGCCCCAACACCGGACATCCCACCAGGGATGGGCCACGTCCAAGTGGGCTACACAAAATGGGGGAAACGGCTAGGCACAATACATCATCAAAGTGGGCTATATGGGACAACCCTTAACCCAGAAAATAAATGGGCAGTAAGGTCAATATACACATCAAGGTGGGCCTCACCGATCAGCCCTATAGTCTAAAGAAAATAAGTGGACAGAGTGCCCACAATACATGCATCAAAGTGGGCCTGTTGCAACATGAAATGGGCCTCACACAACGGCCTAATGAAACAGCCCATAGCCCTCACAATGGCTGGAAAATAAATGGGGTTCCACTCATATTATCTCATACATCAATATTGGGCCTCTTGGGTCAGCCCATAGCCTACACACATCAAGGTGGGTCACATGGGGGAGCCCAAAGCCCAGAAAAAATCTAAGGTAGGCTATGTCTAGTACATCCAACATGGTGGTCCTCTTTGGGTAGCCCATAGGCTCCAAAAATATAACTGGGCCAAGTGTACAATATACCCAATATAGTGGTTTACAACTTAGCCCATGAAGTCCACCATAATGGATGGATAACACCTCACCAATAAGAAATTTTAAGGCTGGATATTCAGCCCATCTGGCCAACTAAACATCTAGAAATTTTGGGCAATCTGACCCTTATACAATTAGGTGAAAGGTGGGCCTACAAGGCATCAAATGGGGCCAAATACTATTCAACAAGGAGGTATATATCATACAAGGAGATGGACCTGCTGCTAGACTTTAGGGCCAGCAGCAGTCCAGTCAATCTGGAGGTCCAAGGGCTGGATGGTTAAGATTAAAATACACATCAAATGGGTCCCACGTCTAGGGGGATGGATGACATAGATACAACACATCAAGGTGGACCTGTTGCACCACAAAATGGGCCTCACTTAAAGGCTTAACATATATCATATTGGGCCTAATGGGATAGTTCATGATCCAACTAAATAAATACATCATGGTGGCCCTGCACATGCCAGATGGGCCCCACCAGATAGACATCCTAAATATACAACACATCCATTAAGTGGGCCGTCTGCCCCAAATGGCGAGGATGAAACACGTACAACTTGGTGGGCCCATGATCAGACAGTCTGGATGACCACATACACATGGTGGAGCTCACGTCCAGCAATGGACAATGTGGATATACATTATGTGGGCCCCACGTGTCTCAACCTGGGACAGCATGGGAAAACACTACATCAAGGTGCCTCACGTCCAGGCCCCTAGATGGACGGCTTAGATATAAAACACATATATCATTGGGGTGGGTCCACCGTCCAGAGTGCTGGATAGTGTGGATATAAGACCCGTACATCATGGTCGGCCCCGCACAGCACACCGTCCAGAGATGGACGGTGTGAATGCAGAATACATACATAAAGGTGGGCGCCACCCGTCTAGCAAACGGACGGTGTGGATAAGTCCCATACATCACGATGTGTCCCATGCAGCACCGTCCATAAATGGATGGTGCAAATACAGAATACATACATCTGGGTAAGCCCCACACCCTGCACGTGTAGCACGTGCAGGGTGGACCTTATGGATGGATGGTAGGATATAACGTGTACCTCATGATCAGGCCTCAGAACTTGCTGACGTCAAATACAGTAGATGGACAGTCCATGCTACTGGGCTGTTGGCCCAGCATCCAGCAGATGGATGGTCCAGATATAAAATGCATGCATTGAGGTGGTCCATATGTGTGGGACCCACCAGCTTGGATCAACTAATATTTATGTTTTCTCTTCATCTGGGCCTCTCCAGATGGACAGGCCAGTGGACCTGCTGTTGGACGGTCCAGCAAGGTGGGCCCAACACGTGGACGACATGGATATAATACATCATCATGGTGAGGTCCACGCAGGTGGGCCACCACTGGATCAAACTGATCTTTGTATTTCCCATCAGACAGCCCTGCATGATCGACTGGTCATGCAGACCTATACCTGGCAGCAGGTGGTCCACTTGCTGGACTACAAGGTGAGCCGATCGGTGGTCATACTGGATGGATAACAAGGGTAAAATACATACATCAGGTGGCCTGAAAATCAGGGGAGAAAGTGAGAGAGAGAAACACCCACCTATGATCTTGGACTTCTTCTTCCACCAATGGGTTCCAATGCTCCAAGGGAATAAGATTCAATGGTTGAGATGAAGTTTGGAGGGTTGGATTGGGGGTACTAGAGAGAGGGAGTTGCTGAATTTTTTTGGAGAAGGGTGGGATGTCCATGGTTCTTGCTAATGGAGAATGAAGAAGGAAAGAGAGAGGGAGAGAGATAAGAGAGAGAGAGAGAGGTGTCACTTCCTAGGCAATGATGATGGTGTAAGATAATAATTAGTTTTGTAAGAGGTGTGACTCATGGGGAAGAGAAAGGTAATCATGGGCTAGGGGCTAGGGTGACTAGAGCTAGGATGATGTCATCCTAGCCTAGGCATCATGATTGCTTGCTAGAAAATCTACTTAGACACCTCGGGTCCCGCAACATGCGATTAATGACCGGGATAATACACGGGTTGGATCTCACAATCTAAGCATCGCATTAACACATGAGACGCGACAATAGAACCACGAGAACGATTCGATCACAATGACATAAGTCTTAGGTCAAGCTGACTCAGGTTCATAAGACGCAACTCAAGGTTGCTTGCAAATGTTATCTACAGGTCGTGAGTCACCGGAATTCAATCAGAAGGACCATGAGATCTTAAGGAATGACGGGGTACTAGGACACAGGCCTAACAGGATTCACACATGCTTCCAAACTGTAACGTCTCAGAAAAATCTATACAAAGAACCGAGTATCACCTCAGGCAGAAATACCTAAGGACTATACCCTGTCGTAATTTAGATAAAAGTTAATTAAGTACTAAACTAAATTAATAGGTGGATTTAGCTCAAACCATCATTTACACAAATGATAAGACCCAAAACCATCAATATCGCTAACTCTACACTACTTAAAAACCTAAGAGAAACCCCATGAGCCTGTCGCTCTCGGGAGTACATTGAAACTCCATATCAAACCTAGACCGCACGTTGAAATTCTGATGGCCGCGAAACTATAGGGTTATATCCGTCCTACTGGGATTGACAACCATCGCGGGAATCGAGTCCAGATTGTGTTCAGAAACACATAACTTGAGCCCTGAGTAAAGTGTGTGAGAAATGCGAATATTTGTAAAAAAAACCTAATAAAACTTAAGTGAATTGGGCATTCACTCACAGGCGAAATTGAAGATTTCAGACCATCATCTTCTGACCAAACTTCACCCATGGGAAAAGGAAATTTCCTTGTGCATATCCATATACTTGTGGCCCCGATCGAGTAAGAACGACCGTTGATCTGACGCAGGTCCTCCACGGTCGATCGCCCTATCCGATCGCACTGAAATCACATCCTGGCCTAGATCCATTATCAGGGGACTTACTCTACGACATAAGTGAATAATAGGCCTCCCCATGTGCTCTGTTTGTCAAAAACAGTCGCCCATTGGATACAACTAAGTATACCAGGGCCCTGAGGCCAATTGCATCACTTCTAGGCCTATATATAGCCCTTATTTCACCTCATTTCTATTCCAAACGAATTTCTCCAAACCCTAGGAGAGAGAAGAGAGAAAAGAAGAGAAAAGAGGAAGGAGAGAAGAGAAATCTTTGAAGATCGTTGCAGTGGTTCTCTCCCACTACTCCACGTGCTAATTCACCTCCCCACTTTGCTACACAATCATTTTCGGCTATGATTTGGGTAAGGAAACCTAACCCTAGTATTGTTGTAAAGATCCAAAATGGTCATTTGTCAACTTAGCTAACAGATTTCATGATTTAGGTACCCGTCGTTCCGTTTTCGGGAACGTAGTTTTCGAACCGAGTCCAAATCGAGTATTCTGACGAAAGGTGCGGACTATAAACGTTTAGGTTATGGTTGTCAATGCTTTCAATGTCAGATAATGATTTATATCTGACTTGATTGCTGCCATGTTAGCTTAGATACGCCGTTTTTGATATATTTTACTTGTATGAGCTATGTTGAACAAAATATGCATTCTGTGTGTTTGTTGAAATGTTTGTATGAACACGTAAACATGATTTATGCTTGCCATGACCACTAGTTTAGGATTCATTGTTGCCATATGCATGTTAATCTCTCTGCATAAGGATTTGCTAAGATATATGTTGTAACTAATCTAGTCTATGTATTGGGTGAAGTATAGTTTAAGTGTTCGATGAATTGACTGAATGAGAAATTGATGATATATTATATTTAATAAGAGTATTAAGATAGGATTTTTTAGTTACCTCATTCATATGTGTGGCTTCTTTCATGTGATCATATTTACCGCTACGTAAATTTGGATAAAAGTGCAAGTGTTTACTATTATGTGTAAAGTGTTTGATGAAATGCTCAAATGAGGAATTTGCTCGGATTGTTTGTTAAATGTTGAGATGTTTATCACATGTGTTTACTTCCTTCATCTGAGTAAGATTGGGGCTACAATGTGGCCCAGGCAATTGGTAATCGTCTCTATTTGGGTGGTCGAACTAGTCTCGCCACACTAGATAAATTCGACGAATCCGAGTCACACGATGATTATCGGCAGTGGTTAGGTCACAAGGGGTGTTTATGCACTCCATGTCGATTAAATCGGTGTGTGCTCGTACTAATCGAACTTGTCTAATAAATCAATTAGCTCATTGTGTGTTTATCATGTATAGACACCACTGCTTGAATTTAAGGTACCCCCTCCAATGTAAAGGCCCGCCTTAACCATGGTACCATGATCCGCTAAGGCTCATGAGCCGGGCACGGTAGTATGAGACACCGTATTCGAGTTGTCGGCCTACGCCGAGGTGATCAGCCACCCTGTAGTGACCAGTGAGCAAACTCAGACTCGTGAGCCGAGCATGGTGGTATGAGACACCGTGTTCGAGCTGTCGGTCTACGCCGAGGTGATTAGCCACCCCATAGTGACCGCGAGTATAAACTTATGAATTTGCCTATCCGCTACTTTCCATTGGGAGTGATGACCCTATAACTTGCCTATCGTATGTGCTTAACTAGGAGTAACGAACCTAGATGGATCCTTCGGTTCGGGTCAATGACATACAGGGAGGTACCCTAGCTTCCCAAATCTACTGTATGAATAAACTTAATTAATTACTGGGCTAACATAACTATGCATTACACTGCATTAGTTAGGACATGCTTTAAAGGCTTGGAAGTCGCACAGGAGGCAGTGTTGTCATATGCGATATTGATGTCGGTGTCGCTTGTTGAGGGAGCTTTTGATGTGAGGGCATGCATCATTACTTGCACTCCATTCCCGCATTAACAAGAGTAGCTAGGAAGTGATTGTTATGTTGTTTTATCATTATTGGTTGATTAACTTGATAACATGTTAACCTTTACCTTATAGTACCACTGAGTTGATCACTTACTCCCACCCTGGGACGGTGTTTTAAAACACTAACTAGACTCTGGTTTAGATGTAGGTGATGACAAAGTCTATGCGACGGAGCAGGACTTCATGGATGAGGATGAAGAGTTCTCTTACGTTCAACTCTCAGGCGGGTTGATGTAGATCTCGTACCGATGCACAAGGACTATTGGGATACTTGTTTTAGTTGGATAACTTACATTTACTCGTTTTGTATATTTTGAAACAATATATGTATATATTCAGCCCGGTCACATACTCATACTTTGGAGTTTGTGAAACGCTTTCATATTTAAATACATATACTTCAGACTTCCACTTGCTTAATTAAATTATCTCTGGAGTATGATATGCTGTTTTAGTATAATCCCACTCATGTTTAACTCATTAATATGGATGAAATCTAAATATCATTATCTATGTTGCATAAGTGATGTGCTGGATCTCGGGAGTAAAACTTTGCTCGACCCTCGAAATTCATGGCGTTATAAGTTGGTATTAGAGCATGATTTGGATTAAACTGGACCAGGGTTGTAGGTAACACGATGCACTTTGACGTAATCTGACTTAGGATGGGGCGATGAAATTTAGAAACGATCGTAGGATCTCAAAGTTTCATCGACGGGCGAGATTGACCACTGTAGTTTAGCCCGTATGCATCCTAGATCATGTGAATTGATCTTAGTCACTTTTAGGCCATCAATCGACGGGTTAGAACCATAAGTCGACAAATATAAAACCTGAAATAGGCAAAAACGTGCGAATACGCACTTATCGGACCAAAAAAGTGAAGGCTACGGGCCTAGGGACCCAGACCACAAATTTCGGTGGGGCTCAGGGGGTCCCATGTATGCATTCAGCACCCCGGGAGGGGGTGGCCACCGCCAGACACCCCAGGGGGGCACAGCGGCACCGCCTGGGTGGTGGCGCACCGCCCCCCTCCACAGCGGGGCGCGATGGCACCGCACCAGTGGCGGCGCACCACCGATTGGCCAGGCATGTGGGGCCTCTCCCATGTGTGGGGTCCCTCTTTTTAGCTCCTTTGCTTCATTTCACCCCCTTTCATCATTTCTAACCCTCCAACTTCCTCAAAACCCTCCAAAACCCCATTTCTCTCTCAAATCCCCACTTCCATTCACTCAAACCTTCCAAATCTTCTACATTTTACACCCCTCCACCACCATTTCCCTCAAACATATCTCTTACAACTCTCCATCTGCCTTATTCTCACCTATTGTGCACAAACCCTCTTTTGTGTCTCATACTTTCCATATCCTCAAATCCACTTCATTCTCCAAGCTTTTCCACCTCAATGGCTCTCTTTAAGCTCATCACCACCATTTTCTCCATCTCAACGCTCCTTTCCCTTATGGGAAAGAAGAGAGCGGCCCCGGATGAGGCCGGGCCAAGCCGTCCATGCCGCTCGAGGAAAAAGGCGAGCGCCGAGACTAGTGCAAGTGCCGAGCGAAGAATGAAACGGGACCTCTATCCTCGAATCCCGTTGGAAAGGTCTCTACCAACGGGTGCCGAACTTGGTAAGTTCCATGACCGCAAAGTTATATTTGAAGCTCATGTTGATGAGAAATTATTTGGGTTGTATCCAGTTATTGACCTTCTGTTGGAGACTAGTTGGGGTCCCATATTTGAAGGAAAGGCTCATGCAAGTGAAGGCACCATACTAGCCTTCTATGCTCACATACGGAACCCAACTCTAGAGACCCTTTTGTTTACTATTCCTTTGGAGAGGCATGAAGCCAGAGTCGATGTGGATGTTATGGCCCGTATCATGAGAATAGAATGTGGTGTGGTACATGCTAGTGAAACTCATCTCACTAGTGGATGAGAGAGAGATCGCCGCACACGTTTCCTTTACGGCCGACTGGTTCATTGGAGGTGAGAAAATAGCCTCGCATCGACACATATGATGGCAGACTTCCGCCTGCTCCACCACATATGCACGTATAACATGTATCCTACGTGGATAATCGCACAAAATGCACTCGCTTTATGGTGGACTTCTTGTACAGAGTTGGATAAAGGGAAAAAGTATGCTTGCCTACTCTCGCCTTGTCTCAGATAATCAAGACCGCACGATCTACTCGGGGGGACGCATCCCTCCCATTTGGCCGACTTATCTACAAGATTGCCCGCAACTTCGGTTTCAGACTTCATATGGATAATCTTGCGCCTATCCACTTCATCAATGAGATTACACTCAACAATATGAGAATTGGCCTTAGACAACACCAAGCTCGACACGATGAGTACGGGGATGAAATAGAGGAAAGGACTGAAGAGGAAGAAGGCAGTGAAGATGAGGAAGGAAATGGAGAGGAGGAAGGAAGTGAGGAGGAAGGCAGTGAGGAGGAAGAGCAGGAAGAAGAAGAGGAGGCCCAAGACTCAGATGGGGGACCTCCCACTACACATGAATACTGCCATGATCGGGCCGCCCTAGAAGCCCACATGGACAAGATTAAAGAAAATCAGGCCCATTTGAAGTAAAAGTTTGAAGAGAATCGGGCCTAGTTGAAACAAAAGTTCAAGAGAATGTTTAGCACCCTTAAGGCCCTCCTGTGCTGTATGCAGGATAAGGGTGCGCCTCCACCTTCGCCAGAGTCGAAGGACTAGTCATGTGTTGCAGTTGTTTTCTTGTTTTCTTTATTTCTTGTCTTCTTTGTAATAGCCTTGGTAGGCTTAGTTGGATGTTAGGTTAGTTAGTGTTAAAGCCTTTTGCTAAGATTAGCTCACATGCATTCTCTGTCATAATTCATGTAATGCTACATCATATGTATTGTGACAAATTTTGGTTAAATGAAATGCATGAAGCTTCTTTTGATTTGAAATATGTAGAATGTTTAAAAAAAGTGGGTGATATTATCCTAATCTTATGCACGTTGCACCCTATGTTGTATATAGGGAATGCCTCCAAAAACCACTTGGAATATAGCACGTCTCCCACTTGGCGGATAGATTGATGGGGCACTTCCCCCGAGCGATAGCCATACAGACCCTAGTTTGGGCCTGAATATTGAGACAATGCCGCATTCACGGCCGGCCACTGGCCCCACCAATGGGCTAACACCTAATGCACCACCGGTTCTAGGACAGAACAGTGCGTCTACATTGACGCCACACATGCCTTAAGCAGCCTCTCCCCCTAATAGGTTGGAGTAGATGATGCTCCTAATGCAGCAACAGTAATAAGTTTTAGCTACTATTGCAGGGGCGATTGCCCAAAACATGAATGTGGTCTCACCTATGCCACCCATGCAGCCTACTGGAACTGTGAATACTAGTGGCTTATTTGATCACTTTCAGTGCTTTCGCCCTCCTACTTTCACGGGTACTCACCGACTCGAGAAGGCTGAGTATTGGGTGGATCGTATATCCAAGATGTTGAGGCCGTTGCACTGTACTGAAGCAGAGCAAGTTGAGCTTGTTACTTATATGTTCGAGAAGGAGGCTAGTCTTTGGTGGGATAACATCCTACGAACCGTCCTCGCGGGGTATGTGTGGATGTGGGATGCGTTCGAAACTCATTTTAATGGAAAGTATTTCCCCCTCACTTATCGTAATGAAAAGGAGGGAGAATTCCTCCACCTTCGACAAGGTGGGATGACGATGGCTGAATACGAGAACTGCTTCACGGAGCTGGCCAGATATGCTCCATTGATCTAGTGAATGAGCCGATGAGAATGTGGCAGTTTTCAGAGGGTCTGCTGGCTGATATCCGCACAAAGATGTGTTGTGTTAGCATTCCCAATTACGCTGTGTTAGTGAACATGTCCTTGTGAACCGAGCAGGATGGTGAGAGAGTGTCTCAGACACGTATGCCAATGGGCTCGAGGCCTCGGCCTAAACTACAGAACCGGCCAGTTTTCGGCAAAAGGCCACATGTGGATTCGCCTCTCAGGCTAATGGCTCCACTGACCCAGCAGAGACGAACTAACCATTGGTGTACTTATTGTAATAGGGGGGACACACTAACCCCTTTTGTTTCACTAAGATGAAGGACAACGATTTCACGCTACTTCAGAAGATCAACCGCCAGCCACCGCATGTTATCATAGCTCCACCTCTACGATCTGCATCACCGGCATAGCCATTCCACCGACTGCCCATACCTCGAAGTAGGCTGCCTCAACAACCTATGGCAGCACAAGCAAATCATCCACAACAAGCTCATGTACATGCACTTGCAGCTAAAGCATCTAAGTCAGCAACTACAATGCCATTAGCCTTTGAAGTCACTGCCCACATTCAAGGTATACCTGTATTTCTGTTGGTGGACACCAGGTCCACTATTTTAATGATATCATACTCTACAGTCAAGCATTTAGGGCTGAATACTACCCCTATGGTCAGGGTGAGAGTCATTGCGGTAGTAGGAACCTTCACAAATGCCACTAAAATTTAAAAGGGTTGCCTGATAGACTTAGGAAGTAGGGTGGTGTGTATTGACCTGATTGCCACCACTATATATCATTACGACATCATCCTCGGCATGGATTGGCTCACCGAAATGAAGGCAGAGATTGACTGCGATACCAGATTGGTGACAGCCTTTGGACCCGAGGCCATGACCTTCACCTTCCCCGTTCAGGTCAGTTGTGCTTACCGCATTCGTTGTTACACCTCCTTGTTGGAACATGTTGATAGTCCGATGCTTGGGGACTTGCCAGTAGTCCAAGACTTCATGGACGTATTTAAAGCGATCCCTGGACTACCTCCTCAGCCTGATATCGACTTTACTATTGACCTTGTGCCAGATGCGATGCCAATCTCCTTACCGACATACTGCATGCCTCCGTATAAAATAGAGAAATTGAGGAAACAGATAGATGATCTATTGGATTCAAGTTTTATACGGCTTAACATATCTCCTTGGGGAGCTCCTGTATTGTTTGTGAAAAAGAGGATGGATCGCTACGGTTGTGTATAGACTATTGCAACTTGAAACACGTAATAGTGAAGAACAAGTATCCTCTGCCCAGGACAGATGACCTGTTTGACCAGTTAAAGGGAGCGCAATATTTCTCTAAAATAGATCTATAGTCTGGGTATCATCAGTTATGCGTCAGGAATGAAGACGTGCAGAAAACAGCATTTAGAACCAGTTATCCTCGTGATGTCATTTGGACTTACAAATGCACCGACCCTATTCATGAATCTCATGAACTGGGTGCTTCGGCTGTATTTGTACCATTTTGTCATCGTATTTATAGATGACATTTTGATGTACTCTAACAGTTAGAAGGATTATGAAAAACACCTGCGAGCAGTCTTTGATACCCTCAGGCAGAATCAGTTATTCGCTCAGTACCGAAAATGCGACTTCTGGAAGGAAGAAGTCAAGTTCCTGGGACACGTGGTTTCCAAGGAGGGAATTGCCCTAGACCTTGCCAAGGTGACCACAGTACAGGACTAGGAGTAGCCAGGCTTAGTTACAGAAGTGAGGAGCTTCCTTGGACTTGCTAGTTGTTATCGCCGCTTCATTAAAGATTTCTCCAAGATAGCCCGACCGTTGTCGCAACTCATTCGGAAGGATCTTAAGTTTTCTTGGAACAAGAAAGCAGAAGCAGCCTTTTGGGAATTAAAGGACAAGTTGACGTCCGTACCTGTGCTTTATTATCTGAGTAAGGGGTTAAGTATACTATTTACACTAACGCCTCCTGTGTCGGTTTAGGTTGTGTACTTATGCAGGAGGATAGGGTGATCGCCTATGCCTCACGGAAGTTGAGGACACACGAAGAAAACTATCCCACGCATGATTTGGAATTGGTGATAGTCATCTTCAAATTAAAGCTCTGGAGACATCACCTCTACGGAGAGGAGTTCGAGCTCTTTTATGACCACAAGAGCCTCAAGTGCATCTTTACGTAGAGAGACCTGAATATGAGGCAATGACGTTGGATGGAGACGTTGAAGGACTTCAAGTTTGAGGTCTCCTACCATCCTGGCAAGGCCACCCTTGTGGCCAATGCGTTAAGCCAAAAGAAAACGATAGAATTTGCAGCCCCACTGATGATAGAAGAGTGGAATATGGTGGAATTCGTGCGGGATTTTGCACAAAAGCTAACAGTAGAGGAGCCGTTTGAGATCATCGCACACATCCACGTATAACCACTTATTGATGATTGAATCATTGTGGCCCAGAAAGAAGATGAACTATTGGTGAAAATGAGAGAATGTGTAAGTGACAGTGAAGAATCCAAATAGAGAGTTGGCTCGGACGGAGGTTTGCAATATCATGGTCGCCTATGCGTCCCGAATCTCCATGACTTAAGAAGGGAAGCCCTAAAAGCCGCTCATAATTCAAAGATGGCAATACATCCGGGCAGTATGAAGATGTATCGAAATATGAAGTGTTCGTACTGGTGGGACAACATGAAGGCCCAGATAACAGATTATGTATCCCGTTGTCTCACATGCCAGCAAGTTAAGGCCAAACATCGCCGACCCCCTGATTTACTTTAGCCCATGCCCATAGCTGAATGGAAATGAGATTTCATATCCATGGATTTCATTTTCGGGTTACCCAAGACGAGAAAGGGGCATGACTCTATTTGGGTGATTGTAGAACGATTGACGAAGTTGGCCCACTTTCTCCCAATTAGAGTTTCTAATTCAACTGATGACCTGGCCAAGCTATACATTAAAGAGATAGTACGATTGCATGAAATTCCTATGAAAATTGTGTTGGACCGAGACACACAATTCACATCGATCATTTGGACTCGAATCTAAGAAGCAATGGGAGTGAAACTGAAATTCAGTACCGCGTTCCACCCACAGACAGATGGGCAAACGGAATGAGTAAATCAGATACTAGAAGATATGTTGCGAGCATGCGTACTTAATTTCAAGGACAGTTAGGATGACTGTTTCCCCTATGTCGAGTTTGCTTAAAACAACAGCTTCCAAGTAAGCATTGGCATGGCTCCTTACGAAGCTTTGTATGGGCGCCCATGTCGAGCTCCACATTGTTGGGCAAAAGTTAGCGAGACCTCAGAAAGATCGATATTATCAGGCATCGACTCCTTGCAGCTCATCAGGCGTCAACTTCTTACAGCCTAGAGTAGACAGAAGAGTTACACCGATACGAGACGGAGACAGCTGAAATTTGATGTTGGGGACCATATATTCCTTAAGGTTTCCCCAATGAAGGGAATCATTCGTTTTGACAAGAAGGAGAAACTTACGCCACGATTTATTGGCCCATTTCAGATTCTAGACTGAGTGGGTGTGGTGGCATACCATCTCGCTTTGCCCACATCACTCGCGGGCGTGCACAACGTATTTCACGTGTCCATGTCGAAGAAATATGTTCCTGACCCTACCCACATTATCAAATGGAAGCAAGTACAGTTAAGTGAAGATGCTACCTATGTACTGCGACCAACACGTGTTCTTGATAGGAAGGAAAAAGTGCTACGCAACAAAGTGATCCTGCTCGTGAAGGTATTGTGGACACACCACACTGAGGAAGAGGCTACTTGGGAAATAGAAGCTGAAGTTCGTAAGAACTACCCTCAGATCCTCGAGGAGTATGAAAAAGTACTAATTTCGGGGAGAAAATTTTTCTTTAAGGGGGGTAGATTGTAATGTCTTGGAAAATTCGCACAAAGAACCGAGTATCACCTCAGGCAGAAATACCTAAGGATCGTACCCTGTCGTAATTTAAATAGAAATTAATTAAGTACTAAGCTTGCACTACCATTTACATAAATGGCTAGACCTAAAACCATAAATACTGCTAACTCTACACTACTTTAAAACCTAGGAGAAACCCTATGAGCTTGTCGCTCTCGGGAGTACATTGAAAATTCATATCGGACCTAGACCACATGTCGAAAATCTGATGACTACGAAACTATAGGGTTATATTCGTCCTATTGGGCTTGACAACTAGCGCGGGAATCGAGCCCAGATTATGTCCAGAAACGCATAACTTGAGCCCTGAGTAAAGTGTGTGAGAAACGGGAATATCTTTAGAAAACGTAATGAAACTTAAGTGAATTGGGCCATTCGCTCATAGGCGAAATTGAAGATTTCAGACCGTTAGCTTCTGACCAAACTTCACCCATGGGAAAAAGAAATTTCCCTGCGCATATCCTTATACTTGTGGCCCCAATCGAGTAAGAACGACCATTGATCTGACACAGGTCCTCCACGGTCGATCGGCCTATCCGATCGCACTGAAATCACATCCTAGCCTAGATCCATTGTCAGGGGACTTACCCTGCAATGTAAGTGAATAATGGGCCTCCCCATGTGCCCTGTTTGTTAAAAATAGTTGCCCGTTGGATACAACTAAGTATATCAGGGCCCTGGGGCCAATTACATCACTTCTGGGCCTGTATATAGCCCTTATTTCACCCAATTTCTATTCTATACGAATTTCTCCAAACCCTAGGAGAGTGAAGAGAGAAAAGAAGATAAAAGAGGAAGGAGAGAAGAGAAATCTTTAGAGATTGCATGTAGTGGTTCTCTCCCACTACTCCACGTGCTGATTCACCTCCCCACTTTGCTACACAATCATTTTCGGCTACGATTTGGGTAAGGAAACCTAACCCTAGTATTGTTGTAAAGATCCAGAACGGTCGTTTGTCAACATAGCTGATAAATTTCATGATTTAGGTACCCGTTGTTTTATTTTTGGGAACGTAGTGTTCGAATTGAGTCCAAATCGAGTATTCCGATGAAAGGTGCGGACTATAAACATTTAGGTTATGGTTGTCAATGATTTCAATGTCAGCTAATGATTTATATCTGACTTGATTGCTCCCATGTTAGCTTAGATACGCTGTTTTTGATATATTTTACATGTATGAGCTATGTTAAACAAAATATGCATTCCATGTGTTTGTTGAAATGTTTGTATGAACACGTAAACATGATTTATGCTTGCCATGACCACTAGTCTAGGATTCATCGTTGCCATATGCATGTTAATCTCTCTGCATAAGGATTTGCTAAGACATATATGTTGTAACTAATCTAGTCTATATATTGTGTGAAGCATAGTTTAAGTGTTCGATGAATTGCCAAAATGAGAAATTGATGATAATTTATATTTAATAAGAGTATTAAGATAGGATTTTTTAGTTACCTCATTCATATGTATGGCTTCTTTCATGTGATCATATTTATCGCTACGTAAATTTGGATAAAAGTGCAAGTGTTTGCTATTATGTGTAAAGTGTTTGATGAAATGCTCAATATTATGTGTAAAGTGTTTGATGAAATGCTCAAATGAGGAATTTACTCGGATTGTTTGTTAAATGCTGAGATGTTTATCAAATGTGTTTACTTCCTTCATCTGAGTAAGATTGGGGTTACAAAATGGCCCAGGCAATCTGTAACCATCTCTGTTCGGGTGGTCGAACTAGTCTCGCCACACTGGATAAATTCGACGAATCCGAGTCACATGATGATTATCGGCAGTGGTTAGGCCACAAGGGTTGCTTATGCATTCCATGTCAATTAAGTCGGCGTGTGCTCGTACCTATCAAACTTGTCTAATAAACCGATTGGCCCATTGCGTGTTTACCATGTATGGACACCACTGCTTGAATCTAAGGTACTCCCTCCGATGTAAAGGCCCACCTTAACCATGGTACCGAGATCATCTAAGACTCATGAGCCGGGCACGGTGGTATGGGACACCATGTTCGAGCTATCAGCCCATGCCGAGGTGATCAACCACCCCGTTGTGACCGGTGAGCAAACTCAGACTCGTGAGCCGAACATGGTGGTATAGGACACCGTGTTCGAGCTGTCGGCCTACGCCGAGGTGATTAGCCACCCCGTAGTGACCACGAGTATAAACTTATGAATTTGCCTATCTACTGCTTTCCATTGGGAGTGATGACCTCATAACTTGCCTATCATATGTGCTTGACTAGGAGTGACGAGCCTAGATGGATCCTTCGGTTCAGGTCAATGATATAAAGGGAGGTACCCTAGTTTCCCAAATTTACTGTATAAATAAACTTAATTAATTAGTGGGCTAACATAACCATGCATTACACTGCATTAGTTAGGACGTGCTTTAAAGGCGTGAAAGTCATACAGGAGGCAGTGTTGTCATATGTGATATTGGTGTCGGCGTTGTTTGTTGAGGAGCTTTTGATGTGAGGGCATGCATCATTACTTGCACTCTATTCCCGCATTAACAAGAGTAGCTAGGAAGTGATTGTTATGATGCTTTATCATTACTAGTTGATTGACTTAATAACATGTTAACCTTTACCTTATAGTACCACTGAGTTGATCACTCACTCCCACCCTGGGACGGTGTTTTAAAAGATCAACCGGACTCTGGTTTAGATGCAGGTGATGACAAAGTCTATACGACGGAGCAAGACTTCATGGATGAGGAGGAAGAGTTCTCCTACGTTCAACTCTCGAGCGGGTCTATGTAGATCACGTACCGATGCGCAGGGACTATTGGGATACTTGTTTTAGTTGGACACCTTACATTTCCTCGTTTTGTATATTTTGAAACAATACATATAAATATTCAACCTGGTTACATACTCATAGTCTGGAGTTTGTGAAACGCTTTCATATTTAAATACATATACTTCAGACTTTCGCTTGCTTAATGAAATTATCTTTGGAGTATGATATGCTGTTTTAGTATAATCCCACTCATGTTTAACTCATTAATATAGATGAAATCTAAACATTATTATCCATGTTGCATAAGTGATGTGCTGGATCTTGGGAGTGGAGCTTTGCTCGATCCTCGAAATTCAGGGCGTTACACAAACTCTATAATTTAATGATGCCATGACTTTTCTCTATGTGGGGGTATCGACACAATTAAGAAGATAAAGTCTGAAAGCATCTAACGATCATGAGTACATTCTCATGACAGTCAACTACTTCACCAAATGGATGGAAGCAACATCTTATCCCATCATTGTCACATCTCGTATGATGAAGTTCATTAAGAATAACATCATCATCCACTACGAGATCCCACAAGACATCATCATGAATAATGGGATGCTTATCAACCAAAGATGGAATATTTCCTCGAGAAATTCAAGATTAAAATGCATCAGGCGAGCCTCTACCGCTTACAAATGAATGGTGGGGTCAAGCTTGCCAACAAAACACTTATCCGCATCCTCAAGAAGATAGTGAAGACTTACATAGATTGGTTAGAGATGCTCCCATATGCGCTCTAGGCCTACCAGGCATCTATCATACAACCATGTGAGCGACACTTTACGAGTTGACCTATAAAATTGAAGTAGTTTTAAAAACTACATGGATTTTCTACCACGGCATGTAAAAGCTATATGGAGCTTAGAATTACGACTAAGTCCTAGAGGGGATGAATAGGACCACTTAAAATTTCATTGCCTAATTAATTTATTTACCAATTCAAATTAATAAGGCAAATAACACTTACACTTTCAAGCCAAAGTGAGTCCAATCACATAGACTACAATGGATGCAACAATATAAGCAAATAATCCATATAAGAGATAGTAATCTTGTGTGTGAGATGTGAAAAAAATTCAACCCCTAGCATATCTCTAATTATGCATTTATATAATTCAACAAGATAAGCTCACAAACATAAATAGAAATGTACACAAATAATAATCCATCCCAAACACAAGCATGTATAATGGTTCGGCTACTTGCCTTCTCCACTCCTGGTAGATGCACTCTCTTAGATTGTATCAGATTTCATTATCAAAGGCTTTTAATTAGGTTCACCTTTAAACTTTACAACCTTACATAAGGGCTTAATGCACGTGCACTCCAATGTAAGAGGAACGAGTTTTGCCCCGTGTCGGTGGCTCTTGTGGAGATTTTGTTGATTTTCTGTTGGATAACCAACAACCATTATGGTCATAATCTACGGATTTATGTACACTCCCACCGGAGGCTCCCTATGGAAAGTAGCATGTACGTACCTACGTCCGGTGAATGTAGTCCTAATCCGAGGCCCTATGTTTACTCCCATAGAGACAAACACATATGCACCCGTGTCTGGTGAATTAAGTCCTACATAAGAACCTATTCGAGTTTGAGTCACAATCTCTACACTTAATCCTATATAAGGAATGAGACTCTAAAATGACAACTTACTTGCCAGATTGAGCCCCATTGTCGTGCCTTCTTAAGATGCTTCTTCAATGCTCTCCCGTGCTTGAATCAGCTTCTCATTTGCTCTTACGATCGTTAAAGTCGAATGGATCAACTCCATGATCAAACACCTTGCATGCGATGTACCTATAAGGTGACCAAGGTGATGGGATTTGGGTTAAATATCCTACAACTAATGATTTTAGTTGATTACTAGTGGGGATTCTCCTAGATGGGTATTCTAGAGGATATAGACCTGGATATACCTATAGGCTTAGTATCTAATATCTAAAAAGTTGTAAAGATCAAGTGCATCTTTATAGTAGTAATATTAAGGAGGATGACTTGAATCTCATAGGTTTAGAGGCTTAGGAGAGGGATTAAGAGTGAGGAATCACCTAAGCTTTAATGGCACCAAAAACCTATCATCATGCCCAAAGTTTGAATACCCTTTATAAAGAAATCGATTTGTAACTGCTATAAAACATGTAGAAAATGATTAGTTCGATCGATCAATTAATGGCCTTCGATCGATCGAACTTGGTCAAAATAGGTAAGAGAACTTGCAGGACAATTTTGGTTATCTTTGATTGATCGAACTTGACTCGATCGATCTAAATTGATCGAGCTTTAATCGAGAGTCTGTTGTTTTGGGCAGTTTATTTTATAATATCTTTAAATCTCTTTTAGCTAATTTATTATATTTCAAATGAATTCCTAAGGTTGATGGATGATCAAATAAAGGTTTGCCTATTAAGGAATGGATCATCAAGAGGTTAGGTTGTTTTGGGTCTAAGGTTGCGGTCACCAAGGCACCTCATGATTTACATGTTCTTCACTCCTTGATGCTTTATGCCTTTGTATATTTGGTCTTCAATTTCTAAAGGCTCAACCGACTCACTGACACATGGACCTACGTGATTGACAAATATGTGCACAAATAAGTCAAATAACAATTTTTCCATTTGAAGTGAAAATCCCATTTCCGAGAGTATTGTTAGAAAGTGAAGTAGAGGAAGATGAGTGGCTTCAAGCAAGTTATAATCAACCACATTTAGATAATGAAAAGCGCATGTGCGCGCTTAACTATTTGAGTGTTACCAAAAGAGGATAGCACGAGCCTAAAACAAGCGGGCCTGTAAGAGGAGCTTTTTGGTTGGGAACATGGTGATGAAGCAAATCTTGCCACTTTACCTCCCTGACCGAAGACGCAAATTCAAGCTAGAATGGAACGATGCATTGGTTGTTCGCGAAGTGTTGCCAGGAGGCACCCTCCACCTCACCAACATAAAGGGTGAGGATCTTACCGAGCCAATCAACATCGACCACATTAAGATCTATCATGGATAGTAAGCAAAGCCTTGAATCGATTAGGAGTCTACCGCTAGGATGAGAAGACTTCGTCCCCTAAATGTACATCCCTTAGGGATAAAAAGAAAAGTAAAATGAAAAATGAAAACATAATAGCTAATTCTAAAAAACAATAAGAGTTAAGAAAAAGAAGAAAAAAAAACAGTTGGCCCCTGGGAGCAAATCCTCCCATCTCGCATCGTGCCTTAGAAGAACGGAGACTCTTCAACAAATCGCTCCAAGCTTGGGTGCTACTGTAAAGACACCAATTGGTCAGGTATGAAGGAATCCTATCATTGACTACATCTATAAAAAAAATAAGAAAATGAAAAAAGAAAAAGAAAAAGAAAAGTGTGTTGAAAGTCGAATGGGTGAGTTGTGAAATTGCATGGAATAGTCTACCATGGCGCGTGCGGAAGCTTGATAGAGCTATAAAATTATGGCTAAGTCCTAAAGGAGGGAGGTGATTAAGACCAATTTTAAATTTCTTGCCTAATTAATATAATTTACCAATAAAACTAATCAAGACGAATAAACACCAAGGCTTCCAAGCCAATTTGGGTCTAATCACATATACTACAATTGATATACTAATCAAGCAACTAGTCTATAGGAGATAGTGAACTTGTGTGTTCTTTGAAAGTTAAGTGCCTAGCATTCAATTCAACTCAAGCATTCATATGATTTAATAAACAAATACATAATCAAGAGTAGAATTGTGCTCAAAAGATAATTGCAAACACAAGCATGCATAGTGGTTCGGTTTCCTACTCCTTTATCGACGAACATACTCTCATGGGGTGTATCGGTATTCACTATCTTAGGAGTTTTTAATAGGTTCACCCTAAACTTTTATAAGCATACACTCACATTGAAGGCCTACATAAGGTCTTACAAACATACACTCCTGTTAGAGGCCTACACAAAGACTTGACACACGTATACTCCCGTCGGAAGCTTACACAAGGACTTACATACTTACTCACCTGTGTTAGTGGTGATTATGGTCCAGAGAAGGTCTTTTACCTTTTGTTTTACAGAGGAATGATGTAATGAAAATATGCCAAATAGAAATGGAAAATGATGATTAGAGAGCTCCTCTCATGTGCTATTTACAAGTCCATGTACTAAGACTGACAAAAGCATACAGAGATCGGCCACAAATTATGCGATGGTTGATAATGAACTTTATTGAAAAGGGGCCGATGAAGTTTTACTTCGGTGTTTATCTAGGAAAGAAACCATGTCAGTCATGGAAGGAGTTTACGAAGGAATTTCTGGGGCCCATCAGGTAGCAAGAAAGATGAAGCTTACACTTAAATGCTACGACTATTTCTAACAAAAAATGATGGCCGACTGCATTCAATATGTAAAAGGCTGTGAAGCCTGTAAAAAAATGAACCAGTCCAACATGTAACCGCGACTGAATTACACCCCATAATAAAGCCATGACCATTTCGAGGATGGACAATTGATTTTATTAGACAGATTCAATTGCCTTTGACTCAAATGGACACATTCATCATAATAGCGACCGATTATTTCACTAAATGGGTCGAGGCAAAATCTATGAGGAAAGTCAGTCATGAAGAAATCATTGGTTTCATTGAAACTAATATTATCCATCGCTTTAAAGTACCAGAGTCCATTACCATGGATCGAGGTGTGGCATTCTCGGCCAAGGAAGTGCGGGCAATGGCCGACCAATATGGTATAAAGATCCTGCATTCGACCTTGTATAATGCCCAGGCCAATGGTTAGGCTGAGGCTTGTAACAAGGTGATCAAAAATATTTTGAGAAAAATGATATGATGGAATCCACAAAAATGGCATATCAAACTATCTAAGGCCTTGCGGGCTTATAGAGTGTCACCTCGCACTAGTATTGGGGTCTGTCTGTTCGCATTAATTTACAAGGATGATGCAGTCCTACCCTTGGAAATTGCAGTCCCATCACTGCAAACCGCGTATCAAGCCCAGTTAACTCCCCCAGAGTTTAAGGAGGTGATGTTGGCCAAGCTTGAGGAGTTAGATGAGGCCCATATTAGGGCTTTTGATTCAATCATGGCCAAAAAAAGCAGCCGTTGCCTAGGCATATAACAAAAGGGTGAGAGGAAAGTCCTTTGGAGAATGGGACAATCTGGAAGATGGTTTTGCCCATCGACCAGAAATACCGAGCATTGGGCAAGTGGTCACCTATTTGGGAAGGACCATATGTCATCAAGCAAGTCCTTAGAGGAGGAGCCTATGTATTGAAAGATATACATGGTAACATTACAAGAGCTCTTATAAACGATCATTTATTAAAACAACACTTCCCTTCGTTGTGAGAAGTCATCAGGGATTAGGCCAAACCAAGTCAGTAAAATAGATTTTCATTTAAATAAAGCCCTGAAATAAAGGTTCGTTATTTATAATATATAGTTCGAATAAAAGCTCTATAATAAAAGCCCATTAGTTACATGATGATTGTACGTGAAGAAGAAGAAGAGGGGTAGGTTGGGAGCTAAAGGTGGGCCCAACTTGAGGTCTTCAAATCTTTTAGCAACCCCAGTTTTCACGTCTTTCACCGCATTACGCCTCTTGGTCCACAAAGCCTGTTGGCTGACGAGCTCAGCAGAAGTGCGTTTGATGTAGGCTAGACGACGGTTGATGGCTGTATGATCTAAGTCAGCCGATCTCTATTTGGTTTCACTGGATTCGGCACGGCCCCAATAGAGAGCGATTTAAGACTCGAAGAATATGACTAGCTCAGTGTTTTCTAGCCGATCATAGTTCGGATGAAGTTGATTGGTCTCGGCTAAGTCAGCAAAGAGATTGTCGCGCGCACGCTTCAATATCCACAACATCTTCTTGTTAAAATCGGGCTCGCGATTCCAACATAGCCTGTTCTTCCAAGCTGCTTTAGAGCAGGTTGGAAGGGCCCTACACTCAGTATTATGGGTTGACATATGTGATAAAGTGGTAAAGCATCGCTCGATTTCCACCTCGGAGAAATCATCTCTGAGTTGCCGGAGTTCGAAGATGATTTTCAAAATTTCCTGGGGAGGCCGGTGATCTTCAGGAAGATTATCAACATCCTTGAGGAAAGGGAAATGATCACCCATTAAGGAGCAGTGCGAGAAGGACTGGATGCCTTCTTCAAATATCTCTTCCATGATTTTGATTTGAAAGTGCCCTTGGTTGTTAATATACATGAGTATTTAGTATATCAGTCAAGTGAGCCCCAAGTTGAAGATATCAAGTTCAAGACTCATCAAGATGAAGACATACGATCATGCTTAAAAGGTAAACTAAGTCTGATCTACCCAAAATAAACCCTGATAGGTATATGCCCCTAAAAGAGCCTAACTTACCCTTCACTACTTTTAAAAACTTATGGTAAGATTGGATTGCTTTTAACACTTTGAGTATTGGAGGAAGTATGAAATGTACAGGTAAAACGAAGGTCCCGATGCAATCAAGGACATCTTCGATGGAATTGAACATGGTTCGATTGCATCAAAACCAAGCCTATATAGTCTAATAACAAATTGAACAATTGCTGGGAAATATCGATTGCATCAAATACAGTTTGATGACATCGAAACTTAAGTTTCGATGGCATCGAACCCACTTCGATTGAATCGACCCTGGGCTTATTTCCTCCAAAAACCAAAATTACTCTAAGTGCTCCTCGATATAATCGAACCTTTTCGATAACATCGAGAGTAAGTTGTCGATGGCATCGAAGACTGATTGGTGGCATCAAAATGAGGACCAGTTTGTCCAGTAAGCCTTCCAGGAAAAACCAATATGTTCAATCACATCAAAGATTGTTCGATTGCATCTATTGGAGCATAAAAATTAAGAAGAATAAACAAATCGAGGATCAATAGTTGTTTGTTGCGTGGCGTGCAACACAAGTATTAAAGGATCCATTGCGCAGAGTGTAATGAAAGGCCACGCACGATGACATTGGGCGCGTGAAGAGCACACCCACACAATAATACAACGCGCTAGTTTTGTTGCATGGAAAGGGGGTTGACACATGTTAGAGGCTATAAATACTCCACCAACTTCTTAATTTGGATCAATCGAAGTAGTTCCAGAAGAGCGGAAGAGAGAAGAATTACTGAGATTCGTCAAGGTACTCCGAAGAACCCGTTGCGCAACGCGCAATAGGTTTCTCCCGCAAGGCCATGGTCCGCGCAACTAATGGTCCGCACAATTAGATGACAATATTCATCTGCTGCCCGCACAATAAGTCCATTGCGCGGACAGTGAATTTCCAATGATAGGTTATCATTTTGAAGATGTCAAAGAAAGCTCAGTTCATGATATAAAAATAAAGTCCTTCAAGTCTATAAAGTTGATTGGAATAATATCATTCCCGCACAACAACTTATATGAGCAGAAATCGTATCATGATCTGGAACGTTGCCGAAATTAACATTCGACTTGATCCTTGCTTGTATTTTTATACATATTTTATCTTAAAATCAAGGGATAAAGAGGATGTAAACGAATTCAGAATAAATAAAATGTGGTGATTGTTCTTAATATCTTTTCTTTGTTATAATTGAATAGGATAATTTCCAAATCAATTACTTTTTGTTTCTAGTTGAAACAAAATGACAACTCTGCTGGGAACTATTTTTTTAATTCAATGATAACGTAGAAAATATTCAGGAACTTTCATCACTGTTTGGCATCGAATAGACGCTAAAATGGCGACTCTCAGTGGGAACATCCTCCCCTTCATCTCTAAGATAAAATATCCTGTTAGCTAAACACTAATTAGTATTGTTTCATATTGACAATCAGAAAACTACGATATAACACATACGTTCAAGCTACAATGATGACAACCGCTTCAAGTAAAACAATTTTCTATTTCACTTCAACCGGATTCGTGGAGTGTGCTCATAATCAATCTCTAGGTTTGTAGAATCAGCCAATCCCAAGAATGAAAATGCCGATTAGAAATAACATTTCTTGAGCTATTGTGGGAGTGATATCCGTATCACCACTCACACGAGATGGAGGAGATGAATGGAGAGTCGTTTCCAGTTGAAGGTCGAAGACTCAATCTCGTGCAGCAGCCAGATTGACTCCGCCACAGATGATTAGAGGTCCAGGGATGAGAAACACAAACAGAAAGAATCCTGCACTTGCTCCTCCAACCTTTACCCGAGGAAATCCCCCTACCCCTTAACATCACAAAATTTCCTAGCCTTGCCCATCACAAACATTCGATGGACAAGTAAAGAAAAATGTAAATCGCCTATGAAAGACTCATTATCCTCTGTATCTCCGCAAGTGACACCTCAACAAATTACATCGTAATCAATTAAATCCTATGAAAGTGTGAGACGATGCAACGAGACTCCTCTCCTGTCAAGTCCTGTCACTTCGATACACTCATATCCCATTCCAACAACAGCTTCATCAGGGAGTGGAGAAGCCACCGTTTACATGGCAAAAACAAGTCAAGGTTCACCATTAAATATTGATGAGCGTATTGCAAAAATGGAACAAACTCAAAAGTCTTTAATGGAAGAATGTCAGAGTCTTCGAGAAGCCTTAGCCACTCTCACTCTCAATGGAGCTCAAGTCGTGGCCCCACCGATGATGGCTTCCACAAATGGACATGAACAACAGCCCGAAGGTTCATAACTGCCGAGAAGAGGATCACAAGGCTTTGCCCCTGCCATGAGAGCGATAACCCAAGAGGAAATGCGACAAGTGGTTACAGAGATAGTTAGAGAACATGAGCATACCGGGAGGTTCTGTTATAGAATGCCATATCCGAAAGAAGTGAAAGATATACCATTCCCGAAAATTTTCAAACATCCTAACTTCCAGAAATTCAATGGGGATGGGTCTCCAGAGGAACACCTCATGCACTTTATCACCACAATGGGTAACTTCTCCATAGTCTCACAATACTGCTTGAGATTGTTTGGTTCTTCTTTAATAGGAAAAGCATTTCGATGATATTTTAATATGGCACTAGAATCAATACGAACTTGGGAGGAAATGCAAGATGCTTTTATGCCAAATTTCTTTTCATCAGACTAAGATGTCAGTATCAAAGAACTAGCTTCTGTACGTTAAAAAGAAGGCGAGCCCGTTGAAAAATTCATAGACAGATGGAAGACTTTATGAGCTTTATGAAGAGAGTTGCCTGAAGAAAAAGAACAAGTAAAGATGTGCCTGAATTCTAGGGAGATTGGAGTTGCATTCGGCCTTGCCAGTGCTGATATAAAGACCTTCTGTGACTTGGCCACAAAAGTCATGCATTAGAACTAATGACCAAGAAAATGCCAGCATTTCATTATGAAGTAAATAAAAGAGGTCATAATAGGCTAATGGCAAATGTCGTTGACAAAGAAAAGAAAAATGATGTTCCTCGTGACAAAAGAAGAATAGAAAAAATAGAGGAGTCAAGTCACTACTGAGGGAGAGCTGGCTACAAAAGACCCAGATCACTCGATTCTCATTAAGGATTTGCGTTTGAAAAAGAAGATGTCATCCCTACGATGAATCAATTGCTGAGTACTGGCACGATAGAACTGCCTCCATCCAAGCGTCCTGAAGAAGCCACAAAAGAAAGAAATTTTTGCCATTATCATCGTCTGGTGGGACATCCCACGGAAAACTGTTTTACACTAAAATGTATAATACAAAAGATAATAAACAGAGGTGAAATTATAATAGGAAAAGAGAAAGAGAGGAGTGGAAAGGCAGCGATAAACATGATTTCCATTCAGGAAATTGAGCACGAGAAAAGAGACGGATTGAAAAAGAAAGAAGATTATAGTACAAGCAGAGACAGTCTTTAAAAACAAACAAGCAAAGTTGTAGTGATTACGTTATGCTCGGAAAAAAGAGTAACAAGCCCTCTCCAAAAATAGAAGCTTGAAACAGTGCGAGAAAGAACATACATGGTGCACAGCAATGATAGAAAGGAAGAAGAAATCAAAGCTGAAAAAGTAACTTATGATGTGGTGAGCCATTTAAAAGGTATACTGGCACAATTAAGTGTGTATGATGCGCTAT
The DNA here is from genome assembly GCF_029962835.1 of Magnolia sinica. Classification (NCBI taxonomy): domain Eukaryota; kingdom Viridiplantae; phylum Streptophyta; class Magnoliopsida; order Magnoliales; family Magnoliaceae; genus Magnolia; species Magnolia sinica. Next base: position 61,337,136 of record NC_080575.1, on the reverse strand, counting down.
GATTATCAGAAGACTGTCGACACACTTTAATTCAAGCCCTATCTAATAATGAGGTCGGAAAAGCATTACCAGTAGAGATGAAAAGTACAGAGTAAGAAATATGGAATAATTGAATGCCTATCATTTCCTTCTCCGATGATGATCTGACTTGCGATAGAGGATATATGTAACGGCCCAGTTTTTGGAACCCGAGTATATGACTCGTTCTCCAAAAACCCGAGTGTTAGCCTTTAAAATTCAGTGTAAATTTGAACCACTTATCATTAATCATAGTTAGCAGCAAACGTAGCTAGAGTAAACCATGAATTGAATGAAAACATTCCAACCATAATAAAAATCCAAATGTAGCGCCCATACAGGACTTATACAACCCTTAAATAGTGAAGTTCATTAATTAAAAGCAAAAACTATTATCTAACGGTGGAGCTCAATACGGGCCGCAGGGACCCCGTTTAGCTCCTCAGCTACTCTATCTGCTCTAACAACCCAGTGAACAACATCAGCTCGTTCTATACCTGCATCAACTGATATGGTGTGACAGCGTTAATGGCTATCGCAGTGAGGAGCACCCTCTAAGATTTCACACTCATCATTTATAATCCAACATAAATCATAATATATGAGAAGAGACATATTAAACAATGCAATTTAACATCATGATCATATATTCAGAACTAAGCCAGTTAACATAGTTTCAACATTAAGGAAATGTAATAGAAATCACAATGTAAGGGGACTGTCTAGGTAGTCAAAATAATCAATCTTACAAACTCCATAAAATGACCAGGAAATCAAACTTTAAACCTCTACTTCACCCGAAAATTATATCGTATGTGAACACCACAAGATGGCTAGGAAATTGCTAAGCAAACACCCGCTCAACTTGAAAATCACAATACGACTGAACACTACAAGATGAAGAGAGAACAACATACAAACATCTACTTTACCTAGAAATCATATCATATGTGAACACCGTAAGATGGCTAGGAAATCACTAAGCGAGCACTCGCTCCACTCAAAAATCACAATACGACTGAACATCGCAAGATGAAGAGAGAATAACATATAAACATCTACTTCACCCAGAAATTATATCATACATGAACACTGCAAGATAGCTAGAAAATCGTTAAGTGAACACCCGCTCCACCCGAAAATTACCGCATGACTGAACACCATAAGATGAAGAGACAAGCAACAGATAAACTCTAGACCACCCGAAAATCATATCGCACGTAAACACCACAAGATGGCTAGGAAATCGCTAAGCAAACACCCGCTCCACCCGAAAATCACAATACGACTGTGCACAGCAAGATGGCTAGAAAACCAGAAAGCGACAGAAGGGCATTAATAATCTATCAAAGCCATGAGGGCAAATATGCGGTCCAAGCCGTATAAGTCAAATATGCGATCCAAGCCGTGTAAGGCAAATATGCGATCCAAGCCATATAAGGCAAAGTGTGATCCAAGCCATGTAAGGTAAATGTGCAATCCAAGTTGCGTAAGTCAAATATAGACTGTAAGATGGTGAGTTCATGACAAATTTCATTCCTTACATCACTTAATTACAAATGGTAAACATATAGTTAATTAACCATGTACAACTAAAGATAGCATGTTATCATCGATCATTTATGCTTGCTATAATTAAAGAGATGTTCATTATCTAACACAGGAATTAGATGCACAACATATTAACATATTCACATATTCTTATAATAAGTTCAGTAACTCAATCAATTAACTTAGGGGATACTAAATGGGAAGGATTAGGGCATCATCTATGATTAATGAATTTAAGTGGAAAGATCAAAGGTGAGTCCTCACCTCTATCAAGCAATCTGGTTGTGCGACTAGCTAGAAGCACGACTGAAGTCCGATAGAGTCAAATCTAGATGATAAACATGTGATCACAACTCAATCAAAACATCAGGGAAGATAGTAAATACTTGGCTTCTACGGTCAGTATACATATTAAAAACAAATGAAGTGAGTTGCGATTTACCTTGACTTGAATCTTAGCAACCTGACACGAACTTAGCCAAAACCAACCGAGTCGACTTGATTGAGACTCAGATGTATCTCCTTTCTCTCCTTACTAGGATTTCAGTTGAACCAGGTCCAACTCGACCTAGCTGGCTTAGTTTTAGTCGAGTTAACTCGCCTATCGAACCCAAACTCTCCCTTTCTCTCTTCCTTCCTTCTTTCCCCTTTCTCTCTCTTCTTCCTCTGCTCCCCCTTTTTTTTCTTTATTTCTTGCTGGAATGTCTAGCAATGGCTTAGACAGATCCAAACTCAACTTGACTCGGCTGGACTCAGTTTCAGCCGAGTCGACTCGACATCCTCTTCCTTCTTCTTCCTCTCTTTCTTTCTCTCACTCATACTCTCTCTCTCTCTCTCTCTCTCTTCTCTCTTTTACTTATTTATTTTGCACCATCCAGTAGTTGCTGGACCAGACCAACATCTGCACCATTCTTGACTCGGCTGAGTTGGGTTGGGGCAACACCGACGTGTTGATTCGACTCGACACCTGGCCTCACTCTCTGCCTCCTCTTTACTCTCTTCTCTCTCGCCTTTGGAATCCCCAGATGGACTTGGAGTAGGTTTGACCCTAGCCAATCCTCCCTGGCTCGACCCGAACTCCAACTCGCAGCGAGTCGAGCCACTGACTCACCTGCACACTATCGCTTCTTCTCCTCTTATTTCTTCCACTTTCTCTCTTCTCTCTCTTTTCTCCTTCTGATCTAGACTTGAACTTGGCTTGGCATGCCACAAAAATCAGCCCAACTCAACCCGAGTTGGGGCCATTTATGATCACTCGTCGGAAGGCTCGGTTGCACGTTGCCTTGATTTGAAATTCACCACAATAACCTAGATCAGCTTTGGGATAATCGCCTGTGGTCAAATGGTGTTTGGGAGGCCCACCTGATGGACATTCAGTGGCCAGACAGTCCGCACGATGGCTGCTTCTCGACGAGGAAGGAGATGGAGCTTTAATGATAGCTTCTAGATGGTGATGTTTTTCTTCAATCCGACTCTTGTGTATGGTTTGGTTAAGCTCCAGTGAGCTTACAGACATGGGTTTTCAGAGGTCGAGTGAAGTTAGCTCGGTGGGTTTGAAGGGAGGAAGAAACGGCTAGTTTTCTTTCGAGCTACTGTAAGAGATGAATGCAAACTATTGTTGCCTGATCCTCTCTCATCTTTAACACACCCTAAGCTCTCCTAGTACCATTAGATCGAGGTTGGAGGGCCCGAATTTATTCTATGGTAGGGAGGCAGGTGAAAACAGTTGGTGTAACAAAATCGGCCGCTGTTTCATTTTACCACTATGGAGGAACCCTAAACCATGAAGCGATTGGATGGTTGGGATAGATTTACTCCAATGGTTGAGATGCTGCAGGAGATAGCGTACGCAGATCGCCAGTGTGGCTGCAAGAAAAACACGTTTTTCCTTTTATGGAAAAATGCCCACTTGCACAGTCTTCTTGTGAACACATGCGTGTAATCCATCAGGCAAGCCAAACATGATTTTGGTCGGGCCACCTTGATCAACAGGATGGATGGTTTAGATTAACCTTTTAGGTTGTGATGGTGGGCCATATTCGAGCCAAACGGCCATCGTCTGTTTAAAAATGCTTGCAGTGGGAAAAATGGAAGAAAGGGAGAGAGACCTCTCCTATTTTCAGAAACCGTCGGGTCAGACCGGCTTGACCAGGTCTCTGGATCTAGTGTGCTACAAGTGCACGCTCCCCATGTGCATATGCACTCCAAAGTGGGGCCCACTGAGGTGTTTTTTGATGGATCTACCCCGTCCATCAGGTTATGTGGGTCCTGTTAGGACATCTGGTCAAAGGTGGAGTAAATCCATGGCTTAGGTGGGCCATACCCAATCAATTTGAGTTATCCAATCGATTTTAGTCAATCCGACGGTCGGATTGTTCCAAATTTGAACATCAATAGTAAAAAGTGTCTCAGGGATTGATTATTAATCCAGTAACCCCTTACTAGACCTAATGTTCATGATCTAACATTTTTTGGGCCACAAAAGATGGGTTTTTGTGTTTAATTGATGTCCACGATCAATTCAACGATTGATATTATAACTTGATGGTTAAATTCTCACAGAATTACTCCTCTACGGCCCTACGTATTGTATTGTCTATCTGAAGTAGATATAATTATATAATTTCCCATTTAATAGTTGAATTGTGTAATTAAGTAATGGATTATCATGTGGGCCATGATTCCCGATTGGTGTATCTAATTGACGATTACTGATAATTTAATAGTTGGATCAATTTTTAACTTGGTCATTGGTGACACTTAGGGTTCTTAAGGGAATCTTAGGTGGGATTCGACGGTCACCTAAGTATTTATCAGTTGGTTTGCATGTTTTAGGTGTGGATTGATCATTAGGTCATTAAGGATGTAGTGGACGCTAGATCTCGCAATTTATGACTCAAGATTAACGGTGTATAATTTGATTTTGGGATGACATGATGGCCCGTCTTAGAAATTAATGGATAGATAGGTTGGTTAATGGATAAAGATAACTCTCAACCATCAAGCCAAGCTAAAATGAGGGCAAGTGTTCAGATATATTAGGTTTTATTTGTCCTAAGTTTGGTTCTCACAGTAACACCCGATTGCTGAAAAGTACGGGGTGTTACAATTTACCCCCCTTAAAGAGAGTTTTGTCCCCGAAATTCAATACTTCTACCTTAAATGGGACGAGGATAATCTATTTTATAATGTCTCTTATCATTCACTACCTTTCCTGTGAAGTATGTTTGTATGCACAAGTGTTCAGGATTGTCTACTAGGACTGGGGTTGTTACAATCTACCCCCCCTTAAAGAAGAATCTTGCTCATGAGATTCGATTACACTCATCTCAATTTCTTTCAGTATTAACTATGATCAAGGGTTTGCTCAAACAACTTAAAGAAGAGTTTTACTACTATTCTATATTTATATATTTGTGTGCTCATGTTTGAAGTTCACAACGATAGTTCTACATCATCTAAAAGAAGAGTAATAGTTTTATGTTTTCAATGTTCGGGTTAACACAAACAGACGGTTATGGTTGGTCTAAACCTGATACAACGATTTTCTGCCTGATCAGGGCAGTGATTTCCTTGGTATCCCTTCCTAATCCTAGTGAACCTCAATCTTCTGCTTGATCAGGGCATTGAGATCATTGGGATTTGTTAGGATTTAGAATTTGGATCAAACCGCGTACACTTCGCTTAAATATGATTCTGTTGGTCCGTGAACCCGATTATTTAGGAGTCATATGGAATATCGTATGCATAGTTTTCCATTTTCATAAGGGGTAAGTGTATGTGGCCTATTACGCTTTCATTGCGCACTTTGATTGTCTAAGCGATGTGCAAAAATCTAGGAGCCTAATATTTCTACATGAGGATTTGGGTTTAAAATATGTTAGACTTACCTAAATTTTTAAAGCTAGTCTTAATAAGCCTAGTCTAGGGTTGAAATTTCACCTAAAATTCTAAATTTTCACTATTAATTATTTTTAATTGTTGGAACATACGAAAGATGTTGTTTTTAATTAAAGAGATGTATTAGGGGATTCAAATTACAAAATCATAGTCTGATTCCTTAAGTTTATAGAGTGCTTATGTTTGATTTAATGCACAACATGGCTGATACTTGTTTCCCTATGTTACCTAAATTTAGTTCCTAATTTCAAACAACTATAATTTACAAGGGAACCTAAGTTTTTGTTTCTAAGTTCAAATGACAAAGCCTAAAAATCTCAAGGGATCCTAAAGTTTATGTTTCTATGTTCACAAAATACCCTAATGCTAAGGGAATTAAACCTAGTTCTAAGTCTCTAGTTTCATCAATGCACTTTGGAGTATTTGAAGTCATATAAGTCCTATTTTTCCTAAGGCCTAGTTTATCTAGACTTGCTCTGAAACCACTTGTAACGCCCCGGTTTTTGGAACCTCAGTATATGACTCGTTCTCCAAAAACCCGTGTATTAGCCTTTAAAATTCAATGTAAATTTGAACTGCTTATCCTTACTCAGAGTTAGCAGCAAATGTAGTTAGAGTAAACCATGCATTATATGAAAACATTCCAACCATAATAAAAATCCAAACGTAGCGCCCATACAGGACTTATACAACCCTCAAATAACAAAGTTCATTAATTAAAAGTAGAAATCTATCATCTAATAGTGGAGCTCAATATGGGCAGCAGGGATCTTGTCTAGCTCCTCAGCCACCCGATTTGCTCTAGCAACCCAGTGAACAGCATTGACTCGCTCTACACCTGCATCAACTAATATGGTTTGATAGCGTCAATGACTATCACAGTGAGGAGCACCATCTAAGATTGCACACTCATCATTCATAATCCAACATAAATCATAATATATGAGAAGAGATATATTAAACAACGCAATTTAACATCATGATCATATATTCAGAACTAAGCCAGTTAACATAGTTTCAACATTAAGGAAATGTAATAGAAATCGTAATGTAAGGGGATGTGTCCAAATAGTCAAAATAATCAATCTTACAAACTCCATAAAATGACTAGGAAATCAAGCTTTAAACCTCTACTTCACCTATAAATTATATCATACGTGAATACCGTAAGATGGCTAGAAAATCGCTAAGCGAACACCCGCTCCACCCGAAAATCACAATGTGGCTGAATACCACAAGATGAAGAGAGAACAACATACAAACATCTACTTCTACTAGAAATCATATCGTACGTGAACACCGTAAGATGGCTAGAAAATCGTTAAGCGAACACCTGCTCCACCGAAAAATCACAATACGACTGAACACCGCACGATGAAGAGAGAACAACATATAAACATCTACTTCACCCTAAAATCATATCATACATGAATACTACAAGATGGCTAGGAAATCACTAAGCGAACACCCGCTCCACCCGAAAATCACCACATGACTGAACACCACAACATGAAGAGACAAGCAACATACAAACTCTAGACCACCCAAAAATCATATTGCACATGAACACCGCAAGATGGCTAGGAAATCGCTAAGCCAACACCCACTCCATTAGGAAATCACAATATGACTGAACACCGCAAGATGGCTAGAAAAGTAACAAGCCACAAAAGAGCATCAATAATCCATCAAAGCCACGAGGGTAAATATGTGGTCCAAGCCGTGTAAGGGAAATATGTGATCCAAGCCATGTAAGGAAAATATGCGATCTAAGCCATATGAGGCAAAGTGTGATCTAAGTTATGTAAGGCAGATGTGCGATCCAAGTCGCGTGAGTCAAATATGGACCGCAAGACGGTGAGTTCATGACAAATTTCATTCTTTACATCACTTAATCACAAACGGCAAAAATATAGTTAATTAACCATGTACAACTAAAGATATCATGTTATCATCGATCATTTATTGTAGCACCTCATGCTTTTGAGTACTCGGGCGTTACTATTATAATTTAGATTAACGTAATTGTATGAAGATATAAATAACATACATTATTCACCATCATTTGACAAGTTATAACCCACTACTAAATTTCAACAGTTGGAATACCAACATCTCATATCCAACCATTAATTTAAATAAATCGTTAACTAAACATTAAAATCCATGAATTTTGGGCCCACTTACAAACCCAAATAATCAAAAATTTTAAATTAACAACCTATAGCGGACTGAGTGAATGAATAAATAGTGCTAATTGGGGTGTGCCAAAGAACAATTTATATATATATATTTATATATATATATATATATATATATATATATATATATATATATATATATATATATATATATATATAAATCTAAATACAAATAATTAATTTATCTTTGAAAAATATACAGAACATCTCCAAAAGAGAGAACCATGGGATTTAAATATAAATAAATAATAATAAAAAATATAATAATAAAAATGATATTTAAAACATTGTGAAAATGACATTTAATATTACAAATATATATTTGGCCATCTAATGCTTAATCTAGCCATTAATATTTGGTTAAATGCTCCCATAGACCCTTACTGCCGTTGACGTTCAAATTTGGTATGATCCGACCATCGGGTTAATAGAAATCTACAATTGAAGCTAAACTTTAAGAAGTATGGCCCACCTGATCTTTGAATCTATTTAACCTTTGGTCAGAGGGCCTAAATGATATCTCAAAAGAAAATGAATGGATTAGATTTAGAAAATGCATCTCCATGGGCCCACCTTTGATACATGTGCACATGGAGTGCGTGCACTCGCTATGCACCAGAGCAGGGAGCCCAGTCAACAAGGGCTGACCCGATCACTCCCCGAAATAGAGAAATCTCTCTCTTTTCCCGGCCAAAGGGCATTTAAATGAGCAGCAACTCGCTGACGTCTTCGGTGGCCCACCATCGCGGATCAAATCGTTGATCCGAATTGTTCATCATGCTCAGCAGGGACCACCGACCAAACCCATGGTGGAAACCACCAGTGATAGTCACGCCTGTGATCACCAGCTAGGGACAAACACGACTGGCGCACATAGCTTTTAACGCGGAGGAGAAAAATCACATCATCCTGCTCTGCGGGCAGTTTCACTCGCCTCAATAGCCGTCGGAGCCATGTTCGCATGCTCTGTAGAAGCCGAGTCATCCGATTTCCAAAAATGTCTACTCCTAAACAAAAGGCGGAGAGAATATTTCCATTTTGGACTAGAAAAATCCCAGCCGTTTCATGCCATCTAGAAGGTTCTCTTGGAGAATCCCAGACGTAGAAACTAGGGCTGTTGAGAGCCTAATAGCAAGGCGAGAAGTTGATGAGAAGCTGACGAGAAAACGGAATAGTGCAAAATGTCCCTGTGTGGCTAAACTTAACTAATCTTCAAACTTCTATCCATCATGAGATGGACCCCACACGTCCTCTGATAGATATCAGGACCGCTCAGACAACCCTGATCGATGAACCAACCGTTCAGTTCGAAAGCACCATGATTGTCAGATCATCTTCCTCACAACAATCGAAAAACCCAACATCCTTAAGGCAGGTCGGTTGATGGATCTAAACCATTCAATGTGTGTCCCACCCCATTAAGGACTCATTGGGAAAAGCTGTCCACACCCATGCAAACTATCAGCCAAATAAGAGAACCATGCAATGGGTTTCTCGACTTTCCTTTTTCACTAAAGGTGCGCTACTCCCTGTGATTAGCCATGGAATTCTCTAGAAAAGGAAGGGCTATAAATATACAGGTTTTAGGGTGAATTTCTAGGAAAGTTAGGGAAAGAAAGAGAGAGTTCGTAAGAGAGAGACAGACGTCGCTGTTCCACCACATAGAGTCGAGTCGAGTCAGTCTGAGATGTCGTAAGATCGGGCCGATTCCAGGGCTTCACCTAGTTATTTCCAACAGAGAAAAGGAGAAGGAGAAGAAGAGAAAGAAAAGAGGAAGGAGAGAAGAAAGTGAGGGAAGAGCTCGACTCAGCCGTGCCGCACTAAGTTATCTCAGTTTGAGCCAAGGCTGTCGAGTCAATTGCATATGGACTGAGCTCTGACTCAGTCTGAGTCCTTTCAGAGAGGAGGAGAAGAAAGAAAAAGAAGGAATAGAGAGATGGACTAGACAGGGTCGTCACCTGACGCCGCACTAAGTTGGGTTCCAACCGTAAGAGCAATGACTTGGTGAGTCATTGGGTTGTAGATCTTCAGGTCCTTCTGAGTTTGGGCCGTCCATGCTGTCCAGGTCATCTCAACTGGTTATTGGAGCCGAGATGATTTCAGAATACTATCGGCCCCATTGGAATAGAGGAAGAAGGAGCTGAGTTGGATCGTCGTCGAGTCGAGTTCATGAATCGGGTTCGACTCAGGGTGAGTCTAGTACTGGTCGGTCCAGACCTTACCAGTGTTTCCCAAACAAGGTAAGGAGATGGCCGCCTTTCACTCACTGTTTATGTTGGCTCCTCAAATTCTAACAATCGGAGTTAGGAATTTATAGTGTACCTTGCTGCTGAGTTAACTCGGTGGGCGCTTAGGTTGCAAACGACCTTTGTTTTGTGATGAGTTAAAACAACTAAATCATAGGCGGTCAGCCATTGGATTAGCAAACACCGTCAAAATCGAGTTTACGAGCCATTTTGTATCTAAAGCTCGACCTTGCCACTGAGTCAATGACTCAGTGCATTTGGGCTTGCTTAGGATAGAATTTGACTCAATTTTAAGATGTCCTTTAGGTTAGAATGCTTAATGCATTTGGTATGGATAACTGATTGTGAATCAGACTTGAATTTTGGAACTGAGTTGAGGTGAGTCAAGTTAAGTTAAACTGACTTGGTGCATAAATGAGTCATGGTGTGTCTTAAAAACGGCTATCAATTGAGTTGTGGAATGTCGACCTTAGGCTCTTAATCCTAGGGTTGATCTTGAATAGTCCTCCATTAAACAAGTTTGAATTAGAGATCGAATTGCATCTAGATCAAGCCAGGTTGAATTGAACCAGCTCAGCAATTGGGAATTGAATTGCTTCAAAACCCCTCACTCCGCTTGCACTTGAGATAAGGAGATCAAATTTAAAAAGGTGAGGATTACCTTCAAGCTTTTCTACATCTTGATAGTTAGATTTGTCTATTCGTTTTTGTTTATTTATCTCATTGATTGCTTAATATGGTGAATTTCTCTTATTGATTTGAGTCCTTTATGGATGATTGGTGGATTGGATTTAAATTTAATTATTTGAATATGTGATTCAATTTAAATAACTCTATTCTAACTTAAAATGAACACTTTAGATATGCATGTGCAATATCGATATTACACGTAATTTAATAAGTCATGTGTGATTACTTGATGGATTGCTTGGAGGTCCTCTAGCTAGTAGTCATTTTGTCTAATAAATTAAATGGAGTTTTTGTTGCGGATTTACCACCTTAGGGATCATTTGTTGCCTATGTGGCTTTTATCACACCTTTGGGATGGATTGTTTGCCTATGTGGCTTGATGTGATATTTGTCCTACGTGGCTTTAAGGAACCGTCTTCATATAACCTTGTGATGATAAGTTCCACTTGTATAACTAAAATTGGCCACTGGTTGTGTAGGTTACCTTTAAACATCCTACTTGTTAGTCTCATGAGCCAGGGATGGTGCAATGAGACACTATGCTTGAGTTGTCGGCCTATGCTGGGTGACAAATCCCCCATAGTGGCCTTTGAGTTTTCTTGAAATGATTGTTTGAAATTGGAATAATAATGGGGCTAATCATGTATTTTCATTGCATGCAGACATTACCGGGCGGTCGATGTAAGACATGGGGGTTGGACTGCTATGGACATCCTTGTTGCATAGTCTTTTCCGGGTGACTTGTTCTCCTTAGGTGTACCTTTGAGTACTTTTCTGGGTGACTAGTTCTCCTTGGGCGACTTTTGTTTTGTGCATTCGTACCGCTATGGGCGTCCTTATTGCATGGACTTTTCTGGGTGCCTAGTCCTCCTTGGGCGTACCTTTGAGTACTTTTCTAGGAGACTAGTCCACCTTGGGTGTCCACATTGCATAGTCTTTTTTGGGTGGCTAGTTCTCCTTGGGCATACCTTTAAGTACTTTTTTCGGGTGGCTAGTTCTCCTTGGGCGACTTTGTTGCATAGTCTTTTTCGGGTGGCTAGTTCTCATGGGCATACCTTTGAGTACTTTTTCAGGTGGATAGATCTCCTTAGGTGACTTTTTACCAGTTGGATGTGCATCCCCAGGTCTATGAGTATGTGCATGCATTCATACATTTAAACAAGATTATATTTGTGGAATTTATCTAATAAATGTGTATCTGATGAACCTTATCTGAATTCTATGATAATCATGGTGAAATAATTGTTATATACTGTTCCTGATAACTATGCTTAATTATCTTGATGATACAATAAATCTTAGGGGTTATACCTCACTGGATAGCCATTGACGCTATCAAACTGTAATCAGTGTGCAGGAGGCACAGATGGTGCGCATGCTAGCGTTATTATGGAATAGGAGCAGCTAGATGATCTTACGACTCTCTATTCTTGATTTAATTTGTATTTAATTTGTACTGTTATGTATTATTAAAAACTTATGACATTGATTTGTATAAGTTTTTGGGTAACCACTTGAAATATTTGATTTTGTATATTTAGATTCCCTCTTATACTTGATTTGCTCATAATCCGCCTAAATTACTAACTTTGGAAAAAGAAAAAAAATGTACGTGATATTTGAGCCACCATTAAAGGTTAACGCTCGGGTTTTTGGAAAACAAGTAGTGTACTCGGGTTCTGGGAACTGGGGTGTTACATTTATGCTTGCTCTAATTAAAGAGATATGTTCATTATCTAACATAGGAATCAGGTGCGCAACATATTAACATATTCACATATTCTCATAATAAGTTCAGTAACTCAATTAACTTAGGGGATACTAAATGGAAAGGATTAAGGCATCATCTATGATTAATGAATTTAAGTGGGAAGCTCAAAGGGTGAGTCCTCACCTTAATCAAGTAATCTGGTTGCGCGGCCTGCTAGAAGCACGACTGAAGTCCGATAGAGTCAAATCTAGATGATAACAAAACATCAAGGAAGATAGTAAATACTTGGCTTCTACGGTCAGTATACTTAGTAAAAACAAATGAAGTGAGTTGCGATTTACCTCGACATGAGAGCCTATCTTGGCGACCTGACACGAACTTAGCCAAAACCAACCGAGTTGACTTGACCGAGACTCAGATGTATCTCCTTTCTCTCCTTACTGGGATTTCAGATGAACTAGGTCCAACTCGACCTAGCTGGCTTAGTTTCAATCGAGTTAACTCGCCTATCGAACCCAAACTCTCCCTTTCTCTCTTCCTTCCTTTCCCCTTTCTCTCTCTTCTTCCTCTGCTTCTCCTTTTCTTTATTTCCTGCTGGAATGTCCAACAATGGCCTGGATAGACCTAAACTCAACTTGACTCGGTTGGACTCAGTTTTCGCCGAGTCGACTCGACATCTTCTTCCTTCTTCTTCCTCTCTTTCTTTCTCTCACTCATACACACACACACACACACACTCTCTCTCTCTCTCTCTCTCTCTCTCTTCTCTCTTTTACTAATTTATTTATTTATTTTACACCATCTAGCAGCTGTTGGACCAGACTAGTGTCTTCACCATGCTTGACTCGGCTGAGTCAGGCTGGTGCAACACCGACGTGTTGACTCGACTTGACACCTGGGCTCACTATCTGCCTCCTCCTTACTCTCTTCTCTCTCGCCTTTGGAATCCCCAGACAGACCTAGAGTAGGTCTGACCCAAGCCAATCCTCCCTGGCTTGACCCGAACTCGTACTCGCAACGAGTCGAGCTACTAGCTCACTCGCACACTATCCCTTTTTCTCCTCTTCTTTCTTCCACTTTCTCTCTTCTCTCTCTTTTCTCCTTCTGATCTAGACTCGAACTTGGCTTGGCATGCTACAAAACTCAGCCCAACTCAACCCAAGTTGGGGCCGTTGATGATCACCCATCGGAAGGCTTGGTTGCACACTACCTTGATTTGAGCTTCACCACAATAACCTGGATCAGCTTTAGGATAATCGCCTGTGGTCGAACGGTGTTTGGGAGGCCCCCCTATGGACATTCAGTGGCCACACAGTCCGCACGAGGGCTGCTTCTCGACGAGGAAGGAGATGGAGCTTTAATGGCAGCTTTCAGATGGTGATGTTTTTCTTTAATCCAACTCTTATGTATGGTTTGGTTAAGCTCCAGTGAGCTTACGGACATGGGTTTTTAGTGGTCGAGCGAAGTTAGCTTGGTGGGTTCGAAGGGAGGAAGAAACGGCTAGTTTTCTTTCAAGCTGCTTTAGGATATGAATGCAAACTACTGCTGCCCAATCCTCTCTTATCTTAAGCATGCCCTAAGCTCTCATAGGTCCGTTAGATCAAGGTTGGAGGGCTCGAATTCATTCTATGGCAGGGAGGTAGGTGAAAATGGTTGGCGCAGCAAAACCGGTCGCGGTTTCATTTTACCACTATGGAGGAACCCTAAACCACGAAGAGATTGGATGGTTGGGATAGATTTACTCCAACAGTTGAGATGCTGCAGGAGCTAGTGTACGCGGATTGCCAGCGTGGCTGCAAGAAAAACACGTTTTTCTGTTCTTGGAAAAATGCCCGCTCACATAGTCTTCTTGCACAGGTTCTTGTGAATACATGAGTGCAACCCATCAGGCAGGCTAACCATGGTTTTGGTCGGGCCACCTTGATCAACAGGATGGATGGTTTAGATCAACCTTTTACGTTGTGATGGTGGGCCATATCCGAGCCAAACGGCCATCGTCCGTTTAAAAATGCCTGCAGTGGGAAAAACGGAAGAAGGGGAGAGAGACCTCTCCTATTTTTGAAAACTGTAGGGTTTGACCGGCTTAAAATGGTCTCTGGATCCAGTGCGCTGTAAGTGTACGCACCCCATGTGCATGCGCACTCCAAAATGGGGCCCACTGAGGTGTTTTTTGATGGATCTGCCCCGTCCATCAGGTTATGTGGGTCTTGTTAGGACATTTGGTCAAAGTTGGAGTAAATCCAAGGCTTAGGTGGGCCATACTCGATCAATTTGAGTTATCCAATTGATTCTAGTTAATTCGACGGTCGGATTGTTCCAAATTTGAACATCAGCAGTAAAAAGTGTCTAAGGGATCGATCATTAATCTAGTAACCCCTTACTGGGCCCAATGTTCATGATCTAACAATTTATGGGCCACAAAACATGGGTTTTTGTGTTTAGTTGATGTCCATGATCAATCCAACAATTGATATTATAACCTGATGGTTAAATTCTCACAGAATTACTCCTTTACAGCCCTACGTATTGTATTGTCTATCTGAAGTAGATATAACTGTATAATTTCCCATTTAATAGTTGAATTGTGTAATTAAGTAATGGATTATCATGTGGGTCACGATTCTCAATTGGTGTATCTAATTAATGATTATCGATAATTTAACGATTTGATCAATTTTTAACTTGGTCATTAGTGACACTTAGGGTTCTTAAGGGAATCTTAGGTGGGATTAGATGGTCACCTAAGTATTTATCAGTTGGATTACATGTTTTAGGTGTGGATTGATCATTAGGTCATCAAGGATGTAGTGGACGGTAGATCTCGCAATTTATGACTCATGATCGACGGTTTATGATTTGATTTTGGGATGACATGATGGCCCGTCTTGGAAATTAATGGATGGATAGGTTGGTTAATGTTCACAACCACAAGAGTAGGGCTGTGATGTAGTAATAATCTCGGTGAGACCGAGGTCGAATCCATAGGGACTAATCTCGTGTGTTTTTTGAAAGCAACTAGAATTAGAACTAGAAGAAGACGAAAACCTAAGTTGGAAGTATAGAGAGTAATTGTGAGAGATTTAATGAAAAACTTAAGAAATTCACAAGTGGGAAACTAGGGTTTCTACGGATCCACTTGTAGAGATCAGGGAGATCTATGTTTGATTTAATGATGCAACTGAAATCAGAGTCCCATCTTATCCAATTAGAAGATTTGTTAGTAAAACCAAATCTGAACTTCCTTTAACCTAATTCTCAATGGATGAGAGGTTTGAGAACTGGAAGTGATTCCATCACAAAACCATGCCTATGAGACAAGGCAAACAATAGGATTTACCAATCCCACAACCAATCATAAGAGAATCATGAGGATTAGAAGGATTCCATCACCCAACCATGCCCATGTGATGATGGTGAACAACGGGATTTTCTAATTTCACAATCTCAATACATGAAAAGAACATACTCAAAGCTATTGCAGATCTATTATAATTTAGTCACAACAAACTATTAAAAGCTGAAAGTATTTCTTATAATCAAACTAGAATCAAAGATAGTTCAACTTAAACATGAATCAAAGCAATAAAAAACATCCCATCATGTTACAAGCTTCACCTCTTAGCCCTAGCTAAGAGGTTTTATAGTTGTGGAACTCCAACTTTCACACCTAGTTGGAAAACTTTAAAAATCACCTCAAATTTAAGCAGTTTTTCAAAATAGGCTTCACTCTGCGCAATTTCACAGAATGACCCAGAGTTGCAGAACATGCTTCTTCAGGACATTTTTAGGAATATGTTTGTTTTCAGGACAATTTCAGGATTCCTTTTCTTCACTTCAAATATTTGATTCTCTTCATTGCTCACTTAGTTTTCTTGGATCTTTAGCATGTGAATTCTTCAATCTTGGCCTTCTAAGATCCATCCCTTGCCTTAGTGATTCTCGAGCATCAAATTCATGCTTTTAGCAGCCTTTTCAATCCAAGCTCTTAAATTCACCTTGCAACATAAACATGAGTAAAATAGAACATTAAGCATTATCATGTTCATAAAATCAAGTAATAAATGGGGTCCAATATGCAATATTTGACCCTCAACACAATCCCCAACCAACATTTTGTTAGTCCCGAGCAAAGTATGCGAAAAATGAACTTTAATGCGCAATGTTCAAACCTTTTTCAGAAAATAATCTTTTGTGTAATCAAGTATGAATGAGTAGACTCAATGATGAGAAAGTGAGATTTTCAAAACCTAGAGTCGAATCACATTAGCAATCAATCAAATAAGTTCTTTATCCATTAAGTCAGAGCATAGTTCGCATATCAAGTTTTTCAATGTATGCAGTGAAGATTAGCTTACTTTCTATAAGGATACTATCATTACATCATGTTAGCCCTGTTTATCACTTCAAGATTGGTTGAAAACCGAAGTACTGATTTTGAACCTGTCCCCTTTTCCTTCTTTTTCCAATTTTTGATTTTACATCGATGGGCATTTGTATTCATTGAATCTTTTCGTCCCTTTTTTTTTCTGACATTACATCCTTTTCAAAAGCATTTTTCATTCCCCTCAAAGATGTTCTCATTCTTTATTCTTTATGACCTTTTTGTCGATCTCCTATTTTTTAAGTGGTTCTTTCTTCTTTTAAGGTGGATAAAATTCTTCAGACTCGATTTTTAAGATCTTGTAATGATCATCATACTAACAATCAGAAAATGTAGTACTATTCGTAGAAAACAGTTTGAATAACATAATATTCGAACTTACTCTTAATCAGTTGAATGTAAGAACCATAAGCGATAGGTTACTTAGTTGAGTAGACTTCAGTAATTCAAAATTCAATCCCTATCTTATCATCATACTCAAAACATTCTTAAATACATAACTTATCGCTTTTTAAATAGATAAACATTGAAAATTTTTCAAAACTTTTACAAATTTTACAAATTTAGCTTAAAACTGAGAAAACACTGATTAGTTTATGTATTCTCCCACCCCCAACCTAAAATCTACATTATCCTCAATGTAAAAGAAATAAGTATGATTTGCAAAAGAGACAGCGTAATTGAAGGAGAAGTGATGGAAAGATAGTACCTGATTTGAAGCTCTTTCCAAAGGATCTCAGCGTGAAGGTGGGTTAGCACAAGAATTTAACAACTGAAAAGCAAACTATCTTAAAATAACGAAAGCAAACTATCCTAAAACAGTAGAAAGCAGTAAACCTAACTACACCTCCATCAGATTAAGAGGTCAATCCTGGTAAACAAGATCAATCAGATGTATGGACATGTCCTCTGAATCAAATTTCTCAACAAATGGCTTTAATCGATGTTTATTTACTTTGAATTCTTTACCATTGTTTGGATCATTTATCTCGATTGGCCTATGAGAATGACATTAGTAACAATGAAAGGGCCGGTCTAACAAGATTGGAGTTTGCCCGGAAAGATATGTAACCAAAAATTATATAAGAAGACTTTTTGACCTGATGTGAATGATTTTGAAGAATGTGTAGGTCATGAAACACCTTCATCCTATCCTTGTAAATTCTTACGTTCTCGTATGCATTATTCTGGATTTCTTCAAGTTCATTTAGCTGAAGTTTGCGTAGCGAGGCAGCGTTGTCTAAATTGAAGTTCAAACTTTTAATTGCCTAGTAGGATCTATGTTCCAACCCACAGGCAAGTGGCAAGCCTTCCTATAGACAAGTCTAAAGGTAGACATTCCAATAAGGGTCTTAAATGCAGTACGGCAAGCCCATAAGGCATCAGCCAATCGGATTGACCAATCCTTTCGCTCAGGGTTAACCATTTTCTCAGAAATGTGTTTGATCTCCCTATTAGAAATTTTAGCTTGCCCACTTGTTTGTGGGTGGTATGGATTGCTCACCTTGTGAGAGATACCATATTTCTTCATTAAGTTCGCGAATGTCCTATTACAAAAATGTGAGCCCCCATCACTAATGATGGCTCGAGGCATTCCGAACCAGTAAAGTATGTTCTCTTTTAAGAATTTAATGACCTTTTGATGGTTATTGTTCCAGCATGGAATCGCTTTGACCCATTTAGTGACATAGTCTACGGAAAGGAAAATGTATAAATTCTCAAAGGATTGGGGGAATGGTCCCATGAAATCAATGCCCCAACAATCAAATGCTTCAATAATCAGAATGGGGTTCAGAGGCATCATATTTCGATGGAATAATGCTCCCAACTTCTGACAACACTCATAAGATTTGCAAAACTCATGAGTGTCCTTGAACATTGTGAGCTAGTAAAAACCACACTGCAGGATTTTGGCCGTGGTCTTTTTAGTAGAAAAGTGACCACCACAGGCCTGTGAGTGATAGAAGGAGATGACACTTTGGTGTTCATTATCTGGTGCACATCTCCTTAAGATTTGGTTTGGGCAATATTTAAACAAATAAGGATCATTCCAGAAGAATTTGCGTACCTCGGTGAAAAATTTCTTCTTATCTTGCGAAGTCTAATGTGTTGGCGTCAAACCTGTGGCAAGATAATTAGCAATATCAGTAAACCAAGGTGAATGGGAGACTTTGAGCAGTTGTTCGTCAGGGAACATATCATTGATATGCGTCATCTCAAGGGAATTAGGGAGATCATTGGTCAGCCATTACGTTTTCTACTCCCTTTTTATATTTTATTTCCAAATCAAATTCTTGGAGTAGGAGGATCTATCTAATCAGGTGGGGCTTAGCATTATTCTTAGAAAGAAGACACTTGAGCGCTACACGATCTGTGTAAATGATGATCTTGGATCTGATCAAGTAGGACCTAAATTTGTCTAAAGTGAACACTATGGCTAAGAGTTCCTTTTCCGTAGTTGAGTAGTTCACTTGGGCAGGATTTAGCATTCTACTTGCGTAATGAATAACGTAGGGCTTCTTTTCTTTTCTCTGGCCTAAAATTGCCCCAAGAGCATAGTCATACGTGTCATACATAAGTTCAAAAGGAAGACTCTAGTCGGGTGGTTGCATGATAGGTGCAGTGGTTAACATGCCCTTAAGCTTAGTAAAAGCTTTCTGGCATTGCTCAGTCCACTCGTATGGTGTATCTTTTTGAAGTAGATTACATAGAGGATGAGAGAGGTGATTAAGTCCTTTATGAATCTTCTGTAAAACCCGGTGTGTCTTAGGAAGGATCTCACATCTTGTATGTTCTTGAGTGGAGGTAGGTTAGAGATAAGATCAATTTTAGCCTTATCTACCTCAATTCCCTTGGACGAGATGATTTGTCCAAGGACAATTTCCTTACAAACCATGAAATGACACTTCTCCCAATTCAGTACCAAATTCTTTTCCTCGTATCGCTTCAGCACATTTTTTAAAATTTTGAAACATTCGTTGAAGAATGGACCAAAGACCGAGAAATCGTCCATGAAGACCTCTAAATATTACCCCACCATGTCAGAAAAAATACTCAACATGCATCACTGAAAAGTGGTGGGGGCATTATATAGCCCGAATGACATCCTTTGGTACGTAAAGGTGCCGTAAGGACATGTAAATGTGGTCTTTTTTCGATCTTCAGGGCTATCTCGATCTAATTGTAGCCCAAATAACTGTCAAGGAAGCAATAGTAAGAGTGACCAGCTAGCCTTTCCAAAATTTGATCGATAAAGGGTAAAGGAAAGTGGTCATTCCTTGTGATAGTATTCAACTTCCTATAGTCAATGCACATTCTCCAACCAGTAGTGATCCTAGTTGGCACGAGTTCATTGTTGGCATTGGCTACGATGGTGATTCCGAACTTCTTAGGAACCACCTAAGTTGGACTCACTCATTGACTATCGGATATAGGTTATATAATACCCACATCCAATAGTTTAAGAACATCGGCCTTAACCACTTCCTTTGTGTTTGGATTTAATCTACATTGTGGTTATTGTGAGGTCTTTGCATTATCCTTTAGATGAATGTGGTGAGTACAAATCAAAGGGTCAATTCCCTTGAGGTCCGCAATCGACCATCCAAGGGCTCCTTTATGCTCAATGAGAGTAGGGATGAGCATACTCTCCTGTTCTTACTCAAGGTGGGAAGAAATCACCACCGGGTATGTCTCACATTAACCTAAATAGACATATTTCAAATCAGAGGGCAAAGATTTTAGGTCAAGCTTTGGTGCTTTGAGGTTAGATGGTAGAGGCACTACATCAGTTTGGTGCAATTCTTTGAATTGTGGCCTCCACCGGTTAACTTTATGTACCTGCACAGTATTCAGCATGATCCCCATCTCCCTAATCATATCATCATCAAACTCATGGGAGTGGGCCAGGCACGTCTCTAGAGGGTCAGAGGATAAGGTCAAAAGTTTTCTATCTTCCATGAAAGAGTCAATCATGTTAATGTCGTGGAAATCGTCATCATCCTCTAATTGTTTGCTTATGTTGAAAAAGATATTTAACCTAATGTCATATTCCCGAAAGACATTGTGAGGCCTGTATCCTAAACCGTACCATTCTGTAGGCTTCCGCAGTCATCCCGGTCGAATTTCGGCGACCTGTGACGTGTAGATAACATTTGCACGTAACCCTAAGTCGCATCCTGAGATTCTGAGTCGGCTCGACTCAAAACTTATACCATTACGACTACGACATCACTGTGGTTCCAATACTGCGTCTCGCACGCCGATGCAATACCCAGGCCAGGAGATGTGTGCCTGCATTTATTTTAAGAAAAATGCCATGCAAGAGAATCTCTACTAAATGTCAAATCAATCCCATCAATCAATCAAAGTAGACAACCCATCAAGTCAAGTACTCTATCCCATCCCCAAGTACATAGCCTGTCACACCCCAAACTCGAAAACTGGGCTCACAAAAATTCTTGATCATCGAATCCGGTGCCGACAGCCTCCGTAGTACCCCATTCTTAGCTTCCAGTGCGCATACGCCAGATTTCGATCCTGGGATCCTACAAGGAGAACTTTCCAATGTATATTTATCTCATAAGAAGCATAACCACAAGTTTACCCAAATCACAAAGGCAACATCATCATCATATATTCACTAATATATCAGTTGAATATAGTGCTGAAAGGGAAATATACATATGTCAAAAATCAAAGCTCCAGAAGACCGCTACACTCTCCAAGCTCGACGCTGCTGCAACCTAACGTCACCCGTACGCATCTATTATGTATAAGCTTATAGAAAGCTTAGAGGGTAGTGTAAGTGTGTGCGCAAGATAAGTACCAAGTATGCAATATCAGAGCAATGCGAAAACATGCCAGTAAGTCCATAAATGCCATCAGCCTTATCTAGGCTATGTGATGCAAAAACATAATAAGCCAATATCATATACTGAGGAAGAAAGGTAGATCAGCTATGTAATGTGGAAACATAGTAAGCTAAATATCATATGCTAAGGATGCAATGCAATATACGATGCGAATGAAATGACCAAGCTGAAGTGTGAAGTTGGGATGATAGTACATAGTATCGCAGGCTACAAGGTCCATCACAAGGGACGTCTATCCAAACCAGTCCCATACCTAAATTTGGATAGTCAAACTCAATGTGGTAGACTCCTGATCTCAGGTTAGTCGCATGCCCCAACCGAAATCCTAGCCATTGCAAAGGTACACAACAATTAGTTACGCACCACCAACCCGAGTGGATAGTGAATGAATGAATGAATGAGAAAAATGCTGGGTATACAACTCCTGCTCAATAAGTCCATATATCAGTACTGTACATTTCTGGGATTATCACCGGGGTCTAGTACACTTTACACGCGATCGCCGCCCACTGGATGCGCGACCATGCAAGTGGAAGAGACCTCACTATCCGCCTGGCCAGTAATCAACTAATATTACCCAGCACATCGATAGTGGACCCATTTGTGAGTTGGTCAAACTCAGCCTAGCTATGCCCCCTACCTTCGGGCGGGTGAGGCCACACCCCTTTCTAACAAACTACGACACAGTGGGAGACACGGCCTACTAGTATTCGGCACTCAAACGCTCATGTATCCACTCGGTCTAGACATTGGAAGGTCTCCTGGCCACAGAGGTTTGGGAACTTTCACCTAGGGACATCTATGACACCCCATATAGAAAAATATTTTCAGTGTTCCATTTGGCCATTCACGATGTGTGAGGCCCGTATTTTAGCCCGTACCATTCCTTAGGCTTCCGCGGTCCTCCCGGTCAAATTTCGGTGACCTGCGATCTGTTATCAGCATTTGCGCACAATCCTGAGTCGTATCCTGTATATCAGATTGACTCGAAACTTGTACCCTTGCGACTGCACTGTCGCCGAGTATTATGCGTCGAGGCAATACCCAGATTAGGAGATGTGGGCCTGCATTCAGTTCGAGGAAAATGCCGCAGGTTACAAATCTCAGGAGAATGTCCCATCAATCACATCAAATGTCAAGTACTCCATCCCATCATGTCAAGTACAACCACCCCTCCCCTCAAGTCAACTCTCTCTCTTACAACCAAGTACACCCATCACTCACTCACCCATCACACCCCATCACTCACCCATCCCTCTCTCTCTTACAACCTCTCTCTCTCATCTCTCCCTCATTCTCCCAAGCAACTCCATGAGAGTAACGTCCAAGCTTTCCTCCATTTTTCACTCGCCTTGAAGCTTCATACCCCATCATCCAACCTCTAAAATCCAATCTTAACCATTGATTCTTACTCGTTAGATCACCCTAGTGTGGAAGAAGGAGGAGTAGTTTTGAAGGGTGTTCATAGGATTAGATTATGGTTTTTGACTTGAGGGCCCACATGTGGTGCGAACCATTTGATGTATGTATTGTAAGTAATGGAGGGCCCATAGTAGCGGGGTTCCTCCCCTCCATCGTGACCTTTATCTCTCTCTCCCTCTCTTTCATTTTCTTTGGTTATGATGTGGCCATGTGGCTCACCGGATGGATCCCACAGGAGGTAGATGTTATATCCCTATCGTCCATCTATTGGACGTGGATCCCACCATGGCAGCATATGGGGCCCACCTTGTAATGATGCATTACATCCACACTATCCAATCCATAGGATAGTGGGATGAGGATGGGATAAGGATTGGCTGGGCACCGCACACCTAGCTATATAGCTGTTTTATGTCAGCAGGTTGTGGGGCCTGCCTTGATGGCACATGAGGGTCCCACCATGATGTTTGTGTTGTATCTTGCTGGACGGTGGAATGCCACCATGATGGATGAGTTTCATCCATCCCGTTCGTCCATGTGGGACGTAGGATGTGGGACCCATCGTATTTAGGCATTTCCCATCCACACCATCCTTCTGATGGGGTGTGGACCCCCCCACACGTGTGGTCCCACTGATGAGATCCACACCGTCCAGACCATGGATGGTGGGTCCCATGCAACCCTCTCATTTGCTGAGTTGATGTTAGGCAAGTTATGTGGGCACATGATGCGTGCAGGTTTGCATCCATACCGTCCATCCATTTCAGATTGTGGGACCCACCCCACATGTGTTGTACGTGTGGAGGTGGGGCCTACATTGATGTATGCATTATGTAGCCACACCGTCTGTTCGTTCTTAACACGTGGGACATATGGAATTCACTACAACGTATGTGTTGTATCAGCACTGTCCATATGGACGGGCTGTGCGGGGCCAATCGTGATGTATATGCCTTGTATCCGCACCTTCCTAGTGAACTGGATGGTGGAGACCCACCTTGATTGTATGTGTTTCAACCATGGGTTACCCCATCCGACCTAGTGAGATGTATTTGAGGCTCATATGATGCAGCCCACTTGACGTATGAGGCCCTTGTACATGGCCCATTGAGATTGTATGTGGCCCATTCATGAGGCCCACTTTGATGTGTTTATGGCCCATCAATGAGGCCCACTTTGATGTATTTGTGGCCCATCATGATGTATATTTGAGGCCCATGTGATAGGGCCCACTTGCCTTGTATTTAGGCCTATATGATGGGGCCCACTTGCTTGAATCTGAGGCCCATGGGCAAGGCCCATTGTGATGTATTCGAGGCCTATGGACAAGGCCCATTGTGATGTATTCGTGGCCCAAGGCCCATTGTGATATGTATTAGGCCCATGACACATGGCCCTTTTGATGTGTTCGAGTCCCAGATACGTAGCCCATTTGATGCGTATGAGACTCATGTGTAGGGCCCACATGTTATGTATTTGAGGCTCATGAACGGGGCCCACCTGTTGCGTATTTATGGCCCATTGGTGCGGCCCATTGATGCGGCCCATTTGATGTATATTGAGGCCCATGGGTTACGACCCATTATGACGTATATTGAGGCCTATGCGTTATAGCCCATTGTGATGTATTTGAGGCCCATGGGTCGTAGCCCTTGGTGATGTATATTAGGCATATGTATGTGGCCCACCGTGATGTATGTATTGTACATCTATGCCGTCCATTCGTGCGGACCACCGTTTTATATGTATTGTATATTTATGTCATCCATTTGTGTCGCCTGTCGTGATGAATGTATTGTATATATATATGCGGTACATGAGTGAGGCCGGATGTGATGTATTTATGGCCCATGTGTCGAGGCCCATTGTGATATATATGTAGCCCATAAGATGAGGCCCAATGCAATTAATGATGGTTAAATGTCCACATTGATGGGCGATGATGGTTAAATGTCCACATTGTGACCTTCCCTTAAGCCCTTTGTTAGGCCGATTACCGATTGTCGAGGCTGATTATCGAGGCTGACTTTAATTATCGATACCGATTATGAGTATGTGACAACATAGCATCATGATACATGCCCATACACATCATCTGCATGTTTGTTATGAGATGTGGTTGACCATTGCATATGCCATAGGGTGGATTATTATGGGACTCCCTGATAGGAGGAGTTGCCCACGTGAGCACATGATAAGTGAAGGATTGATGCATGACTGAGTGGTATGACTCATGCATATCGCATTTTGTGATATGACCATTGTACACCCTAGTGACATCAGGGCCGTGGCCTCCACAGGCATATCGTGGATGGCTAGATGGAATACCAAAAATCTGTTACTAGCATCGAGCCGCCATAGATGGCCCTGAGTGAAAATCCCTAAACCCACTTGGTACCAGAGGACGCCCTAACGTCGAGACCGAGTGGATACATGAGCGCAGAAGTACTGAATACCAGGAGGCCGCATCTCCCACTATGTCGTGGTTGGTTGGGAGGGAGTATGGCCTTACCCACCTAAGGGAGTAGACAATGCTAGGCTGAGTCTAACCAGCTTTAGGAATGGGTCAGCTATCGATGAGTCAGGCCCAATATTGGTAGGTGGATAGTGAGGTCTCTTCCACTTACCCAGTTGTGCGCTTATGGGGCAGCAGGTGGCGTAGAGTGTACTAGACCCCGATGATGATCCCAGATATATACGGTATGATATGTGGATTTATCGAGCAGGAGTTGCATACTCATTCATTTATTCATTCACTATCCACTTGGGCTGGTGGTGCGCAACTATTTGTTACGTGTACCTTCATAATGGCCAGGATTTTAGTTAGGGTGCACGACTAACCTAAGATCGGGAGTTTACCACATTGAGTCTGACTATCCAAATTTAGGTATGGGACTGGTTTGGATAGAAGTCCCTTGTGGTGGACCCCATAGCCCGTAACACTATGTACTATCATCCTGACTTCACACTCCAGCTTGGTTATTTCATTCGCATCGCCTAGTGCATTGCATCCGCAGTATATGATATTTGGCTCATTATGATCTGCATTGCATACTTTGATATTACATGACTCGTGGACTTACCAATATGTTTTTACTTGTTCTATTATCATATGATTCATGATCTCGCCAGTATTTTCGATATTTTATGATTATGACGTTGTATTTGTGTGCTTGACACTTATCTTGCGCACACATTTTCACCACCCTCTAAGCTTTCTATAAGCTTATGTACGATAGATGCGTGTAGGTGGCATTAGGTTTCAGCAGCGTGGAGCTTGGAGCATGCAACAGTCTTGTGGAGCTTTGATTTTCGATATATGTAATTCCCTTTAGCACTGTATTCAAATGTTTATATTAGTGGATATGTGATGATGATGTTGCTTTTGCGATTTGGGTAAACTTGTGGTTATGCTTCTTACGAGATAAATATACATTAGAAAATCCTCCTTTTAGGATCTTAGGATCGGAATTTGGCGTATACGCACTAGGAGCTGAGAATGGGATACTACGGAGGCTGTTGGCACCGAACTTGGTGATGGGAATTTTGTGAGCCTGGCTTCTGGGTTTGGAGTGTGACAATATGCCTGTGGAGGTCATGACTCTGATGTCGCTAGGGTGTACAGTAGTCATATCCCAAAATGTGAGATGCATGAGTCACATAGTCCAATCATGCATCAATCCTGCGCATATCGTACGCTCATGTGGGACAACTCTGCCCATCAGGGAGTCTCATAAACAACTTGCCATGCGGCATATGCAATAGTCATCCACATCTCATAACAAACTTGCAGATGATGCGTATGGGCATGTATCACAATGCTATGCTGTCACATACTCACAATCGGTATAGATAACCGGCATCGATAATCGACATCAACAATCGGTTCAATAATTGGCCTAACAAAGGGCTTAAGGGAAGGTCACAATGTGGACATTTAATCATCATTGCCCATCAATGTAGACATTTAACCATCATTGCCCATCAATGTGGACATTTAACCAACATTGCTCTTAAGGAGTGGCCTTCATAGGCCTAAACATATAGTGGGCCTGTGGCCTCACATAAGGGTCTTATACACAACATAATGGGCCACATATAATCTCAAAGGGTCTCATACAATCATAATGGGCCTTACCATATGGGCCACACATATCACAATGGGCCGTATCACATGGGCTTCATATATAAAACATTGGACCACATTATATGGGCCTCATATACTTTAAGTGGGCCGCACCAATGGGCCTCATAAACGTCAAGTGGGCCGCATCAACGGGCCGTACCAAAGGGCCTCACAAACATCAAGTGGGCCGTATCAACGGGCCGGACCAATGGGCCTCATATACATCAAGTGTGAAAGTGCCCTAGTTTGTCAATTAGCGTGAGCTTTGAGTCAGCAAGACAAAAGAGCCCCATAGGAAGATCGTTCAAGTGTCTGCCTCAACAGGATGTGTGCCCGAACTCACCAAAGGTAAACCTTAGCCTCACATCCCATGTCCCAAAACACTAGGTATATAAAAACCCTTAAAATTGAATAGAACATCCTAGGGTTTTAGGTAAGAAAACTAATTTGCAAAATCTGAAGAATCTTTAAGTTTTCTACCTTTGTCGATTTATCGATACATGGCTCGATCAAATCGAACCCTGTTATCGATGTCCTCGAAGCTCACTCGATATTATCGAATTAAGGACTTCAGATGTCTAGCAACCACAAAGAACTCGGGACTGAATTATCGATGAATTGATGGACTGTTCGATATCATTGAATTTTGAATCTCGAGTCCATCGAGTCGACTTGTTAAAATTGACATCTGGTCAGTTGTGTCCATAATTCTACTAAGGTAAATCATGTAATTTTCGATATATCGAAGGGCTCCTCGATATCCTCGAAATTCAAATCTCGATGATATCGGTAGACCTTCGATGATATCAGTTTGGGACACAAATCTATCCAACAAGTTTTCAGGTTAATCTTTCTTGGATCGAGGGTCCCTTGATCAAATTGATATTTAAATATCGATCATATCGAGGCTAGGTCGATGTCATCGAAATAGGACAAACTGTCCAGCAAGCTTATAGGAAAATTCCTTGGAATTATCGATGAATCGACACTATCATCGATATCATCGACATTCAAATTCCGATGATATCGGGTGATGCTTGATCATATCTTATACTTGATATGTTTTAAAGGCAAGTGCTCTCACATTTTCAAATGTCGAGGAATCGAACCTAGTGTCAATAAAATTAGAGTTCAAAATCCGATGACATCGATGTGCGTTCGATTTCCTCGACTAGTTAGTAAATTTTTTTAAAAACGTTTGATAGTTTGAGTTCGTATCATCGAGAGGACAGTTGATGCTATCGAGAGTATACGCTCGATGATATCGAACCTGCTCGATGATATCAAACTCTGTCAAAAATATGACTGTTTTATATCCGTTGGAACCTTTTGCCTATTTAATGAGAACTTACCCTTAGTTGTTGGTAGAGAAAATAGAGAGTGCTTTTGAGTGTTTAAACCCAGATCATATACCCTAAGCCTTTTCTCTTATGGGATTTCATCCTCCAATCCACCCTCACCATTGACATTCAATAGAGTGGATTGGGGATTGAACTTTCGCATTCAAGGATCCTACAGCTACCATCTTAATGGCAAATCATTAAGCTGGGATGCCTTGAATGCATAGATGATTGGAATCGCTCTGTCTCCTTTATAGAAAAACATTTAATAGAGTATGATTACATCATAACCTTGACCCAACCCGTTGCCTTACATTGGTACATCATCTGAGTTACGGTTCAAGGGAGCTGAAGATGCTTCGTCATCAAAGGAGGAAATCTTCTTCAACGTGCTAAATGGGGCTCATCTACTTATTTGTAAGTCATTAGAGTCCAGAGAACCCTTGTGATTATTTCTTTTGTAGGATTGGGTCTAAGGTGCTTCTCACCCCTTTCAAGCCCTCATAGGAGGCCTCCGACGGGAGTGTACATGGTGGATGCTTTGTGTTGACCCTTGCTTTATGGAAAGCATAAACTTAGGTCCTTGTGTAGGTCCTTGACCTGTGTGGTCTAAAATCTGGGTACTGTGTGTTGACCCTTGCTCATGGGAGCATAAACTAGTAGGCTCCTTGTGTGGATCCTTGGCCTGTGTGGTCTAAAAATTGGGTGCTGTGTGTTGACCCTTGCTCCTGTGTAGGGCATAAACTTGTATCGTGTAGACACGTTAGAGTTAGACTAGAGTAGGTTGTATTGGTTTGAGGTGAACCTGATGTGAAACCTTCGTTAGTGAGATCCTGTATACTCAAGGGTTGAGTGCATCCACCGGAAGTGGAGTAGACAAGTAGTTGAACCACTATAAAAATAAATGTGTTTGATATTGCCATTTACTTCTACTGCATGTGTATTTTCTCTGAATGTTCTCATATCCCTTGTATACATGATTATTTGGAACTGAGTAGAATCACATCTCACAAACAGTCACATCCATCATGAACTATGTTGTGCATCTTGTTTATCTTTTGAATAGTTTTGTGATTGGATCCTCTATTTGGCTTGGAAGCCATTAGAGTCATTTTGAAGAAATCCTGATACTTGCATATTTACTCAGGATTGGGTTGATAGGTTTAAAATTCATCATAAAAACTTAAAAAGTCCTATTCACCCCCCTCTAGGACATCTTGGCATATTCCCACTTCAACTAAAGCGGTCATTACCGCAATTTCAATTGGTATCAGATCGGGTCTCTCTTAAGGGCTTCACTGCCTAGAGGGTGATCTTGACTAAAGTTGGTAATATGGCCAAAGGAGAGTACTCATCGGTCACTAGACCTCCAGTATTTGATGGATCAAATTATGCATACTAGAAGGATAGAATGCACTAATTTCTGAGATCTTTGGATCATGATGTGTGGGATATTGTTGAAAGAGGATATGTGCCACCAACTGATCAAATAGTACTTGAAAATGACATAACTATCACTAAACCAAAAGTCAAAGAAATGTGGATAGCATTCGATAAAGAAAAACAAACCTCTGAAGCTAAAGCCATGAATGCTATCTACTGCGCTGTGTCCCAAGAAGTCTTCAATCAAATTAGTATGTGTGGAACAACCAAAGAAGCATGGGACTTGTTGGAAACAACCCATGAGGGAACAAGCACAGTGAAAAGATCCAAATTACAGCTCCTAACATCATAATTTGAAAGTCTCAGAATGGAAGAGCATGAGACCTTCATGGAGTTTTTCACAAAACTGAGCATCATTTGTAACTCCATGGGTGGATTAGGAGAAAAAGTTCTAGTCCCAAAAATCTATAAGAAAATACTAAGATCATTACTAGAATGATTCAATTCAAAAGTAACAACCATTGAAGAATGTAGAAACATGGATGAAATGAAAGTAGAAGAACTTGTAGGTTCCGTACAAACATTTGAACTACATTTCATACAAACTCTTAAACCCAAAAATACTGTCCTTAAAACTTTAAAGAACACTGCAAATGAGGAAGATGAAAGTGAAAGGGAGAATGAAGATGAGGAAGTGGCTTTGTTGGCTCAACGGTTTAGAAAATTCTTTCATAAAAATCGTGGCCGACCATTTAAAGGAAGACAGCTGGACAACAAACATTCTACAGGAAAATCTGGTAAAAAGACTAAGGAACAACAATGCTATACTTGTCGAAAGTTTGGACATCTGTCCACTGAATGCCCAAATAGGAAAACCAAGCAATTGCTGCCACATGGGATGATACTGAAGAGTCAAATTCAGAATATAGTGACTCAGAGAGTGATGGAGACCAAAAATCCCTAAAAATTCTTATGGTCTCTACTGCCTCCAACAATCTTATTGAAACTGAGAACATCGAAGAACCTCAGGCCACTGAATCATTTCTATCAGATAATGAGGAAATAAAGAAAGAAGAAGAAGAAGAAAAGGATAAACTGCAAGATGCCTATAATCTACTCTATATCCATAACATCAATATCATTAAAAGACTTGGAATAACTGAAAACAAAAATAAATTGCTGCAAAAAGATCTAGACAAAACATTGGAAATCAATACACATCTGATTAATGATCTACAACAATACCACTCAGAAAATGATAGGCTCAAAAGAATCAATAATTTTCTCAAATCTGAGTTTGAAAAATAGAACAAACAAATTGAACTATTAAAAGATAAAAACATGCATCTTAAGAATGAAAATCACACACTCTTGTTTGATTTAGAGAAATCCAGAAAGTCTATTGAACTGAACTATAAATTTTCCCAGAGTAGTGAAAAATTAGAAAAACTCTTAGGGATGGGAAGACATGGAAAAGACAAGAGTGGCTTAGGATATGACAAGTTCAAAACAAAATCTAAAAATGCAGCACCAATGTCTGAAAAATTTGCTCCATCAGGAAGTAAAACAAAAACTACTCCTGTTTGTCACTCATGTGGGGATTCTGGTCATTATAAATTTGAATGCATATCTCCTAGGAGGACCCAACTCAATTCTGGTCAAAAGCATGCCGGTAAATTCAGACCAACCAGAAAAACAATACAAGATGTCAGGAGTCCACCTAGGAGTATAGATAGAGGTAATACACATCCATCACCACCCAGAATGACTGAAAGAATGAATAAGTTATTGAATCAAGTGGCTGAATTAAATAAGAAAACTAATGAATTTGTGAAACAAGGAAATACGATTCAGTTACCCAACTTGATTAAAGAAACAAAAGCTACTACAATAAGAAATCCTGTCACAAAATGGGTAGTGAAAGAAAAGAAAAATTGCCTTGTTACTCACTCAAATCATATAACAGGCAATGATACTAAGTGGTACCTAGACAGCGGATGATCAAGACATGTCACGGGTGACAAATCCCTTCTCTTAAATTATTCAGATCTTAATGATGGGATCTTCACCTATGTAGATGGAAGCACTGCTAAGATAATAGGACAAGGAATTATCAAAGGAATAAATATGCTAAAAAATGAGAATGCCTTTTACATAAAAGGATTAACGCATAATCTTCTAAGTATTTCTCAAATATGTGACAACAAGCATGTGGTTACTTTCAACAAGCAGGAATGCGAGATCCTAGACCTATCAAGTAAACCAGCTGATGAAGGGTTGTCACACAAATAACCACTGCTATGTCATTAAAGGCAAAGGAATGGCTCATCCATATGCTTAGAAACATTTGAGCATGGAAAAACATGTCCAGGTCATGCATCTAGATCTGGATAATTGTTGAAAAGATGCAATTTTGATGAATTCTTACGATATATCTGAGGTCCCTCACCTCATTTTTTTGTGTATAAGCATCCTGATGTTTATAATTTTGGATTGTACAATGTTTGTACAAATTCTGATGTGTATACTGTTCAATATGAAGATATACTAAGTTATACATATATGGAAGATTGTCGAAATGCTGAAAAATGAGAGATATACATCTTCGATAAGTCTGTTGATGAATCGTATGGATGCTCGATGAAATTGAACAAATATCGATATCATCGACGCCCCTTTTGGAATCAAAAGAGTTGCATGTTCGAGAATGTTATCGAGGATACCTTTGATAACATCGAATGGGGTATATCGATATCATCGAAACCATATTCGATAATATCGAAGTCTACCGCCCGATAAAAGGCGGACGAGAGGGAAAATTTTCATTTCACTTCTCAAAGGGTGTTTCCTCTCCTCTGCTCGTCTCTCTCAGCCGCTCCACTTGAAGCTTCATCTGAGAGTCCTATAATATCATCGAAATCTAGTAATACCTCTTCTATTTCCTTAAAACCTCAAGATTACATCTTGTGCCTTTTGGGTATTCCTAGATTTTCGAGAGAAGTTCTGTCTGTAAAACCCTAAATTCATCAAGTCTCTCTCAGTGGTTCCGGTCAATGGGAAAGGACAAGGGAAAAACATCTGGTCCTGGAGAATCTTTAAGATCCTCCATACAAAAAGTCCTTGCTCCAAAGGAAAGGGCGAAGGCGCCTGATCATGGGACCCCAACACGCTAGCGAACAAGACAAACATCATGTGGCGGGTCCCAAACTGACGTACTGGTCCCTCCTCCTGCTAGGGTAAATTCGGCTCTGGTAAAATATACTAGAAGAAAGTTGGTCCATGAAAGGAAAATAGACCGGGAGTGCCTAAAACCATACAATTTGGAACCACTGTTAGCTGCAATTGACTGGCTGCCTCTCCTTAACTTTGGCGGCCCGTGTCACTATGAAAGAACCTATAACTTCTTTGCTTCCAGTCACTCTCTAGTGGTTGAACCTCCGTCTATCACTATTTCTGTTGGGGGTGACGATGTAGAAATTACCCCTGAATCCATTGCAAAAATCTTTGGCCTCAGTCTGTCTCCCATCGGTCTCCCTGACATGGACCTAGAAAATGTTGACACTCGATCTATGGTCACGAGATTTCTTTGCCATGGTCAGGATACTCCTTGGCACCAAGGCAATGCATTAAAGGCGAAATTCATGGAACCGAGGTATCGAATTCTACATGGTATCTTCGCCTCAAACGTGTATCCTCGGTGTACCAGTCGTTCAGACCTTACAGGATTCATGGTCATGGTAGTATATTCTGTAGCAACTGGGATCAAGATCTACCTTCCCACTCTGATTGTTCACTAGCTAGTGTATGCGATTCACACTTCTCGAGACATCCATTTACCCTATCCTTGGATTTTTCACGTGCTGTGTAACACGATTGGTCTTCCGGTAACAAATGATCAGGAACTTCCTCTCCAACACTTCAACAAAACCAACATCAGAAAGATGGATTTGAAGTTCCACCGATATCCCGAAGACCAACCTGAGGAAGGGATTCATGAAGAAGGTGAACTTGGCGAAAGGGCTGTACAAGCCGAAGGCGCCAGAATGGCCGAGGGTGACCCTCTCGCATCGCAACAAGCTCCGTCTCCATCCGACCCCGTGCACGCAAAAAGATTCAAGCTACATCAAGATCAGATTGGAACGAAATTGTGAGAAGTCACTCAGCTAAAGGAGACGATGAATGCAAGGTTCACTGTCCTGGAACGTTTGGTGGCCGGAGTGCAGTAGTTGGTGCAGCAACTGGTGGATTTGATCACCTGCTAATGTGACGATACAACACCGTCTTCCTTCGCTCCTCTACCATAGTATCGACAATCTTTGTGTCGTCACATACACCCTATTCTCATCTCAGCGTATGGGCATGGGTATCTTTTTGAATGCCCTACAATCATATGAGTGTATGTGATGGATTACTAACTTGCAAAGTCTGACAAGTTTTTTTTTTGTTTGGATATCCTCTAAGTGAGGAAATTACTTTCTTTTATATGCCCATGGATGGGCTAGATACTTGTGTTTGTTATTTTGGGATGGATGTTACAAGACTGCCAAGCTTGGGCAGTTCTTCTTTTGGTTATTCTGTTTATGGCTGTGTGATGATTCATATATATATATATATATACTTGTTGCCATATTATGCTCTGATGTTCTGTGAAATACTGGCATGAATTTTGATTGTCTTTTCTCCTACATATTCCCTACTTAGTTTGTGTTGTCTAATCCTTCTCTCCATACTATTATAGTCTATTCAGCATCACAACTCTCCTTTGACTTAGTATACATACCTGTCCTTATCCAATGCTTCAACTTCAATCAACCTCTATTTCTATATTGCCCTTTGCCAATGACTGACAAAAAGAGGGAGAACAAATTTCACCCCAAAGGAAATTGTTTGTGTTTGCTAATGGTGGTACAGGTGATAGGGGGAGTAGTTATAAGATGATAGGGGGAGCAGCTACTACTGATGATACAGTCGTGTGTGTGAATTAGATAGCTTTGTAAAATTGTGTAAAGTTCATGTACACACAATTTAAGGTGTTGTATAGAAGTTGTTCTAGGGTGTTTTGTCACGTAATTGACAAAGGGGGAGATTGAAAGTGCCCTGGTTTGTCAATTAGAGTGAGTGTTGAGTCAGCAAGACAAAGGAGCCCTGTAGGAAGATCGTTTAAGCGTCTGCCTCAATAGGATGTGTGCCCGAACTTGCCAAAGGTAAACCTTAGCCTCACATCCCATATCCCAAAACACTAGGTATATAAAAACCCTTAAAATTGAATGGAACATCCTAGGGTTTTAGGTGAGAAAACTAATTTGTAAAATTTGAAAAATCTTTAAGTTTTCTACCTTTGTCGATTTATCGATACATGGCTCGATGAAATCGAACCCTGTTATCGATGTCCTCGAAGCTCACTCGATATTATTGAACTGAGGACTTCAGATGTCCAGCAACCACAAAGAACTCTGGACTGAATTATCGACGAATCGATGGACTGTTCGATATCATTGAATTTTGAATCTTGAGTCCATCGAGTCGACTCGATAAAATCGACATCTGATCAGTTATGTCCAAAATACTATTAAGGCAAATCATGTAATTCTCGATATATTGAAGGGCTCCTCGATATCCTTGAAATTAAAATCTCGACGATATCAGTAGACCTTTGATGATATCGGTTTGGGACACAAATCTATCCAGCAAGTTTTCAGGTTAATCTTTCTTGGATCGAGGGTCACTTGATAAAATCGATATTCAAATATCAATCATATCAAGGCTAGGTTGATGTCATCGAAATAAGACATAAACTATCCAGCAAGCTTATAGGAAAATTCCTTGGAATTATCGATGAATCGACACTGTCATCGATATCATCGACATTCAAATTTCGATGATATCAAGTGATGCTCGATCATATCTTATATCTGATATGTTTCAAAGGCAAGTACTCTCACATTTTCAAATGTCGAGGAATCAAACCCAGTGTCAATGAAATCGGAGTTCGAAATCTGATGACATCGATGTGCCTTCGATTTCCTCGACCAGTTGGTAAAAAGTTTCAAAAGCATTTGATAGTTTGAGTTCGTATCATCGAGAGGATAGTCGATACTATCGAGAGTATATGCTTGATGATATCGAACTTGCTCGATGATATCGAACTCTGTCAAAAATATGACCATTTTTTTATCCATTGGAACCTTTTGCCTATTTAATGAGAACTTGCCCTTGGTTGTTGGTAGATAAAACAAAGAGTGCTTTTGAGTGTTTAAACCTAGATTATATACCCTAAGCCTTTTCTCTCATGGGAGTTCATCCTCCAATCCACCATTACCATTAACATTCAATAGAGTGGGTTGGGGAATGAACTTCCGCATTCAAGGATCCTGCAGCTACCATCTTAATGGAAAATCATTAAGCTGGGATGGCTTAAATGCATAGATGATTGGAATCGCTCTGTCTCCTTTATAGGAAAATATTTAATAGAGTAGGATTCCATCATAATCTTGACCCAACCCGTTGCCTTACATTGGTACATCATTTGAGTTGCGGTTCAAGGGAGCTGAAGATTCTTCATCATCAAAGGAGGAAATCTTCATCAACGTGCTTAATGGGGCTCATCTACTTATCTGTAAGTCATTAAAGTCCAGAGAACCCTTGTGATCATTCCTTTTGTAGGATTGGGTTTAAGGTGATTCTCACACCTTTCAAGTCCTCATCGGATGTCACGCCCTAAATTCCGGCACCTGAGTATATCCGACCCTGATTCCGTACCCGCAGGCATGACTTATGTTTTGTATCTTTACATTTCATAATCCACACAGATGTTGACAAAATAATCTTATTCATAAAATATAACAATCCAAAAATTTAATAATCAAACATTTATTTAAAGAAGAATAAAATGTGTATGTTCTGACTATTCAAGATTACCTTCAAACACATGTCTTTGTCATGCTATCATATTATACTTAATGTTCATTACACTTATTTAGAAAATGGTAAGGAAAAAAAAGTAAATAAAAGACAATCTCTTTAAGCTCCTCCATGAGACCCCGATCTTGAAATTTAAAATCCCAACAGGGTAAGCTACGAAGCCTAGTGAGTAATCTCAACACAGGTTTCAAACTAACCTCATATAACCTGAATAAAAATGTATTAAAAGATACAATACCTATTTAGGTAAAACAACAAATGAGGAGATTTAATAAACAGAAATTTTCAATGTAAATTCAAAGAAATATGAATGAATGGAATCAACATATGCTATACTTCATGATAACATGTGCGGTTTATTCTTTTTAACACCAGGGCCAGTTTACACCGGTTGGCCAACATTCGTGCCAATACAACACCTAGCCTGGCAATGGGAACCTCTTGCATGACATGCTCACCCATCTAAAGGGCACTTGGTGAGGGACCCATTTGTACGTTAGCTGGTCAGACTACTACCCTACCGAACCTGACAGTGGGAACCTTTTGCAATCCTGACATACTCACCCACTCAAAGGGTATGGTAGAGGTTCCAAAGGGTACTAATTGGGCTTCTGAGACTTTCAACCCAAGGGTCTTGATCGCCCCACCTATTTACGCTTTAGGGATTTTCAACCCAGAGGACTTGATCGCCTCACCTATTTTCTGGTGTTTCATAACTACTTTAATGATGCATGATTTTAATACCGCGTAAATCAAATATTTCTAAATATCTTTAATGACCATTATTCTTCGATCAATCCATAATACTTGATGAACATGATTTATCAAATTAAAAAAAAAAATTCAATCATTGTAAATTGTATGTAGATGATTAAATTTTACGTAAAAAAAAAAAAAACGTTCAACGTAATCTATTAGATCTTGGTTAAAATACAATGTAAAAATAAACATGCAACATGATTTATTAATTCTTGATTAAAAAGATAAACATGCAACATGATTTATACGATTTAAGAATCTAAAAAATATATATATATAAACTCAAGATTTTGCAATAAATTTTAACAAAACAAAAATCTAAATGCAAATAAATGATTTTTTTTAAAGACAGGATTAACAATAAGACTATAAAACTTCAATTAAAACATATTAAATCAATGACAACTAAAAATAATAATTTAAACAACATTTTCGGAAGCAAGGTAAGTAATTACATCAAATTAAAAAGAGCACCTAAGATGTCAATTTTGTATTATAAGTACAAATGAATTAACAAATAAAATGAATTAAATTAAATTATATAAAGTTTTCATAAATATCAAGTGAGAGAGAAACTCACTTCTCTTAAAAAATATTTTCTTTTCTTTTCTTCCTCTCTCCTCCTTTTCTTTCTTCCTTTTTCTCTCTTCTCTCTCTCTCCCTCTTTCCTATGTAAATAACCAACCAGCAATTCTCTTTTCTCTCTCTCTCTCTCTCTCTCTCTCTCTCTCTCTCTCTCTCTCCTCACTCTTCTCACGTCACACCACATCCCACTTCTCTTCCTTTGCTCCTTATTTATAAGGATAACATCATGTGTGCTATTGTACTTCTAAAGTTTCATTTTTCTTTCATTTTTTAATCTTTGTATGTCACGTTTTTTCTTTCTTTCTTTCTTTTGGTTTACACCACGTGCACAAGTCTAAACACTTCACATGCATTTATGCTTCCGTTTTGCAAATCTTTTCATCACGTTTTTTTTTCTTTTGTTTTTTTTTTCTTTGCAACGTGGGCTGGTTAAATGCACACATTCACCATGCATCTTATGTGCACCGCATGCATGTGCCACATGTATGTGTAAGCTATGATGCATGCATGGGCTACTTGTGTGTGCATGAGTGGTATGTATGTTATGTGTTTGGTGTATGTGTGTAGTTGTGATGTATTCAATGGTGCATAGGTGTATGATGTAGATGGATGGATGGATTAATGTATGCATAGATGGACGGATAGATATATGCAGATGAGTTGTTGTACGATCGATGGCTAGACTCCAAAGTGTACCTATGGATGGACAAGTAGGATTGTGGGTGGCCATATGACCAATATGATGGATGGTCAGTTCAGATGCAAAGGCAAGTGTTCCGATGATTTTCAACATATGGATGGTTATTGTTGTATCGTTGGATGGATGGTTAAATGTATGGTTGGATTCATTAGTTAATGAACAGTTGGATTGGATATGTCCAAATCAATGGTTGAGATTGAACCAATTGATTTTGTAGATCGACGGTCATATCAGACTAATTGGATAAGTCGATCAATGGTTAAAATTGGACAATCAAAATTTATTTGGGTTATTACATAGGAGGCCTCCGACGGGAGTGTACGTGGTGGGTGCTTTATGTTGACCCTTGCCCTATGGAGAGCATAAACTTAGGTCCTTGTGTAGGTCCTTGACCTGTGTGGTTTAAAATCTAGGTGATGTGTGTTGACCCTTGCTCTGGGTGATGTGTGTTGACCCTTGCTCCTGTGTAGGGCATAAACTTGTGTCGTGTAGATACATTAGAGTCAGCCTAGAGTAGGTTGTATTGGTTTGAGGTGAACCTGATTTGAATCCTCCAGTTTGAGGTGAACTTGATGTGAAACCTCCATTAGTGAGATCCGGTACACTCAAGGGTTAAGTGCGTTCGCCGAAAGTGGAGTAGATAAGTAGTCGAATCACTATAAAAACAACTGTGTTTGAGATTGCCATTTACTTCTACTGCATGTGTGATTTCTCTGAATGTTCTCATATCCCTTGCATACATGATTATTTGGAACTGAGTAGAATCACATTTCACACATAGTCACATCCATCACGAACTATGTTGTGCATCTTATTTATCTTTTGAATAGTTTTGTGATTGGATCCTCTATTTAGCTTGGAAGCCATTAGAGTCATTTTAAAGAAATCCTGATACTTGCATATTTACTCAGGATTGGGTTGATAGGTTTAAAATTCATTATAAAAACTTAAAAAGTCCTATTCACCCCCTCTAAGACATCTTGGCATATTCCCACTTCAACTAAAGCGGTCATTACCGCAATTTCCAAGTGGGCCGCACCAATGGGCCTCATAAACGTCAAGTGGGCCGCATCAACGGGCCGCACCAATTGGCCTCATAAACATCAAGTGCACTGCATCAACGGACCGCACTAATGGGCCTCATAAACATCAAGTGGGCTACATCAACGGGCTGAACCAATGGGCCTCATAAAGGTCAAGTGGGCCGCACCAATGGGCCTCACAAACATCAAGTGGACCGCATTAACGGGCCCACCAATGGGCCTCATAAACATCAAGTGGGCCGCACCAATGGGCCTCATATAAATCAAGTGGGCCGCATCAACGGGCCATACCAATAGGCCTCATAAACATTAAGTAGGCCGCATCAATGGGCCGCACCGGTGGGCCTCATAAACATCAAGCGGGCCCCATCAACAGGCCGCACGAATGGGCCTCAATACATCAAGTGGGCCGCATCAACGGGGCGCACCAATGGGCCTCATAAACATCAAGTGGGCCGCATCAACAGGCCACACCAATGGGCCTCACAAACATAAAGTGGGCCGCATTAACGGGCCGCACCAATGGGCCTCATAAACATCAAGTGGGCCACATCAACGGGCCGCACCAATGGGCCTTATATACATCAAGTGGGCCGCATTAACTGTCATGCCCCAAACTCGAAAATCGGACTCACGAAATTTTTGATCGCCGAATTTGGCACCGACAGCCTCCATAGTACCCCATTCTCGGCTCCCAGCGTCCATACGCCAGATTCCGATCCTGGGATCCTACAAGGAGGATTTTCCAATGTACATTTAACTCGTAATAAGCATAACCACAAGTTTACCCAAATCACAAAGGCAACATCATCATCACATATCCACTAATATAAACAGTTGAATACAGTGCTGAAAGGGAAATACATATGTCAAAAATCAAAGCTCCATAAGTCCGCTGCACGCTCCAAGCTCAATGCTGCTGCAACCTAACGCCACCTGCACGCATCTATCGTGCATAAGCTTATAGAAAGCTTAGTGGGTGGTGAAAGTGTGTGCACAAGGTAAGTGCCAAGTACGCAATATCAAAGTAATCAGAGTAAGCGGAAGTACTGATAAGTCCATGAGTCATACAATATCAGGGTACACAATGCAAGTCAGTTATGCAAATGAGGAGTCAAAGCGAGCCAAATATTAGATGCCGAGGATACAATGCCATAAATCATACAATA
This sequence comes from Magnolia sinica, assembly GCF_029962835.1. Taxonomy (NCBI): domain Eukaryota; kingdom Viridiplantae; phylum Streptophyta; class Magnoliopsida; order Magnoliales; family Magnoliaceae; genus Magnolia; species Magnolia sinica. The sequence goes on along the minus strand of NC_080575.1, from coordinate 61,296,116 downwards.
TCGAAATAAGCGGAAATGTACTGACAAGTCTATGAGTGTCATCAGCCGTACCAAGGCTATGCGATGCAAGGCATGAGTACTAAAGGCCATATCAATGCAGAAACATGGCAACCCAAAATACTAAGTATTGCAGATGCAATGTAATATGTGGTGCGAATGAAATGATCAAGCGAGAGTGAAGTAGGGATGATAGTACGTAGTATCGCAGGCTATGGGGTCCATCACAAGGGACTTCTATCCAAACCAGTCCCATACTTAAATTTGGATAGTCAGACTCAATGTGGTAAACTCCTGATCTCAGGTTAGTCGCGTGCCCAATCGAAATCCTGGCCATGCGAAGGTACACAATAATTAGTTGCGCACCACCAGCCCAAGTGGATAGTGAATGAAACAAATGCATGAGTATGCAACTCCTACTCAATAAGTCCACATATCAGTACGGTTCCTCTCTGGAAAATCACCGGGGTCTATTACACTCCAAACCAGATTGCCGCCCCATCGCGCTCAACAAGGTGAGTGGAAGAGACTTCACTATCCACCTGCCAATATCGGGCCCGACTCGTCGATAGCGGACTCATTCCTCGAGCTGGTCAGACTCAGCCTAGCATTGCCCCCTCCTCTCAGGCAGGTAAGGCCGTACCCCCTTCCCATCGACCACGACATAGTGGGAGACGCGGCCTAACAGTATACGACCCTCATGCGCTCATGTATCCACTCGGTCTAGACGTTGGAGCAACCTCTGGAACCAAGAGGGTTTAGGGACTTTCACCCAGGGATATCTACAGCACCCCATGTAGAACATATTTTCGGTGTCCCATCTGGCCATCCACGAGATACCTGTGGAGGCTACAGCCCTGATGTCGCTAGGGCGTACGGTGGTCATGTCATATAAATGCAAGATGCATGAGTCACACAGTCCAATCATGCATCAATCTTGCGCATACCGTGCGCTCAAGTGAGACAATCTCTGCCTATCAAGGAGTCTCATAACAACCTGCCCAATGACATATGCAATGGTCAATCACATCTCATAACAAACATGCAGATAATGCGTATGAGCATGTGTCATGATGCTATGCGGTCACATACTCATAATCGGTATCAATATCGACATCGACAATCGACCTCGACAATGTGGACATTAACCAACATTACCCCCAAGGAATGACCCACATAGAGTCTAACGTATAGTGGACTCATGGCCTCATATAAGGGCCAAATATACAACATCATAGGCCTCACTCAAGAGCTTAATACTCATCATAATAGGCCTTTCACATGGGCCTAACATACATCACAATGGGCTCCATCGCCTAGCCCTCAAATGCATCACAATAGGTCTCATCACATAAACCTCACATACATTACATAGGCCTCAAATGCATCAAACCGAGGCCGAATGCTCATCAGAATGAGCCTCAATAGTAGGAATCGGTGATCGGAATCAGCCTCGATGATTGACCTCGATAATCGGCCATAATAATCGCAATCAATCAATAATCGGCCTCGATGATCGGAATCGGCAATCGGCCATAACAATCGGAATTGATCGATAATCAGAATCGGCTGATCGGTCACGAGAATCGGATCGATTGATAATCAGAGTCGGCAAATCGGTGACGTCAATCAGAATCGGCAATCAGCCACAACAATTGGGATCGATCGATGATCAGAATCGGTAAATCGGTCATGTCAATCGGAATCGGCAATCGGCCACGACAATCGGGGTCGATCGATAATCAGAATCGGCAAATCGGTCACGACAATCGGATCGATCAATAATCAGAATTGACAAATCGGTCACGAGAGTCGGATCGATTGATAATTAGAGTCAGTAAATCGGTCACGTCAATCAGAATCGATAATCGGTCATGATAATCGAAATCGGCAATCGGTTATGATAATCGGAATCGACAATCGGTTATGATAATCGGAATCGGCAATCAGTTATGATAATCGGTCTCGATCGCTAATCGGCAATCGGCCACAACAATCGAAATCTATCGATAATCGGAATCCACAAATCGGTCACGTCAATCGAAATCGGCCTATACAATCGGCCTTGATATTCGGCCTCGACAATTGAAGTCGACCTTGACAATCAGCCTCGACTAACGGAATCGGCCTAACAACCCTAAGGGAAGGTCACAATGTGGACATCCAACCATCATTGCCTATCAATGTGGACATTCAACCAACATTGCACCCAAGGAGTGGCCCATATAGGGCCAAACGTATAGTGGGTCCATGGCCTCACATACAATCACGATGGGCCTCATATATATCACATCGGGCCTCGAATACACAACGGGTGGGCCTTGCACCTGGGCCTCAAATACATCACATGGGCCTAATCGTATGGGCCGGAAATATATCACAATGGGCCATGGCATATGGGCCGAAAATATATCACAATGAGCCTTACCAAATGGGCCAGAAATACATCACAACGGGCCACAAGACATGGGCCTAATACATATCACAATGGGCCACATGACGTGGGCCTAATACACATCACAATGGGCCCCATCAAATGGGCAGCAATTGCATCAAGGTGGGCCTTAACAGATGGGTCACCAATACATCAAGGTGGGCCTCATGGATGGGCCACCAATATATCAAGGTGGGCCACATATATACATAACGGGCAGGCCTTGCACATTCCAAATGGGCCCCACTAGATCGACAACTAGTATTAAACACGCACATCACGTGGGGGCCAAGTGAATGGCGGTGTGAATGTACGATACATCACAAGGTGGGCCGAACAGCGGGGATGAAATAGTTACATTACAGTGTGCCCTACACTGCCCGTCTAAATGGACGGTGTGGATATGAATCACATATATCAAGGTGGGGTCCCACCTGTCCACACGCCCAAACGGATGGGTAGTTTGGATATAACACAACCTCATGATCCGGCCCACCGTCCTGGATAGATGGACGATGCGGATAGGATAAATACATCGAGATGGGCATCACAACACTGTCCACCCTTGGAGGTGTGGGTATGAAATAGATACATCAAGGTAGGGCCCACCATCACATTTATTTTCCTTCCAGTTTGTTCATAAGGTCATGTGGACCTGTCTTAAGTAAAAAACAAATTTCATACAAATCCAAAACTTCTGTCCCCAAAACGGGTTTTAATGGTGGACGTTTAATCTCCACTATTTTCTGTAGTGTGGTCCACCTAATAGATCGATGGTGTGGATCACAAATGCATTGCGGTGCGCCCCACATATCCTGTTGGATGGACGACAAGGAAATAATACATACATCAAATGGTCGGGTCCACACGTGTGTGGAGCCCACGTTACTGAGAAGCATGGATATAATACATAGATCATGTGTGGCCCCACAGAATTTGCTGACGGCAGTACCCAACAGCTGCTCTGCTGCACGTCCACAGATGAACGGATAGGATAACAAATACATCACGCTGGGCCCACAGGGCTGCTGACGTCAACCAGCAGTGTGACCCACCACCCTAACATTGGACTGTGTGGATCTAGTATTTATACATCAAGGTGGCCCCACCTCCACACGTGCGACACGTGTGGAGTGGTTCCCATGTCCAAGATAGATGGACCGGTAAGGAAACACATACGTCTGGTGTCCCACAAGATTTGCTGATGTCAGTCAGCAGTGGGGACCCACCGTCCTGAAAAATGGATGGACGACAGGGATCTAATACATACATCTACGCGGGTCCCACCTGTATCGTCCAGATGGACGGTCTGGATGTAACATACATACCAGGTGGGTCCACACGTGTGGCCACCAGTCCAGGTGAACAGATGGACGGAGTGGATTGCACATATATTACGGTGTGCTCTACCCACCACTGTCCAAATACGGACGGTGTGGATGTAAAGTACTTACATCAAGGTGGGTCCCACGTGGGGCCCACCAGACATATATATATACTTATATATAAAATATAATATTATATTATATTACTTTATCTTTCTTTCTTTTCTTTTTTTTTTTTTTTGAAAATAGGTTCCAGCGGCCAGACCTGGACGCTGGACAGATGGACGGTTTTTGATTTTCAATGCATGTGGAGTCCACACGTGCGTGGGTCCCACAGCTGCTCTGCAGCATTGATAAAATATGTATACACGATGTGGCCCACGGATGCACGGCTGGATATAAGACACGAACATCAGGGTAGGGTCCACCGTCTACAGGAGTCAGTACAGCAGCTATGCTGCTCATGGGGTGCACAATTGGATGGCCTAGATCTGATGTACATGTGGACCCATGTGGCTTGCTGGCGTCCTTCCAGCAGCCGTATGCTGCTGGATCTCCACCGTCAAATGGATGGTGGGCCCTCCCTATCTAAATCACGGTGGATCACATCCACATCCAAACGGATGGATGACATTGGTGAAACACATGCACCATGGCCGGGTCCACATGGTTGTACTGCGTGGATCAAGTGGACCACACCCATATCATCCTCATCATAAAAGAAAAGGGGGGAAAGAGAGAGAGAGAGAGAGAGAGAGAGAGAGAGAGAGAGAGAGAGAACGGTGAAAATGGGAGGGACTCCACCACTATGGGCCCCTCCTAGATACAAAACATACATCAATATGGGTCCCACCACAAGTGGGCCCTAAAATCATCAAAATCATACAAAAATCACCCACCGATTGACCTTCTACTTGGTCCGATGGAACGCCAAACTCCTTGCCTTCGACTTTAACAGAAGATGATAGACATTGGACGGTTGGATGGTGGAGATAGGGGGTAAGAAGTAGGCTACACAAACCTCTCTCATGGAGCTCTCATGTATGGACGGTTGCTTGCTTGAAAAAGTAGGGAAAAAATGAGAGAGAGAGAGAGAGGATGGGATGTAAAGAGAGAGAGAGAGGGATGGGTGTGAGTGATGGGTGATGTGTACTTGACATGTAAGGGATGGGTTTGTAAGAGAGAGAGTTGACTTTAGGGGAGGGGTGGTTGTACTTGACATGATGTGGTGATTGATGGGATTGATTTGACATGTTCTCTCTAGGATTTTGCAACTGTGCGGCGTTTCCTCGAACTAAATGCGGGCCCACATCTCCTGGCCGGGTATCGTCTCGGCTCGTGAGACGTGGCGTTGGAACCGCGGCGACAGCGCGGTCGCAATGATACAAGTCTCGGGTCAAGTTGACTCATGTTGACGACGTGTTACTCAAGGTTGTGCGAAAACGTTGGATAAAGGTCGAAGGTTGCCGAAATTTGATAGGGAAGACCGCGGAAGCCTATGAAACGGTACGGTCTAGGATACGAGGCTTACATCAATGGGCCTCATAAACATTAAGTGGGCCGCATCAACGGGTCGCACCATTGGGCCTCATATACATCAAGTGGGCCGCACACATTCCAAAAAAAATGAATTGTATCAAAAGATCATCTGGGCCATAGTACAACTAGTAGTGGAGATAATGATTTTCACCATTAAAATCCTACAGGGCCCACCACAAAAAACCGTGAGAGCAGCTACACCCACCATTAAGGCATTTATAGGACCCGCTGTGATGTATTTTGAGATCCAAACACAGAGATAGATGAAGTGAAAACAAAAATATTAGCTTGATTGGAAAGTACCATGGCCCTTAAGAAGTTTTGAACGGTGGATGTCACTATCCCCACTATTTTGAATGGTGGGGTCCGTTGGAACTTTAGATCTGACTCATTCTTTTTCTCATGCCACAAAATAATCCCTAAAAATGGTTGGACGGTATAGATACAACACATGCATCATGGTAGGTCCCATAGACCCTGCTGATGTTAATACAGTAGTTATATAGCCGTCCAGGGCAGCCCTGAATGGTCTGGATGTTGCACATACATCACACGAGACCCACAACACTGGTTGACGTCAATACACTAGCTATATAGCCGTCTAAGGCTGCCCTGGACGGTCTGGATGTTGCAGATACCTCAAGTGAGGACCCCATCGTCCTCTAGATGGATGGTGGGAGTAAAACACATTTATCATAGTCCGTCCCACGAACTTGCTAACGCTGCTACAGCAGCGTGTACATACACCAGCCAATCGCTCTGGTGGGTCCCATGTGTGTGGCCCACCAAATACAAGATATGAATATTATAATATATTATTTAATTAATTATTTATATATTTATATATAAATATATGTACATTATATATATATATATATATATATATATATATATATATATATATATATATGTTAAAACTAAATCATGCCAGTGTCCTGCAGCTGCTGGACTGTAGCATGCTGCAGGAGATGGATGGCTGGATATATAGTTACATCACGGTGGAGTCCCACCATCCAGCAGCTGGATGGTGGGGATGAAACCATACATCAAGGTGGGTCCACACGTGTGGGACCCACCAGCTTTTAGATTAAGCTGATATTTATGTTTTCTCTTCATTCATGGTCAGCAACACTGCTGTTGTTACGGTGCATCTCGCATTTGCAATGGATGAACGGTGTATATAATATACATCATATATATAAATCAAGGTGGGGTCCACGTCCCTAGATGATGGCGTGGATTAAACCATACATCACGGTGTGGTCCATAGTCCAGACATCTGGACGGTGTGGATCATCACATACACCATGATTGTGGCCCACGAAACTTGCTGACATTTCAGTAGTAGTGGGATCCACCGTCCCTATAAAAAATGGATGGACGACATATATAAAACGCATACATCAGCTGGGTCCCACAGACCTTGCTGACGTCACAGCAGTGGGACCCACAGAGCTTGGTGGCGTCAATACACTAGCTATATAATTGGTGTGAGGTACCCAGCCAATCCATTTCCCCATTTCAGGTGGGTCCCATGTGCGTGGCCCTCCGGAACTTGTTGTCACTGTACATCAGCTATTTAGCTGTTGTAGGTACACTGGCCAATCAACTTTCAAGGTGGGGACCATCTCGTGGACGGTGTGGATCAAGTGGGCCATACAATCATCATCATCATCAAGAACAAAAAGAAAGAGAGAGAGACAGAGATATATAGATAGATAGAGAGAGAGAGAGAGAGAGAGAGAGAGAGAGAGAGAGAGAGAGAGACGGTGTAGTGGAGGGACCCCGCCACTGTGGGCCCCTCATATGATTACAACACATACATCGAATTGGGTCCCATCACAAGTGGGCCATCAAATTGAAAATCAACGGTAGATCACTCACTGATTGCAAATCTTCTAGGCTTCTTGATCTCCTAAGCTCTTAAGCTTGCTCTTTAATGGAGGAAGATGAAGATTGGATGGTGGAGATTGGGGTAGGGAAGTGGGCCACACCTAGTTTCTTTCTCTCCTTGAAAGGCTTGGACGGTTAGCTCTCTTTGGGAGTTGCTTGGAATGAGAGAGAAATGAGAGAGAGAGAGAGAGAGGAGAGAGAGAGAGAGAGAGGTGATGTAAGGAGAGAGGGATGGGTGTGTAAGAAGAGGGATGGGTTGGGTTGAATTTTAGGTGAGAGAGGGATTGGTGGAGAGAGAGAGAGAGAGTTGACTTTGGGTAAGGTGGTGTAAGAGAGGGATGGGTTGGGTTGCTTGTACTTGATTGATTGATGGATTGATGTGATGTTTGGTAGAGATTCTCTCGAAATTTACAAGGCACGACATTTTCCTCGAAATAAACGTGGGCCCACATCTCCTGGCCTGGGTGTCGTATCGGCGCATGAGACGCGGCGTTGGAACTGCAGCAACGGTGCGGTTTTAAGCGTATAAGTCTCAGGCCGAGCCGACTTAGTTCGACAGGATGCAACTTAGGGTCGCCTGTACATGCCGATTACAGATCGCTGGTGGCCGGAATTCGATAGGGAGGACCATGAGAGTCTATGGAACGGTACGGACTAGGATAAGGGTCTCACACAACCCATCCCCAAAGTTAACTCTCTCTCTCTCTCTCTCCACTCATCCCTTCCTTACACCTATCACCCATCACTCCACCCATCATCCATCACTCCCCTCTCTCATTTCTCACTCTCACAAGCAACTCCTAAGGAGAGGACGTCCAAGCTTCCCATGGAGAAGCTATGGTGTGGCCCACTTCCTACCCCCCCAATCTCCCATCTCCACCCTTCAATCTCCACATCCTTCATCAAAGAGAAATCCTATGAGCTAAGGAGTCCAAGGAGCCTAGAAGAAGCAGAATCAGTGGGTGTTCGTAGCTCTAAATCGTAATTTAGATTTAGGGCCCACTTATGATGGGACTCACTTTAATGTATGTGTTGTGATCTAAGAGGGGCCCATAGTGGCGGGGTCCCTCAACTACACAGTTTCTCTCTCTCTCTCTCTCTCTCTCTCTCTCTCTCTCTCTTCTTTTGATGATGATGATGATGTGAGTGGCCCACCTATGACGTATATATTATATCCATATCGTCCGTTTTGGGACATATGGACCCCACTATGATGAATGGATTAGATCTACACCGTCCACCTGAGGACCACGTATAAGTGAGGCCACCTCAATATATGTGGTTGGTGGGCCACGTGTACGTGGACCCCACCTTGATAAATGTATTACATCCATACATTGGACTTCCAGTAGTCTCTGCTGCTGGACTGTGTAACAGAAAACACAATAAACAACTATAAAAAAAGATATATATATAACAATATGATACATATGTTACATATTTATGTATATATAATATTATAATATATACATTATATACTATATACGTTTGTGTGGTGGGCCCCACGTGGGACCCACATATCTGGAAACGGACCAGCTGGCCTACCGTACACCAACTATATAGCTGTTGTATGCAGTAATTTTAGGGGGCCCCACACGATATATGTGGGTTACATCCACACCATCCGTCCATCAAGTGGGACCCACCTTTGATGGAATCCTGGCCGTCCATCTGGATGGTGGGGACCCTGCTGATGATGTCAGCAAGTTATGTGGGTCCTGCATGATGCATGGAACTCACCCACACCGTCCACCTGTTTTGTATAATCACCGTCCATCCAATTGCCAAGCTCGTCTTAGGCCTGAGACTAAAAATGAGGTAGATTTATCAGGTGGACCACACTGTAGAAAACAGTGGAGAGATGAACGCCTACCATTAAAATCCTTTTAGGATCACAGTAGTTTGGATCAAAATGATATTTGTTTTTCCTCTCAACCAGGTCTTTGTGACCTTATGAACAGACTGGATGGAAAATAAATGTGATGGTGGGACTAGTGGAGTTTTAACAGTGGAAATCAATATCACCACTGTTATTTGTGGTATGGTCCAGATGATCTTTCGATGTGATTCATTCCTTTAGAAAATGCTCTAAAATAATCTCTAAAATAGATGAATGGTGTACATGGTGCGGCCAGTTGATGTGGCCCACTTGATGTTTATGAGGCCCATTGGTGCAGCCCGTTGATGTGGCCCACTTGATGTATATGAGGCCCATTGGTGCGGCCCGTTAATGTGGCCCACTTGATGTTTATGAGGCACATTTGTGAGGCCCATTGATGTGGCCCACTTGATGTTTATGAGGTCCGTTGATGCGGCCCGTTGATGTGGCCCACTTAATGTATATGAGGCCCATTGGTGCAGCCTGTTGATGTGGCCCACTTGATGTTTATGAGGCCCAATGGTGTGGCCCGTTGATGTGGCCCACTTGATGTTTATGAGGCTCGTTAATGAGGCTCGATGTGTTGTATATGAAGCCCATGTGATGCGACCCATTGCGATATGTGAGGCCCATATGGTAAGACCCATTATGATTGTATGAGGCCCGTTGAGATTATATGTGGCCCATTATGTTGTGTATAAGGCTCTTGTGTGAGGCCATGGGCCCACTATATGTTTGGCCTTATGAAAGCCACTCCTTGGGAGTAATATTAGTTAATGTCCACATTGATGACCAATGATGGTTAAATGTCCACATTGTGACCTTCCCTTAGGCCATTTGTTAGGCCGATTATCGAGGCCGATTGTTGATGCCGATTATCGATGCTGATTATGAGTATGTGACAGCAGAGCATCATGATACATGCCAATATGCATCATATGCATGTTTATTATGAGATGTGGATGACTAATGCATATGCCGCAGGGTGAAATTGCGGTGAAGAGCTTTAGTTGAAGTAGGAATATGCTAATATGTCCTAGAGGGGGTGAATAGGACTTTTCAAATTTTTTATAATTTATTTAAAATCCTATTACACTAATCCTAACACCAAGCCTATGTTAGGATTACTTAAGAGTAACTCTACTGGCTTCCAAGCCTGGTAGAGGATCCAATCACAAACTATTTAAGAGATGAATAATATGCAAACTAGTTTATGATGGATATGACTGTGTATGTGTGTGAGGTGTGATTTCAGATATTCAGATATGAAAATATTAAAGTAAATCACACAAACAGAAGAATAACAATCTTAAACACAATCATTTTTATAGTGGTTCGACTACTTGTCTACTCCACTCCCGGTAACCGCACTTAACCCTTGAGTGTACCGGATTTCACTAAGGAGGTTTTACAGTTGTTCACCTCAAACCTAAGGTTTTAAATCAGGTTCACTTCAACCTTTACAACCTACACTAAGGCTGACTGTTTATGCTCTCACGAGCAAGGGTCAACACGACGCACCCACTTTTAGGCACACAGGCCAAGGATCTTCCATAAGACCCTAACAGAGGTTTTACATGGTTCACCTCAAACCCAAGGTTTTACATGGTTCACCTCAAATCCAAGGTTTTACACGGTTCACCTCAAACCTGAGGTTTCACACGGTTCACCTCAAACTCAAGGTTTTGACTGGTTCACCTTTAACCAGATGTTTATGCTCTCCATAGAGCAAGGGTCCACACAACGCACCCACACGTACACTCCCGCCAGAGGCCTCCTTCAAGGGCTTGCAAGGGTGAGAAATACCTTAGACCCAATCCAATAGAGGAATGATCAAAGGGTCCTCTGGACTCTAGTTACTTACAGATAAGTGGATGAGTCCCATTCAGCTCATTGATGAAGATCTCCTCCTTTGTTGATGAAGAGTCTTCTGCTCCCTTGAACCGCAACTCAGAAGATATATCAATATATGGCGACGTGTTGGGTCAAGGTTATGAAGGAATCCTACTCTCAAATATTTTCCTTTAAAGGAGATAGAGTGATTCCAATCATCTCTGCAATTAAGGCATCCCAACTTAATGATATGCCATTAAGGTAGTAGCTGGAGAATCCTTGAATGTGAAAGTTCATTCCCCAATCCATCTATTGAATATATATGATGAGGGTGGATTGGAGGATGAACTTCCTTGAGAGAAAGGGCTTTGGGTAAATGATCTAAAGTTAAATACTCAAAAGCACTCTCTTCTTTCTCTACCAGCAACAATAGACAAGCTCTCTTTATATAGGCAAAAGGTTCCAACGGATATAAAATAGTCACATTTATGACAGAGTTCAATATCATCGAGCAGGGTCGATATCATTGAGTGTATACTCTCGATAGCATCGACTGGCTGCTCGATGAACTAAACTCAAATGTCATACGCTTTTGAAACCTTTTGTCAGCTGGTCGAGGGAATCGATACAAGTGTCGATGTCATTGGATTTCGAACTCCGATATTATCGATACTAGGATCGATTCCTCGACACATGAAAATGAGAGAAACTTGCTATGAAATATTTCAGGTTTACAAGAATGATCGAGGGACCTTCGAGATCATCAGAATTTGAATGTCGATGATATCGATAGAGTGTCGATGCATCGATAAATCCAAAAGATTTTCGTTTAAGCTTGCTGGATTGTTTCTGTCCTTATTCGATGCCATCAAAATCATACCGATATCATCGATATTTGAATATCGATTCTATCGAGTGCCCCTCGATCGCAGATAAACAATCCTGAAATAATTGCTGGAGAACTTAGGTGCCTATGACCGATAACATCGAGAGTCTTCCGATATCATCAAGATTTGAACTTCGGTGGTATCGAGAACGACTTCGATATATCGATGCACATGTGATTTTCTTAAGTAAAAATAAGGGCGTCGGAGATTTGTTTGTCGATATTATCGAGTCACTTCCATGGACTCGAGATTCAAATATCGATGATATCGATAGGTATATCGATACATTGAAAAATCACTCCAGATGAGTATGTGTTGCTGGACATATTTTGTCATCATTTCGATGATATCATTTAAGCATCGAGGACATCGATAGCACAGGTCGATTCTATACATCGACAGCACAGGTCGATTCTATCGAACAGAGTATCGATAAAATCGACAAAGTAAGAAAACTTAGAGAATTTTCTGATTTTGAAAAAAGTTTTCTCAACTTTAAAACCCTATGATGTTCTAGTTTGTTTTAAGGGTTTATATACCTGGAGTTCTGGGACATGGGATGTGAGGCTTAGATTTACTTGAGGTGAGCTTGCACACATCCCGGTTGAGGCAGATGCTTTGAATTGATCTTCCTATGAGGCTCTGCAGTATGATTGACTCAACACTCACGCTAATTGACAAACCAGGGCACTTTCAATCTCCCCCTTTGTCAATTACGTAACAAAATACCAAAACACCCTAGAGCAGTGTCTAGACACAACATCCTAAATTGTGTGTACATGATTTTACACAAATTTACAATATCTATCAAGTATAGTACACACAACCAATAGCTGCTCCCCCTAACTGCAAACTCCCCCTCGCTTGATCCAGCTGCTCCCCTTAACACCTGCAACCCCATACTCAAGCAGATATACATTTCCTAACGGGGTGTTTGAATCATTCTCCCCCTTTTTGTCAGTCATTGACAAAGATTGCATGACAACAGATATTGACTGAAGTTTTTTAAAGACATGAGGGAGAACAAACAGATATAGATGTATAAAGATTAAACCAGATTTTAAGCATACATCATTTTCAGAAGGAATGGATGCATATCAGATCAATTAGAGTAGTGATCAGAGCAAATAAAATAATCATGAGAATCACATGCACTCCATATCAGAAACTAGATGAACCAGGGGATCTTAACTCATAATTAAGGCAGTAAAAATGAGAATTATATCTAGCCACATTCATAAATATCCAAAAACATATATATAAATATATACTGCCCAAGATTGGCAGTAGTATGACTGAAAACCATAAGAAAATATTCCTAACAGAGAGGATATTACACCAAAACAAGACTTTTCAATTTTCTAAGTTAGTGATGCATCACACCTATGTATGAGCGAAGAGAATTCAAAAAGGATATTTATGCCTTAAGCATTTCAAGGGAGAATCCAGGTATGTGATGCATTGATCGTACTATAGACAAAAACCTTTACTGTGCTCGTAAGACATTTAGAATTTGTTGTGTATCATGTTGCAGAGTTACCAGCATGGTTTTGATCTCCAATAGACAGGATTCACAGACATTCAACCATTTCATTATGTAGGATTGTCTATCAAGCAAATCCTGTATAGTGTCTTGTTTGGTGACAGCTTGAATGTTTTCAATTGAGACGGGTTTATGCACAGGATAGTCCTTTGTCTGAGCTTGAATTAATTTTTTCCTCATGAGGTAAGTTGGCAATGATGTTGCAAATGTCTTCATGATTAAACCAGACGCACGGGTGTGGGAGATCATTAGTAGGAGGTAGCCCAAATTGTCGTGATAGCTTGGACACATGACATGGGAATGGAAGTATAGTGATGGATTCATTTGAAGACACCCGAATTAATTGTTGAAGAATGAGAGTGGGTAGGCAGACGTGAATACCGAGATGAACATCATACAACACATTTAAAATGTATGGAGATAGCTTGTTCCCAGAGACTTCACAGGGATAGACATTTGTACTGAAAATACTATGAAGAATTTTGTATGCAGGATTGAGATATTTGACATGAAGAACTGAAAAGGCCTAGCTATATGTCCTAGAGGCGGGGTGAATAGGACTATGCCAAATTTAAAATAATAATAGCGGAATTAAACATTAAGATAGCCAAGAAAAGGAAAGATAATAATTCACAATACAGAATGTAAAGTAATCACAAAATCTAGTTGTTCTAAGGACAACCTTTCACCATAAAAACCAAGGGTTTATGGTAGGACAACCTTACTAGAACAATTAGAGAATTAAAAGCTAAAACGGTAAAGGAACAGAAAGGAAATAGCAAGAATTGAAATCTAAACTATTACAACATTCTCCACAGTGCTTGAAATGTAAATATTACAACATTCACATTTACACATACATCCCACAATTTTGAATGATAAATAATATAGAAATTAAGCAAACATTCAAATCATAATAAACAAAGAATTATAGTGGTTCGCCTTTGTGTTTACCAACTGTTAAACAATAACCACACAGATTGTTACTCCACTCCTAATATCCTCACACAGGGGATATCAGCGTTCACTATGAAAATAGGTTTCACAGGTTCACCTAAAACCTTCACAATTGTGTCTTTCAATGGGCTTACACAATTCAAAAAACCCCACTTCTGAGTTTTCCTGGCTTTCCTCAGATAACCACTCGATTGAGTCTTTTCTGGCTTAATCTCAAATAAAAACTAAAATGAAGGAAATTTACAATATAGTAAAATACCTGAATTTCTCCTTTTGTAGCAGCCCGAAAGAACCAATCAGAGTAGAAGTTCGAATGTGGAAGTTCAATGTCCAATACTCACTTTGAAATGGTTCTAGGTTCTAATTGATTTTAAATTAAGCCAGTTGGGCTAGCTATATTTGATTTTGATTTTAAGAAGAAGGAATACAACAATTCCTCTTTTCAATTTAGATTGGAATATAGAAACAAAATCAAATTAATAAAGCTAACAAAAGATAATATTAAATATGCATAAATTAGCTTAAAATGAACACAAACTTATCTCAGAGTGATGCCTTGATTTTTCTTGAAATTCGATATGAAACTCTGAAATTTGTGTTCTATTTATAGTTGCAGAAATCTCATCTATGACTGGTCCTGAGGACACTACGACTGGTCGTAGATTGAACAGATTTTTAAAATTTTAAGTGTGATCGCATAAAACCGTTTCACGACTGGTCGTAGGGTGTCCACGACTGGTTGTGAGCCCTCCACGACTGGTCGTAAGAAACCTGGAACAATTGTTGGAATTTGAGTTATATGTCCAGGACTGGTCGTAGGACGAGTCGTGCACTGTTCACACGACCGGTCGAACAGAGTCTAGGACTGGTCGTAGCTCAACAAAAAAATTCTGAAAATTTGTAACAACTTAGGACTGGTCTTGAAATTTCTTGGACTGGTCGAGCCAAAGCTAGGACTAGTCGAACAGAGTTCAGGACTAGTCTTAGAACAATCCAAATACATGTAAAGTAATTCAATTTGAATTTTGTATACAAAATGACCTACCCTAAGGTCAATCTAAGGTCAATCATACCTTGAAAGTGAGGTATGAACATTGAGACTTCATTTCTTCAGATGATAGTTGACCTTTGAAGATTGTGAAGCTTGAGATCTCTCTCCTTGATGTAACATTGAGCTTGAGATCTTCTAGAGCTTGAATTACACTTAATCTTGAGTTGTACTTCTTGTAGCTTGAATTACACTTAATCTTGAGTTGTACTTCTTGTAGCTTGAATTACACTTGACTTGGGTCTTGAACAAGATCACTTCTTTCGTTGTACCTTGTACTTGCATTTCTTGAAATGGTTTGAAGTAGTTCTTCGTTCTTGACTTGAAGCAAAGTGTTTAGAGAGGTGATGCAATGTCTTGATCATATAAACCAATGAGCTACACAAGACATAGATTGATGTTTTGGCACCATAAAATTTGACAACCAAAGGAGCATAAAACCATAGGACTTACAAGAACATTCTCTGCATTTCTGGGGATCGTAGCTCCATTGAGTAACTTCTCCCCATACACTAAGACCATTCATATTTCGTTCCGACACAAGTATCCTAGTAACTTCTACACCAACCAGACGATTTATCAGTCTGGGAGTGATGTGCTTAGTCCGATTTATTGACAACAATTGAAATGAATGGAGGATTATTTTCAACATTGTAGATTAAGTTCAAAAACTGATGCATAAGATTATGTTGAAATTCCCCTCCAACATTCACGATGTTGCCCCATCCGATTAGTTCTAAGAGATTGATGATCCCAATGGGTTCAACACATTTACTATGAACAACTCATTCTGCCACGATTTCTAGATCTAAAAATGAATATCTAAAAACGAATGTGAGGCAGTTACATTTTTCTTACCTTGCTTGTTTCTAGTTGAGGCACTTTATATGAGGGCAAGACTCTTGTCTTTAGACATTGAAACTTTGAAGGAAAAATAGCTAACCAAGAGAAGAAAAATGCTCTGAAAGATGAAACACCACGCTCGCCCGACTTCTATCGATATACCCTTAATCGATGTTATCAATGATGAGTTCGAGGGCAAACTAATCGACCCAACGTTTCAGATTCTCGAAAGGTCATCGATGGGATCGATTTGGTGCAGATGATTCGTTCGATCCAATGATTCATTTATCGAGAGGAAAGATGGGACAAGTTATCTCCAGTCTTCGATAATCTTCCATACTTGCATATCTTTAAATATTTTCATGTCAACTTCAGTATACAAAAAACAGTTGTACCATCCAAAATTATAAACATCAGAATGTTTATACACAAAAAAGTTTTTGAGGCATAGAAACCTCAGATATCTTATGATAATTACCAAAAATGCATCATTTCTCACATCCATCCAGATCTTGAAGGCATGACTTGGACTTATTTTCCATGCTTAATTGTTACTGGGCTTATGGATCATCATTTTGATGACATAGCAGTGACCACTGGTGTGAAGACCCTTCATAACTGGTTTTCATGATAAGTCCAGGATCTTGCCCCATAGCTTGTCGAATGTAACCTCATGCTTGTTGTCACATATTTGAGAAATTCTTAGAAAGTTGTGTGTCAACCTTTCTACCAAGAGAGCATTCTCATTTTTTTTTTTTTTACATTTCTAATCCAATAATAGTCTCATACCCCATTACCTTAGCGGTGCTTCCGTCTCTAAATGTGACCATCCCATCATCAAGACTTGAATAATTTGCGAGAAGGGATTTGTCACCCATTACATGCCTTGAGCAACCGCTATCTAGGAACCCCTTAGTATTATTGCCTATTTTCGAAAATGAGTGAGTCACAAGGCAATTTCTTTTGTTTTTCACTACCCTTTTTGTGACAATTTTTCTTATGGGTTTGTCAGGACACATTTGGTAATTGAATCACATTCCCTTGATTGATCAATTTTTTTGATTTAGTTGGGCCACTTGATTCAATAGCTCATCCATTCTCTTTGTCACTCTTGGTGGAGACAGATGTTTCTTACCTCCTGCCATGTACCTTGTTGGACTCATAACTTGAGTCTTTCCAATTGTAATGCATTTAAATTTGTAGTGGCCTTAGTCTTCTCATAAATGACAAACAAGAGTGGCCCTAGTTCTACTTCCTGATGCAGCTGATTTCTCAAGTGTTTGTGCTGCATTTTTGTAGCTTGGTTTGCCTTTTACATATCCAACCCACTCTTGTCTTTACTAGGTCTTCCCATCCCTAAAAATCTTTCTATCTTTCTAATTTGTCACGACTCTAGAAAAATTTGTAGTTTAGCTCAACAGATTTTCTAGATTGTTCTGCATCAAATTTAAGTGTATGATTTTCATTCTTTCAGTAGTTCAATCTGTTTGATCAATTTCAAGGATTCAGATTTTAGGGATAAATTCATTCTTTCCAGCTTGTCATTTTTAGAGTGGTAAGGCTACATATTGTTGATCACATGTGTATTAATTTCCAGTGTTTTAATTAGATCTACATATAACAAATTATTCTCATTTTCACTCATTCCAAGTTTTTTAAGAATATGAATGCTATGTTTGTAAGGTTGATTATAGGCATCCTGCAATTTATCCTTCTCATCTTTTTCTTCTTCTTTCTCATCATTAGATGGAAATGACTCTTTGATTTAAGGTTGATCAATTTTCTCATTTAATACTGGGATGTTTGTGGATGTGGAGGTCATGAATATTTTCAATGATTTTCAGTCTCCCTTACTTTCTGAATCACTGAAGTCAGTATTTGATTCTTCAGTGTCATCCCAAGTAGCTGCCATGGCTTGTCCTTTAGTTTTCCTGCAAATTTTTAGACCAGAACTTTCTTTCCTAATCCACCCATGGAATTACAAATGATATTCAGTTTTGTAACAAATTCCATGAAGGTCTCATCATCCACCATTTTGATGTGTTCAAATTGATATGTTAAGAGTTGTACCTAGGACCTTTTTACTATGCTTGCTCCCTCATGGGTTGTTTCCAATAGACCCCATGCCTCTTTAGATGTGTCGCACGAATACTTCTTGGGACATAGCATAGTAAATAGCATTCATTGCTTTTGCCTTGGATGTTTGTTTTTTTTCTTGAATACAGTCCACATTTTGTTGGATTTAGGTTTGGAGATAGTTGTGCCATTTTCAGGAACAATTTGATCGCTCGGTGGCACATATCCAGTTTCAACTATGTCCAAACATCATGATCGAAAAGTGCATCCTAGACTTCCAATAAGCATAATTTGAACCATCAAATACTAGAGGTCTAGAGATCGATGAGCTCTCTCCTTTGGCCATATTCCCAACTTCAGTCAAGATCACTCTCTAGGCGGTGAAGCCTTTAAAGAGAGACTCACTCTGATACCAATTGAAATTGCAGACCGCTTTAGTTGAAGTAGGAATATGCTAATATGTCCTAGAGGGGGGTGAATAGGACTTTTTGAAGTTTTTATAATTTATTTAAAATCCTATTACACTAATCCTAACACCAAGCTTATATTAGGATTACTCAAGAGTAACTCTACTGGTTTTCAAGCCCGGTAGAGGATCCAATCACAAACCATTGAAGAGATGAATAATATGCAAACTAGTTTATGATGGATATGACTGTGTATGTGTGTGAGGTGTGATCTCAGATATTCAGATATGAAAATATTAAAGTAAATCACACAAACAGAAGAATAACAATCTCAAACACAATCATTTTTATAGTGGTTCGACTACTTGTCTACTCCACTCCCGGTAACCGCACTCGACCCTTGAGTGTACTAGATTTCACTAAGGAGGTTTCACAACGGTTCACCTTAAACCTAAGGTTTTGAATCAGGTTCACCTTCAACCTTTACAGCCTACACTCAGGCTGACTGTTTATGCTCTCACGAGCAAGGGTCAACACGATGCACCCACTTTTAGGCACACTGGCCAAGGATCTTCCATAAGACCCTAACGGAGGTTTTACACGGTTCACCTCAAACCTAAGGTGTTACATAGTTCACATCAAATCCAAGGTTTTACACGGTTCACCTCAAACCCGAGGTTTCACACGGTTCACCTCAAACCCAAGGTTTTGACTGGTTCACCTTTAACCAGATATTTATGCTCTCCACAGAGCAAGGGTCCACATAACGCACTCACCATGTACACTCCTGACAGAGGCCTCCTTCCAGAGCTTATAAGGGTGAGAAACACCTTAGACCCAATCCTACAGAGGAATGATAAAAGGGTCCTCTGGACTCTAGTTACTTACAGATAAGTGGATGAGTCTCATTCAACTCGTTGATGAAGATCTCCTCCTTTATTGATGAAGAGTCTTCTGCTCCCTTGAACCACAACTTAGAAGATATATCGATATATGGAGATGTGTTGGGTCAAGGTTATGATGGAATCCTACTCTCAAATATTTTCCTTTAAAGGAGTTAGAGTGATTCTAATCATCTCTGCATTTAAGGCTTCCCAGCTTAATGATATGCCATTAAGGTAGTAGCTAGAGGATCCTTGAATACGGAAGTTCATTCCCCAATCCACTCTATTGAATATTAATGATGAGGGTGGATTGGAGGATGAACTTCCTTGAGAGATCTAAAGTTAAACACTCAAAAGCACTCTCTTCTTTCTCTACCAGCAACAATAGAAATCTCTCTTTATATAGGCAAAAGGTTCCAACAGATATAAAACGGTCACATTTATGATAGAGTTCGATATCATCAAGCAGGGTCGATATCATCGAGCGTATACTCTCGATAGCATCGACTGGCCGTTCGATGAACCAAACTCAAATGTCATACCCTTTTGAAACCTTTTGCCAGCTGGTCAAGGGAGTCGATACAAGCGTCGATGTCATTGAATTTTGAACTCCAATATTATCGATACTAGGATCGATTCCTCAACACATGAAAATGAGAGAGACTTGCTATGAAATATTTCAGGTTTATAAGAATGATCGAGGGACCTTCGAGATCATCGGAATTTGAATATCGATGATATCGATAGAGTGTTGGTGCATCGATAAATCCAAAGGATTTTCATTTAAGCTTGCTGAACAGTTTCTGTCCCTGTTCGATGCCATCGAAACTGTACCGATATCATCGATATTTGAATATCAATTCTATCGAGTGCTCCTTGATCGCAGATAAACAATCCTGAAATAATTGCTAGAGAACTTAGGTGCCTATGACCGATAAAATCGAGAGTCTTCTGATATCATCGAGATTTAAACTTCAATGGTATCGAGAACAACTTCGATATATCGATGTACATGTGATTTTCTTAAGTAAAAACAGGGGCTTCGGAGATCTGTCTGTCGATATTATCGAGTCACCTTCGATTGACTCGAGATTCGAATATCAATGATATCGATAGGTATATCGATACATCGATAAATCAGTCCAGATGAGTATGTGGTTGCTGGACATATTTTGTCCTCATTTCGATGATATCGGTTAAGCATCGAGAACATCGACAGCACAGGTAGATTCTATCGAACAGAGTATCGATAAAATCGACAAACTAAGAAAACTTAGAGAATTTTCTGATTTTGAAAAAAGTTTTTTCAACTTTAAAACCCTATGATGTTCTAGTTTATTTTAAGGGTTTATATACCTGGTGTTTTGGGATATGGGATGTGAGGCTTAGATTTACTTGAGGCGAGCTTACACACATCTCGGTTGAGGTAGATGCTTTGAATTGATCTTCCTATGAGGCTCTGCAGTCTGACTGACTCAACACTCACGCTAATTGATAAACCAGGGCACTTTCAGAGGGCATGTTGTTTATGGGACTCCCTGATAGGCGGAGTCGTCCCACATGAGCGCACGGTATGCGCAGGATTGATGAATGATTGGACTATGTAACTCATGCATCTCGCATTTTGTGATATGACCACCATACGCCCTATCGACATCAAGGCCGTGACCTCCACAAATATGTCATGGATGGCTAGATGGGACATCCAAAATATTTAGTTCTAGCATATGGGTACCATAGATGTCCCTGGGTCAAAATCCCTAAACCTCCGTGGCCAGGAGACACTCCAACATCAAGACTGAGTGGATACATAAGCGCTCGAGTGCTGAATACCAGTAGGCCGCGTCTCCCACTGCGTCGTGGTCAGTTGGAAGGGGGTGTGGCCTTACTTGCCCAAGGGTAGGGGGCATAGCTAGGCTGAGTTTGACAGCTCGTAAATGGGTCCACTATCGACGTGCTGGGTAGATATTGGCTGACTACTAGCCAGGCAAATAGTGAGGTCTCTTCCACTAGCATGGTTGTGCGTCTAGTGGACAGCGATCGCATGTAGAGTGTACTAGACCCCGGTGATGATCCCAGAGAAGTACGGTACTGATATGTGGACTTATTGAGCAGGAGTTGCATACTCAGCATTTTACTCATTCATTCATTCATTCACTATCCACTCGGGCCAGTGGTGCGTAACTAATTTGATGTGTACCTTCGCAATGGTTAGGATTTCGGTTAAGCGCGCGACTAACCTGAGATCAGGAGTTTACCACATTGAGTCTAGCTATCCAAATTTAGGTATGAGACTGGTTTGGATAGAAGTCCATTGTGATAGACCCCACAGCTTGCGATACTACGTACTATCATCTCGACTTCACGCTCTAGCTTGGTCTTTTCATTCACACTGCATATTGTATTGCATTCTCAGTACATAGTATTTGGTTTACTATGCTCATGTATTGCATATTCTGAATGAGGTTGGTGGTATTATGGACTCGCTAGGATTTACATGTTGCATTATATCCGTGACATATGGCATTTGGGTTACTATGTTTCTGCATTTATATGGCCTAGATGAGACTGATAGTATTCTTGGACTCGTCAGGATTTGCATATTGAATTTTATCATCAGTATATGATATTTGGTTTACCATGTCTCCACATTGCATAATTGATCTACATTGCTTCCTCAGTATATGATATTGACTTATTATCTTTTTGGATCACGAAGCCTAGATAAGGCTAATGGTATTTATGGACTTACCAGCATATTTCTGAATTGCCCTGATATTGTATACTTGACACTTACCTTGCGTACACACTTACACCACCCTCTAAGCTTTCTATAAGCTTATGCATGATAGATGTGTGTAGGTGGCATTACGTCATAGCAGTGTTGAGCTTGGAGCGTGCATTGTCTTCTGGAACTTTTATTTTTAATATATGTATTTCCCTTTCAACACCGTATTCAACTATTTATATTAGTGGATATATGATGATGATGTTGCCTTTGTGATTTGGGTATACTTGTGGTTGTGCTTCTTACGAGATAAATGTACGTTGAAAAATCCTCCTTGTAGGACCCCAAGATCGGAACGTGGTGTGTGGGTGCTGGGAGCCGAGAGTGGGGTGCTACAGAGGCTGTTAGCACCGGATTTGGTAATTGAAAATTCTGTAAGCCTGTTTTTTGAGTTTGCAGCATGACATACATACTCATGACGCCATTCCTATAATTAATGATTGCGTTTGAAGTGGCAAGGAATGGGCGACCAAGAATGACGGGAATTTGAGTGCTCATGTTACTGATGGGTTCTGTATCCAGGACGATTACATCTACCGGGTTGTAGAATCTGTCAACCTGGACCAACACATCCTCAATTACTCCTCTTGGTACACGAACTGAGCGGTCAGCAAGTTGTAATATAGTTAGGGTGGGTTTCAATTCACCCAAACTTAACTGTTTGTAGACCAAGTAAGGAATCAGATTTACACTTGCTCCTAAGTCAAGAAGTGCGTGCTCAATCCAGTAGTTCCCAATTATGCAAGCGATGGTTGGGCTACTGAGATCTTTGTACTTTTATGGCACATCTTGCTTTAGGATGACACTCACTTTTTTAGTTAAAAAGATTTTCTTTTTGATACTTTGCCATCTTTTGGTTTTACACAAGTCTTTCAAAAATTTGGCATATGAAGGTATTTATTTTACGGCATCAAGTAAAGGAATATTGACCTTCACTTGTTTTAACACATCTAGAATGTCTTGAGAGTTAGAGAGAGGTTTCGGTGCAACCAACCGTTAGGGGAATGGGGCAATCGACTTGCCTTGAAGTTCCGGTTCTAATTCTTATGGAGCAATGCTAGGTCTATCATTGTTGTCTTCTTTCGGGTCCTTAGGCTTTTCAGCTTTAATCGGAATGGTTTTGTCAATGGTCTTCCCACTCCTAAGAGTGGTGATAGTTTAGCTTGCTCCATCTGATTTGAAGAGCTTGGATCACTTATCTCATATTGAGGTTTAGGACTGGGGAGAGGTTGAGTAGGAAGCATCCCCCTTTCTATAATTGTAACATATGAATCCATCTTTTGCATATATTTTGTAAGTTCTCGTATTGCTTCAGTAAGCTCTTGATTTTGTGTGGAATTTTGAACTAGTTCTTTCTGAGGTTTTACTTGATTTGGAATTTAATTAAAGAAACCTTGTGGGTTTGTCATTTGTCCATTCCTCCAACTGAAGTTTGGATGATTTCTCCAATTAGGATTATATGTATTGGACGTGGGTCCATTGTAAGGTCTTTGGTAATTATTCATGACATTGGATTGCTCATTCAACACCTCTTGAAAAGTAGGTATTGTTCGATAATTTTCAGTTGTATGTATGTTACAAGCATAAAAAATGCAAATTACTTCCTTAGCCTTATCCTTCTTAAGTTCCATGGCCTCGAATAGTTTCCTTGTGAGACTAGCCACTTCAGCATTTATATCATCTTTCTCTTTCAGAAGGTATAATCCGTCCATCTCCTTTGATTAAGTGGGCCTAGAAGTGGTGCTTGATTTTGGGTAAGTGTCCCATGATGTTGTGTTTTTAGCAAGTCTATCCAAGTAGTCCCACACATCATCGACATTTTTATTCATGAATTCCCCATTGCACATTGTCTCAATCAATTGATGCATGAAAGATGTTAGTCCATCATAGAAAAAGTGTATAATGCGCCACATTTCAAAACCGTGTTGTGGGCATGAACCGACAAGATCCTTGTACTGCTCCTAACATTGGAAGAATGTTTTATCCTCCTTTTGGGCAAAGTTCATGATTAACTTTCTAAGGGTGTTCGTTTTATGATGTGGGAAAAATTTCTTTATGAACTCCCTTATCATGTCATTCCATGTGCCAATAGATCTGGGATGTAGTGAATGCAACCATGTTTTAGCTTTCTCTTTTAAAGAAAATGGAAAGAGTTTTAGTTTGACCGTGTCCTCAGACACGTTAGGAAAATATAAAGTGGCCATTGTCTCATTAAACTCTCTCAAGTGTAGATATGGATTTTCAGATTCAAGTCCATGGAATTTTCGAAGGAGTTGGATAACTCCCGGCTTGATATTCATATGTCCTGCATTATCTGGAAAAACCATGCATAAAGGTGTGCTCACCCCCACCGGTTGTAAATAGTCTTGCAAAGTACGAGGCGGGGGTGCTTGATGCACCTAGTTCTCATCCTGGATTTCCTCCACCCTAGGTTGGGGTAGATTTGAAGGTTGATTGGCTAGTTGATTTGCAGCCATAATTTCAGTTAACTCTGTAAATCTTGAGTGGTGTCTAATCCTGTATGGATAGATAACCCCCTCAACCAATCCTCCTTCACTCAAAAGACGTCAAGTGTTATCACGGACCCACTTGAGCATGAAACACTCTCAGCCCTCAATTTCAGAATCTATCCTAAACCTAAAAAGAAAAAGGAAAATAGAAATCTAAAAATAGAAAGAGAGAGAATTAGAAAGAAGTTACCAAATTAGAAGTTTCTATGTTAGGTTCCTGCAAAAGAAAAAGGAAAGTGAATTAGTTTCTAAAAAAAAAAACAACCTAGTTTCTAAAAATGAAGAAGGAAAATTTTTAAAAACAAATTAGGAAAGTT
Organism: Magnolia sinica; assembly: GCF_029962835.1. Lineage (NCBI taxonomy): Eukaryota > Viridiplantae > Streptophyta > Magnoliopsida > Magnoliales > Magnoliaceae > Magnolia > Magnolia sinica. Next base: position 61,270,956 of record NC_080575.1, on the reverse strand, counting down.
TCTAAATCTAGAAATAGAAAGAAAAGTTACTTTCTAAAAAAAAATTAGAAATAACCCTAATCTTATCTTATCCTATCCTATTTAATTTTATCTTTTCTTATCTTATATAATCTTATCTTATCTTATCTTATCTTAGAATTAGAAAATAAATTAGCTTCTAAAAATAGAAAAGGAAAGTTTCTAAAAAAAAAAACTAATTAGGAAAGTTTTAAACCTATAATTAGAAAGTTTCTAAAAAAAGAAACAAAATCCTAAAAATAGAAAATAGAAAAACTCTAATCTTAACCTAATTCTAAAACTAGTTAATCTCAGAAAAATGCAACCATTAATCCCCGAGAATGGCGCCAAAAACTTGTTCACAACCCTGGCTGCGATGTAGTAATAATCTCGGTGAGACCGAGGTCGAATCCACAGGGACTAATCTCGTGTGTTTTCTGAAAGCAACTAGAACTAGAACTAGAAGAAGATGAAAACCTAAGTCTAGAAGTATAGAGAGTAATTGTGAGAGATTTAATGAAAAACTTAAGAAATTCAAAGGCAAGAAACTAGGGTTTCCAAGGATCCACTTGTAGAGATTAGGGAGATCTATGCTTGAGTTAATGACGTAACTGGAATTAGAGTCTCATCTTATCCAATTGGAAGATATCTCAGTAAAATCAAATCTGAACTTCCTTTAACTTAATTCTCAATGAATGAGAGGTGTGAGAACTGGAAGTGATTCCATCACAAAGCCATGCTCATGAGACAAGGCAAACAACAAGATTTACCAATCCCACAACCAATCATAAGAGAATCATAAAGATTAGAAGGATTCCATCACCCAACCATGCCCATGGGACGATGATGAATAACAGGATTTTCTAATTTCACAATCTCAATACATGAAAAGAATATACTCACAGCTATCGCAGATCTATTGTAATTTAAGTCACAACAAACCATTAAAAACTGAAAGTATTTCTTATAATCAAATTAGAATCAAATATAATTTAACTTAAATATGAATCAAAGTAATAGAAAACATCCCATCACGCTACAAGCTTCACCTCTTAGCCCTAGCTAAGAGGTTTAGCCAACCATAGACATGATTGAACTAGAATCTCTTAAGAAAAGCATAAAAACAACTAAGGGAAGAAAAACTCTTTGCGGCGGCTTCTCCACGCTTTTGCTCCACTCCACTAACCCTATAAGATGCCTAGGAACATCTTAGGAGTCCTATTTATAGTTGTGGAACTCCAACTTTTGTACCTAGTTGGAAAATTCGAAAAATCATCTCAAATTTGTGCAGTTTCACAAAATAGGCTTCACTCTGCGTAATTTCACAGAATGACCCAGAGTTTCAGAACATGCTTCTTCAAGACACTTTCAGGAATATGTTTGTTTTCAGGACAATTTCAAGATTCCTTTTCTTCACTTCAAATATTTGATTCTCTTCATTCCTCACTTAGTTTTCTAGGATCTTTAGCATGTGAATTCTTTAATATTAGCCTTCTGAGATCTATCCCTTGCCTAGGTGATTCTTAAGCATCAAATCCATGCCTTTAGTACCCTTATCAATCCAAGCTCTTAAATTCACCTTGCAACATAAACATGAGTAAAATAGAACATTAAGCATTATCGTGTTCATAAAACTAAGTAATAAATGGGGTCCAATATGTAATATTTGACCCTCAATAGTTAATGGACAAAGATAACTCTCAACCATTAAACCAAGCTAGAATGAGGGCGAGTGGTCAGATACATCAGGCTTTATTTATCCTAAGTTTGGTTCTCACAGTAACACCCGATTGCTGAAAAGTACGGGGTTTTACAACATAACAGGCCATTGATGATTGTGGGACATATTCATAGTAAACAGGTTAAGTGAATAACGTTGGATAATGGATCTACGGTAAATTTGTTACCACTAATAGTGTTGAATGAACTCGGATATCATCGCTCTCATCAATGCCCTAGTGGAATGATGATACAGGGCTTTAATCAAGATGAGCAACGCGCACTCGGTAAAATTACACTAACCCTGGAAATAGGAGAGTCAAATATCATTTGTCATGTCATTAATGCAGTGACAATATATAACCTCCTCTTGGGTATACCATGGATGCATCAATATAACATCATACCATCCACTTTACACCAGTGCTTCAAATACTATAAAGATGGAATTCAGCACAAAGTAATGGCCGGTGTAAGACCGTACACGGAAATGGAATCTTTCTTGGTTGATGCCAGTTATTATGATGGATTTGTTGCAAAAGAAAGAAAGAAAAATGATGAGAACAAGACTGTAAGAAGCAGCCAAACAGAAATAATAGAAAAACAAGTTATAAGAATGGAACTGCCTGAGAAAGTAAACATGAAAAAGAAATTCTATTTCATGCCAAAGCACTTGAGACAACCAGGACAACCCCCGTAAATGCTATTGTCACCTGAACATTTAGAGGTCTTGCAGTCAAATTATACAGTACCATTGTCATATGCTGAAAGGAACAAATCATTACCATCAATTCCAAAAAGATTTCACGTTAAGCACAACATGAAAAATCCCGAGCCCATCGATTTTTACACACCATTAGAAGCAGGGACGGAAGAAAAGAGTAATGATAAAATAAGCTGTCAGTGCTTAATGTTAGAAGATTTGAAAAGGTATAGTCCTGTCAGCAAAAAAATTATGAAAAATATGGGCTTCGATTGTGAAGAACCGACCAGGTTGAACAATGGGAATGGAATCCAGATCCCTATTGGGGTGAATGGAGAAAAATGAGAGAAATTCCATGGACTGTAGGCAAAACCTTCTAGAGCGCAAGCAAATATTATTACAATAATTCAACAACCAGTAGAGAAGTAGATCTCAAAATAATCAAGCATCCTGAAACAGCTCCGAAACAGATAGAATTTGGGAGGCAACCAACAATTGATAGCTTGCGAGAAATAAATTTGGGTACAGAAGAATAACTGCAAAACACATTTATAAGTGTCAATCTCCTTGAATAAGAAGCTGATCAGTATGTAAAACTGCTAAAAGAAAATAATGACGTATTTGCTTGGACATATGCAGAAATGCCAGGTCTGGAGCCATCAATAGCAATGCACCGATTGAATATCTCCAAAGATAAAAGGCCAATCAAGCAGACACAGAGAAGATTCCATCCAGATTTAATTCCTCTAATAGAGGAAAAAGTAAACAAACTGATTAAGTTCGGTTTCATTAGAGAAGTCAAATATCCTAAATGGATATTAAATATTGTCCTGGTGAAAAAAGAAAAATGGACAAATCAGAGTCTGTGTCGATCTTGGAGACCTAAATGAGGCTTGCCCAAAAGACAATTTTCCACTGCAAATAACATAGCTGCTAATCGATAGCATGACTAAATATGTTGTTATGTCTTTCATGGATGGCTACGCCGGATATAATTAGATAAGGATGACTTCAGAAGACGAGGAAGCTATAACTTTCAGAACTTCCCTCAGAATTTATTGTTACAAAGTTATGCCTTTTGGTCTCAACAATGCTGGCACAACATATCAAAGAGCGATGCAGAATATATTTTAAGACATGATGCATAAACATGTAGAATGTTATGTTGATGATTTAGTCGTCAGATCAAATGAACATGAAGAGCACCACGAACATCTGACCTCAGTCTTTCGTTGTCTTGGAAAGAAACAGTTAAAGATGAATCCAACCAAATGTGCCTTCGATGTCTCGTCAGGAAAATTCCTTGGTTTTGTTATTAGACATAGAGGAATTGAAATTGACCTGGGAAAAATTAAAGCTATCCAGAACATGCCACTGCCAAAAATGTTGAAAAAGTTAAAAAGCTTGCAAGGGGAATTGACATACATTTGTAGGTTCATCTCTAACTTGGCTGGAAGATGTTAGCCATTTGCTCATTTAATGAAGAAAGGAACAGAATTCGTATGGGACCAGTCATCTCAGAAAGCATCTGACTCTATCAAGGAGTTATTGAAACAACCTCTAGTATTAGCTGCTCCCGTGAAAAGCAAACCTCTCATCCTATATATCTCTGCAGCCTAGAATTCTTTAGGAGCTCTATTAGCACAAGTGAATGAGCAAGGAAAAGAAATCGTGCTTTATTATTTGAGTCGAACTCTCATAGGTGCAGAATGCAATTATTTGCCCATCAAAAAAGTATGCTTAGCGCTAATATTTGCAGTACAGAAGTTAAGACATTACTGTCTCTCTCATGATATAATCTTAATTTCATGAGCAGATCTCATAAAATTTCTAGTGACTAGGCCAATGTTATCAGGAAGATTGGCTAAATGGATGTTGTTACTATAAAAATATACAATTACCTATGAGCTAGCGAAAGCAGTTAAAGGACAAGCGGTGACAGATTTCTTGGCAGCTCATCTAGTAGAGATGATTTCCCAAATGAACAAGTAATTATGATTGGATTGCCTAATTCTTGGCAAATGTACTTTGATGGTGCCTCTAGGTCTTCGGGAGTAGGTGTCAGGGTGATATTCATCAGTCCTCTAGGAGATTTACTGCCATACTCTTTCACATTAGGTACTACAATAATGAGGTCGAATATAAAGCTCTCATCATAGGAATGAAAATATCACAAGAGATGAAGATAAAAATGCTACAGATCTTCGAAGACTCTAAGTTGGTCATAAACTAGCTAACAACTGAGTTCAAAATAAGAAAGCAATAACTCCTACCATACTGTCGGCAAGTGCAGCAATTATTGGAGCAATTCCATAATGTCGAAATCAAGCATATTTCACGATGCGAAAATGCAAGGGTAGATGCTTTAGTTAGATTGGCTGTAGTTTTATCCTGCCCTAATCGAAGTCCTCTTCAGGTCACGCATCGAAGAAAGGAGGTTTTTACTGTCACCCGAAGTCATCAATGAAGCCTTTGAAGCACTTCTTGTATCATGTTTAGAGATCACCATAGACGATTGGTGCCAGCCTTTTGTAGATTATCTCAAATATGATATTCTGCCAGAGGATCCAGCATAGAAATTGTAGATTAAGCAGAGATCGAAGAAATTCTTCATATGCGGTGAAGTGCTACACAAAAGGTCCTATAATGAGATGCTGTTATGGTGCCTGAATATAAAAGAAGCGAATCAAGTATTTCAAGAAGCCCATTCTGGAGAATGCGGAGCACATCAGGCTGGAAGAAATTTATTCCATCGGGTGCATCGAATGGGATATTACTAGCCCACAGTGTTCAAAGATGCGATCGATTATGCAAAATGATGACATGAATGTTAGGTATATGGCGATGTCATACATGTTCCTCATGAAGACCTTCATCAATCAGTAGCTTCTTGGCCCTTCGCCGCCTGGGGACTTGATGTCATCGGTCCTATAAACCTACCCTCGTCGAAATGACTGTAATATATCTTGACAGCAACAAATTATTTCTCTAAATGGACCGAAGTGATCACACAGCAAAGAGTCAAAGAAAAAGACTGTGAATTTTATCTGACACGCAATAATATATCGCCATGGCATTCTGAAAAGAATCATCACTGATAATGGTACTCCTTTCAAGAACAGGGGTATGGAGAAGTTATGTCAGAAATTTGGCATTCAACATTCATTTTCAACACCTTACTATTTGCCAGCAAACGAGTTAATAGAGGCATTCAATAAAATAATTGTGAAAATATTGAAGAAATTTGTCACAGGAAATAAGCGTGATTAGGATGAAAAGTTGTAAAAGGCTTTATGGTCTTAGAGAACTACTCATCGTACTGCGACGAAGGCTACACCATATTCATTGGTTGATGGTACTGAAGTTGTCATCCCGATTGAAATGCAAGTCGCGTCACTCAGAGTAATAGTACATCAATCAATGATAGACGATGAAAATACGAGAATAAGGTTGACTGAGTTAGAATTACTCGATGAAAAATGGCTAGTAGCCCAACAACGATTAAAACTATATCAGGAAAGAATTTCCATTGCCTTCGACAAGAAAATCAAACATCGCTCCTTCAAGAAAGGTGATCTGGTACTAATGTTGAAAAGGCCTATAGTGGTCACTCGTAGAATTGGGGGCAAGTTTGATCTTAAATGGGATGGACCATACGTAGTAACTGAAGTATACTCGAACGTGGATCAGAATGGACAAGGCATCAATATACTTGTCAACGCTCACTTCATCAAAATGTATCATCCCTGAAGAGCACTAAAATTTTGATTACGAAGATTATCAGTACAATACTTCCCAATCAAAAGGGGGCACGACAAGCAGAATGATGAAAAAGCCTCAAAAGGCAATGCCATGCATTCTTCTTCCTATATGAATGAATAAAAGGCAGATTCTCAAGCATATCAAGCGTATCAAATTTATCATCGATTATCGCCAAACGCTGATTGTTATCGCCAAAATTAATACTATCACCGATTATCGCTAAGCGCCGATGATTATCGCCAAAATTAATACCATCACCTATTATCACCAAGCGCCAATGATTACTGTCAAATTGATATTATTGCCATTGCTAATCACTGCTAACCACTATTATAAAAGCCATTATCATCAAACTGATATTATTGCCAAGTTGATACACTATTTTAAACAGTAAGAATACTATTATCAATAATAACAATATATCATTTAGTGATTTATCATCTACAGTAGCGGAGTGCTACACATAAGTCCTACAATAGCGATGACGATTTATCATCTACGGCAGTGAAATGCTACGCATAAGGCCTACCACAATCGGGACATATCAAATACTATGCGGGTAGCAGTGAGAAGCCAGTGGCCCTAAAAACGCCGCGAAGGCCATCACATGCTTATACCCATGCGGGTAGTGGAGAGAGCCAGCGATTAAAAGCCTTAAGTGGCCAAAAGTCCACGACGGCCAATCATGTGTAAGACCAATGCCATCTGTACAACTTTCGACAACATCACGAGGGACAGTGAGAGAAAATGCCCTCCCGTGAATGGGTCCAACCTAGCAGACGAAGAAAAAGCGGGTTGCAGTGTGAGCTCTTTGGCTCTCCATAGATAGGCCAACCATGCATAAGACCCCCTAGATTCTTGGCTTGATTTTAGTAAAAACTTATAGAGATGGGCCTCTAAAATGAAAACCCTACGCATAAAACCTACTGAACTCCCTGGCCGCGATAAGTCCAATGAACTTGTAAGAGTTACAAATACCATTTGCGTAAGACCTGACTCCAACTACTTAAGAGTCTCCGCCCATAAAAAAAAAACACCATGTAGGTGACATCATACTAGTAATTAAGAATAAGTCGTTACTCTACTACATGCTGAAAGTTACAAATATTATCAAAGCATGATCATAAAGTAAACATCATACAAATATATGTCTAGTTAATCATTTCATGAAGAAGTATGCTCATCATATTATGATCAAAAGAAAAAGTATATTTTAAACAAAATATCAAAATTCATTCATATTATATTAAACTTTACAAATCAAAAGATTGCAAATGATTGGTAGAAGTATCTATAATGATAGAAATAACATTCTTGAAAAACATGAGCATAATAGGCGACACTTTGTCTAAAGAGATTCTGTCAGATATTGTGGCTACCGAATTAGAACCTGCTGATCCACTTGGAGAAGGAATAACTGCAACTAAAAAGAAAGAAGAAGAAAAATGAAACAATAAGAATCAGAAATGTAAATATTTAAAAAAAGAAGGAGAAAAGAATGGAAAGAAAGGTATACCATTTATGGGGGTAGGACAAGGGGCAGTTGGTATAGAAGATGCTTCCATCCCTAAAGATATAGGAATAATATATGTAACAGTGACTATAATATTGAAAGAGAGTTCTTTAATTCCAATGCTTGAGTCCAAAGTTGTTGGAGTTGTTATGTCGACTAGATTAGAAGGAAATTCAAGACTCCAAGCGACTGGCTGAATAGGAGCAAGATGTGCAGTAGTAGTTTTCTAAGTATGAATCGGAACATCAGTAATTATATCAGCAACTGGTTGAACATGAAAAGTATCTTGATTCACTTCTATACTTTGAGGTGAAAATAATGCTTCTGGGTCTGCTTGCACCTCTGACAAAGAAATTTTAGCTTCTCTTGATGCAGATACCTCTACAATAGTGGGAAGTATGACAAGATTTTGTTCAATAACATCAGCGGTCCCTGCTAGAGAAGGAGAGTATAGAGCATCATAAGATATGAATATATTCGCACCTGGAGAACAACTAGAGCCTCCATAATCAAGTTATTCCTCTTCAAGAAAAGTTATTCTGACAGGAGAAGAAGCATCTTGATCATCTCGTTGAACCCCTTAGTAATCAGTATATCATTTCTAATCTCACCTTCTTTGCCAATGTCCACTTCTACATCTTCTTCTTGATTATCATCTAATAAAACGTCTCCTTCATCAGTTAAACTCGTGGAGGAAGATGTTTCACTAATTGCGGTCTCCGCGAATAATCTGACGAATTATCTTCAAAAGCTACTTGTTTGTCTTTATAAACAATCTTTATAGGAAGAAGATGAGTACGTCGAGAAGGAGGAGAAACTCGTTGAGTTGGAACTTGAGGAGACAAAGATTTAGCTCTAGAACGAGTCATTGGAGAATGATTAGCCAATTCTTCAGCAGGAGAGATCGTAGCCATGGTTGGACGTTCAGTAGGAGAGACTGTAGTCACAGCTTGACCTTCAGCAGGAGAAACTACATCCATGGTTTGATTTTCTGATCTGTGGGTAGGAGAATACGGAGAGGCAGTAGGAACTTCAGGTTCGCTAGTAGGAGTAGTCCATCTCCATGATCGCTTTATATGATCCAGAGGAGATCCGAAAGCTATCCATCCCTCCAATGTATTAACTGACTTTATCTCTCGTATAGGATCTTCCAAGGAAATCCTTCGACAAACTTGACTGGGAGTCACCGCGTGATCTCTCTCTAACCAATTCCTTATTCCGGTCTGTAATTCCTCGATCTGGGAGGAGGAATCCAGATAGGAAAATCAACAGGGTAGCAATTACACGACTAATAATACCGATGCACCCACCAATGCATCCAAGCATACGAAGCCTGTACTCGATGATTGTAGTCTGGGAGAATGAAGCGAGAATTGAAATTCCTCGCTAAGAGTTTCTTCCATATCAAAGCTCAATTATATGGACCTACTCCATAGCTCCGCATTATACGAGTGACCTCTTCTCCTACTTGTGGCATAGTTTAGTCATAGTCGAACTGTCTTGCAAATCTACTAGGGTAATAAGGTTCTTGCCAAAGTTCACTACCCTCTCGAAGAGGAAGGTTGCAAGACCTTATGCATATCAGAAAAACCCTTTCGACTGGTTCTAGATCATTGTTATCTATGACTTCTCTATCTTCATCTTGGTGTGACAGATAAAATGGGAAGAAGTCAATAGATTCCATACTCTCAATCTTATCCGTGATCCAGACATATGTTCTCTTTGCCATTTTACGCTTCTAATAATGATATAAGGGAGGGCGTTCAGGGTTGACGTAAGACTTCTTAGGGTCGTTATATGTCCAAGGAAAATATACGCCCAACCAACCAGAGAAATAGTGCCATGAAGTATATGAAGAAGAAGCTCTAATTGTCGGGCTTGAGTAATGTGCCATGATGTTTCTAAAAGCCCTATAAAGAGAACAGAGAACAGTGGGAGCCAAAGAGTACTTCTTGCCTTTAGCCATAGCCTCGACAGTGACAAACAAAGTAGGAAAAATGGTGTCTGCCCATTTTTAACTGGGTAGTACTACTAAACTAAGCCAATACGCAAGAAACGTAGCTAGTTCAGTCTCAGGGCTAAAGGTAGTCGGTCCTCTTATTTTCTGACAAGCAGATTCCAATCTGGAGAATGATTGCTAGAGAATTTGGAAAAGAAAGAAAGAAAATGTAAAGGGAAAGATATAAGAATGTGTATATATACAAAGAAGATCATACCGCAAGTATCTTGTGAAGTGTGCAAGCCATTAGAATGAAGAGCCTTTGCGAATTTTAGGAAATCTGAACATTTTCGAGAAAAGCTTGATAGTGGTAGTACAAATGGAAGGATCTCTTTCAGGATCAAAATAGGCAAACTCTGTGTTAGTGGGAATAAATTCGTCAAGAAAAGATCCTATGATAGGAAGACCTGCCATGCGATGAAGATCTCATAGAGTAATGCTCACTTCACCAATTGGTAGATGAAAGGAATTTGTTCCAGAGGACCAGTGCTTTAAGAATCCTTTATAAATCATAGTATCTTTGTGAAAGAAATCTAAGGTAGCTTCTATGACAACCTAAAGATTGATGTCACGGAGGATTTTTGTATATTTACGAAGAATTGCCTTAGCCCACTGATTATAATATTGATGATAAGAAAGAAAGCCGCGTGTCTTGAATTCGTCGTTTCCCCATAGAGAATCTCTATCACGGAAGCGTTATTGGACAATCTCGAAGTGTGAGTGGGATATAAAGTGTAGGGATTATAACAGGGGATAAGGAATCGCATTTACAATATCTGCCCTGTCTTCTGATCAAGTCCTTTTGTAATAAAACCTTCTAGAATCTTCAATTCTTTTATGACCCAGTTCGAAACGTAAAATAGTCGATTTTGGGTCATATGATCAGAGGGTTCACTTTGAATCATGGAAAGGTGGCGATGAAGATTCATTGGAATGATGATGGATAAGGGTTCTTGAATTTAATCACATATTCTTGGAGCTTAACCATATCCTAGATATTTTGATAACATTTCTTGTTGTGATCTCTTATCTTCTCATGAAGAATTTCATTTTTACTCTTCTGTCTCTTATTATTTAAGAAGGATGGAGGAGGGGAAGATTCGACAAGTGCAGGATGAGAACTGTTAGTACGAAAATTGGCAGTAGATTTCAACCAGATCTCCCAATCGGATTCATTACCCTTTGTTGGCGGTCTATCAAGTTTTTCCATTAATACGACAGTGCAAATAGAGTCAGCAAGAAGTAATATATGATTAACAAAATTGATGACTTGTTTAAGGCCTGTATCCTAGTCCGTACCGTTCCATAGGATCCCGCGGTCCTCTCGGTCAAATTTCAGAAACCCACAACCTGTAATCGGTAATTGCGCATGACCCTTAGTCGCATCTTGTAGATCTGAATTAGCTCGACTCGAAACTTGTACCCTAGTGACAGCGCCATCGCCGCGGTTCCAACGCCGCGTCTTACATACCGATGCGATACTTAGGCTAGGAGTTGTGGGCCCACGTACATTCTAAAGAAACGCCGTGTGTTACGGATTCCTAGAGAATCTCTACCACCCATCACATCAATCAATCAATACTAGTCAAGTACACATCCCATCACAACCCATCCCTCTCTCATCCAAAAGTCAACTCTCGCCCATCCCTCTCTTACACACCCATTCCTCTCATCCAATCCCTCTTACACAACCCCACTCCTCTCTCATTTTACTCCATCCCATCTCATTCTCTACCATTTTCCAAGCTCTAAGGAGATAAAAGAGAGCCAAGTGTGTGGCCCACTTCCTACCCCCTCATCTCTCATCCTAGCCCTTCAATCTTCATCATCCTCCATCAAAGTTGAAGCCAAGGAGCTTAGCATTCCAAGGAGCCAAGAAGAAGTGTAATCGGTGGGTATTTTTGTAGGATTAGATTGTATTGATGATGGGCCAAGTGGGGCCTATCGATTGATGGTATGGATCTCACTCTGGACCCTAAGTGTGGCCGATGGCCCACCATGATTCATATGATCATTCCATGATGTGGCCATTCTCCATGGACCCCATCATGATCTTTATTTTTTCCATTGAGAAAGGTCACCTAGACCTTCCATTTTTTTTGTGGAAAGGGATCTCCACTATTTATTTTTATGATTTAGGGCCCACATGATTTGGGACCCATTTTGATGTATGTATTGTATTTTCATGGCCCACCTAGGGAGGGCTCATAGTGGCGGAGCCCCTCCCCTCCATCACCACCTCTCTCTCCTTCTCTCTCTCTCTCTCTATCTCTCTCTCTCTCCTTTTCGTGTACAATGGCCCACCTTGATGTATGATCCACGTTGCTATCTGTTTGGGCAGATTTTAAAGGAAAACACAAATATCAGTTTGATCCAAACCTTGGTGGGCCCCACATGGACCCACCATAATTTATGCATTTTATCTACTCCGTCCACCTATTTGGACCCCACCTAATGGACGTGCCTCATCTAGACCATCCAGATGGTGGGGCCTGGACGAGGACAAAACAAATATCGGCTTGGTCCAGCACGTGTGGCCCACCCACGTGGAACCACCGTGATGCATGTGTGGATGGTGGGTTGAACGCTGGAGTTTAAAAATATATATATATATATATATAATAATCATAGTAATAATTATTATTATATAAAATAATATTATATAGTGGGCCCACCTAGGACCCACCTCTATGGTAGAGGATTTGCTGGGGTACCTTAAAGAAGCGATATAGCTATTGTATTGACGTCAGCAAGTGGTGTGGGTCTGACCGTGATATCCAGATCGTCCATCTGTGAGATCCACTGTTGCTGACGTCACCATATTCGAGTCTGATCATGAGGTATGGGTCATATCCAGACCATCCATCCATTTTTGTTTGGGACGTGTGGACCCCACACATGATATATGTGTCTTATATACACCATCCGTCCATCTGGACGTGTGAGTGATGTGTTTTATCCTCATCATCCATCTAGACGGTGGGACTCCACCATGATATATGTGTTTCATCAACACTGTCCATCTGTTTTATATCAACGCCATCCATCTATTTTATATCCACGCCATCCATCTATTTTATAATCCACATCGTGCATCTATTTTATATCTACGCTGACCATTTGTTCTATATCCACACCATCCATCTTATATGACGCCCATGCGATGCGGCCCACTTGATGTATATGAGGCCCATGTGATGCGGCCCACTTGATGTATATGAGGCCCATGTGATGTGGCCCACTTGATGTATATAAGCCCATGTGATGCAGCCCATTGTGATGTATTTGAGGCCCAGTTATAAGGCCCATTATGATGCATTTGAGGCCCAGATATGAAGTCCAATGTGATGAATATGACGCCATGTATGAGTCCTGTTGTGATGTATTCAAGGCCCATGGGATATGGCCCATTGCGATGTATTTAAGGCCCATAGGATGTGGCCCATTGCGATGTATTCGAGGCCCATTGTAATGTATATGCGGCTCGTATTTGAGGCCCAATGTGATGTATTTGCGGCTCGTATTTGAGGCCCAATGTGATGTATTTGCGGCCCATATAATGAGGACCATTGTGATGTATATGCGGCCCATGTATGAGGCCCATAGTGATGTATATGTGACCCTTATATGAGGCCCAATTGATGTATATGTGACCCTTGTACGAGGCCCAAGTGATGTATTTTAGCCCTTGTGTGAGGCCCAATGTGATGCATACGAGGCCCATTATGAGGTCCAATTGTGATGAGTGATTCCACTATGATGTATGTGTTATATTCACACCGTTCATCCATTTCTCTAAGGCCGTTGTTCCATTGCCTTGAGAGGCCCACCCTCATTTATAGGATATATGCCCACCGTGGGGCTGCCTTATGAGGCCCATCACGATGTATGTGTTACATATACAATGTCCATCCATTTCCTTGATTTGTATAAGGGTCGTGGGCCCCATAGAGAGTTAGATTCAAATCCTAAGTAAACCACTATAGGGGACAATAGTGGTTAAATGTCCACCGTTGAAGTCCTCCCTAGAGCCCGTTGTTAAGCCCATTACCTTAGGAGTAATGATGGTTAAATGTCCACATTTTAATCTCTCTAAGGCCCATTGTTAGGTCTATTCTCATCTCCTCTTATTGGGCTTACCTCAACCGTTGGGCCCCCATTGATGATACCCATCTCACCCTACCAGGGTAACCCAAAATGTTGGGCCCCCACTGATGTTGTTGCTTTTTTACCTCACCTTATAGGACTACCCAGACTTGGAGCCCATTTTGTATTCATACCGGGCCTCCCATTGGAAATGTGGCCCACCTAGGTGCATGTGTTTGTCCAAATTTAGAGACCAAACCTGAGGCCCACTTAGACATTGAAGGGGCTACCCAGATCATTTGGAAGGACATAAAGTCCTAGATGTATGGACCCCACCAAAGCCCACCTTATATTCATATTGGGCCCCCATAGGGAAGCCTAATTCTTACATGATAGAGAGGGTGAGGAAACCCACTTATTGTACTTAGACTCATCCTCTTATAAACCAGCTTGACTTGCCTCGTAAGATGTGTTCTACTCTCATAACCGATTGCTAGGACTTCGATATTATGTCTGTATCATCCACACCATCCAGTTACCCCCTTTTGGGATGAGTGTGAGGCCCATCCTTGACATTAGTATATCATCTAAGCCATCCATTGTTTATAGGATGAATACATCATCACCCCTTACCGTAGATAGAAGAATATGTGGTATCAGGTTTGGTATATCCATTGTTAACAACCGATCCTCATGTTATGGATTAGATCTGCTGTCCTTCTATGAACCTCCCCATATATGTAGGTTGATTATCGATTACGACTATGCTTAGTATACATAGAGTACGTGTTAACATAACATTGTGATTGTATGAGGCCCATTGTGACTATGTGAGGCCTATCGCTATTGTATAAGGCCCATTGTATAATTATATGAGGCCCATTGTGATTGTGCGAAGCCCCTTATATGTGCGAGGCCCAATTGTGATGTGTGAGACCCACCATGTGTCTGTGATTGTGTGCATGCCACTTGTTCATTATTATGGGCTATGGGCCACCTTATACAGGCCCACCATGATGTACGTGATTATAATCATGCTTAGTATACGTCATGATACATGCCCGTATGCATCATTCGCATGCTTGTTATGAGGAGTGTTGAACATAGCATGTGCCATTGGGTTAATTGTTTATGGGACTCCTCGAGAGACGGAGTTGCCCCACATGAGTGTGCGGTATGTGCAGGTTTGATGCATGACTGGATGGTATGGCTCATGCGTCTCGCATTTTGTGACATGATCATTTGATGCCCTAGTGACATTAGGGCTACGGCCTCCACAGGCATATCATGAATGGCCAGATGGGACATCAAAAATATTTGGTTTGAGCATATGGGCACTTTGGTTATCCGTGGGTAAAAGTCCTTAAACTCCCATAGCCAGGGGATGCTCCAACGTCTAGACCGAGTGGAAGACATTAATGCTGAGTGCCGAATACCAGGAGCCATGCTTCCTACTATGTCGTGGTCGGTTGGGAGGGGGTGTGGCCTTATCCACCCAAGTGAGAGGGTTGTAAGCTAGGCTGAGTTTGACCAGCTCACAAATGGGTCCGCTATCGACGAGCCAGACCGATATTGGCAGGCGGGTGGTGAGGTCTTTTCCACTCGTTGGGCTGCGCGGCCGGCAGGGGCGGTAACTAGCTTGGAGTGTACTAGACCCCGGTGATGATCCCAGAGATGTACGATATTGATATGTAGACTTACTGAGCAGCAGTTGTGTACTTAGCATTTGATTCATTCATTCACTATCCACTCGGGCTGGTGGTACACAACTAATTGTTGTATACCTTCACAATGGCTAGGATTTCAGTTGGGGTATGCGACTAACCTGAGATCAGGAGTTTACCACATTAAGTCTGGCTATCCAAATTTTGGTATGAGATTGGTTTAGATAGAAGTCCCTTGTGATGGACCCCATAGCTTGTGATACCACGTACTATCATCCCGACTTCACACTCCAGCTAGGTCATTTCATTCGCACCACATATTGATTGCATCCTCAACACATAACATTTGGTTTACTATGCTTCTATATTGTATAACCTAGATAAGGTTGACGGTATTCGTGGACTCGTCAGGATTTGCATATTGCATTGCTGTTTCAATATGTGATATTTGGCTTACTATGTCTCCACATTGCATAACTGATCTACATTGCTTCCTTACTATATGATATTAGCTTATTATGTTTTTACATTGCATAACCTGGATAAGGTTAATGGTATTTATGGGCTTACCAGTATGTTTCCGCATTGCTCTGATATTGCATACTTGACACTTACCTTGCGCACACACTTTCACCACCCTCTAAGCTTTCTATAAGCTTATGCACGATAGATGCGTACGGGTGGTGTTAGGTCGCAGCAGCGTTGAGCTTGGAGCGTGTAGCTATCTTATGGAGCTTTGGTTTTTGATATATGTATTTCCATTTTAGCACTATATTCAACTATTTATATTAGTAGATATGTGATGATGATGTTGCCTTTGTGATTTGAGTAAACTTGTGGTTATGCTTCTTACGAGATAAATTTATGTTGAAAAATCCTCCTTGTAGGATCACAAGATCGAAATTTGGCGTATGGGCGCTGGGAGCTGAGAATGGGGTACTACGGAGGCTGTCAGCACTGGATTTGGCGATCGAGAATTCTGTGAGCCCAGTTTCCGAGTTTGGGGCGTGACAATTGGTGTATCTGGTACTTTGAAGAAAGAAGAATGATCTTTAGTTGAGTGGGTTCTCTTTTGAGGATGATCCTCTGAAGACAATGATGGGTTGGAAAATTTGGGTATATGTTCACTCTGGGAAGAAAATGGTCTCTTAGATCGTGACATTGAAGAAGCACAAGAAAATTCAACAGAGTTTAGGTACTTAGAAAAATTTTCAAATAGACAAATCCATTGCGCGTAGATCTTGTTGCGTGCTAGTTCTATTGTGCGGAAATTTTTTTTAGCACAAAATGGGCCGACTTTAAAGGATGAAATGAAAACAAGTGTTGCTTATATAGTATTACGCATTTGAGTCCGTTGTGCGGACTTGATAGCGTAATGACACGTTGTTGTGCGCAAAGGAATAAATGGAATGGATATTTTTTATTGATCCTTTATTTTACAATATTGAAGAGAATATTCAAAATAAAGGATCAAGGGGGCAACTGTTAGAGCATAAAAATTAAGAAGAATAAACAAATCGAAGATTGATAGTTGTTTGTTGCACCGCTCGCAACACAAGTATTAAAGGATCCATTGCACGATGCATAATGAAAGACCACGCGTGATAACATTGGGCGTGCAATGAGCATACATGCGCAATGATACAAGGTGCTAGTTCTGTTGCGCGGAAAGGAGGGTTGGCACGTGTGAGAGGCTATAAATACTCCACCAACTTCTTCATTTGGATCGATCAAAGTAGTTCCAGAAGAGCAGAAGAGAGAAGAATTACTGAGATTCGTCATGGTACTCTGAAGAACCCGTTGCGCGATGCGCAACAGTTTTCTCTCGCAAGGCCATGATCCGCGCAACTAATGGTCCGCACAATCAAATGGCAATATTCATCTACTACCCACGCAACAAGTCCATTGCACGGATAGTGAATTTTCAATGATAGATTGTCATTTTGAAGATGTTAAAGAAAGATTAATTCATGGTATAGAAATAAAGTCCTTCAAGTCTATAAAGTTGATTGGAATAATATCATTCCTGAACAACAACTTATATGAGAGGAAATCGTATCATGATTCGAAATGCTGCTAAAATTGACATTCGACTCGATCCTTGCTTGTATTTTTATATATTTTTTGTCTTAGAATCAATGGATAAAAAGGGTGTAAACAAATTCAGAATAAATAAAATGCGATGATTGTTCTTCATATCTTTTCTTCGTTATAATTGAATAAGATAATCCCTAAATCAAATACTTTTCATTTCTGGTCGAAACAACATCGAAATTCAAATTCTGATTGCATCGAAGGTCTGATCGATTACATCGAACAAGGGACAAAATTGTCCAACAACCAATGTGTATTTTCTCAAAAGGAATCTCGATGGCATCGAAACATCCTTCGATGACATCGAAGTGCACATTAATGACATTGAAGGGTGCTCGATGAGATCGGACAGAATCTGCCTTACATCCAACTGAATATTCTGTGTAGGAAGTTAATGCAATCGAAGAAGGTTCGATGACATCAAAATTCAAATTTCGATGGCATCGAAGACCCTTCGATGGCATCGACAATGTCAGATTTCTACCTATTTTTTTACTGTTGGGATTCAACTTTATAAATATACATGGTTTGCTTCTTGGTAAAATGAGGTAGAATTTAAGAGAGTTTGAGAGAATTGTTGCAAGAGTTAATACTCTCATCCTTATTCCCTCTTTATCATTAAAATTCATCATTCAATCTTTTGCACAAGCAGTTACTCCTATCTTCATTGCTTGGATTGAATCATGAACTCTAGCATTCATTAAGATTCCAAGAACACTCTTTAATGGTAAATCATTGTGCTAGAACTCTTGAATGCTTAGCTGATGGGAATCTTCTCTAAGTATTTAATTCATATCATTTAATAGAGAAGATCAGTAAAACCTTAAACCTCACAACCTCAAAGCATTGCTAGGTTCATCATCAAGGATTGTGGTTCAAGGGAGTTGAAGGCTATTCATCAACAAAGAAAATCATCTTCAGATTGTGCAAGAAAGGGGCTCACTCACCTACTTGTAAGTATACAGAGTCCATTGAGTTTGAAGCCCTTTCCATGTGTAGGATAGAGATTCAAAGTTTGAGTTGACAAACTCGCTAAGACCTTTCATATGCCTCCGACGGGAGAATACATTGTCCTTGTGTAGGATGTATTGTCCTTGTGTAGTACATGTTGTCCTTGTGTAGGACGTGTTGCCCTGTGTAGGCATAGGTTGCCTTGTGTAAGCTCCTAGTTGTGTCCTTATGCAAGACTTGTCATCTTGTGTAGGCATCTAAGGTTGCCTTGTGTAGGCTCCTTAGTTAACTTGTGTAGGTTATGAAGGTTCATGGTCAACCTGATTTAAAACCATTGGATAGTGAAATCCGACACACTCTAGGAGAGAGTGCATCACTCGGGAGTGGAGTAGGCAAGTAGCCAACCACTATATATGATTGTGTTTGGGATTGCTATTTGTGCATTGATCTAATTATGCTTATATCTATCAAATGATTATTATGATGCAAGATTAAGTAAAATGTCTAAGCATTAATAGGAATCACATCCCACATACTCTCACATACATTATCTTTATAGGTTATTTGCTTTACTTATAAATCTTATGTAGCCTATGTGTTTGGACCCTCTATTGGCTTGGAAGCCATATAGTTACTTTACCTTACTTATCTTGCTTGAAGTTAGGCATTGTTTGTTGTTATAAGAAAATAATTTTTAAAAAGTCCTATTCACCCCCCTTTGGGACACTTGGACAAATTTCATACTTCTACAATAGCGGTTCTACCATAATTTCATGATTGACAGAGTAAAGAAGTCCATGAGCACTGAAGTTGCTACCACAGGGGTTCTGGTCTGAGTTGGTTCATGGTGCAATTTGAAACTAAAGTGCAGCTTTTATAGATTGAAATTGCAGCAGTTAATGCGCATGGGATGCGGTGTGGCAGTTAGTCATCCGAGGCTGAAAAAACATTCCCGAGATCACGGGAATGCAGTGGAATAAATGGAATTTTCTTAGGGAACGAGATGTTTCTAGCATGGCTATGGTATGACATGAACAAAAAATTTGACTAAGTACTAAACATGCATGGGTCGAGCCAATTGCTAATGCTGCTATCCAAACCAGACGGTATGGCTGAAACGAAAGTACATTTGACTGTATAAATTTTATTTAGTATTGGAATTTATTTATTGCCTTGCTGGTCATCGACTGCGTTATTACAAGGGAAAAACATAAATAAAAGCATAAAAAGTGATTAAGCGACCTAGGTTTTCATCCCTTCGAACTTTGCAAGGAGGACTTGCATCTCTGCTTCATCATTCTCTTTACGTGGAGACCAGGTTGTTCCTTCTTCAATGACAAGTGGCGGAAGATGGAGTAGCTGGTTGACACGAAGGGCACTCGAGGAGACTTCACCCTCAGCCGCATTCCTAGCGTTATAAGTTGCTTTCGACCGCATTCGATATAAGAAGATTTTTTCATCCAGGAACGATAAGTCTTCGGAATGACCATCTCTTTCGCATAGAAAGTGCTATCGCACTCCTCTAATTCTTCTATTAGTCCAGCTCTATAGGACTGCATATCTGCAGCATGGTTTGGTTAAATTGGTGTGTTTGGAAACATCGCAATCGTTCATACCAGGCCGATTCGTGCTTACTGCTCATTTCGGCAGAACCTTCTTTGGCCGCATCTTGCTGTCGCATGTAAGCCAAGTTTACGTGGTGAGAGTAATTCAGATCACAATAGCAAGTTCCCATGGCATGTAAATGTTTTAGCTTTTTGATATGTTCTCCAATTTATATGTTTGGTTTGGTTGTAGGAGAAGCGTCTATAGTAAATTAATTAGCATCGAACATTAAGTTGGAGAAAGAATAATCTCTTAGGCCAGATTGGAGAATTTCCTTCATATAGGATTTAACACCTGCAATGAGAGAGGGTGAACTGGAAGTCATCGGGATGGATTAAGGTCGTAGGGAATGGTGAAGAAATGAGAAGTGAGATACCACTTAAATAGTAGGCGTCTGATAAGTAAGGTCCGTATCCTAGTCCGTACTGTTCCTTAAACCCCCGTGATCCTCCCCATCGAATTTCGGCAACCTGCGACCTATATACAATATTTGTACGTGACCCTAAGTCACATCCCATAGATCTGAGTTGACTCGACTTGAAACTTGTACCCTAGTAATTGCACCGTCGTCATAGTTCTAACACCGTATCTCATGCTCCTATGCGATAACCAGGCTAAGAGATGTGGGCCCACGCGTATCTCAAAGAAATGCCACGCATTGCGAATTCTGAAAGAATCTCTACCCAAACATCACATCAATCTATCAAGTACAACCCATTACTCACCTATACCTCTCTCTTCACCGAGTCAAATGAACCCATACCTATCCCATCCATTTCTTACCAACAAGTCAAGGCAACCCATACCCCATGCCACCTCATGCCTCCAAAAGTCAACAAAGCCCATACCCTCCATGTCACCTCCTCTTACAATATCCTCTCTCCCTCTCATTCTCTATACCAAAAGCAACCAAGAGAGGACCGTCCAAGCATTTTTAAGGAGAGAAATTTCCTAAGTGTGTGGCCCACTCCCTACCCTAAGATCTCACATCCCAACCCTTCAATCTTCATCATCCTCCATTAAAAGTTGAACATAGGAGCCAAGGAGGCCAAGGGACTTAGAAGGAGTGAAATCGGTGAGTGATTTAGGATTTCTACCATGGATTTGAGGATTTGAGGGCCCACATTCAGTGGGACCCATTTGATGTATGCATTATAAGATAAGGAGGGCTCATAGTGGTGGATTCCCTCCCCTCCACACATCTCTCTCTCTCTCTCGCTCTCTCTCTTTTCCTGGTTTGCTTGCCCACCTAAATAGCCCATGTTTGGACAATCCAGACCGTTCAACAGGTGGGATGGCCTTGCTATCCACCCTGCTAGACTGACTATCCAGTTGGATGGTCTAGATGATGGGAAAACATGAATATCGGCTTGATCTAAACTCTGGTGGGCCATGTATACGTGGACCCACCTGATGAATGTATGATCCAAGCAGTCTGTCTAGCAGACAGGGCCCGCCTTGCTGCTGGACTGACCGTCCAACGGGCAGCCCCCTGCCTGGACCGGTCTGACAGGAGAAGGGAAAACACAAATACCAGCTTTATCCAAGTAGGTGGGTCACACATGTGGACCCACCTGATGTCTGTGTTCCATCCATGCCATCCACCGTCCTTGGACGGTGGAGCTAGCTTGATGAATGTGTTGTATATCATCACCATCCAGCGTTTCTGGATGGTGGGACCCCATGACGTATATGTTTCATCCAACCATCCATCTGTGGGACCCACATGATGGATCTGTTTTATCCACATCATCCATCCCTGGGATGTGTGGACCCCACGTGATATATGTGTTTTATCCCTGCCGTCCAGATATCCTGAATGGTGGGGCTTACTGTGATTTATGTGCCTGTCCACGCCGTCCACATGGATAGTGGGGCCTGCTGTGATGTATACGTTTATCTACACCATCCGTCCTGATGGGCTGGACATGGGGCCCACGTGATGTATGTGTTCCATATCCACATCGTCCACTGTTGAAGTTTTGGGATCCACCGTGGTGTGTATAATATCCGGACCATCCATTTGCCGGATGTCCGAGTAGGGCCCACCTGCCATACATGCAGGGTCCGCTTGTTGTACACGCAGGGTCCACCAGCCATATGTGTAGGGCCCATCTTATTGTATGTATATGCTGCCCATTCATTTTCTTGGATTATGGGCTGCCACTTTAGGCCCATGTGATGAGGCCCATTGTGATGTAAATGAGGCCCATGGGATGAGGTCCAATGTGATGCATATGTGAGGCCCATAGGATGTGGCCTAATGTGATGTATGTGTGAGGCCCATGGGATGTGGCCCCACGTGATGTATGGAGGCTCTTGTATGAGACCCATTATGATGTATGTGAGGCTGATGTATGAGGTCCAATGTGATGTATGTGAGGCCTTATGTGAGGCCCAATGTGATGCATGTGAGGCCCAATTGAGTTATGTGAGTCCACCATGATGTATGTGATAATGTTATGATGCCCATCCATCTCCTAGTTAGCATGAGGACCGTGGACCCCCATTATAAGATTGACTCTAAATGGGCCATGCCTTGGGAGCAATAATGGTTAAACATCCACATTGTAAGCCTCCCGAAGGCCCGATGCTAAGCCCATTACCTTGGGAGCAATGATGGTTAAAGGTCCACGTTGTAACCTCCCTAGGCCCATCCTTAGGCCCATTCTCATCTTCCTCTAGTGGGCTAGCCCAAACCTTTGAGTCCCCATTGATATTGGCATAATCCATCTCATCTTATTGGGTTAAACCCAAACTATTGGGCTCCCGTTGATGCTAGTAGAAGTACCCAAACCCGGAAGCCCACTCTTTGTTCTTAAGTCCATTCTTGATATGAGTAGGCCATCTAGGCCCATCCTTG
Organism: Magnolia sinica; assembly: GCF_029962835.1. Lineage (NCBI taxonomy): Eukaryota > Viridiplantae > Streptophyta > Magnoliopsida > Magnoliales > Magnoliaceae > Magnolia > Magnolia sinica. The sequence goes on along the minus strand of NC_080575.1, from coordinate 61,248,000 downwards.
TTATGAGGAGGATGCATCATCACCTCTTGCCATAGATGAAAGAATCTGTGGTATCAGATTTGGTATATCCACTGTTGAGGACCGATCTTCATGTTATAGATCAGATCCGCTGTCCTTCTATGGACCCCGACTTATGTACAGGCCGATTATCAATTATGACTATGAGTATGTGTTACATAGTATCATGATACATGCCCATACGCATCATCTGTATGCTTGTTACGAGGAGTGATTGATCATAACATTATGCCATTGGGCAGATTGCTTATGGGACTCCCTGATAGGTAGAGTTGTCCCTCATGAGCGCACGGTATGCGCAGGATTGATGCATGACTAGATTATATGACTCATACATCTTATATTGTGTGATATAGTTACTGTGTACCCTAGTGACATCAGGGTTATGACCTCCACAGGCATATCATTGGTGGTAAGATTGGATACCAGAAATACTTGGTTCAAAGCACTAGGGTACAATGATGTCCTTGGATGAAAGTCCTCGAACCCTTATGGTACCAGGAGGATACTTCAACATCGAGACTGAGTGGATGTATGAGCACATGAGGGCCGTATACCAGTAGGTCACGTCTCCCACTGTGTCATGGTCGGTTGGAAGGGGGTGTGACCTTACCCGCCTAAGTGAGGGGGTAATGTCTAGGTTGAGTTTGACTAGCTTGAGGAATGGGTCTACTATCGACGAGCTAGGCCCAATATTGGTAGGAGAATAGTGAGGTCTCTTTCACTTACCCAGTTGTATGCTCGGGTAGGGGCGGCAAGCTAGCGTAGAGTGTATTAGACGCCGGTGATTGTCCAGAGTGAGAACTGTACTAATATATGATACTTCAGAGATGAGTTGAATTGATATGTGGGTTCAGATGAGGGTTGGTATGCTTAAGTTGCATCTTGCATATGACATTGGCTATGTAGGCCTTGCATTGCATTGCATAGCCTTGGTATGGATGATATCATTCATAGACTTATTAGAATTTTTCCATTACTCTGATATTGTATACTTGCATTTCTACCTTGCATACACTCTTTCACCACCCTCTAAGCTTTCTATAAGCTTATGCACGACCATTGTGTGCAGGTGACGCTAGGACGTAGCTGAGCAGGAGCAGGAGTGTGCAGCTAAGCTTCTAGAGCCTTTTGTTATCCATTGTATTTCCCTTTATGCATTGTACTTAAAGTTTTTTTTATCATAGTGGATTTGTGATGATGTTGTTGGTTATTGTTTGTGGGTTATGCTTATAGTTATGCTTCTTACGAGATAAATGTTTGTTGGAAATCCTCCTTGTAGGATCCCAGTATCGGAACCTGGTATATGGGTGCCAGGAGACGAGAATGGGGTATTAGGAGGCTGTCGGTGCCGGATTCGGCAATCGAAAATTTTATGAGCCTGGTTTCTGAGTATGGGGCGTGACATGACACCCATGATCTAGAGTGGTTATGACGATGATAATGGCACACATTTATGTTTGTTAGGGACATGGGGAGTTGGAGCATAGAGCCTGGAAGCAGCCCTTGTCTTACCAAGTTTGTAGGGACTTATCAATAGTCAGTTACAGATGACAAGAATGAGAAATTAAAGGGATGTTAAGGTGCAAAAAAGGTCTTAACAGCTGTTTATATATAAAAAGTGGTGATTACATTCAAAATGCAAAGGATAGGAAACATTGTAATTATTTTCTGGCCATTCCTAATTGATCCTTTGTGGCTTGCAACAACACCTCCTTTTTAGTTGCCGATTGAGAAAGTCGATCGATGTCTTCTATTTGGGAATGCATAGCAGCAACTAATTTAAGAACTTCTTTTTCACCCTTAAGGTATTTTGCATGCTTCTTTGCTAACTTCTGCTTCAACGCGATTAACTCTGCCTCTAGAGCCGTGATCATGACTTCTAAATTCTCTAACTCAACCTTAGTAGTTTCCACTACGACATTCTTGGTCACGAGTTTCTGGGCAATGGTATGTGTAGAAGTCCTCTTGGACTCGACCACAACTTGTTGGATCTTAAGGTGACTGACAACAACACCAACATGATGGCATGCCTTCAACAGCCCTTGGAATTCCTAGAGAGCAGATACCTTGGCAACTAGAGTGGGGTCTAACTAGGAGATGATGCGGTATGATTCGACTAATCAATTAACCCTATCGACCGACTCAATGTTGAAAGATCCTATCAGCCTCTTTTATAAAAGGTTATGAAGTTTGGTCTTTATATCCTATATATTGTTGGAAAGAGATGGAGACTCGACCGTAGTTACTTCTCTAGTAAATTTCTCTCAAACGAAGAAGTGAGTTTTGAGGAGAAACGTTCTAATAGGGATCTTAAGATTTTCCTACAAATTCATGACACCAAAACTCTTTCTCCTAATCCCCACATGGAGTTGCAAATATCATTAAGCTTGGTGTAAAATTTCATGAATGTTTCATGCTCCTCCATTTTGATGTTCTCGAATTATGTGGTTAAGAGCTAAAGCTTAAAGCTTTTCACTTTGTTGGTTCCTTCATGGATAGTTTTCAATAAATCTCATGCTTGTTTAGATGTTTCACACATACTGTTGAGTGTAAAATATTGCATATTTTCCCTTATTTATACCTTAGTTTTATACACATGATAGTGCCTAATCGATCTAATTATGCATGTTTTCATGTACGAGGTGATTTTGAGAGCTTAAGGTGAAATTGATGTCAAAAGAAAGATTTATGCTCAAAAGATTACTAAATAAAGATTTGGAGATTTGAAAGTCATTAATGAAGAATTCATATGCCAAAGATCCAAGAAAACCAAGTGAGGAATAAAGAGAATCAAAGATTTGAAGTAAAGAAAAGGAATCTTGAAATGGTCCTTAAAAAAGAATATATTCAAGAAATTATCCTGAAAAAATATATTTTGAAACTCTGAGTATAAAAAATGAAAGTTTTGAAAGTCTATTTTGGGAAATGCGCATAGTGCGTAAATTTGAGGCATTTTTTAGATTTTTTCAACTTGGCGCGAAAGTTGGAGTTCCACAACTATAAATAGGACTCCCTAAGATGCTCCAAAGCATATTCTAGGGTTTGGAAAGGGAGAGAAGGCCTAGGCGGAGCGCTAACAACGTTCTTTGACTTCGATTTCTTCATGGATTGTAGTATATCTTTTACTTTTTCTTTTGTTTTTGAGTTAGCTATGACTAGCTAATCTCTTAGCTAGGGCTAAAAGGTGAAGATGTAGTTTATTTTGATGCTTCCTTTGCTTTGATTCTTGTTTATGTTGAATGTCATTGATTTCTAGTTTGAATTTAAGGAATATTTTTAATTTTCTATAATTTATTGTGACGTAAATTACAATAAATGTTGTGTTAGCTTTGAATATCTTCTTTTCCTGTTTTAAGATTGTGAGATTGGTAAAACTCGTAATTCACCATCGTCTCCTGGGCATGGTGGATGCATGAATTCCCTTCCAATCATCACAATACTCCTTCATTGAGGGCTAGATCAATGAAAAGTTTAGAGATTTGATTTGATTGTTTCATCTTCCAATTGGATAGGATAGGACTCTGATTCTGGTTGTTTTTATTGAATCAAGTAAGGTAACATCCTGATAGCTACAAGTGGATCCTTGGCGCTCTAGTTCCCTTTTGATTATTGATACTTTATTCACAATTCCTCTCAACTATTCCAGAATTCAATTTTTAATCTTTTTCTAGTTCTAGTTATAGTTATTTTCAGATTACGTACAAGTTTAGTCCCTGTGGATTCGACCTCGGTCTCGCCGAGTTATTACTACATCGAGACCCTACACTTGGCGTTGTGAATAAGTTTTTGGCGCCATTGTCGGGGATTACGGCTACATTTTTTTGAGATTAATTGGTATTAAAATTAGGTTAAGATTAGGTTTTTTTTTTTTTGAAATTATTTTTAGAAACTAACATTATTTTCTGTTTTGTAGGATCTTAACATAGCTACTCCAATCCGGTAACCTCTTTCCAATTCTCTTTTTCTTTTCTAGATTTCTTATTTGCTTTAGTTTTCTTTCTTCCAGGTTTTAGTTATTTGGTGCTGGGGGCTGTACATGTTACATGCCCAATTGGGTTCGTAATAACACTCTGTCTCTTGAGTGAAGGAGGATTAGTCGAAGGGTTGCCTATCCATCAAAGGATTAGATACTACTTGAGATCCATTCAGTTAATTGAAGTAATGGATGCAAATCAACCTCAACCTCTAGCTGAGGAAGTTCAAGATGAGAATGAGGTACATAATGCTCCATTGCCTCGTACTTTATGAGATTATTTACAACTGGCGGGAGTAAATACACCTTCCTGCATGGTGTTTCCACTTAATACAGGAAACATGGATGTTAAACCCAGAGTGATACAACTCCTTCCTAAATTTCATGGACTAGACTTTGAAAGTCTATACCTGCACATCAAAGATTTGATAAGATAGTCGCCACATTACACTTTCCAAACGTGTTTGAGGACACAGTGGTACTCAAATTGTTTCCCTTTTCACTAAAGGAGAAGGCTAAGATGTGGATGAACTCCTTAAAGCCACGATCTATCGGCACATGGGCCGAGATGGCCTAGAAATTTCTCAAAATTTTTTTCCATTTCATAAAACTAACACTTTACGGAAGACAATCAAGAACTTCGCCCTGAAAGAGGAGGAGACCTTTTTCCAATGCTGGGAAAGGTTCAAAGATCTCACAAATTCCTATTCACATCATGGCTACAAAATTTGGCAGACAATAAGCTTTTTCTATAATGGATTAACTTCACCAATGTGCCAATTTGTAGAGATGATGTGTAATGGTGAATTTATGAACAATGAGGCCGATGATGTGTGGGATTACCTTGATTAATTGGCAGAAAACGCGCAATCATGGGACACCTTCCCAAGACCCACCACTTCCAAGCCTACTCAATCAAAGGAAAGGCGAGAAATGTATGCCTTAAAAGAAGAAGATAACATCAGTGCAAGGGTGGACAATCTCAAAAGAAAATTTGAGGACATGGAACTTAAGAAGGTGGAAGCTATCAAACCAAGGGAAGTCGTGTAAGTTGTTTGTGATATTTGTGATAGCAACATACATGCGATTGTCCCACAATCCCTGCTTTTCAAGATTTATTAAATGAGCAATCAAATGCCGTAAATACTTACCAACAACCATTCAATGGATGCACCTCAAACACATATAATTCCAATTGGAGGAACCACCTAAACTTTAATTGGAGGAACGGACAAACGGCCAATCCTTAAGAGGCCCTTACTCAACTTCTAAATCAAAGGAAACCTCGAGAGGATCCAGTTAAAAAATTCATGCAAAACCAAGAACTCTTCAATCAGAACATAGTGCAAGCATTCAACAACAATGAGAATGTTTGCATCATCAATTCAAAGGATTGAGTCACACTTAGTGACTGGGGAGAAAGGGACTTTTCCAACCCAACCACTCCCTAATCCATAGCCACAACATGAAATCAGTGACCCAAGCTCTTCCAATCAACATGCGGAAGAAGTTAAGTTTATCACCACTCTTAGAAGTGGAAAGACAATTGACAAAATTAACCATTCCGGCGAGGATACTTAACAAATTAGGGTACTTAACAATAATTTCAGTTAGACAACTATCGGGACAGATTGAGTCAAATTAAGCTAAGATGTGCAATAGGGAATAATCCCTAATTTCCATGAATTATCTCTTGCTTCAGCTTGCCTGAGCTTGGAAAAAATACATCCTTTCTAGGCTCAAGTTCGAATGGGTATGGCTTCATAAAATCTTATCTTTTACCTCCTTAAGTGACACCTCTAATCCATTTATTTAAAGGAGCACCCGCACTTGGATTCACAGACATAGAGAAAGAAAAGAAAGGCAGAAGGTTAGCAGAGATGGAGAATGAGAGAAAATTTGAGGTCGAGACAAATTAGCGGGGGATTTTAGGGATCTAAGCCGTTCAGCCACTCGAACAACCTGTGAGTACTCTTCCTTTATTTGGTGGCCCACACACGAGAGTGGTACTACCTTCTATATCTTTGTAATAGTATAAGACCTACAACTTGTATGGCTCACTATTATGTTTATTTTCTATATATATATATAATATAATATAACCTTTTCCCATATAGGGAAAAGGTACTATATGCTCGACCTTACTGTAGCATCCTGTAAGGTCGAGTGGTGGCAACACGTTGGGCATCGGATGTGGTTTTTTTAAACCAACGGTTGAGATATGAGTGCGGATTGAAGGAAGAAAACTGGTTTCACCGGTCATTGAGAAGCCAAGCACATACACAGCTGTGTAATAGGGTGTTTTACCCTAGCCATCCAGCCCTCTCTCCCTCAATTCCTACCACCAGATGCCCCTGTGTAGCCTCTCTCTCTCTCTTAATGCAACCCTGGCCATGCAACCCTCTCTCTCCCTCCTTCAATCTCTATCACCACAAGTAGGGACAACCAGCCCGCCTCCACCTCTCTCTCCCTCTCCCCTGTGTAGACATCAAAGTGATCGGCTTAAGGTAAGGCTTCTGTTTTCTAATTGAGAATAACCAAGGATTTGATTTTCTCAGCTTTTGTTATTTACTATGTATTAGAGAGAACTTCAATATTTACCACATGTACCAATCAGTAGGAATCATACCACCTCCACACCCATTTCATAGATATTTGATATGTCCTTGCATCGATGTGAACCTGCTTTCAATCATTTCTGATAGATCACCAAAAAGAAAAAGGTAAGAAAAGCTTCGAAAGTTGATGACAAATCTATGGCTTAAATAAGCTGGATAAGATATGATGCAATTATTTTGAAGAAAATGAATTAGATTTCTACTGTGAAACTGATATATTTAACTGGTTGAAAGATTGTGTTCCACTTAGATGTATTTACTTGCTTGGGTCTATTCCTAACAACCTACTTGTGACCTTAGTTTTGATGGTTTTTTTGCTGCAGTCGGGTAGGTCTCATCAATGATAGGGTGGGACACTCAATTCTTCTATGCTCATGCTGTTCTCCTCATGTCATTTTCCTATAAAATCCTAAGCTTGTATCCTGCTTATAATAAAAATCCCTAGGAGAATTGTTCTTAGTGAAAGTGCCCTGGTTTGTCAATTAACGTGAACGTTGAGTCAGCAAAACAAGTGAACGCCATAGGAAGATTGTTCAAGCGTCTACCTCAATCGGATGTGGCTTCAGATCTCTACAAAGGTAAACTTAGCCTCACATCCCATGTCCCAAAACACCAAGTATATAACACCCTTAAAAATGGTTAGAACAACATAGAGTTTAAGGTGTGAAAACTGTTTTGCAAAATTAGGAAAATCTCTAACTTTTCAGCCTTTGTCGATTTATCGATAAGTGCTTCAATGAAATCGGACTCTATTATCAATGTCCTCAATACTCACTGAATGTTATCGAAATGAGGACATTAGATGTCCAGCAACGAAAATGAACCTTGGGCTGAATTATCGATATCATCGATGATAGGATTGATATCATCGACTTTCGAATCTTAAGTTCATCGAAATAACTTAATAAAATCGACATCCTGTCAGTTTGTGTCCAATAAGCAATTAAGGAAAATCATGTGATTTTCGATATCTTGAAGAGAGCCTCGATATCTTTAAATTTTAAATCTCGATGATATCGATAGACCTTCGTTGATATCGGATTGGGACACAAATCTGTCCAGCAAGCTTTTAGGTAAATTCTTTTAAATGGTCGAGGTATCGAGAGTCACTCAATGATATCGATATTCAAAGATCGATCATATCGAGACCAAGTCGATGTCATCAAATTAGGACACAAAACTGTCCAGCAAGTTTATAGGAAAATTCCTTGAAAAGATCGATGAATCAAAACTGGTATCGATATCATCGATATTCAAAACCAGATGATATCGAGGAATGCTCGATCATATCGATACATGTTCAGTTCCTAAGGCATGTTTGCTCTCTTGTTTTTTAAATATTAAGGAATCGAACCATGGGTCAATGAAATCGAAGTTCGAAATCCGATGACATCGAAGCATGTTCGATATCTTCGATCAATTGGCAAAAAGGGTCAAAAGCGTTTGACAGACTGAGTTTGTGCCATCGAGTAGCCATTTGAAGTTATCGAGTGTATATGCTTGATGATATCGAAGCCTACTCGATGATATCGAACTCTGTAAAAAAAATTACTATTTTATTTCCATTGGAACTTTTTGCCTATTTAATGAGAGCTTGCATTAGGTTGTTTGTAGAGAACATAGATAGAGCTTTTAAGTGTTTAATTCAAATCACCTACCCTATGCCCTTTTCTCTCATGGGACTTCATCCTCCAACCCACCGTCATCATTGATATTCAATAGAGTGGATTGGGGAATGAACTTATGCATTCAAGGATCATCCAGCTACCACCTTAATGGCAAATCATTGAACTGGGATACCTTGAATGCTTAGATGATTGGAATCACTTTGTTTCTAAAATAGGAAAACATTTAGTAAAGTAGGATTCTAATATAACCTTGACCCAACCCGTCACCTTACATTGGAGCATCATTTGTGTTGCAGTTCAAGGGAGCTGAAGATTCTTCATCATCAAAGGAGGAGATCTTCGTCAATGCACTTAATAGAGCTCATCTACTCTTCTGTAAGTCATTAGAGTCTAGAGACCCTGCTAATCATTCCTTTGTTTAGGATTGGGTCACAGGTGATTCTCACCCCTTTCAAGTCCTCATAGGAGGCCTCCGACGGGAGAATATGTGTGGGTGCTCTGTGTTGACCCTTACTTTTGGTGAGCATAAACTTAGGTCCTTAGTGTAGGTCCTTGGCCTGTGTGGCCTAAAACCCCAGGTGTTGTGTGTTGACCTTTGCTCTTGTGTAGGGCATAAACTCTAGGTTCCTTGTGTGGATCCTTGGCCTGTGTGGCCTAAAACTTGGGTGCTGTGTGTTGACCCTTGCTCTTGTGTGGGGCATAAACTTGTGTCTCATGGAGACATGTTAGGTACCTTATGTAGGTCCTAGAGTCTGCCTTGTGTAGGTTGTACTGGTTTGAGGTAAACCTGATTTGAAACCTCCATTAGTGAAATCTAGTACACTCAAGGGTTGAGTGTGTCTGCCGGGAGTGGAGTAGGTAAGTAGCCAAACCACTATACATGACTGTGTTTGGGATTGGTTATTTGCACTTTACTTTTCTGTGTTTACTTTGAATGTTCACATGATGCATGATGACATGACTATTTAGAACTGATAAGCATCACATTCCACACATGGTCACTCATTCAATCCATCATAGACTAAATTTATATATTGCTTAGATATTAAATAGTCTTTTGATTGGATCCTCTATTCGGCTTGGAAGCCATTAGAGTTAAGTTAAAGAAATCTTGATAAATTGTTATATTATATTAAGATTATGATGATAAGATTTTAAACTGTCATAAAATTTTATAAAGTCCTATTCACCCCCCTCTAGGACACTTTGACCTATTCCTAGTTCTGTTAGAGCGCAATTTCAATTGGTATCAGAGCTAGGTCTCTCTTAAGGGCCTAGAGAGTGATCTTGATTGAAGTTAGAATCATGACCAAAGTAGAGGGCTCATCTGTAACTAGACCTCCTATATTTAATGGATCAAATTATGCTTACTCGAAGGCTAGGATGCATTACTTCCTGAGATCTTTGGATCATGATGTTTGGGACATTGTCGAAAATAGATATATGTTGCCAATCGAACAAATAGTACTTGAAAATGGCACAACCATATCCAAACCAAAATCTAAAGAAAAATGGACAACATTTGATAGAGAAAAATAAACTGCTGAAGCAAAAGCAATGGATGCCATTTACTGTGCTGTGTCCCAAGAAGTCTTTAATCAAATTAGTATGTGTGGTACTTCTAAAGAAGCATAGGACTTGTTGGAAACAAATCATGAGGGAACCAGCACAGCAAAAAGATCCAAACTGCAGGTCCTAATGTCACAGTTTGAAAGTCTCATAATAGAAGAGCATGAGACCTTCATGGAGTTCTTCACGAAACTGAACATCATCTGCAACTCCATGGGTGGATTAGGAGAAAAAGTTCTGGTTCTAAAAATCTATAGGAAAATTTTGAGATCCTTACCGGAACGGTTCAACTCAAAAGTTACAACCATTGAAGAATGTAGAAACATGGATGAAATGAAAGTCGAAGAACTCGTAGGTTCCCTACAAACATTTGAACTACACTTCAAACAAACTCTTAAACCCAAAAATACTGTCCTTAAAACTTCAAAGCACACTACTAATGAGGAGGATGACAGTGAAAGGGAAAATGAAGATGAAGAAGTGGCTCTTTTGGCTCAATGGTTCAGAAAAATTCTTCCATAAAAATCATGGCTGACCATTTAAAGGAAAACAGTTGGACAACAAGCATTATACAGGTAAACCTGGTAAAAAGTCCAAAGAGCCACAGTGTTACACTTGCCAAAAGTTTGAGCACCTGTCCACTGAATGCCCAAATAGGAAAACCAAAGGAAAGGCGATGGCAGCCACATGGGATGATACTGAAGAGTCAAATTTAGAATGTAGTGACTTAGAGAGTGATGGAGACCAAAAATTCCTAAAAATTCTTATGGCCTCTACAGCCTCCAAACCTCCCATAGAGACTGAGAAAATCAAAGAACCTCAAGCCACGGGATCATTTCCATCTGATGATGAGGAGACAGAGAAAGAAGAAGAAGAAAAAGATAAATTACAGGATGCCTATAATCAACTTTATACTCATAGCATCCATATCATTAAAAGACTTGGGATAAATGAAAACAAAAATAAATTGCTGCAAATGGATCTAGACAAAACATTAGAAATCAATACACACTTGATTAATGATCTTCAGCAATACCACTCAGAAAATGATAGGCTCGAAAGAATCAATACTTTTCTCAAATCTGAGTCTGAAAAATTGAACAAACAGATTGAATTATTGAAAGATAAAAACATGCATCTTCAGAATGAAAATCACACACTTATGTTTGATGTAGAGAAATCCAAAAAATCTGTTGAACTGAATTACAAATTCTCCCAAAGTAGTGAAAAATTAGAAAGACTCTTAGGAATTGGGAGACCTAGAAAAGACAAGAGTGGATTGGGATATGAAAAAGGTAAACCAAGTCCCAAAAATGCAGCACCAACGTTTGAGAAATCAACTGCATCAGAGTAAAACAAAGGCTACTCCTATTTGTCATTCATGAGGAGATTCTAGCTATTATAAATTTGAATGCATGTCTCCTAGGAGGACTCAACTCAATTTTGGTCTAAATTATACTAGTAAATGCAGACCAACCAAAAGAACAATACAAAATGTCAAGAGTCCACCTAGGAATATGGCTAGAGGTAATACACATCCATCTCCACCCAGAAGGATCAAGAGAATGGAGGAGATGTTGAATCAAGTGGCTACACTGAATAAGAAAATAAATGAATTAATAAAATAAGGAAATATGATTCAATTGCCTAACATGCCTACAGAAATTCTTAATAAAGCAAAAACTACCATAGTAAGAAATCCTGTCACAAAATGGGCAGTGAAAGAAAAGAAAAATTGCCTTGTTACTCACTTGAACCACATAACAGGCAATAATTCTAAATGGTACCTGGATAGCGGATGCTCTAGACATGTCACGGGTGACAAATCTCTTCTCTTAAATTATTCGAATCTTAATGATGGGACAATCACTTATGGGGATGGAAGCACCGCTAAGGTAGTAGAGCATGGAACTATTAAAGGAATGGATATGCTAAAAAATAAAAATGCCTTTTGCATAAAAGGATTAACACATAATCTTCTAAGCATTTCTCAAATATATGACAACGAGCATGTGGTTATGTTCAACAAGCAAGAATGCGAGATCCTTGACCTATTAGGTAAACCAGTGATGAAAGGTTGTCGCACAAGTGACCACTGTTATGTCATCAAAGGCAATGGGAAGGACGATCCATGTGCCCGGTAACAATTGAGCATAGAAAACATGACCAGGTCATAGTATCTAGACCTGGATGGATAGTTGAAATGATGCATTTTTGATGATTTTCATGATATATCTAAGGTTTCTACACCTTAAACACTTCTTTTTGTGTATAAGCATTACTGATGTTTATAGTTTTAAAGGTTACAACTTTTTGTATAAATTTTGATGTGTATACAAGCTGATATGACAATATACTGTGATATGCATATATGAAAGACCATTTTAATGCTCAAATCAATGTCATACTCTTACTCTTCGATAAGTCAGTTGATGAATCGAACTAATCCTCGATTATATCGATATCATTGACGACCGTTTAGAATCCGAAGCATCACACGTTATAAAGTGTTATCGAAGACCTCTTCGATAACATCGACCTAAGGTGGTCGATGAGATCAATGTAGAATCAATGTTATCGAGAAATGCTAGATTGCATCAAAATCATGGGGAAGCTAAAATGTTGGAAAAGACTTCTTGTTACTCCCAACAGCCGTAGGATTAGAATTCAATGTCATTATGAGTTCTTTATTGATGACATCGACACAGATTCGATATCATAGAGGATTTCTATATATAAACCCGGCCAACGTATAGAAAATCCAATTCAAAACCTTCTGTGGAGTTTTTTTTTCATCCTCTTTCCCCCATCTCAAGCACGTCCATCTCAAAAAGGAGGAAAATCCATCTGAAAAGAGAAAGGATGGTGAAAGGAAAAGGTAAGGAAGTCCTTGATGAACCTTCGAAAGGTAGAAAATTCAGGAAGGGAAAAATGATGGCTCATGGGCCTCCTCCCAAACGCCTTGAGTGGGAGAAAACTACTATTGCTGAGCGTGTTGTCCTTCCCAGTTATATTGAACCATATGGTATAGACCTAATGCTGGAAGTCATCGGATGGGAGAAAATACTAAAAATGGGAGGAACCTACCAATATGAACTTATCCACCAGTTCTTTCAATGTTGCCATTCCATTTGTGAAGATCCACCGAGCATCAGTCTTAGAGTTGGAAATCAGAACAGAATTATCCATCCTGTGCTACTCGGACTCGTGTTGGATGTGGAAGTCACACGTGTACCAGTCACAGAACGTAATCTAAATGCGTTAAGGGTGTGGGGAGAGATAACGCATGCTCTGTGTAATGGTCTCACTATTCCTAGAACCAAGGTAAACCTCCTCTGTGTTAATCATCTTGAGACTGCCTATAGGATCATGCACGACAATTTTGGCACCAATGTGTATCCATGTGATATCTCTGGAAAACATCTCTCTCCTTTCATGCTTAACATCTTGTATGACGTTTATCTAAAGATTCCTGTGTGCCTGCTTACTCTCATTTTAGGACAACTGATTCGCATTGTCAAAGGCGAAGTCCTTGCCACAATGCCTTTTCCATCCCTCATTGGTAAGCTTGCAAAATTTTTGGGACTTCTATCCACATCTGATGCAATACAACAGGAGGTGTGTTTCAATGATGATACTATTCAGCTCTTACTTCTTACCACCTCTTCTCAATTGATTAGTCCTTCTCTGTCAATTCATGATGCTGAAAACAGTCAGCATCTGACTCCATTGGGCTCGAATCACACACCTCTCGACAGTCCAGTCTTAGTCAATCACCAAAGGGACAATCATACTAAAATTGGGCACTCTCTACTGAGAGGTCAAGCTGATATTGAAGACCGTCTTCACAACTGCAAGAGGCGCTTGACTGGGATCGAGGATAAAATCGACATACTGCAGCACACAGTACAACAGCTCGTTGATCTAATGACGTGTCGTCGAGATGACATAGCACCATCTTCATCGGCACCAGCACCATAGAGTCGATAGGTCTCCTGCCACCACATACACCGATTACTCATCTGCATGTATAGGCATGGGTATGTTTTTGACTGCCCTATGATCTTGTGAGTGCGAGTGGTGGCTAGCTAACATTGGAAAGTCTGACAAATTTTTTTTGGGACATTACTTGTTGTGGTTTATGGATATCCTTTGGATGAGGAAAATACTTTACTTTGATGTGCCCATAGTTAGGCTGGATATTTGGATAACTTGTTTTAGGATGAATGTTAAAATACTACCAAGCTTGGGTAGTTTTTATTTTGAATATTTTTGTTTGGCTTGCATAATGATATATATATTTATCTTTGAAGCCTGTTTCTTTGTCATCTTCATCTACTTATCTGATATCCATGAATCATCTTATCTGGATTTATATTGCTCATCTGTGGAATGCTGGCATAAATTGTGATTACTGAATATCCCTTAAAGAGTGAGAATTGGATTGTGCTTTCTGTCGTTTGAAGATATGCTGCTATCTGTTTTTCTTATCACAACTCTCCTCTAACCTGGTATGCATGGATGGTTTCCATGAGAATAGAGATGTCATTATTTGTTATGAATTAAAATATCTAGGTCTCTATTGATTCTCCCCTATCTGTATGCTTCAACTTCTGTCAAATCACATTGAGATATTGCCCTTTGCCAATGACTGACAAAAAGGGGGAGAACAAATCCCACCACGGAGGAAATTGTGTGTATCTATGGTGGTACAGGTGTTAGGGGGAGCAGCTGCATGAAGATAAGGGGAGCAGCTACTATTGAATGTTACAATCTTGTGTGTGAACTCAATAGCATATTTGTAAAATTGTGTAAAGTTCTTGTACACACAATTTAGGGTGTTGGTCTAGATGTTCTTCTAGGACTTCAGGTGTTTTGTCACATAATTGACAAAGGGGGAGATTGAAAGTGCCCTAGTTTGTCAATTAGCGTGAATGTTGAGTCAGCAAAATAAGTCAACCCCATAGGAAGATTGTTCAAGCGTCTGCCTCAATCAGATATGGCTTCAGATCTCTACAAAGGTAAACTTAACCTCACATCCCATGTCCCAAAACACCAGGTATATAAAACCCTTAAAAATGGTTAGAACAACATAGGGTTTAAGGTGTGAAAACTGTTTTGTAAAATCAGTAAAATCTCTAAGTTTTCAGCCTTTGTCGATTTATCGTTAGGTGCTTCGATGAAATCGGACTCTGTTATCGATGTCCTCAATACTCACTCGATGTTATCGAAATGAGGACTTCAGATGTCCAGCAACCAAAATGAACCTTGGGCTGAATTATCGATGAATCGATGACAGGATCGATATCATCGACTTTCGAATCTTGAGTTCATCGAAATGGCTCGATAAAATCAACATCTTGTCAGTTTGTGTCTAATAAGAAGTTAAGGAAAATCATGTGATTTTCGATATCTCGTAGAGAGCCTCGATATCTTTGAATTTCAAATCTCGATGATATCGATGGACCTTCGATGATATCGGATTGGGACACAAATCTGTCTAGCAAGCTTTTAGGTAAATTCTTTTAAATGGTCGAGGTATCGAGAGTCACTCGATGATATTGATATTAAAAAATCGATGATATCGAGACCAGGTCGATGTCATCGATTTAGGACACAAAACTGTCCAGCAAGTTTATAGAAAAATTTCTTGAAAAGATCGATGAATCGAAACTGGTATCGATATCATCGATATTTAAAACCAGATGATATCGAGGAATGCTCAATGATATCGATACCTGTTCAGTTCCTAAGGCAAGTCTACTCTCTTATTTCTTAAATATCGAGGAATCGAACCATGGGTCGATGAAATCAGAGTTTGAAATCTGATGACATCGAAGCATATTTGATATCTTTGATCAGTTGGCAAAAAGGGTCAAAAGCATATGACAGACTGAGTTTGTGTCATCGAGTGGCCATTTGAAGTTATTGAGAGTATACACTCGATGATATCGAACTCTTTAAAAAATATGATTGTAGAGCTTGCCTTGGGTTGTTTATAGAGAAAATAGATAGAGCTTTTGAGTGTTTAATTCAAATCACCTACCCTAAGCCCTTTTCTCTCATGCGATTTCATCCTCCAACCCACCCTCATCATTGATATTCAATAGAGTGGATTGGGGAATGAACTTCCACATTCAAGGATCATCCAGCTACCACCTTAATAGCAAATCATTGAACTGGGATACCTTGAATGCTTAGATGCTTGGAATCACTCTGTTTCTAAAATAGGAAAACATTTAATAGAGTAGGATTCCAACATAACCTTGACCCAACCTGTCGCCTAACATTGGAGCATCATCTGTATTGCGGTTCAAGGGAGCTGAAGATTCTTCATCATCAAAGGAGGAGATCTTTGTCAACGCGCTTAATGGGCTCATCTACTTATCTGTAAGTCATTAGAGTCTAGATATCCTGTTGATCATTCCTTTATGTAGGATTGGGTCACAGGTGATTCTCACCCCTTTTAAGTCCTCATAGGAGGCCTTCGATGGAAGAATACGTGTGGGTGCTGTGTGTTGACCCTTGCTCTTGGTGAGCATAAACTTAGGTCCTTAGTGTAGGTCCTTGGCCTGTGTGGCCTAAAACCCCAGGTGCTTTGTGTTGACCTTTGCTGTTATGTAGGGCGTAAACTCTAGGTTCCTTGTGTGGATCCTTGGCTTGTGTGGCCTAAAACCTGGGTGCTGTGTGTTGACCCTTGCTCCTGTGTGGGGCATAAACTTGTGTCTCGTGGAGACATGTTAGATACCTTATGTAGGTCCTAGAGTCAACCTTGTGTAGGTTGTACTGGTTTAAGGTAAACCTGATTTGAAACCTCTGTTAGTGAAATCTAGTACACTCAAGGGTTGAGTGCGTCCATCGGGAGTGGAGTAGGTAAGTGGCCGATCCACTATACATGACTGTGTGTGGGATTGGTTATTTGCACTTTACTTTTCTGTGTTTACTTTGAATGTTCACATGATGCATGACGACATGACTATTTTGAACTGATAAGTATCATATTCCACACACAGTCACTCATTCCATCCATCATAGACTAAATTTATATATTACTTAGATATTGAATAGTATTTTGTTGGATCCTCAATTTGGCTTAGAAGCCAATAGAGTTAAGTTAAAGAAATCTTGATAAATTGTTATATTAGATCAAGATTATGATGATAGGATTTTAAACTGTCATAAAATTTTAGAGAGTCTTATTCACCTCCCTCTAAGACACTTTGACCTATTCCTAATTCTACTAGAGCGGTCATTACCGCAATTTCACTTAGTTTGTGATCTATGGTAATTGTGCTACTCAATCCAATCAGACTACTCTAATCTAGCAGCAAATCTTTGCTAATTGTACTACTCAATCCAATGAGACTACTCTAATCCAGCAGCAAATCTATATTAATTATGCTATTCAATCCAATCAGACTACTCTAATTTGGCAAGCTAGATCAGCAATAGACAACAAAGGGGGCGTTTGTATTGCAAGTTAATTTACATAAGATACTTATTCATCAAGTAGCTTACTTTGGTTAAGTATGTTTGGTAAACAACTTATCAGCTAAAAAGCCAAAAAGTATGTTTAGTTCCCAACATCAGATTAATACTTATCCCTCAAGTTTGATTAGTCCACCCTTAATATCCACCGTCCGTCAGATTAATACTTTAGTAGTATTAGCTTCAAGGCAAGAGGTTCAAATTGCAATGAAATGGCATCTCCCAATGGGGCTCATGCGTCACCCTGCTTCTGTTCATTCAAATGATATCTGCCTTCATTTTCATGCATACACCTTGTCTTCTACCTTTGGTATTAGATTACTATAAAAAGTTTTAACCGAAGTGGACTAGATTTATTTTTGGTAAAATGTAGAAGATTGGACAAACCTGATGAGTGGATTGGATATTGCACCTATGTGCATTGCTAGCATATGTGTGGCACCTACACAAGCTTTATTGCACTGGCGCATGCTCTTAGCAAAGCTCCTAATTATGTTAGAAAGCATGGAAACTACAGATTCTGCAGAACGTCAATTAGGGAGCATCAAGACTATGAAGTCATAGACTTATCTCTTTCTCCCTTGTAGATTAATAGCTTATTTTTGCACCTTAGATTTATCCATTCACCAAAGTTTAGATTTGTTCAGTAAAATCTGCTGATAATGCAGCTGTCTAACTGTTAATCTTTAATGCTCTTCTCATATATTTCCTGTAATGAATTCTGGGTTTCTTTTCCCACTTATTTATCTCCGCTTTTAACACACCACCTTCAAGTTTGATGAGTAATGGTCTGATATATACAATTTTCTGTTTTACTGTTTTACAGCCATTTTTCTGCTATTTCAGCAGCAAGACCTCGGGCTGATATTGCATATTATATCTATTCACTTGCTAGATGTCTCGCCAAGACACATAATTGGGCGGTATGTGTCCACTATGCACCATATCAGAGCATTTGAATAGCTACAATTTTGTTTATTTTTCAAAAGTCAAATCCATTGATGATGTGAACAGATCTTCGATATGTATGTAGTGCCTGAAATTTGGACAACAGATTTTTGAGACCTTGTAATGATGCATTTCACACCAACTTCATCATGATCATGATCATCGATTTTTTTATTTTTTATTTTTGCTGCTATCATTCTCTCTCTTTTGCATGTAAATTTCACTGGAAATCTCTGTTAGAAACCTTCAACCCAGGTGCCGCTACTGTTTTAATTGTGCCTCTCAATCCTGTTCCTGCTCCAACATCCTAGCTCTCTATACTTCCTAACATTTCAAAATAGACTAGGCATCATGGAGCCAAATGCAAAATTCATTGCCAAGGAGCCAAATGCACATGGAGTAAGCAGGTGAAAGGTGAACTTGGCATATGATCCATGCTATAACTCTGGCTAGAATTAGGTTTGGTCCATGTATAATCATCAGGGCCATAGCTTGGGCCTGTTTGTTTTTTGTTTTTTGTTTTTTGTTTTTTGTTTCTGTTTTGTTTTTGCCTATCATGGGCCCATGCCAAGTTTGGGCCTAAGTTTTACACTGTCAGTGGGGCTTGGACATACATCAGCCAGACCTTTCATCGGGCCTAGTTCCCAAGGAGAATTGCTTTGAAGTTTCACATCTGCTTCTATTTTTCTCAATGTTTTTGAAATCATTCTTTTTTCTTATAGACTCCATAAACTTTTTCTTTGATCTAAACCCTTTTTTGTTTCTTCTTCTTCCTATTCTAGAATGATTCAGAATGTATGAGTTGAGGCAACAAAGTTGGATGACATGTTTGTGCAAGTCCAAGAAACCTAAGAATCTATTAGATTTGTACTTTTAAACTGCTTCCTGGATTTTGCAGGTATGCTTGACTGTTGCAATTTAAAGTTTTAGACTGTAAAATGTGATTTGTGCATTTTAGTTTGCTGCCTAGGTTTATTTGGTACTGAAATAATGAGATTTTATTTTGTTCACTTCTATCAGGTTATCTGGAGCAAACAGGTAGTGGACTCTCTTAAAGTAATTCAAACAAAGAAACCTCAAACTTATAAAACACTTCACCTCTCTCAACAAGCCAAAGATCCCAGTTCTGTTGCTTGGTCTGCATCATGACATGCTCTGTTGTCTACGCCATGCATCATGCATGCTTAAACAAGGAGTGGAGCATGGAGGATTTTTTTATTTTTTATTTTTCATGTATTTAGACCATTGTAAACTTATTTTTATAAATATATATAATTTTTATTATAAAGTTGTACAATAATTTTGGACAAACTGTGCTGGAAGTGCAGTGGAGAAATGGGTCTGCCCATTTTTGGGTGTACCTCCTGATCGTATGGGGAAACTTGAGGATGTTTCGTCAAGTGACCTCGATAGTCCTATGTATGCGCTCCAAAATCCATAAGGTAGGGCATGCTTAATGTGCATGTATAAATTTTTGGTGCAATGCCAAACATGACTAATTGAAATTTTTGCATAGAACTTTTGTGCACAACTTCAACTTGTCCAATTTTGGGATTTGAATCTCGATCACATGTGTCCCATTTTAGCAAAGGTAAATATCATTTTTCCAGATATATGTATAGTTTAGAAATTTAAAGTGGTGGCCCTCAACATATTATATAGCGAAATGTACATGTAGCTACGAATAATATTTGTAGCTAAAAGTAGAATGCAATTTGTAGCAATTTACTGAAGCGGGCAATAGCTACAAAATCTAGAACTAGAGCTACGACTAATATCCATAGCCATTTCCTATTTTTAAGAAAGAAATTATAATAACGACGTCTCGTACCATTGCTAGTAAATGCCCCGATTGATCAACTCATCTAAGCTAATACAGATAAAGACTTCATGGCTTACAAACCCATAACAGTAAGGATGAACTTGAGAAAAAGATAAATAATCCATGAAAAAAAGAAAGAAAAAACCACAACAAAAGATAGGGAGTAGACATCTTACTGTTTATTTATTTTTCATTTTTTAAACTTTTCCTTCTTTTCTTCTCTGTTTAATCTACCAAAACAAAGAAAAAGGGATTGAGAAAACAGAAGTAATGAAGATAGAAGAAAGCCCAATCAATAGACTAAAGAAAAATACAACAATGAAATTAAAATTCCAAATGAAATCAGAATTCCAATGAAAAATTCCAAAGAAAACTCAATTCAGTTACAAATTATAGATTGTTGTCATTCCAAAATTACAACTGGATAATAAGCTACAAAAACAATAAGCAACACAAAAGATTAATTTATCCAACGGCATCAAATTGATCAGATAATTGGAATAGTCTAATAATAGTAAAACACCCATTTAAATGGTGGTGTACGTGCTCGACTTCTCAATAACCGGTGAAACCGGTTTTCTTCCTTCAATTTGCGCTCACGTCTCAACCGTTGGTTTCAAAAACCGACATCCGACGCCCAATGTGCTGCCACCACTCGACCTTATGGGATGCTATAGTAAGGTCGAGCGTATAGTGTGTGTGTGTGTGTGTGTGTGTGTGTGTGTGTGTGTGTGTGTATATATATATATATATTACTTTCCACATAAATATGGATGGTGGGAAAATACCTGAGATGGCCTGGATTGGCGAATGGATGGCCCAGATGGTTTGTAACGCGGACATGGCTGTGGACAGGGCATGGCCCAGGAATGAAGAAGATCTAGGCCCCAGATGGATCACACCATCACCAAGACTAGACAACGTCCAAAGGATGTTGGCCCAACAACTTAAGGTTAGAAGCCCTTTTGGACGTGCATAGGGGTCCACACGTGGGACCCACCTTGATGAGTATGTTTCATCCACATGGCCATCCGATTTATCCAATTTACCAGATCATTTTAGGCCATGGGTCGAGATCTGAGGTAGTTCAGATCTCAGGTGGGCCACACTGCAGGAAACAATAGTGACAGTGAGGCTTACTGTCACGCCCCAAACTCAAAAATCAGGCTCACAAAATTCTCGATCACCGAATCCAGTGCCGACAGCCTCCGTAGTACCCGATTCTCGGCTCCTAGCGTCCATACGCCAGATTTCGATCCTAGGATCCTACAAGGAGGATTTTCCAATGTACATTTAACTCGTAATAAGCATAACCACAAGTTTACCCAAATCACAAA
This sequence comes from Magnolia sinica, assembly GCF_029962835.1. NCBI lineage: Eukaryota > Viridiplantae > Streptophyta > Magnoliopsida > Magnoliales > Magnoliaceae > Magnolia > Magnolia sinica. Next base: position 61,226,596 of record NC_080575.1, on the reverse strand, counting down.
GGCAATATCATCATCACATATCCACTAATATAAACAGTTGAATACAGTGCTGAAAGGGAAATACATATATTAAAAAAATCAAAGCTCCAAAAGACAGCTGCACGCTTCAAGCTCAATACTACTGCAACCTAACGCCACCTGCACGCATCTATCGTGCATAAGCTTATAGAAAGCTTAGGGGGTGGTGAAAGTGTGTGCACAAGATAAGTGCCAAGTATTCAATATCAGAGTAATCAAAGTAAGCGAAAATACTGACAAGTCTAAAAATGCTTTCAGTAATACAGGCATGTTAATAAATCATACAATGTCAGAGTAATGCAAAAACATGCTGATAAGCCCATAAATACCATCAGCCTTATCCAGGCTATGCGACACAAAAATATAATAAGCTAATATCATATACTAAGGAAGCAATGTACATCAGCTATATAATGGGGAGACATAGAAAGCCAAATACCAGATACCGAGTTCACGAATATCGTCAACCTTAATTTTGTTATGCAATATAGAAGCACAGTAAACCAAATGCTATGTGCTGAAGATGTAATGCGATGCGAATGAAATGACCAAGCTGGAGTGTGAAGTCGGGATGGTAGTGCGTAGTATTGCAGGCTACGGGATCCATCACAAGGGACTTCTATCCAAACCAGTACCATATCTAAATTTAGATATCCAGACTCAATGTAGTAGACTCCTGATCTCAGGTTAGTCGCACGTCCAACCAAAATCCTTGCCGTTATGAAGGTACACAATAATTAGTTGTGCACCACCAGCCCGAGTGGATAGTGAATGAATGAATGAATGAATGAATATGCAACTCCTACTTAAAAAGTTCACAAATCAGTACAGTTCCTCTCTGGGAAATCACCGGGGTCTATTACACTCCAAACCAGATTGCCGCCCCATCGAGCGCAACAAGGTGAGTGGAAGAGACCTCAATATCTGCTTGCCAATATCGAGCCCGGCTCGTAGATAGCGGACCCATTCCTCGAGCTGGTCAGACTCAGCCTAGCATTGCCCCCTCCTTTCGGGCAGGTAAGGCCGTTCCCCCTTCTAACCGACCACGACACAATGAGAGATGCGGCCTAATGGTATGCGGCCCTCATGCGCTCATGTATCCACTCGGTCTAGACGTTGGAGTAACCTCTGGAACCAAGAGGGTTTAGGGACTTTCACCCAGGGATATCTATAACACCCCATGTAGAACATATTTTTGGGGTCCCAGTTGGCCATCCACGATATGCCTGTGGAGGCTACGGCCCTGATGTCGTTAGGGCATACGGTGGTCATATCCCAAAATGCGAGATGCATGAGTCATACCATCCATTCATGCATCAAACCTGCGCGTACCACGCGCTCATGTGGGCAACTCCTATTAAGGAGTCCCATAATAATCTGTCCAATGGCATGTGCTATGATCAATCATTCCTCATATCAGGCATACATATGATGCGCATGGGCATGGGTCGTGAAGCTATACTAAGCATACTATATGATGATAGTGTACTTTCCTCATATCAAGGATAGGCTTAGACAGCCTACTTATAATGAGAATGGGCCTCACAATGGGTCCAAGGGAAGGTCACAATGTGGACATCTAACCATCATTACTCATCAATGTGGTCATTTAACCAACATCGCTCCCAAGTTGTGGCCCACATAAATATCGTTACATACATTATAGTGAAATCACACATTACATCGGTTCGTACCTTCATTGCATTGGGCCTCACTCAAGGGCCACATATACACCACATCGGTCTCACCATACGGGTTATAAATACATCGCAATGGGCCTTATCAAATGGGCCATAAATACATCACAACGGGCCACATACTTGAGCCTACTACATATCACAATAGGCCGCATGACAGGGGTCTAATATACATCACAATGGATTGCTCACATGGGCCTAACATACGTTAAGTCAGGCCTCATCACATGGGCCTAATATGCATCGCAATGGGCCACATGACACGGGCCTAATACACATCACTGTGGGTCTCGGCACATGGGTCATAGATACGTCACATCAGGCCTCACTCATGGGCCGCACATACATCACAATGAGCCTCAGCACATGGGTCATAAATACATCACATCGGCCTCAAATATACATCACAGGTGGGCCTTGCACATAAAGCAAGTGGGCCCTAAAAACTGATGGACAACAAGGATAAACATATATCACGATGGTCCCTTATCCCTGGACAGTGTGGATGAAATCACACATCAAGGTAGATCACATGTCCCATGGATGGTGTGGATAAAACATACTTTGTGTGGGGTCCACGTCCCATAGACGGTCAGGATATAAGGCACATACATCACTTGTGTCCCATGTGGATAGCAGGGATGAAACACGTACATCATGGCATGCCCACCATCCTATGCTGGATGGTGCAGCAGATACATCATCTAGGTGGGCCCCAAGGTGTAGGTATCATGATGTTATGATGTCACATACTCATAATCGGTATGGATAACCGGCCTATTCAATCGGCCTTGACAATCGAAATCGACTTCGACAATTAGAATCGGCCTCGACAATCGGAATCGGTGTCGACCATCAGAATCAGCCTCGATAGTCGGGATCGGCCTCGACAATCGGAATCGCCCTCGACAATCGGCACCAATGATCGTCATTGACAATTGACACTGATAATCTGCATTGGCAACTAGCATATAGATAAGATGGGGTCCATAAATGAATAGCTGATCAACCATAATATAAAGATTGGCCCTCGGCTGTGGTTATATCAAATCGATGGCACCGAGCCATTCGTATATGGCGAATGGGGCCCACTTATTTGGGTTAACCCATTAAGAGAATGATGAGAATGGGCCTAATAAGGCCTAAGGAAAGTTACAATGCGGACATTTAACCATCGTTGCTCTTACAATGTGGACGTCAAACCATCATTGCTCCCAAGGCATAGCCTGCCATAAACATCGTTACATAGACCATGGTAGAATCACACATTACAATGGGCCTTATGTACATCCCATTGGGCCTCGACCCATGGGCCTCAAATACATCTAATGGGTCTCATAACATGGGCCATATATATATATATATATATATATATATATATATATATATATATACACACCAAGGTGGGCCTCACTGGACGGCCACAAATAAATCAAGATTGGCCTCATACATATACCAAGGTGGGCCTCAATGGATGACCACAAATAAATCAAGATGGGCCTCATATATATACTAAGGTGGGCCATCAACGGACGACCACAAATAAATTAAGATGGGCCTCATACATATACCAAGGTGGGGTCCACTTGAACTATAGATCTGTCTTATTTTTAATCTCAAGGCTTAAGACAAGCTTTCAAAATGGTTGGACGGCTTCGATGCAACACATGAATCATGGTGGGTCCCATAGATGGAGGGCATGGATGATATAGGTGGGACCCACAGAAATTGGTGACGCAACTCTAGCAGCTATAGCTGGAGTGAGGTATACCAGCTATCCCACTCCCAGTGGTGGGAACGGTGTGGTTGAAACACATCATCAGTGGGTCCCACATGGGGCCCACCATAACGTTTATATGCCATCTAATCTGTTGATAAGGTCACACGAACCTGGATGAAAAAGAAAAACAAATTTCACAGTGATCCAAAACTTCTTTAACCACAAAAAGGGTTTTAATGGTAGACGTTTAATCCTCACTGTTTCCTGCCATGTGGGCCACCTGAGTTGTGTATACGGCTGATTTTTAGGGTGGCCCACTGGTCAAAGGGGACCCGTCAAATGCACGGTCTTGATGATCAACACACATCATGGTGGGGCCCACGACTGGGACCGTGGGTCCCTGCCTATCCATCCGTCAGTAGCGCAGCAGGCGCTACCTGCTCGCCCTCTGGCAACAGCAGCATCCTGCTGCATAATTATTATTATTATTTTTTGAAATATAATTTTTTTGTGGATTTTCCCAGGTGGGGCCCGCATCATGAGGATCCACCCCGCCTAATGGCTCATATGGCTCAAGACAAGCCAAACAAACCCAATATTGAGCATGTTTCGGTGTATAGAAACATTAGAGTGGTTTTTAATGGTAACAATACTGTTTTCTATACTATGGCCCACTAGATAGTCAGATCAGCTTCATTTTTCGGCTCAACGCCTAAAATGAGTTGGGAAATAGGATGGACGGTGCAGATTGAATTCATACATCAAGGTGGGGCCTGCATGAGCAGCCCACCCAAAAAGCATAAACCAAGCATTTTATTTTATTTGTTATTTGTTAGTACACCCACTGTCTATCCATGCTCACAACGTCCAGTGTCCAGCGATGCTGGACGTGGACATATTTATCAAGGTGGGTCCCACATGTGGGGACCACGGCTAGTGGGTCCCACGTGGACGTGGCCCACTTGATCAATTGATATTTGTGTTTTCCCATCACTGTTAAGTAGGGCTCACATAACTTGGATGGCCATGGGGTCCATTTGATGGATGGTTTGGACATCACATACACTCATTAGGTGGGCCACAAAATAAAGGAGAGAGAGAGAGAGGGACATGTTATGATGGAGGGACCTCGGCACTATGGGCCCTCCGTTCCATGCATTCAATCATACATCAAGTGGGTCCCAATACATGTGGGCCCACCGATCAAAATCAACGATGGAGTTCCTTTCTCCATCAAAATGCAAGGTTTAGATGACCTTACCCATGCAAGGAAAATAAACATCATGATGGGTCCATGGAGAATGGGCCCATCATGGAATGATCATGAGAACCAAAGTGGGCCATCGGTCACATCTAGGTTCCAAAGTGAGATCTATACCATCAATTGGTAGGCCTCACTTGGCCCATCATAAAACATAAAAAATCTAGGCCTATAAAGCACCCACCGTTCGATCTTCTTGCTCCCTTGGCTTCCTTTGCTCCTTATCTTTGATTCCAACAGAAGATGATGAAGAATGAAGGGTTGAGATAGGAGATGAGAGGGTTAGGAAGTGGGCCACACACAAAATTCTCTCATGGAGATTTGGGAGAGCTTGGACATATGGTATTTTGGTGTTTTGGGTTGCTTGGAAAAGAAGGGAGAAATAAGAGAGAGAGAGGAGATGGGATGGAGTGATAAATGGGAGAGAGGGATGGGTGTGTAAGAACTTTGTTGACTTTTGAGGAAATTTGTGTAAGAAGGGTATGGGTTGTGTAAGGGTTTGTTGACTTATGGGGTTACTTACGGATGAGTGTGAGGTGATGTGTACTTGAGATGTACTTGACCTTTGATGGGATTGATTGATTGATTGAGGTGATATGCTGTAGAGATTTTCTTGGGTTTTGCAACGCGCAGCGTTTTTCTCAAGTGAACGCGGGCCCACATCTCCTGGCCTAGGTATCACCTCGACGCATGAGACATGGCATCGGAACCACGGCGACGGCGCAGTCGCTAGGGTACAAGTGTCAGGTTGCACCGACTCTGATATACAGGACACGACTAAAGATCACACACAAATACCGATAACAAATCGCGGGTCACCGAAATTCGACCAGGAGGACCGCGGAAGTTTACGGAATGGCACGGTCTAGGATAAGGGCCTTACAGCTCACCCCACCTAATAAAAATTTTATCCTCAAAATTTACAGAATAAACAATAGAAGAGGAAACATCATCAAGTATATATGTCAAGGCTTAATAAAAAAGGATGAAGATAGCGCTCTCTAATCTCATCCTTGCGCTCCCAAGACACCTCCTTAATAGAATGGTGAACCATACAAATCTTCGGATCTCGGATCAGAAACGATCGAAACGAAAATACTATGCAGCCTCTTAATCTCAATGGTAGGGAGCTATATCAGAAAATCTCTAAGTTATTTAAACGCGGGGATCTAACAATTCTAAATTCTCCAACAATCATAGAGTGTAGGGCAACTATCAACAGATATGTGATGTTATTTTCAGCTATTCCTAAGTTATGCTCTGATACCAACTTCTATCACGCCCCAAACTCGGAAACCGGGCTCACAAAATTTCAGATTGCCGAATCCAGTGCCGACAGCCTCCGTAGTACCCTATTCTCAGCTCCTAGCGTCCATATGCCAGATTCCGATCCTAGGATCCTACAAGGAGGATTTTCCAATGTACATTTAACTCGTATTAAGCATAACCACAAGTTTACCCAAATCACAAAGGCAACATCATCATCACATATCCACTAATATAAACAGTTGAATACATTACTGAAAGGGAAATACATATATTAAAAAAATCAAAGCTCCAGCAGATAGCTACACGCTTCAAGCTTAATGCTACTATAACCTAACGCCACCTGCACGCATCTATTATGCATAAGCTTATAGAAAGCTTAGAGAGTGGTGAAAGTGTGTGCACAAGATAAGTGCCAAGTATTCAATATCAGAGTAATCAGAGTAAGCAGAAATACTGAAAAGTTTATAAATGCTTTCAGTAAAACGGGCATGTTAATAAATCATATAATGTCAGAGTAATGCAAAAACATGCTATATGCCCATAAATACCATCAACCTTATCCAGGTTATGCTACGCAAAAAATATAATAAACCAATATCATATACTGAGGAAGCAATGTACATCAGCTATGCAATGGGGAGACATAGTAAGCCAAATACCAGATACCGAGTCCACGAATATCGTCAAGCACAGTAAACTAAATGCTATGTGCTGAAGATGAAATGTGATGCGAATGAAATGACCAACCTGGAGTGTGAAGTCGGTATGGTAGTATGTAGTATCGCAAGCTATGGGGTCCATCACAAGGGACTTTTATCCAAACCAGTCCCATACCTAAATTTAGATAGCTGGACTCAATGTAGTAGACTCCTGATCTCAGGTTAGTTGCGCACTCAACCAAAATCTTTGCCATTACGAAGGTGAAAGTGTCATGGTTTGTCAAGTAGTGTGAGTGTTGAGTCGGATAGACTACAGAGCCTCATAGGAAGATCAATTCAAGCGTCTACTTCAACCAGGATGTGTGCAAGCTTACCTTAGGTAAATCAAAGCCTCACATCCCATGTCCCAAAACACCAGGTATATAAAACCCTTAAAACAAACTAGAACATCGTAAGGCTTTAAAGTTAAGAAATTTTTTTTCAAAATCAGAAAATTCTCTAAGTTTTCTTGCTTTATCGATTTTATAGATACACTTCTCGATCGAATCGACTTGTGCTGTCGATGTCCTCGATGCTTAAACGATATCATTGAAATGAGGACAAAATATGTCCAACAACCACATACTCATCTGGACTGATTTATCGATGTATCGATATACCTATTGATATCATCGATATTTGAATCTCGAGTCCATCGAAGTGACTCGATAATATCGACAGACAGATCTCCGGCGCCCCTATTTTTTTAAGAAAATCACATGTGCATTGATATATCGAAGTTGTTCTCGATATCATTGAAGTTCAAATCTCGATGATATCGTAAGGCTCTCGATGTTATCGGTCATAGGCGCTTAAGTTCTCCAGTAATTATTTCAGGATAGATTATCTGCGATCGAGGGGCACTCAATAGAATCGATATTCAAATATTAATGATATCGTTATGGTTTCGATGGCATCAAACTGGGACAGAAACTGTCCAGTAAGCTTAAACAAAAATCCTTTCGATTTATCGATGCCTCGACACTCTATCGATATCATCGACATTCAAATTCCAATGATCTCGAAGGTCCCTCGATCATTCTTGTAAACTTGAAATATTTCATAGCAAGTCTCTCTCATTTTCAAGTGTCGATGAATCGATCCTCTCATCGATGCTATCAGACTTTGAAATCTGATGACATCGATATGTGTTTCGATTTTCTCGACCAGTTGGCAAAAGGTTTCAAAAGCGTATGACATTTGATTTGTGCCATCAAGCGGCCAGTCGATGCAATCGAGAATATAAGCTCATGATATCGACCTCGCTCAATAATATCGAACTCTGTCATAAATGTGACCATTTTATATCTGTTGGAACCTTTTGCCTATATAAAGAGAGCTTGTTTATTGTTGTTGGTAGAGAAAGAAGAGAGTGCTTTTGAGTGTTTTACCTTAGATCATATACCCAAAGCCCTTTCTCTCAAGGGAGTTCATCCTCCAATCCACCCTCATCATTGATATTCAATAGTGGATTGGCGAATGAACTTTCGCATTCAAGGATCCTTCAGCTATTACCTTAATGGCAAATCATTAATCTAGGATACCTTGAATGCATAGATGATTGGAATCGCTCTATCTTCCCTAATAGGAAAACATTTAGAGAGTAGGATTCCATCATAACCTTGACCCAACCCGTTACCATATATTAGTACATCTTTTGAGTTACGGATTAAGGAAGTAGAAGACTCTTCATAAACAAAGGAGGAGATCTTCATCAACAAGCTGAATGGGACTCATCCACTTATCTGTAAGTAACTAGAGTCTAGAGGACCCTTTGATCATTCCTCTGTAGGATTGGGTCTTAGGTGTTTCTCACCCTTACAAGGCCTCGTAGGAGGCCTCCGGTGGGAGTGTACATGGTGGGTACGTTGTGTGGACCCTTACTCTATGGAGAGCATAAACATCCAGTTGAAGGTGAACCTATCTAAAACCTTAGGTTAGAGGTGAACCGTGTGAAACCTCAGTTAGGGTCTTATGAAGGATCCTTGGCCAGTGTGCCTAAAAGTGGGTGCATTGTGTTGACCCTTACTCATAAGAGCATAAACAGTCAACCTCAGTGTAGGCTGTAAAGGTTGAAGGTGAACCTGATTTAAAACCTTAGGTTTGAGGTGAACTGCTGTGAAACCTCCTTAGTGAAATCTGGTACACTCAAGGGTTGAGTGCGATTACCGGGAGTGGAGTAGACAAGTAGTCGAACCACTATAAAAATGACTGTGTTTGAGATTGCTATTCTTTAGTTTGTGTGATTTGTTTTAACATTTTCATATCTGAATATCTGAGATCACACCTCACACACATACACAGTCATATCCATCATAAACTAGTTTGCCTGTTGTTCACTTATAAAATAGTTTGTGATTGGATCCTCTACCGGGCTTGGAAGCTAGTAGAGTTACTTTTGAGTAATCCTAATATGAGCTCGTTGTTAGGATTAGTGCAATAGGATTTTAAATAAACCATAAAAACTTTAAAAAACCTATTCGCCCCCCCCCCCCTCTAGGACATATTGGCATATTCCTACTCAACTACAGCGGCCTTTACAGCAATTTCAATTAGTATCAGAGTGGGTCTCTCTTTAAGGGCTTCACCACCTAGAGAGTGATCTTAACTAAAGTTGGGAATATGGCCAAAGGAGAGGGCCCATCGATCACTAGACCTCCAGTGTTTAATGGATCAAATTATGCATACCGGAAGGCTAGGATGCACTACTTTCTGAGATCTTTGGTTCATGATGTTTGGGATATAGTTGAAAGTGGATATGTACCACCATATGAACAAGTTGTACTTGACAATGGCACAACCATCACAAAACCCAAACTCAAAGAAAAGTGGATGACGTTTGATAAAGAAAAACAGACTGCTAAAGCTAAAGCTATGAACACCATCTACTGTGCCATGTCCCAAGATATATTCAATCAAATAAGTATGTGTGGGACATCCAAAGAAGCATGGGATCTATTGGAAACAACCCATGAAGGTACAAGTATTGTGAAGAGATCTAAACTTCAACTCCTGACTTCACAGTTCGAAAGTCTCAGAATGGAAGAGCATGAGACCTTTATGGAGTTTTTCATAAAGTTGAATATCATTTGTAACTCCATGGGTGGATTGGGAGAGAAGGTTCCGGTGCCTAAAATCTATAGGAAAATACTGAGATCACTGCTAGAATGGTTTAATCCCAAAGTAACAACTATTGAAGAGTGTAGGAATATTGATGAAATGAAAGTAGAAGAACTGGTAGGTTCCCTACAAACTTTTGAACTACACTTCAAACAAACCCAAAAATCCAAAAATACTGTCCTAAAAACTTCAAAGAAAACAACAAATGAGGACAGTGGAAGTGAAAAAGAAGATGAAGATGAGGAAGTGGCTCTGCTGGCACAAAGATTCAGGAAATTCTTTCAGAAGAATCGTGGCCGTCCACCAGAGGAAAGTGGGTAGACAACAAACCTTCTATAGGGAAATTTGGTAAAAAGATTAAAGAACCACAATGTTATGCCTGTCAGAAGTATGGACATCTGTCTACCGAATGCCCAAACAGAAAAACTAAGGGCAAAGCAATGGCTGCCACATGGGATGATACAGAAGAGTCAAACTCAGAATCTAGTGACTCAGAGAGCGATGGAGACCAGAAATCCTTGAAAATTCTTATGGTCTCCACTACTCCAATCATCCCCAGTGAATCTGAGAACGTGATAGAACAACAAGCCACTAAATCATCTCCGTCAGATAATGAGGAAACTGAAAAGGAAGAAGAAGAATAAGAATAAAACAAGCTACAAGATGCTTACAATCAACTTTATATTCATAGCATCAACATTCTTAAAAGACTTGGAATGTCTGAAAACAAGAAAGAACTGCTGCAAAAAGATCTGAACAAAACATTGGAAATCAATTCACATCTAATTAATGATCTACAGTAATATTATTAGATAATGACAAGTTGGAAAGAATCAACCTATCCCTAAAAACTGACTCATCAAAGCTTACCAAACAAATTGAATTATTAGAAGATGAAAAAAGGCATCTCTAGAATGAGAATCACACACTCCGGTTTGACTTAGAGAAATCCAGAAAATTTGCTAAAATAAACTATAAATTTTTCCAGAGTGGTGAAAAGCTCGAAAAATTGTTAGGGATGGGAAGACAAGGAAGAGACAAGAGTGGCCTAGGGTATGATAAAACTAAAACAAGAACTGGAAATGTAGCATCAATAGCTGAAAAATCGGCTGCTTCAGGTAGTAATATGAAAACTACTCAGTTTGTCATTTATGTGGTGATTTGGGTCATTATAAGTTTGAATGCTTGACACCTAGAAGGACTTCACATAACTCTGGTCAAAATTATATTGGTAAATTCAAACCGATCAGAGAAATACAGAATGTCAAAAATCCACCTACGAGAAACACTCATCCATCACCACCTAAAATGAAAGACAGGATGAAGGGATCATTGGATCAAGTGGGTGAGATAACCTTGAAAACTAAATTTACCACAGTAAAGAATTCTATCTCAAAATGGATAGTAAAAGAAAAACTGAATTGTCTAAACTCTATACCTTGATATATCAAGCATGAAAAGACAAGTCTATGTCATGCATCTAGATCTAGATATTTGCTGAAATGATGCAATTTTTGTTGAGCTTTTAAAGATATATCTGAGGTTTCTCACCTCAATCCTTTTGTATATAAACATTTTAAATGTTTATAATTTTATCTTGTGCAACATCTGTACAAAATTTTGTGGTATACTGTTGATTCATAGATATATTAAAGGTATACATAAAGGGATGTCTGAATGTTAAGTATTGAAAATACTCAACTTCGATATAACTGTTACGTGCATTTTTGATAAAATCGATAAACAATCGATATCATTGATATCTCTTCAGAATGTGAAAAGGCACACGAGTGAGGATGATATCGAAGATAGTCTAGATAACAATGTGGAAGTTATCTCGATATCATCAAAACAAGGATCGATGATATCGACAGATGCCGCCCGATATAAGTCGTGGAGTACGAAAAAGGGGTTTTTTTTATCTCAAAGGTTTCTTTTCTTCTTCCCTGCTCGATTCTCTCGACCGGACCACTCGGATCCTCTATGGACTACCCCAATCGTTCAACAAATCCGGTAATACCCTTCTAATCATCAAGATTCCATCTTTTTTTTGGGTATTTCCTTTTCAGTTGGGTTGTGTTCCTTTTTTCCCAAATACCTTTAAATCCTTTTTGTCCACATGAGAAAAGACAAGGGAAAAGTGTCGGGTCCAGGTGAATCTTCGAGATCCGCTTGACAAAAGGTGCTTGCTCCAAAAGAAAGAGCAAGGGCCCCAGAACGTGGGACCCCCACTAGGCAACGCACAAGACAGCGTGGGCCCCAGTCTGAGGCGCAGACGCCCCTACCGGTACAGGTTAATCTGGTTTTGGCAAAGTTCACTGGGAGAAAGGTTATTCCCGAGAGAAGAGTCGACAGAAGTTGTCTGATTCCATATAATCTGGAACCAATATTTGCCGCCATAGATTGGTTACTAGTTCTCGACTTTGGGGGACCGTATCAACTTGAACAAACTTGGAATTTCTTTGCCGCCTATCACTCACTCGTGTTTGATCCTCCTTCTATCATGGTGTCTATTGATGGTGATGATATACTGATCACTCCTGCTACAATTGCAAACACCCTAGGGCTGGAAATGTCATCCGATGGTCTCCCCGAAATGGACCTCGAACATCCTGAAATTCGGTCCAAGGTCACTAAATATCTCTAACATGATAGGGACATTCCTTGGTATCAAGGGAATGCATTAAAATCCAGGTACAAGGAACCAAGGTTTCGGGTTTTACATGGTATCTTCACCACAAATATATATCCCAGAAGTACCAACCGGTCCGATCTCACAGGTTTTATGACCATGCTACTGTACTCAATCGCCAAAGGGACAAAGATCTGTCTTCCAACTTTACTTGTCTATCAGTTGGTAAACGCCATTCATACATCCAGGGACCTTCATCTGCCATATCCCTGGATCATAAACATGATATGCAACGCCATTGGCTTCCCAACAACCACTGATCCGGTACTCCCTCTCCTAGTCTTCAATAAAAACAACATTCAGAGAATGGACTTGAAGTTTCACAAGTACCCAAGGACCTAGAAGAAGGTATTCAAGAAGAAGGGGGTGGAGGTGAAGGGGACGCTCCCATGCAAGGGACTGAAATGGCCGGAGATGAACCTCCTGGACCCGATCCAGCACTGTTAACATCAACGCCCAGGTATGCCAAATGATTCAAGCTGGACAGGATTGGAGCAATTCAGAAGGATGTCCACTTAGTGCACAAGAGGCTTACTATCTTGGAACGGCTGGTCTAAGGAGTATAGTAAACTGTCCAACAATTGGTTGATCTAATGACCTACCGTCGAGATGATACAACGCCATCCTACTTTGCTCCATAGTGCGGTCTTTTGAATGCTGTCACACACACTCCACTCCTATTTCAGCATATGAACATTAGTATCTTTTTGGATGTTCTACGCTCTCTTGGGTGTATGTGATAGCTCTCTAACTTGCATAATCTAACGTTTTTCTTTTTCTCTGTGATTGCATATGCCCATGGATGGGCTTCGTAGTTTTGTTTGAATGGCTATTAATCTACTGCCAACCTTGGACAGTGTATGTTGCTTTTTGGATATTGGATTAAACATGGCCAAAAATAATTCTCCTTCTTACTGCCATACTGATATATGTGGTCCCCCAGTTTATCTAGTCCTTGATGGAATGCATGTGATTTAATGATTATTCTATCTGCTTCTATCACTGCTCTATGTGATCTGCTATGCATATATAATTACTACAAATGATTTCTGATTAATCAACTGTTTGACCATTATACATCTATCTGATATATGCATATTTCATGAATATTGGTTCTCCCACATGTCTTTAAACTTTAGTCAATATCAACTGCTACACCTTTGCTAATGACTGACAAAAAGGGGGAGAACTGTGAGACCCGTATCCTAGTCCGTACTGATCCGTCGACTCCCACATCCTTCTCGTCGAATTTTGACAACCTGCGATGTATAATCGACATTTGCGCGCGACCCTAAGACCTATCCCGTATATCTGAGTCAGCTCGACCCGAGACTTGTACCAATGTGATCGCGCTGTCGCCGCGGTTCCGATGTCGCGTCTTGCACGCCGATGCGTTACCCTCGCCAGGAGATGTGGAGCGGCATTCGGTTTGAGGAAAACGCCACACGTTGTAAATCCCGAGAGAATCCATCACATCAATCACCTCATTTGTCAAAAGTACACCCATTACTCTCCTCATTCCCAAGTACACAAAGGCAATCCTAAAAGTCAACTTTCCCATCACTTCTCTTACACCTCTCTCTCTCTCATCTTTCTCTCATTTTTCAAGCTCCTCTCTCCAAGCAACCCACGTCCATGGCTTCTAAGAGGAGAAGCTAGTGTGGCCCACCTTCCTAACTCTTATCTCCACCATCCATGATCCATCTCAACCGTTGAAGTTCGTCCATTGGGGTTCTAGCATGCTTTGCGAAAGGAGGAGAAGATCATAAGTGGGTGCTTCTTTCTCTCTCTCTCTCTATATCTCTCTTTCTCTTTCATTTTGAGTTGATTTGGCCGTGTGGCCCACCCGAGTGGACCCCACCATGAAGTATACAACTTATCCATGTTGTCCATCAAGTGGGCCCACCTAACATCCCATAACCCACAGGCTGGGCGTGGGGAAAACATAAATATCTGATTGATCCAATTAGGTGGGCCATGCCCATATGGGGCCTAGGATTATTCATGTCATCCAGCGTCCCTGGACGCTAGACGTGATGGTAGTAGGGTGTGGCCAACATGGAGTACGTGTACTGACATGGGTGTGTACTAACAAGCTAACAAAAAAAAATAAAAATAAAATATATATATATATATATTTAAAGCGTCAGTTGGTTTTTTTAGATTTTTGGGTGAGCCACTTATACAGGCCCCACCTTGATGCATTAATTTAATCCACGCCGTCTATTCTACTCCCTAGCTTATTTTAGGCGTTGAGCCGAAAAATGAAGTAAATCTGATTGTTCGGTGGGCCATAGCATAGAAAACAGTGTTTTTTACCCTTGAAATCTCCCCTGATGTTTCTATACACCCAAAATATCTCAAACATTGGGCTCATTTAGCCTGTCATGAGCCATAGAATCCAATGGTTGGATTGGATTTTCTGGACGTGGGCCCTACCATGGAAAATCCTCAGAAATCCTTGTTAAAAAAAAAAAGAAATGCAGCAGCAGGCGCTACTGCTGTCAGCAGCATGCGCAGCCGCTGCTACGCCGTGGGTGAGGCAGGGACGGTTGGGTCCCAGCCGTGGGCCCCACCATGATGTGTACCATAAATCAACATCGTGCATTTTGATGGGGCCCCTTAGAGCTATGGTCCCTCCAAAAATCAGCCTAATTTGGGACTCAGGTGGCCCACACGGCAGGAGACAGTGTGGTTGGACGTCTGCCATTGAAACCCTTTTTGGGTTGACAGAAGTTTTGGAGCATTATAAAATTTATTTTTTTCTCTTCAATCCGAGTCTGTGGGACCCATCCATGCCATCCAACCATTGGGTGGGCCACACCATGATGCGTGTGATGCATCCATCGTCCAGGGATGGTGGGACCCACCCCTGGTGTGGGGCAACACCTTGATGTATGTACCATCCAGGCCATCCAGGGCCTGGGCGTTAATATATTTCATATATTACTATTATATATATATATATATATATTTGATGGTGGGCCCCACATGGGACCCACCTCTGCCCTCTTTGTGGCAGCAAAGCTGCATGTGCAGCAGCTGTATAGCTGCTTTATTGATGTTAACAGGTCTGTGGGACCTACTTCAGCTATGTGAATGCCACCACTAGCCGTTGTACATACAGCGGTAGCGAGATCCATGGGTCCCACCTGCTTCACCTATGTCGT
Source organism: Magnolia sinica (assembly GCF_029962835.1). Lineage (NCBI taxonomy): Eukaryota > Viridiplantae > Streptophyta > Magnoliopsida > Magnoliales > Magnoliaceae > Magnolia > Magnolia sinica. The sequence continues at coordinate 61,210,951 of NC_080575.1, read as the reverse complement.
CTATCTATGGGACCCACCATGATATATGTGTTATATCCAAACCGTCCAACCGTTTGTGAGATCATTTTATGGCACGGGATAAATGGGTGAGTTAGATCCAAAGTTCAAGTGGACCCCACCAATTACAATAACAATAGGGTATAGTGACATACACCATTTAAACTTCTTAGGAGCACTGTGGTTCCCACTCAAGCTGATCTTTGGCTTTCACTTCATCTATCTCTATGTTAACTTATAAATAGGTCGGATCTCAATTACATAAGGGTGGGCCGATTTGATGTATAGAAGGTCCATCGGTGTGGTCTACTTGATATATTTGAAACCTAATTAATTCGACCCATCTGTATCGGCCCACTTGATTCGGCCCATTTGTATCAGCCCAATTGATTCGGCCATTTGATCGGCCCACTTGATTCAGCCCATTGGATTGATTCGACCCATTTGATGTAACTCAGGTTCATTGATGATGTATGAGGCCCATTGATGAAGCCCACCTTATATTCCACCCAGCCCGTCCAATAGGTCTAGCGTCCTGTTGGGCTGACCGCTCACCAAATGGCCCATCTTTCTGTGAGCATTGTAAATTCACGATGGCCACCGGTGTGAGGCCCATTGGTGTCGATGGGATATGGGCCGCTTTATAGTGTGAGCCCATACAGCTGTAGCAGGTCCAAATATCAGGTGGGCGCCCATCAGGATGTGTGTTGGGTTGGGGCGTCCCACCATGGGGTTGCCTTATGAGGCCCACTACGAGGCGTATGTTATATCCATACTATTCACCCATTTGGGGGGTAGTGGACCACCTTGTGAGGCTCACCATATATAAGTTCTATGTCATGCTATCCATCCATTTTCTAGATTGTGTATGGACCGTGGATCCCATTATGAGTTGAACTCCATATTCCAAATGGGCCGCATCATATTGAATGTACCATATCCATGTTGGCCACCTTTTGGTGAGGCCCGTTTATGATGTGCAAGGGCCCCATTTATTGTATGATTGGCCACTCATTGAACATTTTTAAGGCCCACCTTGATGTATAGGAAGCACACTATTTATTGGTTCTTTGGGCCACGGGCTGCCTCATGAGGGCCTATTATAGTTTATATGTTGCACATGTTGCCCATCTATTTTGTTGGATTTCATGGGCCACCCCATAAGGGCCCAATATGATATATGTGACTCAATCTTTGCCGCCCAGCCAACTTACCTAGTTTTGGGCTGATTTGTAAAGCACACATTGGTGGATATTGGTTACACCTTGGCTATTTAATTGGGGCATATGGGTTGCTCATGAGGCCCAACATAATGTATGAGTAGGATGTTCTCCTTAGCCATGATGTTTTTGGGCCATGGCCTGCCCCTCATGTAGCCCATTTTGATGTATTTAAGCCTTGAGGCCATTACCTGGGGTCCAACATAGTGTGTAGAATATTGTGGATAATGCCCATTTATTATGTGGGCCATGGCCTGTTTCATGAGAACCTTGTATGAAGCCCATGGGATGTGGCCCAAGAGAGATGCATATGATATGTTTATGGCTCTTGAGTGAGGCCCGATTTAATGCAATTGAGGCCCACTGGTTTTATATAATTAAGGCCCATGTGTAGGCCCCACCTATTGTGTATTGAAGCCCATTGGTTGTGGCCCATAGTGATGCGTATTAGGACCATGTCATACGGTCCATTGTGGGGTGTATCAGGCCATGGGATGTGGCCCATTGAGATGCACTTCCAGCCCATTTGGTAAGGCCCATTATGATGTATTTCCAGCCCATTTGATAAGGCCCATTGTGATATATTCAGGGCCCATGGGTTGTGGCCCATTGTAATATATATGAGGGCCCACATGCTGTGTATTTGAGGCCCAAGTAGTGCGGCCCACTTGTTGTATATGAGGCACACGTGTGAGGTCCACTGAAATGCATTTACGGCCCGTGGGCGAGGCCCAATATGATGTATTCAAGACCCATGGGCGAGACCCATTGTGATGTATTTAAGACCCATGGGCGAGGATCAATGTGAGGTATTCGAGGCCGATTATCGATCGAAGCCGATTCCGATTTGTTGAGGGCAATTTCGATTGCCAAGGCCAATTGTCGAGGCCCAATGTGATGTATATGCGGCTCAAATTTGGGGCCCGTTGTGATGTGTATTCAGCCCGTGTTTAAGGCCCAATGTGATGTATATGAGGCCTATGTAATGAGGTCCATTGTGATGCATTTGAGGGTCAAGCGATGGAGCCCATTGTGATATATATTAGGCCCATGTGAGAGGCCCATCGTAATGTGTATTAAGCTCTCGAGTGAGGCCCATGGTGTTGTATATTAGGCTCTTGTATGAGGTCATAGGTCCATTGTATGTTTGGCTCTATGTGAGCCATTCCTTAGGGGCAATGTTGGTTAAATGTCCACATTGTCGAGGCTGATCGTTGATACTGATTATGAGTATGTGACAGCATAGCATCATAATACATGCCCATATGTATCATCTGCATGTTTGTTATGAGATATGGTTGGTCATTGCATATGTCATTGAGTATATTGTTATGAGACTCCCTGATAGGCGAAGGTTATCTCACATGAGCGCACGGTATGCGCAGGATTAATGCATGACTGGATTGTATGACTCATGCATCTTGCATTATGATTATTGTATGCCCTAGCGACGTAAGGGACGTAGCCTCCACAGGCATATCATGGATGGCCAGATGGGACATCGGAAATTTGTTCTAGCATCGGGCTGCCATAGATGGCCCTGGGTGAAAATTCTTAAACCCTCTTGGTACCAGAGGACGCCCTAACATCGAGATCGAGTGGATACATGAGCGCCCGAGTGCCTAATACTAGGAGGCCGCGTCTCCCACTGTGTTGTGGTCGGTTGGGAGGGGGTGTGGCCTTACCCGCCTAAGAGTAGGGGGCATTGCTAGGCTAAGTTTGACTAGCTCGTGAATGGGTCTGCTATCGACGTGCCGAATAGGTATTGACAGACTATTGGCTAGGCGGATAGTGAGGTTTCTTACGCTCACTTGGACTGTGCGGCTAGGAGAGCGGCAGTGCTATTTAGAGTGTACTAAACCCCGGTGATGATCCCAGAGAGGAACCGTACTAATATGTGGACTTGTTGAGTAGGAGTTGCATAATCATTCATTCATTCATTCACTATCTACTCGGGCTGGTGGTGCGCAACTATTTGTTACGTGTACATTCGTAATGGCCAGGATTTCGGTTGGGGCACGCGACTAACCTGAGATCAGGAGTTTACCACATTGAGTCTGACTATCCAAATTTAGGTATGGGATTGGTTTGGATAGAAGTCCCTTGTGATGGACCCCATAACCTGCGATATTACGTACTATCATCCCGACTTCACACTCTGGCATGGTCATTCCATTCGCACCGCATATTGCATTACATTCACGGCATATGACATTTTGGTTTACCTGTGTTCCTGCATTTATATGGTTTAGATATGGCATCTGATATTTGACTCTTTATGACTCCTCATTTATATAGTTGATCTGTATCGCGTATTTTGATATTGTTCCTCATTTGTATAGTTGATCTGTATCGCGTATTCTGATATTGTTCCTCATTTGTATAGTTGATCTATATTACGTATTCTGATATTGTTTGACTCATGGACTTGTCAGTATTTTCGCTTACTATAATAACGTATGATTCATGACCTTGTGCCTATTTTGACATTGTATGATTATGGCATTGCGTTGAATACTTGACATTTACCTTATGCACACACTTACACTACCCTCTAAGCTTTCTATAAGCTTATGCACGATAGATGCATGTAGGTGATGTTAGGTTGCAGCAGTGTTGAGCTTAAAGCATGCAGCGGTCTTCTGGAGCTTGATTTTCGTTTGATGTATTTTCCTTTCAGCATTGTACTCAAATGATTATATTAGTGGATATGTGATAATGATGTTGCCTTTGTGAACTGGGTAATCTTGTGGTTATGCTTATTATGAGTTAAATGTATAAAAAAAATCCTCCTTGTAAGATCTCAGGATCGGAATCGGGCGTATGGACGCTAGGAGCCGACAATGGGGTACTATGGAGGTTGTCGACACCAGATTCGGCGATCGAGATTCCTGTGAATCCGATTTCCAAGTTTGGGCGTGACAAGAACAATTAAACACCTCAAACAGGAAATTATATATCTGCTTGAATGGTGTTGCAGGTGTTAGGGGGAGCAGCTGCACCAAGATAGGGGGAGTTTGCAGTTAGGGGGAGCAAATACTGGGTTGTGTACATGGGTTCTCTAGAAATTGTAAAATTATGTAAAATGCATGTTCACACAATTTAGGATGTATTTGTCTAGATACTGGTCTAGGGTGTTTTGGTATTTTGTCACGTAATTGACAAAGGGGGAGATTGAAAGTGCCCTAGTTTGTCAATTAGCGTGAGTGTTGAGTCGACAGACTACAGAGCCTTATAGGAAGATCAATTCAAGCGTCTGCTTCAACCGAGATGTGTGCAAGCTCACCTCAGGTAAATCAAAGCCTCATATCCCATGTCCCAAAACACCAGGTATATAAAATCCTAAAAACAAACTAGAACATCATAGGGTTTTAAAGTTGAGAAAACTTTTTTCAAAATCAGAAAATTCTCTAAGTTTTCTTGCTTTGTCGATTTTATCGATACACTTCTCGATTGAATCGACTTGTGCTGTCGATGTCCTCGATGCTTAAACGATATCATCGAAATGAGGACAAAATATGTCCAGCAACCACATACTCATCTGGACTGATTTATCGATGTATCGATATACCTATCGACATCATCGATATTTGAATCTCGAGTCCATCGAAGGTGACTCGATAATATCGACAGACAAATCTCCGGTACCCCTGTGTTTTAAGAAAATCACATGTGCATCAATATATCGAAGTCGTTCTCGATAACATCGAATTTCAAATCTTGATGATATGGGAAGACTCTCGATGTTATCGGTCATGGGCACCTAAGTTCTCCAGCAATTATTTCATGATTGATTTTCTAAGATCGAGGGGTACTCAATAGAATCGATATTCAAATATCGATGATATCGGTACGGTTTCGATGGCATTGAATAGGGACAGAAACTCTCCAGCAAGCTTAAATAAAAATCCTTTGGATTTATCGATGCCTCGACACTCTATCGATATCATCGACATTCAAATTCTAATGATCTCAAAGGTCCCTCGATCATTCTTGTAAACCTGAAATATTTCATAGCAAGTCTCTCTCATTTTCAAGTGTCAATGAATCGATCTGCTCATCGATGATATCGGAGTTCAAAATTCAATGACAACGACACGTGTTTCGATTCCCTCGACTAGCTGGCAAAAGGTTTCAAAAGCGTATGACATTTGAGTTTATGTCATCAACCGGCCAGTCGATGCAATCGAGAGTATACGCTTGATGATATCGACCTCGCTCGATGATATCGAACTCTGTCATAAATGTGACCGTTTTATATCCATTGGAACCTTTTGCCTATATAAAGAGAGCTTGTTTATTGTTGTTGGTAGAGAAAGAAGAGAGTGCTTTTGAGTGTTTTACCTTAGATCATATACCCAAAGCCCTTTCTCTCAAGGGAGTTCATCCTCCAATACACCCTCATCATTGATAATCAATAGAGTGGATTGGGGAATAAACTTCCTCATTCAAGAATCCTCCAACTACTACCTTAATGGCAAATCATTAAGCTGGGATGCCTTGAATGCATAGATGATTGGAATTGCTCTATCTTCCTAATAGGAAAACATTTAGAGAGTAGGATTCCATCATAACCTTGACCCAACCCATCACCATATATTGGTACATCTTTTGAGTTACGGATCAAGGAAGTAGAAGACTCTTCATCAACAAAGGAGGAGATCTTCATCAACGAGCTGGATGGGACTCATCCACTTATCTGTAAGTAACTAGAGTCCAGAGGACCCTTTGATCATTCCTCTGTAGGATTGGGTCTAAGGTGTTTCTCACCCTTGGAAGCCCTCGTAGGAGGCCTGCGGCGGGAGTGTACGTGGTGGGTGTGTTATGTGGACCCTTGCTCTGTGGAGAGCATAAACATCCGGTTGAAGGTGAACCTGTCTAAAACCTTAGGTTAGAGGTGAACCGTGTGAAACTTCAGTTAGGGTCTTACGAAAGATCCTTGGCCAGTGTGCCTAAAAGTGGGTGCGTTGTGTTGAACCTTGCTCGTGAGAGCATAAACAGTCAGCCTCAGTGTAAGTTGTAAAGGTTGAAGGTGAACCTGATTTAAAACCTTAGGTTTGAGGTGAACCGCTATGAAACCTCCTTAGTGAAATCTGGTACACTTAAGGGTTGAGTGCGGTTACCGGGAGTGGAGTAGACAAGTAGTCGAACCACTATAAAATGACTGTGTTTGAGATTGCTATTGTCTTTCATTTGACTACATGATTTCCTTAATTACTTTCATACCTAATTATCTGAGATCACACCTCACACACACTCATAGTCATATCTATCATAGACTGGTTTGCATTTTGTTCATCTCTCAAATAGTTTGTGATTGGATCCTCTACCAGGCTTGGAAGCCAGTAGAGTTACTCTTGAGTAATCCTAATATATGCTTGTTGTTAGGATTAGTGTGATAGGATTTTAAAATATCATAAAATTATTAAAAAGTCCTATTCACCCCCCTTTATGACATATTGACATATTCTTACTTCAACTAAAGCGGTCTTTACCGCAATTTCAAATTTTTGATAGCCTATCAGTCACTAGGCCTCCACCATTTGATAGCTCCAATTATGCCTATTAGAAAGTTAAGACGAGAATTTTTTGCTGCTGCTGCCTTGTTTGTGGCAGTTAGAATGGGCCCAACTCACGGGGCCCATCTTGATAGATATGTTTCATCCAAGTCGTCCATCCAGTTTTTACAGATCCTTTTATGTCAGGGACCCAGAAATGAGAATAGATTTAGATCTCTGGTAAACCGTACCACAGAAACAGAAGGGATGTCTAAAAACGTGAACTTGGCTAGAGTCATAAGGGCTTTAACTTCATTACCCGACTTGGTTTCAGAATCTTTTGATTCAGAAGAGGCTTCAGTGCCAGAAGATTTATCCCAAGTAGCCAACATACCTTTCTTTTTAGGTTTGTCCTTTTTAGGACACTTATTTGCTAAATGCCCATATTCATGGTAGTTGTAACATTGGCTATCTTTTAATGATTTTCAAGTTTTAGATTTAGATCTTTTCCTATCATTAGATTTTTGAAAATCAACCCTCTTTTTACTTTTGAAAATCTTATAATACTTTTTAGCTAAAAGGGCCATATCATCTTCAGAATTTTTTTAAATCAGATTTACTATTTTCTTGAGAAATACATTTAGAAGATTTAAGGGCGATGGATTTACCTTTAGGAGCTTTAAAGTTTAACTCATAGATCTGTAATGAACCAACTAATTCTTCTACCATCAGATTATCCGTATCACGAAGTTCCTGGATCGCAGTCACTTTTGAGTTGAACCGTTCAGGTAGTGAGCGTAGTATCTTTGCACAGACTTTACTTTCTGGGATTTAATCACCGAGACCCCACATAGAATTAACAATGTCATTTAATCTAATATAAAAGTCCATAAAAGTTTCACTTTCCTCCATATGTATTTCCTCAAATTTAGTTGTGAGGATTTGGACTTTAAATTTCTTGATAATTGATGTTCCCTCGTGTGTCATTTCTAAAATATCCTAGGCTTACTTTGCAGTATCATAGGATATAATTCTTTTGAATTTATCTGGTGATAGTGCGCAAGTTATTGCATTTAGTGCTTTTGCATTGGCACTACTCACTTTTCTGAAGTGTGGTCCAAGAGAAGTAAGGTGTAACTCTCATAGTTTTGGATCCATCGATGCTAGTTACTTCAGTGGTAGGAGGGGTCCAATCAGTCACTGTGGCTTGCCATATGCTCTCATTCATGAATTTTAAGAAAATTCTCATCCTGGCTTTCCAATAGGCATAATTGGAGTTATCAAATGGTGGAGGCCTAGTGACTGATAGGCTATCAAAAATTTAAAATTACGGTAAAGACCACTTTAGTTGAAGTAGGAATATGCCAATATGTCCTAAAGGGGGGTGAATAGGACTTTTTAATAATTTTATGATATTTTAAAATCCTATCACACTAATCCTAACAACAAGCATATATTAGGATTACTCAAGAGTAACTCTACTGGCTTCCAAGCCTGGTAGAGGATCCAATCACAAACTATTTGAGAGATGAACAAAATGCAAACTAGTCTATGATGGATATGACTGTGAGTGTGTGTGAGGTGTGATCTCAGATAATTAGGTATGAAAGTAATTAAGGAAATCACATAGTCAAATGAAAGACAACAGCAATCTCAAACACAGTCATTTTTATAGTGGTTCAACTACTTGTCTACTCCACTCCCGATAATCACACTCAACCCTTGAGTGTACCGAATTTCACTAAGGAGGTTTCACAGCAGTTCGCCTCAAACCTAAGGTTTTAAATTATGTTCACCTTCAACCTTTACAACCTACATCTAGGCTGACTGTTTATGCTCCCTGAGCAAGGGTCAACACATAACACCTGATTTTAGGCACACTGGCCAAGGATCCACACAAGGAACCTCACTGTTTATGCTCTCATGAGCAAGGGTCAACACAATGCACCCACTTTTAGGCACACTGGCTAAGGATCTTCCACAAGACCCTGACTGTTTATGCTCTCCACAGAGCAAGGGTCAACACAACGTACCCACCACGTACACTCCCGCCGGAGGCCTCCTACGAGGGCTTGAAGGGGTGAGAAACACCTTAGACCCAATCCTAAAAAGGAATGATCACAAGTGTCCTCTAGACTCTAATAACTTACAGATAAGTGGATGAGTCCCATTCAACACGTTGTCGAAGATCTCCTCCTTTGTTGACGAGAATCTTCTGCTTCCTTGATCCGCAACACAGATGATGTACCAATACAAGGCTTTGGGTTGGGTCAAGGTGAAGATGGAATCTTAATCTATAAAATGTTTTCCTATAAGGAAGATAGAGTGATTCCAGTTATCTATGCATTCAAGGCATCCCAGCTTAATAATTTTCCATTAAGGTAGTAGCTGTAGGATCCTTGAATGCAGAAGTTCATTCCCCAATCCACTCTATTGAATATCAATGATGAGGGTGGATTGGAGGATGAACTCCCTTGAGAGAAAGGGCTTTGGGTAAATGATCTAAGGTTAAACACTCAAAAGCACTCTCTTCTTTCTCTATCAGCAACTAAAGACAAGCTCTCTATATATAGGCAAAAAGTTCCAACGGATATAAAACGTTCACATTTATGACAGAGTTCGATATTACCGAGCAGGGTCGATATCATTGAGCGTATACTCTCGATTGTATCGACTTGCCGCTCGATGACACAAACTCAAATGTCATACGCTATTGAAACTTTTTGCCAACTAATCGAGGGCATCAAAATACGTGTCGATGTCATCAGATTTCAAACTCCGATATTATCGATACGAGGATCGATTCCTCGATATTTGAAAAATGAGAGAGACTGGCTTCGAAATTTTTCAGGCCAAAAGATATGATCGAGGTACACTCGATATCATCGGAATTTGAATACCGATGATATCGAAGGCAGTGTCGATGCATTGATAAATCCAAAGGATTTTCTAGTAAGCTTGCTGGACAAGTTTATGTCCACTCTCGATGCCATCGATCCTGCCTCGATATCATCGATATTTGAATATCGATTCTATCGAGTGACCCTCGATCAGAAATAAAAACCACCTAAAAAATGTTGCTGAAAAGACTGTGTCCAAGACCGATATCATCGAAGGCTTTCTAATATCATCGATATTTGAATTCCGAGGATATCGAGGGTACTTCGATATATCGAAGGGCTTCATAATTTTCCTATAAAAAACAGGGACACAAATACTCTGCTGTCGATTATATTGAGTGTACTCGAGATTCAAATATTGATGATATCGATATGGGAATCGATACATCGATAATTCCGTCCAAATGTATATGCAATTGCTATACACTTTATGTCCTCATTGGATTTTATTGATTGAGTTTTCGAGGACATTGACAACACTTCTCAATTTTATCGAACCTGATATCAATAAATCGACAGAGCTAGAAAACTTAGAGATTTTTTGATTTTGTAAAAAAAGTTTTCTAACCTTAAAAACCCTATGATGTTCTAATTTGTTTTAAGGGTTTTTATATTCCTGGTGTTTTGGGACCTAGGATGTGAGGCTTAGATTTACATGTGGCGAGTTCGTGCACACATCTGGTTGAGGTAGACGGCTTGATCAATCTTCCTATAAGGCTCTACAGTTTAGCTGACTCAACACTCACGCTAATTGACAAACCAGGGCACTTTCAAATTTGACATCTTACAAAGCTAAGATCGATTAGCTCAAGAAATTAATCCAAAAAGTAATACAATAAAAATGAGCTATTAGGCTCTGATACCACTTAAAAAGGCCGAGCTATATGTCCTAGAGGGGGGGGGGGGGGTGAATAGGACTATGCCAAATTAAAAGAATAACAACGAAATTTAAATAAATTAAATACAGATAGCAATAGACAATCCCACAATGCTGAATTTAAAGACAACCTCAAATGAACGAGTATTGAGAGGTTGATATAGATGTTGTTCTAAGGACAACCTTACACCATAAAAACCAAGGGTTTATGGTAAGACAACCTTACTAGAACGGTTTGTGTATCAAAAAATCAAACTGATACAGAGGAATAAAGAAATAAATAATAAGGAAAGAAATCTATGCTATTACAACATTCTCCATAATGCAAAAAAGGAAATTACAATCATCTACAAAAAGAAATAAACAATCAATCCACAAGACCAGAAATTATAGTGGTTCGCTTGTGTGTACACTAACTGTTTAGAAAAACAGCCACACAACTACTCCACTCTTAATATCCTCACACAGTGGATATTAGCGTTCACTATGAAAATAGGTTTTTCCAGGTTCACCTAAAACCCTCACAATTGTGTCTTTCAAGTGGACTTACAGAATTCAAAAACCCCACACTTTGAGTTTTCTGGATCATCTCAGATAAACCAAAATAGAGAGATTTTTTTAGCACAATCTCAATGAAATCAAAATACAGAAATTTACAATAATGTAAAATACTTGGATATTCTCTTTTTGATGAAGCCCGGAAGAACCAAATTGAAGTAGAAGTTCAATGTCCAAACTCACTTATGAAATGGTTCTAGGTTCTAAATTGATTTTAGATTTAAAGCACCTTGGGCTAGCTTGATTTGATTTTGATTCTAAGAAATGGGAATACTTCAATCCCTCTTTCAAATAAAATTGGAATGCGAAAATTCAAAATCAAATGCAAAGAAAGCTAATAAATGAGAATATTAAATGAGCACAATATAGCTTAAAAAGATCACTAACTTATCTCTCAAAGTGGCGTATTAATTTAGCTTGAATTGAATGAAAAACTCTGAAATTCATGCTCTATTTATAAGTGAAGAAATTGCATTCACAACTGGTCTTGAGGACACCACGACTGGTCGTAAGACCAACAGATTTTTAAAAATTTGAGTGCGATAAGAGAAAGCCGTTCCACGACTGGTTGTAGGCCCTGCACGACCGGTCGAGGGACCTCCACGACTGGTCGTGACCTGTCCACGACTGGTCGTGTGGAACTAAATTTAGTTGCTAGACTTTGAGTCGAGGCTGCAGGACTAGTCGAGAATGAGTCGAGCACTGTTCACACGACCGGTCAAGTATTCTCCAAGACTGGTCAAGGCTTAACAAAAAATTCTGAAATTTTATAACAAACTTAAGACTGGTCAAGGAATTTCTTGGACTGGTTGTGCCAGTGCTAGGACTAGTCGAACAAAGTCCAAGACCAGTCGAGAAACAGTCTATTCACTTATAAAATGATCTAATTGAATTATGTATTCAAAATGACCTACCTTATGATCAATTTAGGGTCATTCATACCTTATACATGATATATGAACATTGAAACTTCTTTTTCTTTAGTTGATAGTCATTCTTTGAAGTTCGCGAAGCTTGAGATCTTGTCATAGGATGAAGCTTGAGCTTGAGTCTTTTGAAGCTTGAAATTGACTAACGTTGAAGCTTGAACTTGAGTACCAAAATCTAGGAATGTTGTCTTGACTTATAAGAAGCTTTAAAAAACTTGAACTCTTGAAGCTTAAAAGCTTGAATTCACAATTGATGTTGTACATGAACATGAACAAGTAATCTTGCCTTTGAAGTTTTTGAACTAAAGACCCTTGTCCTTGAGAGATGCACAAACTTCATTATGTAGATGAGTTGGATAAGACACAGATTCTAAGAGAGGTTTTGGCACTACAAAATTTGACAATTATAGGAGCTAGAAACCATAACACACTTACAAACACTCCAGCGTGCAACAGCTCCAGATCACAACAGCACCAGTGCGCAACGGCACCAGGCCGCAATGCTCCAGCGCATAACGCTCCAATGCGCAACAGCACCAGCATGCAACGGCACCAGCGTGCAACGCTCCAGCGTGCAACACTCCATGAGGCTGACTGTATATGCTCTCATGAGCAAGGTGATAGTAATGGTGGTGCTGAAGCTGGAAATGAGGAGGATGCTGATGATCTTCCTCCTGATGACATTAACATGGATGATTTTTTTGAAGAACTTGAATCTAATTCTGCTAATAATCCAGATTATGAGCCTTCTGAGTTTGATGCACGTTTACGTGCTTTGGAGGAGAAGGTTGAGAATATGCATGTTACTAATGTCACACAGTTCAAATATATGCGCAAATATCTTAGGCGTTTGAACAAGGGCATGCATCAACTTGATCCTTCCATCCCTGCTCCTTCATCTGGCTCAATTAGTTCTTTTTATTTTACTGGACTGTAATAACATTATTACTCTTCTGCTCTCTCTGTTTGTGAGATTGTTACTGTTTTTGACTTACCTCTGTTTATGGATTATTTTTTTTACTCTCTTTCATTTTATCTCCTCCGCCATTTGATCATTGCTTCCATTGTCCTATTGTGACAAAAGGGGGAGAATGGATATATATTGGATGTCTATGGTAGTATGTTACTCAGGGGGAGTATGTGCAGGTATGTGCAGAGGTGGATTATATGTTGAATTGATTATGAATGTGGACCAGTTAATAATAACTGGTGCATGACTCTTTAACCATATATTCTACTTTAGGTAATATATCTTGAAAGTGTGTTTTGTCACTAATTTGACAAAGGGGGAGATTGTAACTGCTATGGTTAAAAGCCCCTTTATGTTGTCAAATTTATGGTGCCAAAAACACTGCTTGTACTTTGTGAAATTACATAAATGCAAATGTTCGAGACATAGTATAGATGAAGCATGTATGAATGAAGCGAGTCTTAGTGTATGGATTTAGACTACATTAGTGAAGCATAATGCTCAACTCAAGATATGTCAAGCCACGACATTGTCTCGTAAGATCAACTTCGAAGGACAAGACATGTTTACAAGTCAAGACTCGAGAATGTTTAACTGAATTTACAAGTTACAAGTCAAGATTCAAGATTGTGTAATTGAAGCTTTTAAGGAAAAGCTACATCAAGATTTTAAGCTTCACTTTCTTTAAAGGTTACATGTCTTAAGGGTTCAATGTCCTTACTTCACTATTAAGGTATGTTTGACCTTAGGTTGACCTTTAGAGTAGGTCATTTCGGATACATAATGTAAATGTTTTATATTTGGGAATCTGGTCTGCTCTAATACTAGTCCTGGATCTTTCTCGACTAGTCCTAGCATTGCTTCGACTTGCCTAAGATTTTCCTGGACCAGTCGTAAGTTTGTTACAAAAATTTAGAATTTTTTGTTAAGCTTCGACCAGTCCTGGGGTCTGTTCGACCAGTCATATGAACAGTGTCAACTTTCCTTCGACCAGTTGTGAACCTACGAATCAAACTACAGCGATGTATTTTGTTTAGCTTCGACTAGTCATGAGCAATCTAAGACTAGTCGAAGGTGTCCTTCGACTAGTCGTAGACTACCTATGACTAGTCGTGAAACTGCCTTATCTTATCACGCTCAAATTTTTAAATATCCGTTGGTTCTAAGACCAGTCGTAGTGACTTCTAGACCAGTCGAAGATGCGATTTGCTTACCTATAAATAGAGCACGAATCTCAGAATATTGATAACAACTCAAGCAATTTTAATCCGGCCTTCTGAGAGTTAAGTCTGTGCTCCATTTTAAGCTAAGTGTGCATATTTAATATTCTCTTTCTTTAGCTTTTTAAATTGATTTTGTTTCTTATATTCCAATTGATCTGAAAAGAGGAAGTGTTATTTTTCCTTTTTCTGGAATCAAAATCAATTAAAGCTAGCCCATTTTGGTTTAATTTAAAATCTATTAGAACCTAGAACCATTATAAAGTGAGTATTGGACATTGAACTTTGACATTCGAATCTCTACTCTGACTTGGTTCTTCTAGGCTGCTACAAAGGAGAAATCCAGGTATTTTACATTATTGTAATTTACATTCTATTTTTGGTTTCTTTTGAGATTAAGCCAGACAAATCTCATTGTGTTTGGTTATCTGAGGAGAGCCAGAAAACTCAGAAAGTGTGGGTTTTTGGATTGTGTAAGCCCAAGTTAAAAAGACAGAATTATAAAGGTTTTAGGTGAACTTGTGAAACCTATTTTGATAGTGAACGCTAATATCTCCTGTGTGAGGATATTAGGAGTGGAGTAGCAATCTGTGTGACTGTTGTTTAACAGTGGTGTACACATACGCGAACCACTATAACTCTTTGTGTATTGTGATTTGAATGTTTGCTTAATTTTCTATCTTTTATCATTCAAGTTGTGGTGTGGATGTGAATATTGTAATTTTTACATTTCAAGCACAGTGGGGAATGTTGTAATAATTTAGATTTAAATTCTTACAATTTATTTCAATTCCTTACTATTTATTTATTCCTCTTCGGTTTGAATTTTTGATACAAAGAACGTTCTAGAAATAAGGTTGTCCTGCCATAAACCCTTGGTTTTTATGGTGTAAGGTTGTCCTTAGAACTGCATTTGTTTCAATCTCTCAATACTTGATTATTGAGGCTGCTTTTCATTTTAAGCATTGTGAATTGATTTATTTTATTTAGTTATCATTTTTTCGTTGTTAAAATTTTATTTGGCATAGTCCTATTCACCCCCCCCCCCCCCCTTCCCCCCTCCCCTCTAGGACATATAGTTGGCTTTTTCAAGTGGTATCAAAGGCAAATAGCTCGTTTTTAATTCTTTATTCTTGGATTCATTTCCTGAGCTAACGATCTAAGCTATATATAAGATGTCAAATTTTGATAGCCTTTCAGTCACTAGGCCTCCACCATTTGATGGCTCCAATTATGCTTATTGGAAAGCCAGGATGAGGATTTTCCTCAAATTAATGGATGAAAGTGTGTGGCAAGCCACAGTGACTGAATGGAACCCACCTACCACGGAAGTGACTGGATCGATGGTTCAAAATCAATGAGAGTAACACCGTATTTCTCATGGACCACTCTTCAGAAAAACGAGAGTAATGCAAATGCAAAAGCATTAAATGCAATCACTTGCGCACTATCACCGGATGAGTTCAAAAGAATTATATCCTATGACACTGTAAAGCAAGCTTGGGATATTTTAGAAATGACACATGAGGGTACTTCAATTGTCAAGAAATCTAAAGTCCAACTCCTCACTACCAAATTTGAAGAAATTCATATGGAGGAAAATGAAATGTTTATGGACTTTTATACAAGATCAAATGACATTGTAAATTCTATGTGGGGTCTTGGCGATAAAATCCGAGAAAGTAAAGTGTGTGCAAAGATACTACGCTCACTTCCTGAACGATTCAACTCTAAGGTAACCGCGATCCAGGAACTTCGTGATACGGACAATATGAGGGTAGAAGAACTAGTTGGGTCTTTACAAACCTATGAATTAAATTTTATAGCTCCTAAAGGCAAATCTATCACTCTTAAATCTTCTAAATGTATTTCTCAAGATTCTTATTTAGAAAATTCTGAAGATGATATGGCTCTTCTTGGTAAAAAGTTTTACAAGATTTTCAAAAGTAAAAAGAGGGTTGATTTTCAAAAATCTAATGATAAGAGATTGAAATCTAAGCCTCGAAAATCATTAAAAGATAGTCAATGTTACAACTGCCAAGAATATGGGTATTTAGCAAACAAGTGTCCTAAAAAGGGCAAACCTAAAAAGAAAGGAATGATGGCTACATGGGATGAATCTTCTGACTCTGAAGCTACTTCTAGTTCAGAAGATTCTTAAACCGAGTCAGGCAATAATAAGGCTCTTATGACTCTAGCCAAGTTCACTTTTTCAGATCATGATGATTCAACTAGTGAAGAAAATCTGAATAGTGATCATGACAATGAAGAAGATCTTCAAGATGCTTACAATGACCTACACAAGGAAAGTTGTAAAATTGCAGTAAAATTAAAACTTCAGAAAGAAAAGTTCTCGAAGCTTAAGGAAAATTTTGATTCTCTTGTTTTAGAAAAATCCCTCATTTCAGATAGTTTTGAAAAATCAAAATGCGATCTAGATTTCAAAACTTCATTGATTGAAATCCTACAATCTGAAAATGAGAAACTTAAAGTTGAAGTCTCTTCACTATTGAGTTTAAAGGATACATGGAAATATGCCCAGGGTGATCCGAAATTAGAAAAACTTTTGTCTGGATCAAGAAAATGTGGTGATCGATCCAGTCTGGGATACGATTGAAATATTCCTCCTAAATAAAAGAACACTCCTCCTAAATTTGTGAAAGGAGAGTCTTCAAACTCAAAAGAAAAGAGTGCAAATCATAAGTTTTCTAAAGATTTCAAAACTTTTCAATATTTTAGAAATAACCATATCAGCTATAAGAATTAGAACCGAAATCCTTTAACTGAAAAGATAGTTGATTTGCTTGAGGAGCTCTTAAAATCTAACTCAGTGGGTCATTACAAAAACAAGAAGACCAACTATACTTCTAAACCCAAATCAGTTATGAAATGGGTTTCTAAGGTTACTTGCTTGGTTGCCCACACCGCTTTCAAAGCTACAAGTCATTTGAAGTGGTACCTTGATAGTGGATGCTCCAGGTATATGACAGGCAACAAGGCTTTATTCACCGATCTTAAAGATATAACTGATGGATCAGTCACATTTGGTGATGGTAGCAATTGTAAAATTATTGGCCAAGGTACGGTTCAACTCTATAACCTCTCCTTATTTAAAAATGTTTTATATGTTGAGGGACTAAAACACAACCTGTTAAGCGTATCTCAAATATGTGATAACAACCATAGTGTGAAATTTTCTAATAAAGGTTGTGAAATTTTAAACAAAAAGGGTTCTATAATATTAATTGGTCGCAGGACTTCTAAAAACTGCTATATTACAAGTGATGCTAGCTATCTAAACAATTGGGTTACATGGTCCATACCGATGAGACTGAATTATGGCATAAATGCCTTGGACATGTCCACTACCGTAGTTTATACAGATTGAACAAAAGAGAACTAATAAGAGGTCTACCAAAATTACAAAAAGTTGACAAAATATGTGGTGAATGCCAGTATGACAAGCAAATAAGGAGCTCTCACAAAAAGGTGAACTCCAATGCCACATCAAGACCACTCGAGCTACTCCATATGGACCTTATAGGACCTACCAGGATGGAGAGTCGAGGAGGCAAAAAATACATACTGGTAATCATGGATGATTTTACCAGATTCACTTGGGTAGCCTTCTTAAGGGATAAATTCGAAACCCTTGATGAAGTAAAAAGATTCTCAAACGGATCCAAACTGAAAAAAGTTCTCAAGTCTGTAAGATCCGTAGTGATCATGGATCTGAGTTCGAGAATAGCAGTTTTGAGAAATTCTGTAACGATCAGGGAATATCGCATGAATTCTCTGCGCCCAAAACACCACAACAAAATGAAATTGTGGAAAGGAAAAATAGAGTGCTTCAAGAAATGAGAAACATAATGTTGAATAGTATGAAGCTCCCTAGAAATTGTTGGGCTGAACCCATAAATACTGCATGCTATATTATCAACCGAGTGTATACATGTAAGTCTGATAATAAAACTGCTTATGAACTTTGGTTTGATAAGAAACCTACTTTCAAATACTTTCGAGTTTTTGACAGCAAGTGCTCTATTTTACGTGATCGTGAAAATCTGAGAAAGTTTGATACAAAGAGTGATGAAGGGATCTTCTTAAGATACTCTTTAAACAGTCGGGCATATCATGTTCTGAACAATAGGACTGGTATGATTCAAGAGTCCATCAATGTAGTCATTGATGATCACTTGAATACACCTACCCCAAGTTCAGATAATGATGAAGTACTTTTGATTGACAAACCAGATACTTCATCAAATCAAGTTAATTTTAAACTAAGGATGGTCAAAGATCATCCAACTAATTAGATACTTGGAAACCCTCTCACTGGTGTGCGCACTTGTAAACAATTAGAAGACATATGTAACTACGTGTGTTTTACATCCCAGATTGAACAGTTAAATGTAAAAGAAGTACTTTCTGATGAAAACTGGATAATAGCTATGCAGGAAGAACTTAATCAATTTGTTCGAAATGATGTCTGGTATCTTGATCCTAGACCTAAAGATAAACATATTATTGGAACAAAGTGGATTTTCAAAAATAAGTCTGACGAACTTGGTAATATTATTCGAAACAAAGCAAGACTGGTAGTTCAAGGGTACACTCAAATAGAAGGCATTGATTACAATGAAACCTTTGCCCCAGTTGCTCGCCTTAAATCAATCAGACTTTTCATATCCATTGCATGCTTTAAAAAATTTAAAATTTATCAAATGGATGTAAAGAGTGCCTTTTTGAATGGCGATTTACATGAGGAAGTATATGTTGAACAACCTACAAGGTTTAAAGACCCTAAGCTTACTAATCATGTATATTGTCTTAAAAAGGCTCTATATGGTCTAAAACAAGCTCCCAAGGCATGGTACGAAAAATTGACCAAGTTTTTACTAAGTCATAATTTTCAAATGGGTAATGTCGATAAGACACTCTTTGTTAAGAAACATAATGATGATATCTTAATGGTTCAAATCTATGTTGATGATATTATTTATGGATCAACATGTACTAACATGACTGTTGAGTTTGCAGATTTAATGAAATCAAAATTTGAAATGAGCATGGTTGGGAAATTAAATTATTTCCTAGAGTTGCAAGTAAAACAACAATCTGATAGTATTTTTATTTCTCAAACCAAGTATGCCTTGAACCTGATTAAAAGGTTCGGATTTGAGAATGGTAAGAATTTTGATACTCCTATGAGTACAACTTTGAAACTCTCAAAAGATTCTGCAGGTAAAAATGTAGATCCGAAATTATATCGGAGTATGATTGGTAGTTTACTATATTTAACTGCTAGTAGACCTGATATTGCTCGAAGTGTTGGTATTTGCACTAGATATCAGTTTGATCCTAAAGAATCGCACTTGATTGTTGTCAAGCGAATTATGAGATATGTCGCAAGTATTGTTAATCTCGGTCTCTGGTATCTACTCGAGACTAGTGTTCAATTAGCTGGGTACTCGGATGCTGACTGGGCTGGTAATCTTGATGATAGAAAATCAACCAGTGGTGGTTGCTTTTATATCAGAAATTGTTTAGTTTTTTGGTTTAGCAAGAAACAAAGTTCTATATCACTTTCAACTGCTGAAGCTGAATATATCGCAGCTGGTAATGCATGTACGCAGCTTGTTTTGATGAAACGTATGCTAAGTGATTATGGAATTAAACAGGATTCTATGTTATTATATTATAATAATTCTAGTGCCATAAATATTTTAAAAAATCTTATTCAGCATTCTTGTACTAAGCACATTGACATTAGATTTCAGTATATTCATGAATTAGTGGAAGAAAAGGTTATATCTTTGGAATATATCCCTACCGAGATTCAACGTGCTGACATTTTCACTAAACCGCTCGACAAAAGCAGGTTTAACAAAATGAAATTTGATCTTAGCATGTGCATTCTAAAATGATTATTTATGCCTACTTGTATCATAGCGTATTTATATTTGATAATTTAATGGTTTAAATTTCAAATTTCTATGAAAATTGCATTTTTCAGTCAGTACATGACCAGTTGTGTATGTACATGACCGATCTTGGTACGACCGGTTGAGCACATCCACGACCAGTCGTGGAACTCGGTGGTGCTTTTAAATTGGGGAAAATTTTCATCCTCTTCATTTCCACTACCTTCTCTAGCAAGCCGACGCCCAACCAGTCAAACCCAACTTCCAAATCCGTCAAGGTTAGTATTCCATTTTCTTATTTCTTGTGGATTTGTGTCAAGTATACTTCTATTTCTCTCTTGAAGTTGTCTTTTTCTTGTTTTGTTGAGATTTGAGATTTTTTCTTCACTCATATCTGATTTGAGAATACCCATTTCTCAATCCATTGCAACTCTTTGTTTCTTTCAAATCTTTGTTGCATATGGCATCTAGAGGAAGAAAGACAACATCCCGCAGACCATCTTCTTCCAAATCTACTCCTATTACCAAGCGTCATCTTCGGTTCAACGAAGAAAATCCATCTTATATACGGGACATTAGATTGAGGAATGTTATTATAGAACGTCCTATTTCTGTAGATCATGTTGCACCTTATGATATCCTTCCTATTCTTTAAACTGTAGGTTGGGATAATTTATTGCATTGGGGTGAGCTAGCATACCGGTCCATTGCCCAGTCCATGTTCGCTTGCATAAGTGAGTTTTCATTGGAAAATTTAACTTTTAAAATAGCCACAAGACAAGGACCATTTGACGTTGATCGTCATTTGATTTAAGCTCTTATGAAAATTCCTGTGAATGATGAGGGCATTGTCATCCATATCTTATCTGAAAAATCCTCAGAAACTGAAAAACGTATGCTCACTAGAGCCTTATGCAATTTAGACGTACATTGGACGCATAAAGGGAATGCGCTCCCCTCAAAGTTTTTGTTACCCAAATACAGAGTTCTTCACAAAATCTTTGTGTCTAACTTGTATCCTCGATCGGGTAATAAATCCGAATTAACGTCCTTCATGGTTCGTGTTCTTCATTCTGTTGCCAGAGGTGCTCATGTTTGTTTACCATCCTTGATTTGTCACTCCATTATTCAGTTTAGACTCCAACTAGGTCACAGTGACATCCCTTTTGCTTACTTGATGACTGTGTTGGCTACACATATGTTAGTTGACATGCCTGTTGGAGAAGCCCAGATCCATCATCTGATATTTAACAATTCTAACCTTAATAAGATGACACTGGATTTGCTTCCTGGCCAAGGTGATGGTAATGGTGGTGCTGAAGCTGGAAATGAGGAGGATGCTGATGATCTTCCTCCTGATGACATTAACATGGATGATTTTTTTGAAGAACTTGAATTTGATTCTGCTAATGATCGAGATTATGAGCCTTCTGAGTTTGATGCACGTTTATGTGCTTTGGAGGAGAAGGTTGAGAATATGCATGTTACTAATGTCACGCAGTTCAAATATCTGCGCAAATATCTTAGGCATTTGAACAAGGACATGCATCAACTTGATCCTTCCATCCCTGCTCCTTCATCTGGCTCAGATTAGTTCTTTTTATTTTACTGGACTGTAATAACATTATTACTCTTCTGCTCTCTCTGTTTGTGAAATTGTTACTGTTTTTCACTTATCTCTGTTTATGGATTTTATTTTTTCTACTCTCTCTTTCATTTTATCTCCTCCGCCATTTGATCATTGCTTCCTTTGTCCTATTGTGACAAAAAGGGGGAGAATGAATATATATTGGATGTCTATGGTAATATGTTACTCAGGCAGAGTATGTGCAGGTATGTGCAGAGGTGGATTATATGTTGAATTGATTATGAATGTGGGCCAGTTAATAATAACTAGTGCATGACTCTTTAACCATATATTCTGCTTTAGGTAATATATCTTGAAAGTATGTTTTGTCACTAATTTGACAAAGGGGGAGATTGTAACTGCTATGGTTAAAAGCCCCTTTATGTTGTCAAATTTATGGTGCCAAAAACACTGCTTGTACTTTGTGAAATTACATAAATGCAAATGTTCGAGACATAGTATAGATGAAGCATGTATGAATGAAGCGAGTCTGAGTGTATGGATTTAGACTACATTAGTGAAGCACAATGCTCAACTTAAGATATGTCAAGCCACGACATTGTTTTGCAAGATTGACTTCGAACGACAAGACATGTTTATAAGTTAAGACTTGAGAATGTTCAACTGAATTTACAAGTTACAAGTTAAGATTCAAGATTGTGTAATTAAATCTTTTAAGGAAAAGCTACATCAATATTTCAAGCTTTACTTTCTTTAAAGGTTACATATCTTAAGGGTTCAATGTCCTTACTTCACTATTAAGGTATGTTTAACCTTAGGTTGACCTTTAGAGTAGGTCATTGCGGATACATAATGCAAATGTTTTATATTTGGAAATCTGGTCTGCTCTAAGACTAGTCCTAGCACTGCTTCGACCTGTCTAAGATATTCCTGGACCAGTCGTAAGTTTGTTGCAAAATTTCAGAATTTTTTGTTAAGCTTCGACTGGCCTGGGGTCTGTTCAACCAGTCGTATGAATAGTGTCGACTGTTCCTTCGACTAGTTGTGAACCTACGACTCAAACTACAGTGATGTATTTTGCTTGGCTTCGACTAGTCATGAGCAACCTAAGACCAGTCGAAGGTGTCCTTCGACCAGTCGTATACTACCTTCGACCAGTCGTGAAACTGCCTTATCTTATCACGCTTAAATTTTCAAATATCCGTTGGTTCTAAGACTAGTCGTAGCGACTTCTGGACCAGTCGAAGATGCGATTTGCTTACCTATAAATAGAGTACGAATCTCAGAATATTGATAACGACTCAAGCAATTTTAATCCGGTCTTCTGAGAGTTAAGTCTGTGCTCCATTTTAAGCCAAGTGTGCATATTTAATATTCTCTTTCTTTAGCTTTTTAAATTGATTTTGTTTCTTGTATTCCAATCTGATCTGAAGAGAAGAAGTATTATTTTTCCTTTTTCTGGAATCAAAATCAATTAAAGCTAGCCCATTTTGGTTTAATTTAAAATCTATTAGAACCTAGAACCATTATAAAGTGAGTATTGGACATTGATCTTGGAAATTCGAATCTCTACTCTGACTTGATTCTTCGGGGCTACTACAAAGGAGAAATCCAGGTATTTTACATTATTGTAATTTACATTCTATTTTTTGTTTATTTTGAGATTAAGCCAGAAAAATCTTATTGTGTTTGGTTATCTGAGGAGAGCCAGAAAACTTAGAAAGTGTGGGTTTTTGGATTGTGTAAGCCTAAGTTAAAAAGACACAATTGTAAAGGTTTTAGGTGAACCTGTGAAACCTAGATAGTGAATGCAAATATCCCCTGTGTAAGGATATTAGGAGTGGAGTAGCATTCTGTGTGGCTGTTGTTTAACAGTTGGTGTACACACAGGCGAACCACTATAACTCCTTGTGTATTGTGATTTGAATATTTGCTTAATTTTCTATCTTTTATCATTCAAGTTGTGGAATGTATGTGTGGATGTGAATGTTGTAATTTTTACATTTAAAGCACAGTGGGGAATGTTGTAATAATTTAGATTTAAATTCCTGCAATTTATTTCAATTCCTTGCTATTTATTTATTCATCTTCGGTTTGAGTTTTTGATACAAAGAACGTTCTAGAAATAAGGTTGTCCTGCCATAAACCCTTGGTTTTTATGGTGTAAGGTTGTCCTTAGAACTGCATTTGTTTCAATCTCTTAATACTTGATTATTGAGGCTGCTTTTCATTTTAAGTATTGTGAATTAATTTATTTTATTTGGTTATCATTTTTTCGCTGTTAAAATTTTATTTGGCATAGTCCTATTCAGCTTGGCCTTTTCACTTTTGTGCACAACTTCAACTTGTCCAATTTTGGGATTTGGTTCTCGATCACATGGGTCCCATTTTAGCAAAGGTAAAATATCATTTTTCCAAATATATGTATAGTTTAGAAATTTAAAGTGGTGGCCCCCAACATATCACGTAGCGAAATGTACATGTAGCTATGGATAATATTTGTAGCTAAAAGTAGAACGCAATCCGTAGCAATTTGCTGAAACTAGTAATAGCTACAGAATCTGGAACTAGAGCTACGGCTAATATCCGTAGCCATTTCCTATTTTTAAGAAAAAAAATTATAATAATGACGTCTCGTACCATTGCTAGTAAATGCCCCAATTGATCAACTCATCTAAGCTAATACAGATAAAGACTTCATGGCTTACAAACCCATAACAATAACGATGAACTTGAGAAAAAGAGAAATAATCCACGAAAAAAAGAAAGAAAAACTACAGCAAAAGATTGGGAGTAGACATCTTACCGTTTATTTATTTTTCATTTTTTTAAAATTTCCTTCTTTTCTTCTATAATTAATCTGCCCAAACAAAGAAAAAGGGATTGAGAAAACGGAAGTAATGAAGATAGAAGAAAACCCAATCAATAGACTAAAGAAAAATACAACAATGAAATTAAAATTCCAAATGAAATCAGAATTCCAATGAAAAATTCCAAAGAAAACTCAATTCAGCTACAAATTATAGATTGTTGTCATTCCAAAATCACAACGGGATAATAAGTTACAAAAACAATAAGCAGCACAAAAATTAATTTATCCAGCGGCATCTAATTGATCAGATAATTAGAATAGTCCAACAGTAGTAAAACACCCTTTTAAATGGTCGTGTAAGTGCTCGACTTCTCAATAACTGGTGAAACCGGTTTTCTTCTTTCAATCTACGCTCACATCTCAACCATTGGTTTCAAAAACCCACATCCGACGCCCTCCCCTCCCCCACACACACACACACACACACACACACATATATATATATATATATATATATATATATATATATATATATATATATATATCAGCTCGACCTCACGATAAGCTCCCATGAGGTCGAGCTGTGTGGGCCCCACTGTGATGCATGTCGACCATCAACACCGTGCATTTGATGGGTCCCCTTTAAATTATAGGATATCCCGAAAATCAGCCGTATATGGAATTCAGGTGGGCCATACCATCTAAAATCATGTGAAAACACTGTTAAAACATATAAAAGCACTTGGTGGGGCCCACCTGAAATTTGCATGCGTCTGAAACTTGGTCTGAACCCTCATCCAAGTGGGACACACATAATGGATGGGCTGGATTTGCAAACCACATCTTGGTGGGCCCAAAAAATGATTATGAATGTTTTAATGGTGCACGGCCCCTCTCCACTTCTGTATGTGGTGTGGCCCACACAAGTCACGGATTGACTTGATTTTTGAGACCTAGGTCCAAGATGGAATGGTGCATCTAACTGATGGGGTAGATGTTTGAAACGCATCACGGTGGGGCCCACACAGCTCGACCTCATGGGACGGACTCGTGAGGTCGAGCGCATAGTACCTTTTCCCTATATATATATATATATATATATATATATATATATATATATTTATTACTTTCCACATAAACATGGATGGTGGGAAAATACCTGGGATGGCCCGGATTGGCGAATGGATGGCCCAGATGGTCTGTAATGCGGACATGGCTGTGGACAGGGCATGGCCCAGGAATGAAGAAGATCCAGGCCCCAGATGGATCACACCACCAGGACTAGACAACGTCCAAAGGATGTTGGCCCAACAACTTAAGGGTGGAAGCCCTTTTGGACGTTAACACGGGTCCACTCGTGGGACCCACCTTGACGAGTATGTTCCGAGATGTGAGGTAGATTCAGATCTCAGGTGGGCCACACCGCAGGAAACAGTAGTGACAGTGAGGCTTACTGTTGAAGCCTTCCTACGACCCACCTTGATGCTTAATTGCCATCCAACTAGTGGCACTAGGCCACATTAGACATGGGTAGGAGGGAAACACTAATATCAACTTGATCCAACGCTTCTGGGGTCCACGAGGGGACCACGCTGCATGACAGCGTGTCTGAGCACGCTGACCAGTAGAGGCCCCCACTCGTGGGACCCACCTTGATGTTCGTATGAAATCCATACCGTTCATCTTTTCCTCCAACTTATTTTAGGTTCTGTAACCCAAACATGAGAGAGATTCAAGTCCCAAATGGATCACAACGCAGGGACAATTAAGGCAGGGAAAACCCAGTGTCTGTAATGCTGCTGCCTTGTTTGTGGCAGTTAGAATGGGCCCTACTCACGGGGCCCACCTTGATGGATATGTTTCATCCAAGCCGTCCATCCAGTTTTTACAGATCATTTTATGTCAGGGACCCAGAAATGAGAATAGATTTAGATCTCTGGTAAACCGTACCACAGAAACAGAACGGTTAATGACATCCACTGTTGAACCCTTCCCTGGCTCACCATGATGTTTATTTGCCATTCAACCTGTTAATAGGGTCAAAAGACCTGGATGAAGGGGAAGTACAAATTACCAATTCGTTCCAAAAACTTGGTGGGCTCCACTGGCGAGTGGGAAATCCACAAAAAATAGGGGCTTACTGATGTGATATGACATACAACCTGTTCATAAGGTCGTCCACAAAAATAACAGCTTGATTTACATGGTTTGAGCCACTGGAACCTGCCATGCTATATATGTTTGATCCGGGCCGCCATCATATTGTTCCACGTCATTTTAGGCCATGAGCTCTACAATGAGTCAGATATGATTCTCAGGTGCTCGCACCAAGGGAATAGTGGTGACTGAGTACCTGCCATATATTGAATACTTACAAGGGCCCATTGTAATATTTGTTTGCTATCCAACTTGTTAGGAGCTCGCTATGGACCCAGCTATGTTTATATGTATTTGTGTATTCAGGCATTTCAAGTAAGTCTTGCCTCTTATGATTCCTACGTTGGTTACGATTATGATGCAATAGCACTTGCTTTACATTAATATGGTGCTCTCTTGGACCATTTAATGTAGATTATCACATGTGTTGTATACCTACATTATATACGTACGAATGAGAATATGTATATATCTATGTGTGATGATTGATAACATACTACTGCTAAAGTCGACAATGATAATATGCTTAGGGCCTGTTTGGCCGGGCGAATCTCATGGGATTAGGAGGGATGGGATGAATTTTAAGGTAATGATGGTGGTGTCAGTGGATTGGTTTAAGATCCATGGGATTGCTATATCCTGGGACAAATTCACTGGGTCTGTTTGGCACGCCTAGCATATCCCGGAATTTTACCTTCCAATCTGTCCATCCAAGGGATGGGATCAATTTTAAGGTAATGATGGTGATGTCAGTGGATTGTTTTAAGATCCATGGGATTGCTTATATCCTGGGACAAGTTCACCGGGTCCGTTTGGCTCATCATGCATATCCCGGGATATCGCGATCCGATCCCTTGTAATAATGTGGGATTGGTCCAGCCAAACAGGCCCTTAGTGTAATGCACACCATACCTGATCATATGCTCATATGTATCATATGTATGCCTAACTATAAATGTGGATGTACTATCACATACACCAGGGGATTGTGGTTGGTACTCATGCCATAGGTGTTGGGTTGCCTATGTGCATTAGAGCTATATTCATAACTCAACAATTTGGGATTTTTCAGGAGACCCATATGAGATGGGGCCACCTTACATGTATGACATGGTTGCATGACTTGAATTATGGACTTTGTATTCATGCATTTGCATAGTGCTTTTGCATGCGGACCCTAGAGACATTAGGTTGTGGCTACCATGGGATTATCATGATTGACAATTATGAGAATGGATACCAAAAATTCCGTTACATTTCATGTGTGAAAGGCCCTAAATCCTGAGATCATGTGATGCTCTAATATCTAGACCGAATGGAAATCATGAGCACACGAGAATTGAATACCATCGGGCCATGTCTCCTGTTGTGTCGGGGTCAGTTAAAGGGGGTGTGATCTTATCTGCCCAGGTGAAGAAGTCCATCTTCTTCGTTGAGTTTGACTAGCTTTGAAATGGGTTCACTATCGATGAGCAAAGTGGATTTTGGCATACTACTGATGAGGCAGATACTGAGGTCTCATCCACTCGCTTGGTTATATGCGCGATGGGTGGTAGCCATAGTCAGAAGTGTACAAGATCCTGGTGATATTCCAAATGAAAACTATACTGATATGTGGATTAGACATCAGGATTGTAATGTTGCATCATATATGACAGTCATGCATTGCATCGTATTTGGTATTCATACACTCGGGATTGTGGATGCGTAAATACAATCTAAGTGACATACAATCGTGGACGACAATCCCCAATAAGTATGGGGCTATTTGAGATCAGAAGTCTATCATCCTAGAATTACTTCACATATTAGGTATGGATTAACATGTGTCATAGCACTGGGTGCGAGACCCCTACCATTGTACAATACTACGCACCATGACTCAATCCTTCATCCCGCGCTCTCTTATTCTTGTATCATGTCTATTTATGAGAACATGCCTCTTTCACATTATCTCATAACAGACATGGTATAGCCTTGGTACGACTAGTTGAATGACTGACCTCTATCATTTCCGCTTACTTCGATATTAATATTGAAATTTATACATCTGTTGCATGCATTGTGCACATACATACTCTACTAACCTTCGTAAAAGCTTCACATGTTGTTTAACGTGAAGGTTACTATAGAAGGTAGTTGTTGGCGATGCTGGAGCATGCTCCTTATTTATGTTTTGAGATATTCTGTATCAGTATTATGCCTTAAACTATTGATTAATAGATATGTATGTTGCTTGTGGAGTTTCTTGAATTGTGTATGGATTCATATTTTTCCTTAAATCCTCCTTGTGGGATTCTACTTTCGGAACTTAGCGTAAGTTAGAGTCGAAATAGGGATACTATGGAGGCTGTTAGCATCGAATTTGGTCTACGATGAATGGGCACCAGAAATCAAATTTAGGACGTGACATCAATTACTGGTGCCTAGTGTGCATGGGTGTTGACCATAATGTTTTCCAAGAGTATACAATTGCCATGATATGAGATAATAGGATGATGATGATAATGATGTGGCTACAGACACGTGTGATATGGTTATGGTTGTGGTGATAAAGATGTGGTAACTTGAAATGGTGTTGGCAGCATTATTTTGGATATGATCATGATGCATATGCATTGCATTAGATTGGATTGGTATCATACCTTGCATATTATATGCATTTTGCCATTCATGATTCATTTATAGCATATTTATCTTACTTGATTGCATGTAGAATACATCGTACACACATGTGCAGTCAATGGGCTTTTAAGCTCATGCCTATTGTAAATTTTTTCCAGAAAACTATTAAAAACAAAGAGTAGCAGATGATGCTTGATGTACGACTTTTAGACAATACACTTTCAACTCATTTTGATGATTATGTACTTTTATGGAACAATTTTATTGTAAATATATTGTATAATGAGAACTGATCATTTTTCTAATGTTGGAAATGCCAATCTTTATGCATGTTATCTATTAGTAAGAAAAAATGTTAATAAAATTTACAAGTTGTACGCCTAGCTCAGGACTTGGTGTATGGGCACCAGGTGTTGAACTCTGAGTTTGACGCATTACGAGCTAGATCCGACCACTATGAATTGGCTATGTGGGAGGCTAGGTTTAGGGCGGGACAGTAAGGTTTACCTAGGTAGGAGAATGTGGGACCCATTAGGGTTGGATCCAAGGGGCACTACCTAGGCCTATGCTTTCTTCAAAATGGGAACATGTAAATGTGCGATGTGATTAATAACGTGCTAGTGTACGTAACCTAATAGCTCGACATAGATAATATGCTAGTGCATTGGATACTATATTGTAACGCCCCAAAAATCGGCACCCGAGTACATAGACTCCAGTCTTGAGTTCCTAGGTATTAACTTAATAAAATGCACATGTGTCATCATTCAAATTCACATTAATTCCATACACGAATAATAAGAGTTACACAATTCAACTTAGTGGAACCCAAGCAAGGTAAAGATAACAAAAATCTATAAATATAGGGTTAAGAGTTAAAAATACAATTCCAATAAGGATGATCACTCAAAATGGGGATTATATAAGCCATAATGAACATACAAAAAAAAATCAATAAACGGAGCACACCCGGTTAGGGACTCTAACGTATATGAACCTACATCAACAACAATGCCTGGTTAGTGTTTTAAAACACCGTCCCAGGTGAGAGTGAATAACTAACTCAATAGTTCTATTAGTTCTAAGTTACGCATGTTATCAATCCAATCAGCACAGGTAATGATAAATAAGAAATCAAGAACTTCCTAAATACTCTTGTTAAATGCATGAATGAGATTATAAAATGACGCATGCACCTCATAATCCAACACTCCCTCACAAGCGACTTCAACGCCTATTTCGCAAATGCCAACACTCCCTCATCATGCGACTCCAGCTCCAAATCGTAACATTCTATCTTAATGATTCATGCCCAGGTCGTTCGAACGTACTCTAACACGAAACCATCGGCCAAGTAATTTGATGGGGGCCATTTGAACAACAATCTCTTACCTTCATCAGTGCTCACTGGTTACAACGGGAAGACTCGTCACTCTAGCATAAGCCGAAAACTCGGGTCCGGTGTCCCATACCACCATGCCTAGCTCATGAGTCTTAGTGAGATCGTATCACACTAATGGTTATGAATGGACTCATCCACTGGGAACGGGGTATCGTAAATTCAATTTGGTCATGTTATACATGGTGAACATACATGATCAGTCGATTAGTGCACTAATTGGATTGACTTGAGAGAACCTTAACGCAACCGGCATTAGGTGCAAGCATCCTATGTAGCCCAGCTATTGTCGGTCGTCCGTGTTTAACTCGGGCCGATCGAACAAGCCTAGGGCGGTCGACCTAACTCGAGTCACCCCTTTGTTTGGACAATTTAACGACTTACCCAACATCATAGCCATCCTAAGTATTTCTATGGACTAAACATTACATCACACAATCATAACATAAGTTTCACTATGCAACCACTTAGGCATTTCATTGAACATATGAGAATCCATAGGGTATTACGTTCACTAAAGCATTAACTCAAAGATGTGAGCATGCATAAAGTAATATAATCACTTAAGCATTAAATCAAGCATCTGAGCATCAACAAAGCAACACAATCACTTAGGCATTAAATTAAGCATGTGAGCATCGACAAAGCAACACATTCTATCACTTAGACATTTCATCAAACATGTGATCATCCATATCCAACTAATAACATATGTTATAACAAAATTAAAATTTTAATATGTTAATATGCACAAATTCATCTTCAAACAACTAATCATTGACTGAGACCCTTAAGGGTCGATAAAAGATAACCTACAGTTAATAGTCTACACATTAAAGAAGTAATCTCCGATTTTAAGCTCCCAGGGTTAGAGATTTAGGGAAAATCATTAATTCCTAAATAAAAATTAAGAAAACACCATTAATGGTTAGAAATCTATACTAGGTTGCTTAATTGAAATGTAAGATATAATTTTTACCTTTGATTCTTGGCATGGGTAGATTTAATAGAGGTTTGGTAGTAGCCAAAGTTTTGATTGAAGAAATACTAACCTTACAAGCACCAAGATTACCTTCACTTACTCTCTCCTCTTTCTCTTTCTTTTCTCTCCCTTTCTTTCCTTCTCTTTCTCTTCTCCCTCACCCAAGCTAGGGCATGAAATTTGTATGGGAGAAGGGGGTTCCCAAATAAGGGCCTTATATAGTACCAAAATGTGCACGAATAGCCCCATCGACTCATTTCTCAATAAAACTATTCTGTGGAAGGTTATTCTCAACTCACGGGGCCTTCTAGACGCCCACTGGCTCATCTACACCATGGGGCAAGTGCCTTGCTACGGGATCTATGTTCGGACACAACCGGACGGTGATCAGACACTTCGATCAACCGTGGGGGCTCCACTTATGATCGACAGTCGTCGATGATCAATCAAGGCCATGACTATATGAATATGTGCGGGGAAATATCCTTAACTCATACCTCAAGTTTCTTTAAAATTCAACAGTCGAAAAGTCGCACCTTCGCGAAAGAGCATAAAGCCTACTTCACTTAAAATTCAGGCTTATGTAATAGGCATTCATATATCCCAAGCACTTTCTTGGTTCACCACCCGCGATGGATGTTAAGCCCACTAAGACGATTATCTTACTATAGCCTTGGCTTTAGTGGCCCATTAATGAATGGTCTATAGCTCATTTGGTTAATCTAGGTATTTCTATAATATGTTTAGCAACGAGATTCCTCGTATATGGCAATTAGGGTTTGGATTAGCTAAATTCTTATTGTGACCTATTCGTAATTTGCTGATATGACTCTAATCACCCTAATCAAGTACTCTAATTTAATCATGCGAGAAACTACCCAAATTACCAAAATATACTAAAAATAAAAAATTATAATTTAATCATATAAGATGATTCTAGCATAATTAGAAGAAATTCCTAAGAAGACACCAAATAGAAAAACCCTAAGAAGAAAAATATATGTGCGGTCCATCGGCAATATGAAGTTACAGAATTACTAAGTTTCAATAGGTTTATTAATTGTAATGTTTTTGGTACTTTTAACTATTAGAATAATTTTGAAATTTTTTTGTTAGTTTATCATCAAGTCTACTTTAACCATACCAAATTTCCTTACATTTTAATTATAATCACCCTAATCAATTACTCTAATTTAATTATGCGAGCAACTACCCGAATTAGTAAAACATATTAAAAATAAAAAATTATAATTTAATTATATAAGATGATTCCTAGTATAATTATAATAAATTCCTAAGAAGACATCGAATACAAAAACCCTAAGAAGAAAAAGATATGCGGGTCCATCGGTAACTTGAAGTTGTAGAATTTTTAAGTTTCAATAGGTTTATTGATTGTAATCTTTTTGGTGATTTTAACTACTAGAATATTTTTGAAATTTTTTTGTTAGTTTATTATCAAGTCTAATTTAGTCATACCAAATTTCATTACATTTAAAGTTTTAAAAAATTTCTAAAAATTCCAGAAGTACTAACTACCTGAAACTAATAATTTTGGTACAATTTCCAAAACATCCTAAATTTAACCTCCTTTTAGTATTTATTTATTTATAAAATTAGACTCATCAAGCTTCAATCTATATTTTGAATCACCTCAATCAGAGTTGTAAAATAAAAGATATGAATTTTTGAAGTCAGTGTATTGAAACTGTCAAAATCTGAACATGCAGAATATTATTGTACAGGGCTACTCAGTTCAACCGAACCTTGTTGTCTAGATTTAATCGGTTGCTCAATATTTACTCGATACAATTGAGAATTGTTGTCATAGTTTGCTCGGTGCAATCGAATCCCACTCAGTTCAACCAAACCTTGTTGTCCTTATTCTTCAAAATTCTCAAATTTCACTAGGTCGGGGGGTTTTAGTGGATCCGACGTCACTCATTTTGCTCTCAAATACGTGTAAATACACACACATATATGAAATTAAGTCGAGAAATCAAAGATAATGACCAAAGACGTCCAACTCCCAAGTTGGCAAAAATATGGGACGTTACATATGCATATATTCATAAGCATCATATGTATGCGTAGCTATGGATGGTGATGGAACATAATGTATGCCAGACCATGGGGTTGTGGTTAGTGCCCATGTCATGAATTAGTTCGCCTAATGGAAGGTAAACTTACAGTTGTTCACCCTACAAATTAGAGTATTCGCGAGCTCGTACGAGATAGGGTTTCCCACATGTTGCACAGTTTGCATGACTAGTGCTTGGCTTGGATGTGACTCATGCATTACGCATTATGTATGTCACGATCGCAATCACACCTTAGCGGCATTAGGGTCGTGGCCACCACAATCATATCATGGATGGTAGGTATGGACACAAGAAATATGTTGTAAGCATTTAACCGCTATGGATGTCCATGGGTGAAAATTCCTAAACCTTGCGATACCAGTAAGATGCTCTAATGTCTAAACCGAGTGAATTTACGGTGTTAAATACCAGTAGGCTGCGTCTCTCACTACATCAGGGTCGGTTGGAAGGGGGTACAACCTCACCTGCCTGAAATGTGGAGAGGCAATTGAGGTCCAGTCTGGCCAGGTTGAAAATGGGTCTGCCACTGGTGAGGTGAGCGACATTGGCATTACTATTGATGATGCGAGTACTGAGATCTCTTGCTATTACAATGGTTGTGCACTGCGGACCAGTGTTTGTGTACTAGACTTGGGTGATGTTTTAGTTAAAAACCATTCTAATATGTGGATTAGACAAGGATTGACATATTTTCATTGCATCTATAGCATATGACACTTGGCCTGAGCCCTTCAATTATATAGCCTTGGTATAGCTAATAACATTCATGGACTTCATAGTATAGCCCTCCATCATTTACGCTTAGTCTGATATTGATATACTTTCATATGCACTGGACATGCACACACGCACCTACTGAGCTTCGTAGGAAGCTTATGCACATTTATTTACGATATAGGTTATGTTAGGGCATATCAACAATGTTAGGGCTGGAGAGCGTGCCTGATCTTTTGTTGTTTTTGGTATATTGCTGGTTATGCTCATTTATAAAAATAAAAAATAAAAAATTATCCTGAAAACTCTCCTTATGGGATCATGCTTTCAGAACTTGACGTATGAGATCTAGGAGCCGAAGTCGGGGTACTACGGAGCTTGTCAACTTTGGATTCCATGGCCGGGAATTTGGTGAGCTCGGTCCTAGAGTTTGGGGTGTGACAACAATTGGTAGGCACAGGCAAGATCAAGTACTTGGGATATGATGAAAACCCAAAAGTGCGCTACAAAAAAAATGATGGGTAGACCAAGCGTAGCGAAAACCTTAAAGGGGCTACAAGTAAAAATGATTTTTTTTTTTTAAAAAAAAAAAACAAGGAGCACGAAATAAAAGGTTCGGGCAGTGTCTTGGTAAAATAACATAAGATTTGACAATCATAATGTTTCAGGATTTTTAGTGATGTTCAGACTTAGGAAAGGGCTTCCCTTAAACACTTCTAAAACACAAAAATTATTTCCAATTCCCCAATGGATGACTAAAACTTGTAAAGGGCACAATAACTTAGTCAAAATGTCTCATCCCTTTAGTCCCAAGCATTAAAAAAATAAAATACAAACCACTGATCACGCAGACAAAATGACACAAAAAATTGTATTTTTTCATTTCATCTTTCCAATTTTCTTTTTAAAAAATGGGTATACACATGTGCATAAATAAAGTATGGATACCCACCCAAAAAATAAATAAATCACTAGAGGTCATCACCGACTCCTCCTTTGGACCTCAATCTTGGTTCATTCAAGTGAGATTGCCCCTACCCTCCAACTCCTCTACTTGCCTGATCAATCTCTCTCTCTCTCTCTCTCTCTCTCTCTCTCTAGGGCCAAACTCTTAGCTCTCATCTTGTAAGCCTTCCCAACCAAGCTCTCACACGCCGACGACAGGTACGCGACCTTGCCTACCAAGCGCCCCTGGGTGGAAACCAACTTGTTGGGGTCCATGTTACCCCCATGCATGGAAGATGAAGAAGAACCTGTTGTTTTTTATGTCTTAAATCAATTTAGAAAAAGGGCCTCTCGATACCTTCGATATACTATTTGATGCCATCGAGCACTGCTCGATCCCATTAAGAAATTTAGTATTTCTCTAGTTGGTTGCTGGACTATTTGGGTACCTGTTTGATGCCATCGAAACCCATCGAAGTACAATAGAGAAAATCTAATTTTTCATATTTTGTCTCTAGACTATTTTGGTGTTAGTTTGATGTCATCGAAGTGGGGTTCGATGCCATCGATGGTCTGTCGATGACATCAAAGTCCCATCAAAGGTTCCATTGAATGTATTGCAGATTTTACACAAATCTGCATATCTGCGGAATTTATTTTTGATTTTATTTGGGATTCTTCCCATGGCTATAAATATGGGTGGAAATCAGAAATAAGGATATATAGAACTTTTCCAATTCATTCCTAGGGTTTCAAGGGTGTAGCTTGGGGTGATTTGAGACTTGTTCAAATCGAGTATTCTCTAAACTCTTATAATTTCTGCTTTTGTGTCATTGTTTTTTCCTGAAAGGATTTTTCCACATTAAAATTGGTGTGTTTGCATTATGCTTGATTAGTGCGATTGGATTACTTCACTTGATTCATCTTTGTATGTTCCACGGTCCCCCAACTAGTGGTATCAGAGCTAATGTTTGGGCGTAGGATTAAATCTGAAACTGAGTATCAATGGCTGTCAATCTTAAGTATGATGTTGAGAAGTACTCTAGGAAAAACAATTTTGAAT
This sequence comes from Magnolia sinica, assembly GCF_029962835.1. Taxonomy (NCBI): domain Eukaryota; kingdom Viridiplantae; phylum Streptophyta; class Magnoliopsida; order Magnoliales; family Magnoliaceae; genus Magnolia; species Magnolia sinica. The sequence continues at coordinate 61,174,471 of NC_080575.1, read as the reverse complement.
TATGGAAGGTCAAGATGATTGGCTTATTAGTTCAGCAAGGATTAGACGAGGTCCTTGAGAAGAGATCGGAATCCATGGATGACGATGAATGGAACAAACTGGATAAGTAAGGGAGAACCTCCACTCAATTGTGCCTAATTGATGAGGTTCTCTACAATGTCATGAGAGAGAAAATTGCGGCTAGTCTATGGGCAAAGTTAGAGATGTCTAGCGAAGAAATCTTGAAAATCGCCTATACTTGAAACTGCAGTTGTTCAATCTTAAGATGGCAAAGGGAGGAAATGTTGAAGCCCACATTCGTAACTTTAATAAGATGATTAATAAATTGCTAGAGGTGGAGGAAATGGTTGGGATGAAGATCAAGCATATATTTTGTTGAATTCTATCTTGGCTTTGTATGAGTCTTTCAAAGACACCTTGTGCACTGTTAAAATGTTTCTTAGTGTTGATACCGTAATTTCAGCCCTTCAAGGAAAGGTGATGAGAAACTAAAATGGTAAAATGGGGGCCTCTACCGATGCATTTTTTTATAAGGGGATAGAATTCTGAGCGAGACACTGGATCTTCTCGATCGAGATCCAACTCCAAGGGCAAGGGTAAAGGTAATTTGAAGTGGTGAAACTGTGGGATGATGAGGCATATGAAGAAGAATTGCACAAATCCTAAAGTAAAGAAAGAGAGAACTCAGAGGCTTCTTCTAGGGAGGCTAACACTGCCACATCTGATGAAGGTACGAGTAGAAGTGATGTGTTGTTAATGTCTATGAGCGGACAATTATATGATGATAATAGGGATGAGTGGATTTTGTACATTGGGGCTTCATATCACATGCCTCTTAATTGGAGTTGGTTCACCAGCTACAAAGAGTGCGATGGTGGCTAGGTATTTATGGGTGTTGGTACGGAGCACATCAAGATGTTTGATGGTATGGAGCATACCCTGAATGAGGTGAGAGACATGTTGAGCACAAAAAATCAGTAAAGAAGAAGTCATAAAAGCATAGAGATCCAATGATAAAGAGAAGAGAAAGTGATTTTTCAGTGGAAGAGGGTTGTTGCACCCGCGCAACAGAGGGACATGTGAATCATTGCGCAGTGCGCGACAAGCAATCTATTGCACACAGTGGGCCATGTAGCACATTGATTGAGGCTTCACAAGTGTGAATGCCTATAAATACCCCTCCACCCCCCTCATTTGATTCATTCACAAGTTTAGAGCTCCAGAGAATTCTGAAGAAAATATGAGATTCTACTTGAAGCACCTTAGGTATCCCAAAGGATAAGGAGAAGAAGAAGAAACAGGGGGCAATCCCCTGTTGCGGGAGTGGCACAAAATGAGAAGTATTGTGCTCCGCGCAACACTTTGGTTACACGCAAGGCCATTTTCTGAGGGTTTGTATATGTGAAGATTATGCATGAACGCGGTCTTCTGTTAAAAGAGATTCATCATCTCCTACAAGACTATCATTTCAGACAAGTCAGGAGAGAGATGAATGATCTTTGAAGGATTCTTAAATCCTCACAACACTCCTTCTATCGACAAGAACATGTTGCAAGCTAGAATACTGTCAAAATCATTATTTTGATTATTTCTATATTCAATGTCATTTTGTCCACTTGATACGCTTTATATCAGAATCAAGGGACATATGAGGATGTAAACAAAATTTAAATCAATAAAACATGTCATGACCATTGTTCTCCCATTCTTTCTTTGTTATTATTGAATAAGATATCCCCAATCGCAATACTTTTATTTCTTGTCAAAACAAAATGGCGACTCTACTAGGAAATAATTATCTTATTCAATGTAACTTAGAAATTGTGAAGAGAACTTTTATCATCATTTGGCATCGTTATGACGCTAAAATGGCGACTCTCAATGGGAATATCCTCCCCTTTATATCCAATACAAAGTGTACTTCCATTTGTCTTGCATTACTAACATACTAATTCTCTACCTCAGGAACTTTGACCTCCCTCTGATCACAATGGCCTTTCTCTCCAATGAGACAATCTTCTACTTCACTTCGACCAAGTTTACCATCGAATACACGCATAATAAACAAGCACCATCTCATTCATCAAATTGGAAGACACAGTCGGTCTTAATTGTAAACGGTAAGTCACGGATTATGATTGGTGTAGTCTCTGCATCACTGGTGTCACGGGATAATGAGCAAGAATAGACTATGGTATCATTGAGAAGATCCAAGACTTGATCTCCTACAATTGTGAGCCCGATACCATTACAGACAGTGAAAGGGCTAGTAACACGCAATGCAATCAGACAAAATCCCGTGTTGGTCCCACCCTCATTATACTCGGGGGAAAATAAAGTTATCTCTTTCACTCTATAGGAATTTCTAGCTCTCCCGATCAACGCATCCCAACGAACTAGAAAAGAAAATGGAAAATCACCCATGAAAAGCAAACCACTTTTCGTGTAATCTCATGTGTCCATGCCACTGGCAACGTTATCACCACAAACTTACACGTTAAAGTCACTCGAATCTTATGAAGGCATTAGGAAGCCTGATCGAGATTCCTTTTCTCTGAATTATCCATAAATGAAATACGCTTTATACACTCCGACAACGGGACAATTAGTAAGCAGAGAAGCTAGTGTCTATATGGCAAATACAAGTCAGAATCAAGCACCATCCATAGATGAATGTTTAGCCAAAATGGCTCACGCATATACTATTCCCATGAAGGAATGCAGAAGTCTCGGGGAAGCACTGGCCACCTTGGCTCATAATGTGACTCAAGTTGTAACCCCTCTTGTGATGGCGATAGTTGATGGTCATGAACAACAACCAGAGGGTTCACAACCACCTCGGACAGGGTTGCATGGATCAGCTCTCGTAGCACGAACCATAATACAAGAAGAAATGTGACAAATGATGACGAAAGTTGTCCGGACTGAGAGAGAGCGAGCATTCCTGGGACAATTCTAGTTTAGAACATCGTACCCTAGAGAAGTTGAAGATATATTCCGGTTTAGAACACCGTACCCCAAAAGAACACCTCATGCACTTCATCACTACCATGGGAAACTTTTCAACAGTTTCGTAATATTTTTGCGACTGTTTGGATCATCTTTAACAGGAAACGCATTCTAGTGGTACTCTAGTTTAGCACTCGAGTCTGTACGTACTTTGGACTAAATGCAAGATACTTTTATGGTGAACTGCTCATCTGATCGGGATGTCAGTATCATTGAGCTAGCTTTTGTATGACAAAGATGAAATGAACCGGAGGAAAAATTTATTGACAGGTGGAAGACTTTAGGGTAATGTTACCCAAAGAAAAGGAGCAAGTCAAGATGTGCCTGAACTCGATGGAAACAGGGATCACATTCGGCTTGGCCAGTGGTGATATATGGACCTTCCATGACCTTGCCACCAAAGCTCATAGGCTCAAAACTATGACTAAGAAAATGCCAGCATTTCGAAATGAAACCATTCGACGAGGACCAGGACGATTAATAGTGAATGTTACTAATCAAGAGAAAAGAAGAGAAGACCCACGTAGTTGATGTGGGACGGAAAGAAGGGAAAATATAGATCATTACAGGGGTCGAACAAGTGATAAGTGACCCAGTCCTATGACTTCCGTGAAGGATACGACTTCAAAAAGGAAGATGTATTGCCAATGATGAAACAATTATTAACTGTCGGAACAATCAGGTTATCCCAGTTTGAATGCCCAGAAGAAACTAACATGACAAAGGAAAAGAATTACTGTCACTATCACCGCCTTATAGGTCATCCCATGGAGAATTGTTTTACGTTGAAAAATATATTGCAAAGAATGATAAACAATGGCAAATTTGTAATAGAAAAAGGAAAAGAAAGTAATAGAAAAGTGGTCGTGAACATGATGTCAAATCATAAATTTTCATACGAAGAAAAGGAGTACGAGGGAACCACATAAGAACACCAACAACGTGGAGAACAGAAGAGCAAGAATTGTAGAGTGACTCTCATCAAGCCCACCGATGAAACAGTTCAGTCATTGTGTAAAGCGGCAGTAATCACGTTGCGCTCCGGAAAGAGGGTGGCAAGTCCGCTTCAAAGATAAATGTTCACAACCCCAAGTGTAGGGTCACGATGTAGTAATAATCTCGATGAGACTAAAGTCAAATCCACAGGGACTAAACTTGTACGTATTTTGAAAGTAATTAGAAGTAGAACTAGAATAAGATCTAAATATAAATCTGGAATATAAGAGAATAATTGTGAATAGGATTTCAATAATCAAAAGGGAACTAGGGTGTCAAGGATCCACTTATAGCTATCGGGATGCTACCTTACTTGATTCAAGAAACACAATTGTAATTGGAGTCATATCCTATCCAATTGGAAGATGAAGTAATTATACCAAGTCTAAACTTTTCATTTATCTAGTACTCAATGAAGGAATATTATAATGATTAGAAGGGATTCAGTCACCCTACCATGCCTAGGAGACGATGGTGAACAACAGGATTTACTAATCTCACAATCTCAAAACAGGAAAAGAAGATATTTAAAGCTATCACAACATCAATTGTAATTTGAGTCACAATAAATCATAAAAATTAAAAATATTCCTTTAATATCAAACTAGAAATCAATGAGGTTCAACAAGAATAAGAATCAAAGCAAGAAAATCATCCCAACACGCAAAAAGCTTCACCTCTTAGCCATAGCTAAGAGGTTTAGCCAACCATAGACATGATTGGATCTAAAACCCTAAAAGATAGCATTAAAAATAGAAAAGGAAAGAAGAAAAACTCTTGGGAGGCTGCTCCATCCTTTGGTTCTACTCCTTATAACCTAATTCATCCTTACAAGTCCTTCAGAAACCCATATTTATAGCCTTATCCATCTAATTTCGGAAAACCACCTCAAATTTACACACTCCACATAACTCTATGAAACACATTCGATGTAAGCGAACTACTTTCGATGTCGTTGAACGTAACTTGAATCTGGAAGTCACTCCTTTTCACACTACGTAACTCCTTATGTCATCAAACACACTTTCAATGTCTTCGAACTGCCTTTGATGAATCGAGAATGTGTCCAGAGTGTTCTAATGAGTTGTTCTAAAAATCCACAAAAATCTGGATGTCATCAAACTGCCTTTGATGTCATTAAGCAGGTCTTCGAGCAATCGAACACGGCTTCGATGTCATCGAGAACTACATCAAATTTGTCCAGTAACCAGGCTTGATTTTCTGTAATTCTTTGATGTCATTGACCGGTGGTCAATGTCATCGAACACTGGCTTTAATGTCATTGACCGGTGGTTGATGACATAGATAGTGAAGTTCAGATTCTGTGATTTTCTGCACTTTGCACTTTCGACTTCCTTCCTTCTCCACTTGGTTTCCTTAAATCTTGAGGTCTTGAAATCTTCAATCTTGGTCTCCCAAGATCCATCCCTTCCCTTGGTGATTCTTGAGCATCAAATCCATGATTTTAACATTCTTTTTAAATCCAAGCTCTCAGATTCACATTGCAACACAAACACGTATAAAATATACCCATTAAGTGTTATCATGTTCATAAAACCAAGATATAAAAAGGGGGTAATATGCAATATTTAACACTTAACAACAAAAATTCATAGCGGTATAATAAAATAGAAGAAGAATCTTTCTTCGTAGACGTAAGCTATTATAATGAATTCGCAATAGAAGAAAGTGGAGAAAGAGAGAAAAGTAATATAATGTTGAAAGGCGACAAACCATCAGTGATAGAAAAGGGAGTTCTAAAGATGAGATTGAATGAGAAGACGAACAAAAAGAAGAAGTTTTATTTTGTGTTTAAACATTTAAGGCAATCTAGTCAACCTCCTTTGATACTTCTATTTCCATATCAGCTAAAGACGCTGTAATCAAATTTCACAGTGCCAGTACTATGGGCTGAAAGTAGTAAGACATTCCCTGTTATGCTAAACAGATTCTTTATGCTGCCAAATCTAAGTAATCCCGAACCAATCGAATTCTATACTCCATCAAAAGAAGAAACAGGGAAAGGGAATAATGAAGGAACAACAAATGATAAGATATCACCAGAAGATATGAAAAGATACAGCGATACTAGCGGAAGAATTATGCGAAATATGGGGTTCGACTGTGACAAACCCATGAGATTAGGAAATGGCAAAGGTATTCAAGTCCCGATTGGCTTAAATAAAGGAATACGAAAAAAATTTCATGGACTAGGGGCATCCCCCTATGATGAAAGGAAGAGAAACAGATGATACAATACGACAATGGTTCTTTATAAAGCAAACAGAAGTTTTGATTGCGAAAGATTACAAGGGAAATATGTCCCAATCAAAAGGGAGAAGGACAAGTATAGCTTCACGACTACAAGAAGCTCTCTATAAAAATATATTTACTCTTCGAACATCATTCTAAATAAAGAATATATATATGTATATTATGAAATGTTGTTAATTATGAAAATATTGCTGGTTATCGCAATTATCATTCATCAATCATGGAAGTATTATTATAAAGCATTATCGATCATTATGATATTGTCTATTACGAAGTAATATTACAAATTACTAATGATATTATTGTTTATGACTCTAAAAAGAAGACATTATCATCATCACTAAACTGTTATTATCGTCAGCTATCGCCAAAGCGACATTATTGCCGTTAATCAAGCTGAATAATATTATCGTCGATGTTATTATCAACAGAACCGATATTATTACTTTAGTAAAAATACATCAGTATCAAACTATTATTATTATCGGTCATCGCTAAAATAACATTATCGTCTCCTGTCACCATATTGACATGATTGTCACATTGATCATATCGCTGATTATCAATCATCACTAACCGCACCAAACTGATCATACTACTGATACATCATTTACAACCCATTCACTTAAAGAAAGAGAATTGTTATCTATCATATCCACATCTTCAGCATAGTGTGGGAATGAGAATTGGAAGAAATCAATTACTTATGTTGTTGCGATCTTGTTTATTATCCAGCCATAGGTCTTTTTACCATTGCCTTTTACTGGTAATGCCAAAGAGGAAGATGTGACGGGTTGATAAATCATAAAAAATTAAAAATATTCCTTTAATATTAAACTAGAAATCAATGAGGTTCATCAAGAACAAGAATTAAAGCAAGAAAATCATCCCAACACGTTACAAGCTTCACCTCTTAGCCCTAGCTAAGAGTTTTAGCCAACCATAGACATGATTGGATCTAAAACCCTAAAATAAAGCATTAAAAATAGAAAAGGAAAGAAAAACTCTTTGGAGGCTTCTCCACCCTTTAGTTTTGTTCCTTATAACATAATTCATCCTTAGAATTCCTTGAAAAATTCATATTTATAGCCTTTTCCATCTAATTTCGAAAAACCGCCTCAAATTTACGCACTTTGTATAACTCTACGTAACGCCTTCAATGTCATCAAACGTAACTTGAATCCGGAAGTCACATCTTTTCGCACTGCGTAACTCCTTATGTCATTGAACACACCTTCAATGTCATCGAACTACCTTTGATGAATTGAGAATGTGTCCAGAGTGTTCCAGCGAGTTGTTCCAAAAATTCACGAAAATCTCAATGTCATAGATTGCCTTCGATGTCATTGAGTCGGTCTTCGAGATATCGAGCAGGGATTTGATGTCATCAAGAACTACATCAAATTTGTCCAGCAACCAGACTTGATTTTCTGTAATTTTTCGATGTCATCGACTGGTGGTTGATGTCATCGAACACTAGCTTCGATGTTATCGACTAGCGGTCGATGACATAGACAGTAAAGTTCAGATTTTGTGAATTTTCACACTTTGCACTTTCGACTTCCTTCCTTCTCCGCTTGGTTTCCTTGAATCTTGGGGTCTTGAAATCTTCAATCTTGGTCTCTTAAGATCCATTCCTTACCTTGGTGATTCTTGAGCATCAAATCCATGCTTTTAACATTCTTTTCAATCTAAGCTCTCAGATTCACATTGCAATACAAAAATGTATAAAATATACCCATTAAGCGTTATCATGTTTATAAAACGAAGATATAAATAGGGGGAATATGCAATATTTGACACTCAACACCCTAACCAGCAATTTACTAGTCCCGAGCATAACATGCGTGACATAATCTTCAATTCTCAATGTTCAAACCTTTTTCAGACAACAATCTTTTGTGTGATCAAGTATGAATGAGTATAATTCAAAGAAGCGAGAGTGAAAATTTGAAAACCTATAGCTAAATCACATGAGCAATCAATCAGATAGGTTCTTTATCAATCACTTAGGAGCATAAGTTCATATTTCAAGTTTTTCAATGTGCTCAGTGAATTCCAACTTACCTTCGATAAAACTACTATCATTTCATAATTTTAGCCATGCTCATCACTTCAAGATTGATTGAATGATCAAGTACTGATTCTAAACTTATCCCCTTTTCCTTCTTTTTTTAGTTTTTAATTTTATATTAACGGTCACTTTTTTTGATTCATTCTTTTCAGTGTTTTTGTTCTTTTCATTCTTTTCTAGTCTTTTCATGAACTTTTTGTCGATCTCTCTATTTTTTAACTGGTTCTTTTTCATCTTTTTAAGGTGGATAAAATTCTCCAAACTTAATTCTCAACATCTATCAATGATTCACATCCTAACAATAAGAAATTTTAGCATAATTCACAGAAAATAGATTGAATATGTCTTGTGATTTAGATCAATACGATATTCAAACTTCCTCTTAGTCAATTAGATGAGAGATCTTAAGTGATAGTTTAATCAGTTGATCAAACTCAACAATTCAATATTCTATCTCTATCTTATCATCATACTTAAGGCATTCTTAAATACATAAACTATCATATTCCAAATGGGTTTTTAAATTGAAAATTGAAAATTTTCAATTTTTTTTTCAAAGACTAAGAAAATACTCATCAGTTTACCTAATCCACACCCCAACCTAAAATCTACATTATCTACAATGTAAAAGATGTGAGCATGCAATGCACATGAGACAACGAAAAGAAAGGAGAAGTGATTGAAAGGTAGTACCTGAAGAAGGAGAATTGAAGCTTTTCCAAAGTTCTCAACATGTAGATGGGTTAGCATGAAGACTAAACTTATTGAAAAACAAACTATCATAATCCTAAATCCTATAAAAGCAATAAACCTAACTATGCTTCCATCAGATTAAGAGGTCAATCCTGGTACACAGGATCGATTAAAGTTATGGACATATCTTTTGTATCGAAAAGGACAGTAAATATGATAAAGTTTATCGTAAAGGAATATTATACGGGTATGATGAGAAAGTAATGAAACGATGTTCAAGGGATTTACTGCACTCCTATGGTGAAGTGGGCGACCCACTAAAGATGCAATATTTTGCGAATGTCAGGGAATTTGGCCATTTCCCTGAACAGCTCTGTGGTGGTTTCTGAGACCAGTGGCAGTCTGCGGGAAGGAGATAAATGCAATAATTCCTCACTGGTCGTTACAAACTCGTCAAAGAAATGACCAGTTATGAGAAGGCCCTGCTATTTTATGCAGATCCATAGAGATATGCTAACCACGCTTACCAGTAGATGGAAGGAGTTGGTGGTCGAGCACCAATATTTTAAAAAGCCCTTCAAGATCATCATATCTTTGTAAAAATATTCAGAAGTGACTTCAATAGCAGTATAAAGGTCGATTGCGATCATGGTTGTAGCATGTTTCTTCAAAATCACCTTGGCCCAATCGGAATAGTAGACGCGAGAAGATAGAAAATCGCGAGTGTGAAATTCTTCATTATTGCACAAGGAGTTACAATCACGGAAGCGTTGTTGTAACGTCTCGTAAAAATGCGTGGGGTATAAAGTATGGGGATTGTAATATGGCATGAGGAATCGCATGAGGTGGATGTCGCCTATCTTCTGTCTCGATCCTCTTCCTGACAGGATGCCCTTAAGAATTCTTGGTTCTTTATTTGCCCAGTTTGCAGTAAACACGAGCCTACTATGAACCATTTGATCGCGCATGCAATAAATCTCTTCCGCTAAAAAATCACTTTCTCTTCTCTTTCTTTCTCTTTCCTATTTGGATCTCTATACTTTTATAACATCTCATTGACTGATTTTTTTGTCATCCAACAGATGCCCCCTTGATCCAATTGCTCGGTTGGGCCTCATTCCATTTAGAGAAGACACTCTGTCCCCTTCTCTTTCGTAGAAGAGGTGCTTAAAGAATAAAGGGAAAGAACTTCAAGAGAAGATAAAAGAGCAAAACAAAAAGTGACTTCAAAACTCCTGGGATAGTGTAAGGATCAAGTAAGATGTCATCAAATGTAACATCCTTTTCAGAGATGAGATGATTATCATTCCATTGAACATTCACCGCTGCCAATCCATCGTGGGAAGTGAACCCAATGATTAAATGGTTCAAAATAGGCTCATGTTTACTATAAACTGGGTGAATAAAGAACCAAGAATTCTCGAGGGCATCCTGTCAGGAAAAGGATCGAGACAGAAGATAGGCGACATCCACCTCATGCGATTCCTCGTGTCATATTACAAACCCCATACCTTATACCCCATGCATTTTTACGGTACGTTACAACAACGCTTCTGTGATTGCAACTCCTTGTGGAATAATGAAGAATTTCGCACTCACGGTTTTCTATCTTCTCACGTCTACCATTTCAATTGAGCCAAGGCAATTTTGAAGAAACATGTTACAACCATGATCGCAATCGACCTTTATTACGCTATTAAAATCATTTCTGAATTTTTTTACAAAGATACGATGATCCTGAAGGGCTTTTTGAAATATTGGTGCTCGACCACCAACTCCTTCCATCTACTGGTAAGCGAGGTTGGCATAGCTCTATGGGATCTGCATAGAATAGCAGGGCCTTCTCATAACTGGTTGTTTCTTCGATGAGTTTGTATCGACCAATGAGGAATTCTCACATTTATCTCCTTCTCGTAGACTGCCACTGGTCTCAAAAACCACCGTAGAGTTGTTCAGGGAAATGGCTAAATTCCCTGACATTCGCGAAATATCGTATCTTCAGTGGGTCGCCCACTTCACCAGAGGAGTGCTGCAAATCCCTTGAAAATCGTTTCATTACTTTCTCATCATTTCCTTCTAATATTCCTTTATGATAAACTTTATCATATTTACTGTCCTTCTCATAGCTTTAGGAATAGCTAGTCTCAGGATATGGTGAACTTGTGCCAGAAGATAAGGGTCCCCGCTGAATATAGCTCTTACGGTGAGCTGTTAATTTTCTTAGCATACTGACTCAGCCTAGTCATTCTCTCAAGTTCAAAGTGGGCAGATGCAGTCACACCCACGGTATTCATGGCTGTTGGGGCCATGGCAGAAGGCCGAAGATACTCTCTAGATCTGCCAGTCCTTTGCTCTCTTTACAGCGCCTTTGGAGATGTAGTGACCCATTGCAAGAGTCCAACAATTGGGGCATCTTCTGCATACACACCGTGGCATTATTTGTCGGGATATCTAGGCGTATACTTCCCATGGACTTTTTATGATCCAGAGAAGATGTATATCAACCTTTCACATCTTCCTCTCTGGCATTACCAGAAAAGGGCAATGGTCAAGAAGCCCTATGACCGGATAATCAAAAAGATCGCAACAACAGAAGTCAATGAATTTTTCCAATTCTCATTCCCACGGTATGCTAAAGATGTGGATATGATAGATAACAATTCTCTTTCTTCAAGTGAACGGGCATTTTATATTTCCATCAGATCAAGCAGTCTCCCGTTGAGGGAAGGAAATGAGTTTTGGCGGGAACCTTACTATCCAAGCATATTTGCTCGTCAGTTTGGTTACGATCAGACGATACATGAGGATTGTTATAATGTGACACGTAAAATGAGAAGTTATGGTATTGGTCCTTATAATTGGGCATTGAGCTGGAAGCAACCGTTGGCTAGTCACATTGGCTCCCGCTTCGTGATACTTGGCTATAATCATTCAGTCCGTTCTTCATATAGTTGGATGAGATGGTGGGCACACCAATTTTATCTGGTTCATCATTGTCACTCTGTTTGTCATTCAGTATGGGTTCCTTCTCCGAAGCTAAGGAATCATAGGCCTAAACAAGGAATTGGATTTACGGTGGAAAGAGATCATGCCCCAGCCCCAGGTCAGATTTGTTTGAAGATCTCATTAGAAGAGCCTATTCGGAAACGAAGCCGACAAATACTCTGGAAGGTTGGATTGCTCATGGAGTTCCCTTGGATTTCTTAAAATCATCCAAAGGACATCCCGTTGAAGCCGTTGCTGATATTCCAACGGAAGTTTCTCCAATGCTAGTTGCCGCTCTATATATTCACTCGAGAGACGAGAGAATGTATAAAGCAGAATCACCCCTTCAGCTACATTACTTGCATCAATCAGCTTGTCAATGTTTCTCCCCTCCAATGATTCGATCTCGGCCGCGATCTCAAATTCCTTTGACACAGCAGAGTCAGGAGGGCATTCCTTGGATCCCAACAGCCGCAAAAGAACAAGGACTGACCGGCAGGGTGAGTCCTTCGAAGAAAGGCAAAGAAGTAATCATTGAAGAGTCAGAATTGGAAATTTCATCGTTAGGAGAAGAAGAAGGAGCATTGTCTTCCGGTAGTAATTCTTCTACTGAAAGTGATACTCCCACTATTAACGATTCTAAGGAAAAAGACGAGATAGATATTGGTGAAGAGGATGATATTGCTACCGAAGGCATTACGATTGATGAAGAGCCACAACTAGGCATTTTTATCCCTACAGCGATTCTAGCAGAAGATGAAGAAGAGTCCTTAGACTATGGGGAGTTCTGTTATTCACCAGGAGAGAATATGTGTATATCATTCAGTGATAATTAATCACCTCTCACACGTGAGTTGTTTTCCGCTCCAGTAGCCAATGCTTTGCATGCTTCAGATATTCTTGCTACTGCCACGGAAACAAGTCAGGATCCAGTAGATATTCCTTCTGCCGGAATGAGGTCCAGCCAAGCAACTGGAACATCTCTCGCTCCCCTGACTCGCCCAAGCTTGTGGCACACGAGATGATCCTTCTAACAGAGTTAGTTGACGTGGCGACTCCTACAGTTGTTGATTCCAGTATTGAAGTAAAGGCACCATGTTTTACAGATATGCTGGCAACTGCCCTCGGTTCTTCATCCTTTCCCACAAGGAGAAGGTCTTCAACAGTACCCACTTCCAGTATTGTCAGCGACCGCTTGTATATTCAAGGATCCAGAATAGTGGCCGATCCTGGATTCCACCTTAGGAGTACTGGACAATGCTTTAAGAATGACCAAAATCAACCTCTCTCCTTTATAAAATTCCTTGTCTTGTTTTTGTGCTTCACTTCATCAGTTAAACACAGATTGAAGTGTAGTTATTGCTCCGGAGGTACTAGACTGCCAGAAGGAATTGGTGTTACTTAAAGATAAGACTTCGAAACCCACAACAATGATCTCGGGCTAGAACAGATAGTGCAATTCTCTTCAGGAACAACTGAAAACTTTGAAGCGATCTTCAATAACCATCGATGAGCAAATAGCCAACCACAAGGAGCAGATACTTAATCTTGAAGCTCAGAAGCAGGAGGAGAAATTAGAGATGAGTAAGATTAAAGCAGTAATTAAAGAGAATGCCTAGATAACCGTTCTTAAAAAATCAGAGCTCTCGAAGAGAAGCAGTTTTAACTTCTTTGGAACAGGAGTTGGCTGATATCGCTGATCAAACCAGACTCATCATTAATTCTGGATTAGATAGTGCAACTGCTCAAATGCAGTTCAAAGAAGATTTGCAACGATATATGACTGCGTTAGGTGTTCATGAAGAATTGTAACATTTCATGCTTTTGATGTATATCGTCACTTATATATATATATATATATATATATATATATATATATATATATATATATGAAATTTTAGCATTACTTTACTTTTTGAATAATCTCTAAATATGGATGTTTTATAGTAGCAGATATTTGCATGTTTTATAATTACGGAGCATGGCATGACAAATATATACACGTGTGTTGAGTTTTCATGCATTTATTTAGCATTTTTATTGTATATTTCAACATGATGCGCAATCGGCAAGTATAATGCAGTGGTAGCATGCTTTTTGTTAGTATCCTTTATATAGCGTTTATTTTTTATTGGCGAAATTATTTCAGAGTTTAGTCAGTTCCTAAGGCACCACACACAGTTTAAGCTCTTAGGTAGTTAGAGCAAACACAGTTTAAGCTCGTAAGTAGTTGTAGCAAACACAATTTAAGCTCTTGAGTAGTTGGATTAGGGGGAATTATGCAAATGACCTCTGTAACTCTTTTGAGTTAACTGAACCACCGCTGCCAGTTAGTTCACAAGCCATGATCCATCAGAGGGGCCTAGTGAAGCTATGGAGTGGTGAACTTGGTAGGATTTATGCTCAAGGTTAGCCGCAATAACTCTTTAGAGTTCACGTTCCTTATATGAAGAAGAGTCTGATATCTCTTGGTGCACTCAAGGTGATTGTGTGTAGATTCACCGGTTTCAATAGTGTCCTTGAGTTTTTAAAAGGGGCACTCATAGTGATGAAAGCACAGAGGCACGAAAATCTTTACAGGTTGATTAGGAGCACTTCAATGGGTAAAGTTGCAGAGGTTGTTGTGGATTCCACATCTGCACGTATGTAACATGCACATCTGGGCCACATTGTGAGTGGGGCATGAAGGTACTTTCTAATCATTATTTAATTCGAAAATTTAAAAGTTTTGGTTTAAATATATGTGAGTATTGTATATTTAATAAACAGTCTAGGTTATCTTTTAAATGTGAAAAATATGTATGTAAGGGTGTGCTTGACTACGTGCTTTCTGATATATGGGGGCCGTCGCCCATGGTTTCCACTAAAGGGTCATCATGGTTTGTCATATTCATTGACGACTACTTTAGGAAAGTAAGAGTTTATTTTATGAAAAATAAATTTGATGTTTATACTAATTTCAAGCAATGGAAAGCGATTGTGGAAAAGCAATCAGGGTGAAAGGTGAAATTATTAAGGATAGATAACAGTGGATAATTTACTTCAATTGAATTTAATCAAAATTGCAAAGATGAAGGGATCATAAGGCACAATATAGTGCACCACTCGCTGAGCAAAACGGTGTGTAAGGTCCGTATCCTAGACTGTACTGTTCCATAGACTCTCACGATCATCCCCATTGAATTCCAGCAACCCGCGACCTATAATCGGCGTTTGCGGCGGACCCTAAGTCATATCTCATAGATCTAAGTCGGCTCGACCTGAGACTTGTACCCTTACGACCGCGCTGTCGCCACGTCTTACGCGCCGATGCGATACCTAGGTCAGGAGTTGTGGGTCCGCGCTTATTTCGAAGAAATGCCGCGCATTTGCACACCCAAGAGAATCTCTACAATCCATCAAATCAATCAATCAATGTACAAGTCAAGTACACATCCATCATCACCCATCCCTCTCTCAACCAAAGTTAACTCTCAAGTCAAGTACACACATCACTCACCCATCACACCCATCCCTCTCCCTTACAATCTCTCTCTCTCTCTCTCTCTCTCTCTCTCTCTCTCTCTCTCTCTCTTCCCTACCCATTTTCCAAGCAAGCAAAGAGGAGAGACCATCCAAGACATTCTCAATGAGAGAAGAGAGTCAAGTGTGGCCCACTTTCTACCCCCCAAAACTCTCATCTCAACCCTTCAACCTTCATCATCTACCATTAAAGAAGCTAAGGAGTTTAGCTTTCCATGGGTCCAAGAAGAAGAGTAAATGGTGGGCGTTTATAGGTTTAGATTGTGCTTTTTGTGATGGACCAACTGGGGACCATCGATTGATGGTGTGGATCCTATTTAGGACCCCATTTGATGTATGTTTTGTAACCTAGAGGGGCCCATAGTGGCGGGGTCCCTCCATCTCATCTCTCTCTCTCTCTATCTCTTTCCATGAATGATGGCCCACCTTGATGTATGATCTACGCCATCTAACCAAGTGGACCAAACCGGGCCCACATTGCAGCCACCTCGCTGCTCATTTAGGTAGCCCCTGTTTTGAAGGGAAACATAAACATCGGCTTGGTCCAACACATGTGGCCCACCCATGTGGGACCACGATGATGTATGTAATTTATTCACACCGTTGATGTATGTATCTAACATCTAGGCCTTCCAGGGCCTGGACGGTGCCCCTTTTCAAAAAAAATAAAAATAAAAATATATTATATTATATGTGGTGGGCCCCACATGGGACCCACCTGATATGGAAGCAGATTGGCTGGTGTAACTCACACCAGCTACATAGCTGATGCATGACGTCAACAAATTCTGTAGACCCCACGTTGATGTATGTATTACGTCCATACCATCCTGGACGGTGTAGATAGGCCACACGTGTGGGATCCACACCGTTCAGATGGCTGGATGGTGGGACCCACCTCTGATGCATTTTTATCAATGTCGTCTATCTGTTGGATGAGCAGCACAGCTACTAATTGACATCAATAGGTTCAGTGGGCCCTGTCATGAGGTATACGTTATATCCGGGCCTTCTGTCTAATGGGCCACACCATGATGTAGATGCCTCATCCTCACCGTCCACTGTCTGGGATGGTGGGACCCACCTCTGATGTATCTACTATCCATGCCGTCCATTTATGTGGACCGCACCATGATATATGTGTTTTATCTCCACCGTTTAGATTGCTGGATGGTGGGTTGCACCATGTTGCATGTGTTTTAACCAGCCATCCAGTCCACTAGCGCGGACCCCACCATGATATATGTGTTTTATCCTATGCCGTCTAGCGGCTGTGGGGCCCACGTGAAGTATGTATTTCATTCATACCATCTAGCAGCAATTTGAACGCTACTAGACAGCGATGATTAAATGCCCACCGTTAAAATCTTCTGGGCTCCATTGTAATGTTTGTGGAGAGGCCCACCAACTGGCCCATTTTTCTGAATAGCCCATATTCAGGAGGGACCCACTGTGATGTGTGTTTTACCCAGGCCATCCATCCGTGGGCCGTCCTTTGTAATGCTCAGTAGGCCCATGTAATGACGACCCATTGCGATGTATATGAGGCCCATATGATGAGGCCTGATGTGTTATATTTGAGGCCCATTTTGTGAGGCCCCATGTGATGTATTTGAGGCCCATTTAGTAAGGCCCGATGTGATGTGATGAGGCCCATATGATGAGGCCCGATGTGTTGTATATGAGGCCCATGAGTAAGGCCCAATGTGATGTATATGTGGCCCATTGATGAGGCCCAATGTGATGTATTTGTGGCCCATTTGGAATGTGCAAGGCCCACCTTAATGTAATGTATTTATGGCCCATTATGAGGAGGCCCAGTGTGATGTATGTGAAGCCTATGTGATGAGGCCCATTGTAATGCATTTGAGGGCCAGGCGATGGGGCCCATTGTGATGTATATTAGGCCCATGTGAGCGGCCCATTATGATGTATATAAAGTCCATGTGAGCGGCCCATTGTGATGTATATTAGGCCATTGTGAGCGGCTCATTGTGATGTATATTAGACCCGTATGAGCAACCCATTGAGATGTGTATTAAGCCCATGAGATGTGGCCCATTGCGATGTTTAAGGCCCATGTGATGCGGCCCATTGTGATGTATATGAGGCCCATGCGATGTAGCCCACTTGATGTATATGAGGCCCATGTAATGCGGCCTATTGTGATATGTGAGGCCCATTATGTTGTATGTAGGCCCTTGTGTGAGGCCGTGGGCCCCACTATATGTTTGGCCTTATGACGACCACTCCTTAGGAGCAATGTTGGTTGAATGTCCACATTGATGGGCAATGATGGTTAAATTTCCACATTGTAACCTTCCCTTAGGCCTCATTAGGCCCATTCTTGATATGATTAGGTCGTTTAGGCCCATCCTTGATATGAGGAGAGTACATCATCATCATATAACATGCTTAGTATAGATCCACGATCCATGCCCATGTGCATCATATGTATGCTTGATATGAGGAGTGATTGATCATAGCACATGTCATTGGGTGGATTATTATGAGACTCCCTGAGAGACGAAGTTGCCTCACATGAGCGCGCAGTATGTGCAGGTTTGATGCATGACTGGATGGTATGACTCATACATCTCGCATTTTGTGATATGACCACCGTACGCCCTAGTGACATCAGGGTTGTGACCTCCACAGGCATGTTGTGGATGGCCAGATGGGACACCGAAAATGTTTGGTTTGAGCATCTGGGCATGTTGGATGTCCCTGGGTGAAAGTCCCCAAACCTCGGTGGCTAGGAGATGCTCCAATGTCTAAACTGAGTGGATTTACATGAGCGCCCAAGTGCCAAATACCAGTAAGTCACGTCTCCCATTGTGTCGTGGTCGGTTGGAAGGGTGTGTGGCCTTATCCTCCCGAGTGAGGGGGATGTAAGCTAGGATGAGTTTGACCAGCTCCTAAATAGGTCCGCTATCGATGAGCTGGGTAGGCATCGGTATACTGCTGGCAAGCGGGTAGTGAGGTCTTTTCCACTTGCATGGCTGTGTGGCTAGGGAGGCGGCAGCCAGTGTGGAGTATACTAGACCCCGGTGATGATCTCAGAGATGCACGGTACTAACATGTCGACTTACTGAGCAAGAGTTGTATACTCAACATTATACTCATTCATTCATTCATTCACTATCCACTCAGGCTAGTGGTGCACAACTAATTGTTATGTGTACCTTTGCAATGGCTAAAATTTCAGTTGGGGTGTGTGACCAACCTGAAATCAGGAGTTTACCACATTGAGTCTATCTATCTAAATTTAGGTATGGGACTGGTTTGGATAGAAGTCCCTTGTGATAAACTCCATAGCTTGCGACACTACGTACTATCATCCCTTGTGGGAGCATTTAATAGAGCAGACAACCAACACTCACTGCAGCTATGGGGACCTCCCAACGCACCTCATGACTTTAGAGAAATCAAAAGTAGCAGTAATAGAACTCCTCACTCAAGTTGGTAATCCAAGGAAGTCCCTCCATAATGTAGTATACCACCCTGAGCAGATGAGTCTGTGGTGGCGCCAAGAAGGAAGTCATGGCGAGATGCTCCCATAGCCAGATCTATAGACAGGATACAAGTTAGACATAGAAAGAAAAAACTGAAAATGAAAAGAGAGAAAAAACATACTTGAAGAAATGTGCAGCAGACCCATAGAGTGTGTGTATAACGGTGGAGGAGGTCGTGAGTTCTTGAAAAATCTTAGCCAAAACAATGGCAGTAATAGGTTTGCAGTAATTCAAAAGCCGCATGGCCTTAAACAAAGTTGACAATCGGGGGCATGACCACCCAGAAAAGAGGAGCTCAGCCAAAATACAAAAAAGTAACAGGTTCTGGTAGAAGCAGGCATGATGATCCCTAAATACCATGATAAGTCGAAAACTGATTGTATAGCATATCTAATGTGAACTTGAACCACCTTCGATGGGTCGAGCCATATGGAACCTAAAAAAGTATAACCAATCTTCAGTTTTTAGAGAGTGGAGTGTTGTATACTGTGCCTCGCGACACAGTGACAGCCCCTTCATATGCACCAACTCCTCCAATGATGGGTTGAGTTCCACTGTTGAATGTAAAAAGGTTCAACACCAGGACCCAACTGTACGTCACTGCATTCAACATCTCCCAGTCTAGCGGGACTTTGTGTAACCATAATACCTCGTTGAAATCACACTCGCATAAAACAACTATCTCCTTAATGGTCAAGTTGTTGATCTAATGATGGCAACGCTCTAAGCAAGTCGAATAAGATCGGAGGTGATAAGATCAAAGGGGCACGCTCTCCAACACATTCAACAATGAATCATCTACATGGGTGTGCCTCACATCGATAATCTTGAAATCTTCAACTGAGATCGTTAAGACCTCATTTTCGGCCAGAAGAAGCTCGAAATTGAAGTCAATCAGAGGGAAATCGATCATTCCCTGATGATGAGTCCATCGAGGCGGGCCCCATAAGATGTGTGATGAACCCAAAGAAAAATGGAGAGGAAAGGGACAAGAAAAGGGGACTATTATGGGTAAACACCGATTGACCAAGACAACCGGAATGAGAGAAAACACAAAGCACAAGGGAGGTAGGATAAGAGCTCAGCCCTGACAACTGAACACTACCCCCACTATCATCTTGAGCACCAGTCCCTAGCTATTACCTCGGCTCTAGTTGATGTCTTCTTTTTGCGACCAAAGAATGACCTTAAGTATCGACCTGACCTGCCTCAAAGAAAGGCTCTAACCATAATCGACAATTCAACCCGATCTGTAGGACCTTGGCCAATCCCACTTAGAGATCGACCTTAGCCATCTATTGTGACCTCCTTGGTAGCCGACCACTGAGAGCTCCTTCAAATACGAGGAGGATGAATCCCCTTGAGATCTTCACCAAAAATTATGCTGAGGATAACACCTTGGATTATGAGGATGATCTCTTGTGTGACATGCGATTGAATGACATATTCATTGTCATGTACATAACTAGCATTAAATGACTATAAATAAGAATGACACCTACGAAGAAAGGTAGGCACTAAAACCCTAATTTCTACTAGACCCAAATTCCCTGCTCTAACTTAAGCATCGGAGGGTCCCTTGTTAAAGCTAGGGTCTCCATTGTTATTTACTTTTGTAGGTATGTAGTGGTGTAGTGTGGACATTGTTAAAAATGCATCAACAGTTGGAGCCATCTGTGGGAACGACATTGAAGCCATTCCCAACTCTCATCTCGAAGTTGCTCTACAAATGGTGAATGACACTGGCCACTATTGCTACAACTACTCCTGTGCCAGATGAGCCCTAGCAGTCTACAGACCTTCAAAGACCACTCTCACAACACCAAGCTGATTTTCCCCTTGCGGCGCCTGTGCAGAGGTCCCGCAATCGGGGAGGCCAGCTTGTTTCCTTAGAGAACTAGCTCAGGCCTTAACTGGTAACATGAACCATATAATGCAATTACTGGAAAGGCAAAATCCTCCTCCCGACCATGAAGCAGAAGTAGGTGTGGCTACCAAGCAATCTCGACCTCCACGGGCTCCCCATGACTCACACGGACAATAGTCGGGAGAGAATAACCAGGCACCCACCCCACCACGAGAACTACCGCACTCGCCGACTCCGACTTATGCCACACGCTAGAGAAAATAAGGCATAAAAAGGCTCCCAATGTGATCACAGAGAGCGAGGTCCCCTGGGAGGCCGAACTTAGGGAGATATGGGGTCAGATTGACAACATCCAACAAGCATATAGAGCTCGGATCCTAACCTCAATTGAGGCTATGATGGAGGAAACAGAGCCACTATTCACTGATGAGATTTATGGCATCTCTACTTTTGCCAAGATTTTGGATGCCACAGATTACTCCTTGCTCTAGAATTGGAGATCCAGCCGAGCATATGGAGTCATTCAAGGCGTGGATGAAGCTGCATGGCACAACTAGTTCGGTGTGTGTTGTGCATTCTCTCTGGCCTTGCCCGGGGCAGTGCGAAAGTGTTATAGGCAACTGAAACTGAAGTCCATTAGCTCCTTTACGTAGCTCAGCAAAGCCTATATCACTTAGTTCATTGGTGGAAAAGATAGAAAGAAACCAATGACTCATCTCCTCACCATTACCCAAAGGGAAAATGAACTGTTGAAGGACTATATATCATTCGCTTCAATGAAGTAGTACAAGTGGAAGTTTATTCTAAGTAGATAGCCTTGGCCGCAATGATATCTGGTCTTAGGGAAGGTAAATTTTTATTTTCAATCAGCAAGAATCCTCCGACCACATTGGCTGATCTCCTTAACTGAGCACAAAAGTATGCCAACATGGAAGAGCTCTTTAGCTTGCGGAAAGCTACTCGATGTGCAGGGAGTTCAGCTAAGGACCGGAAGCATAAGGAGGAGAAACCGCCTACAATCATTAATAATAAGAGAAGGGACGATGACCTGGGTAGAGGTTAGTGCCCCAATCGATGACTAGAGAGTAGGTTATGTTCTTACACTCTTCTAAATGCCATACCTGAACAAATCTTGGAAGTTCGCGATAAGAGAATCCTGAAATGGCCGAACAGGATGAAACTCGATGCCGATAAATGTAATAAGTGAAAGTCTTGTCACTTTCACCGTGACCACGGCCATGCTACTGTCTATTGCGTTATATAATATATAAAAGAACTCGTATTAATTGAAGAAAGAAAAAAGATAGAAACTTACTTCAGAATCGACCCACGAATTTAAGTTGTATATGTTATTCAGTCATTGATGGATACATGTCTCCCTTGTAATTTTTAGTTATTTAGCTCATCTATCAGAGTTTTATTTGGATCCATGTATCCTTGAAGATGATCAATTCTAGGAGAAGAACGTGAAGCTGTGAAAGGAGAGGATACCCATTTCACAACGGGTGCATTGTGTTGGTGCCTCTGGACAGTCATAGCCGGTATAACAGCCAATATAACAAAGCCGGTTACATCCTTCTAACTTGTATCTTCCATAACTGTAGTTTAGCCAACACTATCATCCACTACAGTTTTGGTCGCAGCCATAGGGTGTCTTCCCTTGTCCTCCAAAATAGGCTCACCAACAGCCTCGTCGATATCTCTACTAGGCCGACCAACAACCTCATCGGTGGGTACGGGTAGCTTGGAATAAGCCACCTCTGTGAATAGTGGTGAAGTGTTGGTAGCCTGTATTAAAATTATATATTAGATATGAAATACATAATATCTTATTAAAGATCAAACAAAATGGAATTTGACATACCCTTTTTGTAAAAAAAAAAATCCTCCCTCAAGAGGTTAATCTCTGCACTTAATGAAGCATTCTCCTCCTTCAAATGTTTCATTTCCTCTTCTAAACTGTTATTACATTTCATCTCCTCTATCAATTGTTGGACTACTTTTCCAAGGAACTTAAATTAGTGGTCAAAATTCTTAATGGCGAATCTTATTTTCTTATTTTAATTAAAAACTTTTCTAACAAGTATTTCAAATTAGTCACAAAATTTAGCCTCAATTTTATTTCCATCACTCCCTTTCTTTCTTACTTCCTCATCTTCTTCTTGTCTCATTTCTCCTTCATCTCGCACGTCCTCTTTCTGCTTCAACTTCTTCTTGTCTAACTTATTCAGTTCATTTTTCATATTTTCTCTGACTTCTCGTCTCCAACTTCTTCTAGTAACATAATCTTTAAAAACTTTCTCCACGAACTCCTATGTCGTTTCTTGCACTCGCAAAGTCTTTTCCTTTTTACAGAACTCATCTTTTACAGATTTAACAACCCCAGTGTCTTCTTCTTGCATATGTGTAAGCTCTAGAGCAAGCACTAACTATATGAGCAATAGTGATTTAATATTAATAAACATAATGCATTCTTAGAATACAATAATAATGATTCACTCTTACCAGCACAATCTTGAAGATCCTTGAGATTAAAGGATATCGGCATACTCTGTAAGGATCCTAGTTGAGTATTTTAGGAATCCTTACGGGAAGTCTTCTTGCAGCACACCCCTATCACTCATAAACTTATGGAATCGTTCGTATGCCTATATCTGTTTAACCTTCGGTATCATGCATTAAACATCGGTCAAGATGTATATTGAATATATAATAGGTAAGAAACAATAAGTCTAACACAATCTCTGGACAACAATAACTTACCTATAAGGAAAACGTGCATCCACAGATGTTGTATGAATGGGGGTACTCACCATTCTAGCCCACACCACCAATTGCATTATTAAATCCCTCCTTCAAATATTCGTACCATACGCTGCCCCAGGGATAACAATTGAAATTATTTAAGTTACTGAACATCTCCATGTACTTATCTACATAAATATTCTTTTGTGGAGATGTAACTACTAGATTCTCCACACAAATCAAGAGTGTCAGCTTCACCGCATCCTCAAATTTTGTTTTTTCAAGTGAGCGAGAGATAAGCATCTTTTAGTTCATCCTTTGTCACACTTCCTTGTCTCAAGTATCTCTCTTTAATATCTTTTCTTTTCTTATATTTTATTATTTTATCTTCTTAACCCTCATTTGACCTAATAGGTCTAAACATAAGACTCATAATTAGGATAACGTTAAGCTCAGTAAATTTCAGTATGTTGCCCTGAACGTCGAAGATAAGGTCACCAAAATGTCTTTGCATTAGATAGTGCATGCCTTGACTGTGAGTCATCCACCTAGACAACAAAAAATCGAGTAGATGTCCAAAACAACTGTATTTAAACAACTCTTTTTTGGTAGGATTGTTGTTAAGATCTTCTAACATGTAATCCTGTAAGAACTTAATGGAACAATTTGTAAAGACTGCAACCTTCTCGTAGTCAAAGCAGGTTTTCCTTCTTACTAGGTTTCGACCTGCATTCCAATAGGTCGAGATTATTATCCAATAAGGGTATAAGGTGGTCATGCAATAGTGGAAGGGGTTGACAGTGGGACAGTAAGGGTCATGGTGGGAAGTTTCAAATATTCCGAGGGTAGTCCATTGTCAACTCATTCCACTATTACATGACCACCTTATACCCTTATTGGATAATAGTCTTGACCTATTGGAATGCATGTCAAAACCAACCAAGAAGGACCACCTATTTGGACTATGAGAAGGTTGCAGTCTCTCTAAAGTGTTCCATCAAGTTCTTGAAGGATTACATTTTAGAAGATATTAACAAAATTGTACTAGAAACACGTTGTTTAAGAACAATTTTTTTGGACATCTACTTGATTTTTAGATGTCTGGGTGGATTACTCATCGTCAAGTCATGCACTGTATAATGGGAAGTTGTTTTCATGATCAATTTCCTTGTATTTAATGCTTCTTCAAGATGACCAAGGTAATGGGAGTGGATTGAATCTCCTACAACTAATAGAAAGTTATTTTCCTAGGGGATTCAACTGATGGATACTCTAGCTAGAGTATTACGGAAACTATGGATATACCTATAAACTTGGTCTCAATGCTCTAGAGAAGGCATGAGATATGTTCTTCATAAATAAGAGCTTGGAATGCTTGTTAAAGTGAGGAATCACAATGAAGGGAACATGAATCTCATAAGAATAGAGTCTATAATGTTTGGTTAAGCTTGGGATGCATTAGAGTCTCTAAAATGCCTGAAACCATCATTTTCGTAAAGATCTAGATGTTATTTTTATAAGAAAAAGTCCCAACGAATCTTTAACGAGCTTGGAATGCTCTTTAAAGTGAAGAATCACAATGAAGAGAACATGAATCTCATAGGAATAGAGTCTAGAATGTTTGGTTAAGCTTAGGATGCATTAGAGTCTCTAAAACGCCTGAAACCATCATTTTCATAAAGATCTGGATGCTATTTTTATAAGAAAAAGTCCTAATGAATCTTTACTGGCTATATTTCGTTTTCACTGAGAAGTATTTTGATCGGATCGAAATATCTTCTGTCAGACCGAATTTTCTCTCAATCAAACCGAATAAGGACTAAAAGCTGCTGTACAGTTTTTACCATTTTTGGTCAAACCGAAGCTAACCTTTAGTCGCTCTCAGTTGGACCAAATTTAGGTTTGGTCAGACCAAATTAGGGCCAAGGCTTGCTGGAATGTTTTGGCCAATTTTGGTCGCAGCGAAGTTGCCATTCAGTCAGACCGAGTCCAACCGAACAATGGTCAGATTTTCCTATTTTGTTTTGTCCTGTAATGACCTAATTCGATCGGACCGAGACCACCTCCAGTCGGACCGAAGGTTGCTGATTTCAACTGTTTCTCTCAGCAGCACAAACCTTTAAATCTTAAAAAAAAAGAAAAGAAAGAAAGAGATAGGATATAGGTTCTTATGGCTTCAGGGATTATTAAAATGGGTTATCCTATTGGGTCCAAATCATCTGGAGGTTAAGGAGTTGTTTTGGGGTTAGGATCACCAAGGCCACCTGTTTACCTATTTTTGGGGTTAGGATCACTTTCCAAAGGCTCAACCGACTTTACGACATAATGACTCATGTGATTGACAAACTAGGGTACAAAAATGAGTACACTAACAATCTCCCCCTTTGTCAATTACGTGAAAAAATGTAACTTATACCATGTCATGGTTCATAACAATGGCATACCAAAACAACCAAAAAAAATAATTACATGTCAAAATAAAAATGATTTTCAATCTTGAAACACTAAGACATTTAATGTAGCAATGCTCCCCATAAAAGGCTTCCCCGATCAACCTAAAACACAACAAACAAACCCTACACAGGAGAACAAATGTTTTAGTGGGATTAATTTTTCTCCCCCTTTTTGTTAGTATTTAACAAAGGGTTAGTCCCATCCAGATATACCAATAGAAATCACATATGAACCACTCTATAAGTCAAAGATTTTCCAGTAAAAGCTTATACTAACAAGGGTTAGGGATGCATATTGACATTAAAGCATGGAGCAAGCAAATTAAGGTCATTCAAAGGATATACTAATGAAAACGGGAATGACCAAGGATAATCTATGTTGAAAACATGTGATTTGAAGTTCGTCAACTTTAAAGCTTAGATTACCCTAATACAAAATGAGGCATAATCCTCGGTTATTTCAATTATAAACAAAATGAGGCTAGAAATCCTCTGATTTTCATATATAATGCAAAATGAGGTTGTTTTATTAGATTTTCATACAAAATGCAAAATGAGGTTGTTTCATTAGATTTTGTAAGTGGGCTCAGTCGCATCTGCAGCCTCATACGGAAAGCCATCTTCTTCTTAATCAGGCATTTGAGAAGTGGAGTGAAGGTTCATCTTCTGAATGCTGTGAACGTTAAATTTTGGAGCAGATATAGATCCACCCTAAGGTTCATAGAACCCGCACTAAAGTGCTAATTTGCACAATAAACGCCTAAACAGTATCGCTGTAGAGTTTGACTCAAAGGCGGAGACTATTTGATCATATATCAGCGTGGACAAACACAATGTCACCCCTTTCCCAATGTTATAGAGGGTTTCCACCATGAATGGTGTGAGTTTAGTGTGATTACCGTATCGAGGATAAACGTTGGAAATGTAGATGAGATGGAGAATACAGTAGTCATGAGACATGTTGGTGGCCCGGAGTGCATTCTCATGACTCCAAGGCATATTTTTTCTATTACACAGGAATTTAGTCCAAACAACCCGTTTTGCTTTCGTAGACAAATTTAACTCAGCGGATTTTTCAAAACACAGTGGTACCCCTATGAGTGTTGATATGTGATATGGTGTAATCTTAACAACCCAACCTTGGTAGTTAACTTTAAAAACTAAGGAGTCCATTCCATCGGTTGTGTGCAATGCGAAAGAAAGGATCAGACCTAATTCTCATTTACGGGACCCCCAAATGATAGAATGGGGAGCCATCCATGACGAGAAAGAATGCCATGGACATTGAACCTTAAAGACATCCTAAATTCACACTCCTTTCACAAAAGATTTTCCTTTTTAAGAATCTGGTTGCAATAGGACTTGGTGGTGTTGCCCTGGATGAGTAGGGGTTTGAGGAGGATGGAGGTCTAGGGTTTTGTGAGGATGATCTTCCCCTCTTTGAAGCACATTCTTTCTGCCCAGTCTCAGAGATGGTGCTAATGTCATGCTTTTTCTTTGAACGCCCCTCCCTGGGAGATGATGCCTCCAGATTAACCATTTTAGAGAAGAATGAGGGTGGAATGGCAGGACCCAACAAGGGGAAAATGATCCTAAGAAGAAAATGAGTAATAATATTTGGGATTTGGAGAAGAGAACCAAGAAATACCTTGGATTTGGTTGATTTCAATCAGATAGCCCTCCAGCCAAAATTTGGAAAGAAGAAGGAAAAAAAAAAAAGATAGTGCAGAGTGAGATAGTGCAGTGAAGGGTCGTTTTCAATAACCTAGCGTGGCTCGATTTCCGTCAGACCAAAAACAAGTTTGGTTAGACCAAAATCCCTATTTACCAGTAAATTAGTATTTTGTACATTCAAAAAAGGAACAAAAAAAAAGAATATACATATATTCAAAAAGAATAATGAGTCTACAGATCCTCAAATATGGCAATTAAAGTAAGAAGGCCACTTAGTTAATTTTAAATCGCGCACACTCGAACAATTTTTAGAGAACTCCAAATCTATTTGCATCCAGTGGTTTTGTTAATATATCGGCAAGTTGTTGCTCGGTAGGCACATATTCCAACATAATAATGTTTTCTTCGACAAGTTCACGTATAAAGTGGTGTCAGATATTAATGTATTTTGTTCTAGAATGTTGGACTAGATTTTTTAAACATTCTAAGATCCTTACCGAAATGTTTTAACTCCAAAGTCACCATCATTGAAGAATATAGGAATATTGATGAAATGAAAGTGGAAGAACTTGTGGGTTCTCTACAGACTTTTGAACTACACTTCAAAGCTCCCACAAAATCTAAAAACAATAATCTCAAGGCCTCTAAAATCATAATTACAATAGAGGAAGAAGAAAGTGAAAATGAATATGTTGATGAGGTGATGGCTCTTTTTGTTAAACGGTTTAAGAGATTCTTCAATAAGAAGCGTGGAAATCCATACAACAACAAGGGAAAATAATCGGACAACAAATTTCAAATAGGCAAACCTTTTAGAAAGTTCAAAGAACCCCAATGTTATAACTGCTGGAAGTATGGTCATCTATTCAGTAAATGCCCCTCAAAGAAATCAAAAGGAAAGGCTATGGTAGACACATGGGATGACTCTGATGACTCCAATTCAGAAAGCAGTGAGTCTGAAAGTGATGGAGACCAAAAGTCATTAAAAATACTCATGGCTTCCACCACTACAGTCATCCACAATCTAAAGTACAATGAGGAGATAGATGAGCAACAGACCAAAGAGACACCCTCCTTGGATAATGAGAGGGAAGAAGAAAAAGAAAGAATACATGATGCTTATGATCAACTCTACACCATAACATTAGTGTCCTAAAAAAAAACTTGGCATTGCTAAAAACAAAAACAAACAATTACAAAAAGACATGGATGAAACACTAGAGATAAATACTCATTTGATTAATGATCTTCAACAATATCATGTCAATAGTGACAAGCTTGAAAGGACAACAACATGTCATATTTCAAAAATAAAAGAATCAAACAAACACATTAATCATTTAGAATCTAAAAATGACAAACTGAAATCAGAAAACTCACACCTAATATCAGAAAATAATAAACTGAAAATAGATGTAAAGAAATCAAAACATTCAGTTGAACATAGTCATAAGTTTTCCCAAAGTAATGAAAAACTTCTAGGGATGGTAAGAAACAGTAGGGATAAGAGAGGCCTAGGTTATGAATCAAGCAAATCAAGCCCCTCTCTTGCACCTTCTCTAACTAAGAAACTTATTGCTTTTGGAAGCAATACAAGAAACACTCCCATCTGTCATGCATGTGGAGATTTATGACATTACAAATTTGAATGTTTTGCTTTTCGACTATCTGTAACATCCCATATTTCACAGCCAGAATTTATACTTGTGCCCAAGAAAATCAGGTGTTAAAAATGTATAAACTGGATGCTCTAAAATCGCACCCTATTTTTTTATTTGGTTTACATCCAGATACATTCATGAAGGTAACATTCACAAGAATAAAATCAACTGTATTGATTATATTTCATTAGAGTAAAAAGAATAATCAAAGGCCTTCCCAAGGGAAGCTTATTACATTCATCAAATTCGCAGTGGAAGTATAAAACTAAATAAATAAATTGTCTTCATATTCTTCTGGTGTAGTCTTCTATAGAAAGCTGGTCTTCTAAGTCTTCAGTTTTTACGTCACCTACAACATCTATATGGTTGGGAGAGGGTCAATGCCCTACTCATAGTGATGGTTTTCCATTAAGATTAACAGCAATTCAAGAGATTTATAAAAGTGATGTGAATGTTTTGATACGTCAAGTACTCCACACTACAAGAGGTATCAATGTGCAATCAATCTATATGAGATGCATGCCTAGCAAATTATATGCGGTGTATCACACTTAGCGATCGCCACAGTATGGAATACGATTGCAATCATCTGACTCGCCCCGCATCTCATACTACAGAGATTCCTCGGCGTGTCCCATGTTTAACATGGTTTTATGCAGTTATCCCAAGACAAACATAACACATGGCTGGAAGAATTACGTGACATGATTTGTTCATGGAGCAACTATTTGTGACATCCAATCCCAGAAGTTATGTAACACGCATTGCGGATTACTTACATCAATTCGTGCACCACTACCCATGAAATATGGATTTACGTGTCACCCCAAGGGTCGCTACCGAAAAAGCATTATGTCTACAATATTTAATCAATTGCTAGAGGAGGGATTCCCAACATAGTACTTGCACCAAGAGAGAATTCCTTTATCCATGGAAGGTTAAGAATATCAAGACACCTACCAAGCCCTTGAGGAAAAGGGGCGAGTGACAATAAGCAACTCGAATAAGAGGCGAGTGATGAAGGTCAACTCGAATATAAGGAGAGAGGTTAGAGCCAACTCAATAAATAGAAGAGCGGCAACGGCCGAATCTTTAATAAGGGTGGCAACGACCAACTCCATAATTAGAAGAGCAACCACTGTCGATTCTTGGTAATGGAGAGTGGCAGAGCCAAATCAATGGTAAGGTAAGAGCAAGGCTTGTATCCATAGCCTCCCGTGAATCCAGGAAAGCCTCTTACAATGCATATCATGTAAAAAATCTCAAAAGGGCCAATAATTGATGGTGAAACATATAATGGTATGGAAGATTCAAAGTGATATGTAAAAGGCCAGATAAAATACATGTAAAGGCAAGATCAAATTCATGAAAGCATGAAAAGTCATGATAAAATTATCAACTTAAATTAGCGTAAACCTAACGGATAAAACCCTCACCTCTGGTGTTGTTCCTTCCTCAAACGTGGGTATGTGTTTAAAGGATTAGGCCTTTAATCTAGTATTTAAGAATTAGATGTAATTTAAACTAGTTAGCCTTCTTGGCTTGATTTCCAGATCGAAGCATTGAGAGAGGAAGGAGAAAAAGAAGTATAAAAGGAAGAAGTTGGCCATGGCCTACCTGATATCTCAACTCACTTTTAAGGGAGTTGTTTGACATTGGTTTTTCTCCTTGCCACGAATTTCTCTGCTTCTTCTTCTTCTTCTTCTTCTTCTTCTTCTTCTTCTCTCTCTCTCTCTCTATCTCTCTCTCTCTCTCTCTCTCGTTCTTCCTTTCTTTCTCTCTCCTTTTTCCTTTCTTTTCTTTCTTCATTCCTTTTCTTTCTTTCCTTCCTTCTTTTCTTTTCCTTTCTTTTCTTTCTTCCTCTTCTCTCCTTACTGGGTATCTGCAAGCTTGGACGAACAAATCCTTCTCACCTTGCTCTAGGAATTCCTCTCTCCCTCTCATGCTTCTTTCTCTCTTCCCTTCGTTATTTCCTCCCGACGGTGGGGTAGGGCCTTTTTATAGACATGAAGGCGGCCAATATTCCCCTGCGTAGAAACTTCACCAACCTTCTAATGTAACAGAACTGCATAGAGCTTACGCAGTCCTTGTTTCTGTGAATCCACCATCGGAACAGCGAGATGGTCCGCTGTTCTGTTTCCGAACGTGTCTGCCAACGTGGAAGGGATCGGGTCCCTCCCTTCTGTGGACTGGATGGTCCGGATCGGGGCCAAGATCAAAGGCCCAGTCGTCTTTCATGCGGAAAGTTGAGGTGTGTGTCCGACCTTATCACTACTTGTTGTGTTGTGAACTGTAACCGGTTTGGTTCTCCGTTAGACTTTGGTGGGGGCCACTTTTAGCAGTCTTTTGGAAGATCCTCACCGTTCATCTGCTTTGAGTATGTGGCTGGGCTATGGGTCAAGATATGGGGTGGATCCAGGCCCTAGGTGGGCCACAAGTTGTAAGGACGTGGGAGAGGAGGTTTAACGTAAAACCTCTGTATGTTTTTCAAAGAGATGTGTTTCCTCCTATTTTAGTTCCATACGTAGAGACATAGTTGGCAGTAAAATCAGGTGGGTCCCACCCCGATGTTATTGTGAAAGTCCATTCCGTTCATTAGTTGGGTCGGGTCATGTTAAAGCACGACACCAAATTTGAAGTTGTTCTGAGTTTTAGGTGGGCCACACCTTCAAGAAGTGTGTGAATTACTCACATCGTTCAAACCTCATGCTGTCTCTGTGAGAATTTGTAATTCCACATGAATTAATTTATTTTGTGTGGATTGAATTATACTATTTTTAGTCGCACGATCTGCTCTGTTCATTGTGTCGAACACACCCTGTTAGGATAAGGGTCTGAAAATAAAATAGATCCGTTGATCGGGTGGGCCGCGTGGTATGATTTAGCTTCAACGGTGGTATTTAATGACATTAAATATTTACAATCTTCCCATCCATTTCTCAACCACCTTCCGACGTCCATTACGTTGAAGTACACCACCCGAATTTCTTGAAATTTGGCGGGCATTCATCATTTTTCGTGTTCTTTTCATTGGTCTAGTTTGAGCCTTGATCGCTTACAGATGACCATGATGCCTTTTTAATTAAATATACTGCCCTAATTTCTAAAATAATGCTTTCATACATTTAATGGAGAAGTTAACCAGTATTTTCGACATATGACCTAA
The DNA here is from genome assembly GCF_029962835.1 of Magnolia sinica. Classification (NCBI taxonomy): domain Eukaryota; kingdom Viridiplantae; phylum Streptophyta; class Magnoliopsida; order Magnoliales; family Magnoliaceae; genus Magnolia; species Magnolia sinica. The sequence continues at coordinate 61,141,837 of NC_080575.1, read as the reverse complement.
GATCTTTGTTATGAATGGATTACCCTAATATTCGGATGGCCCGTTTGGAGGATCCACATATGATGGAGGGTCAAATGACGTGCTAAAAATAGGGAGACTGGATGGTTGGTATTCTAGTCATGTATCTAGGTGATTGTACTGTCAGTTTTGCAAATGGACGAACATAAGATGGTTTTCTGGAGTGATTAGGGGTAGGACATGTATATAATTAGATTCAAGTGACTTTTTCAAATATCTAAATTCCTCAGATTGTAATTTTAATGGTGGGTTAAGCATATTCATATGGTGTGAACAAGATGGACGGGTCAGAATCTTGATTTGATAAGTGTATGAACGAATGCAAAGGTCAAGTGGCTAATTTACTACGATCTAAGGGCTGAAATTCGACATGTATGGTTAATTTATGATAATTAGGCCTGGTATAAAATTTTACATGAAACGGATTGTGGAAACCATGTGATCTACAATTCAGGGGTCTAGGTCAATGGCATTTTTGTAATTATTGTTGATCTATGAGTTTTGAAAAATCAATGGCCCCACATGGTTATAGGCACGTTTCTAAGAAATACTTACAAAATAATGTATATCTAAATTATTACGAATAGGGAGTTATTCGTCGTGTCATTCATGGAAAAGTATTTACGTCAAATCACGTGATGGATGGTCTTGTCTTGAAATCAACTATAAGATAGTTAATCTATTGAGTGGAGGTAATTCCCATTGGTTAGGTTTTTGTCAGGGCGATGATGTAAGGCTAGGATAGTTGGATTGGTATCGTACACGTGTACCTACTAAGTAAATTTCTTGGTAACGCTCAAGAACTTTCAATACTCGGGTATTGAAAGTTTGGGGCGTTACGCTATCCCACTCCACTTCTGGGTTAAATTATACAGGTAAATTCAAACCAATTGGAAAAATAGTGCAGAAGTCAGAGAGTTCTTATAAGTACACAACAAATGAAGGAATGAAATATCTCACTCCACCTAAGATGACTAAAAAGATGGAGGAGCTGCTAAATCAAGTAGCTCAACTAAATTGAAAAACCAAAGAATTGATGAAATAAAGGAATTTGGCTTAGTTGCTCAAGAAATCCAAACCAACCATGTGTAAATAGCCTCAAGGAGAAAATAAAGCATCATCTCCAAAGAGGATGGTCACCAAATAGGTGATGAAAAATAAGAACAACTTCCTTGTAATTCATATCGCCCTTAAAGGAGGCAATAGTTCTAAATGGTATCTGGATAGCGGTTGCTCTAGACATATGACAGGTGACCAGACCCATTTATGCAATTATTTAGAATTTGATGGTGGGTCGGTTACATTTGGAGATGGGAGCTCCGCAAAGATAATTGGGTGAGGAACAATAGTTGGACCTAACTTTCCCAAGATTGAAGATGTTCTTTGCATAGAGGGACTAAAACACAATCTCCTTAGTATTTTTTAGATTTGCGACAAAGAACACATAATCACATTCTCCAAAGATATGTGCAAGATCTCAAACCTTATAGAAAAATTGATTATGAAAGGTCTTCGCACAAGTGATAACTGCTAGGTAATTGAAAGTAGTGGAGAGAATGTTCTATCTACAAGATGCCACATGGCTCTAAAAAATAAGTTTAAGCTATGGCACCAAAGAATCAAGTATGCACACTATCGAAAATTGGCTAAACTAAGATCCAAAAATTTGGTGATAGGAACTTAATCGAAATTTGACATAATGAAAGCTCTAGATCTTTAAACTCAAGGAACTTAATCCAAATAAATAAGCAACTTAGCTCTGATACGACTTGAAAGAGGCGAGCTAACAGACCTAGAGGGGCAATGAATAGGACTATTCCAAATAAAATCCAAAGTACATAAACAATAAAAAAATCAGAATAAATCACTGATCTCAATAGCAGTAGTATTGAGAAGTTGATTCAAACTTTGTTCACAGGACAACCTTACACTAAAAATAGAGTTTTAGGTAGGACAACCTGATTTCATGTACGTTGTACGGATCAAGATCACAAACTAAGCAAGAGATAAGAGAGAGTTATCTATTACAAGCATTCACCACATATGCAAAAACTTAAACCATTCACCATAAACACCAGAAGTTATAATGGTTCGGTGTATACACCAACTATTCGCAAACAGTCACACCTACTCCACCCCCAATAATCACATCCCACGTGATATTGGTGTTCACTAATAATCAAGGTTTTCATAGGTTCACTTTAAGACCTATACAGTTGTGTTTTTAGATGGGCTATCACAAACAAAACCCCATGCTGAGATTCTCTGGCTATGTCAGTCAAAACCAATATAAGAGATTTTCTAGATATCTCAAGGAAACCAAAAACAAAAGTACAGAATGATACTTATCTTCTTCTTTGAAGATGTTCTTGATGTAGCCCATAGAACCGCTTCATTTGATGAAGAACATTCAATGTCCAGTAATACAATCAAGGGTTCTAGGTTATAAATTGATTTTAAATTAATTCAAACCTCAAGCTACTTGTTTGAATCCTTTAGATCGCAAAAAGAAGAGTGATTACTCTCTTTTCTAAAAATTAAGATTCATAAATCAGAGATCAAAAAATCAAAACAAAAGCTATAAACATAAATATAAAAGACCGTGCAATAGCATGATGATAGTGGGGAATTCTCTCTTTCTAAATGGAGGCTTTTCTTAGCTTGGATTTGTAATTTTGGAATGAGACAAGGCCTCTATTTATAGACTGAAATTCTGTTGCTTCGACTCATCTAAGGTCTCCTTCGAGTCGTCTAAGATCCAACCAAATTTCAAATTTTGGGCACGATCGGATAAAACTGTTCATCGACTGGTTAAAGACCCTACTCGACTGGTTGAGGGCCCTGTTCGACTAGTCGAGCACTGCCTTCAACTATTTGAGGGTGCTAAAAATTATTCGCTGGACTTCAAGTCAAACACCCTTCGACTGGTCGAAGGTGTTTCTTCTACTGGTAGAGAAGCCTGCTCGACTGGTCGAGAAACCACCAAAAATATCCATTTTTTGAGTTTGAATCTTGGACTGGTCGAACTAAAGCTTAGACTAGTCGAACCAAGGCTTAGACTAGTCGAACTAAAGCCTAACCAAAGTATAAAAACCCGTATAAGTTTAGCATTTGAAAGCACCTAAGTCTAAGGTCTTTCTAATGTCATTTATACCTGAGAAAACTAGACATTGCAAGTGTATAGCTTGAATCTTCTACTTGAAGGTGAAGCTTGATCTTCTACTAGAAAAGTAGTAGAACTTGAATATGCTTTAGCTTGAAGTATCCATGACTTGAAGTAGTTCTTGCAATATCCAATCTTCAAGGTATGTTCTTAAAGGTGAACTTTCCATCTTTCTTAAAGGTGAACTTTCCATCTTTCTTGAAGGTCCACTTGAAAGTCCATTTGAAGGTCTATTTGAAGGTGAATTTGAACGTGAACTATCCATTACTTAAGATGTTTTGTCTCATCAAAATTTGACAAACAACAGTGTGCACAACACTTACAAAGCTGTCAACACTGCCTACTACATAATTAATAGAGTATACCTTAGGGCAGGATTGAACAAAACTCCGTATGAATTATGGTGTGGAAAACAACCTAATGTTAAATATTTTCGTGTCTTTGGTACCAAATGTTACATTCTTAGAGATAGAGAACAACTAGGCAAGATTGACTTAACAGCAAGAATATGACCAAGCTTTTGGGCCAAAGCTATCAACACTGCCTACTACATAATCAATAGAGTATACCTTAGGGCAGGATTGAACAAAACTCCGTATGAACTATGGTGTGGAAAACAACCTAGTGTTAAATATTTTTCATGTTTTTGGTACCAAATGTTACATTCTTAGAGATAGAGAATAACTAGGCAAGTTTAACCCTAAAGCGACGATGGTATTTTTTTAGGATATTCCCTAAATAGTCGTGCGTATAGAGTGTACAATTTGAGGACACTCACAATTAAAGAAACCATCAATGTGGTTGTTGATGACCAACCTCATGATGAAAATGGTCCCTTAATTGATGTAGAGGACGATGTGGATCGATGCATAATAGGTAAATCTAATAGCAAATCCACTTCTCCTCTTGAACCTTAGCCATCAAGTAGTATGTCGTTCATTAAGGATCATCCCCTCAATCAAATCATTGGAGATCCTAATACCAGTGTGAAAACTCGGCATCAGTTTGACGACATTTACAGTTATCTCCGCTTCACCTCAAAAATTAAGCCAAAGAATGTTGTAGAGGCACTCCAAGATGAATTTTAGTTTGCGACTATACAAGATAAGTTACAACAGTTTGAAAGAAATGAGGTATGGCAGCTAGTTCCCAGACCATTAAACACAAACATCATAGGAACCAAATGGATCTTTAAGAACAAATATGATGAATCTGGGAATGTAGTAAGGAATAGGGCAAGACTAGTAGCGCAAGGATATTCCCAAATTGAGGGCATTGATTTTGATGAAACATTTGCCCCTGTAGTGCCACTTGAGATAATAAGAATTCTCATGTCCATTGCATGTGCACTATAATTCAAACTATTTCAAATGGACGTAAAAAGTACCTTTCTCAATGGTGTACTTGAGGAACAAGTATACGTGGAACAACCAAAGAGATTTCTAGATCCTAAAAATCCTCAACACATATACCAATTGATGAAAATGCTTTATGGTATTAAGCAAGCACCCCAAGCATGGTACGAGTGTCTGACGTAATTGATACTAGACCACCAATTTTGTACAGGGAGTGTTGATAAAACATTGTTTACACAAAAGACCAGCAGTGCCTTACTCATAGCCCAGATTTATGTGGATGACATAGTATTTGGATCCACATGTGAAGATATTGCTCATGATTTCGCTGAACTAATGAAATCAGAATTTGAAATGAGCATGGTTGTGAGCTCAATTTCTTTCTGGGGCTACAGGTGAAACAAATGAAAAATAGGATTTTTCTATGCCAGTCCAAGTACGCAACGGATTTGGTAAAAAGATTTAGACTTAAATCTGGTCGTACCCATCATACTCCCATGAGCACCACACTTAAATTTTCCAAAGATGCAAATGGCAAGAGTGTGGATCAACACTTGTACTGCAATATGATAGGGAGTTTATTATACTTAACCATGAGCTGGCCAGAAATTGCATTTAGCATTGGTGCATGTGCTAGATTTCAAGTTGATTTGAAGGAATCATACTTGTCTGCGGTTAAAACAATTATAAAGTTTGTGGCTGGGAGTACTAACTTCGGCTTATGGTACCCATTTGACACATCTACTATCATTGTCGGGTACTCGGATGCTGATTGGGCCAGGAATATTGATGATCGCAAATCAACCAGTGGAAGTTGTTTTTACATTGGCAATTGTCTTGTATCATGGCATAGTAATAAACAAAACAGGATATCTTTGTCTACTACCGAGGCCGAATACATTGCTACCGGTAGTTGTTACGCACAGCTTCTTTGGAAGAAACAAATGTTGTTGGATTATGACATTGAACAATCCACACTGACATTATTTTGTGACAATACTAGTGCCATTAATATTTTAAAAAATCCAGTCCAACATTCTAAAACAAAGCACATTGACATCTGACACCACTTTATACGTGAACTTGTCGAAGAAAACATTATTATGTTGGAATATGTGCCTACCAAGTAACAACTTGCCGATATATTAACAAAACCACTAGATGCCAATAGATTTGGAGATCTCCAAAAATCTGTTGGAGTGTGCGTGGTTTAAAATTATCTAAGTGGCCTACTTGCTTTAATTGCCATATTTAAGGATTTGTAGCCTCATTATTCTTTTTGAATATATGTATATTCTCTTTTTTTTTTGCTTCTTTTTTGGATGTACAAAATATTAATTTACTGGTAAATATATGTGTACATCTTTGGGAATACTTAGTTAAAAAAATTGTGGTTCAAAGGATTTCGGTTCGACTGAAATTGAGCCGCGCTGGGTTATTTAAAATGACCCTTCAGTGCACTATCTCACTCTGCACTATCTTTTTTTCTTCTTCCCAAATTTCGGCTAGAGGGCTATCCAATTGAAATCGGCTAAATCCAAGGTATTTCCTGGTTCTCTTCTCCAAATCCCAAATACTATTGCTCATTTTCTTCTTATGATCATTTTCCCCTTGTTAGGTCTTGCCATTCCACTCTCATTCTTTTCTAAAATGGTTAATCTGGGAGCATCATCTTCCAGGGAGGGTCATTCAAAGAAAAAGCATGACATTAGCACCATCTCTGAGACTAGGCAGAAAGAATGTGCTTCAAAGAGGGGAAGATCATCCTCATAAAACCCTAGACCTCCATCCTCCTCAAACCCCAGCTCATTTAGGGCAACACCACTAAGTCCTATTACAGTTAGATTCTTAAAAAGGAAAATCATTTTTGAAAGGAGTGTGGATTTAGGATGTCTTGAAAGGTTCAATGTCCATGGCATTCTTTCTCGTTATGGATAGCTCCCCATTCTATCATTTGGGGGTCCCGTAAATGAGAATTTGGTACGATCCTTTCTTTCACATTGCACACAACCGATGGACATGGACTCCTTGGTTTTTAAAGTTAACTACGGGGGTTGGATTGTTAAGAGTACACCATATTGCATATCAACACTCATAGGGGTATCATTGTGTTTTGAAAAATTTGTTGAGCTAAATTTGTCTACTGAAGCAAAATGGGTTGTTTGGACTAAATTCCTATGTAGTGGACAAAATATGCCTTGGAATCACAGGAATGCACTCCGGGCCACCAACATGTCTCATTACTACCATATTCTCCATCTCATCTGCATTTCAAACGTTTATCGTCAACATGGTAATCACACTGAACTCACACTGTTCATGGTAGAAACCCTCTATAACATCAGGAAAGGGGAGACATTGTATTTGTTCACGCTGATATATGATCAAATAGTCTTCACTTTTAAGTCAAAACTACAACGATATCGTTTGGGCATTAATTGTGCAAATTAGCACTTCAGTGCGGGTTCAATGAACCTGAGGGTGCATCTATATCTGCTCCAAAATTCAACGCTCACAGCATTCGAAAGATGAACCTTCACTTCACTTCTCAAATGCCTGATCAAGAAGAAGATGGATTTTCAGATGAGGCTGCAAACACGGCTAAGCCCACTTACGATGCACCATCAGCCGCACCTGAACGCACTTCAGCACCCACACCTCAAGAAGACATTCTCTTGGAAATCAAGCACCAACAATCACAGATCTTGGAGAACTAGTCTTGTCTTGAGCAGATGGTGCAGTCCATGGGAGAGGCGATCCACTTGTGATGCATCTATCATGCCAGCAAGATGACGTTGCAGAACGTGGGCACTCTAGATCTATTTAGTTTTGATTTATTTTGGTGTGTATGTTGTGATTTTTTTTTTATTTTGGATATTGGAGTTTATGCCTAGATTTATATTTTCGACATGGATAGTATTTTCATTTTTATCTATATTTCTATCATATGTCTTTGTGGTTTTATAGTTAAAATCTAATGAAACAGTCTCATTTTGCTTTCTTTATAAAAATCAGAGGATTCTAGACCTATTTTGTGCATAATTGAAATAACTGAAGATTCTGCCTCATTTTGTATTAGGGTAATCTAAGCTTTAAAGTTGTTGAACTTCAAATCACATATTTTCAGCATAAATTATACTTGGTCATTCTTGTTTTAATTAGTATATCCTTTGAATGACCTTAATTTGCATGCTCCATGCTTTAATGTCAATATGCATCCCTAACCTTTATTAGTATAAGCTTTTACTGGAAAATCTTTGACTTATAGAGTGGTTCATATGTGATTTCTATTAGTATATTTGGTTTGGACTAACCCTTTGTCAAATACTAACAAAAAGGGGGAGAAAGATCAATCCCACCAAAACATCCGTTCTCCTGTAGGGTTTGTTTGTTGTGTTGCAGGTTGATCGGGGAAGCAATTTAGGGGGAGCATTGCTACATTAAATGTCTTAGTGTTTCAAGATTGAAAATCATTTTTACTTTGACATGTAATTTTTTTGTTGTTGTTTTGGTATATCATTGGTGTGGACCATGACATGGTATAAGTTAGGTTTTTATCACGTAATTGACAAAGGGGGAGATTGTTAGTGCACTTATTTTTACACCCTGGCTTGTCAATCACGTGAGTCATTGTGTCGTAAAGTTGATTGAGCCTTTGGAAAGTGAATACCAAAGACATAGCAAAGCAAAAGCATCAAGGCAGCAAGAACGGGTAAACAGGTGGTCTTGGTGATCCTAACCCCAAAACAACTCCTTAACCTCTAAATGATTTGGACCCAATAGGATAACCCATTTTGATCATCCCTTAAGCCATAATACCCTATATCCGATCATTTTTTTGACTTTAGAGTTTTGTGTTGCTAAGATAAACAATTGAAATCAGCAACCTTTGGTCTGACCGGAGATGGTCTCAGTCCGACCGAATCAGGCCATTGCAGGACGAAACAAAATAGGAAATTTTGGTCATTGTTTGGTTGGACTCGGTCTGAGAATGGTAACTTCGGTTCGACCGAAGTATGCTTAGGTGTGACCGAAATTGGACAAAACAGTCCAGCAAGCCTTGGCCCTAATTCGGTTCGAAAGAAAATGGCCAAAAATGTCTAGCAGCTTTTGGTCCTTATTCGGTCTGACTAAGAGAAAATTTGGTCCGACTAAAGATACTGCGATCCAACCGAAAGACTTCTCGGTGGAACCGAAATATAATCGTTAAAGATCCTTTGGGACTTTTTTCTTATAAAAATAGCATTCGGATCTTTACGAAAATGATGTATTTAGGCGTTTTAGAGACTTTAGTGCATCCGAAGCTTAACCAAACATCTTAGACACTATTCCTATGAGATTCATGTTCTCTTCATTGTGATTCCTCACTTTAACAAGCATTTCAAGCTCTTATTTATGAAGAGCATGATATCATGCCTTCTTTAGAGCATTGAGATTAAGCTTATAGGTATATCCATAGTCTCCATAATACTTTAAAGTATCCATCAGTTGAATCCCCTAGGAAAACAACTACCCAATAGTTGTAGGAGATTCAACCCACTCCCATCACCTTAGTCATCTAGAAGAGCATCAAATGCAAGGAAATTGATCATGAAGCCGAAGCCTTGGCAAAGAAGCAACAACATGATTAGGGGAGCATCAGGGAGTAAGTATAAGAGTCCAAAGAGTGAGATCAAAGATCAAGCAACCCAAGAGGTGCAACAAGTGGGGCTCACTCACTTTTAAGTAAGTATAAGAGTCCAAAGAGTCTGAAGCATCTTCCTTATGTAGGATTTGGTTTCAGAGTTTATTTTCAAACTCGTTAAGATCTTTTGTAAGCCTCCAATGGGAGAATACATATAGTGTCCTTTTTAAGACATATTACCTTGTTTAGGCATGTGTAATTGCCTTGTGTATGCATGTGTGATTGACTTGTGTAGGCATGTGTGATCGTCTTGTGTAGGCAATACCTTATGTACATTGTAAAGGTTTATGGTTAACTTGATTTAAAACCATTGGATAGTGAAATCCGGTACACTCTAGGTGAAGTGCGTAAGCCGGGAGTTGAGTAGGCAAGTAGTCGAACTACTATATTACGTTTGTGATGATTGATCTTACCTATTTGTATTGACTGTTTAAATATTTACATTATGCAAATACAAGTTTGATATAATGCAGCACTTAGATTTCCACTATCCTAGAAGTTGAAGATGAATGACTTCTTGCTAATCCTACTTTACTCATATTAAAATTAGTAAAATCTATAGTTAAGAAGGATTGAAGTTTTAAAAGTCATATTCACCCCCTCTAGCACACTTAGAATATATTCATACTTCAATAGTAGCAGTTCTACCTCAATTTCAAGTAAGAATGATGTGACCAGCTTTGTTTATATCGATTGTTACATAGGCTATGGTTGTCTAAAGGCCCCAACACAATGCACCCGCATCGAAATGGGTATCCTCTCCTTTCACAACTCCACGTTCTTCTCCTACAATTGATCATATTCAGGGATACATGGATCCACCTAATGCCCTAACATATGAGGAAGACAAAGCCTTAAAAATTGCAAGGGAGACATTTAGGCATTAATAGATGAATAACATATATGACTTAATGTAACATCCCGAATTTTCATGGCCAGAGTTTGTACTCGTGCCTGAGAAAATCGGGTGTTAAAATGTATAAACTTGGATGCTTTAAAAATTGCACCATTTTTTTCCATTTGGATCAGATCCAGATACATTCATGAAGGTAACATTCACAAGAATAAAATCAACTATATTGATTATATTTCATTAGAGTAAAAAGAATAATCAAATGCCCTCTCAATGGGAGCTTATTACATTTATCGAGTTTGCAGCAGAAGTATAAAACTGAATCATAAACTGTCTTCTTTATTCTTTCCACATAATCTTCCTTAGGGAGATTGTTCTCTAGGTCATCAATCTATACATCACCTGTATAATCTGTATGGTTGGGAGAGGATCAATGCCCTACTCATAGTGATGGTTATCCTTTAAGATTAACAATAATTCAAGAGATTCATAACAAGTAAAGTAAGGGTCTGATACGTCCTGTGCTCCACTAACACGAGGGTATCAGTATGCGCAAATAACCTACATGAGATGCATGCCTAACAAAGTACGTGGGGCTCATCATATGTAGTGATCATCACAATGTGGAATACGATTTATAGATAACCAGCTCGACTCGCACTCTCATTATACGGATATTCGCTGGCATGGCCAACGCTACCGTGGATTTATGAGAACTTCTCAAGGCCCACAACACATGGGCTGGGTGAATTATATGCAACAATTTGTTCATTGAGTGACTATTTGCGACATCCAATCCCGAAGTGATGTAACACTGCATTTGCGAATTATATACATCGATTTGTGCACCACTACCCGAAGGCTCAAGGACTTACGTGCCCCAAGAAGGTCTCTACCCAGAGCGCATTACATCCATGATAGAATATTTGAATCACTAGTCTTGATACATCTTACACATCACTTGCACTTATAGAGATAAATTAAAACATAAAGAATATAACTGAATCTGAATCATAAAGAATATAATCTGAATTATGGAGGATATAAACCGAATCATGGAGGTTCTGGAATAACAAGACACATGCCCATGCCCTTAATGATAGATGACATGAGGCCAACATAATAAAAGGAAGAGTGACAAAGGTCAGCTCATCAAAAAAAGAGTAGCAATGGCTAACTTAATAAATAGAAGAGTAGCAAGGGCCAACTCAAATATAGAGATAAGTGCAAGGCCAACTCAATAAATTTGATAAGGCAGGGGCAAGGCTTGCATCCATGGCCTCACATAAATTCAAATAAATCACTTGTATTTGACATCACATCATAATCCCAAAGGGTCAATAGTTATAATGATATTAACCAAATCAATTGATAGAATAATTCTCATAAAACATGTAAACATGAAAGGCAGAATAATTCATATCATTAAAGGCATGAAAAGGAAGGATAATTCACATCATTAAAGGCATGAAAGGTAGGACAAATAGATCAACTTAAATTACTGCGAGCTTAAAGGATAAAACCCTCACCTTAGCTTATTAATCTTCAGAGGTGATCCTTAAGGTCAGATCAGATCTTAGCTTATTTTACTTGTTTTTAGGTTAAATTGTGATGGGGTTTTAATATATCTAAAGGTGTTAAATCTAGGTAAGTCGTGCATCCATGTTCTTTTAAAGTTTCCATGCTTAGGTCCACCACACCACTGAGTTGACTCGACCGGGTGTGTTGGCGCCTTAAGCATGGGAAATTTTAGAAAGAAACGGAAAGAAATGAAAATAAGAAGACAAGAAGGCAAGAAAGAGTCGGATCTGGACTGTGTGATGGCGAGGATTTTCACAGCCAACTGCTCCTTCACACCCTTTCTTGGAGGCTGTTGGATTCGGACCAGTCTCCCTTCTTTCTCTCTACTCTCTCTCTCTCTCTCTCTATTATGTTTGTAGAGGGATGGATGACAATCCTATTATAATTAGTTGTGAAGATTCTAGAGAATCGGTTTACACATCTTGATGGCATAACATTGTGCGCAACAGCACCACCGTCATTGTGACTGTGCTGTGTTGATCTTGGGTTGTTCCTTTGGGACTCATCCCTCATCAAGGTCACTCAGGCTGTTGGTCATCAGCTGATCTACCAATGGGCCCTCTTGTGCCATGATCGGCAAGCTTCTTGGTTGAGAAGAAGACTCTTCTTTCATGGCAGTTTTTTATTCTCTGGGTTTTCTTTCTTCCCTTCAACCCCAGATGGATCGAATTAGTCATGCGATGATTCCTTGTCTACGAAATCAGTGGCCAACGTGAGATTGTGCGGTCCTTTACATCCGGAAAGACAATTCCCGCACCGCACAGTTGTGTTTCGGAAGCTGCGGTGAAAACACGCCTTAGGGTGCCGCTGTTACAATATGCGGAAGAATGCGGTTCAGTTTGGATTGTCCAGGATAGGTGGGGTCCACTACAATCAGTTTTCATACAATCCACTTCCTTCATCAATTTCACGGGGTTGTGTTAGGCCATGGGCCAAAAGATGGAGTGGATCCGGGTTCTGTGTGGGCCACACCATTTGTTGATGAGAAGATTCTTTCGTTCATGCATTATCTGGACGGTGCTACAGCGAGCGGATTAGGAGAGGAGTCTTTGTTTGGTTGCTGATCCGGTGTGGTCCACTTGCAATAGTATTTCGGGAGATCCAATACATTGATCCGTTTTGTAAGGTCATGTTAGGCCAAGGGCCAAAGAATGGGGTGAATCCGAGTTTTGGATGGACCACACCAGCAGCCAGCATTCACCATTGAAGAGGCTTATATGGGACCTCAATTACGTGTAATGCATGTGAGATTCTTAGTTTCATGAATGATTTTGGGCGAAGGTGGGGCCCAGCAAGATGTTTGGTGAGCCATCCACTCCGTTCACCAGGGCTGCAGGGTTATTTTATGCTATGGGCCTGAATATGATCTAGATCTGAGCCTTAAGTGGCCCACACGTAGCAAAACATCCAAGTGAAACTCACACGTAAAACTTATGGTGGATTTTGCATGCAACGCTGGTTGTGTAAACAAGGGATTATTATTACAAATTTGTCATTCTCCTTGGTTACAACTTCTGCCGTCTATATCTCCTAACTGCACCATGCAAATAAGAAGAAATTTCACCAATGCTTCTTATTTTTCACGCACTTTCTAATGCCTAAGTTTGAGCCTTGATCGCTTATAGATGAATCAGATGTCTTTTTAATGGACAATACTGCTCTGAGGTCTAAAAATGATGTTTTATACATATAATAGGGAAGTTAGCAGGTAGTCCTAGCATACACCCTAAGATCTTCGAAATGACCAATTTATCATAATATTCGAGTGGCCCGTTTAACGGATCCAAACATGATGGATGGTCAAATGATATGTTAAAAATAGAAGACTTGATGGTTGGTATTTTAATAGTGTATATAGGAATATGTACGATCAGTTTTGTAAACGGAAGAATATAAATTGGATTTCTGGAGTGATTAGGGGATAGAACATGTGTATGTTAAATTCGAGTATTTTGTTCATATGTCATATGGGGTGAACAAGATGAATGAATCAAAATCTTAATTTGATAAATATATAGACAAATGTAGAGGTCAAGCAGATGGTTTACTATGATTTAATGACTGAAATTCAACGTATATGGTTAATTTATGATAATTAGGTCTGGCATAAAATTTCACATGAAACAGATCATAAGAACCATGTGATTTGGAATTCAAGGGTATAAATCGATGGCATTTTCGTAATTATGGATTATCTGTGAGTTTTGGAAAATCTAATGGCTCCACATGGTTATAGGTACGTTTCTAAGTAATTCTTACAAAAGAACACATATCTAAATCATTATGGATAGGGAGTTTATTCGTTATTTTATTTAAGGGAAAGTACTTACGTCAAATCACGTGATGGATGGTCTTGTCTTGAAATTCAACAATCAGATGTCTTAATCTATAAATGGAGATCATTCCCAATGTTTAGGTTAGTATCAGGGCAAGGATGTAAGGCTAGAATAGTTGAATTGGTATCGTACACACATATATATTACGTTGAATCTTATAGTAACGCTCAAGAACTTTTGATGCTCGATTATCGAAAAGTTCGGCGCATTACAAAACTGTAACATCCTGAATTTTTACGGCCAGGGTTTGTATTCGTACCCGAGGAAACCAGGTGTTAATGATATATAAATTAGATGCTTTAGAAAATCACACCTTTTTTTTTCATTTGGGTCACATCCAAATACATTCATGAAGGTAACATTCACAAGAATAAAATTAACTGTAATAATTATCTTTCATTGGAGTAAAAAGAGTAATTAAATGCCTCATAATGGGAGATTTATTACAACATCAGAGTTCACAGAAGAAGTATAAAACTAAATAGTAAAACTGTCTTCTTAATCTTTCAAGATAATCTTCTATAGGAAAGTAGTCCTCTAAGTCTTCAATCTGTACATCGCCTGCATCAACTGTACGGTTGGGAGAGGGTCAATGCCCTACTCCAAGTGATTCATAAAAGGTAAAGTAAGGGTACTGATATGCCTCGTACTCCACTAATACATGAGATATCAGTATGCGCAAACAACCTACATGAGATGCATGCCTAGCATAGTGTATGCAGCTCATCATACATAGTGATCATCACAATGTGGAATATAATTCATAGAAACCTGACTCGACATGCATCTCATAACTACGGATATTCGCCAGCATGGCCAACGCTACCGTGGATTTACGCGAACATCTCAAGGCAACACAACACGCAGTTGGGAGATTTACGTAACACGATGTGTTCATGGAGCTAGCAACTATTTGCGACATCCAATCTCGAAAAGTTGATGTAACACGAATGCCAATTTAGATACATTGATTATGCACCACGCCAACCAACCCACGGAATTACGTGCCGACCAAGAGGGCCGCTACCCATAACGCATTACTTCCATGATAAGATATCTGAATCACTAGTTGTGATACCTCTTAACACATCACTTGCACTTATAGAGAATATAAATTGAATCACAGAGGTTCTGGAATAGCAAGACACATGCCCAAGCCTTAAAGATAGACGGCACAAGGCTAACATAATAAAGAAAAGAGTGACAAGGGTCAGCTCAACAAAAGTGGCAATAACTAATATAATAAGAAAAGAGTGACAATAGTCAACTCAATAATAAGGAGAGTGGAAATGGCCAACTCAATACAGAGACAAGTGGCAAATCCAACTCAAATAAAGAGACGTGTGGCAGGGCCAACTCAAATAAAGAGATAAGGTAAGGGGCTTGTATCCATGGTCTCACATAAATTCAGAAAAATCAGTTACAATTGACACCATGTCATAATCCCAAAAGGGTCAATAATTGTAATGATAATAACTAAATTAATTGATAGGGTAATTCTCAGAAAACAGGTAAACATGAAAGACAGTATAATTCATGTTGTAGAAGGCACGAAAGAAGCGAGATGAAATAATATGAATATGGTAGATGGCAAAATATATAAACCAACTTAAGTTACTGTAAGCTTAAAGGATAAAAACCCTCACCTTAGCTTATTATTCTTCTGCGATGTCCCTTAAGGTAGATCCAAACCTAATTTCCTGTTTTTAAATTTAAACTTTGATTAGAACTTATACCCATAAGGCATTAGATTCGGGTTATACGAAGGCAAGTCGTGTATAGTGGCCTTACTTTGCCAAGCTTAGGCCCATCCACCTGCTGCATGGGAGCTTTCTTTAAAAGAAAAGGAAAGAAGGAAAAAGGAAGAGTAGGAAAAGAAACTTAAAGCGGCATACCGACCGGTGTAGGATTAGATTTTTTGCACAGTCGAGATCTTCTTCCCGAGCTTCCTTGGAGAGTGGTTGTTGGGCCAGTTTCCCTCTTCTTTCTCCTTGCGTTTCTCTCTCTCTCTCTCTCTCTCTCTCTCTCTCTCTCTCTCTCTCTCTCTCTCTCTCTCTCTCTCTCTCTCTCTCTCTCTCTCCCCGTTCTGTTTTCCTAACGCAACTGAGAGCTGTCTTATATAGACAGCCTTCGATTCTTCTGGAGGCTGTTTACGCAGCTTGACTGCGTAATCTTGTGCGCAGCATTGTCGTTGCATAGGTGAATGGTTAGTTGTTTCTACAAATTCGATCCTCCTAGATCTCCTCCTTTTATATTTCCGGAGATCATATCTTATCCGGTTGGGCCATCAGGTGAATGGATTGGATTTTTAGAATGGTATAAGCTCTGATATTTATGATCAACGTTTAAGTGAAGAAGATGATCATCATTGTAATGGAAGAATTCGTTCCTGCCCTCCATTCTTCGAACCACTTCTTCTGAGTGGTCTGGACTGACCCATTGATGCTTACTGGGCCATAAGATCGAGGGTCAGGATTGTTTTCTTCGGTGGGTCCAGCAAATCTTGGTGTCGGCCGTTTTTCTTTTTCTTTTACATGCTGTTAAAAGTCCGAGTCCACAAAACTCGGCGATCCTGTCAATGTGGGTTTCTTTCCTAGCTTTCCTGGAACTCCCAGTTATAATCGGAATTCCCACAGGTGATGTTTGGACGGTTTGGATCTGGTGGAGGAGTTACATAAGAGGGCTTCAATGGAGGATTTCTCACGGAGGATTCCTTTGTGCGCTCCTTTCACGGGGATTGTTATAGCGCAGAGGGCGGAACTTCCTTATTTCCGGATCTTGCTGGAGTCCGTGGGGTCCCCTATCATGGACGTCTTGGGGATCCGATCCTTCCATCAGGTTTGGAGTGATGGGTTTCCCTAAGAGCCACGATATGAAGTAGGTCCAAGTCTTGAGTGGGCCATACCATCAGCCAATGTCCACCGTTAAAACGGCCTCCGTGTTGAGAGGTCGGTTACGTCTTTTGCGTGCGGTTCTTGGTTTAGGGAATGTTTGGGGAAGGTGGGGTCCACTTGTGATGTCCCTTGGGTGATCCACTCCGTCGATTTGCTTAACAGATCTTGTTGTGCCACGGGCCCAACTACGAATTAGATCTGAGCTGTGGGCGGGCCACAACACATCTGGTAAGATGATGCCTCCCCGTGATTTGAACGTACGTGAAACGTACATAACCTGGGTTACTCACTACGCAATCTGCTTCCTTTAGATTTTGCTGAGGCATTAGGTGGGGTCCATTCTCATGGTTTTTCAAAAGATTTACTCCTTTCACTTGTTTTGTGGAGAGACGTTAGGATACGAGCCAAAATATGAAGTACATTTGATCCTTAGGTGGGGCCACACTACTAATCAACGTGTAGGCGATGCTTACCGTGAAAACCTCACACGTAACTGATTGCAACATGGCCGGATATACAAGTTCTGGTCTTATAATTATAATTATGCCCTTTTTTCTTATTACAACTTCCGAAGTCCGTATCTCCTATCTGCATTGTGCAAAAGGGATGAAATTTCACCAACTGCATTGTGCAAAAGGGATGAAATTTCACCAACGTTTGTTATTTTTCACACTCTTTCTAATGCCTGCATTTGGGCCTTGATCGCTTACGGATGACTAAGATACCACTTCAATGGACTATACTATTTCGGGATTTTAATGTAATATTTATATATGTCTAATTGTAGTATTATCCGGTAATTTGGACCTGTATTCTAAGATCTTCAAAATGACCGATTTATCCTAATATTCGGGTGGCCCATTCAGCGGATCCAAACATGATCAATGGTCAGATGACTTGATAAAAATAAGGGGGCTTGATGATTAGAACTCTATCCATGTATATAAGTGAATGTATGGTCAGTTTAGTAAATGGATGGACATACCATGGGTTTCTGGAGTGATTAGGGGTAAAGCATGTGTATTGTCAGAGTAGAGTGTCTTGTTCACATGTGTAATTTTCTTATATCGTAGTTCTGATGGTGCATTAAGCATATTCATAGGTGATGAACAAGATGAACGGATCAGAATCTTGATTGATAAGTTCTGATGGTGCATTAAGCATATTCAGGAATACGTGGATCCACATAAAGCCTTAACATATGAGGAAGACAAAGCATTAAAAATTGCAAGGGAGACATGTAGCCATTAATGGCTGAATAACATAAATGACTTAAATTCCTAGGTCGATTCTGAAGTAAGTTTTTATCAATTTTTTAAAATTAATACGAGTCCTTTTATGTATATTATATTACGTATTTTCTTCAATACATAGGGCGTGTATTTATACCTATCTTACTTTACCAAGCGTGAGGTTAAATTTCCCCAAGCATATCCCCAAGATTGCGCATTCTTACCATTCTTCTTTACGGTAATGTGAATTTTCTGAGTTTATTTTTATTTTGATAGACATTATTTATTTAAGTTTCTAACATTATAAAATATTTTAATACCAAATCATGGAGGTTCAACTAGAATTACTGTGTAATTACGACACTAACAATCATAAGGATATACATATGGTTAATGAAATCCTTGTGACTATGGTTGAAGCTGTCAGTAAGCCGAAGACATTGTAGAGATAAGAAATTGTAAGCTCTTACTTGCACATATACTTAGGCAAAATGATATTATTCAGTTGAGAAAAGCATGCGCTAATTATTTTTTTGTTTATTATGCTTGATAGCTTTACGTGCCCTTGAATGCAAGATAACATTATTTGTTCATAGGCATCATTTACCTGAAAAAGAGAGAGGTTATTCTGTTCAAAAGAGCACATACAGATTGGGAAGGAAAGAACGATTTGGTTGGGAAGGGCTTATGTGGTTGTTCCATATTCTATATAGTGGGAGTAATTTTGGGAGAGGGGAATGAAAGTGAAGATAATAATTGATAGACCAAGGCAAGAGAATGGGGATGATTGTGGCTTCTTCATGCTCAAATTCATATTCTTAAGTATCATGAAGGAAATTGATTTTGTACCTATAACTACGGTTTATTTTGTGTTTTGTTTTAATATTACTTTAATTTTTTAGATTAAATCCATAAATTCATAAACTACTTGTTGAGTGTCAAATATTGCATATTTAACCCTATTTATATCTTGGTTTTATGAACATGATAATGCTTAATGAGTATATTTTATACATGTTTATATTGCGAGGTGAATTTGAGAGCTAGGAATGAAAAGAGTGTTAAAAGCATGGATTTGATCGGATCTTAAGAGACCAAGATTAAAGATATCAAGTCCCTAAGATTCAAGGAAACCAAGTAAAGAAGGAAGAAAGTCGACAAATCAAAGTACAGAAATCCATAAATCTAAATTTCCATTGTCGATGACATCGAACATCTTTCAATGGTATCGAACTAAGTGTTTGATGGAATCGAGACCTAATCAATTGCATTGGAACTTACATAAAAATCAAGTTTGGTGGCTGGACTAATTGGTGCATTTCTCGATGGCATCGACCACATGTTCAACTCATCGAAACTCTGTTCGATGGGATCGAAGATCGTAAGAAGGGATCGAGATTTTTGAAGAATATTGGAGAAACTCGCTAGAACACTCTGGACACTTTTTGATGGCTCGAGGACATGTTCAATGGAATCGAAGGGACATTCAATGGAATCGACAACTTACGTAATGCAAAAGGGCGCAATTTTAAAATCTGATTCAAACTGGAATTCTTCGTTCGATGGCATCGAAGTTTGCTCGATGACATCGAAAACGTTATGTAGAGTGTGTAAATTTAAGATGGTTTCCAAAGTCGGTCAGACAAAGGCTATAAATATGGGTTCTCCAAGGAGTTCTATAGACGAATTAGGTTACAAGGAGCAAAGCTAAAGGGTGGAGCAACCTCCCAAGAGTTTTTCTTCTTTCTCTAGTTGATTTTTCATATTTTGTTTAAGAGATTTGGTTTTAATCATGTCTATGGTTAGCTAAGAGGTGAAGCGTGTAGCGTTTTATTATGTTTATCTTGCTTTGATTCTTATTTATGTTGAACCTCATTGATTTCTAGTTTGATATTAAAGGAATATTTTTAGTTTTCTATGATTTATTGTGACTCAAATTACAATATATGTTGTGATAGATTTAAATATCTTCTTTCATATTTTGAGATTGTGAGATTGATAAAACTCGTGATTCACCATCATCTCCTGAGCATGGTGGATGCATGAATTCCCTTCCAATCACCACAACACTCCATTGAGGACTAGATCTATGAAAATTTCAAAGATTTGATTTAATTGCTTCATCTTCCAATTGGATAGGATAGGACTCTGATTCTATTAGTGTTTCTTGAATCAAGTAAGATAGTATAACACCCCGAATTTTTGCTATTTTAGATTTGCCAAAAATCTTTTTAAAAAAAATTATATAACTAGCCACGTTGTCACTTATTGACCCTTAACGCCCGAGATGAGCTTATACGCCGCTGGTACCGATAAAGAACCGTACAAATAGGATTGATCAAACGTAGAAAACTAATGAATCCAACCGATCACTTAAACATCGAGTTTAGCCCCATGATTTGTTCACATAGGGCCCATATCTAACTGACCCGCCACCGATTAATCAAACAACCGTAACAAAATTAGAGATTTACCCAAATCCGATCCAGCTATGAATCGGACCTTAATTAATAAACCAAATCAACCCAGTTACTCTTTTAACCTAAACCGACGGTTTAGACTGATCACGACTGAATCACGATTTTCACTAATTTCGACTAGGCTATACAGTGAACTTGGTTGATCCATACCTCAACAATTGCACCCAAGAAATTTTCTTACCCAATTTACTCCAAAAATGCCCCGATTACCCAAACAAGCTTTATATCGCTTGTTAGTAGGTCACTAGTTCTGAAATTATAGATTAATATCCATCTCACTGGACTTGTGGTCCATCGCAGGTAATGGACTTAAACCCTAAATAGCCCCTCATAGGGCCATGGGGCACCCATCCCATAATTCAAATGGGCCATGGGGCCATCAGGGCAGCCCCGAAAGCCATAGGTGGGTCCCAAAGGGTCACTTGAGGGAGTAATTAGCACCCGGGGCCAATTGAACAAAAGTCTAGGCTATAAAAGCCTTCAAACCCCTCTCTCCCTCACTCCCACAGCAAATTCCAGTAGCTAAGAGAGAGGAGAGAGAAAGAGAGAAAGAGAGAGAGAGAGAGAGCGAGTGGGAGAGCAAGGTGACCTAGGAAATTAAGATTTCCACACTCCTACCTCCGACATTCGCTAGAAACCACGGCCCTACCACCGTAGAGGTGAGGTATGGTTGATCTAAGGTAACAAATTTGAGCTCTCCTCCATTTTTCTATGCTAGGGTCACATGCATGAGTCCTGACATGCAATTCATGTGGCACAGGGCCCTGACACATTAAATTTACGGACCCGGTGCCGCTAGAGCAACTACAAGAACTTTCGATCGAAGATAGGTGCGGATCATTACCTCTAGGTGGCCTGTTATCATGCCTAGAGTGAACCCTAGTGATTTTGTGTGAAGATTTCACTTGCATGTTGCTGTTTAGTATGAAATTGCTAATTTTTGAACTTGTGCCTATTTCCCTAAATTGGGAAGGGGATTTCAAATCCTAATCTCCTTAATGTATGCATTGTTGAATTGTCTAGCAATTTGTGAAGTTGCATGTGTATTATCCTCAAATCTTGCTGATTTCATAGGTTAAATCCTGTTGCATGCAACTTACATGTATAGATTTAGTGTGTTGATGGTTGTATTGTTGAAGTGCTGAAATGGTGGAACTCCTAGTTAAGAATGTCCCTGATTTTGCTAAATTAGCACTATGCATTCATGCACATGTCTCTCATAGGTTTGAAATGGGTGAATTTACTGCCCACACCCCACCACATAGGTTTAATTTTCCCTATAGCTGGCCGTGGTGTTCATTCCCACACCTCGATCTCTTGAAACTTAGACCCATGTACATATATAACTAGGAATTCCCTAAATTATACACAACGATGTCTTATGCCCTGATCATGAATGCGGACTATAACTACACTTGCCAGATTCCCCTCACAACTACAAGTAGATCGACTTCTACTTGCTGGTATTATATTTACACATTGTGCCCTCTTTGGATTGGCCAGCCAACCAGAACTTTTCTTGGGCAACCCTTCTGTTAGGTCAGCCCATGGGTAAGTCTAGCCCGACTAACCAAACTATGAGTTGTCGGCTATAATTAGACTACGCGAGATGTTTTTCTCAAGCCGTATAGCCCGTGGTTCATCTCGTGGTGGCAAATTGGCCCACTAGTTGGCTATCCTTGTACGTTAACCATGTTTGTACATGCCGGCTTGAACCTGAGGCACCCTGTATCCGTTGCGCCCACTGCTAACCACTAGTTATGGCCCACAAGACTCATGAGTCGGGGATAGTGGTATACAACATTATACCTGAGCTGTCGGCCTACGCTGGGATGACGAGCCTCCCGTAGTGACCATCAGCAAAGACTCTATTTATCTTAACCACCTTTATAAGATTCTAGTGTTGGGAGTGATGAACCCAAATGGGCCAAGGGTCATAAGAGCCATACGGCCATGGCCGCCAGAGCCACACGATCGGATTAGGGTATTGATCTATCAAGGTACCTTGGTTTCCCCAAATTGCTAGATGAATGAACATAATTAATCAACTTGGCTAACATTTACATTACATTGCATAGGTTATTTTGACGATTTGGCAGTCGTGGTCGCACTGAGGGAGTGATTAGTTATTCGCGATCGTTAGATGTTGTCACTCGAGGGAGTGTTGTGGTGAGAAGCATGCATCATATCATTGAATCATGCATTCGCATTAACCAGAGTATTTAGGATTCTGTGAATGTATGCCTTTTACTAAATTTGTTCATGTGTATGTTAATGGTACCATTGAGTTAGCTACTGACTCCCACTCTGGGATGGTGTTTTAAAACACCAACCAGAACCTATCATAGATGTAGGGTCAATGAAGCTAGATGCCCTGGAGGATGTCGGCATGGACGATGAGGAGGAGCGAGCGTATTATTAGACCTTTGGCGGCTTCTTCTAGTTTATGTTTGGTTAGTCGTGGGGCATGGGTCAAGGCCTTAGTCATTTTATGATACTTATATGGGTGAGACTAGTTTCCCTGTTTTGGATTTTCTTGGCACTGTATTTTGGATATTTTACACATTTAGTAGCTCTTATTTCTATTTTATAATACTCTTATGCTTCATGGTTTGCTAAATTTCCCATTGCTTATGAAATAATCCAAATGTAAGTGCAATCTGAAGCCCATTAGGGCACACATGGCACCCGAAAATTCGGGAGCCAAGTTCTTACTCAGTCCTCAAAATTTGAGGCATTATAAGATGGTATCAAAGCATGGTTCGAGGTTAAGTTGGGCCTTAGGCAGTGGATCTATCACTACGCCATTTTGACTTAGGAGGAAGCTATCGAACCTAGTGACATTAAAGGACCTTAGGACCAAGCCATCTGGCTAATCTGAACACTGAAGTCTTGGCCTGGGGTTTAGGTATAAAAGAGACTTAGGCCATAAGAAGTGATCTAAATCACTTGTAGTTGGAAATTCGAAGATTGGAGACAATATGACTCAATGTCAAGGAGTCAAGCAACTAAAGTTGCACACGTTGCCCCAGTCACGTGCACTGCACGTCCAATAATCCAATCCGAGGTAGGACATGCTCCTGTTTCAGTTTTGGCGGGCCGAGTCATCTCTGCCTTGAGCTTGAGAGACTTCTGGCCTACCTGGACCACCATATGAACGGCCCCTTGAATCCAAAAAGGGTCGTCGTCGTCATGAAGTCAACCCTCTCTTACAAATCTATTATTTTCATGAGAAGTTCCCTCTCCAAGCCAGTTTTTCAAATCTCATTCCCTCCCAGACCCATTAACCTTTAGGATCTCCCCTTCCAACCCATCTCCTTCAAAAACTCTCACCTTCCACCACTTTATTCTTTTAATTTTTCTAAGTACTTTTCATATTAGACACAACTCCTAAAGCTCAAAGGATGTAGAGCTATAATTAAACTAAACTTTACTATAAATAGAAAAATATAAATAAAATATATTTTTGACCATTAACCTTATGGAATCTCACAAAATAACATATTTTTTTGGATAAAGTGTCTCCTCCTACCCTAAAATCATATATGGCACGTCGAATAACTCATTTTAGTTTGCAAGATAGGCTATTTTCCAACATAGAGTGGCAAAGCCACCACCAAAATAGCGGGCCACCGCTAGACACCACACCGGGCGGTGGGGCCACCGCTGGCTCGGCACTGCCGACCACCCTAAAGGGTGGTGGAGCCACTGCCAGATCGGCAGGCCACCGCCGAAATTTTCTACGATTTCTATCTTTTTGGACTAACTTCAAAAAGTCATATCTCCCTCAATATAACTCTGATTGGGGTGATTCAATAGCTAGATTGAAACTTGATGAGTTTAGTTTCATATAAAAAAATAAAAATTATAGTATATTTAATTTTAGGATGTTTTGACAACTATCCAAAAATCATTAGTTTTGGATAGCTGTTACTTCTAGAATTTTAATAATTTTTTCTACAACTCCAAATGAATTGAAATTTTGTGGGATGACTTTAAACTTAATGATAAACCACCATAAAAAATTTTTAAATATTTCACTGACTAAAAATATAGAAAAGTTTACAAGGAATAAAGACATTATAGAATCATATAGAAAATCGTTGGTTTTGGACAACCGGTACTTGTAGAATTTTTATGATTTTTATGGAACTTAAAAGGAGTTAAAATTTTGTGAAATAAAAGTAAGATTAATAATGGATTAGTAGAAAAATTATAAAAATAATATAGTAACTAAAGGTGACGAATATGTTACGAATAATAGAAGGGTTGAAACCAAACATTTCTGCAACTTCGAGTTACTAATAGACTAGTCATGTCTTTTCATATTAAAGTTTAGTATTTGGTGCCTATTTAGGAATTATTTATAATTGTACTACGAATCATCCCGTGATTAAATTTTATTTTATATATATATATATATATATATATATATATATATATATATATATATATATATATATATATATATATATATATATATATATATATTGTTTAAGTTGTTTTGGTGCAATTAAGTTAGGACCCTTGAATAAGATTGAGTTTCATAGTTTAATACTCTATAAGCTCATATTAGAGGCGAAATACAGTAACATATTTTGAATTTTCTTATTCTCATATGGACTCAAGGTTCAATCAACATCGAAAAGACAATATCCTTCATCTTTCCTTTTCTACTTCCTTATTAGTGTTATTAGAACTCCAAACCTCCAGAATATCTTAGAACTCTCGATTCTTCCTTCCCTCTCGAAGTCAACGAAACTGAAGTCCAGTTGCTCATAACCCACTAGCCATAAGATCGAAATGGGAATATACATATAAAATTTTATGTCATTAGAAACCTTTTTAGAATGATCTTTGACCATAGGCATATTGAGCGAATTATTAATCCCAAATTTGGACATAAATTAAAACGAGAACTCTATTAAACCAAGACTCAAAGGACAACCTTATAAATAGGAGATTTAAACTTTTCGATGATGGGTATTCCCTAAACATTTAAGTTGATCAGACTACAAAAAATTACGGAACTATACACCTGGGAAGCATTTGCGGCTTGACCCAATTCTCAATCCTGGGTAACTACCAACGGACTCACTACTTTGACCGAGCAGAAGACTAGCATCTACTAGGACTAAGAATGGATACAATAAGCCTTCTACCCTGGTTAGGTAGATGTTCAATGTATTGGGTTCAAGCTCACTACAATCGTCTCTTCGTGTTGGCCGGACATTGAAAACATATATTTTTATTCTAGATAGAATGGAACCGTCGTCATGAATCTAAATCTTTTGAAATTTATATTAAACTATCAGGGTAAAAAAGTTTTAAGGGGGAGTGGACTACAATAAGCCAAAATAGCATAGATAGTATGCACCTTACCACGCATTGAACGTAAAATCAACGAAATTTAGGTGTACAGAAATTAAAATACCTTTGCCTATTTACATTAGGCAATTTCAAGGATGAATTTATTTTTAAGGGGGGTAGATTGTAACACCCCAAATTTTTGTTATTTTGGATTTGTCAAAAATCCTTTAAAAGAAAAATATATATATATATATATATATATATATATATATAACTAGCCACATCGTCACTTACTGACCCTTAACGCCCGAGATGAGCTTATAAGTGGCTGGTATTGATAAAGAACCGTACAAATAAGATTAATCAATCGTAAAAAATTAATGAATCCAACCAATCACTTAAACATCAAGTTTAGTCCCATTAATTTGTTCGCATAGGGCCCAAATCTAACCGACATGCCACTGACTAATCAAACAATAGTAAGTAAATTAGAGATCTACCCAAACCTGAGCCTGCTATGAATCAGACCTTAATTAATAAACCAAATCAACCCGGTTACTCTTTTAGCTTAAACCAATGGTTTAGAGTGATCACAACTGAATCACCATTTTCACTAATTTCGAATAGGCTATACTGTAAACTTAGCTAATCCATAACTCAACAACCATGCCCAAGAGATTTTCCTACCCAATTTACTCCAGAAATGCCCCGATTACCAGAACAAGCTCTAGACCACTCATTAACGGGTCACTAGTTCTGAAATTATATAGTAATGTCCATCTCACTGGGCTTGTGGTCCATCCCGGGCAATGAACTCAAACGACGCCTGGAAACGGATGATCTGCGCTGTCCAGCTGGCGCTTATAAAACGTAACTCTCCCAAGTAATAACCTAAAATTTAAATTTTTAAAACAATTAGCCCCACCACTTAGGACAATAAATTTTAACATTCCAATCGTTGGATTTCACCCAAACTTGCACCGTATGTCAAAGATATTTCCTTGCACTCATCCACCAAATCTGAACCTTGATCGAGGAACAGTGACCATTTATCGTAAATCGGACCCTTGCAATAAATCCTCACATCTGTTTGCCATCAAACCTTGAATAGCTCCTCATAGGGCCATGGGGCACCCATCCCATAATTCAGATGGGCCAGGGAGCCATCAGGGCAGCCCTAAAAGCCATAGGTAAGCCCCAAAGGGTTACTTAAGGGAGTAATTGGCACCCAGGGCCAATTAGACAAAAGTCCAGGCTATAAAAGCCTTCAAACCCCTCTCTCCCTCACTCTCACAACAAATTTCAGTAGCTGAGAGAGAGGAGAGAGAAAGAGAGAAAGAGGGAGGGAGTGAGAGAGCAAGGAAATTGAGATTTCCACACTCCTACCTCCGACATTCACCGGAAACCACGGCCCTACTGCCATAGAGGCGAGGTGTGGCTAATCTAAGGTAACAAATTCGAGCTCTCCACCATTTTTCTTAGTTAGGGTCGCATGCATGCATCCTGACATACAATTCATGTGGCACAGCCCCAACACATTAAATTTATAGACCCGACGCCGCTAAATCGACTACAAGAACTTTCGATCGATGATAGGTGCGGACCATTGCCTCTAGGTGTCCTATTATCATGCCTAGAGTGAACCTTAATGATTTTGTGAGAAGATTTCACTTGCATGTTGCTGTTTAGTATGAAATTGCTGATTTTTGAACTTGTGCCTATTTCCCTAAATTGGGAAGGGAATTTCAAATTCTAATCTCCTTGATGTATGCATTGTTGAATTGTCTGGCAATTTGTAAGTTGCATGTGTATTATCCTCAAATCTTGTTGATTTCTTAGGTTAAATCCCGTTGCATGTAACTTACATGTACAGATTTGGTGTGTTGCTTGTTATATTGTTGAAGTGCTGAAATGGTGGAACACCTAGTTAGGAATGTCCCTGATTTTGCTAAATTAGCACTATGCATTCATGCACATGTCTCTCATAGGTTTGAAATGGGTGAATTCACCGCCCACACCCCACCACATAGGTTTAATTCTCCCTATAGCTGGTCGTGGTGTTCATTCCCACACCTCGATCTCTTGAAACTTGGACCCATGTACATGTATAAGTAGGAATTCCCTGAATTATGTACAACGATGTCTTGTGCCCTAATCAGGAATGCGGGCTATAATTGTACTTGCCTGATTCCCCTCACAATTACGAGTAGATCGACTTATACTTGCTGGTATTGTATTTACACATTGTGCCCTCTTCAGATCGGCCAGCCAACCGGAACTTTTCTTGGGCAACCCTTCTGTTAGGTCAACCCATGGGTAATTCTGGCCTGACTAGCCAAACTACGAGTTGTCGGCTATAGTTGGACTACGCGAGATGTTGTTCTCAAGCCGTATAACCCGTGGTTCGTCTCCTGGTGGCAAATTGGCCTACTGGTTGGCCTTCCTTATACGTTAACCATGTTTATAAATGCCTACTTGAACTTAAGGCACCCTGTATCCATTGCGCCCACTGATAACCACTAGTTACGATCCATAAGACTCATGAGCCGGGGATAGTGGTATAGGACACTATACTAGAGCTGTCGACCTACACTAGGCTGACGAGCCTCCTGTAGTGACCATGAGCAAAGACTCTATTTTTCTTAACCTACCTTCATATGATTCTGGTGTTGGGACTGACGAACTTAAATGGGTCATGGGTCATAAGAGCCATACGGCCATGGCCGCCAGAGCCGAATGATCGGATTAGGGTATTGATCTATCAGGGTACCTCGATTTTCCCAAATTACTGGATAAATGAACATAATTAATCAACTTGGCTAACATTTACATTACATTGTAGGGGTTATTTTAGCGATTTGGTAGTCGTGGTCGCACTGAGGGAGTGATTAGTCATTCGCAATCGTTAGATGTTGTCGCTCGAGTGAGTGTTGTGATGAGAAGCATGCATCATATCATTGAATCATGCATCTGTATTAATCAGAGTATTTAGGATTCTGTTAATGTATGCCTTTTACTAAATTTGTTCCTATGTATGATAATCTGTATAACTTATTGTTAATGGTACCACTGAGTTAGCTACTCACTCCCACTCTGGGATGATGTTTTAAAACACCAACTAGAACCTTTCATAGATGCAGGGTCGACAGAGCTAGATGCCTTGGAGGATGTTGGCATGGACGATGGGGAGGAGAGAGCGTATTATTAGACCTTTGGCAGCTTCTTCTAGTTTATGTTTGGTCGATCATGGGGCATGGGTCAGGGCCCTAGTCATTTTAGGATACTTATATGGGTGGGACTAGTTCCCTGTTTTGAATTTTCTTAGCACTGTATTTTGGATATTTTATACATTTAGCAGCTCTTATTTCTACTTTATAATACTCTTATGCTTTATGGTTTGCTAAACTCTGCATTACTTATGAAATAATCCAAATGTAAATGAAATCTGAAGCCCATTAGGGCACACGTGGTACCCGAGAATTCAGGAGACGAGTTCTTACTCAGTCCCTGAAATTTGGGGTGTTACAATTGGTCGTTGTTGACAGTAAATTGAAAAGGGTCGTGGTTGACATACACAATGGATGTGGTTGACATACACAATGGGTCATAGTTGTTATCCATTATGGGTCATGGTTGTCATACACAATGGGTCGTAATTGTCATCCACATATGGGTCACGGTTATTATCCAAAATGGGTTATGGTTATTCATAATGGGACATGATTATCATTCACAATGGATTGAGGTTGACAAAGATTTGATATGAGTCCAGGTTGTTATCCCCAATTGTTCAAGGTTGTCATACACAATGGATCGTGGATGATAGTAAATTGAAAATGGTCATGGTTGATAGTAAATTGAAAAGGGTTGTGGTTGTCATACGCAATGAGTCGTAGTTATCATACACAATAGGTCCTGGTGATCATCTGCAATAGGTCATGGTTGACATCCACAATGGGTCGTGAATGACACGGAATTGAAAATGATCGAGGTTGTCATTCAAAAAGGGTCGTGGTTGTCATCCACAATAGTTCGAGGTTGTCATATACAATGGGTTGTTATTTACAGTAAATTGAAAAGGGTCATGGTTAACATACACAACGAGTCATGGTTGTTATCCATAATGGGTCGTGGTTGATGATAATTTAAACAGGGCCATGGTTATCATATACAATGGGTCATAGTTGTCATTTACATTAGGTCGTAGTTGTCATACACAATGGGTCATGGTTGTTATCCATAATGGGTCATGGTTATCATTCACAATGGATCGAGGTTGACAAAGATTTGATATGGGTCGAGGTAATCATCCATAATGGGTCAAGTTTGTCATATCCAATGGGTTGTGGTTGACAATAAATTGAAAAGGGTCGTGGTTGTCATCCACGATGGGTCGTGTTTGATAGTAAATTGAAAACGGCCATGGTCATGGTTCTCATACACAATGAGTCGTAATTGCCATCCACAATAGGTCGTGGTGGTCATAAGCAATGGGTCATGGTTGACAGAGACTTGATGTGGGTCAATGTGGTCATCCATAATGGGTTGAGGTTGTCATACACAATGAGTCATGGTTGATAGTAAATTGAAAATGATCGTGGTTGTAATGCACAATGGGTCGTGGTTATCATCTACAATGGGTCGTAGTTGTCATTCATAATGGGTCATAGTTCTCATTCACATTTGGTCATGGTTGTCATTCAAAATGAGTCGTGGTTGTTATCCCTAATGGGTCATGGTTGTCATTCGAAATTAGTCGAGGTTGACATAAACTTGATATGGGTTAAGGTTGTAATCCACAATTGGTGAAGGTTGTCATACACAATGTGAGTGACAGTAAATTGAAAAGGGTTGTTACCATAACTAATGGGTCGAGGATGTCATTCACAATGGGTCATAGTTGTCATTCAAAATGGGTTGTGGCTGTTATTCATAATGGGTTGTGGTTGTTATCCACAATGAGTCTCAGTTGTCATTCGCAATGGGTCGAGATTGACAGAGACTTGATATGGGTCAAGGTTGTCATCCTTAATGGGTCAAGGTTGTCATACACAATGGATCGTGGTTGACAGTAAATTGAAAAGGGTTGTGGTTGTCATGCACAATGGGTCGTGGTTGTTATCCACAATGGGTCATCGTTGACAGTAAATTGAAAAGGGTCGTAATTGTCATCCACAATGTGTGGTGGTGGCCATCCGCAATGGGTCGTGGTTGGGAGAAACTTGATTTGGGTTGAGGTGGTTATCCAAAATGGGTCATCGTTGTCACACAAATTTGGGTAGTGGTTGTCATCCATAATGGGTCGAGGTTGATAGAGACTTGATATGGGTCGAGGTTGTCATCCACAATGGGTTGTGGTTGTCATCCAAAATAGTTCGTGGTTGTCAAATTCAACCCTTTTCAAATGCAAATCTCAATTGTTTATGAACAACTTAATAACCTCGACCCTTATTGATTACACAATAGTGTACTATAACTATTGAACAGTGATCAATCATAAGACAATATTAAATGACATTATCAATAAGTAAATACAATTCAGAGGCTCATAATTTCCATTAATTGTGGGTACATCAAGACAATTTTTTAAAAATATTTGAATAATATTAAAAATCCTAACGGTCTCAAGCTGTAGGGATGAAAGTGCATCGACGCTGATTGTGACTTGTTTGATTGCATCTTGAGCATTTTGGTGTAGGTCTATCTTCTCATTGAGATGTAATTCGAATATTTTTCAATCTTTCGGCAAATTTTCTCGTTTGTGGAGGTTTTATATTCTCGTATAAAATTTTCACTTCGTATACAATGTTCCATTAAGTCTTGCTAAGCACTGAGTAAACCGACTCTAAGTATTTATAATTTTTTCGTGTAGAATTAAGACCAATATTTGTAAATATTAAGCTGATACTTATTGCAAGCCGCTATCACATGAACATACACTTCATCTCTATTAGCTTCACTATGTTGGTAATACCCCTTGCTATCACTTTGAACTCATCCACAGAAATCACAGTACATTGTGTCTTTCACACTTCTGAGTAATAAAGTTCGTTTAGTCTTTTTTTCTGCCCAACGAGTCAATATTCCCTTACAAGCCGAAGCCTCATCTCTTTTACGAAGGAATAATTTTTGTATCGTACTCATTACTGCTTCAAGAAGTTTCGTCATGGAGTACTCTCTTGCATATACGAACAATGCATTTATGCTCACGATGATGTTGGTGGTTACGATGTTATACTTTTGCCGAGAAAAAATACAGATGCCCATCTTTCTTTTTCTATATCGTTAAGAAACTGATATGCAGTGGGGTTCACCATTTGAATGCATCGCATCATATCCCAGAAAGTGGATGTCCTGCATATCTTAATAGCACCCCAAAAATATTCCTTCATAGATTCATTTGAACACACTTTCTTCATGTTTTTCAAAATATGATATGCACAATATCCATATATTGTTATACCTTTTTACCAGGAAAGAATACAGATGCCCGTCTTTCTTTTTCTATACCGTTAAGAAACTGATATGCAGTGGGGTTCGCCATTTGAATGCATCACATCATATCCCAGAAAGTGATGTCCTGCATATCTTCATAGCAACCCAAAAATATTCCTTCACAGAGTCATTTGAACACACTTTCTTCATGTTTTTCAAAATATGATGCACACAATATCCATGTATTATTATACCTTTTTACCGGGAAAGAATACATATGCCCGTCTTTCTTTTTCTATATCGTTAATAAACTAATATGCAGTGGGGTTCACCATTTGAATGCATCACATCATTATCCCATAAAGTGGATGTCCTGCATATCTTCATAGCATCCCAAAAATATTTCTTCACATAATCATCCGAACACACTTTCTTCATGTTTTTCAAAATATGATGAGCACAATATCCATGTATTGTTATACCTTTTGCTGAAATAGAATACAGATGTCCGTCTTTCTGTTTCTATACCGTTAAGAAACTGATATGCAGTGGGGTTCACCATTTGAATGCATCACATCATATTCCAAAAAGTGGATGTCCTGCATATCTTCACTGCACCTCAAAAATATTCCTTCACAGAATCATCTCAACACACTTTCTTCATATTTTTTCAAAATATGATGTGCACAATATCCATGTATTGCGTAGGGGGAGATGGTAGGGATTTCACTGACCAACTTTTTGTAACGATCTGACATAATAATAAGTCATGAAAGAATCTCAATTGCTTTTTAATAGTCCAATCCCATATGCTACAGGGAGGATGTGATTATTTCCATCTAGTGCGGTAGCCATGAAAATAAAACCCTTATATCTTCCTGTCAAATTTGTTGCATCAACAAACAAAACCCTTCGAATATGCAGTTGGAGGCTTCAAATACATTGTCCAATTGCAATGAAGTATCTTTTGAAACTGTTTGTCTTTGATTTCACCTGTAACTTTGTCACGGTCCTTATATTTGCCTTTCTCAACTCATGAATATACGCAAGAAGCTCATTATAAGACTCCTCGTAAGATCCCAAGACTCAAACGACATAATATATGCATGCTTAGAGTTATAAGTCTTTATTTTAAACATCTCACGCCATCCAATTTCAAAGCATGCATCCTCTATAATGCATCCAATCGTGTATCTCAACTTCCTTGAATTCAAGACCTTATACTCAAAAAATTCTATAATCGGCCTTTGTCTTTAAACACTTGTACGATAGATATTTCATTGGTTTCATCCATCATTTCTGGATATCCTTAATGGTAACAAAACCTTCATCGGATATATGAGTATCGAGTGAAATTGTCAAGCCCGTATCCTAGTCCGTGCTATTCCATAGACTCTCGCAATCCTCCTCGTCGAATTCCGGCAACCCACGACTTGTAATCGGCGTTTGTGCGCGACCCTAAGTCGTATCCTGTAGATCTAAGTCAGCTCTACCCGAGACTTGTACCCTTTCGACCGTGCCATCACCGCGATTTCAACGTCGAGTCTCGGGCACCGATAAGATACCCAGACCAGGAGTTATGGGCCCGCGTTTATTTTAAAAAAAATATCGTGTGATGCAAATACCGAGAAAAGAATCTCTACCATCCATCACATCAATCAATCAATCAAGTCAAGTACAACCCATCCCTCTCTTACCAACAAAGCATGGCACCCCTCTCTCTCCCATCCCCAAAGTCAACCCTTCCTTACAACAACCCAATCCTCCCATCCCTCTCTCCTTACGTCTCCTCTTACTCTCATTTTCTCCACCATTTTTTCCAAGCAACCAAGGGGAGTGGACGTCCAAGCTTCCTAATGAGAGAAGCTAGGTGTGGCCCACTTCCTACCCCCTAATCTCCCATTTCCACCCTTCAATCTTCATCATCCTCCATCAAAATCGAAGCTTAGGAGCTTAGCATCCTAAGGGACCAAGAAGAAGACAATCGGTGGGTGTTTATGGCACTAGATCTTAATTGCGATTTAAGGTCCACACGATTTTTGGGGCCCATCTTGATGTTTACATGTCCATTGAGGAGCTCATAGTGGTGAAGCTCCTCCCATTTCTGCCGTCTCTCTCTCTCTCTCATTTTTTTATGGTGATGATGAATCCATGTGGCCCACCCGGATGGACCCCACCATGAAATATGTATTATATCCATGTCGTCCACTAAGGAACCCACCTTGCTGGCTGTCCAGCGGACTGGCTTGCTGCTTGTCCAGCCAGGCGAAGAGAAAACACATATATCAACTTATCCAATGATGTGTTGGATCCACACCGTCCAGACCTTGGACGGTGGGTCCCACGCAGCATGCATCCTGCTACTGCATTTTTGTCAGCAAGTCCTGTAGGCCCATCACGAGGTATGTTCTATATCCATACCATCCAAACATGTTAGTAATCGTGGGGGGCCCACCCCACATGTGTTGCACGTGTGGGATGGGACCCACCTTTATGTACGTATCCTATATCCCCGCCGTCCATTGGGCTGGGACGGTGGGTCTGATCATAAGGTTGCGTTATATCCAACCATCCATCCATTTGGGGACGTGGACCCCACCACCATGGTGTATGTGTTTTATACAACAATCCAGCAGCCATGTGGGGCCCACCCCACACGTACTGCACGTGTGGGATGGGACCCACCTTGATGTATATGTTCTATATCCACAGCGTCCATCTTAATGTATATGTGGGGCACATCGAGATGTGTGTTTTATACACACCGCCCATTTGTTTTGAGGTGTGGGCAGGTGGGACCCACCTTGATTTATGTGGTTTATATCCATGTCATCCATCTAAGTGGGGCCCACATCGATGTATGTATTTTTCCACACCATCCATTCATGAACGATATGGGATTCCATCATGATGTATGGATTTTAATCCACTCCATCCATCCATGCAGGGCCCACCTTGATGACACATGTGGTCACTGGATGTGGGGCCCACCTGGATGATGTGCTGCCTTCAGCACGTGGGGCCTACCATACTGACTGGCTGGTGTACCTTACACCCAGCTACTTAGCTGATGTATTGACGCCGACAAGCTCTGTGGGTCCCACCATATATTCAGCTGTTGTATTGATA